>NW_023416335.1:61562746-63962746 GCF_014108235.1 Myotis myotis | reverse complement strand
TCTTTTATCACTTGGGAGCCTTTGATGTTAAATTCAAGCTTGGCATCCATTTTAAGACCGATCTCAGTGCTTTTAGTCAATTTGAATCTTATCAGTATATCACTTACTGACTGAGGGACTTTGGTTTTAAGGATCCTCTGCTATGAAATTTGTCCCTAAATGTGGTAAATGAGAAATTTGCATGACTGCCTTCCAGCAAGAACTCTATGCTTGAACACATTTTAGTCTACTTTATTCTTATGAAAAATATCATAATCTCATGAATAAGACATTATTTGGGCTCTACAGCTCTCTGTGTGAAGTTAGCACCCCTATTAAGCATAATAGTTGTTCATTTTCTTTTTTGCTTTATACAGATTCATAAAGTAAAATTTTCAGGTTCTGAAAATTATCTCAGTGCTAGTTAAGATTTGAACTGCTGCCAATAGACAATTTTCGACTTTGTAAATAATCCACAGAAGCATATTTGCAAATTTTTAGAAAGCCAATTCAGACTGGTTAAAGATGCATTTTGGAGAATAAATATGACAAAAATATAATTATATGTAATAAGTATAACAAAATTTAATACAAGCTTATTGGAATACAGGTATTTAAGCTGCTGGTTTATTGTGCTAGAGAAATAACTGAAATGGAAAGCATATAAAATCTGAAAAATTAACTGGGCAGTTTCTGGTTCTGTGTGTAAGAGGCTTAGATATTGCCTCTTCATCCTAACAAAAAGTAAAAAGCTAAACAGACGAAAAATCAACAACTCTTCTTGAATCCATAGAGAGGTGAGGATATAAGACAAACGAGTGTCTCAAAGATTAGAGAGAGAGAGAGAGAGGCCAACAACCATAAGAGTCACTGCTCATCTAGCAGAAACTCATGAGCAGAACCACCATAGGAAGCAGCACTGGAGAAGGACAAGATGAAATGTGATTGAAGAACCAGCAGAGGTTAGCCACCCGCCACTGCACCTGACCGCTTCTCTGATGGCTGGTGCAATGCAGTGGTGGCCTGAAACTAAGGCCCAGTTTAAAAAACACATTGTTATTCTTCATATGGATGATTCGGTGCTGAACGCATGGGCACAACCAGGAAATGACTGAGGGAGGACGTTATGTGGTCTGCTCTGGCTTTGGGTTGTGACAAAACTTTTGCTGTGTTGTGTGTTTTTTTCTGCAGTAAATCACAGTAGAAGTAGCACTTTTGATGAGATTGTCAGCCTTGCCTGACAGATGTGGCACCGATCTTTAGCTAGAGAGTTCTCTGGAACCATTAAAGGGATCATGGGGACTGCCCAGTCTGTGGGCTGCAATATTGAAGGCCACCATCCTCATGACATCATAGATGATATCATCAGTGGTGCAGTGGAATGTCTGGCTAGTTAAGAACTGCAGAGGAATATGTTTCAATTAAAGATTATTTGACAACCAAAAAAAAAAAAGAAGAATTGGTGAAGACTCAGTATGGACAGCTCTAAGAGTTACCAGTCATAGCGAGGTCCCTACACTTTTTTTTTTTTTTTTTAATTTTTTTTTTTTTTAATATATTTTATTGATTTTTTACAGAGAGGAAGGGAAAGAGATAGAGAGTCAGAAACATCGATGAGAGAGAAACATCGATCAGCTGCCTCCTGCACATCTCCTACTGGGGATGTGCCCGCAACCCAGGTACATGCCCTTGACCGGAATCGAACCTGGGACCCTTCAGTCCGCAGGCCGACGCTCTATCCACTGAGCCAAACCGGTTTCGGCACACTTTTTTTTTTTTTTTTTTTTTTTTTAATTTTACCTCCAGGACTCCCAGATTATCATCTATAAGGATAAGAGTAATATGCTAACTAGACTGAACATCTTCCTGATGTCATTCCAGATGTCCTTCCTGATGAAGCCAGGGCCAGAGGGAAGCAGCCCAGGTCCCAGGTGCCAGAGGGAAGCCGGTGCCAGCAGCTGGGGGAAGAAAGGCCTACTCTTGCACGGATTTTCATGCATCGGGCCTCTAGTAGTAAATATAAAAGAAAAATAGCTTCATCTTTCAGGCAGGGGAAGAGTAAAAGGACCATTTTTAAATATACTGGAGTACTCCGTTTTTCTTTATAAGGCCTCGTTGACATGATTTTAATTAACCTGGGGAGGGAAATAGCAAACTCCAGGGCACTCTAGCCATCGTCCCACCTAAGAAGGGAGAAACAAACAAACAAACAAACAGAAACACTTGTAAAGTTTACAAATTCCCACTAAAATACTGCGTCAACCTCAGCATAGGATTCTAGAACATTTCCTTTCCCTTCACACACACCCCTCACCACCACATTGCTAAAGACCAATTTATAGCAATTCCTTATACTTGATACATTATCTGTACTTTTCAAGAAAACAATAATAGTGCTTATGAAAAGGCATAAAACACAATATGAAAAGAAGCACCAGAACCAAATATGACAAACATGTTTAAATTATCAGACCAAAAATTTAAAGCAACAATGATTAATATGCTAAGGGCTCTAATAGAAAGAGCAGACAGCATGCAAGAGCAGGTAGGCAATATAAGAGGTGGAAATCCTAAAAGTGTGAAAAAGAAATGCTATAGATAAAAAAAAAATAAAGAAAAGAAGAACACTCATTCACACACACACACACACACACACACACACACACACACACACAAATAACATACACTGTAACACAAATGAGTAATGCCTTTGATGGGCCTATTCATAGACTGGACATAGCTGAAAAAAATTTCTGAGCCTGAGGATGTGCCAATAAAAACCTCCAAAATTAAAAAGCAAAAAGAATAGACTAAAAAATAAAATAGAGCCCTAATCGGTTTGGCTCAGTGGATAGAGCATCAGCCTTTGGACTGAAAGGTCCCAGGTTCGATTCTGGTCAAGGGCATGTACCTTGGTTGCAGGCACATCCCCAGTAGGAGGTGTGCAGGAGGCAGCTGATCAATGTTTCTCTCTCATAGATGTTTCTAATTTTCTATCCCTCTCCCTTCCTCTCTGTAAAAAAATCAATAAAATATATTAAAAACAAAATAGAATGTCCAAAAACTATGGGAACACTATAAAAGACATACATGTAATGGTAATACCAGAAGAAAAAAGAAGAGCAAAACACCAAAAACAACAAAACAAAACATATTTGAAACAATAATGACTGAGAATTTTCCCCACATTAAATGTCAGACATCAAACCACACATCCAGGAAGGTAAGAGAATACCAGTCAGGATAAATGCCCTACAAACAAACACGCCCCCCCCCCCCCCACCGCCACCAAATCCCGCACCTATGCATATCATTATCAAACTACAGAAAATCAAACATAAAGAAAATGTTCTGGAAGAAATCAGAGGGGAGGAAATTGAAAACACTTTACCAATAGATGAAGAAATAATTATATCTGATTCTCTTCAGAAAACATGCAAGCAAGTAGAGAGGGGAGTGAAACATTTAAAGTATGGTCAGAATAAATCAATCTAGAATTCTGTTTCATGAGAAATTATCCTTAAGAATTGAAAGAAATAAAGACTTTCTCAAACAAACAAAAATTGAGGGAATTGGTTGTCAGTAGTTCTGCCTTACAAAAAATGTAGTGGGGGAAGTCCTTTTGGGAGAAGAAAAATATGTGAGAAACTTAGATCTACATAAAGCAACACAAATAAAAGGGAATAAATGATATTCAAGTTTCCACATTAAAAAAACAAAAATAATATAAGATGATTGTTGTTTTAAATAATAAAAAAAATGAGACATTTTTAGGTTGTTCAAGCATTTGGATACAATAAATATTCAGTGAATTGTATATGTGGCAGGACAATTAATCAATGATGTGTTATAATATATACTAGAGGCCCAGTGCACAAATTCACGTGAGGTCCCTCGGGGTGGCCTGCGGGGATCGGGCCGAAATCCATAGTCCAATGCTGCCCGCATCTCCTACCTGCTGCTCCAGCTCATACCGGACCAACTGAGCTTGCCGTGGCTCCCGCCCAATTAATTAGTCCTGATTGGGAGAGGCACTGTCACAGCAGCACTTGCCAGCCATGAGCCCTATGTCTGGTGCCCTCCCGAGGGGAATGGCCTGTGGGATAGGGCCAAAACTGGCTCTCTGACATCCCCCGAGGGGTCCCGGATTGTTAGAGGGCAGGCCAAAGGACCCCACTGGTGCATGATCAGGGGACCGCAGGAGGGCTCCAGGGCATGTCCAGCCCCATCTTACCCAGTCCCAATTGGGGTCAATCAGGGCCAGCCAGCCAGGGAGGGACATGAGATGTTGACCAGCCAGGGAGGGACTGCGGAAGGGCTCCAGGGCATGTCTGACCCATATCACTAAGTCCCTATTGACCAGACCACAGCAGCAAGCTAACCTACTGGTTGGAGTGTCTGCCCCCTGAGAGTCAGTGCACATCATAGTGAGTGGTTGAGTGGCCTTATCGTATCATTAACATATTATGCTTTGATTGGTTGAACAGTAGACCAGTCACCAGACGACTGGACACTTAACATATTAGGCTTTTATTACATAGGATTATATCTAAGTTTATAAAAATCTTTGCTTTATATGTGTATCTCATATATAAATGCAAATACCTTACATATGATGCATATATAAGCATATATGATATATATGTGACATATGTGCACATATAATAAAATTTTTTTAAAGATTTATTGATATAGCCAAATAGTATTATCTATAAAGCCAAAATTTTAATGAGAAGAACATATAATTCATGAAATATGATAAATTATACAACAGATTGTGCTAAGTTTTAAAAATTAATGTTGTGAAGAATCTATAATATCATAAAACTATATATATACATATATAGATAAATGATAAAATAACTGGCTGGAGATGCAATAAACTGATTATGTATGTATAGTAAGTATTTACATGCCATTTTCTGATTTTTAGACAATAAAACTGCATTATTTATGATTTAAAAAAATAAACTGTTTTAAATGCTACATTGAGCAATTGTAATTATTACAGAAGTACTTTAACTTCAGCCAATATGAAAGTGATCAAAAGTGCAGCCTGGCAATAAAACATAAAATATTGTGAAATGTATGTCAAGGTATTACTTTTCTAGTATACTAAACATCCAGTGTGTTTATTTTTGCACTAGGAATATACTTAGAAGAAATGTTAGTGTGCAAATTATTACATCTATAATTCCATATAAATTAATACATATTTATTAACTATTGTAATTAGAAACCCTATTATGAAATAGCCCCACAAAACAATAAAGTCTATACAACTCACTTCTTGTAATACCAAGAAAATCATGTCACAAATGCATGTGGAAAACATACAAATTTAATCTGAGTTTCTACAATTTCTTTATTCCATTAACCTTTATTATGTTTTATACACTTACCTAATCATTGGGTTTATAGTGATGGAAAAGAAATCTAGAATGCCTGCTCTCAAGCAGCTAAATTTATAGAGGGAGGCAATAAATAAATTTACTTCATATATTCTACATTGCAAAAAATGCCATCCTATATAATAAAAGCCTAGTATGCAAATTATCCCCTCAACTGGGAGTTTGTACAGGAGTTCAATTGCTCGCTATGACTTGTGCTGACTACCAAGGGGTGGCGCAGAACAGGGCAGGCATCAGTGATGAGGTGCTGGCAGTGGCGCTGTCAGCCACAATGGGCCACAATGAGAGTGGGACCATGGTAGGATGGTAGAGCAGGTGATTGGGTGGTGCCAGGCCAAGGCAGGTGTGAGCAGGGGCCTGATCTCCCCACCAATTGCCCTGAAGATGGCTACCAGAGGTGGCGGCAAGGGGCGGAGCTGCCGCTTGGCTCCCAGGTGCTGAGGGAGCCGGGCAGGGGACCCGGCCCCAACCAATCACCTCGGAGGTGGGATGGTGGACCAGGTGAAGGGGTGGCACCAGGCCAAGGGGGGGGTGCCAAGCAGGACTGCCGGGCTGTGAGACTGGGGGCGTGAGCTGGGGCCCAACCCCCATAGGCCACCCAGAGGGACCCCACCTGTGAATGAACCCCAAACAAAAGGAATCCAAAGAGGACCACACCAAGACACATCATAATTAAAATGCCAAGAGCAAAAGACAAAGAGAGAATCTTAAAAGCAGCAAGAGAAAGAAAGTCAGTTACCTACAAGGGACTACCCATACGATTGTCAGCTGATTTCTCAACAGAAACTTTGCAGGCCAGAGGGAGTGGCAATAAATATTCAAAGTGATGAATACCAAGAACCTACAACCAAGATTACTTTATCCAGCAAAGCTATCATTCAGAATTGAAGGTCAGATAAAGAGCTTCACTGATAAGGAAAAGCTAAAGGAGTTCATCACCACCAAACCAGTATTATATGAAATGCTGAAAGGTATCCTTTAAGAAGAGGAAGAAGAAGAAAAAGGTAAAGATACAAATTATGAACAACAAATACGCATCTATCAACAAGTGAATCTAAGAATCAAGTGAATAAATGATCTCATGAACAGAATGAACTGGTGATTATAATAGAATCAGGGACATAGAAAGGGAATGGACTGACTATTCTTGGGGGGGAAAGGGGTGAGGGGGATGCGGGAAGAGACTGGACAAATATTGTGCACCTATGGATGAGGACAGTGGGTGGGGAGTGAGGGCGGAGGGTGGGGTGGGAACTGGGAGGAGAGGAGTTATGGGGGGAAAAAAGAGGAACAAATGTAATAATCTGAACAATAAAGATTTAATTTAAAAAAAGTGACATTCAATGGTGGGGTGGAGTAGGGACATGATATTAAATAGGGTAGTCAAGAATGGCTCCTATGAGGATTTGATAATAGTTGAATACAAGATGAAAATACTTGTCTTAATTTTCAAACAATTATAAGCTTGGCTGATGAAAGAAAAAAAAAACACTTTCATTTGTGCAAGAGAAGTAGAGTCACACCACAGACTCAATTACTAAATAATTTTTAAATTAGGCAAGAATAGTTGTTGGGGCAATCTGTGAAATTTTCTTGAGTGTTCTCTCTAAGGGGATCTCCTTGCACACTTTCCTTGGTTCCCCTTGCCTTCACATTCAGAGCTGTTCTTCACTTTATATTATTTGCCATGGCTTCCCATGAAATGGATATTAGAGATTATGCTTTCTCTTAAAGGCTGTTTATGGGTGTTTAGATTTTAATAATTGTCCACTTTTTTAATAGAGGGTTTTGGGTTGTTTTGGTTACATAATTGCTTGAAAAATTTGGAAGATTTCTAATATGCTTTTTTTTTTATTGTAAATTTTTTGAACCAAGTAACCATATATAAAATCTGTATCTGAGCATAAGTGTCAGGCTTATATACTTTTTTTTTTCTTCTTCTCAATATATTTTTCTCAATTTAATGGCATTTTTTGAAGCCATCTGCAAAGTCACATTCTTAATCTGAAGTTTTATACAAGGTTGCTTTACTTTATCTAATAGAGAAATTTTAAAAGTTGTTTTCCAAACCCTGTTTTCAATGTTGTTGCTATGTGGTTATTGTTATTTTCTCTTTGGGGTCAAAACCAGTCAAAATTTTCAAAATGAAATATCGTTTATATTTAAATTATCTTTATTCATTCTCTGCATTTAAAATCAAGATACATTTTTTTCTGAGCTGACTTATTGTAATACTTTCCATAAAGTGTCCAATAATAGCCAAACACATTAGCACACTAATCCTTCCAAACATTTCTGGAAATGCAGCCTCAGTAAACATCATTGGTCTTGAAAATCATCACAGGAGACAGTTTTACCAACATTTGCAAAAGCATAAGAAGCATCTCCTCCCTTCCACCCAGAAATAACAGTTTCCTGGCCCTCTCCCTCCAGAATGCTACACCAGTCGCACTAATCTTCCAAGAAGGCATCTTCAAGTTACTATTCATTCCTATATTAATAAGGTTACACTGGTTCTTTCATATGTACATTTAAAAAACTCAATATTAATATTTCAAAAGACATGTATGTGATTAGTGCCATTATAGGAGTCATGAGAAAGCTTGCTTTTATTTTCTGAAATGTAAGGATACAACAAGAAGTCTGCAGTCGGCAACACAGAAGAGGACCCTCACCAGAATTCAACCATGTTGGCACCTGGATCTCAGATGTCCAGTCTTTAGACAGGCGTCCTCAAACTACGGCCCACGCGCCACATGAGGCCCGCCGAAAACATTTATCCGGCCCGCCGGGTGTTTTTGCCCCCGCTGCCTGTCTTGCTTAGCAGCCGACTCGTCCCGGGCCCGCAGTGCACATGTGTGGAATGTCTGAGGGACAGTGAACTGGCCCCCTGTTTAAACAGTTTGGGACCTCTGCTTTAGAACTTAGCCACCCAGTCTATAGCATTCTGTTATAGCAGCCTGACCTAAAATAACAAGCTAGACATATATTTTAAAAGGCGTTAAATATCACTGGAAGTTATGGACTAGAAATGGAAAGTTGTTTACAAGACTATTCACTAAAATTTGATGAACCATTTCTTTTAATGTAGATGTGTGTGTGTGTGTGTGTGTGTGTGTGTGTTGTGTGTGTGTGTGTGTGTGTGTGTGTGTGTGTGTGTATGGGAGGGGAGTGCTATCTCCTAGGGTTCCAAACTGGTATCTAAGAATGATAAATTGTGTTTAACTCTAGAACTTTTATTTTTCTGAGTGAAGTATGCCAAATTACTTGCTATATTCTTTAGTCCCTTTCTTATAAAAAAATTAGTTAATTTTAAAAAAAAGTTTAACAGGTATTTTTAAAAAATATGATGTCAGATTCTGCCCACAATGTATAAAGCTGTAAAGAGCATGAATCTCATTCTCACAAGAAGAAAAAAATGTATCAATTATAAAATCACAACTTTTTTAAGTCCATTAGAGTGTTGAAGTCACTGCACAAATAAGTATCTTCATATCTCAGGAAATATGAGTTTATTTCAAGGACCGAGGGGATGTAAACACTGACTTACAGAAGTAGACCCAAGAGAGATGAGATGTGTGTGGATGCCATGAAAATAGATAATAAGTTATAAGAATTAATCTAAATTTTATAACAAATTCCTAAAGGCTGAGTAAATGCTATATGTGTGTATAGAAACCCTGGGAGCTGCAGACACAAGAGGAGTTTGCACTCATGCACATGTGCTTCTCTGTGGACACTCATCATGAACGCAGTCAAAAGAATGTTTGAAGTCAAGGAGCTACATGAGAAGTATCTAACCTCTTTGGTGACTCATACTATGGTAGAATATATACAGAGCCCTAACTGAGCCCTCAATATGAAAGAACTTTAAGCTGATAGAAGAGAGACATCAAGCCTGTCCAGCCATGGAACAGGTCAAAATCCACTGTAGCTGGGGAAAAAAAAAATTCTACTTTATAGAAAAGGATAGGGCAAAGTGCTCAGCCCAATAATCTATTTAACTATCATGAGATATTCTTCCACTAGGAGAAGAGTAAAAAAATCTATAGCCTATCTAATAAAAGAGAAACATGGTAATTAGCGTATGACCGCTACCCTTCCCATTGGCTAATCAGGGCGACATGCAAATTAACTGCCAGCCAAGATGGAGGCCGGCAGCCAGGCAGCTTGAAACTAACATGAGGCTTGCTTGCTTCAGTGATGGAGGAAACCAACGTTCCCCGCCTGCCTTGCCGGCCTCTGAGCCTGCAGTTTGAAACATTATAACAAATATAGAAGCTAAACAAAACCCCAGAAACCTGCTTTCAGCCAGCCGGGATCTAAGAGCTGGAGTTATACATTGTTTCGATTATAGAACCAAAATAAACCAGATACTGGCTTTCAACAGCGGAGGCCAAAGAGCTGGAGCCTCAGAGCTAAAGCTGGCCCAGAATAAAAAAAGAAAAAAAGAAAAAAAGGAGCGGTTGGGAGCTTCAGCCCTCAGCCCCTCACCCAGGCTGGCCAGGCACCCCAGTGGGGACCCCCACTCTGAAGGGTGTGTGACCAGCTGCAAACAGCCATCATCCCCTCACCCAGACTGGCCAGGCACCCCAGTGGGGACCCCCACCCTGATCTGGGACACCCTTCAGGGCAAACCAGCCGGCCCCCACACGTGCACCAGGCCTCTATCCTATATAGTAAAAGGGTAATATGCCTCCCAGCCCCGGGATCAGCGGAGCCACGAGGCCTCCCAGCACTGGGATCAGTGTGACAGGGGGCAGTGCCCAAACCCCTGATCACCCTGCGGCTCTGTGTGTGACAGGGGGTGTGGCCACAGCCTCCCTATTGGCCCTGCTCTGTTCGTGACAGGGGAAGGTGCCCCAACCCCCTGACCAGCCCTGCGCTGTGCCTGATAAGGAGGAGCTCCCCAACCCCCTGATCACCCTTCGGCTTTGTGTGTAACAGGGTGCGGCACCCCAACCCCCTGATCGGCCCTGCTCTGTGTGTGACAGGGTGCGGCACCCCAACCCCCTTATCCGCCCTGCTCTGTGCATGACAGGGGGTGGCACCACAACCTCCCCATCAACCCTGCCTTGAGTGTGACAGGGGGTGGCGCTCCAAATCCCCAATCGGCCCTACCCTGAGAATGACTGAGGGTGGCATCACAACCTCCTGATCCTCCCTGCTCTGTGCATGACAGGGGACAGCGCCCCAATTGGCCCTGCTCTGAGCCCGACCAGGGGCTGCACCTAGGGATTGGGCCTGCCCTCTGCCACCTGGGAGCAGGCCTAAGCCAGCAGGTCGTTATCTCCTGAGGGGTCCCAGACTGAGAGAGGGCACAGGCCAAGCTGAGGGACTCCCATCACCCCCGAGTGCACAAATTTTTGTGCACCGGGCCTCTAGTATATATATAAAAGCCAAGTGACCAGAACAACAGGAACAACCAGAACAACAGTCGCTTGACGTACACTGTGGCTGGCCAACTGGTTCAATGGGGGCAGGATGGCTGGCCAACGTCCTGTGGCCCCTCCCCCCCCACCAGCTGGCCTGACCCAACCCGTGCACAAATTCATGCACCGGGCCTCTAGTCTCAAAACAAAACAAAACAAAACAAAGAAACCAACAAACCTGCTAAGATGTTTGCTTGCAAATGAGATGACATAAAATATTACTGAAGAAAGATAGTCTTTTTCATTTTCATGGTATAAATATTCTCACATGGGCCTTTTGGAAGCAACATATTTAACATCAGTTGGAGGTAAGAAAAATTGCACAGTATCTAAAATAGACATAACTTTAAGAGAAACGATATTAGAATATTCAGGGGTTGGCAAAAGTGGGTTAACAGTTGTGAGTATGCAAAACAGAGTATATTCTGGTATTATTTATTAATTATTATATTGTTTATTTGTAAACCTACTTTTTCCCACCAATGTATTATAAATATTAGAAAGTGGTAAGTTTCTAGTGGTAACTATCTTTGCTTTTAACATAATATAATAAATAAAAATAGATTTTATAATGGCTGAGTTTAACAACTGGATCTAGCCAGCTGATAAGATTTGGCTTTTTTGCAAGAACTATTAACTAAGATCAATGCTTGATTTTTATAGTAAACAGATGATTGTGTGACATAAAATTGAAGATACATCTGGTTTCACAATTTTTTCTTGTTTGCATGCTTGTTTGTTTTTTTTCGAACACAAGATTTCTTTAAGATGATGTAAGCATGTGAGGTCTCTCTTATTTCCCCTGTTCTTGGTTAGTACAAAAGTACATTGAAAATTTTATATTCTCTGGAACCAATTTTTTAAACAAAAATATTGATTTATTTAATTGATTGTTATGTATTCATTATATGTAAAATATATACATGTAAGAAAAGGTAACATAATTTCCTTGAAAAGAAGTAAGTGTACCAGTACTCAGCACAGTATCTAAAAAATTGCACAGTATCTAAACACAATAGTTGGCAGTGTTACTCATAGGATATTATTGAAATAAAGAATTAATATACTTAGGTCAAGATAGTACTTCTGGATTTCCAATATAAAAAAGAAAGCAACTAATTTAGATTGCCAATAAAATACTTAGGTTTGTCCAAAGGACTTGTATGCATGCATCTAAGCCTAACCAATGGACACAGACACCAGGGGGGTGAGGTCATGACTGGGGAGGGTGGGGGGCAATGATGGGATAAAGACACATATATAATACCTTAATCAATAAAGGAAAAAAAAATATTTAGATTTGAAATACAGAAAATCAATGACACACACAAACACTAAAAAAATGTGAGGCACCCATCTGGTAAATTACATAAAAAATATTTATCTATAAAATATATGCTATTCTCAATCAAATTGCACCTTATCACTACTTTTCACTGTTAAAAAATATCTTTAGACACTTTCCACATCATATTCGTTGTTATGTTGTTTTATTCCCAGGAAATGTGTGTATATAAAAAAAACATAGATTTATTTTTCTCATAAGAATCTCCATAATAACAGAGATGGTATACTATATATTATAATAATGTGTCATTTCAATGCTGCAGGGAGTCCTTGAACACATGCTGCCCATATGCCCGATGATTTTACCCTGTGAAAATTCTCCTAAATGACTGACTAAATAAATTCTCTCAAGACACTTCTCATCATAATGCTGATCAGCTATGGTTCATTTATTGTTATATAATTGCAAAGGATGTTTATCCTTTCTTGCCCTTTTATGCTGCACAAGCTGTTGTAATGTTCTGGGTCACAGATAGGATGAAATTATGGAATAGCTCTTTTGTGAATATACTATACTTAGTACTTTGCAAAAACAAAAGGAGAAAAAAATTGTCTCCCATTTTGAAAATCTTAATGTTGTTAACATATAATACAGTAAAATTATAAAGTGATTTAATTTTGTCAAAATGTCATAAATGATTTCTTCCTTTCTCTTCTTCATATAAGTATTCTTAAAATTTCAATAAATTAGAAAGATGAAAATACTGTAGGAACTCCCAACATATTATCCCTGTTTAAGACGTGGACAGTTTGAGGATCTAGAGAATATGAACAGATTGTATAAGGTTACATCTACATTAATAAAAGACACAGATGCTAATTGACTGTACCTTCGTTACGCCCACCAGCCAATCAGAAGAGTATTAAAATTAACCCAACAAAGATGGTGGTTAATTTGCATACACAGGCGCCCAGAGAAGACTGAAGACAGTGTAGAAGGAAGCCAAGCACTGCAGAAGGGAGCCAAGTAGCAGAGAAGGGAATGGATCAGAGGTAGCAGAGACGGGAGCGGAGCTGAGGCAGTGGACACAGGAGGGAGCGAAGTGGCGGAGAAGGGAGGGAGGGAGGTGGAGGGGAAGGAAGGGAGCCGAGGTGCGGGGAAGGGAGGGAGCTGAGGCAGTGGAGAAGGGAGGGAGCTGAGGTGGCAGAGAAGGGAGGGAGCTGAGGTGGTGGAGATGGTAGGGAGCCGAGAGTGAAGCGACGAAGGGAGGGAGCAAGGCAGCGGAGAAGGGAGCAAAGCCCGCCTTGGTGGGCTTCGCTCCCTTCTCTGCTTCGCTCCAGTCTCAGGAACCCCTATTCTTGAAGGAATAGGCCCGAGGGAGCCCTATTCTTGCAGGAATCTCCCTGCAAAGGGCCTCTAGTAGATTATAAACGCATGACAACTAAATGCCAGATCCTCAAATAAAAATATTGATATGCTTCATCTGACCAAAAAAAAAAGCCTCTGGTAACATTCAGAGTGAAAGATGTATTGCTGCCTGTGAGAACATTTTATGAATTTGACCTCAAAGGCCAGGGAAGTGAAGGAAAATATACATGAATGGGACTATATGAAACTAAATCACTTCTGTACAGAAAAAGAAACAGACAACAAAACAAAACGGTAACTGACTGAATGGAAGGTGATATTTGCAAACAACAGCTCCCACAAAAGATTGATATACAAAATATATAAGGAAATCATAAAATTCCACATCAAACAAAGAAACAATCCAATAAAATAATGGGTAGCCCAGCCAGTATGGCTCAGTGGTTGAGTGTCCACCTATGAACCAGGAGATCACAGTTCCATTCCTGGTCAGGTTCCTGGCTCAATCCTTAGTAGGGGCACGCAGGAGGCAGTCAATCAATGATTCTCTTTCATCATTGATGTTTTTATCCCTTTCTCCTTCTCCCTTCCTTTCTCTGAAACTAATAAAAAGGAAAAAAAAAATACTGGTCAGAGGTCCTGAACAGACACTTCTCCCAAGAAGACATACAAATGACCAGCAGATATATGAAAAGATAAAGATATTCAACTTTGCTAGTTATTAGGGAAGTGCAAATCAATACTACAATGAGATATCACCTCACTCCTGTTAGAATGGCTATTATCAATAAGACATAGTAAAAAGTGTTGTAGTGTTGGAGGGGTCTCTGCCTGGTGGACCTCCCCAGGCTCAGACATGCTCCCCTCAGCTGCCCTCTCCCCCCACCCCACGTCTCCTTGTCATCTCCTCATTGTCCGCATGTCTTAGCCAATGCAGGACAGGTCCAACTTCTAGTCCCTGGGTCCCCTCACTTTCCACCACCAGCACTCACTGCCTCCCTGAGTTTCGGGACATCTGCACCTCCTCCTCACAGCCATCCCTCCCCACTCTCTACACACCTAACAGGGAACTTTCCTGGACACTAACCTCACCCTCATGTGCTAAGAGCTCTTGGGCCCCTGCCCATATGGCATTTGAGGCCCTCCACACACAGCTCTGGCCCTCTGCCCCATGTCGGCCCACACCTGGAACATTCTGTGCCCTTTCACACCCACCGGAACCACTGGGTTCCAGGTGCTGCCCTGTCTTCAGCCATGGCCTCTGTGTTCCCAGTCCCTGCACTGGGCAGAGTGTACACCCCAGAAAAAAATGTATTGGGGGCGGGGGGCGGTTATGGAGAATAAGGAACACTTAAAAAGGAACACTTATTCACTGCTGGTAGAAATGTGAACTGGTACAACCACTATGGAAAACAGTCTGGTGGTTCCTCAAAAAATAAAAAAAATAGAATTATTATATGAGCCAATAATCGCTCTTTTGAGTGTCTACTCAAAAGGAGTCAAAAACTTTTATTCACAAAGATATATGCATCTCTATGTTCATCGCAGCCTTATTCACGGAGGTCAAGATATGGAGACAATCAAAGCGTCTTTCGATAGAGGATTGGGTACAGAAGATGTGGTGCATATATAGCATAGAATACTACTCAGACATAAAAACAAAATGAAATACTGCCATTACAACAATGTAGATAGACCTCGAGAATGTCATGCTAAGTGAAATAAGTCAGTCAGAAAATCCTAATAATCATATGATTTCGCTCATATGTGGGATATAAAACTGAAACTCATAGACACAGACAACAGTATGGTGGTTTCCAAAAGGAAAGGGGTGTGGTGTGTGGTGGGAGGTAGGCAGGGCCAATTTTATGGTGACAGAGATGGTTTGATTTTGGGTGGTGGGCACACGGTGACAATGCACAGAACTTGTGTCATTAAAATGTACACTTGAAACCTATATTATTCTATTAACCTATGTCACACTAATTAAATTTTGTATGGTTGTAAGCATTCTTGGTTGTTATTTTTGATAAGCTAGTTTACCTTGGCCGTCTGCTCGAAGTGCGTATCTGATATCTATATGCATTGGCTCTCAGGTAGGACACATGTATTGGTTATTAAAGAATCTGTAGGGCCACTTAATAGCACAATTGTCTGATGTTGAACATGTGCCACCAAATAGACCTATTTTCTACCTCAGATTCTGTCTCAAAAAGTTTTGTGGGGCACTTTACTATCAGGAAAAATGTCAACACTACCATCTACCAACACAATAACTCTCCAGTTTTCTTCCCTTAGCTACACTTGAGCCACAACATGAAGGTGAATGAGATATGTCTAATTTATTCATATACTGCAAGTGGTAACCTTGAAGGCTCTTTGGTCAGCTGTCATTGATGAATGTGAGGCAGTTCTTTCTTCACCACAAACATTCTGATGAATGTCTTCTTTATTTGCTCAATTTTTGGTGAAGCAAATAAATTTCCATAACTTTATAAATGAATACATATATGTTATATATTCATACTTCCTTGTAATTTAGTTTTTTAGTGTCTTATTTACTTTTTAATTTTAGGATATTTTCTGCCAAACATAAATATTAAATATGTATCATTAAAATCATGAATGATTTCTTTAGGTTTTTAATATAGGAGTCAAAGAAATCTATTCTCTCAATATCAGACTAATACATTTTTAATTATGCTTATATTTACCAATTTAATAAGAATTAAATTGCCGAAACCGGTTTGGCTCAGTGGATAGAGCGTTGGCCTGCGGACTGAAAGGTCCCAGGTTCGATTCCGGTCAAGGGCATGTACCTGGGTTGCGGGCACATCCCCAGTGGGAAATGTGCAGGAGGCAGCTGATCGATGTTTCTCTCTCATCGATGTTTCTAACTCTCTATCTCTCTCCCTTCCTCTCTGTAAAAAACCAATAAAATATATTTAAAAAAAAAAAAAACTCGTAAGTCAAGGCCCCACTGTATCCTATTTTAAACTATCATTATCATTATTTAAATTTTAAAAACTAAGATAATTTTTGCTATTTACATTCCAAACCCAGGAATAATGTATCTGAATAATTGTTAATATTATTTTATGCTATTACTAAGTTTTTATTTATGATATATTTTCAAGTATGTTTCTTAACAGATATTCAGAGTGCAGTCTCTACCATCAGCCCTTCTACTTATACACACATTTTCTTTCTTTTTAAAAAAATATTACTTTTTGATGTGACATAGAATACTACTTAATAAAATTATATAGGTTTCAGGTGTACAATTCTATAATACATCATCTGTATATTGTATTGTGTGTTCACCACCCAAAATCAATGATCATTCTATCCCTATTTATCCTTACTTTACCCTCTTCTACCTCCCTCTCCCCCTTTCTCTCTGGTAATCACCATACTGTTGTCTATGATATATGCATTTTCTTGGTTCATAGTTTATTGTGTTTCTTTAACAATTTATTTTCTCTTTTCTTGGGACCCTTTGATTTGTTTAAATTTATTTTATAGAGAGTATTTTCTTATAAACTTTCCCCAGACATGGTAATAGGTAATGTAGTTACAGAATATTGGTATACTTAATAATGCCTTTTTAAAAACTGCTATATAAAATATATATTTTCTGAATATAAGATTTTTGGTTTAAAAACCTTTATCTTCACACATTTTATAAAGCTATTTCTAGTATCAACTAATATCCCTTATTCCAATTATAAATCATAATATTACTGCTTTTCTTTATTTTGTGAACACATTTCTTTGATATAAAGATGATAAAACAATACTCTCCCTTTTGAGCTTAATATATATATACACATATATATATTAATTTTAATTATGCATCTTATTCATTAGTCTGACTTGACACTCATTATGCCATTTCAATATGTAGCTCCAAGTGATTATTCAGACAAGGAATGTTTATATCTATTCTTTTTTTTTTTTTTAAATATATATTTTATTGATTTTTTACAGAAAGGAAGGGAGAGCGATAGAGAGTTAGAAACATCGATGAGAGAGAAACATCGATCAGTTGCCTCCTGCACACCTCCTACTGAGGATGTGCCCGCAACCAAGGTACATGCCCTTGACCGGAATCGAACCTGTGACCTCTCAGTCCACAGGCTGGTGCTCTATCCGCTGAGCCAAACCGGTCAGGGCTTATATCTATTCTTTATGTTAATTGAATCTCTTCCATCAGGTCCTATCTGTCCTTAGGTTCTCATATTATACACATCCTAGAGGCCTGGTGCACAAAATTTGTGCACAGGTAGGGTCCCTAGGCCTGGCCAGCAATCAGGGCCAATTGGGGCCTTCCTTTCCCTGGCTGTTATCTTTGTAGTTAGTCGTAACAATTCTTATGTTATGTGTTTGTGATTTATCCATTTTTTATTAAGCTAGATACAATTTTATGAAGTTTATTGAAAATTATAAATAACTATCTTATATACTGATTTATTTTAGTTATATTTATTATTACATGAATGTCATCAATTTTTGTTTCATTAAATTTTCTTATTCATTCATTATATTATACTGATCTCTATTATTCCCATGTACTTAATACTTTCATTTTAAATAATATTGATAATTTATATTATGATTTATTTTTACTTTGATTTCAAGACTTCAGCTCTATCACATTGGTATTTTCGTTAATGTTTAAATATCTTTTTGGTGTTTTTGGAAGAGTACACTTTTAAAATTTTGATATCAATTTACTGGATTGTTTATTCATTCAGCTATTCAAGAACATTTTGTTAGCTTCCAAATTTGACAATTATGAATAAAACATATGTAAACCTACATGTGACTGATTATCTATTGAGTTTACAAACTGGGCATTACTCTTTATTTTCACCATATATACCTTAGCAATATAGTGAGACATCTTAAAATATCTTATCAACTTTAAAATGTTTTCTAATCATTCCATTTATTTTGCCTCAATAGAAACAATTAAACTTGCTAAACTTAGTTTCCTTCCTTTAATTTACACATTTAATTATTAACATTTTAATCTTTTTAACACTACTGATGGAAGACTTTTTGACCATCAAAAGTCATAGCTGTGTTGCTTTGCTGACAATTAAAGGCTGTCAGGAACTTGGTTCCTTCATCCTGCTCCACTATGCCAACTCTCCAGTCCAAGCCCCTCTGCCAGGGACCAGACCCCCTTGGGTGCCAGGTATCTGATGGAGAAGCCATGAGAAGTTGTGGGTATATAAGAGAGTCTTTATTGTAGAAACCAGTGTCCATGTAGCCATTGCTAACAAGGAGCCACTAGACAAGCAGTTATTCAACAGCAAAGTCCCATACAGTAGCTGCACACTGGCTGGTTAATGATACATCTTTCCCACACAGTAGCAGCAGCCTGCTGGTCAGTAATTCATTATCCTCACAACGCAGCTCCCTACCTGCTGGTCAGTAGTCTTACACTAAGCAGTCCAGCCTTACATAGGAGCAGCAGCCTCTGTACCTACAGCCATTATCTGAGCAACCGTGTGCTGCCGGCTGGTTAGTAACATAACTTATACTTCTTAGAGAAAAGAGGTTTCTTGCCAAATAGAGGCCTCAGTCTTTGGGTTATAGACGGGCACACTGATTAAGATTCCCACACTCAGAGTAGCCTTGAACATCTGGCATACTCTGAACAAGGCCTCTATACTCCAATTGGCCTTGAGCATCTGGCATAGTCTAGACAGGGCCCCACAAAGGCAAAACATTTAAAAAAGCTCATTTAAGTGTTCAATATAAGTAGTGGATTCCCTCACTGCAATAAAGAGCTGGAGGACAGAAATAGTCTATTCTTGTGTAATGCAAGGATACTTTCAACATGTGTGGGTGACTTTCTCAAGGTCCTCACCCCGGGATCTGCCTGAGAGATGTCAGTCTGCTCTCAGATCTACAGTGTGAGCTTCATCCTCAATGCTTCATGGAAGCCGTCCATCAGCCCAAGTAACTGCAAACCCTCCCTGGAGTCCAAGAACGTCAAAGGTGTATGAGATGTCTGCAAACTTCTTATGAGATCACATAATCCCACCTCACCAAAATGCTTAAACACAAACTTCTTCTAATGCACACACACACACACACACACACACACAGTTCATGTACAATGTAACTCATCTAGTAAGAAGCTGAGAGAGGAAAATATAACTTCAGACAAACACAGATCAACAAGAAATTGAGTTTGTTTTAAGGTGTAATGGAAGGTTAATAGATTTATATTTCCCAATAATACTGTTTGCTTGTTTTCACAAAATAATTTATTACTTAATACAGGGGTTTACTCTCTGTGATATTGTTTAAGCTATCATGTTTTATTATAAAACCAGTTATGTTCTGCTTAAATGTTCTCTAATCTATGGTATTTTTAAAAAATTATTCTTTTTTTTAAACAGATATTTATTTTAACATTCATATTATTCATTAAATTATTTTTATTTGTGAGGAAATTTTAGAGGTTATTATCAACATAGATTCCCCTATAATTACAATTCTATGTCAAGATACCATCTATATTTAAGGGAATTTATTTTTCTAGATAATATTTAGAATATTTTAGTTATGTTTAAATATCATCAAATTATAATTTTGATTTTAAAATATTATATCTTTATATAAAGTTATTTCAGGTAAAAATCTAATAGGGTCCAAAATCATATTTTCTCTCATGTTATTATTATCATAAAATATTAAAATAGATTGTGCTCTCTTCAGGAACTACAATCATTAGTAGACTAAATAATTCTCTACTCAACAAATTAATCCATATGTCTTTCTTTCTTTCTTTCTCTCTTTCTTTCTTTCTTCCTTTCTCTTTACTTTTTAATTCTAAGATAGTAATTCCAATCCCAGTTTTCCAGTGCAGCAATTTTACCATTTATTTCTTTATTTCAAATTTATATTTATGTTAATATATGTTTTAATGATTATTTGTATTATTTTATTCCTTTGTATATTTTTACATTTCTATTGCACATGCAATATAATGTTCATAAATAATAAGGGTTATGCAATGTCATTAGTTTCATTTGGACCCCATACATGTAGTTATAATTTGTCTTTATGAATTATATGTCTTTTGTATGCCCCATGTTGGAATTGCCTTCAATATATACTACATATATACATTAAAAAAATACATTTTCAGTAGAGACAAATAATATGTTTTAAAGTTTAATTTCATTTCAGTCTGTAGCCAAAATGATTCATAGTCAGACTCTGGCTAAATATAGAATAATTTCTAATGTACTCTAAGATCTTATTAATTTCTACTTCTTTAAAAACGTAATACCACATTGCACATTCCAAAGTCTTGAGGAATCTCTATATAGTGGATTATTAACTATATTCACCTGTATAACTTCTTTCTTGTTAGTTGTATCTTTTCACAGAAAATAACTTATATTTATCCACCTAAGTCCAGTATCTTCCCATCAATAATAGCATGTTAAACCTAAAGTCAATCTACAAATGTATGTGAAAAACTTCTGGGACACTAAAATGCAGTTGTATAATTAATGGTGTTTCTTTGAGAGAATAGATAGGTTATTGTGCAGGGAGACAATCAATCATGTTTATTAAATCATTCCTATATTGATAATACTCTACTACATTCTATGTTGGATCAGTCTTCCATTAGGTACATTCCCATCTGTGCAGTTTTTCATTAATTTCCTCAGGTAATGACTGCAAAGAAGTATGGCCAGGTGTTCTACTTCCCTTTCCTGGCACTCCTGAAAGTTCCTGAAATGTGAAGCTAGCACCAGTTATTGTAGCCTTTTCATATTGGGAGATGATATATTTTAAATGTAAATATTTCTAAAGGAAGAAATAAATGGATAATTCACATAAATACCAAACTCCAGATATTTTTTTTATGTAAAACACATGAACAAATCTTGAACATATTTTTTTTCCTAAGTGGACATATGCACAAATAGTGTGTACTTATTTATCTATTCATTGTCTC
Source organism: Myotis myotis (assembly GCF_014108235.1). NCBI lineage: Eukaryota > Metazoa > Chordata > Mammalia > Chiroptera > Vespertilionidae > Myotis > Myotis myotis. Next base: position 63,941,275 of record NW_023416335.1, on the reverse strand, counting down.
ATTTTGCTAGAGTTCCACTGTTTTGCAGAATTTTGTAAATGGCCAGAATTATATTATTTATACACAACAGTTTTATTTTTCTTCTTCTTTGTCAATGCTGTCTTCACTCCCAACATTATCAGAGTGAATTGGTCTTTCTGAATTATAAATCTTTACGATGTCCATGCTGGAATTCATGTTTCCTTAAAACCCATCAGTCCCTGAGCTCACAAATACCTGCTAATGTTCTATTCTGTCGGAGCCACACAATTCTCTATACAGTATCTCATAGTATGCTTGTCTTTTTCTTGAAAGTTGTCATGTTGTCTCAATTTTCTCTACTCACTTTTATTACTTAGAGTCAGTTCATATCCTATCTGGGTCTGACAAAAAGGTCTCTTACCACTGACTTCTCCAATACACCTCATATGTTGAAACAGCTATAAAAGTAGAAATTATGTGCTCATGCATGTATGTGATACGTGTCAGCCCCTCATCTTTACTACAATCACTTAACCTCCTTTAAGACAGTGAGCAGATGCTGAATCTACATCCTAGAGAGTTTTGTCATTGGTTATATTTTTATTTTTTTCTTTATTGATTAAGGTATTACATATGTGTTCTTATCGCCCCTTTGCCCCCTCCACACCCCACTCATGCCCTCCCTCCCCTGTTGTCTATGTCCATTGGTTAGGCCTATATGCATTTATGCAAGTCCTTTGGTTGATCTCTCTCCCTTATCCCCACCCTCCCCTGCCTTCCCTCTGAGGTTTGACGGTTTGAACAATGCTTCTCTGTCTCTGGATCTGTTTGTGCACCGCTACTGGGAATGCAGACTGGTGCAGCCACTGTGGAAAACAGTATGGAGTTTCCTCAAAAAAAAAAAAAATATGGAACTCCCATTTGACCCAGTGATTCCACTTCTAGGAATATATCCCAAGAAACTAGAAACACCAATCAGAATGGATATATGCACCCCTATTTTCATAGCAGCACAATTCATTATAGCTAAGATTTGGAAACAGCGTAAGGGCCCACCATCAGATGAGTGGATTAAAAAACTGTGGTACATTGACACAATGGAATACTACACTGAGGTAAAAAAGAAGGAATTCTTACCATTTTCAATAGCATGGATGGAACTGGAGAGCATTATGCTAATTGAAATAAGCCAGTCAGAGAAAGATAAATATCACATGGTCTCACTCATTTATGAAATATAATGAACAACATAAACTGATGAACAAAAACAGACATTGTAGTAGTGTAATAGATAATGAGCTAAGGAAGATGTCAAATGTTATAATAACGTAGTGTGAATACATAATTTGAGAACTGCTTTGTGGATATATTACTTCAAATGACAGCTTACAAGAATAGTTTTCCTGTGAATTAATTTATTTTGATAGTGAATGTCTCTTTCTATTTTTATTGAATTTATTGGGGTGACATTGGTTAATAAAATTATGTAGGTTTCTATTTTGTTTTAAAGATAAACATCTTAGAAACTGCTATAAAATTTTAGTATGCTTCTCTTTTTATATAAGCATATGAAGAAATTCTTCCAATTATCCTATAGCATACACTAAAATAAGACTAAGAACTTTTTATCACAACTTCCTGAGATAATTAGACAATCAGACATCAACAGGAATCATATGCATTTTTATCTTAATAGTTGGTTTACAAAAGATCATTGTACTCTCATCTCTAGTATAATTGTATAATTTGACATTAGGAAATTCTCTATTTTATTGTCCTATTTGATATTACAAAAATATAACTTTTGACAAAAAAATAAAAAGACTGAAATATAACTCAAAAGATACCATATTTTTTAACATGACATCTCAGTTAAAAAATAGTTTAACTCAAATACATATTATTTCACTAATGAAGTTTGTTAGTGAACATAGGAAACTTACCTAAATATAAGCAAAAATGTGAAATATATATAAACTATTTGCTAATATCTATACATGCACATATAAATACATATACACACATCTCTATAATAATAAAAGCATAATATGCTCATTAGACCGGACGTCCTTCCGGATGACCTTCTGGACAAAGCCGGGGCTATGAGGGAAGCCTGGGCCCCGGGTTCCAGAGGGAACCTGGTGCCGGCAGCCAGGGGAAGGAAGGCCTACTTTTGCACGAATTTCATGCATCAGGCCTCTAGTATTTACATAAACACACACACACACACACACACATATAATTTGTTTTGTTGATCAACCTATTTCCCCGACCCCATTGGGGATTAAGAAAGAAATAATCTATTTGAAAGAGCACCCAAAGAAAAATGGAGCTGAATTGTGTGTATGAATGTGTGTGTGTGTGTGTGTGTGTGTGTGTGTGTGTGTGTGTGTTTGCATGCACATACATGTGTGTGTTAATAGTGCTTTACTAGTGTAGCAGACAGTGTGGAGAAATGCTTTATCCATTTTTAACTTTTAAACTTCAGGGCCTCTCAGAACTAGCTCATTGACATTGTGTCACACACCAAAAACTGAAGATCAGAGAAGCTACTTGGTCTTTGCAAGATCACACAACTAATAGGAAGTAGAGGAGTAGAATTTTTAAACCCAATTTTATAAGAAGGAAGCTACCTGTTGTTTTCCCACTACTCTATACCCTGTATTATTTAGGACAGTTTGGGGAGAGAAATACTTGAACAATCCACACTTGAAAATATTTTTGAAAGCAAAGTATACTTTTGAAACACAGTATTTTTCACCATTTCTTGTTTTATTTATATATTTTAATCTGCATTACATAGATGTTATGTGCAATAAAAATTAAAATTAAGATATAGTGAATGTTATCTAAAACATACTGAAAAGTAATAAAAATATTGAGGAAGGAGTTAACATAAATGTTTGTTCCTTAGCTAGTGGCTTGCATGAGTTTTATAAACATTACTTATAATGAGGAAATGCCATCAACATTTAATTGTCTCTGCTTCACAGTTAAAATAGTGGTGTCTCCATGTCCTTTGGATTCCAAAATATAAATAAATTTTAGTTTAATCAATGACCCTTGACATTTTGGAAAAGAGCTTTTCCTTATAAATATGAACATAGCCTTATCATAAAACCCAGCAATTCTATTCCTAGATATTTAGCTAAAAGAAATATAAAAAAAAAATCTTCCACAAAAAAATGTGCATAGGTATGTTTAAGTCATCCTCATTTATAATGCTCAAATGTATAAATAATTCATATATCCATCAGCTGGTGAATGGATAAATCATAACATATCAATACATTTGCATAATATTGAAAAATGGGGAAAAAACTACTCAGACTGCAACAATATGGCAGAATTTCAAACACATTAAGATAAGAGCATTTAGCCAGATTTGAAAGACTACATGCTTAATGATTGCATTTCTAATACATTTAATAAAAATAAAAACAATATAAATGAAAAAATAAAGGATGAAGAGCTGTGCTATCAAGGAACTAGGAGAAAAGATAATGAGATTGACTCAAAGTTCAAGAATATTTTGTAGGTGATGGAACCATTCCATATTTTTTTGTGATCATTGCATGGTTATGTGCCTATGTCAAAACTCATCAAATATTACACTTAATATATTGGTGATTTTTATTGTGCATATCTTATACTTAAATATGAATTCTACATAGTATATCATTGAGATAAAAAACATGCTATAAAAATAATGTTAATTAAAATTTACTTACTGTTGCTTTGGGCAAATTATTTAGCTTCAGATTGCCTATGTGTCCTGTTTTTTTAAAAAAATTATACTAATAAATTTTTCTTCTGACATAGAAAATAATTACAATGATAATTTCAGGTGACTCAAATGCTTAAAGTACTTGTTGAGCTTTAAGTCAATCTCATTATCTTTTCTTCCAGTTCCTAGAGACCACAGCTTTTTGTCCTTTAAAAATAAAAAAAAAAAAAAAAAAAACGATTATATATATATATATATATATATATATATATATATATATATATATATATATATATTAGAGACCCAGTGCATGAAAAATTGTGCACTTGGGGGGTCCCTCAGCCCGGCCTGTGCCTTCTCGCAGTCTGGGACCCCTTGGGGGATGTCCACCTGCTGGCATAGGCCTGCTCCCTGGGGGATTGAGCCTAGGCTGGCAGTCATACATCCATCTGGCAGCCCCGAAGCCCTTGGAGGATGTCCACTTGCCAGCGGAGAGCAGGCCTAAGCTGCAGTCGGACATCCTTAGTGCTGCTCAGGAGGCGGGAGAGACTCCCGCCACCATCACTGTCCTGGCAGCAGTCAGTCTGGCTTGTGGCTGAGCAGAGCTTCCCCTGTGGGAGTGCACTGACCACCAGGGGGCAGTTCCTGCATTGAGCGTCTGCCCCCTGGTGGTCAGTGTGTGTCATAGTGACCAGTCATTCCCAGTCGTTCTATTGTTAGGGTCAATTTGCATATTACCCTTTTATTACATAGGGTATTTTTCCATTTTATTGAATGTAATAAAAATGCAATTACTCAGCATGTAGTCTTTCATATCTGGCTGAATGTACTTACCTTAATGTGTTTGAAATTCAGCCAGGTTAATGCAAACATGCCTTTGAACCCATTAGCTTAGTGAATCTCAAACGTTTTTATTTCTAAGAGTCAAATGTAATCTTTGTAAAACATAGATCCTTGTCTACTATTTCTATAAAATATGATGTAGTTGGTATGCGTTCACCCATGAATTTGCATTTCTAACAATATCTCAGGTGAATCAAAATATCACACAGACTCCTCTGGGGCACAATTCCTGATTTCAGGTGGGTCTAAGGGTCTACAAAGTTCTCAATAGCATTTCTGGAGACTTATGGTAGCAAGGTTGTCTTCTCTCTTCTAATGGGCTCTACTATTGACATATTTAAGGGTATAATGTTTGAACTTTATTAGAATTAGAAGTGGAGTGCCGTGGCCAATTCTATAGTATCAATTACCTCTCAAAAAGGATCATTAAAGGAGCATCCTGCTCACCTATTTGCTTCCTTTCTTTCTTACTTATTATGTAGATACTAGAGGCCCATGAACAAAATGGGGGGAGGGTGGTCCCTCAGCCCAGCCTGCAGCCTCTCCAATCCAGGACCCCTCGGGGGATGTCCGACTGCCATTTTAGGCCCGATCCTGGGGATCAAGTCAAAACTGGCAGTTGGATATCTCTCTCAAAATCTTGGGCCACTGGCTCCTAATCGCTCACCTGCCTGCTGGCCTGATCACCCTTAACTGCCCCTCCTTGATGGCCTGGTCACCTCAACTGCCCCGCCCCCACTGGCCTAGTTGCCCTTCACTGCCCCCCCCAGCCTAATTGCCCCGAACTGCACCCCTCCGGCAGCCTGGTTGCCTCTTACTGCTCCCCCTGCTGATCTGGTCACCCCAACTGCCTCCCCTGCTGGCCTGGTTGCCCCCAACTGCCCCCCCTGCCCATCTGGTCACCCCTCACTAACCCCCCTCCCTACCTGGTCACCCCACGCAGCCTGCTGTTCAGTCATTTGGTCATCTCTCACTAACCCCCCTCCCTACCTGGTCGCCCCACACAGCCTGCTTCAGTAGTTTGGTCATCCCTCACTAACCCCACTGCTGGCCTGGTCACTCCACGCAGCCTGCTGTTCAGTCATTTGGTCGTCCCTCACTAACTCCCCTGCCAGCCTGGTTGCCCCACGCAGCCTGCTTGTTCAGTCATTGGTAGTCCCTCACTAACCCCCCTGCTGGCCTGGTCATAGGCAGCCATCTTTTCAGGGTATGATGATCAATTTGCATATTACCTCTTTATTATATAGGATATCGGTCCTGTTCCACTTTTTTAAAATGATGATAATTTTCAGTGTAATTTCTTTAGAGGCACATTACATGACCATTGTTACCTGGCTGTCCCATGTAATTTAAATTACTCTGAAACACATAAATCTAAAAAAAAGAAGCTTGTCAATTATGTATGCCTTTATCAAATCAGATGGTAAGCTTTCTGATAGAAGGAAACTTGTATGTAACCCACTGGAAGGTAGACTAGAAGTTATATTGCTACATCATTGTAAATCAGATAATTATTATTTATTATGTTACTTTACATGAGGTTCAATGCCTCACCTGGTTCTTATTTGAATGTATTAGAAAATATATTTCTTATTTATAGTCAATGAAATTGTGCATCTTGAAATCTTTGGCCAAAATAAAACTTTAATAGAAAATATATATCTTTGACCATGTTTAAATTTAAATGACTTTTATGAACTGATATTTAATATTTTTCAATGTTGGTTTTGTTTATATTTTATAGAGGATAAATTATATGTATTTTGTTTCCTTTTAAGTATTTTGTTAGTTTTTACCAATCAAATGGAAGTGAATTATTTTCCATTCTCAAAATTTTAGGATATGAAGAAGAAAAAGTTTTGACATATAATGCTGATAGTTCTGAATCACAATTAATCTACATCTCAATTTCCAGGACAATAATAATAAAGATTAATAGTTCATTTAGGAGGAGTCACGAGTGTGAAAGTAAAGGTCCCTGAAATAAATGGATCCTAAATAAAATAAGACGGAGGCTAGACCATGAGTAGATATCAAGATATAATAATGATAACAGGTTCACATAGCACTTTTGAGGCTGATCTATGGGTATACAGATAAGAAACTCAGTCTGAAATACATTTCTAAGACCAAATCCCCATCCAGTCTAAAAGGTTTATAAAGTTAGCCTAGCAGAATCCATAACAAACAACCAACAGGCTATAGACAGATAAACTTGAGGCACATATAAAATGAGAAGGAAAATAAAAGTCTATCTAACACCTGGGACTAAGGATAAGGAGACTAAGGAAATAAAGCTTAAAGCTTTTTATCAACACAGCCAACCCTGGAAAAATCAATAGACCCCAGAGAACTACCCAGGTGTTTTTTCTTGTACCAACCATTTCTGATTCTCATACTTGGTACTGTAGGGGGCTATAATTCAAGTGGAAAATCTGGTATTTAAATGTCAGATCAGAGGGGATAAATGGCGACAAAAGGAAACTTGACTTTGGCTGGTGAACACAAAATACACTATACAGATGATATATTACAGAATTGTACACCTGAAACCTGTATAATTTTATTAACCAACTAGAGGCCAGGTGCACAAAAATTTGTGCACTCGGGGGGGAGAGGGGGTCCCTCAGCCTGGCCTGTGCCCTCTCGCAGTCTGGGACCCCTCGGGAGATAACGACCTGCTGGCTTAGGCCTGCTCCGGGGTGGCAGAGGGCAGGCCCAATCCCTAGGTGCAGCCCCTAGTCAGGCTGAAAACAGGGCCGAATGGGGAGGTGGGACGCCTTCCCCTGTCATGCACAAGGCAGGGCAGATCGGGAGATAGCGATGCCAACCTCAGTCACTCTCAGGGTAGGGCCGATTGGGGGGTTGGGGCACCGCCCCCTGTCACACTCAAGGCAGGGTCAATGGGAAGGTTGTGGCACCACCCCCTGTCATGCACAGAGCAGGGCCCATCAGGGGGGTTGGGGCATTGCCCCCTGTCATGCACAGAGCAAGGCCCATCAGGGGGTTGGGGTTCCGTACCCAGTCACGCAAAGAGCAGGGTCAATCAGGGGGTTGGGGAGCTCTCCCCTGTCATGCACAGAGCAGGGCCGATCAGGGGGTTGAGGAGCTCCCCCCTGTCACTCACAGAGTAGGGCCGATAGGGGAGTTGGGGCACCACCCCCTGTCACACTCAAGGCAGGGCGGATCAGGGGGTTGGGGCGACGCCACTGTCACACTCAGGGCAGGGCCGATGGGGAGGTTAAGGCTCTACGTTGGCACACACAGAGCAGGGCCCATGTTGGGGAGGTGGTTGGGGTGCCGCACCCTGTCACACACAGAGCAGGACCAATCAGGGGGTTGGGGCGCCATACCCTGTCACACACAGAACCGCAGGGCGATCAGGGGGTTGGGGAGCTCCCCCCATCAGGCACAGAGCAGGGCTGATCAGGGGGTTGGGGTGCCTTCCCCTGTCATGAACAGAGCAGGGCGGATAGGGAGGTTGTGGCCCCACCCCCTGTCACACACAGAGCCACAGGGTGATCAGGGGGTTTGGGCACTGCTCCCTGTCACGCTGATCCCGCTGCCAGGAGGCCTCTCGGCTCCGCTGATACCGGTGCTGGGAGGCATATTACCCTTTTAATATATAGGATAGAGGCCTGATGCATGGGTGGGGCTGGCTGGTTTGCCCTGAAGGGTGTCCTGGATCAGGGTGGGGGTCCCCACTGGGGTGCCTGGCCAGTCTGGGTGAGGGGTTGAGGGCTGTTTTCAGGCCGACTGAAGCTCCCAACCTCTCCTTTTTTCTTTTTTTATTCTGGGCCAGCTTTAGCTCTGGCTCCAGCTCTGAGGCCTCTGCTGCTGAAAGCAGGTATCTGGTTTGTTTGGGTTCTATAATTGAAACAATGTATAACTCCAGCTCTGAAATCCCAGGCTCGCTGAAAGCAGGTTTCTGGGGTTTTGTTTAGCTTCTATATTTGTTACAATGTTTCTTTTTTTTTTTTTTTAATATATTTTATTGATTTTTTACAGAGAGGAAGTGAGAGGGAAAGAGAGCCAGAAACATCGATGAGAGAGAAACATCGACCAGCTGCCTCCTGCACACCCCCCACTGGGGATGTGCCCGCAAACAAGGTACATGCCCTTGACCGGAATCGAACCTGGGACCCTTCAGTCCGCAGGCCGACACTCTATCCACTGAGCCAAACTGGTCAGGGCCGTTACAATGTTTCTTAAACTGCAAGCTCAGAGGCCGGAAAGGCAGGCAGGGAATGTTGGAGTCCTCCGTCACTGAAGCAAGCAAGCCTCATGTTAGTTTCAAGCTGCCTGGCTGCCGGCTGCCATCTTGGCTGGCAGTTAATTTGCGTATCTCGCTGATTAGCCAATGGGAAGGGCAGCGGTCGTACACCAATTACCATGTTTCTCTTTTATTAGATAGGATGTTACCTCAATAAATGTAATTAAAAAAATCCAAAATATATTTATTAGCTATATTACATCATCAAAATACAACATACACAAAATCATATGCACTAACAAATACACACACACACACACACACACACACACACACACACACACATAGGGTGTCCCAAAATTCATGCAATATTTGCAATTTAATCAATGGCAAATATTGTGTCATATATATTGTGTCATATATATTGTGTCATATATATTGTGTCAAATATTGTGTCATATATATATGATTTAAAAAATGTTTTTACATCAATGTGAGAATGAAATGGAATGGCTGCCTCCTACACACTCTCCTCAAGGATCAAGCCCCTTACCCAGGTATGTGACCTTTTGGTGCATGAGGCAACACTCAACCAACTGAGCTACACCGGCCAGTTGACATAATTATTTTTTAATTATCTAGAAGAGTGAAGAGGATAAAAAACCTTCATATAAGGAATTATTTTACTATAGCAAATGCATCTAGAAGTTAGCATTTTAATACTGAATATATTACTATGGCAATTCAGGTATTTTGCAACACAGCATCCTCAATATCTTTATTTCTTTAATATGATAAGTAGACAGATTGAAACAAATAATACTCTTTGTTTGTGGTATACTACTGTATAAATTATAACTGTACCTAAATTTAAAAAAAAACAACAACAAATTGTTTCTCATAGTTATAAGCCTTTATAAGATATCTTTTTAAAAATATATAATATATGGTGATGAGAGAAGATTTGACTTTGGGTGGTAGGCACATGGTGCAATATACAGATCTTGTTACATAGAAACCAACCAACACTTGAAACCTATATGATCATGTTGACCAATGTCACCCAATAAATTTAATAAAAATGTATATGACTTATACAGCACTCTTTATTTAAAAAATATTTATATTGATTTTTAGAGAGAAAGAAAGGGAAAGGGGGGGAGAGAAACAATGATGGGCTGACTCTTGCATGTCCTCTACCAGAGATTGAGCTTGCAACCTGGGCATGTGCCTGACTGGGGAATCAAACCAGCAACTTTTCTGTGCATGGGACGATCGCCAACCAACTGGGCCATGCTGGCCAGGGCCACAGAACCATTTAAAAATCATTTGATGATTTTGTGTCCACTCTTTAAAACATATTCAAAAAATATAATGAATACATTTTAGGAAATTGCAAGACTTAGCATATATTACTCATAGGTTCAAATTTAAGAAATCTGCATATTGTAATAATTAAGACTCCTACAAATACTAGTATGCTCAAGCTCCTACTTACAGCCACACAAGATTGCACTTCCCACATACTTTAAAGTTTGATGTGGCCATATCACTTACTTGATCATTGGACTGTGAGTAAAAGTAACCCCTGGCACTGTTTAGAAGCTGCTGGGGTCAAGTCTGTAATTCTCTATATCCACCTCTTTCCTGTTACAGAGTTTGTGCAAGGACCTGTCAAGATAAGCATTCTCCTTCTGAATTCCTGACTTAGAACAGTAAGCAGACCCTTCGAGTCATGGGAAAATGAAATGTATTGTGATGCATCACTACAGTTGGGGGAGCAGGTCATAATGTCAGCATAACTAGTTAATCCTGACACATATGCCAGACAAGACCAATTCTCATACCGATCCCATGATTTTTGCATCACTATGAGATACTCTGCTATTCAGTTATAATTTTAAAAAAGCATTAAGGTCAGCTAGGGAGCTCATTGACAAAATTAGATTTATACAAAAGATTCTTTGAGGACCTGAAGCATAAAAGATATAGTAGGAGGAAATGCAATTGTGCTATATCTAAGGAGACAAGAGTTGGTGATTGTTTTCATTGTGATCACTGAGAATGAAATATAATTACTTATCTTCTAGCCCAAGTAAAAAAAGAAAAGAAATTAGTGTCAATATTAGATATGTGAAATTTAGAAAAATGGATTTGATACAATCATACAAACTTGTATTTATACATATTATCATGTATTCTAAAGAGCTGTCTTACTATATTTATATAAATATAACATATTTTAAAAAGTGGGCATTTATGAAAATGATAATCTTGCTTTTTGCTATAATTAATCACATATTGAAAAAATACTGTACAGTGTTTGCTGTGTTTTCCCCCTCTTAAAGTTGAGTGAGTGAGATCATACACAGTGACATGTATTCTTCTTTCATGATTCTTTATACAATACTAGAGGGCCAGTGCACAAATTTGTGCACTGGTGGGGTCCCTCAGCCTGGCCTGTGCCCTTTCTCAATCTGGGACCCCTCAGGAGATGTCAGACTGCTAGTCCTGCCTGCTGCTTCCACTCATCCTGGCCCTGCTGTGCCTGCCACGGGCTCGCACCCAGTTAGTCTCGATTTAGAGCGGCTCTCGCCAGCCATGAGCCTGTGTCTGGTCTGGCACCTGTTGGTCAGTTGAGCGGCACTCCCATTGTGAGAGCACACTGACCACCAGAGGGCAGCTCTGCATGGAGCATCTGTCCCCTGGTGGTCAGTGCATATCACAGTGACTAGTCGTTCGGCCATACAGTCATTTGGTCGCTTAGGCTTTTATATATAGAGAGAGGCTTTTATATATACAGACTACAGGCCCAGTGCACAAAAATTTGTACACTGGCGGGGGGGTGTCCCTCAGCCCCACTAGTGCCCTCTCATAGTCTGGAACCCCTCAGGAGATAACGACCTGCTGGCTTAGGCCCGCTCCCAGGTGGCAGAGGACAGGCCCAATCCCTAGGTGCAGCCCCTGGTCGGGCTCAGAGCAGGGCTGATTGGGAAGTTGGGGCACTGCCCCCTGTCAAGCACAGAGCAGGGCAGATCGAGAGGTTGCGATGCCACCCCCAGTCACGCTCAGGGTAGGGCTGATTGAGGGTTTGGGGCACCACCCTCTGTCCCACTCAAGGCAGGGTCGATGGGGGGGTTGAGGTTCCACCCCCTGTCACGCACAGAGCAGGGCCAATAGGGGAGTTGGGGCACCGCCCCCTGTCACACACAGAGCAGGGCGGATCAGGGGGTGGGGGCACCGCCCTCTGTCACCCACAGAGCAGGGACGATCAGGGGGTTGCGGCACTCCCCCCTGTCACACTCAGGGCAGGGCCGATGAAGAGGTTGTGCCTCCACCCTGTCATACACAGAGCAGGGCCAATCAGGGGTTTGGGGTGCCACACCCTGTCATACACAGAGCAGGGCTATCAGGGGGTTTGGGCGCTGTCCCCTGTCAAGCTGCTCCAGGGGCCAGGAGGATTCGCGGCTCCGCTGATCCCAGTGCTGGGAGGCCTTGCGGCTCCGCTTGACACAGGGGCAGTGAGGCTTCGCTGCTCCGCTGATCCTGCTGCTGGGAGGCTCCGCTGATCCCAGTGCCAGGAGGCCTCGCGGCTCCGCTGATCCTGGTGCTGGGAGGCATATTACCCTTTTACTATATAGGATAGAGGCCTGGTGCACAGGTGGGGGCTAGCTGGTTTGCCCTGAAGGGTGTCCTGGATCAGGGTGGGGGTCCTGCTTGGGTGCCTGGCCAGCCTGGCTGAGGGAATGATGGCTGTTTGCAGCTGGTCACACCCCCTTCAGGGTGGGGTTCCCCACTGGGGTGCCTGGCCAGTCTGGATGAGGGGCTGACGGCCATTTTCAGGCTGGCAGGTGACTGAAACTCCCAACCTCTCCTTTTTTTCTTTTTTCTTTTTTATTCTGGGATTTATTTACCTTCTATGGCTGTCACTGGAACTGAGAGCCAGCTTTAGCTCTGAGGCTCGGCTCCAGCTCTGAGACCTCGGCTGCTGAAAGCAGGTATCTGTGTTTGTTTGGGTTCTATAATTGAAACACTGTTGCAACTGCAGCTGGGCCGGCTGGCTGATCATGGGGTTTATTTAGCTTCTATAATTGCAACATTGTTTCTTAGAGTGCAGCTCAGAGGCCGGCAGCGACAAGCGGGGAACCTTGGCTTCCTCCTTCACTGGAGCAAGAAGCTCCTGTTCACTTCAGCTGCCTGGCTACCGGCTGCCATCTTGGTTGGCAGTTAATTTGCAAATTGCCCTGATTAGCCAATGGGAAGTGTGTCGGAGGTATGATTAATTACCATGTTTGTCTATTATTAGATAGGACTAGAGGCCCGGTGCACAAAATTTGTGCACTGGAGGGGGGGGGCTGTCCCTCGCCCAGCCTGCACCCTCTCCAATCTGAGACCACTAGGGAGATGTCCGACTGCCGGTTTAGGCCCGATCTACAAGGGATTGCGCCTAAACTGGCAGTCGTAGATCCCTCTCACAATCCAGGACTGCTGGCTCCTAACAACTCATCTGCCTGCCAGCCTGATCACCCCTTAACCACTCTCCTGCTGGCCTGATTAACACCTAAGTGCTCTCCTGCCAGATGATCGCCCCTAAATGCCCTCCCCTGCAAGCCTGGTCACCCCCAACTGCCCTCCCCTGCTGGCCTGATGGCCTCAAACTGCCATCCCCTGCTGGCATGGTCACCCCCAACTGCCTTCCCCTGCTGGCCTGATCTCTTCTCCAATGCCCCTCCCCTGCCAGCCTGATCTCGCTCCCAATTGCTCTCCCCTGCTAGCCTGATCGCCCCTAACTGCCTCTGCCTGCCTGATCACCCCTAACTGCCCTTACTTGCCGACTTGATCTCACCCCCAACTGTCCTCCTCTGCTGGTCAATTTGGTTCTGATTGATCAGTTTCTATGCCAGTCAGTGTCAAAAGCTCTGCCTCTGAGGAAGCCATTGGCTCCTCACAGTTGACCCAGAGTTGGTTCTGATTGGTTGGTTTCTATATCAGTCAGCGTCAAAAGCTTTGCCTCCTAGGCAGCCATTGACTCCTCACAGTTGACCTAGATTTGGTTCTGGTTGGTCGGTATCTATGCCAGTCAGTGTCTCTGGGCCTATCAACAGGGCCTGATCAGAAAGGCGGGGTTGATCCGCAGCCCCTGTGGAAGTCTGGAGAGAAATGGAGGTGAGGCTGCTGGTGAGAAAAAGAGAGGCAAGTGCTGATCAACAGCTGCCACAGAGGCTACGGATCAGACCTTGTTTCTCTCTTCAGGCCTCTCTCCGGGCCTGATTCACAGTCCCCTCAGCAGCCTGAAAAACTGCAGGACTGACTTCCATTTGGTTGAGCCTCTGATCATGAGGGTCCCAGGATTTGTATATATTAGGATTTTTTTTTTGTCAGATTCACCTATGTTTTTGTGTGTAGCAGAAATTTGGTTATATATTATTTTTACATGATACATGATGTACAGTATTCAATTATAAATATTATACAACAAAATTTTATGCATTCTATTGTTAATGATATTTTAATTGTTTTAACTAAGACATTATTAAAACGAAGACCACTGCATTTCTCTTGATGCACATGTGCATGCATTTTTAAAGAATTCATATATATAACATTTGAAATGCTGGAGCACTGATTCTGTCTATGTTTAATTTAGTTAATTTAAAATGTCTTCAAGAGTGTTTGCAATATATACTCCCACAAGAAATGCTTGAGAATCTATATTCCTTTCACTTTTACCAAGATAGATTTTTTTCTTTCCCTTAAGTATATTATCTGGAGTAGGGAGAAAGAAGTGATATATTGTTATCATTTGACTTTTTATTTCTATTAAATAACGGGAACATATTTTTATATGCTAAGTGGCCATTTTGATATCCTCCTGTACTATATATTGTTGGCTCTTACCCAATCTTATGTCTTGATGTTGGTTTTTCAAATTGGTTTGAAGTTCTTAACATATATTCTGAATAGACTCTTTAATTAATTGGTGACACATATTGACAAATACATTCTTCTTGTTACCTTCTTAATGGTCCCTATTCTTTTTTTTTAATATAAACACAATTCTTCTCATATCCTATGAAGCAGTTTTTCCTAATCCAAAACCATTTTCATATTATCTTATATAGATTTTAGTATATTTGTTGTTTTACATTTTATGTAGAATTTCTTTTTGTGAATGATTTCAAATAGGTATTATATTTTATTTTCTTCTATATGTACACAAAATTAATGCTGCCTAGTTTATTGAAAAAAACCCTTACTCAGTTGCTTCACAGTATAAACTTTGCGATAAAACAAATGACCATGAATGCATTTATCTAATTTTGGCTTTTCCATTGTGTTCTATCCCAACTACACTCTACTTTTTAAATTACATTAAACATAAAATGTATTGATATATAATAGTCCTCCATCTATGTTCCTCTTAAGATTCTCTTGAATACTTTAGGCCATTTGGTTATACATAATAGTTTTCAAATTTAAAAATCCACTCTTTAAAAGAAATAAAAGAACGCAAAAAACCCTGATATTTGACTATGGTTACATAGAATCCTGAATCAATTTTGTGGTGAGTTGACATATTTATAATATTGAATCTCCCAATAAAATAACATTGGGTATCTCTTCTTTATTTAGATCTTAATTTTCTTTCAAAAAGTTCTATGAAGATGTATTATATATTTTAAATAAATTCATCCCTTACATGTATTCTGCTATTCATGTTATTGAAGTGATCATTTTTCATTTTCATTTTATTTTCTATAAATTTGCTTGTCACACAAAGAATTACAATTGTATATTTTAATAAACACCTTATATTTAGTGACCTTGCTATGTCTATTTATGTTATACTATTTTGTCTGTAAATTATTTTAAAATTTTTATACTTATATATAGAGATGACAGTTTTACTTTTTCTTTCCAATCCTTCAACATCAGTTTTTGCTCCCACTTGAACTTCCATTATAATGTTGAATACTAATGGTGATATTGTGTATCCTTATCTGTTTTCACTGTCAGGCTAAAGCTATCAATATTTTACCATTACATATAATATAACATAACATTTTTTAACATATACTTTTATTGATAATATTGATTTCAGATAGGAAGGGAGAGGGAGATAGAAACACCTATGATGAGAGACAACCATTGATTGGCTGTCTCCTGCATGCCTCCCACTGGGGATGGAGCCCATAACCCAGGTATGTGCCCTGACCAGAAATTGAACCATGACCTCCTGGTTCATAGGTTGATGCCCAACCACTGAGCCATAAAAAGGAGCTCTCTTTATAAAGAATATATATCCAAAAATGTTGCCCAGCTGGCATGGCTCAGTGGTTGGGCATCAACCTATGAACCTATGGTTTTATTTCTGGTCAGGGCACTTGCTTGGTGTATTGATAACAAGGCCTTTGGGCTCCCATTGGCCTTGATTATCCAGGGCCTGGCATGGTTCCCACAGCGGGGTAGTGGATAGAGCAAAAGAGAGAAAAAAAGAGAAAGTGCTCATGGACACGGACAACAGTGTGGTGATTTGGGGGTGAGGTGGGTGGAGGGAGAAGGGGGTGTGGGGAGATAAGTATTGATGGGGAAAAATAACATAAAGAAGAAAAAAAGAAATAGTCTATTTAAATCAGGAAGTCAGTTTAAAAAGTTGGAATGGGGTGGGATAATCAGAAGGCTGGCATGAGACCCCCGGGCCTGGCAGTCTTGGTAATATACCCACTATCAAAGAACATGCTCAGGGAGCCCAGCTGAAGCGTAGGCAGTCTGGAGACCATTCAGCTACCTTGAGCCATGAGGCTAGGGATCAAAGAAGACTGTGAGCTCAGGCTGTTGGTGAAGTTTGATGATTCACTTGGGAGATGCTGAGGCCTGTGTATCCCTCCGTGCTCTCCTGCAGGCAGCTCAAGATGTCCAGTTCATCCTCCCCTCACCTTGGCCCCCCTCACAGCCTCACGTCCATTGGACACTAGTGCAATCTTATCCAGGATCAAGAGACCATTAAACTCCTCTGCCACCTGGGAGCTTCTCTAACAGCAGAACTGCTGAGCAAACTCCTGGTACAGATGGAAGGATTCTGCCTCCTTGGTCATCTGCTCAACATCAGCCCTGGGCTCCAGCCACTACTGAAAAGGCCTTAACCTCTTCACAGAGCCACACAGACTCAGTTTCTGCCTCTGCCTACATAGTCATCCCAGACTTCTTGGCCCTGCTAGGCACTCCAGCCTGTAGTGCTCGGCTTCCACAGGTTTCCAAACACTGGCCTCCAGCTCTTCTCTATTTCCAGCTCCTGCGCTGCCACCTGCTAGCTCTGCTCTACCACCTGACCTGTACCCACTGCTCCCCTATCTCTTGTTTAGTCTTAGCCACCTGAAATTCATAGGCCAGGTCATCCTGTGCTCTATGGCTGTTGACCGTGAAGCCATACACGGCCTTCTTCAGCTTGCAGTCCTACTGCGCCTTGGCCAGTACCAGCAGATACCTTTTCCTATTTGCCTTTGGCTCCCGAATCTTAGCATCTCTTTTGGCCTCTGCTTCCCTAATCCGAGTATCCTTTTGGTCTTCAGTTCTCAGAGCCTCACCAAGGAAGGCAATTAGTCTTGATCATTGTGAATTTCCTTCAGGGTGTAGCTAACCATGCAAGTGTGCTTTTGTTTGTTTGTTTTTTTTGTTTTAAATTTTAAAGAATTCAAAAAACTTTTTGTAATAAAAAAGTCTCATTATTCTTATTAAAAGGTCTTTGTTCTAAATAAGACATCTTTATTATACTTAGTCAATCAGTTTTTCTGTTACTTGCAACCAGAAACCATTCAACTTTACTAATCTCATTTTTTCCATTTATATGTCTTTTCTTTTTAATTCCATAACAGAGGTTTTCTTATGATAATTTAGCATATTACTGTTTAATTTAATGAACTGAATACTCTTTTTGGCCTCAGTTGAGAAAGTGCTAAATCATGTTATTATATTTTGGACAGTCTCTGTGTTAGATAGATAGCCATATTTTTGGACTTACTTGTTTGAATTTAGTGTACCGGAAAAACCTTCTGCAATAACATGATCTGCTCCTCATTTTTTCCCTGTACCTTTATATAAAGAAACTACACTTTATGGAATGAAAAGCCCCATTCCCCTCCTCTTCCTGCACTCATATTTTCTAGAGAAAGTTGTAGTTTCTGACAATGGAAAACAATAGTGGATTCAAGGGGTCCATGAGTGATTACTAACTGATTATTATAACGAGTGTTGTATATTAACACAACTTCATAATAATCTGGGAATCAATTATGCCAATCTAAAAAATAGGTCAAAAATCATATCAAGTTAATCAGCAAAAGAGGAAGATTTTTTAATGTATATTGATTTCATATATAGAGACCATGCTATATATCTTAGAAATAGTACTTGAGAGGTAATTAATATAAATTGTTTTCTTGTTCATAACTGGATATGATCTTTGCAGTATAGAATTTTTTCTTTGGAACAAATAAAGTGGCAAGATGTCAACAGATATGTTCTTTACATAAAATTTTTATCAATTAACTACATTCATAAGTACATCTTTTTATATGCTTATTATAGTAACCTGTTGAAGTACCCTATATTATCAAAACAAATAAAAAAAATACAATGAATAGGTGCTGATATTCTAGAATCTAAAACTAAGAAGAAATATATAATTGGGTTTCCTGTACACATATTTACTAAGGGAACTGATAGCCACATGCTTATTAATTAAAGTGATAATTTTTAAGAATTTTTATTTACACTAGGAAATATTAAAGTTTATTACTGTATTATGATTTATCTGGTTCATATGATCTGAATTGCTATTGAATAAATAACCTGATCATTTAATAGTCATTTTTTTTACCTTTTTATGAATACATAAATGTTCTATTTGTTGGTAAAGAGATCACACTAATCTCAGTATTCACCCACTAAGATAGCCAAGAATAGAATTCAGACAAACAAAATTTATCTCCTTATGATAATAATTATGCTTATAATTTCCAGTTGTCCAAGACACTTTTGGATGACATGCTGAAATAACCTAATTTGACAATTTCCAAATTAGCCTACAAATCAACTTTTAATAGAAATACCTGACATCATAATGGATCAGATAATAGCTCACAATGGGATTTTTGTATGCTCCACTTTCAGTCAGAACATGTGACTGAACCTTTCCTATTGCCAGGCCAACACTGTGAATATAATCAAGGCCCAGAATATCACAGTGCAGTGCTATGGCCCAATTCTATCTCAATATGGTTTACTTTTCAAAAAAGCTGGACATTTGGTCCTGTGGCTATTAGATGGGATCAAGCTGAGAAAGTGTTTTAATTACTCACGCTTGATTACACTTAATCAAGCATGAATAATTAAAACTTAATATGGAATTCATGTCTAGCCTATACAATTTGATATTTTGTTATTTATTTTTATATATAAATATGATGTTGAGCTCTAACAAGGGAATCTAATAAAGACTTTTGCTTTCTCTCATATGAAGAAGTCTAGTTAAACTGTGCTCTGATCATTTCTTCTTTTCCTGATATACTGGCTGCCATCTGGCCAATTAGTGCTTCTACCTAAAATAACTAGCAAGACCATCAAACCATATTTATGATCTATTTCAAGTCAACAAAAGCTAATTATTCCAATCAAAATTATAGGGGCAGAGAGACAAAGTCTTGACGTGGTAACTTAGTTCCCCTAGTTTCTTCTTCTCTCAGAGAATTTACTACTTCTGATTAGGAGGCTGAAGATCCAGTCTACAGCCCAAAAAGGTGCCAGAAGAATTTCTGATGGGGACATGAGGACTTCAGAGACATGACTGGTTTCCCTCTTATACATTAGCTAAATACTGCGGTCACCTGAAATTCATGACTAAAATCATTGGCAAAAGACCTCTGACAAACATAAAGAATATTGTTGAATGCTTTATTAGACAAATATTAAAGTTTAAAACTGCTAGAGCAATAGACAATACAAAAGAGAATTATAGTTGAAAACTCTTAAAACTCAAGGACAAATCTATGGTAAACCTTCATTTACAGCCTCAACTCAATTCAGCTTATAACTAACAGGGAAAGGTATCATCACATTTGCCTGGAAGGAGGAAAGGGTAATCATTTCTTTAATATATTAATTTTAGAAAGGAAGGGAGAGGGAGAAAGAGATAGAAACATCAATGATGAGAGAGAATCATTGATTGGCTGCCTCCTGCATACCCTACACTGGGGACTGAGCCAGCAACACAGGCACATGCCCTGACTGGGAATCAAACTGTGACCTCCTGGTTCATAAATTGGTGCTCAACCACTGAGCACACCAGTTTGACAAGCATAATCATTTCTAAATGAGGATGACATCTAGATATTCTAAATTTTTTTCTTCAAAATGTTTAGCATTGCTAGACTTTACTGAGCACACATGGACAGAGGTAGGCAAAAGTAGATTTACTGTTGAATAATTAATAAATAATAATACAAAAATAAAATGTATGTTTTGTGGACTCACAACTGTAAATCTACCACTACTATTACTACTACTACTACCCACCCACACACAAAATGGGCTACTTGATTACAAATCAAAAGAAAAAAATGTAAATATTCTCTAACATATGAAATTAAATACTCTAAGATGAATTGAGCAGTAGATTATACAAAGCAAAAAGAATAAATAAAAAGAGTGATGAACTGAAAGGTTGATCATTTTAAAGGCATAGAAAAAGAGAGACAGAGATCATGTTTGCAAAATACAATATGCTATTCTTCAGATGCATTTTTGTTACCAGATGTTTTATTTCCTCATTCCAATTCTCAGTTTAACTGATGTATCTATAGTAGAGGTGTAGAAAAATTTTTGGCACAACTTTCCCCCACATTGCCTCCAGTGAAATGTTTGTATGGATTTAAAGAAGCACATGGGAGCACAAGCCCAACGTTTCTGAAAGTCAATGCTATAATATAATTAATGTTGCCCTGAAATTCAACTCAATTCTGACAATATCTACCCAGAGATAGCATTAGATTCCACAGGTTGAGCACTGTAAACCAAAATTAATTTTATACTGTGATAAAGAATAAAAAGTATTTATTTGAGTAAAAGAAGTTGCAGTCCAGGAAACACAGATTCAGGTAGCAACCTATTTTTTTTCCCACTGAGACAAAGGTAAGGCTTCCTTTAGGACCTGTATGCATGCATATAAGCATAACCAATGGATACAGACACCAGGGAGTGAGGGCATGAGTAGGGAGATGGGAGGACAATGTGTGTGTGTGTGTGGGGGGGAGGGTAAGGACACACTTGTAATACCTTAATCAATAAAGGGGAAAAAAATAAAAAAAGTCCCTGCTAAAGATCTCAATTAAAACTGTTTAATGTAAATGAAGTATCCAAATTGTACAGTTCTGATTGGACAAAGTAGTTCTAAGTTTGTTAGTAAAAAGATGAAACCAAGGTTTCCCTGCCATGGTTGACTCAGATAGCATGAACAAGCAGGGAATAGTGGGGAAAACCCAGAGTTCAGGCTGAGGTTTCTTTCCAGTATACAGAGCATATGTTCATGAGAAGCCTCTGCAGCAAATGGACACTAGGTTCTTATTATTTATAAAATTTGGACCCTTGGTTGACCATGAGGAGTCCATCTCATTCATCTCAGCAGGTAAATCCTTCTCAGATCTACAGAGTTAAGCCCTATGACAATCCCCTCCACTTCAGAGGCCAATCACAAGCCTAGGTTACATGTTCTTCTGATTGATTGGCTATAAATCAGAGGTGGCCCTGACCCCCTCCTTGTATTGATTAATTTGCTAGAGTAGCTCACACAATTCAGATAAACATTTTACTTACAGTTTTATGAAAGATATAACTGGAACAGCCAGATGGAAGAGGTGATATGGCAAGGTATGGGAAAGGCTTCCGTGCCCTCTCCAAGTACGCCATTCTCCCTGAATCTCCATGTGCACACCTACCTGGAAGCTTTCTGAACCCTGTTCTTTGAGATTTTTAGGTTGTCTTCATTACATACGCATGGTTGGCTAAATCATTGGCCACTGGTGACTGAACTCCATCTCAAGCCCCTCTCTCATCACTGGAAGTCAGGGGTGGCACTGAATGTTGCAACTCACTAGTCATAAGGCTGGCTTCACTGGCAACCCATTCTTAGGTGCTTTCCACAAATTCACCCCATTAACCTAACAATAGACACATTTACTGCTCCCTTCACAGGAAATTCCAAGTGTTATAGGAGCTCTGTGCAAGGAACTAGGGTGGAGACCAAATACATATATATTTCTCACTATTCACTATAAATCACAATTTCACAGTAATCATCAGTTTATAATAGTACTCTGTAAAATTCAAATACCCTATGACAGGGGTGGGCAACCTTTTTGTGAGTGCGTGCCAAAACTAGCAAAATCTCTGACTCAAAATTCTTCTGCGTGCCAACCCTAATTTTTTGAGAACATGTTACGCCTACTTGATATCTCTTAAGGTGTACGTATGTGAAGAACCTTGAAGAAATAATAAAATTCATTCGAGTGACAAAAACATAGTATATGATGATGAAAAAAACATTTATTTTTTAATGTATACATGTACACTGATAGTCTGACAGGAAACTTTATGACTCCGTTTGATATTATCAGTGGGACTTTTGCTGCTGCATCATTGATGATAGAGATTTTACATCAGGTTTATATTCCGTGACCTTCAGAGATATGCACGAGCTACTACTTTCATCCATCAGGCTACTCTTATTATGAGACTTAACAAAATTCATCACTGAGAGCAAAGATTCACAAGCGTATGTGGATGAAACCAAAACACTGATCAGATCTAGGAAGGCAGGGAGAGTTAAGGCAGAGGCATAGAAATTGCTCTTCCCCTCTCTCGTCAACCCACGTCTGTGGTCTTTAAGATAACTTGTTATGTAAAATTATTTATTTATCTAAGATGCACTTACACTGAATTTATCTGAAAAATAAAGAAGTCGATATTAAGAAAAAAATTGTAAATGGAAGATTATAGGAGAGGGTTTTGCATGCCAGGAAAAGTTACTAGCGTGCCATGTTTGGCACACGTGCCAGGGGTTGCCCATCTCTGGTCTATGCCTTTGTATCACCATTTCCAAAGGCCCAGATATTCTGAAATCTTGATGAGAAATGAATGTGACTGAGAAAGAGGTCATCCCAGAGAAGCTATGGTTTCCCTTCAGTAATTGCCCTTAGCTGGTCATATTTCCCCTTGACTATGTGACTAGTTCCATGATTCTCAAGGAATAAACAACTAATGTCAATTTTTAAATTCAGCAGCATTTCATCCTATCCAGTTAATCATTACTTGACAAACAATGTTGACAATGAGCTACAGATGCTTAGTTTAGTACATAGCTTTGAGCTGTATTTTCATTTATCATTGATCCACTAGATCAATTTCTTAGTATTTCCTTGAGTTAATGTTGTAAGGTGGATTTGACAAAAAATCAAATTCTTAGGTATTCCTAACCCTAAAAGAAAGACTATAAAGCTAGCTTATCCCCTCCTTTCTTCTACCTTTCATTATATTTTGGAAATATATATCCATTATCTTTTCAAATATTAGCTTTCAGTATTCTTTTTCTCCTCACAATTCTACATTCAAATTAACCATGTTTTAGACTTTTCACCGATTTCCACAATACTCTGATCTCTTCTCTCTCTTTCATCTCACAGGTTCTACTTTGCTGTTACTGATACTACTTTCACTGAGAGGTAGGATCTATTCCCTCCCATTGTATCTGACTTCACTTTATAGACTTCTTAGACCCCTAGAATATGTCAAAAAAGGTACTATGTGCCTATTGAAGATAAGTCATAAAAGGATATAGCTTCTACCTTCCTCTTTCTAAGGGTAATTTCCTGTGGAACCCAACCACCATCTGTAATGGAGTCCACATGGATAATCCCAGCTAATTATTTAAAAGATGTTTTCCCCACTGTCAACCCACACCTTCCTTCAAACATGTGGATTAGTGAGCCTTCAGCCTCTATATCTAGAGTCTTCCCTCTGAGACCCATGATATCCTGGAACAAAAACAAGCTATCCCACTGTGGGCTTTCTGAATTCTTAACCCATGTTATCTAGGATATAATAGATGATTATTTTTATGCTGAGGTAATGCTTTCACAGTTTTCAGGTAAACTTTGAAGGTATTGGCTACATAGCCATAGTAACTAGCACAGAAGATAAGGGAATGCAGGACATGTGATTCAACTGGATGAATATGTGGAATCTGAGGAGTAGTAAGTGGAGATTCTTTGGAATGATTTCGTATGTGTTGGTGGAATTTTGGGATCATAAAATTCTCCATTTCTCTTATATTACCTGGCCAGATACAGTTACACCAGCTTGAGACTGCAATTGTTAATCTGGCAGAAAGAGACTTCTGCTCAGGATAGTACTTTAATTCCTTAGAATAAACTAATAGTAGGCTGGGGAGTGACTTCCTTTCAGAGCCAAAACTAGAACTGATGATATATACACCCAAATTTTCAGTGGTGAAGACAATTCCATTTTTATTTTTTTAAAAATACTACTTCCAGAGACCAAACAAAAAGGAAATTCTGGTAAGCCTATTCTTTTTTAAAAATTATTTTTTTAGAGAGAGGAAGGGAGAAAGAGAGAAAAACATCAATTTGTTGTTCCACTTATTTATGCATTCATTGGTTAAATCATGTATGTGCCCTGACCAGGGATCAAATTCTCATCCTTCACATAGAGGAACAGTCCTCCAACCAACTGAACTACCCAGCCAGGGACATTAAGTCTATTCTTAAAACTCACCCTGTGGGTAGCCAGTATGGATGACTCAATAAGAATGTCAAATCTGTATAATGACAGGTATTAAATGGAAAATGAGGGGAAATTTTCCCAGAAAGTAATAAAGCTCATGAACGGGTAATGATGCAGAGAAAGGATACCATTACTCTCTTCAAAGAATTCATATTGGGATAAGATAATATTCAGAGTTGTTTCTCTCAATTACAGTGCCAATTCATGGCCAGGTCTCAAAGACACCCCTGATTTGTTATCCTCTGAGAAGAACTGAATGAATTCAAACTATGAAATTTACCTGACAAGTATACTTTGATGATTTGAAGGAAAGACATAAATCTGTATCCTGTTATATTCCACTTGACGATATCAATGTGGAAATTTTCATTGGGTTGCATTTTTTATATTATATTTATAATATTGGTTATTATTCAGCCTGCAGATAAATCTTCCTTTGGAGCTTGACTGGATTTACTCTGACTGGCATATGATATCTGATATATGTGTTGCTGTGAATCAGAATGACATTCTGTTCAGGCAATTTCCTAGGTATGAAGGACAACACATTTCCTGGGGACACTGTTCTAATAGGCAAATACATTATACTTAAATTGCTTCAATGCCACAAGTATTATAAGGACGCAGCAGTTGTAGTAGCTTAATCAACACTGGCACCAATTCATAAGAGGGCCTTAACTAAGGATCTTGGGAATTAAAGCAAATGTGTAGATACTAAAGGAAATTTATTTTCTGGATGTTTGGGCATGATGATGAGAAGTTAAGTCCTAGATGGAGACCCTCATGTTATTCAGATCTAGTAAAGTGGTCATGTTTACTAGTCAACCTACAAAAGTGATGAAGCTAAATGCAACTACTTTAAATATAATATTGCAGTAAGCTCACTGAAAATCTTAGAGAAAGTCTATGCCTTCATTAAAAAATATTTTAACATGTTAATTCTGCTCTGATCTGTTTAAAGGATGTGGCTGAGGTGTTGGAGGCTCAGGATAGTGAGGTCAATTAGGGGGATCCTATGATCTGCTTATATGATGCAAACATCGACATCAATTGTGCTACTTACAAATGCATCTTCTTAACCATTTGTACCTGAAATTAAGATGGAACTTATATTTACTCTAATACAGTTCGTTGGGACAGTTAGCTTATGATCAATACCATGTTGACTCGATGGGAGGGAAATGAGTGGCTTTCCCCGGGCACATTTGGAAACCTGTGTCAAAGGAAACACGTTTTTTATAGTCTGTTCATGATTATAACCCAAGATAAGATGGAACTTAGAGTTTACAGAGCACTGGTCTCTAAGAACTCTAACTTAGGAAATGTATAGTCTATGGTAAAGGCATTTTGTTTGTTTTTATTTTCAAGAAGAAATAAAAATGACATTAATATTAACAAATATATGGTATGCTGACTTCAGATTAATATTTTTTCAACAACTCTATAGGGTAATAAAAGTGTCTGTGGTTCAAATATATATTTAGCTAAGAATAAAAGTTTATGGAAAACTATCTCCAAATTCAGTTTAAAAAAAATTCAAATTTATGTAAAATACACAGAGACTAGTAATAGAAAGATGAAGAAATAAATTGAGCTTTGGACAAGTAATTTGCAAATAATAGTAGGTAAAGTATGAAAAATAGTACAGTTGTAAAGGACTGTCTGAAACTTACCAGAGCTGTGATCATGTTAAGTGTGTTTGAGGAAGAAATTCTAAATTTATTGAAGTTTTTTCCTTAAGAATTTTTTTTTTAATGTCTCATAAACTGTAGCAGGGATAAGCTGGTATTAAGGATCAGGGTTTGGGTAAACTGGAAGAAAAATATTAAAAGATTCTAAGATTTTTTCTATAGCATCAAGATGTGTGAAGCTTTTGACCATGTTTGGATACTTTGCATAATTTTTACTCATGGAATTACTCGGAGCTGACCTAAATCTACTTTATTCAGACAAAGGAGAAGCTGACCAAACATTATGTGCCAAACCGAGGTGGAATCTTTGTTGATATTGTTTGTTGATTAATGAGTAACAAAATGATGAGATGCAGTTTGCCTGGGGAATGGAAGTGAGTCACATTTCCCTTCCTGGGTTATGTGTTTAAGCCAAAGGAATCCCATAGTGGGTAGCTTTCTGGAGCTCAGATTGTCTACAAATATCCAGCTTCTTGTCTTGTGGATACCCACATATAATATGAAATGACTGGGACATCAGATGCAATGCATGGGAGCCAGGAGGTTGTTGCTATGCTGTTACTGGACATTCTTTTCTGTTTTCTCTCCTTTATCCTCATAAAGCTAAGTGCATGTGGTATCAGATGAAGCCATTGTTTTTATGAATCATATAGTCCAATTGAATCTAATACCACTTATGTTAATATGGTGGAATTGATTGGTGTGGTGATTAATATATGGAAAAATGATAGTCTTCCAGTCATAAACCAAATAATTACAAAATATCAAGACATATTATAGCAAGACAACCAGAAATCAAAAACATCATATTAAAACCATAATAGGCACCTCTCACCAACATCAGAGAGGTGTTTCCGGATAGCCCCCGAGTCAGTGGTCAAGGGTTGTCCCCAACCTTGATCCTTGTCTACTCATATAAATGAATTTATATGAGAGACCTTGATTGCATTGTGAAAAGCCAATTTATTAAAGCATGCACCTTTATTGAAAAAGCAAAGGAAGCAAGCAAATCTATACATCTGGCTTATGAAGCACAGATGGGCCCTCAGCTAATCTGAAGAGCAAGTTGGGTGGGGGTTTCAAGGCATTATATACTCTCCTGTCTATAGGCCTCAAAATTCCTCTGTTGACTATTTGGTACAGATTAATTCTGAAGATCATTTTTTTTTAACTGTGTTGTGGCCTTCCCAGAATTCATGAGAAGCACCTGACAACTTTATCTTGCTAAGCCTTGAGACTGCTGGCTTCTCTGCTTAGGGGAATAAAACTGCCATTTTTTTTCTTTCCCTTTTTCTCCTCAGTTCCTGCATTCTCTCATTGTGGAGGTTTTTAACCATTTGCTCTGTGTCCTTGGCTAGAAAAGATAATGGTTAGTTACAAGCTGGCTATAAATTGCCCACACTGTTTAGCCTTGTTCTAACTTTCATGTCTCAGTTTCCCTATTTCTCCTGCCCTGGAATCTTATAACAAAATTACTCAGGAAAAAAAATGTCAAATTTACTTTCAAAGAAGCTGTGACAAAACTGACAGATGAATGTTCCAGAATATCCATAGTTACTTCAAGTGAACATAGATCATTTACCCAAAGGATTATATTTGCTAGACCATAAAGCAAGTATCAACAAATTTGACAATGTTAACATTATACACAGTATGATTCATGAACAAATTGACCCCAGACTGATTCATAAACTAGTCTCAACAAGTTAGAAAGCATTGAAGTCATGCTTAATAATTTCATAAGGGCTAATACTTTATAGTCATTTAGATAAACTGATATAAGGGAATATTTGGTCATGGTGGAAATATTCTTAAACTAGATTGCAATGATGATTGTATATTGTGTAAATTAACTAAAATATATTCAATTAAAACTAGGCCAATTGTATGCTTGTATAAATATGTTATTTTAATCCTTTTAAAATATTTAAGACAAATAAAATAGATTATGAGGACATTTTTAAGTTCCCTAGGCATGGTATAGAAATTACCAATTCCCCAAACAAGCTTTTCATGCTGAGCTAATTAATTATTGAAACATATTTTGCTAAAATTTAGTTTTTAAAATATATCTGTCTAATGTGGAGCAAATACTTTATTAATAAATAAACTGTAACATGGCATTTAGAAATACAGAAGACTCATAAACAAGTTGAGGTTTCCCAGGGATAATAGTATGCTTAATAGTTTCACACTTTGTAATATAATGGATATCAATCACTTAAATTGAAAAAGTAGCATCATTCGAACAGATATTAAATTCATTTGATTAAGATTAGAAATAATTATTGTCTTTTAAAATATTTTACCATGGATTTTTTTCTGTCAAATTTAATAGTACAGTAAGTGATAAAATTAATAACATCACTTTTAAGCATAAGCTTTTATTCTGAATGATGCAACATGAAAATGACTCCAAAGGAGTGTTCTGCTTTGGGGAAGAAAGGTATAGTTTTAGCAAGAGGTTGTCAGCAAAATTTCAACTAGTTTTCAGAAGAGTCAACCAAAAAAACAGTCATAGAAGATAAAAGATTTATTCTTGTAGTTTAGCAGTCTTTGATTACTTGTATAATAGTATGGATTTAGCAAAAAAAGGTAAGGAGAAATGGCAGGGTTAAGGTTATTTGAGAGCAAGTGTGACAGCTTTTCAATTCTTTAGCCATTGTTGACAGAGAAAAAAAATTATAATAAATTCCAACTACACATCTACCACTTCAGCAATTATCAACAAATTGACAATCAGGTTTTTTGTTTGCTTGTTTATTTTGTTTTTAAGTTTTTTCATTTCTATTCATTCACACATTCACTCATTTATTTTAGTTAGATAGCATGTCATCTATTCAATTACTCATTTAATTTAGTTGCTTTATTTACTTAGCTAGCTTATTTTTGTTGGAGAATTTTAAAGAAAATATCAGGAACAAAATTATAAAAATATCAGTAATTGGCTATGACTAATCTTCTGAAAGGTAAGAAGTTTTAACATTCACATTATGCCATTAACATTTAAAATTACTAAAATAATTATTTAATATCACCTATGCCCATTTCATAATGACAGTTCTTATCATATTAAAAACTGCATGTCTGTGTCAATTAGGACACTAAAAAAGGTCTACATATTAAAGTTGGATGATCTATATCTTCAGTCATATTCATTTTCTCTTAATCACTGTCTTTCCTTTTCTGAAGCCATTCATGTGTTGAAGAATCCAGTCATTGATATTGTAAAAGTCCCCATTTTATTAACAATAGGTTATTTAAACAGTAAAACATTTTGCTGAAAGATATAAACATTCATTATGCAACTTATTTTTTTAAAGATATTTTATTGATTTTTCACAGAGAGGAGGGGAGAGGGATAGAAAGTTAGAAAGATCAATGAGAGAGAAACTTTTAGGAGGTAGTGAAAGAGTGACTGAATTTGAGATTTCCCACCTTCCATTTTGTGATTTTTGCACTACAGTACTTTGTGTGTTTATAGGCACATGTGTTGTATTCACTTGTGTGTGTTTTCAAAGCAGTTTAAGCTGGAAAGTTTCTTTCATATGCATATTGACACATATGAAATAAGTAAATGACTACAACAAATGCATCAGAAAAAATTGTGGAATTTCTAAAAACCTTTGCAAACAGCTAGTTGCCTCCTGCACACCCCCTATTGGGGATGTGCCCGAAACCAAGGTACATGCCCTTGACCAGAATCGAACCTAGGACCTTTAAGTCCATAGGTCGACGTTCTATCCATTGAGCCAAGCCAGTTAGGGCTATGCAACTTATTTTTAATGGTGTGTCACAGGCCCTTAAATACTAGTGTGATAACAAAGGAGTTTATTGCATTTTACTAGAGAATGTTTTGTAAAATTGTAATTATGCAGTAATGGCCTCTGGGACACATCAAGAAGCTGGAGGAAGCTCTCCTGTAACTCTAAGCTCTAGATAGTCAAATCTTTACAATTATTGTCATTACCAAAACAAATAAGAATATTGTAACATGGCCAAAATTAAAAAAAACATGTAAGGATTAATAAGACAGACATATTGCTACCATTCATAAAGGATTGTTACTATTATTTTACAAATTAATATTCAATGTAAAATCAAATAGATAAAAGCAGGGTAATCAGAATATTTTATATAACAGTGAAGTCAAAATTAAGAAAATCTACAGAATTGTAATGATGGCAATGTAAAATGTCAGCTTCAAGCTAAATATTTATTATATCAGTTAAGAGTCCTCTAAGTCTTCTGAAAATATTAAACTTTTCCTAATATGGAAAATAGGAATATTGTAATAGAGAGCATAGTACCCAACTATTTCATGGGCTTTAAGTAGGATGAACATATAATTTATTGTCTAAACCTGGACATAAGTAACGTTCTATTTTATGCAATCAATTAAGATGACCATATGATTTGTTACCCATGGTCAATAAGAGATTGATTCCCTTAGATTTAATAAATGTTTATAAATTATATTCTTAACTTACTTTCACAGGTTTTTAAATTTACATTACATAAATTAACCATTTTAACATAAACAATTCAGTGGCATTTGATACATTCAAAATGGTGTATAACTATCATCTCCAACTCATTTTAAAATGTTGTTATTACCCCAAAAGGAATCCCTGCTCCCATTAAGCACTAGCTCCCCATTCCTCCTTCCTCCAGTCCTCAGTAACCACTGTTCGAATGTGTAGAAATAGTAAGTATTCTTATATAAATTCTTTATTAACATAGGACATATTTGAAAGTCTATTATACATTTAAATTAATTATGTCCTAAAAATAAAAAAAATATGAATTTTTCAAGCTATGTAAAAGATGTCACATAGTGTTACAGATTGTGATGCTTAGCAAGGTGAGAAAATGCCAATGATCTTGTTTCAGTTTTATAATAAGTGACAAATAATGCATGCAACCATGCACATTAATGTATTTTTTCTTAAATTATTAATGGAAGTATATCTGTGTGTACATTAATTATAAATATGCTATCATCTACCAATTGTTTTCATTATTTTTTAAAGTACTTATTTTCTTATTAGATCTTCACAACAGTCATATTTGGTAGTTGTAACACTTTAATTTTTGATATCAGAAATTTTTTTTCTGGGGCACATCCAAGGATACATTTAGGAGGTAGTGAAAGAGTGACTGAATTTGAGATTTCCCACCTTCCATTTTGTGATTTTTGCACTACAGTACTTTGTGTGTTTATACGCACTTGTGTTGTATTCACTTGTGTGTGTTTTCAAAGCAGTTTAAGCTGGAAAGTTTCATTTCATATACATATTGACGCATATGAAATAAGTAAATGACTACAACAAATGCATCAGAAAATATTGTGGAATTTTTAAAAACCTTTGCAAACAGTTGACCTTTAGTAGCTATGAAATTATTAGAGTTCAATTTGTTTTAACTTTCTAGGTGTCTCACTTTACTGTTTTTTTTTGTACCACAGTGGTTTGCCATTATGGTATTCGTTCAGATAATGTTTTCCTACTAGGAATTATAAAGTTTAAACACTTTAAACCTTAAAAATAATTAAAAACAAATTAAAAGGATGTGTTACAGCATACAGTCCTATTTTTCGCTGGATCCTTCTCACCTCTTTGACAACCTAATACTGAACAACTTGAAGTTTAAGGCCTTGGATTCTGTTCTTATCTATTTAAACTGACTTTTTTGGTGATTTCATCCAATCTCATAGCTTAATATTCAACCAATAAATGTATACTTCCAGCTCAGAATTCTTGCCTGAACTTCAGATTTCACAGGCTCGAACATGTACCCAAAATCTCTACTTAGCGTTCTAATAAGCATCTCACATGTAGCACACCAATGAAAAATTACTGTATTTGTGTCATGTTCCTCTCATAGATATCTCCTTATTGATAATTTTGAAATTTAATTTTCAGAAAAAAAAGTTTTGGTTATTCTCTAATTCACTTTTTACTTCACATCATACCTTCATGCTCAAAATTACTAGTACTGATTCTTCCTTCAGTATATTTTCACTACAGCCATTCTTGTCCAAGTCAACATTATTTCTCACTTGGGTTGTTGCAATACTCTCCTAATGGGTCTTGCTTTGATTGTATTTTCTAAAAGTATATATTATGTTGTATAAAATTTATATACTATACTATATTATATATATATATATATATATATAATACATTTTCAATTATAATGGATATATTAGTCTTAGCTATACAACATAGTGATTAGACATTTATATAACTTGTGAAGTGACCAACCCTATAAGTCAAGTACTCATCTGATAGTACTAAAGGCCCAGTGCACAGTCTCATGCACCAGTGGGGTCCCTCAGCTTGGCCTGCGCTCTCTCACAATCCAGGACCCCAAAGTCAGCTGGCACCCAACGGTCAGCTGAGCAGTGCTCCTGCTGTGGGAGCTCACTGACCACCAGGGGGCAGCTCCTGCATTGAATGTCTTCCCCTGGTGGTCAGTGCATGTCATAGCAACCAGTTGACCAGTCGTTGGGTCATTCGGTTGTTTGGTAGCTTAGGCTTTTATATATACACTAGAGTCCCAGTGCACAAAAATATGTGCACTCGGGAGGGGGAGGGTGGGTCCCTCAGCCCGGCCTGTGAGCTCTCGCAGTCTGGGACCCCTTGGGAGATAACAACCTGCTGGCTTAGGCCTGCTCCCAGGTGGCAGAGGGCAGGCCCAATCCCTAGGTGCAGCCCCTGGTCAGGCTCAGAGCAGGGCCGATTGGGGAGTTGGGGCGCCGCCCCCTGTCATGCACAGAGCAGGGCGGATCGGGAGGTTGCGATGCCACCCTCAGTCACGCTCAGGGTAGGGCCAATTGGGGGGTTGGGGCACCATCCCCTGTCACACTCAAGGCAGGGTCGTTGGGGAGGTTGCAGTGCCACCCCCTGTGATGCACAGAGCAGGGCCCATCAGGGGGTTGGGGAGCTCCCCCTTGTCACGCACAGAGCAGGGCCGATCAGGGGGTTGAGGAGCTCCCACCTGTCACTCACAGAGTAGGGCCAATAGGGGAGTTGGGGCGCTGCCCCCTGTCACACACAGAGCAGGGCGGATCAGGGGGTTGGGGCACTGCCCTCTATCACCCACAGAGCAGGGCCCATGGGGGAGCGGGTTGGGGCGCCGCCACTCTCACACTCAGGGCAGGGACGATGGGGAGGTTATGGCTCTATCCCGTCACACACAGAGCAGAGCCCTTTTTTGGGGGGGGGGGGTTGGGGCGCCGCACCCTGTCACACACAGAGCAGGGCCGATCAGGGGGTTGGGGTGCCCCACCCTTTCACACACAGAGCCACAGGGCGTTCAGGGGTTTGGGGAACTCCTCCCATCAGGCACAGAGCAGGGCTGACCAGGGGGTTGGGGCGCCTTCCCCTGTCACAAACAGAGCAGGGTGGATAGGGAGGTTGTGGCCCCGTCCCCTGTCACACACAGAGCCACAGGGCAATCAAGGAGTTTGGGTGCTGCCCCCTCTCACGCTGATCCCGGTGCTGGGAGGCATGTTACCCTTTTACTATATAGGATAGAGGCCTGGTGCATGGGTGGGGGCCTGCTGGTTTGCCCTGAAGGGTGTCCTGGATCAGGGTAGGGGTCCCCATTGGGGTGCCTGGCCAGCCTGGGAGAGGGGCTGAGGGCTGTTTTCAGGCTAGCGGGTGACTGAAGCCCCCAACTGCTCCTTTTTTTCTTTTTCTTTTTTTTTATTCTGGGCCAGCTTTAGCTCTGGCTCCAGCTCTGAGGCCTCTGCTGCTGAAAGCAGGTATATGGTTTGTTTGAGTTCTATAATCGAAACACTGTATCAACTCCAGCTCTGAGATCCCGGCTGGCTGAAAGCAGGTTTCTGGGGTTTTGTTTAGCTTCTATATTTGTAATAATGTTTCAAACTGCAAGTTCAGAGGCCGGCAAGGCAGGCAGGGAATGTTGGTTTCCTCCGTCACTGAAGCAAGCAAGCCTCATGTTCGTTTCAAGCTGCCTGGCTGTCGGCTTCCATCTTGTCTGGCAGTTAATTTGCATATCGGCTT
Source organism: Myotis myotis (assembly GCF_014108235.1). Taxonomy (NCBI): domain Eukaryota; kingdom Metazoa; phylum Chordata; class Mammalia; order Chiroptera; family Vespertilionidae; genus Myotis; species Myotis myotis. Next base: position 63,906,955 of record NW_023416335.1, on the reverse strand, counting down.
GATTAGCCAAGGGGAAGGGTAGCGTATGTATGGCCAATTACCATGTTCCTCTTTTATTAGATAGGATAGATATATATCTATATATCTATATATCTATATATCTATATATCTATATATCTATATATCTATATATCTATATATCTATATATCTATATATCTATATATCTATATATCTATATATCTATATTATATTTTTTTAAAAAGGAGCTAGAGTGTCTTTTCAGAAAATTTATGCTATATGATGACTTATTTGTTTAATTATTTATATGACTTTCCAAAACTCTATAACTTAGCTCATGTTTGTCTTTCTGATCTAATTATTATTATTATTATTATTATTATTATTATTATTATTATTATTTAAAACTATTGATTGCTCTTTTCCATTTTTTAAAAAATATATTTTATTGATTTTTTTACAGAGACAAAGGGAGAGGGATAGAGAGTTAGAAACATCGATGAGAGAGAAACATCGATCAGCTGCCTCCTGCATATGCCCCACTGGGGATGTGCCTGCAACCAAGGCACATGCTCTTGACTGGAATCGAACCTGGGACCCTTGAGTCCGCAGGCTGACTCTCCATCCACTGAGCCAAACCAGCTAGGGCTGGTCTAATTTTTTAATACTCTCTTACCTTATCCACTCAGTTCCATGAACCACCATGAACTGTTTTTCTTTTACTGGAGCCGGCATACTCTGTATAGTGTGTTGTACTTAGTGATTCCTTATTCAGAAATATGCTTTCTTAGGCATCTGCATGCTTAATGCCCCAGTTTTATCAGACTTCTATCAGTTTTAATATTCTCTGTGAGGCCCTTCCCAGCTACACCATTTAAAAGTGTATTCTGTTTCCTAACTAGCAACATTATTTATTACCCTTTTTAGAAACATTTTTCTCCATAGTAATTGCCACCATCTAAGATGTTCTAAATTTTACTCACTTGTCTATTGTCTGTCTCTCTGCATCAGAATATGATCATGAAAACAAGGATAAGTCTTTAATATTCAGTGTGTAAAACCTGGAACCTGTAAATTTTTATGACTTGTACAAAGCATCTATATATCTTAATTAAGTAATGAATGAATTAAGTCTGTGAATGATGAGTGAAGAAATAAAGAAAACATCATAAAAGCCATCTGCTCCCTTCATAATCTTGTCTAGAATTGATTCAGTGTTTAATGACAATTCTTTAAAATTCATTGCATAAAAATATAACTAAAATGTAGTAATTTTTTACATAAAAGTGGTTCATAATAAATCATAAAGGTATTTTAAACAATGACAAAACCAGTAACCATAATTAAGCTCATTACTGAAAAAAATGTAAAAGTATTTTGGACAATTCATTTATTTTTTAAAATATATTTTTATTGCTTTTTTACAGAAAGGAAGGAACAGAGTTAGAAACATTGATGAGAGAAACACCATCGGCCTCCTGCACACCCCCTACTGGGGATCCAGCCTGCAACCAAGCAAACGAGGTACAAGCCCTTGACCAGAATCAAACCCAGGACCTTCAGTCCATGGGCAGATGCTCTATCTACTGAGCCAAATCAGTTAGGGCTATTTTATGTTTAAATTTATAAATATAAATATATATCATATTGTCCTGTTATTACTTTTGTTGTCAAAGAGCAATAAAACTTCTTTTATAGCAAAATCAAGGCAATGATAATCATAAATATAAAAGTTTGGAAGTTAGACTAAATACATGATGTGTCATTTTCTCCCCTCCTGTTATCTGTTCACACAAAGACTTAAAAATATATAAAGTGTGAGAGTGCAATTTTGATGGAATTATTAACATTTATAATATTAACATGAATAGCTTTTAAAAATTGGCTTATAATTAGATTTTAATATTTGTCAATTTTGCTTTTACATAGTAAGTGGTTAAAAACCCTTTAGTCTTTTATTTCCTGGAAGTATATGTGTATGATGCATTAATTATTTAAAAGGTGGATAGAATTCCCCAGTAAAATAATGTGTCTCAAGAATTATTTGTGAGAAAAGTTTTAAATACAAATTCCTTTGTTATTATAAAAAATGCTGTTTAGATTTTTTTTTTTCTGTTTGGTAAGGCAAATTATTTCAGAATTGTTTCTATTTAAACTAAGTTGTAATTATTTTTCATGTAATATTCATATTGTTAGGAACTGTAGTATTGTTCACTTCTCCTTTTCCTATGTTTTCTTAATCAGTATTATTTGGGGCTGATTTATCAATTTTATCAGTATTTTTTAGGAACAAACTTTTAGCTTTGTTAACATTCTTAAATATGTGTCCTTATTCTATACTAGCAGCCTGGTGTACAAAAATTTGTTCACAGCAGGGGGTGTGTCCCTCAGTCTGGCCCACACCCTCTCCAATCTGGGACCCCGCAGGGGACATCTCTCTCACAATCCAGGACTGCTGGCTCCTAACTGTTCGCCTGCCTGCCCGATTGGCCCCTAACCACTTCTGCCCCTAAACCAGCCGTGGGCAAACTACGGCCCGCGGGCCGGATCTGGCCTGTTTGAAATGAATAAAACTACTGAAAAAAAAAGACCGTACCCTTTTATGTAATGATGTTTACTTTGAATTTATATTAGTTCACACAAACACTCCATCCATGCTTTTGTTCCGGCCCTCCGGTCCAGTTTAAGAACCCATTGCGGCCCTCGAGTCAAAAAATTTGCCCACCCCTGCCCTAAACGCTCCCCTGCTGGCCTAATTGACACCTAACTGATCCACTGCCAGCCTGATCGGCCCCAACTGCCCTCCCCTGCCCGTCCGATTGGCCTCCTCCGTGTGAGGTGGTGGAGACACCGGGACTGGCCTCCTCCTTCCCACACTGAGCCGCGGGACCCCCAAGCCTCACCAAGCGGAGGGCTGCTGGGCCTCGCCTCTGCTGTGCATGTAGCCATCTGTGGTTGCCATCTGTGTGGCAGCCATCTTGTGGCGACCATATTGTGATGATGTCATGCGAGGGTATGAGGACCACCTAGGCTTTTATTAATATAGATAATTTCTTTTTTCTCTTATCATTTCCTTCATTTTTCTTTCTGTGGCTTTACTATGTCCCCTTTTTTCTTATTTTTAATTTGCAAGCTTAAACAAATGATTTTTACTGTTCTAATGTTTAATATAGGCATTTAAATTTACAAATTTCCATCTAGGCACTTCATTATCTTTATCCCATAAGTATTTATAGCTTATTATTGTATTAATACTAAGCTTGAAACATTTTACAACTTCTTATTCTTTCAGTTAAGGATTGCTTAGAAATGTTTAACTTGATTTCCAAATATTTGGTAATGTTTCAGGTATATACTTCTTGTTGATTTCTAATAAATATCATTGTATTAGGAGAACACATTTGGTATATTTTTAACCCTCTGACATTTATCAAGTGTGTTTTTTTTATGACCCCGTTGCTGTTTTTCTTCTCGTGACAATTTTAGGCTAACACCAAAAACACCCTGACACTTGTTGGAAAGAACACTGTCAAGGTGAAAATAATTTTGTCATTTCTCCTTAGAAGGTGGTCAATCACTTTGAAGAAGTGTACTTTTGTAGTTCTATAGAAAAAAGAAATTTCTGACATATACCACTAAACACTATAAAGATATCTTCTAAAAATGTCACATTATCATCACCAAATTTGTATTTAAAAATTAAAATGTTAAATGTTCCAGTGATTTTGCAAGTAATGCATTCTTTTGGTAACAAAAATTCTATGGCTTTAGATTTTTACCTGTCTTTTCATCTGTTTTCATTTACACATTTATAAACATATATGAACATTTTATATAGAATTAAATCCACAGTCTATTTTTATATTGTGTGTAATGTGTTGGTGTTTTATTTTTTAAGTGTACAATTCGATGAGTATACCAGTAAGGAGAAAAGAAAACATACAGATCCTGCTGAAGATTCATTTATAGAGTTAGGAATAAAGTTCATATGTTTTTTATTTAAAAAATTAATGTTGCTATTATTGCAGTGCCCCCTTTCTTCTCCCCTTTGCCCACCTCCACCCACCACCCTCTCCCCCTCCCTTGGCCTTCACCAAACTATTGTCCATGTCCATGAGGTATGCATATATGTTCTTTAGCTAATCCCCTCACCGTCTTTATCCAATAACCCCTATATCCCTCTCTTTGGGCACTGGCCAGTCTGTTCCATGTGTCCATCCTTCTGGTTCTGCTTTTTTTTGTCACTAATATGTGGAATCTATTGAACAAAATTTATATGGGTTTAAAAATGTTTCCACAGTGTATCTGTTAAATTCAAATGAATTAAGCTAAATGAGAGAAGCTCTTCTTATTTGGAAATGTATTCAGGAAAAAAGAGCTCACTCTTATGTATTTTCAATTGAAGAAGGTAAATGCACACGGGTCATTATGACTTTCATCTCAAAAGCATTTGGTCTAGTATTTCTGAAGCCAAGGAGATACTGCACATTTCGCACCTTTCAAGTATTGTACTGAGGAAAGCAGGTCACTCACAACAGCATTTTTAATTTGACAGGGGATTACGAAAACATTTGGTGCTCTTTACCTGTTGTCACAGCCATCTATTACATTAAGAACAAGCTGATTTTAATATTAGTCAAATTAAAAAGCATTGTATCATGCTAACCTTGGGCATTCATTTACATAATTGGCTCCCTGCTTGGTGCGTATTATGTGACACCCTAATTTGATTACTGCTCATTTTTTCTGAAACTCTGCAGCAGCATCTAACATAACCTGCATATTAATATTTCATTTCCATCAGGCCTTATTTCATGTAGTCAAGTTGCAGCAAATGCTACCTTTTCATTAGCAAGCTTGTTACAAGTCACTTGTTCCAGCGCTTTTAAGAAGACAACATTTAATTCACTGTTCTGTAAGTAGAACAATAACACTACACTCTAAACATGGAATTAAATAGGTTAAGGATCCTCTGGGTGGGGTTGGCTTTTAGTAAATCTCTAAAACTCGGATAAGAAAAATGTAATGTGTACTGGCCTCCATATTAGTTAACTTTGCATAACAAAATAAAAATAATAATAAAATAAGATCTTAGCAACTTATGACAAACACTGAATTCTCTTCCTTCATTCTACAAGTTATCTGTGGTTCTACTGGACTAGGTGCCATGCTACAGGTCTGGTCTGGGTCTAGTCTACCTGTCTCTCATTCTAGAATATAAATGAGTATTTGTGGATGCTCTCCTTATGGTGAAGGGCAGTCATGTGAGAACTTCTCAGGTGAATTCACAGTCTCTACTAAAAAAATAATTGTCATCACCACTTATATTCATGAACATCAATGGTTCAACAAAAAGAACACTTTTATTGGTAGTGGAAGATATAGTAAATACTTAGTAAAAAATTATACAACCTGTCCCAGTCCTTCATGGTAAGGGTCCAATTCACTAGGCAATTCATTATATGCAGACTCCCTTGGTTCTCATAGCAACCCTGATAGGCAAATTATTTTATTTTTTATTTTTTTGCAGATTATGAAAATATAGCACACCAACGTTAAGAGTGCACAGTTATGACACTGAGCTACTTACTGAGTCAGGAATAGAATGAAGAGCTAATTAATCTAAAAGCCTTTTAGGAATGTATCCCTGAAAGGCTTTCTCTCATCTACTCCACTCATTACATCTTCATGTCTCACTTCATAGTCTTGACTTTTAAAGATTTTGAAACTCTGCTATAGTCTAAAATAATTCTTCTTTTCTTTCTCTTCTTTCTTCCTCTTCTTTTTTCTTTCTTTCTTTCTTTCTTTCTTTCTTTCTTTCTTTCTTTCTTTCTTTCTTTCTTCTTTCTTTCATCTTTCTTCGTTTCTTTTTTCTTCCCATGTGTTCCTTTCTTTTGTTCCTACAATCTAACTCACATTTTTCACCACTGTGGAAATTTAGCTTCCTGAATGATGTATGTTTTAAGGTAACATTTAGTTAATTTAGGTCCAGGAGAACTCATAGAAGTAACCCACATTTGTTCTCATATAATGTCTCTGCATAACTAATTTGGAACATAGACCTAAAAAAGAGAAAGAAGATATCACTACAGTAAGATCATGTAAAAGAGACATGAATTTGAAACATTCAAACCTCAAGATTGTCTATAAATGTCTATGTCTGTCAAAGACCAGGTCTCAAGACCAGCACCAAAGGATATCAATGCTTTATAAGTATGTGTGATTTAAATAAACCAGGAAGAAGTCTATCCTGTAGGGAAATGGCTGCAAAAATATGATAGATAAGAAACTGAAGATAGAACTCCTAATTCTACAAGGCTGCTGGAGAAGAAAAGCTTCAGTTTTATATATGTGCTAGAGTCTTGGTGCACAAAATTTGTGCACTGGAGGGGGGTGTCCCCCAGCCCAGCCTGAACCCTCTCCAATCCAGGACCCCTCGGAGGTTGTCTGCCAGTTTAGGCCCAATCTCCCTCTCACAATCCAGGACTGCTGGCTCTTGACCACTCACCTGCCTGCCTGCCTGATTGCCCCTAACCGCTTCTGCCTGCTGGCCTGATCACCCCCTAACCGCTCCCCTGCCAGCCTGATTGATGCCTAACTGCTCCCCTGCTTACCCCATCTTGCCCCCAACTGCCCTCCCTTGCCAGTTCAATCGCCCCCAAACTGCCATCCACTGCTGGCCTGTTCGCCCCCAACTGCCTTCCCCTGCCAGCCATCTTGTCATGGCCATCTTGTAATGATGTGGGGGTGGCCATCTTGCAACAACATGGGGGTGGCCATCTTGTGATGACGTGAGAGCAAGACACCACCTAGGCTTTTATTAATATAGATTGAATTCTCACTGTCCAGCCAAACCCAATGTTTTAAATCCTTGCTTACAGTGCCAAATTATTTTCTGCAGAAAATTAAAAAATAGAAATATATATACACCTGGAAATATATATATATATATATATATATATATATATATATATATATATATATATATATATCTCCATCACTTTAATGGGCATTTTTATATATTATCTCCACAAAAACAGTTTCCCTTTTCATTTTCACAGATAATGTCTCCCCAGTAATCTGTGATGGACGAATAATGGAGCAGTAATAAATAATTATGAAAAAATTAATTTTGAAATATCTGTAAGTATAGTTCTGACTTATCTGGATGCAAGGACTTGTTTTTAATGGATTCCTTCACTTATGAATAGAAACATTTAATTTATTATTTTTTTGTGTTTTAGATGACTTATTACAAAGTACAAGTGTTTTAAATATGATAAGTATTGTGATGTGTATAACATACACTGATTCTGGAAGCAAAACATTATAAAACAACTAGAGGCCCAGCGCACGGATTCGTTCACGGGTGGGGTCCTTCTGGGTGGCCTGTAGAGATCAGCCGAAACCCACAGTCCAACGCCACCTGCAGCTCCTACCTGTTGCTCCTGCTCATCCCAGCCCCACTGTGCCTGTTGCAGGCTCACGCCCAATCAGTCCCGATTGGGAGAGGCTCACACTGCCACAGCAGCAGTGCTTGCCAGCCATGAGCCCTGCATCTGGCACCTTCCCAAGGGGAGTGGCCTATGAGATCAGGCTGAAACCGGCTCTCCAACATCCCAAAAGCAGTCCCAGATTGCAAGAGGGTGCAGGCTGGGCTGAGAGACCCCACTGGTGCATGATCTGGCCAGGGAGGGACCACGGGAGGGCTCCATGGTGTGTCTGGCCCATCTTGCTCAGTCCCAATAAGCCAGACCCCAGCAGCAAGCTAACCTACCAGTTGGAGAATCTGCCCCCTGGTGGTCAATGCACAGCATAGTGACTGGTTGACCAGTTGACTGTCTTCCCCCTGGTGGTCAGTGCATGTCATAGCAAGTGGTTGAGCAGCCTTAACATATCATTAGCATATTACGCTTTGATTAGTTGTTCGGTTGTTCTGCCATTCTGTCTATTTGCATATTACTCTTTTATTATATAGGATAGTCTCAGAATTGTGGGGAATGGTAGAGAACTAGGTTTGAGCCTAAGCTTCCATAACTGCTCTAAAAAATAATAACATCTGGTTTGAGAAGAAAGTAGTTGCTGCCACCCAGGAACCCTAGATAATGCTCTTCGGTATATTGGAGCTGGGGAGGCAGAGTTTCTGGTTCCTCTGGGTAGTAGAGACCAAACAGTACTCATAAAGTTGAAAGTACAATAATGTGATGGTCAAATGAATGACAAAAATGTGTTACATTTGAGTAGGTAAATTTAGTCATCATTGATCTATAATTCTTAAAGGAAATTATTATTTTGATCAGTTAAAAGACTTAAAAGCAAGTTCATCCTTTGTTTTAACCTAAATGCTTTTTTTTGCAGTGACTATGGCTATTACTTATTAATGTGATTTCTTGTCATGCAAGCTCTTTAAATATATCACTATAAATAACACATAAAATTTTTGTACTGGCTGCAATTAAACCTGATGCATGTTAACTGTCTTAGGGTAGTTTGCCACACATGTACAGAAAAATCTTTTGTAGTCTTATAAAGATACTAGAGGCCTGGTACACAAAAATGTATGCACTCGGTGGGGGGTCCCTCAGCCTGGCCTGTGCCCTCTTGCAGTCTGGGACCCCTCAGGGGATTTCCACCCGCCAGCTTAGGCCCACTTTCCAGGGGATCAGGCCTAAGCTGGCAGTCAGATATCCCTCTTGCAGTCCGGGAGTTCTCTGGGGTTGTCCACCTGCTGGCTTAGGCCCGCTCCCTGGCATTAGTCGGACATCCTTAGCACTGCAGCAGAGGTGGGAGAGGCTCCCACCATCACCACTGCTCTGGCCAGCCTTGAGCCAGCTTCTGGCTGAATGACGCTCCCCCTATGGAAGCACACTGACCACCAGGGGGCAGCTTCTGCATTGAGCGCCTGCCCCCTGGTAGTCAGTGTACATCATAGCGACTGGTCGTTCCAGTCGTTCCGCTGTTAAGATCAATTTGCATATTACCTTTTATTATATAGGATAGCATGAATGTGACAACACTAATATTTTAACTCATTTTTAACTGATTCTGGAAGCAAAAAGTTATAAAAGTCCACATGCTGAGTTAATGGAATGAAGATCAAAGTATTTACGTATGGACATCAAAGAGAATACTATATTATGTAAAACAAAACTTATGCAATTGATAAAATAGTGTGACAGTATAATTTGAAATTTGGTGTGAAATCAACAGTATTATAACCCAATATTGTCAGTATTTGCATAGCAACAATGGTAAACCCGACTCTACATTTTTTCTTATACAAATGCATTATTATGCCCTTTATCTAATTTTCTTTGCTAAGCAATAACAATCAAATTTATGTCTTCTAAATTTATGCATTGTGGCCAATATATTTAAGAATTTTATACTTCTTTAAAAATAAAGAACTGGGTGGGGGTGGTAGAAGAATTTAAAGAGGGGATAAATGGTGATGGAAAGAGACTTGACTTGGGGTGGTAAACACACAATACAATATGGATATGATGTAGAACTGTATACCTGAAACTTGTATAAGTAACTTGTTTTATTAACAACCAATGTCACCTTAATAATTTCAACAAAACAAATAATAATTTAATAAAAAAAGAAAAACTGATTTTCTACAAGCTACATCAAAGAAGTTCAACAATGACAAGTTAGCCTTTTATGCTGTATATATTCATGACATTTTCTTTTACAATTTTGTTGGCATCAGTGAAATTATAAGTCAATTTATTTAAACTTCCAGGAAAACAAAAATATTTTTTTATTTTACATATTTTAAATTTCAATTTAGTTGTGATATTTAGGAACAATAGCATAGCATTGCAGGAATGCATCAGTGATATTGAATAAAAACTGGATTTACTAAATTCATCCAAAACCATTCAATTTCATTTATGCTGGTAAAGAAGAAAAACTTTCAGAAGGAAACATAGGATTGGTTTAGTAAAATAATCTTGGAAGATTGTTTTATAAATTTATTAGATATGTGACTAGAAAGTAAGTCATCTTTCAGTATCAAAATTAACAAATATTTAAATTATTCAAAACCTTTAAGTTCAGCATCCATAAGAGGCAATTAAGTGCCTATCAAATACCAATGTTCCTCTCTTCTTTAGTCAGAATTTGATTTTATGCAAGGCAAAAATGGTGCTATATAAAATATCACTCCTGTCTTAGTCTCTTTTGAAGATTTGTGTCACCATGACATTAAATTCTAGTTAAGAAAATATAAGCAGAATTAGGTCATTGAGTTTTAGGAAATTTGTTTAAACAAAACTGATAATTTAAAATCATAAAGTAGCAATGAAGATTGAAGCCACTTTAAAAATACTTTTATTGATTTATAGAGAGGAAAGGAGAGAGAGAAACATCAGTGTGATAGTGAAACATCAATTGATTGCCTCTTGCATACTTCTTACAGGGAATCCAGTCCACAACCCAGGTATGTGCCCTGACCAGGAATTGAACCTGGAACATGCAACCTTTTGGTGCATGGGATGAGACAATGCTCAACCAACTGAGTCACACACCCCACTTTTAAGGATGGTTGACATCAAATAGAAGATGGATTGGTAATGATGTGCCTACCTCAAATCTCTTTCTAAGAAGGAAATAAACCACTACTTTATTTACACTTTAATTCCCAGACAGGGTCGCTAGCAGCCAAAGAGTTCCGAGTCATCACAATTACACATATAGAGCCACCAGTGACACATATTTATAAATTTTAATTGCTAAATTTGAAAAAAAAATCTCATGTAATAATTTTAATGCTTTAAATTAAAGTCCATACTATCTATATATATATAAAAGCCTAAACAACCGTCACAACCGAAACAACCGAACAGACGACCAGAGGCTGCATGGGGCAACCAGACCAACAGGGGTGTTAGTGAGGGCCGACCAAACGACCGAGTAGCAGGCTGCATGAGGTGACCAGGCAGGCAGGGGAGGCAGTGAAGGGTGACCAGGCTGGCAGAGGGGGCAGTTAGGAGTGATCAGGCAGACAGGCAGGTGAGCAGTTAGGAGCCAGTGGTCCCAGATTGTGAGAGGGATGTCCGACTGCCGGTTTAGGGATCAGTAGTCAGACAACCCCTAGGGGTCCCAGATTAGAGAGGGTTTCAGGCTGGGCGGAGGGGACTACCCCCCATGCATGAATTTTGTGCACTGTGCCTCTAGTCTATAATAATAAAAGTATAATATGCTAATTAGACCCGACATCCTTCTGGACAACCTTCTGGATGAAGCAAGGGCTGCAAGGGAAGCCCAGGTCCTGGGTGACAGAGGCAAGCCTGTGCCAGCAGCCACGGGAAGGAAGGCCTACTCTTGCATGAATTTTGTGCATCAGGCCTCTAGTATCTATAAAAATAACCTTTAGGCTGGTCAGTGTGACTCAGTGATTGAGAGTAGACCTATGAACCAGGAGGTCATTGTCCGATTCCCTGTCAGGGCACATGCTCTGGTTGTGTGCCTAATCCCCAGTATGGGCTTGCATGAGGCAGCCAATCAATGATTCTCTCTCATCATTGATGTTTCTATCTCTCTTTCCCTTTCCCTTTCTCTCTGAAATCAATTAAAAAAAAATTACCTTTAGCCTTGGCTGGTGTTGCTTAGTTTGTTGAGGATTGTCCTGTACACCAAAAGGTCGCTGGTTCAGATGTATGGTTAGGGTACATGCCTGAGTTGCGGGGTGCATTTGGGAAGCAGCCTATCAGTGTTTCTCTCTCACATCAATGTCTCTCTCTCTCTCTCCCATCCTCTCCCTTTCTCTCTCTCTCAAATCAATAAAAATGTATATATATTTTAAAAATTACCTTTAGTAACTTTAATTTAAAAATTTTTCAATTGAAATAAAATAGAGAACCCAGAACTAAATTCACTCATATGGTCAATTTCTGAGGAAGTTAGAATATATAATGGCAAAAGGACAGTCTCTTTAATAAATGGTGTTAGAAAAACTTTTCCTCAATGAATTATAGAGCTTTCACCCATTTTTCTAAGTTTTCTATACACTTTTAAGAACTCTTTTATACACTGCTGTATTTTCAGAAAGTAGAACTGTATAGACTAAAACTATAGTTTTTTGCTATCCTGATTTCTGCTTCATTTCCTTCAATGGAGTCCATTCCATGCAAAATTCTCCATCCAGTTCAAGTTTTTCCCCTTCAATCCTTATTCAGATAGGAGTCATGATGTTATTGGCTTTTTATTTCCCTACATCTTACTTACACCTTGAAACTCAACTTGAATTGCACCAATTATAGCATGCAATCTATTTGCTATTGGGAACCCAAGCAAAATGCTCGAGGTTTAAAACAATGACTGCATATTTAAAAACCTCCTGGGAACAAGCAATTGAGCATGCAGTAAATTTGATAAGTGGCTGCTAATATTGTTACCTAGAATAACAATATTATTACCTCCTTATGGTGCTTGTCTTCCGGCAGCATACCTCCCCATTTTTGCTTCATGGTTTAAACAATGGTGTCTTTTATATTTCATAGTGTAGTTACAAACACAGCAGGGTTTCCTCATCTGTGTTCCTACAGGGCTTTATATTTCACATTTTACAGAAACAAGTTGCTGTATTTCTATATCTCCCAAAAGACTTTGAGCACCTGGAGGATAAAATAGTCTTATTCATCTCTGAATTCAATACATGGCATTTGGATCATGGTCCTAAACAAATACTTTCAGAATTTTACTGCTAATTATTTTGTGTACTTAATTCAACATGTTGTCCGATGAGCAGCTTAATATTGATGTGAGGACAAAGGGTCTTGGACAATTTTTGGAGGTAGAAATCCCAGGTATTTCCTTGCTGTTCTGATTGCATGCTCAGAATTCCACATCGACTGTGTCATATGAAACGGTAGTTTATTTTGCTTTCCCATTATTTAACCTACATACATTGCATGGATCCTGAGGAAAAGCAGGCTTGTTTATAGAATGTTTGGGTTAAATTTAAATTTAAATCTTACTTTAAATATTATTTCTGACTGTAATCATCTCAACTGAGCAATAAAGAACAAGTTCTGCTACCCACATTAGTCTCATCCCTCAGGGTAAAGTTATCCTATGTTATAAAAATCTAATCTATGTTACACAAAGATATCTAGGTATTTTGTAGGCCATTAAGAAATTCGAGTCTGTTGAATTCCAAAATATTTAATAAAATTACTAATTGTAAAAGCTACCAATCATTTAGAAATAAAAAACTAAGGAAAAAATTTAATGGATGTCTAGCCTTGCTACATTATGTTTTTTCCATTAAACATTGATGTCTAAAAGATTTTCAAGGGTCTTACAAATTTCATATATTGGTAGAAATCCATGATAATGATTAAATGTTAATTTAGTATATAACTCTATAAATCACAATAATTCCACCTAGGAAATTATTTGGTTTTGCATAAATGTCTTTGCGTCAAAATACTAACACACAAGCTATCAAAAACTGCATGGTCAGGAAAAGAAAAAAAAAACGAAGTCCATTAAAGACAGAGGGGCATACCAATAATGCAACCAAGAAAGCATCTTATCAGCAACTTTCATGAGTGTGCCATCAGTGAAGCCTTTCTTTCATTTGATATAACAATCTCATCCGTCATGAACACAGAACTCAATTCTTGCAGCAATCTTTGGTTCTCTGTAAGAGTTAGATTATGCAGTCAAACTAATGCTTTGTTAACTACACTCCCACTGCATGAGTCATTGCACCTGTATATTCAGGCCTAAGGAAATTCCGTTGTTGTTTTTTTTATTCCTTTTTTTAAAAAAAGCTTTTATCCAGCTAATATAACACAGATGTTCTTATCCCTGAGCTATGAGAATTAAATATAAAATGCACTAAAGCATTAAATAAAATTATTTCTGTCTTTACTATTTTCTTAAGAAGTTGAAAATTAAGTAATTTAAATGTCAGGAAGATTAGAAAGTAAGACACTGTAATTCATTACATTCTCTCTCTCTTTAGGTGATTTTTTTATCATGTAGGCCTGCTTGAAATTTAAATTTTTCTGTTTCTACATTTAAAAATTCCTAAATGCAAGCAATATTTAGTTAAACAAATTAATATTTCATCATTTTGTTTAATTATTTACATGATTAACATGTTGTCAGGAAGATGTGATTTATTTCTTAGACAAAAGGAGTTGTGGTCATTAAAGTATAAAATTTAATTTATTAATATTTATTAATTTATTGATTAAAATATAAAGAACACGACATAAACAGATGGAAGAATATACCGTGTTCATGGATTGGTAGAATCAACATCATCAAAATGTCCATACTACCCAAAGCAATTTATAGATTCAATGCAATCCCCATTAAATTACCAACAGCATATTTCACAGATCTAGAACGAACGTTCCAAAAATTCATCTGGAATAAAAAAAGACCCCGAATAGCTGCAACAATCCTCAGAAAGAACAAAGTAGGTGGGATCTCAATACCAGATATCAAACTGTATTACAAAGCCACTGTTCTTAAAACAGCTTGGTACTGGCACAAGAACAGACATATAGATCAATGGAATAGAATAGAGACCCCAGAAATCAACCCAAACCACTATGCCCAATTAATATTCGACAAAGGAGACAAGAACATACAATGGAGTCAAGACAGTCTTTTCAATAAATGGTGTTGGGAAAATTGGACAGATACATGCAAAAGGATGAAACTAGATCACCAACTCACACCATACACAAAAATAAACTCAAAATGGATAAAAGACTTAAACGTAAGACGGGAAACCATAAAAATACTAGAGGAATCCACAGGCAGCGAAATCGCAAACATATGCCGAAGAAATTTCTTCTCTGATAATGCTCCTAGGGCAATGGAAACTAAAGAGAAAATAAACAAATGGGACTACATCAAAATAAAAAGCTTTTGCACAGCAAAGGAAACCATCAACAAAACAACAAGAAGACCCACTACATGGGAGAACATATTTGCCAATGATACCACCGATAAGGGTTTAATTTCCAACATTTACAGGGATCTCATGAAACTTAACAAAAGGAAGATAAACAATCCAATAAAAAAATGGGCAACGGACCTAGATAGACACTTTTCGAAAGAGGACATACAGAAGGCCGAAAGACATATGAAAACCTGCTCAAAGTCACTAATTGTACGAGAGATGCAAATCAAAACGACAATGCGTTATCATCTCACACCTGTCAGAATGGCTATCATCAACAAATCAACAAACAACAAGTGTTGGAGAGGATGTGGAGAAAAAGGAACCCTTCTGCACTGCTGGTGGGAATGCAGACTGGTGCAGCCACTGTGGAGAACAGTATGGAGCTACCTCAGAAGACTAAAAATGGAACTCCCATTTGACCCAGTGATCCCACTACTAGGAATATATCCCAAGAAACCAGAAACGCCAATCAGAAAGGATATATGCACCCCTATGTTCATAGCAGCACAATTCACCATAGCTAAGATTTGGAAACAGCCTAAGTGCCCATCAGCAGATGAGTGGATTAGAAAACTGTGGTACATCTACACAATGGAATACTATGCTGCGGTAAAAAAAAAGGAACTCTTGCCTTTTGCAACAGCATGGATGGAACTGGAGAGCATTATGCTAAGTGAAATAAGCCAGTCAGAGAAAGATAAATACCACATGATCTCACTCATTTGTGGATTATAGAGAACAACATAGACTGATGAAAAGGGACAGACCCAAAGACTGAGAAACAGCGATCAGGCTATCAATCCCCAGAAGGAAAGTAGGGGAGGGCGGGGGTAAGGGGAAGAGATCAACCGAAGGACTTGTATACATGTATATAAGCCAAACCAATGGACATGGAAAACGGGGGGATGGGAGCATGAGTGTGTGTGGGGGGGAGGTTGGGGGTTAATGGGGGGGATGAGGACACATTTGTAATACCTTAACTAATAAAAAAAAAAAAATATATAAAGAACACAATTCTAGATTGACAATATAGAGCTGAATATATTGTTTTATTGATTGACTTGAGAGAGAGGGAGAGGGAGAGAGAGGGAGAGAGAGAGAAAAACACCAATTTGTTCCATTTATTTATGCATTCACTGGTTGAATCTTATAAATGCCTTGACCTGGGATCAAACCCACAACCTTGGTTATCCGGACAATGCTCTAACTGAGTTACTGGGTCAGAGCTTTAGAGCTGAAGATCTAATTTCTATAAAATTAGAAAAATTTACTATATTTACAGTTCATTTTAATTATTTTCAAAACTTCAAGCACTTAATATGCTCTGGGAACTGTAGTAAAACTCTGTGTTGCAAAATAGTTTAAAACACAGCCTTTGCAATCATTAGTGCTTATTTGAAATATATCTATGCTTACAATATACATAAAAATTGTATATTAAGTGTAAATGAATGGCTCAGTTGTTATAGTCATAGGAACTAAGAGGTGGGAAAAATCAGTAAAGGCTACCGGAGATTAGAAGATGTTCTTGGAGAGATAGTTTTAAAGCAGGGTCTTAAAATTATAAATGTATAGGAGAAAATTTGAGAAGTTAGGGAAAATAAGTAAAGAATTACTAATTCAATGATATACAGAATTAAATGCTCAAGTCAACTCAATTTAAATGATTTTCCAAGTAGGAAAGAAGGTAAATTAGGTTAGAGAAATAAATAAGGGTCAAAGTGTCACTAGCCTTGAATGTTAACAACAACTAATTTAGATGTTATCCTTGAGGAACTAAAGGCAAAAGTGGCTTATTTTTTTAATTCAGAAACATACTAATGGTGTGTTGTTGTTTTTTTAGCAAAAAATACATTTCTATATTTATAAATATATATTCATAACTAAATGAAATTGATGGAGAAGATAATGTTCAGAATGTTTAGCAAATATCGCAAATAATATTGAAGATAAACATTTTTAGGTGGTGCATCCACATTAAAAAGCAGAAAAGCAGTTGTGTATGAGAGATCTTCAATTTGATGTCTGGATCACAGATCATAATTATCAATGTAATTTCTACAACAAATTGTGCCCTCATTTTTTCCACCATAAGCATCTGCTGCCATGAAAGGATTACATTAAGCTTTAGCTCGGATTTCAAGTTCAGGTTTGCTGTGTACAACTGACACTGCTTTGAACAGCTGGCTATCACTCTTGCTCTCCCATTTCCCTCACAGTTGAAATGATTTACCACCTGTAGATGCATCCTGTTTCTTCTGTGTTCATTTGTTAGGGTAATTAACTTTTATTCCTTTTGTTTTTTATACAAGTCTTAATAATTAATTCAACCATGAGCAGCTAATGGTTGTGCATTGTTGTGGTGTATTAAAAGCAACTAACTGTGTTGAGAAGTGTATGAATTAATTGTATAATTTTTTTTCAGAAAAGCCAACTATTTCTCCCAGCTAACAAATATTATAATAACACTCATTCATTTCAAAGACTATTTGAGTTTGATATTAGAACATCTAGAGTATAAAAGTAAGCCATCATTTTTAGTAAGAAAACAACCTTCTCTGTCTTCATAATTTCCATTTTCCCCTTCAGAAATACCTGCTTTATTCCTACATATAAAATCAGGCAGCCCAATTTTATTTCCAATATACCCCTAGGTTGTGATACTTTCCTGGTGGCTGTATGTTCCATTTACAGCTAAATATGGTTTTTCCAATTTCCCTTGCCACTTTTTCTTTGTATGCCTCAATTAACATGGTTCTTCCTTCTTTTAAAACAAGGTAGGATTTATAAAATAATAGTCAAGATGTTGACACATAAAAATTATTTTGTATTTTATTTTTAGGTAAGTATACTTTACTTAAGTACTGTGGATGTAAAAATTGTACGTTTTTACCAAAGTAACTCAGAGCTATCAGTTCTGCTTTAGCTAACACTGGCATGGAGCAGCACTTCAGATGGTAAGTCCTGTGGGGCATAATTTGTGTGCCATGAGAAATTCTTTTGGCCCCAACTCTATCTTGAGCTGTTCCATCAGCAACCAGTTTTAAGCAGCGTCTGATTAGTCTTGTTTAGGTACAACTGGGCAGCCTCCCAACTCAAATCTTGCTATAGACCTTACACTTATTTTGGGGGGACTTCTCCGATGCCATGGAAGATGTCACTTGTGGTAAACCAGGTGGCTGTCACACATGCACACCTAGGGGAAGGGAGCATCAGCACTACAGGGCCAATCTTGACTGTTTGAGGATGGCAGCTTGTGGATAATTGATTCTCACTTTTTTAGTGGGCAGAGGCTTTGGGAGGGAGGGGATTAGCTTTTTTACTTATTATTATTATTTTATTGAATTTATTGGGGTGACACTTGTTAATAAAATTATACTGGTTTCAGATGTACAATTCTACAACACATCATCTATACACTGTATCATGTGTTCACCACCCCAAGTCAAGTCTCCATCCATAATCATTTACAGATTAGAATAGATTTGCATCACAGTTTATTTACCCTCCTCCACCCCCATCCAGTCCCTCCACCCCTATCCAGCCTCCTAACATCCACCCTGACAGCTGTGAGCCTGCTCTCTATCTATGAGTCTGTCTCTATTTTTATTGCACCTTTCCAATTTTGACAATATATGGTTTTCATTGTGTGTCAGAATAGCTCATGGGTAACACTTTCTCTTTTAAAAGTTCCTATCATTACTAGAATAAAATCTAAATAATAAATTATTTTGCATTACCAAAGGTTTTTGTATAATCTCTATTATGGGAATTCACTTTCTCCATAAGTTAAAAGAAAGAAGTTTCTGTCTCTCTTTAATGTTTAATTCAATTATTTCCTGCTGTATAACATCTCCCCTAATGTTCTCAATAAGTTGGCCATCATTTTCTTTTCTACTACTCTTGTATGCATTGAGAACTAAAATCAGTTTACTTTGCCATCATACCCTTGCAAACCCATGTCCCTTATGGACTGTACATTATGAAAGGTTATATGGTAAGTATCCAGTTACAGTTGGTAGAATGACTGTGATATCACTTTCCTCCCTTTCTCTTTAATTTGTATTTAATGCTCTACATCTGTATCTATCTTAATATTATGGATTTTAACAAATATTCTAATATCACAATTATATATCCTGAACCTCCTACATAACATTTCTACCTATATGCCATAATATAAATTTATGTATATGATTATACATACATATATATATATATATACATATATACCATTAATAGCTCAAATTTAACACAACATTTATTTCATAAAATTGTATGTATTTATAGCTTCCCGGAACTACTTGGGTTAAAAGGAGCTAACACACTAGTATGTGGTTCAACCTCAGGTGTTCACTGTCCTTCTGACCTATCATCTGACATGTATCTTCCTTGTAGGCTTTACCTGAACTTCTAGATGTAAAGAACATATTATCAAGGTGTGGAAAATTTGCTTCATATCGCTTTTTTATGGATCCATATGAGAAATTAAATTATTAAGTTTTCCCTGAAAATTAATATGGGAACAATTAGAAAATTATTTGTTTTAAGGGAATAGCTATTAGATTGGAGTTGGATGCTATTTGCACTATTAGCAGCTTTCTGTAATTTCTCTTATTCTGTATTTCCTTATCTGTAAAAAATATAACGTTAACACCTATCTTATTTGGTTTATGTAAGAAAGAAAGAAATTAATAATCTCTGTAAAACATTAAGGTTGCTTCTTGGTAAGTAGCAATCATTAAAAGATAGACTTTATTATTGAAATTATTTTACACTATTTTGGATTTACATGCTGGCAAGATAATGATCATTTTTCCCTTGTTTTATTTTTTGATGTGGCTATACTGGAACTTTTCTTAGTTTGATGGAGTCTCACTTCTTTATTTTTGCTTTTTTTTCCTGGAGGAAACAAAAGCAAAAATAAAGAAGTGAGACTCCATCAAAATAAAATCCCAAATTATTTGAGGAGAAGTCCAATCCCTTTTAACATGCAGCAATAAAGCAAGGCCAATGTCAAATATCTTTTTCCTTATATTTTTTCTTAATTCTTTATAATTTCATGTATTAAATCTGATTCTTATCAATTTTGAGTTGACATGTTGTATATGATGTAAGATCCAATATCATTTGTGTATGTTGTATTAGAAAAATCTGCAGTTCTTCCCCTCTTGCCTAGCTCTCTCCTGTATCTCCTGTATCTCCTGTATCTCTTTCTCCTTTATTTTCACAAAGAACACTTCACTTCTGATAATCTGGTCACTAAATACATGGAGTTTTCTTCACAGCAAGCCCTTCTCTGTGACACCAGTTGGGTCCCTACAATTAAATCAATTCTAAAACTACCTGCCCCAAAATAATGTCAGAGCTCACAAGACTGCTACCATCTCACTTCAGATGCCAAATGCAAGCAGCATGACGTGGGCTACAGATTGAAGGTCCTTACTACTCCCTCTTTGGGTTTGATTAATTTGCTAGAGCAGCTCATAGAGCTCGGGGGAACACTTAGGTTCACCAGTGTATTAACGAATGTGATTAGGAATAGGGAAGACCACTCAGATGAAGAGTTAGATAGGGTAGACCTGGGAGGATTCCAAATGCAGGAGCTTCTGTCCACGCAAAGTTGGGGTGCATCACCTTCCAAGTATGTGGATGTATTCACCAACCTGGAAGTTCTCTGAAGCAGTGTTGCCCTGTTATAACTTTTATTTCAGATGTTTGGCCTTCAGATTGTGAGAAAATTAATTTCTGGGTTTTTTTAAATACCAAGTTTTGATCATTTGTCACACCAATGTTTCTTATAGCCCTAAAAAAAGTCTATAGAGAGAAAACTAGCACCTTACTTAGCTGATTATTTAAAATTAAATAATGATGAGGGTTTTTAAATCTATAAAATGGTTTGAAACAATATAGGATACAAGATGGATGGTAATATAATCAGGGTACTTATATTAGTCCACTCCACCAAGAAAATGAGAAAAAGTTATTAATTAGCAGAAATTAAATCATTTTAAGTTTTACACATAATTTAGGATTTTTTAAATTATGGATATTAGTTTGACTATAGGACTAATCTGTACTTATTTTTCCTCCATTGCTGAAAAATGAAAACTAAGGCTTCAAAATATCATGCAATCAATAAATAATAAACACAAATTGAATTGACATAAAAATGATACATTTTACTTAATAGTATCTTAATGAATTTCATGTTATAGAGATGTTATATTTTTTCTGCGTTTTTGTATCAGTAATCCAAATGTTTGTCAGTTTCCATGAATTCAAAGCAAAGGTTATTATGTATGCCTCTCTTCTATTTCTTTTAGCAAAATTAAATATGATGGTTTAAAATCAAGTGGTTAAAAGAATGCTTTAGGATTTTCTCTATTTTCATAATATTCACAACCAATATACCCATGAGTGTCTGAAGCTGGTGAAGGTCTGAACTTTAAAAATGATGAAGGATCCACTTGCTTTTATTCAAGGCCATGGAATATCCTGCACATGACTCAGCGAGACAGGTCAATCTTCCCTGATATTCATTTCTCCTTGGGTCCCTTTCACGTCATTTGTCAGGCTTGTCTCAATGACAATAAGTCCCATTCATTCTAGATAGGTTGATATTACTACTCTTGGTGATGGTCATCTAAAACTTTCTATCTGTGGAGTCTACAGATGCTCCCGTATTCATTTTATCATTTTTTAATCTTTCAAAGCATGAGCAACAAAAAGTAGTAGCATTTTCCATAGTGTGGTTTATTCTTTTTGTACTTGTATATATTCAACAATGTGAGATAGTGAATTTCAGGATTAAAAAGCATGCATACAATATATCACGTCTCGTGATGATTGTGCAAATAAAGGAACTTTCAGGGCACAAAGGCTTGCTTGTCTTTTGACAGGTAACTTACAGGCTGACAGCACTTAGAACTCCTGTGCTGCAACTTAATACAGTGCGCAATAAAGCAGAGAACAATAGTGCCTGTTGCTTTTATTACCCCTCTGAGGGAGATTTTTATTTTCACTTTGACTTCATAATATTATTAGCAATTTTTCAAAGGTGCCGCTATAATAGAAAGCATGGTCCATTTTATTGTCTAAGCCTTCACTTCAATATTTATTTTTTCCATTTAGGGCTCCATAGTGTTTAATTATGTATTAATTGATTTATTCAATTCTGAAACATTTAAAAAATCATTGTAAACCACATTCTAAGAATACTTAAAGGCGGCAAAACAGTAGAAGGCTGTAGCTCTGGCCATAATCAATCTTAACTAAAAAAATGAAAAAGACAAAGACAAAATATACTAGTTGAATGCAGAATGAAAAGAAGTGTAAGATAGTATTTCACAGCATCTATAAACTATAAAGTTTCATAAGTGGAAGAGATAATTTTGGTCTATCATAGATACATATATTCTCTTAAAAGTGCTCTGAACTTGGATTCCTTTCTGTTTAAGGATTATTTCAAACTGTCTCTATCATTTTCCTTAATCCTCTATTCTCCTCCCTTCTTCCCTCACTCCCCTTATCCTACTAAATCAAATAAAAATAGAATATACCAAATAAGAAGTCCCTTAAATTTCTGATACAAAAATATCAAATCTACTTGAATAGGTGGCCACCTGCCTATTACCACCTATATAACAAAAGCTTAATATGCTAAGTGTCTGACCATCCTATTTAACAAAAGCTTAATATGCTAAGTGTCTGGTCAACCGGTCAGCCACTCAGCCAATCAAAGCGTAATATGCTAATGATAAGCTAAGGTTAATTAACTGCTCGCTATGATGTTCACTGACCACCAGGGGGCAGATGCTCCGACCAGTAGGTTAGCTTGCTGCTGGGGTCTGGCCAATCAGGACTGAGTGAGACCAGCTGGACAGGCCCGGGAGCCCTCCCGCAGTCCCTTCCTTGCTGGCCAACTTCCCGCGTTCCTCCCCACCCCAATACTACACCGGTGGGGTCCCTTGGCCTGGCCTGCACCCTCTCACAATCCAGGACCTTTTAGGGGATGTCAGAGAGCTGGTTTCTTCTTAAACATTTGTGTTCTTTAGAATTACCACAAGGACGTATTAAAATAGATTTTGGGTCCTAAGTCTGAGATGGAACACTCAAATTTGCATTTCCATCAGGTTCATATAATCTCCTTGGTTCTAGAGAGACTGTACATTAACTTCTAAACCATGTAGTGATTTGTGTATCTGTTATATATAATGACATATACAAAAGTATCTCATTCACTAGTATTGCTAGCAATAAGCATTTTTCTTAATAAAATAAGACCTAACATTGTAAAGATTATTTTAATCAGTATAAAATTAAAATGATTATTTGTAGATAGAACAACATAATTCTTTTTTAATGTGGATGCATCATTAATTTTCCTAAGAAATAATAATTTCCCTGTTCTCACATTGCTGTCCCAGCTTGGTTGCTTATAATTTTTTGTCTGGAGTAATATATTAGACATTATCTCATTATTCTTCATCTGATCTGAAACTGCCAATAGAATTACTCAAATTATCTAAAAATAAAAGCAATTCTATTATTGATTTTTAAGAAAAAATATTTGTGATTTCTCTAATGTCACCAAAATAAAATCCCAAATTATTTGAGAAGTCCAATCCCTTTTAATATGCAGCACAGACTTAACTTACCTGTCTTAAATGGGAAAGGAAGAACTGAAACTATCTTTGTTTTCATAAAATATTATCTTATTTGCAGAAAACCTTAAAATTCAACAAAAAAATTTTTAGAACTAACAAATTCAGCAAAGTCTTAGGATATGATAAAAAAAAAAATCAATTTCATTTTCATACACTAACAATGAACAATCAACAAAAATTAAGAATATTTCTATTTAGAAGTTCATTATAAAGAATAAAATATTTGTGTATTAACTTAACCACAGTGGTAAAAGTAGTATATAGTATAGTGGTATTTTTTCTTATTCACTCTGCCAATCTTTATCTTTTGAATGGCGTATATAGTACATTTACATTAAAGGTAATCATTGATTTTGACACAGGTCTACTAAATTTTTCTTATTTTTTAAAATCCCCACTCAAGGGCATGTTTTTTATTTGAGAGAGAGAGAGAGAGAGAGAGAGAGAGAGAGAGAGAGAGAGAGAGAGATGAGAGAAAAACATTGGTCAGTTGCCTCCCCTACACTATCTAATCAAGAATCTAACCCACAACCTTTTGGTATACAGGAAGATGCTCCAGACAACCAAGCCACCCAGCCAGGGCTCTGCTATTTTATTCCTTGTGTAAAGTTTGTTTCTTGGGTTTCTTATTACTGTTCTTTATTTCTTGCCTTACTGAAGATTAGTAACTGTGTTGTCTCTATGATTTTTTTCTCTACTTTTAAACAAACCAGGAAGAGATCTGTGTCCCCTCGCTCCCTTAGA
This sequence comes from Myotis myotis, assembly GCF_014108235.1. Classification (NCBI taxonomy): domain Eukaryota; kingdom Metazoa; phylum Chordata; class Mammalia; order Chiroptera; family Vespertilionidae; genus Myotis; species Myotis myotis. The sequence continues at coordinate 63,882,645 of NW_023416335.1, read as the reverse complement.
TGCGCTTCATCTTATGAATAGTTCGAGGTCTAAATTGTAGAGAAGAAAACAAAAGGATTCTTACTGATGAGATCTTTAATTTATTTTCTGCAAAAGTAAGTTCCTTAAGAATTATACAGTGGAAAGCAGAGACAGGTGTGTCCTTTTGAGCCTAAAAAAAAGAGTTAAATAGGAGAATCAATGGTGATTTATTGAAGACTAGGGGCCCAGTGCAAGAATTTGTACACCTTGAAAGGAACTGTGGGCTGCGAGGCTGTGGTAGACACACGGGTGGGTCTCAGCCCATCCTCTGCACCCCCGCCTGGCCACTTCCGCGATGGTCCCCACTCCTCTGTCTGCTGACAGCCCCTCTCCTGCCTTCGCTGCTCCCACACGCTGATGACGCTGACCCCGCTCGCAACCGTTGATGGTGTGGAAAGATTGGGGGCAGTGCCAGCAGCAGGTGTGAGTGGTGGGCAGGACCGAGGCACAAGGAAGCAAAGAATTTTCAGTAACCAACAGAGGCTCACCCCAATGACAGCGACTGGTGCACCACTGCTCACCTGCTACACCATCCGTCCTGAGCCAATGCCCACCATGTTCCGCACATATCCCCTGGTGGTCAGCACACATCATAGCAACCAGTTGTTCAGTTGTTTTGGTTGTTCTATTTGCATATTAGCCTTTTATTATATAGGACTAGAGGCCCGGTACACAAAAATCTGTGCACTCAGGGGGGAGAGGGGGGGTCCCTCAGAACAGCCTGTGCCTCTCACAGTGTGGGACCCCTCGGGAGATAATGACCTGCTGGCTTAGGCCTGCTCCCGGGTGGCAGAGGGCAGGCCCAACCCCTAGGTGCAGCCCTGGTCGGGCTCAGAGCAAGGCTGATTGGGGAGTTGGGGTGCCGGCCCCTGTCATGCACAGAGCAGGGTGGATTGGAAGGTTGCAATGCCACCCTCAGTCATGCTCAGGGTAGGGCCGACTGGGGGGTTGGGGCAATGACCCCTGTCATACTCAAGGCAGGGTCGACGGGGAGGTTGCAGCGCCACCCCCTGTCACACACAAAGCAGGGCCAATCAGGGGGTTGGGGCGCTGCCCTGTCACTCACAGAGCAGGGCCCAGCAGGGGGGTTGGGCTTCGTACCCTGTCATGCACAGAGCAGGGATGACCAGGGGGTTGAGGAGCTCCCCCCGTCACTTACAGAGTAGGGCCGATAGGGGAGTTGGGGCACCGCCCCTTGTCACACACAGAGCAGGGCGGATCAGGGGGTTGGGGCGCTGCATCCTGTCACACTCAGGGCAAGGAATATGGGGAGGTTATGGCTCTACCCCATCACACACAGAGCAGGGCCCATGGGGGGTTGGGACGCCGCACCCTGTCACACACAGAGCAGGGCCAATTGGGGTTGGGGATCTCCCCCCTATCAGGCACAGAGCAGGGCTAATCAGGGGGTTGGGGCGCCTTCCCCTGTCACGAAGAGAGCAGGGAGGATAGGGAGGTTGTGGTCCCGCCCCCTGTCACACACAGAGCCGCAGGGCGATCAGGGGGTTTGGGCGCTGCCCCCTGTCACGCTGATCCCAGTGCCGGGAGGCCTCACAGCTCCACTATCCCAGTGCTGGGAGGCATATTACCCTTTTACTATATAGGATAGAGGACTGGTGCACGGGTGGGGGCTGGCTGGTTTGCCCTGAAAGGTGTCCTGGATCAGGGTGGGGGTCCCCACTGGGGTGCCTGGCCAGTCTGGATGAGGGGATGATGGCTGTTTGCAGCTGGTCACACACCCTTCAGGGTGGGGGTCCCCACTGGGGTGCCTGGCCAGTCTGAGTGAAGGGCTGAGGGCGGTTTTCAGGCTGTCGGATAACTGAAGCTCCCAACCGCTTCATTTTTCTTTTTTTTTTTTTATTCTGGGCCAGCTTTAGCTCTGAGGCTTGGCTCCAGCTATGAGACCTCCTCTGCTGAAAGCAGGTATCTGGTTTGTTTGGGTTCTATAATCGAAACACTGTATCAACTCCAGCTCTGAGATCCTGGCTGGCTGAAAGCAGGTTTCTGGGGTTTTGTTTAACTTCTATATTTCTAACAATGTTTCAAACTGCAAGCTCAGAGGCCGGCAAGGCAGGCGGGGAACGTTGCAAGCCTCTGTCACTGAAGGAAGCAAGCCTCATGTTCCCTTCAAGCTGCCTGGCTACCGGCTTCCATCTTGTCTGGCAGTTAATTTGCATATTGCCCTGATTAGCCAATGGGAAGGGTACCAGAGGTACGGCTAATTACCATGTTTCTCTTTTATTAGATAGGACGAGAGGCCCGGTGCACAAAATTTGTGCACTCGGGGGGGAGGAGGGGTCCCTCAGCCCAGCCTGTGACCTCTCGCAGTCTGGGACCCCTCGGGAGATAACGACATGCTGGATTAGGCCTGCTCCCGGGTGGCAGAGGGCAGGCCCAATCCCTAGGTGCAGACCCTGGTCAGGCTCAGAGCAGGGCTGATTGGGGACTTGGGGGGCCGCCCCCTGTCATGCTCAGAGCAGGGCAATCGGGAGGTTGTGATGCCACCCTCAGTCACTCGCAGGGTAGGGAGATTGGGGGGTTGGGGCACTGCCTCCTGTCACACTCAAGGCAGGGTCGATGGGGAGGTTGTGGCTCCACCCCCTGTCACGCACAGAGCAGGGCCGATCAGGTCGTTGGGGCGCCGCCACTCTCACACTCAGGGCAGGGCCAATGGGGAGGTTATGGCTCTACCCTGTCACACACAGAGCAGGGCCCGTGGGGGGGGGAGGTTGTGGCGCCGCACCCTGTCACACACAGAGCCGCAGGGCGATCAGGGGGTTGGGCAGCTCCCCCTATCAGGCACAGAGCAGGGCTGATCAGGGGGTTCGGGCGCCTTCCCCTGTCACGAACAGAGCAGGGCAGATAGGGAGGTTGTGGACTCGCCCCCTGTCACACACAGAGCCACAGGGCGATCAGGGGGTTTGGGCGCTGCCCCCTGTCACACTGATCCCGGTGCTGGGAGGCATATTACCCTTTTACTATATAGGGTAGAGGCCTGGTGCACGGGTGGGTGTCCTGGATCAGGGTGGGGGTCCCCACTGTGGTGGCTGGCCAGCCTGGGTGAGGGGATGATGGCTATTTGCAGCTGGTCACACCCCCTTCAGGGTGGGGGTCCCCACTGGGGTGCCTGGTCAGTCTGGGTGAGGGGCTGAGGGCTGTTTTCAGGCTGAGGGTGACTGACGCTCCCAATCGCTCCTTTTTTTCTTTCTTTTTTTTTATTCTGGGCCAGCTTTAGCTTTGAGGCTTGGCTCCAGCTCTTAGGCCTCCGCTGCTGAAAGTAGGTTTCTGGCCTTTGCTTACTATGTTGCGATTCTGCTGGCTGAAGCCCGGGACTAAAGCAGGTTCCCTGGGTTTTGTTTAGCTTCTATAATTGTTATATAGTTGCTTAGAGGAGCTCCAGTGGTGCAATCGGTTAGCGTGCGGTACTTATACATAGTTGCTTAGAGTTGCAGCTCAAAGGTCTGCAGCGGCAGGCGGGGAACATTGGAGTCCTCCGTCACTGAAGCAAGCAAGCCTCATGTTAGTTTCAAGCTGCCTGGCTGCCAGTCGCCATCTTGGCTGGAAGTTAATTTGTATATTGCCCTGATTATCCAATGGGAAGTGTAGCGGTCGTACACTAGTTACCATGTTTCTCTTTTATTAGATAGGATTATTAGAGTATATTGTTTTCAATAAGTCACAACTTTGCAGGAAATCAGGGAGGTTATTTTTAACTCCAGAAAAATGATTTCACTATTTGGTTTGAAATGTAGAAAATATAAGTGATGGGTTGCACATTAACAGCATCATATCATAACCTCAAGATACTATTGAGCAAATGTAACCATGATGGGATAAATAAATGGGAAATTTTATCACTATAGATGAATTGTATTGTGCTACTCTAGAGTAAGTAGGATGGTTCAAATAATACATTAGATTCAATTTCTTGATCTCATTATAAGACAGACCTCAAAGTTAGTTTTAATATGATGTTAAATAAATAACAAAACATGGTTAATGGTGGGGGATGAGGACGCATTTGTAATTCCTTAACTAATAAAGAATTTAAAGATTAAAAAACAAAGCAAAAGCATGGTTAATCTCTCCCCATATAATTTATATGCATATATGCATTACCCATGGACACAGACAATAGTGTGGTGAAGGCCCAAAACAAAACAAAACATAACTCTCTGTTCTCACATCTGAATTTTTATGTAGGATTCACATGGAAAACAACAGTGTTTGTTCTAATATTTTGTCCCATCTAGGCGGTCAAGGTTTAAATGAGCTTGAATGAATATTAAGAACATACCTAGTGTCTAATATACTTGCTGGTATAAAATAGGGGCAAAATGCCCAATTTTTATTATAAATTAATAAAATGTGATTGCTATTTTAAGAGAGAAAAGAGAACCCAACCCAGAGAAAATAACTTGGTCAAAATTAAACAATTATTTAATGCCTGAGTCTGGGTTTGCTTATAAATGCTGACCTCTTAGCACTGCTGAAGCTTCCTCTGTGTAAAGAAGATAACAACCAATGACCGGCAGTTCAGGCATTTACAGCATTTCTAAAAACATGAGAACTGATGAAACATGAGTCAAGATGAGTATTCTGAGAGGCGTAAGAAACAGAGTATAAAACATTTAAGGAGGTTAATTAGAGGTCAGCATTTATTTTTTATCTGAAAAAATTCTCTATTCAATATCTTAAGAACATATGAAAATATTTAGGTAGCACAAACCACTCAGCAAGTTGTAGAGGCAGGAAATTGTGACTGTGGTTTAGCTACCATTGCTAGAGGGTTTGCATTGGCACAGGGTGAGGAACAACAACTGGGGGCAGATGTCATGCAAGTCACAGTGCAAATCACTTAGCTTTTCAAGGTCTCTATCCAATCATCTTCTGTTTATTCTGTGCCTCGTATATTCATGTTTATTTTATATTTTATATCTAGTTTTATAAAAATATATTCTTTTTGAAACACTTATTTGTAGAACTGTACTGTAAGTATACTTGTAAGTACATTCTTATAAAATGAAATTACATGAATAGTACAAAACCTTTTAGAAATTACTGTAAGAATATTTCCTTACACATCTAATAAGGTATTGGTTTTGCTATTGACAAATAAATTCAAATGAACATTTTCACATGTTTAAATGTAATAACCTGTACAATTAAGCTAGTGTCGTTTTCTTGACATCTCTTTATAACCTATTGAATATAGATTATTTTATAGTAAAAATAACTTTTCCTCCAAAAAAAGATTTTTTTCTTGACTTATTCCTTATTCCTTTGATTAAGGAATAAGTCAACAATTAAAAGAAAGTAGAAGGAAAAAGGCAGCATAATGGCAATTTACAGTTTTAATAGACAACATGGTAATGAAAATGGTTTAGAAATGACCAATACGTAGAATGTGAGAGAATAGAAAACGTAGCCTCTGCCTGAGAAGCAGAGAGTTTATGTAGTTTCTGAAGGCAGGAACCAGCCCGACAGCACCAGGCGATGTCACACAGGCAGGAGAGATGCCGAAGTGATAAATGTGAGGAAAGACACACGTAGCACTTTCTTGCAAATCCTAACAGGTATTACCAAAAAGTATGAACCAAGTTCGGTTTAACAATCAGTTTTTAATCTCTCCTACAGAGTGAGGAAACCTCTGTGGTTACTAGATAATTGGTGACAGAAGTCCTGGAAGTAAAAAAGATTCACCAACCTTTGAGCTTCATGTGAACCCAGAAGTCCCATTTGAGTCTCACCTAATCATTGCAAGTTTCCCTACTAAGGAAAACTACCAGTCCAATTAAGTGGGAGACTACGTCATCGGATTTAATTTAGTCCCATGGAAATGGGGCCAATTAAATGCATGTTCTGTCGACCAGCACATTCCAGTTACTGCAGGGTATGGTATTTAGTGAGAACATGTAAAAGTAGGAAGAAGTAATCCCAGTTATAGCATTTTTGTGGTAATGTAAACTACGTGGAAAAACTCAATTTGTGAAATGAATTTTGATGTCTTTTTAAATAAAATATTTAACTTAAATAATATTGATATTGTGCTTAATCAACTTTATCTGTTCTGGTTATATATGTTAAGCATACCTGATTGAATAATAAACCTAAATTCTAAAGAATCTAGTATGATAATAATCTGGCGTCCAACACAAGACAAACACAATATATCCTGTATAGTCTTCCCATTGCATTATTTTCTTCACACACACACACACACACACACACACACACACACACTTCTTATACTCAAACACATAAATAGTCTAGACTATAAAAAGTACTATTTTAATATAAAACTTTATATTATTCATATACTATCACTTTTTAAACTTCTTTTCAGTTTACGTACAGAGAATAATTCAGAAAATACTTTTGAAATCTTTTCCTAAATATTTCAATTAGGAAATTTAAAAATCTTCCTCCCAACCCAAGTGTAATATTGCCAGTCTTTTAGAAAATGAAGGCAATTATTTAAATTTACCAAAGGAAATGGCATTTAAATGGCATATGTTAAATACTTATTTCCATAGCAAATTATATAATACTTTAGCTAATTTCTAAAATTCTAATTTTAAAGAAACTGTTAAGGGACACTTGAGATTGTGGTTTTCTTAATTAGCATGCCATCAGCTCATCAGATTTCTATACTAATCAGATTATTCTCTTTTTGAAACTATTAATAAAAGTGTTGTTAAATAAAATACTAATAAAGCCCAAATAACAAGTGGAACAGATATTTGCAGCATGTATATCCAACAAAGGAGAAATGTGTGGGCAGGCAGTCTTTCTCCATTGATAATGGGAGTGGGGTTTTGGGGTTCCCCTGCAATAAGCAATATCAAAATGTATAAGGATTTCTACTAAATCATGCCTACCCTTAGGTATTTCCTAAAAGAGAATATCCAAATGGTTCATAAAAATATTAAAATATAGATTCCTTCAGATTCTGAGACTAACACACTGCCTGCTGCTCTAAGGAGGTAGGACTGGGTGGAAAAGATGAAGGGATTGAGAAACACAAAATGGTAGTTACAAAACAGTCATAAGGATATAAAGTACAACACAGAAAATATAGTCAATCATTTATAATAATAAAAGCATAATATGCTAATTAGACCAGGCGTCCTTCCGATGTCCTTCCTTCTGGACAAAGCTGCAGAGGGTGGGGGCCAAGGCAGAAGTGGCAGAGGCCCCCAGCTGCAATGGCTGGCGGGGGCCATGGCCAAGACTGCATCAATTTCATTCATCAGGCCTCTAGTATCATAATAATTGTGTATGGTGCCAGTTGGGTACTAGAAATATCAGACAGAGCATTTAGTAATATATACGATTGTCTAAACATCATGCTATATTCCTGAAACTAATAAAAAATAATATTGAATGTAAATTGTAATCTATTTTTTAATCTAAAGAATATAGAATTCTTAACAGTATCCAGATAAATACAAAATAGAACTACCATGAAAAATAATGACCACATATAGATATGTTATGTCTAAAATGTAAGGATATCCATAACTGTTTATAAACATGTGGCTCAATAAGAATCTCCACACATTTCTGTTGGAAGTCTAAATTGTTATCACCTCTGTGGGGTGACTGTGGGGCAATGGCGGGGCTCCCATAACTAATTGCATTGTACCCGCCTTGGCTGGTCTGGTGCCAGTGTGTGTCATAGTGTAGTTGTCAATGCCTATTATAAAATGCCAATGGTATATTTCACAGATCTAGAAGAAATATTCTTTAAATTATATGGAACCAAAAAGACCCCAGATAGTCTCAGCAATCCAGAAAGAAGAACAAAGTTGGAGGGATCACAATACCAGATATCTAACTATACTACAAAGCCACTGTAATCAAAATAGCCTGGTACTGGCACAAGCATAAAACAATTGGAATATAACAGGGATCTCAGAAATCAACCCACAACTTTATGGTTATTTAACATTTGACAAAAAATGTAAGAGCATACAATGGAGTCAAGACAGTCTTTTCAATAAGTGGCACTGGGAAAATTCGACAGGTACGTGAGAAAAATGCAGCTAGATCACCAACTTTCACCATACATAAGTATAAACTCAAAATGAATAAAAGACAAATGTGAGTCACAAAACCATACAAATACTAATAGTAAAATCTCAGACATATGGAGCAATATTTTTGCCCATATGTCTCCAAGGGAAGAATGCAGAAAGAAAAATAAAATAAACAAATGGAACTATATCCAACTAAAAAGCATCTGCACAGCAAAATAAAACATCACAAAATGAAAAGGGTAGGTGCTGTATGGGAGAACATATTTGACAATGATTCATATGATAAGGGGTTAATCTCCAAGATATAGAAATAACTTATACAACTCAACATAAGGAAGACAAACTATTCAATTAAAAAATGAGCAAAGGACCTGCATAGACACTTAGAGGACATACATGCAGAAGGCTAACGGACATATGAAAAGAAAAATGCACAATGCCAGAATCATCAGGAAAGTGGAAATTAAAACTACAATGAGTTTTCACCTCATAACTCTCAGAATGTCTACTACCAATAAATCAACAAGTGCTGGGAGGATGTGGAGGAAAGAAGCCCTAGTGCACTGTTGATGGGAATGCAGACTTGTGCAGAGACTGGGTAAAACAGTATGGAGATTCCTCAAAAATTAAAAATTACACAGCAGTCCTACTTCTGGGAATATATCATAAGAATCCCAAAACACCAATCATAAAGAATACATGCACCCCTACATTCATAGCAACATTATTTAGAATAGTTAAGATCTGTAAACGGCCCAAGTGCCAAGTAGATGAGTGGATAAAAAAAGCTGTGGTAGATTTTCACAATGGAATACTACATGGCTGTAAAAAGGCAGCAACTCTTACCCTTTGGGACAGTAGAGATGGACCTGTAGATTATTATGCTAAGTGAAATAAGCCAGGCAGAGAAAGACAACTACCATATGATCTCACTTCTATGTGGAATTTAATGAATAAATTAAACTGATGAACAAAATAGAAACAGAATCATGTTTATATGGAACAATCTGACAAACATCAGAGGGGAGTGGGGAAGGGAGGACTAGATAAAGGAAGGTGAAGGAATTATCCAAATAAATACAAGCATATCCTATGGACCCAGACAATAGTGTGATGAAGGCCAAGGGAAGGGGGATGGAGGCTGGGTGGAGGTGAGAAAAGCGGGGGAAATTGGGGACATCTGCAATAGTGTCAACAATAAAAATTTAATAAAAATATTTGGGAAATAGATTTTATTTTAAAATATTATTTCAAAATAAATAAATTTTCAAAAAATAGTTTTAAAAAGACAAGAACAAATATTCATTGAAATTAACAAAATACTTTTCATAATATTTTACATATAATTTGTCTTCACTTAGGTAAATTATGTCTGCTATGTTTTCTTCTTCAATTTAAATAGCAAACTGGTGTGTGTATTTTTTCTCCAATTTTCAGACTAAGGTATATCAAACAGGAAATATTTACTATAATTAGAGGATTATTTTTTAAAAACGTATTGTTTTATTGATTTAAGTGAAAGGAAAAAAGAGGGAGAGAGAGATAGAAACATCAACGATAACAGAGAATCACTCAATGGCTGACTCCTGCATGCCCCACAATGGAAATCAAGCCCACAACCTAGGCATGTGCCCTGATCGGGAACCTCCTGGTTCATGGGTTGATGCTCAACCACTGAGCCACACTGGCCAGGGTGAAGGATGATTTTGAATACTACTATGCTAGAGTGTCAGAATGTGCACCGAAGTTTTAAATTGTACAGTAAGAGGTTACCATAGAGGGGAAACATATTTTTCAGTCACTGTCTTATTTTAAAGGGCAGAATCTTCACATTTAAGGAGATGGAGAAGGAGATGTCACTAAAAGGTGATTAATGAAATCTTTTCTATTGCAACTATATTATTGTATAATAAACCTTCTAAAAGAAGACATTTATGAGAGTGAAAGGAGACACTATCAATTAATTTTTCTGAGCACCAGCCATTAAACTCGGACTTTTTCAGGCAGACTAAGAAGTCCATCCTGATATAAACAATTAATTGAATAAATAAATGTAAAGTGAGAAAATTTTTCTTTGCATTCTGTAGGTCAGAACATAATTTTTATTGACTTGCTTCTTCTGACCTATTGTGGAAGACAGTGTATTCCAAGAAAAACTTTTGAATTATTACATCCATCCCATTTCATTCTAGTACAAATGTAGTTTATAGAAACATTAGTTTATTACATATACTTATAGATGTGACATGTTATATCCATCACATATCTATCCTATCCAATAAAGAGGGACTATGCTAATTGACCCTCATGCCATTGCAAAGATGGTGGCGCACACAACCAATAAGGAGGGAATATTCTAATTGATTGCCCCACCCTCATAGATGGCAGCACCCACAACCAATAAGAAGGGACTATGCTAATTGACTGCCATGCCCTCAAACATGTTGGTGCCCACAGCCACAAGATGGTGGTGCCCAGTCCCCTTAGATCCAGAGTGCCTGCCTCCAGAGTCCCCCAGTTCCTTCAGACCCCAACCACCCAGGGCCGGCCCGAGGCTCAGGTAACCAGGGCCGGCTGAGACTTGAGCTGCCAGCAGTGGCAGCAGCAGAGGTGTGATGGGGGCGTCGCCTTCCCCTAATCGCCGGGTTGCCTCCCGCCCCTGAGGGCTCCCAGACTGTGAGAGGGGGCAGGCCGGGCTGAGGGACACCCCTTCAGTGCATGAATTTTTATGCACCAGGCCTCTAGTATATTTATATTAGAGTACACGGTATTCAAAGGCAAGTTACTTCTTTTCTCATGTGTCTTTAGAATTAAAAATAACTTTATATATTCTTGAATTCTGAGATTATGATAATTTCTGTACATTAAAAAAGTGATTGTAGAGGAAAGATTATAAAATAAAAAAAACTATTTGGTAGAAACCATAAATAAAGGATTGTACAAAATTTTGGGTTAAAGATTATAGAATAAGGTTGAACTGGAAACAACAAATTCAGTATAAAAGATTTTAGTAGAGCATAAAAGTCAAGATATGCTCAAACTATGCTTTCTATATTTGTCACAATGACATTCTTATTAGTTTGATATTTACAGATACATAATAAAAGTACAAAATAAAATAAGCTTTATTAAAAATTTTTGAGGAAAAACTGACACACTATTTTTGTTTTTGTTTTTTGTAATAATAACCAAAATACTTTCCCTGCTGCAACTAGTTGTGACTGAGAGTGACACTAATAAACTTGAGCTTTGTCAAAGAGCAAGTGGATATCAAAACATTGAGTTTCTGAATTTATTTCACAAAGATTTGTGGGTTGTTTTTAATTTTAAAAAACAAATATCACAAAAGGTAGGTTTTATGTAAGAAAAAATTAGTCATTTTTCAATCCCAGAGATAAATGCATGTCTACCACCCAAAGATATAAGTTAAAGAATATTAATTACACACTAAATGAAAAATATACTTTCAATATCTAAGTAATAACAATATCGTCATATTGTGTGGTGTTTCCTTTTTGTTTTTCACCCCATCCTCTGACATGGAGTGAAGAAGAATAAGCCAGTTTTAGAAGAATGGGAAGAGAATTTTATATGGAAAAAACAACAGGAAGTTGCTATCAAAGGACTGTCAGTTTTGGTTCTGGGGCAGAAAATATGTAAACAAAGAAAACAACCCAATACATAAACACAAAATTTAACCCTAAGGCAAACATTTCTCCTTATTTATAAATCTTGGCAAAATAATTGCAACAGCATCTGCCATTTACTAACAGTGTATGCGAGATTTCTGCTGACATCTACAAATGTCATATACGTTTCTTTTTATTCTAGAACCTTATAAGTTTAGAAATGTTGATAGTGTTGTGATCCCAATAAGAAGAATGTTTGTGAGTTGACATATGTACCAGAGAATGAGGATAGCAGCAAAATAAGCCAACATTTTGTTATACTTGTTTGAAAAATAAAGAATTGCTACATTTCTTTAATTAAGTGGTATTTTTTAATAATAATTTATTCACATTCATTTATTAGGTATGTGGAAACTTGATCAAGTTTGGAGAAGCATTTCCTAAAGGTATTTGTTTATTTCATAACTTTATTTATTTTAGTTTTCAATTTATAGAAAAATTGAAAAGGTAGTACAGAGAATTTCATTTATCCTGTGCCTAGTTTTTATTGTTCTTAACATCTTATACTAGAACTAGAGGCCTGGTGCACAAAAATTTGGCTTCTACTTGACTTAATTTATCTAATAAGTCCAAAGTTTAAGTCTATTGACTTTGACATATCCAGTTTATTTAGCTATCTTTTTTTTTTTTGTCATAAAATTATGAGTGACAACTTTCAAGAGCTCTTATATGTTAAAGCTTAACTTAAACCAGAGAAAGACAGGTAGATGATGATATATAGATAATGATAGATAGATAGAAAGATAGAAAGATAGATAGATAGATAGATAGATAGATAGATAGATAGATAGATAGATGATAGATAGATGATAGATAGATAGATAGATAGATAGATAGATAGATATAGATATAGATAGATAATTTTAACACTGAATTTGTAGAGATTCCAATACTTTTCACTAGATTATTCTATTGTTAAATTTAATAAAGATAACATGATAACAATGGGAAAAATATTGTCTATCAAGTCCTTCCTGAGTAAAAATCAAAAACTGAAAGGAGGAAATTTTTCTTTTCCACTATTAGATATTCTAAATTAATAAGAATAAAGAGATGATGTATAATTTTGTAACAGTTCATGCCAAATTTTCTATAGATACAAAAATGACCTATCTTCAGATTCATAATGATATTTGAAAGGATCTGTTATATTGCTTAATGCACTGTTTAAAAAACCAGAATAATGCTTAATTTTAGATGTAAAAAGAAGAGGTTAAGTAAAAAAAAAAAAAAAAAATTGGTCTCATTCTCAATCAGCAATTTGGAAAACAAGACTATTTTTACCTTGCTCCTTATTTGGTATATTCACCATGGAATTAATTCCAAGAAAGTCAACTAATTAAGCTAGTCTTATATTTTGTTCCTCATAGAAAATATATTTTCAGAGTTGTCTTATTAATATATCAGATATCTTTAATTTATGAGCGATAGTAGCAATTGACATATCAACATAGACATATGCAGGTTTGTGTGTAAATACATCCTTTATTGAATATATTTCATATAAATATAGGTTTATTTAAACTTCTGCAGATAGGAAATATGTTTAACCTAAACTGATATTTTGACTAAAATTTCTTATTTTTTCTAGGAGCACTAAAAACAGCAGAATATTTGCTTTTCATTTTTCATTTGCTTTTAGGATTTTAATTTACAGTATACTCTTGGTATCTTCTTATCAAACTTCTTTTGGTCTTCAATATATTCCTGACCCTCCTAAAAGTAATTTTACTTTTTGTGAAATTTATTTACCTTATTTATTCTGACTGCTCTGGATATTTATTTACAGGATATATATTTTATTGATTTTTTACAGAGAGAAAGAGAGAGGAATAGAGAATTAGAAACATCGATCAGCTGCCTCCTGCACATCCCCTGCTGGGGATGTGCCTGCAACCAAGGTACATGCCCTTGACTGGAATCGAACCTGGGACCCTTCATTCCGCAGGCCGGCACTCTATCCACTGAGCCAAACTGGTTAGGGCTACAGAATATTTTTAAAATTAACTTTCTGAATCCTTTCTATCTTAAAGATGTGAAGGTATACTTGTTCAATAATACAATTAAAATGCAATTTTGCTATTATTCATTGAGATTGTAAATAATCAAGTGTATGGCTGTCTCCTTTAATAGACATCTAACATGAAGATTTCCAACATAATTTGAGTAATGAAAACATGGCTTTACTAAATAGGTTACCAAGTATGCATTTTTAAAGCACTACTATCTCATTTTATACATTTAATGGAAATCTTTGATTTATGTTCAAATGAAATGAAAATATATGGAACCCTAAGAATACTTTTTCTAAGTAAAATCTGATAGCTTCCTGTTGATGCTTCAACTAACTTTTACTGAAAATTGTCAGTAGTGTCATATAAGCCAATTGGATGCCTTTCTCAAACCACAGGAATCCTTACTGTTCCATGAGTCATTCTCTGTGGGTTTACTTTGCCTTTGGATCGCTGTAGGGGTGCGAGGTCTTGAAACAGAATGAATGAATGAACAAACACACTCTAAGGAACCTAGACCTTTGTGTCTTGGCATGACAAAATCAACTTTCCTTTAAATTCGTCTCACCTAATGAATAGTCTGATTGGTTTTATGCGCAGATGTTTGCAACATTCTTATGCAACAGCCCAAGGACTTTAAGGCTTTCTGCTGATAAATTATAACATGCCTTTCTTATAGCAAAACATGTCTGTCTTTAGAATTTCATAATAGCTTCTGATTTATGTAGCATATTAGTATTCCTATTGTTCAGGGTCAAAATAAAATAATTGTTTCCAATAGATATTTCCCTCCTTTTACTTCTTTATTAATAGTCTAGGCTGCATTGACACTTGAACCAAAAGTCTCATCTGCTGTGAGTGTGCCATTTATTTTTGGTCCAAAGCCAATTGCATTGAAGTGCCCAATGTGCATGAAACTACAATTTCCATAAAATGACTTGAAAATAGATGGCTGAGAACTTATAGTTCTATGACTCTTGTTTGAGGACCTTATTCTAATAACCACTTATGTGTAATCAGATGGACTTTATGCCACCTCATCTTGTAAATGGACCATGTGAATGTTTCCCTATTATTGCTGCCATAGATCAAAGACCATACAAGAGATACTAATAATTCTGCCTGAAACAAATTATTATTCTAATAATAGAAATTACAATGGATTTCACATAATTCATGCCTCTATAATGTGAAGACATATAAAAATTATTTAGGAGATGTAGAATTGAGCCATTAAAATGTCTTTTCTGTTAAATTTACCACTGAGGTATTTTTTTGTAGATAAATAAATAAAAGAAAAAACTATTTGGGGTTCACCTTATGTCATAAAGTATGTTATGATAACTTCTATACTTGTTTCAGAATTTGTGAAATATAAATGTTAAAATAACTTAAAATATCTGCCCTCCCAAATATCATATTTTTGTTTAATCAGTTCCAGACTTTATTAAGTTTGTTGTGCTTTGTGTAAGTAATGATATTCAAAGATCTGCAGCTAAATTTTGATTATCTTTGATTAAGACAAATTTTTAAATCTAAGAATTGAAGAAATATAGAAATTAATAAACTTTTTCTTTGTTGTCAAGTGCAGCTATTTAAAATTGTGAGGCAATAAGTATTGAATGACACCTATATAAGTACTTTGTTAAATTTGAGCAGAAACAAATGTCCCATTAGCATTATATATAAATTGGAGAGTAAAATCCCAAATAATACAGTAAATCTATATACAGCACATATATAGAATATAGTTTGGAAATATATGATGTATTTATTATGACATGCTAAAATCATAAATTAGATAATCCAAAGAATCATTGTAAAGCACTTAAAATAATAAAGATTTGACCAAAATGGGCAAATTTTATTTTAACACTTGTTTTTCAGGATATTTGAAGGCTTTTTTTTTTTTTTTTTACCAATATCTTGTAAATTAGTTTAATAATTGTCTAATACCAAAACTTCTAGGAGGTCTAAGATTGCATCTTCCATTCCAAGAGTTGAAAAAGAAATAAGAACTCCCCTTTTGCACAGACCTGAGCCAAAACACCACTGTTAGCTCACACTGTGCCTGGCATTTATATATGGGTAAGGAGGTAGGTCCAGTAGCCAGGCCTGGGCCCATCATTTATTCATCAGCTGAAAATGAAGTTAGCTCCATTTGAAATACATTGGACTCATGTGTTGGATTATCTGTTGCATTTTGAGATCATTATCCTCACTTTCAAAGTTACCTCTCTTTTTTTGTAGAAAATAAGCCATTAATTACATTTTTTCAGATTTCTTTGCCTTTATGGTCTCATGCGTTTGCACTAGAGTTTTCTAATGCAATTAAATTATATGGGATTTAAAATGTAGAAGAGAGCGGAAATCTATTATTCTCTGGGGGCAGTTGCAGACAATTTCATTGGCAGATGTGAGAAACCTCCAGTCTTTTATTGGTCAAGAATATGAAGATGGATCAATGGAAAAGCTAAGAAAACAAAGCCAAATAAATTTAGAATATGACAAGTATTAATTAATTCAAAAGTACGTGTCTTGTCTGACTTATTTCACTTAGCATAATATTCTCAAGACCCACCCATGTTGTCACAAATGGCAGTGCTTCATCTTTCCTATGGCTGAGGAGTATTCCATTGTATTTATGTACCACATCTTTATCCAATCATCTAGCGAAGGATACTTTACTTGTTTCCATGTCTTTGCCACCTTGAATAATGCTGAAATGAACATAGGAGTGCATATGATTTCACTCATATATGGGATATAAAACTGAAAGTAACAAATGAAAAACCAGAAAAACCAACAAAAACTCACCAAATAACAGTTTGGTGGTTATCAGAGGAGGGTTGGGGGATAGTAACTGGTAAAGAGGTCAAATATATGGTGGCAAAAGAGATTTGACTTTGGGTGGCAGGCACACATTGTAATATGTGGATGATGTATTATAGAATTGTAGACTTGAAACTTAAATAACCTTATTAACCATTGTCACCCCACTAAATTTAATTTTTAAAAGTATGTGGATTAACAGATAATTAACTGAGACTATAGTTATTTTCTTTTAAGAAAAGCAGGACAGCAGTATTAATAAATATCCATGATCAAGGAAAAGCTTTCACAGCATAGAAGTCATGGCCATGTAAGATTTTAAAAGTATATGTTTGTAGGTTGATTAAATAAAACAGAAAATTCTGTAAGTTATTTTTCTCGCACAAGGAATAGTTAAGCTCAAATATAAAATTGGTAAAATATTTTTGGCATATATGGTGACTAAAGCATTCCTATTCTAATTATGTAAAATCCTTTCTTCAAATCAATATGGAATAGATGATTGCTCAAGTATAAAAATGAAGAATGAACATTTGACATTCATTTAAAATATGTAAAAATAAAATTTCAGAAAATTAAATTTAAAAAATAACCTTTTTGTCATATCAAGTTGGTAACAATTAGAGAAAATTTTATTATTTTCCATTAGGAAAGAAAATAGAAGTCAAGTTTTCTTTATCAGAATCCTAGCTTGTAGAGTATTTCAAACACTCTAGAGAACAATATACCTTAAAATATATGCTCATTTTTATGGTAAATTCCTAGCAAGTATATATGTATATGTAATAATGTGGATAAATGTAATGCATTATTTAATTTTACTTAAGATACAAACATAAAACAATTTAATTACTAAGCAAATGGCCAACTAAATTAAAGAATACTGTTTGATACATTAACAAATCGTTGTTTTGTTAACAGTATTATTATGATAGCATTTCTGAGTTGTTGCTGTTATAAGAACCATTTTAATGTCATATACACACACACTGTAAGTATGCATATGTATGTTATCTTTATTTATTTCTTTGTTAATCCTCACCTGAGGATATTTTCCCATTTTTTTTCTTAGAGAATGTGGAAGGGAGAAAGGAGAGAGAGAGAGAGAGAGAGAGAGAGAGAGAGAGAGAGAGAGAGAGAGAGAGAGAGAGAGAGAGAGAGAGAGAGAGAGAGAGAGAGAGAGAAAAACATCAATGATACATCAATTGGTTGCACTAGGGCCAGTGAGCCTGCAACCCAGGTATGTGCCCTTGCCTGGGTATAGAACCAAGAACCTTAGGTTCTTGGGCTGCTGTTCTAACTACTGAGAAAAACAACCAGAGTTATAAAATCTCATTTAATTTTTGTAAAAAATTTGAGACATTCTGAGAAAAACAGAGAGATTAAATAGATTGCTCAAGTCATATAGCCATTAATAATGTAACCAATATTTGAAGACTTAAAGACTGACTCTAAGGCCATACCTTTAATTCAGTAGTTTCAATTGTATTATGATAATGTTGTAATAGATACTGAGTTATATATTTTATACTACTAAATTTAACAATTTTAGATCATGCAGGTTATTTTTAAAAGTAATATAAGCATAAGCACTAGTCCTTTATGTGTGCTATGTTAGAGAAGTTTGTTATGTAGAACAATTGTAAGAAATTACAAGTTAAAATAATTACTTTTATTATAAACTACTGGCCTAGTGGACCAGTGCATGGATTCATGCACATTGTAAGGAATTAATTAGAAGAAATATTTCAACATTGCTATTCACCCTTTCTCTATAATAGAAGTGTTAAAGATGAAAGAAAATTAGTAAAATGTATATGAATATATAAATTGATTAATAAATAAACAATGACAACTGATATAACAACAAAGACACGATATAAAAACAACAAAAACATGATATAAAATATTGATAAAAACAATGACTGATAAATTGATTAAACTTATTCTAATATCTTTCTGTATACCACATTAAGAGTAAAAACACTTTCAGAGTGCTTGACTAATTTACCTTGTGATGAAGTATTTACAACTTTAACATCACATGCTCTTCGAACTCGAAAGTAACATATAACTGACCATGCCTGAAAACGGGTTCAGGTAGGAATGTTCCTACTCTGTCTAGAGTTTGTCCTTGTGATTTATTAATAGTCATCACAAATGCTGGCATCACGGGAAACTGTCTTCAAATTAATTTAAATGGGAGTCCAGTGTCAGATGGGGACAAATCAATTCTTGGCATCAGAACAACCTCTCCTTCCGTAGATCCTGTTAATACTTCAGCTTTGATTATGATAGGTTGCAATCTTTTGATAATAAATCTAGTACCATTACAAAGACCTCACTTACTATTAAGATTTCTCAGTAACATGATGATTGCACCTACTTTCAATTTTAATTTATGACACAGCATTCCCAAAGGCGTAATACTATTAAGGAATTCGATGGGAACTTTATATGTATCGTGCATGTTTATTTTTAAACTAGAGGCCTGGTGCATGACATTCGTGCACTGGGAGCCAGGGGTCCCTCAGTCCAGCCAGCGCCCTTTCGCAGTCTGGGAGCCTTCTGGGGATGTCTGAATGATGGCTTAAGCTGAAGCGAAACATCCTTAGTGCTGCTGTGGTGGTGGGCCACTGTGCTCTCCAGCTGTCAGCCCTTGAGAGAGCACTGACCACCAGGGAGCAGCTTCTGTGTTAATGATCTGCCCCCTGGTGGTCAGTGCGCATCATAGCAACTGGTTATTCTGCCATTCGGTCAATTTGGAGATTACCCTTTTATTATATAGGATTGGCAGTGTGCATCATATGTACCTGCCGGTTGGTCAGTCCCTTAGCCTTTTATATATATAGATACTTATATGAACTATAATATTAGTTTAAATATATATATTGTATACTCAATCAACTCTGAAATAAAAAAAAATTTTTGCTAATTTTCTCATATGAAAATTTGTAAAATAACTTACCTTCTTCATAGGATAGAAATTCTTGGAGCATAATATTTACTTCATAATAACCACTACTATTGTTAAGTAAATAGAATGTCAATAAACAAACTTTTTTTAAGTTCATAATTTTGGCAACAAAGGGGTTGCCAGTTTAGTGTGTATGCTTATATGTATCACTCATATTGGTTAATTCCAGAATGTGCTGGAGATACTGATAATATTGTTTTTAAGCAGTTTAATGGAATAAAAAAACTACCTCAATTGTATGAAAATAAAAACCCTATTTCAGAAAATTAAGAGATTGACAAAATTAACAACATTTCAAATATATAAGTGGGTACTTATTCTTTTCCTATAAGAAAATTCTCATTATAAAAGTATTTTAAGACATTATCTCATATATGTCATAATCTCCTTTAAAATATTATATTTAAAGAAATATATTAATTATAATTTTATGCTAGTAACAACTCAAATTTTATTTTTCAATTTATATAAATATAGCCACAGCTTGAATATTTTTTGTAAAATCATACATTGTCAATTTTTTTCAATTTATGTATTCTTGGGATAGCCATCTGTATAGACAGTCTTGCTGTTTTATAAAACAGAGCAATCTGAACTCATTCTTGCAACATTTAACTACTATTACATAAAATAATCATGGTGGCCATTAAAATAATCTAATGAAACAATTACAAAAAGCAATGACACTATAATAAAAGGCAGGTTATTATTCAAAGACATAAAACAAAGGTTCTTATTAAATTACACACAATGTTAAATTAAATTTTGCAATAGTTTTGTGAGCATATATTATTTTATTTGAAAAAAATTTGTTTACATTAAAGTTGACTTCTCTTCTTAAAATCTCTGTTATCTAAGTGAATTGACAAAGAAAAGGAAAATTAGTAAAACCTAGTTGCCATGGGAAATTCCATCATATCAAACAGGAACAGAATGAAAAATGCATAGCTCAATATAGGCTCAATATTCACTTAGCTGTTTTTTGTTTTTTTTTCTACTACAGAGAATTGCTGTACACCAAATGTTGTTCTGAAGAGAAAGAAATCTCAATCAACACAGTAACAGGGAATATACAATTAAAAATTAAATTTTTATTCAATTAGCTAGGCAATGTTAGGACAGAAGGATAATACCAAAATTATAAATTCTGCTTGTATTTTATTATAAGCTATACATATATATTTTTTTCTTTCCTGAGTAAACATGTGGCAGTAAAAGAAATATTAGATTGAATTTTTTTTCATGACATTTTAAAAAATGCCCTATCAAAAAGTCCCATTGAGGGAAATCTATAAATAATGAGTTGATATTTGCCTTCTTGTAAATATTAGTTAATTTACTAAAAAGAAAATTGCTTAAAATCGTGACTCAGATATTTTGAGTGAAAATCTTGGTAGGAAAAGATTAGAGAAATAATTATTTACTTTATGATCTTTTTGAACATTTAGTGTTCAATATACATGTAAATGTATTTTGAATATGCTCTTCTGGGAATGAATTCACTTTATTATTAGAGCACTTGTCATAGCTAAGTAAGTGAAAAGCAGATTAAATGAGTCACTGTATCTGCTGACTAGCCTTGACTCTCCCATGAACTAGCCAAGTGACAATTCCCTTGGTATCAGCGAGAACTGGAGCATGGAAACACTCATACCCTCATAGCATTATTCATCCTATATAATAAAGAGGTAATATGCAAATTGACCATCACACCTTCGCATAAGATTGCCGCCCCGGTGTGGTCAAAGATGGCTCCTATGTGGTCACAAGATGGCCATCAGAAGATGGCCTGCAGGGGAGGGAAGTTGAGGGCAATTAGACCAGCAGGGGAAGGCAGTTGGGGGTGATCCGGCTGACAGGGGAGCTGTTATGTGTTGATCAGGCTGGCAGGGGAGTGGTTAGGGGGTGATCAGGCTGGCAGGCAGGCGAGCGGTTGGGAGCCAGAAGTCCTGATTTTGAGAGGGATGTCTGACTGCCAGTGTAGGCCCAATCCCACAGGGACCAGGACATCCCTCAAGGGGTCCCAGATTGGAG
Source organism: Myotis myotis (assembly GCF_014108235.1). NCBI lineage: Eukaryota > Metazoa > Chordata > Mammalia > Chiroptera > Vespertilionidae > Myotis > Myotis myotis. The sequence goes on along the minus strand of NW_023416335.1, from coordinate 63,861,038 downwards.
AGGGTGCAGGCTGGGCTGAGGGACACCCCCCCATCAGTGCACAAATTTCATACACCAGGCCTCTAGTCTAAGCAGTAAAACCACATTTAGAACAGTGATTTTCAAACTGCAGTACATGGGTCTATTGAAAAAGAGGAAGCAAAGTAAACAGGACCTCTGTTCATCCTGTCTTCAAACAGACTGCAGCTTCGATATTATTTTATGTGATGTAGTATACTGTCAAATTTACTCATGGTGTATATATACTTTTATCTATTTAGATATAATCGTATATCATTATATATAATACTAGAGGCCCGGTGCACAAAAATTTGTGCACTCGGGGGTGATGGGAGTCCCTCAGCCCGGCCTGTGCCCTCTCGCAGTCTGGGACCCCTCGGGAGATAACGACCTGCTGGCTTAGGCCTGCTCCCGGGTGGCAGAGGCAGGCACAATCCCTAGGTGCAGCCCCTGGTCGGGCTCAGAGCAGGGCTGTTTGGGTGTTGCGGCGCCACCGCCTGTCATGCACAGAGCAGGGCAGATTGGGAGGTTGTGATGCCACCCTCCAGTCACGCTTAGGCTAGGGCCGACTGGGGGGTTGGGTCACCACCCCCTGTCACATTCAAGGCAGGGTCGATGGGGAGGTTGCGGCGCCACCCCCTGCCACGCACAGAGCAGGGCCAATCAGGGGGTTGGGGCATTGCCCCATGTCATGCACAGAGCAGGGCCCATCAGGGGGTTGGGGCGCCGCACCTTGTCACACACAGAGCCGCAGGGCGATCAGGGGGTTGGGGATCTCCCCCCTATCAGGCACAGAGCAGGGCTGATCAGGGGTTGGGGTGCCTTCCCCTGTCACGAACAGAGCAGGGAGGATAGGGAGGTTGTGGCCCCACCCCCTGTCACACACAGAGCCGCAGGGTGATCAGGGGTTTGGGCACTGCCCCATGTCACACTGATCCCGGTGCCGGGAGGCTTCTCAGCTCTGCTGATCCCGGTGCAGGGAGGCATATTACCCTTTTATTATATAGGATAGAGGCCTGGTGCACGGGTGGGGGCCAGCTGGTTTGCCCTGAAGGGTGTCCTGGATCAGGGTGGGGGTCCCCACTGGGGTGTCTGGCCAGTCTGGATGAGGGGATGATGGCTGTTTGCAGCTGGTCACACCTCCTTCAGGGTTGGGGTCCCCACTGGGGTGCCTTGCCAGTCTGGGTGAGAGGCTGAGGGCTGTTTTCAGGCTGGCGGGTGACTGAAGCTCCCAACTGCTCCTTTTTTTCTTTTTTTTTTTATTCTGGGCCAGCTTTAGCTCTGAGGCTTGACTCCAGCTCTTAGGCCTCTGCTGCTGAAAGCAGGTTTCTGGCCTTTGTTTACCTTCTGTATTTGAAACAATGTTGCTATCCTGCTGGCTGAAGCTCGGCAACTAAAGCAGGTTTCTGGGGTTTTGTTTAGCTTCTATATTTGTAACATAGTTGCTTAGAGTTGCAGCTCAAAGGCCTACAGCGGCAGGTGGGGAACGTTGGAGTCCTCTGTCACTGAAGCAAGCAAGCCTCATGTTCCCTTCAAGCTGCCTGTCTGCCGGCCGCCATCTTGGCTGGCAGTTAATTTGCATATCGCCCTGATTAGCCAATGGGAAGGGTAGCGGTCATGTGCTAATTACCATGTTTCTCTTTTATTAGATAGGATAATGAATACATATGCTTTAATTGTATGTTACATAATATATCTATATATTTAATAGATATTTACATATGATTACATATGTGTGCATATATAAATATAGATACAAGTATGTATATATACATATATGCATATCCTGTATAACAAAACCCTAATATGCAAATGGACCTAATATGCACTGGTTGGTATGATGTGCACTGACCACCAAGAGGCAGACACTCAATGCAGGAGCTGCTCCCTGCTGGTCAGTGCACTCCACAAGGGGAGCACCCCTCAGCCACAAGCCGGGCTTCTGGCTGGCAAGCGTAGTGACAGTGGTAGGAGCCTCTTTTGCCTTCGCGGCAGATGGACAAACCCCAAGGGGTCCCAGATGCAAGAGGGCTCAAGCTAGGCTGAGGGACACTCCCACAGAGTGCACAATTGTCATGCACCCGGCCTCTAGTGTGTATATATGTATATATGCATATGTGTCTATGTATTCTTTAGAAAGTTCTGACACAATCTTTGTTCATTTGTGATTAGCAATTTGAGTTGCCAATTCATTCCAACTATAAGAAACATTTTTAGTCCTACATATTGTAATTACTGGACATTAAATCACAGTGAGCTGATTGCTGTATGTACGACTTTGCTTTGCTAAAATTGAATGTTTTGATTGAGTACAGTTTCCATCAATAAACATTTATAGTAATATAATTGTATCCAAATATATATCTTAAGTGAAAAATAAATGTGTGTCTAGATTTAGGTGTGATATATGTTCAATATTGAGTGTCTGCAGTCCTTTTTTTTCTTAATTTCTCTCCAGATATTTAAGACGTTTATTTAAAAAAAAAAATTTGTCATGCAATTACGTTAGACATAGCAATATTGCTATAGGAAACTAGTGGGCAATAACTCTTCTTTATTATGTACTCTGAGAAAAATTGAATTATTCACTCAATGTTAAAGGGCATATATGATTGATATATTTATATGTTGACACAATATTATAGAATAGGGAAAATAATATTTCTTAATGTCTATTACTAGTAATCCTTTGCATTCATACAGATTTTAAATTTCACATTTTTTTCAGTCATAGACCTTATATTCAACAAAACTGTCTTAAACTTGTTTAAGTAAAAACCTAAAGAAGCGAGGGTTTCAAGTAAGTACACGTAAATAATCTAAGGACAATATACTTCCAAAAGAAAAATGTACAAAATTATTCACCAAGGTTATCCTTAGCCATTTTTTATATCTTCTAATAAAATTCTTAGTGTAACACAAATAATAAAAAAAATTAATAATATTTTAACACTAACATACAGAGTGTATGATTTGTAAAATAAAATTTTTGTGAGGACATTTACAAACTATAGGGTCCGGAATGACCACATTATAGTAGTAAACTATCTTTATAAATTACTAATAAATATTAACATTTGCAATATTTATTAATTTTTAATAAAATCCTATAATGATACCACACCTTGAATGCCAGGTTCTTGAGTCTTAATGTCACATAAATGAGCACAGAGCTCAGTACAAGACCAAGTAGATAGAGTGTATTGAAAAGAGTTTGTGCATAAGGGAGTCTACCCAAAAAGAGAAGCCGAGTTCCTGGGCGGGTTCTTGTGGATGACTTATATAGGGTCTTGGGTGGTACAGGGCTTGGGAATGAGGATGAAGTCCATTGTTCCATGATCCTCATCTGGTGTTGGCTGATCCTGGGGTAGTCACAAGATGTTTTCCATGGTCAATGGGCCACTCAGAGAGCCTGAAAAATAATTCTTGTGCAAATATTCTAGTTACTATTTAATTGACAAAACAGTTGTTTTTGCTGAACATGATGTTAAGAAAGAATGCTATTGTTGATAAGGGTTAGCTAGCTAGCCTAGTTAGGCAGACAGGTGGGGGCGGGGAGGGGTCCAGAGAGGATAGAGGAATCTCTGTCCTGAGCAATTAAAGCAGCCATAAGTTAGATCTAAGCAGCCCTGACCTAAGGGGTAATAAAACATCTCTGGCCAGGATAACTGAGAGGAAGCCATAAGGGAGGTCAAAAGCCACTCCAACCTGAACAAATAAGATAACCAAAAAGAGAAGTGCGGATGTGGGGATCGTGGGAACTGATTACAGGCTAAGGTCCTAAGGTGGGAAAGGCACAATAAGGGAAAGGGTGGTCTCCAGGATATATAATACCTCAGACAAAAGAGAACAGTGGCCACCCTCCTTAGGAGACCCCTCTGTCCATGGAGAGACAGTGTTTTAGGATTAGAAACTTAGAATTAGAAGTTTTAGAGGTAGGATCTGCTTGCAATAAAGTTTCTATACTTCTCACCTACCACCTTTTGTCTCTGGCTTCATTCTCTGAATCCCTCTGGACAAGAACCCAGGAAAGAAATCACTCTTGCATCCTGCTCATCCAAAAAACCCAAATCGTTGTCTTACGTTCTTCCCTTAACGGATGTGGTTAGGTTAATTTCAACTATGGAATTTTACCAAAAGCAAGGAGTCATAGTCAAGCCTCTAAGATGCAGTTCTGTCCTTCAAAACAGAGTCCAGTGTTACCTACACTGTCTCAGTAAGACAGAGAATTGAGTTGCCAAGAAGGTCATCCAAAATTATCATAAACAATTATCCCACCTAGTGTGACTAAGTCATTTACTGCACGTTTCATGTCTGTAGTCTATAATTAAAGGACTTTAATGCAGAAAGAAAGAAAAATACCGCCTTTGGAATAAAAATACCAAAGAATGATAAAAAGAATAAGAGAATGAACTCAGTATTCATTTTCTTCAATAACCGAAGCAAAATAAATTTTGTCTTGGCATGTAACTTGCCATGGAACACTGCTTATCGCATAGAATACCACCTAGTTCTATGAACAGAGGCACATTCCCACTCATTTGTGTGTTTTTATACTCTTCTGAATAATAGACTGCCTAATTAAGCAAACCTCTGTGAGGTGTATTTGATTATAAGTGAAAATGCATAAACCTGCCACAGAGCAGAGACTATTTTCTACATGCAAGCATCTTTTATAAATTTCTTTAAGATGCAGGGGGAAATAAAGAAAAGGCACTGAAAAAAGTCTCTAACAATCAATCTACCTAGAAAAGCAGTCTGTTGCCATGGGAAGTAATTAGAGGAGATCTTTGCAAAGGTGCGTGAAGAGAGGGTGGGAGTGGGAGAGTGGAGCTGAAAGGGAGTGTTGCAGATGAAATCTCTTTCAACCCTGTGATTCAGAGGTGGTTGAAAGGTGCTGAGCCTTGAGGCTCAAGAATGAGTAAGAATTAATCAAACAAAAAGCTCCCTAGTGGGTCAAGTTCCCACTGACAAAAAGGAGCTCTGTACTGACAGCGGAGAGCTGTGCTGGCAAGGAGAGATGCTGAGCCACATGTTTATTTATTTATTGTTTTTTTAAGTCACACACATTCATTTAACGTGTATATAATGAGCTCCTACATCGTGTCAGGCATGTCTCAAGATGAGTCCTACATAGGGGACTAACTGGGTAGATAGCTGGAAAGAAATCATGGCAAAGGCTAATTTTAAAAATGCAAAACTTGGTGTTATTGGTCCTTCACAGGGAGACAGAGAAGCAAAGTTTCCAGGTGAGGTTTCACTCCTCATGCTGATTCAAGCCACAGGTTATCACCTGGCTGGCTATCTAAGCTAGAAATGAAAATTGATATCAACCCATAGTTAATCTAAAAGATGAAGGCAGAATTTTAAGAAAACCAGGGCAGAAGTTAAACAATATTAATAGTTTTAGTGCAACTGCTTTTAAAGATTGCTTTCTTTGATCTGCTCAAAAAACAAACAAAAAAGGAGGAATAATTATGAAAAGAGTCTAAATTTTGGGTCACTATATTGCCAGGAGCACATCCAAGTATCTCCTTTCCTGTGTAAAAGTCTATTATTTATTAAAATACTTACATATTCATGAAGAAACCTGAAAGAGCCTTTAGATGATGGGGATCTTGCAATAATTCCTAAGAATAAAATACAAATGTGATCAAATTATGAGAAAGAAAAGTAGAGAAAACATCAGACAAGTTTGTAATGAAGCCAAAACAAATATAAAGAATACTTTTGTCTAACATAGACTGCAGGAAAAAACCCAAGTTCAGAGAATCAAAATTATAATAAACACAGGGAGAAAAAGGCCAGCTAACTCAAGAATGATATTTATATCATGTATGCCAATCATGTTTTTATTCCTTTATGAATCTTAACTAAAGTATTATTTGAAACAAAGATAAGATCTCACAAATTGTAAAAGTTTGGTAATAAAAATTAAATTATATTTATATTTTTAAGAAAAAAATGTGAAGATTAAGGGATTAGAACATAATGTAAATATGTATGTTCTGGCCATTTTGAAATGCTACAAATTACAAAGTTATACATTTTTACAGCATGTGAAAGCTGGAATGATTTAGCCAATTTCCTGTTATAATGCCTATAATATCTTGTTTTAAAAAAATACATTATAAATCAGAAAACATAACGAACTTTTATGAACACCTTAAGTGGGTAGTAAATTATTTTTTTAAATAGCCCTCAATATTTCACCTTTCTTTGCATCTATGTCTTTTGCAATCTTTCTTTGTATAAATACTCTTTGCAACATGATGTTATAGTTCTAATTATCAGAGTTAGAGTCCCTGTCCTCTTGAATCTAGATAAACTTTGCCATCTTTGTGATTTCATTTAGCCAATAGAACGTGTTAAAAACAAGAGTTATGAAAAACATGGGCTTGGATCTCAGGAGGACTTCCTCTGGGAAACCCTGCCACCACAGTGTGAACAAGTCCAGACTCCTCTGGTAAAGAATGAAAGATTATATTAACCTGCCAACAGCAATCTGACCCACAAATAGGGAAGAGAACACAACGAAGTTCAGCAGAGCTGGCTCTCCCACAGCTGACTGCAGAGGTGTGAGCAAACACAGACCACAAGAGAAGAAATGCCCAGCTGACCCAAGTGCCCATACTGACGAATGACTGTTTTAAGTTACCAAGTTTCAAGGTGGTTTGTTTAGGAGCAGCATTAATGTAAAATAAATAATGAATATACGAGAAGAAACACAAGGCGGAATAAAATGAGTTTACAATTGTGGACACAAGAAATAAAGAGTTTATTCTTGTATTGTTGTTTATTAATTATTGTATTATTTTCCATACAAACAACTGTAAACCTGCTTTTGCCCCACCCTATATATATCTCACTTTAAATGATGCAACTGTATTTTAAAATTTTTATTCTCGTGTATGGTGTAAGTTGGTGATATAGTTTCATTGTTTTTGCATGTACCTGTCCAAATTTCCCAGCACCATTTATTAAAGAGACTTTTTATTCCACTGTATGCTCTTGCCTCCTTTGTCAAATATTAATTGACCATAAAGGTGTGCTGATTTCTGGGCTCTCTGTTCTGATCCATTGATCTATATACCTGTTCTTCTGCCAGTACCAGGTTGTTTTGATTACAATGGCTTTGTGGTGTAGTTTGATATCCGGTATTGTGATTCCCACCCCCCACCACCAATTTTCTTCTTTTTCAAAATTTCTGAGGTTATGCAGGGTTGTTTTTGTTTCCATGTAAATTTCTGGAATATTTATTCTAGATCTATGAAATATGCCATTGGTATTTTAATAATAATTGTGTTGCACCTATAGATTGCTTTGAATAGTACAGCTATTTTAATAATGTGAATTCTTCCAATCCAGTAAAGGTCTTTTACCTCCTTGGTTAAATTTATTCCTAGGTATTTTTGTTGTTGTTGTTGTTGTTATTGCAATTTTTAATGGGGTTGTTTTGTTAGTTTTTCTTTGTGAGAGTTAATTATTGGTGTATTAAAATGGCATTAATTTCTGCCTATTAATTTTGTTTACTGCTAATTTTCTGAATTCTTTTATTGAACCTAGTAGTGTTTTGGTGGAGTCTTTAGGGTTTACTATATACAATATTATGTCATCTGCAAATAATGACACTTACTTCCTCCTTTCCAATTTGGATGCCTTTTATTTCTTTTCCTTATCTGATTGCTGTTGCTAGGACTCCCAGTACTTTCTATAATAATAAAAGCATAGTATGCTAATTAGACTGGAAGTCCTTCTGGACATCCTTCTGGGACAAAGCCGGGGCTGCAGCCACCGTGGCTGCGAGGGTGGGATCCAGGCAGCAGTGGCTGCTAAGGTCTACTCTTGCACAGATTTCATACATCAGGCCTCTAGTGTTGAATAAGAGTGGTGAAAGCAGACATCCCTGTATTTTACATGATCTTAAGGGAAATGCTTGTAGTTTTTGCCTGTTGAGTATGATGTTGGCTGAAGGTTTTCATATATGGCATTTATTATGTTGAGGTATGATCCCTCTATTCCCACTTTGCTAAGAGATTTTAATATAAATGGGTAATGAGTTTTATCAAATGTCTTTTCTGTGTCTATTGAAATGATCATGTGATTTTTATCCTTCATTTTGTTTATCTGATGTATCCCATTTATTGCTTTGTGAATCAATGCCCCTGGAATAAATACCCCTGGTCATGGTGTATGTATTGCTGGATCCCATTTTTGCTAATGTTTAGTTGAGAATTTTAACATCTTTTTTTTGTTGTTGTTAATCCTCACCCAAGAATATTTTTTCCACTGCTTTTCAAAGAGAGAGTGGAAGGAAGTGAGGGTGGGACAAAGTGAGATATATATATATATATATATATATATAGAGAGAGAGAGAGAGAGAGAGAGAGAGAGAGAGAGAGAGCGAGAGAGAGAGAGAGGTGAAAGAGAAACACATTGATCGGTTGCTTCCCACACGCTCCCAAACTGGGGGTGAGGAGTGGGCCTGAAACCCAGATACATGCCCTTGATGAATCGGAGACCTTTGGTGTGTAGGCCGACACTCTAACCACTTAGGCACACAATTTTAGCATCTATATTCACCAGGCACATGAAAATCCTAGCGGAAACAAAGGTAGTAAAATCTCAGATATCTCACATGGCAATATTTTGCCAATAGGTCTCCTAGGACAAGTAAGATAAAGAAAAAAAAAATGTCACTAAATCAATCAAAAAAGCTTTGCACAGGAAAAAAAATAAATAAAAAATAAAAAAGATCAACAATATGAAAAGGGAACCCATTGAATGGGAGAACAGATTTGCCATTGATACATCTGATAAAGGGTAAATTTCCAAAAAATATAAAGAATGTGTACAACTAAACACCAAGAAGACAAACATTCTAATAAAAATGTGCAAAGGACCTGAATAAACACTTCTCCAAAGAGGACCTGTAGATGGCCAATATAAATAAGAAAAAATGCTCAGTCAGTAGTCATCAGAGAGATGCAAATTAAAACTATAATGAAGTCTCACCTCACACCTGCTAGAATGGCTACCATCAATAAATCAACAAACAACAAGTGCTGGTGAAGATGTGGAGAAAAGCAAACCCTTGTCCACTGTTGGTGGGAATGCAGACTGGTGCAGCCATTGTGGAAAACATTATGGAGCTTCCTCAAAAATTAAAAATGGAACTGTGTTTAGACCCAGCAATTCTACTTCTGTGAATATATCCTAAAAATCTAAAACACCAATCAGGGAGAATATATACACCTCTATGTTCATAGCAGCACTATTTATAATAGCCATGATCTGTACACAGCCCAAGTTCCTATCAGTAGATGAGTGGATAAAAAAGCTGTGGAACCTTTGCACAGTGGTATACTACATGGCTGTGACAAAGAGGGAACTCTTACACTTTGTGACAGCATGCATGGACCTGGAGAATATTTACTAAGTGAAATAAGCCAGTCAGGAGAAGACAAATACCATAATGACCTCACTTTTATTGTGGAACCTAATGAACATAATAAACTGATGAACAAAATAAGCTCAGAGGCATGGATACTTGGAACAGACTAACAGATTTCAGAATGGTGAGGGTGTGGGGGGAGGAACTAGAATGGATTAGCAAAAAAAACCTCTCATATTTACATATATGCATAACCCATGGGCCCAGACAACAATATGGTGAAGACTGTGGGGGGTGTTGGGTGAAGATGAGCAAAGAAGGGGGGAATATGGGGAACATCTCTAATAGAGTCAAAAAATAAAAAAGATTTTTAGTTGTATTTCACAAACAAAATCTAACACTAAGGTATATAACAGAGACATAATATAAAAATAATAATAAGTTAAAATTATTTTGAAAGGTTGAGAAATATATGTAAAGCTAAGTACTAAGTGAAGGGGTGAAAAAAGTGAAAAGGTTAAGAGGTACAATTCACCATTTATACAAATAGTCATGGTGATGTGAAGTACAACATAAGAAATATAGTCAATATTATTTTAATAACTCTGTATTGTGTCAGAATAGCATTACACTTATCAGGGTGATCATTTTGTAAGCTATATAAATGTCTAATCACTATGTTGCACACCTGAAAATAATATAATACTTTCTGTCAACTGTATTTGAAAAATTTTAAAAAATTGAAAAGACTACTCAACCTTATTCTAGATCCCTTACATTACAACTAAAACAATTTTTAGGTTTAACTGGGTATCACAGGTAGTAGGTATAAAATTTTTCTGTGATTAAGATATTTCATTATTGCCGTAACCGGTTTGGCTCAGTGGATAGTGCGTCGGCCTGCGGACTGAAAGGTCCCAGGTTTGATTCCGGTCAAGGGCATGTACCTTGGTTGCGGGCATATCTCCAGTGGGCGGTGTGCAGGGGGCAGCTGATCGGTGTTTCTCTCTCATCGATGTTTCTAGCTCTCTATCTCTCTCCCTTCCTCTCTGTAAAAAATCAATAAAATATTTTAAAAAAGATATTTCATTATTGACTTATATTCTAAACATGGTATTCTGTGGCAGCAAAATCCTCACCAATGAACCAAACCATTCAGGGCCCAAATAGTACCTAAATGAGGTTAAGAGAGGATCTTAGAAATTCACAACCCTTTATGACTTCCTCCCTCTTCCTCCTTAGACAAAGTGGCTGCTGTCATAGCCCTCTGAAGATTTCTGTGGCAATGTGCCTCACAAGATGCCATTCTCTCTCATTAAATTTAACAATATTGCCACCTTCTCATGCAAACTAACATATGGGGACAGAATACAGTATTCAAAGGTCAAGTCTCCTGGTAGAGCAGCCATGTGTGTCCTTAATATGAGTGAACCATGGGGCCCACAGTGATGAAGCGCTATTGCAATATTGTTGAATATTCTCAGTTGCAATTTAACTGTTCACGGGGTTAAGTTTTGGGGTATGAAATTTCACGAGAAATTTCAAATAAACAGAAGAACCAGGAAAATGATCATGAACTGAGACTGTCTTTTTGAAGTCAGTGTTTTCTTGGGGAACCTTGACTGATAATACATCCTCATTTCTCAAGTGATTGTAGAGACCCTGTGAGATGGCAAATCCCCAATTACACCCTACGAAGCTCTTGTTTCTCTCTGACTTCCTTCTACTCCTATGACTGTTCTTCACTCCACTTGATCCAGACTAACAATCTTGCTATTCCTCAGGGCCTTTGCACTGGTATGTCCTTTCCCTGGAAATGATACACCAGCAACATGACACTAGACTAGATACTGGCATGGAATCTCTTGAACTTCCTGCTTTTGTGAGCTTTCTTGAGTAACAAGCACTATTTATTATCTTTATCCTGCTCTATTTTGTCTCCTTTCTCTATCTCAGCATTTATAATCTTCTAAAATGCTTTATAATTTACTTTTTATTATAGATTATAGTTGGTTTATAAAGAATTTGTTGTTGAGAGCATGATTTTTTTTGATTAGTTTTGTTCTTGATAGGAATATGCAAATACATGGAATGATATCTGGCTACTTGTTAGGCACTCAATGACTAAGTAGAAGGAATGTGACATGAAGAATCTCACTCTCAATTTCTGACCTTGTATAAAGTATTAATTCAATTTATTAACAAATATTTTCGACTAAGTTATCATGAGAAATGGCAAACTGTGCTATTAGTGTATTTTCAAATTATGCTCTTCTTTATTGAGAGCCATGAAGAATATAGAATAGAGATTTTAATTATGTGGTTTATTTGCTTGTTAAGAAGCTATGGCTGGCAAACTTTGTACACACATGCCAAAACACACACACATATGAATGCACAGACACATACTTTCATTACCATCTAATTCTCTGTTGTCTCTGGATTGTTCAATCTATGAACTATGATCAAATTTTTGAATTTAGAGGCTCTGGTTTTACATTAAAATACAACAGGGAGATGACATTTGTCCATGGTAAATTGAACATATAGATCACACATGTACCAAAATAAGAGAAAATGCCAAATGCATTATCCAGCATAATAAATATAGAATATTTTAAAGGCGGTGAAATAAAGAAAAGAAGTTTACTAGTAAAAAAGTAGCTTAAGATGAATTTTAAAATTTAGAATTGAAGAATAACAAGTTTAAACAAATCAAGTTAATTATGTCAAAAATTCCTCAAAAGTTTTGAGAAATAGATGTGGACTAGAAGTATTAACTCCCATCATAAAAAAAAAATGAAGAAAAAGTTTAGGGTGTCTTAGTCCAATCAGGATGCTATAACAAGTTAACATAAACTAGGCAGCTTAAACAACAGTTTATATCTCATAGTTCTGGAGGTTGGAAGTCAGAGGTCCAGGTGCTGGCAGATTCCGTCTAGTGCGAGCTCACATCCTGGTTCTAGCTGTGCTCTCACATGGCAGAAGAGAAGAAAGAACTCTCTGGGGGCTGTTTTATAAGGACACTAAACCCATTATCAAGGGCTTCTCCCTCATGGCCTAACCACCTCCCAAAGTCCCCACCTCCTAATACTATCACATTGAAGACTGGTCCCAACATACGAATTTGGGAGGGGACAAACATGTAGTCTATAGCAGTGTGTGAGGACATGTCTGCAGGTGTCAGCATCCAGAACACTGAGGGTGTAGCTGCCTGGATCTCTCAGATAGAAAATCCCCTGAGAGCATATGTTCTTGCTTTGGTAGTGGGTGTGTGCGCATATGGTGGTTCTAAAGGTGTGTGAAGGTTGAGAGGGCAATACTATTGGGGCATAATAAAATTGAGAAGACTATAGAAGTTTTTAAACAATTCCCTGGGAGTAGAGATAATAGGCATTACTAAAAAACACTAAAATATATCTTGTGATATATTAATAATAGTGCTCTGATTAAAACGGATATAAATGTATTAATGTTTTTATGCTCTTGAATAAAATCTATTTTTAACAACACATTAGGCTTGCCATTAAAATACGGACAGATTTATAAGTGCTAAAATGTTTCCTCAGTACTGTAAAGGAGATTTCAATGATGGATTCAATGAGTAATCAAAACAAGATATTCAAGGAATTAAAATTATTAATTTCTCTCAACACTAGACCTATTTGTGAAACATCTTTGCTTTAACATTCAGAATCACTCAAAGTAGTCAGAAAATCCTTATTTCTACTTTACAAACAGGTTTTCCTGGGCTCAAAGAGGAAGAGCCCGGTAATAAACTTGACTAAAATATATACCTTAAAAAATTCACTTTAGATAATAAAGAAACATAAATAATGATAATTTTATATTTTAGGTATAGATTACATAATTTCTCACAAGCTCAAGTAATCTATAATAAGTTATCAAGAACTGGCTTCATTGTGAATCATGCACGACACAAAGAAATCATCTTGTACCCTGTCATGTTCTCATTAAATTGTAGTGGCCTAAAAAACAAAAGTAATAAAAAAAAGATGCTCTCATATCAAAATCACTACATGTGTCCTACATTAGATAGTGCTTGGCAAAGTAATGATCATTCAAGGAAAATGTTGAGCCATTGGCAAGTCTAATATATTAGGTTGGTAACCAAATTCTTATTCTTTGATTTCAGTGAAGATTTTGATTTTTCTTTTGAGATATTAATATATGTTTCATGTGAAATATATATTCAGGCTCTTAAAGAGAGGAACAAAACAATGATATAAGAAATAATTTATTAAAATTAACATATTTTTGCCCAGTTCTAACCCCCATTCTGTTTTGGACCCTATAAAAATTCTCCTTTATGCTAACTATATATATTAAGCATTTTTTTATAAGTTTTTATTTTTTTGTAGCAATACTAACTTGATGACATTGTCAGGATTATTTTAGTTTTAAGTTTGATTGAAAGACTTTGGACCATAGAAAATTAACATTTATTCTTACTTAAAATCAACCACATTAATAGAACTCTTTCTCTTATCTTGTTTTTTTTAATTATCTTTTTAGTGAATATTTTTTGTATCTTATTTGCTATAGTTTGTCAATGAAGTTCAGGACAAATATAAATAGACTTAAATTCACTATAATGAGAAGATAAGAAAACTCCAAGTCTAATAAATAACATTCAAAATAATGACACAGGTCCTTAAAATCAGTGTGCATGAAATCAAATGAAATGAAATGTTCTTGAAGAGGCTAAATGTTATCCAACATACTGGCAGCAATAATATTGGAAGTAAACCACAGGTGTTACATAAACAGATAAAAAGAATTGTTGCAGTACTTTCTCATATCCTCTTCAGAATGTCAGCTTTGAATTGCAGCCTCCACAAATAACATTTCCAAAGAGCTAGAGGCCAATGCTGGTTGAATGTTTTGCTATTATTGATAATTAACAGTTACTGAGAGTTTAGGGTGCAATTAGGTGCTGCAATAAACATTAGCTAATCTGATGGCTATTTAGTCTAAAGTGATTATATAAATAGATTACATTTAGATTGAAGTAAAAGAGCAGAACTTTGAAGGGCTGGAAGGTAACAAATTAAGTGTGAGGAATCCTGTAGGAGAAAGAGTTCCTTTACTTATTTTTAAAACAGGTAAGCCTACACAGAAATGGAAATCATTTATTCATTCCATAAATATTTAACTGAATGCCTACCATGTGCCAATCAATTACCTAAATATTAAAGACTAAATACCATGGAAACATTATTTCTTTTTGCCCATTGAGTTTACATTCTAGTGGAAGATAGTAAATAAATTACTTGCTCCCACATGGATCGTGGAGGCTGGGTACACACTTGGGATGACAAAACAAAAGACTAGAGAGTGTGATGAGTTCTTAAGATTTAGTAGAATACAACCACCATTCCATTAATGGATTGTTTATGCCAAGAACTTTGAGGAAGATGCTTTTTTCATTGTTTAAGTTACTATTATTTTATTTTCTTATATCAACAAAGATTTCATAGAATCTGAAGGAATGCTGAAAAGCCAAGCTCAGAAAAATGTGAGGAGCCAGGAGAGGCTTGGGAGTGAGGATGGAGCCTAGTACACACAGGGCAGTTCCCTTAGGACACAGCCACCACCTTCGCTAGCAATGGACTGTCAGACCACTGCTGTAATGAATAATTTCATAACTTTTCTTGGCAATGCAGTCACTCAAGATTCAAAGTCCCAGGTTATAGTATCTGATTGAGAAAACCTAGTTTCCAGGTCCAAGTTCTAATTCTTAGCTGGGAGAATACAAATTTCTGGTGCTGTTCTACTTCTACATTGCATTTCTGCATTATTTAATAATGAAACCCATTCATATTTACACAATGGAGTTCTACATAAATAAATCAAAGGCTTTCTGACAGCTCAGATGCAAAACAACTAATAAATAATCAAATTGACATACCTACTGTTCTAATATAAAGCATCTAAAGTTATTGTATGCCCAAATTATTTCTTTAGACTGATGAGATATTCCAAAAATTTAACCTTTTTGTTGATTCAACTAACAAATACTTGAATGAATGATTGTAAATAATTCCCAGCTATATGCAAATTCTCCATTTTTAATGCACTTGTTTTTTGTTTTAATATGATTTTCACTTTTCTTGTATTAAGAAGTATCTAGTATTCCATACTAATTTAGTGGTAAAGATATTTTTAGAATAACTGAACAGTGAAATTTTAAGATATGTTATTGGAAAATGTCATAAAAAATGAATGGAAAAAATACACATTTCATCATTCAGTAGATCTTGTTTTTTAGATTTAGAATATATCTTGCTAAAATTTAATTATCGTTACTAGTTATTAGTTAAATCATATGTCACATGGATTACAAAGAGATCATCATTTTGCCTATTAGTTTTATTTTTCAAAAGGCTATAGTCCCTCAGGAACTAAAAGATACCTCAGAATTACAATTAGATTTGGAAATTAGATGACATAGGATGATTAAGTGGGCAGAGATAGTAGATACAAATATTTTTAAAAACCGAGATCTGCAAGGATTAATCATGTCTACAATAACTTTCTTAGTGCTACTGATAGATCCTCATTATTTGAAATGCGACAGAGAAATGAAATGTAATGTTCCATAGATGCAGAACTAAAGAGTGAAGCAAAGAATAATAACTAAAAGATCCTTAATGGCAGTGTGGAAAGAATAGTAGAAAAGAGCAACATGAATTTAAATACTTATTAATGCCATTAAATAAATATTAATTACATTTTAAAATTCTGATAGTACTGTGCCTAAATCTCGGATCTTTGATACAGAATCAAATGACTAGCAGTCATTAATGCCAACAAGTTATGTTAATGCTGAAGATCATGCATATTCCCAAAATATTTTCACGAGCGGGAAAGGAAATTACATTACAGAATTGCTAGAGCAGTCACAAATCTCTACTTTTTAAATTGGAATATATTCTGTAAATTTACTATTAAAAACATAAAATGTACTCTGAAATCCAGAAAAATAACATTCTATTTACAATTTATTTGAGTTTTTAAGGAAAATTATTTTTCTGAAAAGTAAGGATTTAGTATACTAGTACTAGTAGATATCTGAAAAGACAGCAGTAACAGTATAGAAATTAAACTTCAGTGTACATATAAGGGAATTAATATTTCAGTAATAGGTCACATGGATAACAAAACATCAATAATTATTAAAGTTGCCTTTATAAAGATACCACTGTTATTGAGAAAATGAAATAAAGTCCAAAATATAGTGGTGCAATCTAAATTAAAAAAAAATAGTTGATTTGAAAACACACTTTTCCACTTTGTATATTATATACAATAAGGAATAATTTGGGCCCCTACATATTAATGCCCCCAAATACTTTGGAATAGCACTACTTAAATTATAGTCAACAGACTCATTTCACTGCATAAGCTGTTTATGACTGTCCCCAAGTTAGCATAGAAATTGACACCAAACATTGAGACAATTTTGTAAGTAATTTGCCAGAGTAATTTAATGACTATTGAATCTAATGATAAGAATATTGAGCTTGCATTTTATATGTGTTTTAATTTGAGTTTTCCAAATAATTAATTCATATTGTATTTTTCAAAAGTATCAACTCCCAGTCTGGAAATTATAAGCAAAACCAAAGAATGAGCAGCACTATTTTCTGATTATTGACATTACATATTGGATTGATTCAATAATGAGAGGTCAATAATAGAGTCCTCTTAACACTCCCCCAAAATTGTTTATTTCTGCTCTTTATTTCTCTGTGAGAGGGCTTAGTGTAATTGGGAAGACCTCGCAGTTGGCCATCGCACACATCTGGGTGTGAACCTGAGCTCAGCCAGATCTTAGATGCTCTTATATTTTAAGGTATTGATCCTGGTCTCAATACATTAGGATGTATTAGTTCATATACATGAGGATGATTTAATAAGTGCAAGATAAGACACATGCTAATAGAACTTGCAAAAAGAAGACAACAATATTAGTGACTAAACATCACTACAGCTGATGGGGACAAACTTAGAATAAAAACAATGATTCCTTGAAGGGAATTGTTGGAGTGAGAACTTTAGGGTATTTTTCCACTCCCAGGGGGAAAAGAGAATGATCTCACATAACCAGGGTATGTGGGAAGGGAGCAGAAAAAAAAATGCAATATTAGCAATATTCCTCCTATACAATGCAGAGATTTACAGTTTGTTACAAGTTCTTTATCTCATGAACCTGTAGCAAACAAGTTGTCTGGTTATTTTAAGTAGGTCCATTAAATGAATTAGGTCTTGCAATAGCAAATACTAGCACCTCTCTGAACAGCTGGGTGTCTGAACAATGCTTCAGTGGCCTCCCCAGGGCTGCAATAGGAACAAAGAATAAAAGAGTTATTGAGAGAACCATGACATGGGTCCCATAGAGATCCAGGGACACAGAACCTGCTGCCAACTTTTATCTAGGAGTATCTGAAGGTGGGACACCCAACGCTCTTATGGATGGGTAGAAAGGGAAACAACAATGGAAGCCCTAACATATCCAAGTTTTGTGGAGCCAAATGACCTCAGGAAAATAAAAAGCCTTATATTTTCTGAAAGAAATTGCCCTAAAGTGACCTTTTCCAGAGATGTATCAGTGTGGGAGGACTTGTCAAGAATTGTAAAAGAGCCAAGCTAGTGTAGCTCAGTGGTTGAGCATCAACCTATGAACCAGGAAGTCATGGTTCCATTCGAGGTCAGGGTACATACCTGGGTTGTAGGCTGGATCCCCAGTGGGAGTTGTGCAAGAAGCAACCATTCAATGATTCTATCTCATTATTGATCTTTCTGTCTTTTTTTTTCCTTCTCCCTTCCTCTCTGAAATCAATAAAAATATATTTTAAAAAATAGAATTGTAAAAGGGCTGAAATTTATCCCTTTGGGGAAATATTTTCAAAAATAAGATTAACAATTTACTAACAAAAATGTACTGCTTATGTATGGTGTAAGCAGGGAGATTGAATAAGGATGGAGTAGATAGAAATAGATATTGTTTCATTCCTAACTTTTAAGTCTATGTTGATTTCATGGTTGCTCATCATATCAAAACAAATACCCCCCCACACATTCATACATACAGAAATATATACAGAGAGGTCTTGATATTATGAATTATCATTGTGCCTTCAAATGAAGATTGTGATTAATCTAATTCTGTTCACCTGGGGGGTAGTTTTTATTTGTTTGTTTGTTTATTTGTTTGTTTTGAAGTTCGGATACTTCTACCACCAATAAAATTTATTTAATTTACTGAATTAATAATTCTTACTATAGTAACCCATGGAATGTCAATGTGTTGTCAAATGTACTAGATGTTCAAACAACATTGTATAAGATAAGGGAAATATAAAATCTTCTTCTGGAAGATAAGCCTGACTAGTTATTCTGACAATTGTCACAAATCGTACTGTTTATGTGCAAATCCTCCAGTTATTGCTTATATAAAAATAATGAAAGAAGAATATTAGCTATTTTCCCTTAATATTCTTATTAATTGCATTTATCCAAATAAAGAAGTAAACATTTGAACAAAAATTGTGTTATTTAGAAGTTATTTCTTCATAGGAAAAAAGAAACTACAACTGAATAAACCGGAAATATCCATATTAAAAAAGAAAAAGTAGAGTAGATAACTTGTAACAATAGAATGTTGGTTTCAGTTTCCTTGCTAAGCTGATTCTCAGTCATTGAAAATTGTTGCTAAGATATTGCAGATCATGATTCCTGTGTTATACTCCACTAAAGACCTATTCAACTATGTTTTATTCTTCCCTGTTTTATTATTTTAATTTCCAAACACCTTACTTTAAGTTAACATCAAATACCAGGAAAAAACTCATTTTAACTATATCTGTTTTTTATTCATTATTCTTAGAAAATATATTTTATTTTTTATTATTATCTTTTAAATTTAAATTCTTTATTGTTTTCAGTATTACATAAGTCTCCTTTTTCCCCCCATTTACCTCTCTCCGGTTGCCCCACCCCCCAGCACGGGCCCTCACCCCCCCGCACCTCCCCAGCTTTGTGTCCATCGATTTTGCTCATATGCATGCATATACGTACTTTGGTTGATCTTTTATCCCCTCACCCCCTGCCTTCCCTCAAAGGTAGGACAGTCTGTTGGATGCTTTTATGATTCTGGTTCTATTTTGGTGCCTCAATTTATTTTGCTCATTATATTCCACAAATGAGTGAGACCATGTGATATTTATCTTTCTCAGACTGTATTATTTTGCTTAGCAATATTGCTCTCCAGTTCCATCCATGCTGTTGCAAATAGTAAGAATTCCTTCTTTTTTACAGTAGCATAGTATTTCATTGTGTAGATGTACCACAGTTTTCTAATTCATTCATCCGCCGATGGGCACCTAGGCTGTTTCCAGATCTTAGCTATTGTAAATTGTGTTGCTATGAACATAGGGGTGCACATATCCTTTCAGACGGGTGTTTCTGTTTTCTTGGGATATATTCCTAGGAGCAGGATTACTGGGTCAAATGGAAGTCCCATGTTTAATTTTTTGAGGAAATGCCATACTGTTTACCACAGTGGCTGCACCAGTCAACAAAATAAGAAATTAAAACATCCTGGAAATGAATGACAATGAAAACACAACAATCCAAAACTTATGGGGCACAGTGAAAGAAGTCCTGAGAGGGAAGTTAATAGCATTACAGGTCTACCTAAAAAAAAAAAAAAACAACAACAACAACAAAAAAACACCAAGAAAAACTGGTAATTAATTATCTAACTCTAAAGAATTAGAAAGAGAGCAACAAGAAAAGCCCAGAGTGAGCAGAAGGAAGGAGATAATAAAGATCAGAGCAGAAATAAGTGAAATAGGGACAAAAAAAATACAAAAGATCAATGAAACCAAGAGCTGGTTCTTTGAAAGGATAAACATGATAGGTGAACTTCTAGCCAGGCTCACCAAGCAGCAAAGAGAGAGGACCCAAGTAAACAAAATCTGAAATGATAGAGGTGAAATAACAACAGACTCCACAGAAATACAAAAGATTGTAAAAAAAAAAAAATACTTTGAGCAAATCTATTCTGACAAACTAAACAACCTAGAGGAAATGGACATATTCCTAGAAAAATCTGACCTTCCAAAACTCAATCATGAAGAATGAAGAAATCTCAACAGGCTGATAACTAAGGAGGAAATTGAAGCAGTCATCAGAAAGCTTCCAGCCAAGGAAAGCCCAGGGCCAGAAGGCTTCACAGGAGAGTTTTACCAAACATTCATAAAAGAAGAACTACAACTTATCCTTCTTAGACTATTCCAAAAAATTCAAGAAGGCACACTTTCGAGCTCTTTCTATGAAGACAGCATTACCCTAACCCCAAATCCAGATAAAGACAGTACAAAGAAATAGAATAACAGGCAAATATCCCTCATGAACATAGATGCTAAAATCCTCAACAAAATTATAGCAAATCAGATCCAGCATTACATTAGAAAGAACATACACCATTACCAAGTGGTATAATATCCCCAAATCAATAAACATGATACATCACATAAACAAAATGAGAGGCAAAAAAATCACATGATCATTTCAATTGATGCAGAAAAGGCATTTGACAAAATCTAACACCATTTCTTGATAAAAACTCTCAGCAAAGTGGGAATAGAGGGATAATACCTCACCATAATAAAAGCCTTATATGACAAACCTACAGCCAACATCATGCTCAATGGGCAAAAACCAAAACCATTTCCCCTGAGAACAGGAACAAGACAGGGATGCCCACTTTCACCACTCCTGTGCGACATAGTACTAAAAGTGCTAGCTAGCTATAGCGATCAGACAAGAAGAAGAGATAAAAGGCATACAAATTGGAAAAGAAGAAGTAAAACTGTCATTATTCACATATGACATGGTATTATATGTAGAAAACCCTAAAGACACCATTAAATCTTTAGATTCAATGCAATACCTATTTAAATACCAATGGCATATTTCAAAGACCTAGAACAAACTCTCCAAAAATTCATCTGGAATAAAAAAAGACCCCAAATATCTGCAGCAATCTTGAAAAAGAAGAAGTTGGAGGGATTACAATACCAGATATCAAGCTATACTACAAAGCCACTGTTCTCAAAACTGCCTGGTACTGGCACAAGAACAGACATATAGACCAATGAACAGAACAGAGAACCCAGAAATCAACCCAGGCCTTTATGCTCAATTAATATTTGACAAAGGAGGCAAGAGCAAACAATGGAGTCAAGACAGTGTCTTCAATAAATGGTTTTGGGAAAATTAGACAGAAACATGCAAAAACAATGAAATTAGACAACCAACTTACACCATACACAAAAATAAACTCAAAATCAATAAAGGACTTAAACGTAAGACAGGAAACCATAAAAATCCTAGAAGAAGCCATAGGCAGCAAAATAGCAGACATTTGTTGTAGCAATATCTTTACTGATAGAGCTCCTAGGGCAATAGAAACTAAGTATAAAATAAACAAATGGGACTGCATAAAAATAAACCATCAGCTAAACAACAAGAAAGCCCACTGGATGGGAGAACATATTTGCCAATGTTATAAACGTTTATAACATTTACAGGGAACTCATACAACTTAACAAAAGGAAGGAAAAAATCCAAACAAAAAATGGGCAAAGGACCTAAATAGACACTTTTTGAAAGAAGACATACAGAAAGCCAAGAGACATATAAAAGCCTGCTCAAAGTCACTAATCATCCAAGAGATGCAAATCAAAATGACAATGAGGTACCATCTCACACCTGTCAGAATGGCTATCATCAACAAATCAACAAATGACAAGTGCTGGAGAGGTTGCGGAAAGAAAATGTATTTTAAAACACTGACTTTGATAGATGGATAGATGATAGATAGAATATAAAGTCTCAATTATTAAGAAATCCTCGGATGACTATAAAACCATTTGCCATAAAAAATTTGTTTGCCTGAACTTGCTGGTATATCATATTTTGCCTTACATTAATTGTATAATATTTTTCCTAAATCGAGCTAAGATTTAAGGTCCATTAATTGTTTAACGTTTGATCAAAACAGGTATACTCTTAATAGCAAATGCACTTCTAAAGAGTGCATTATCTGCAAGAAAAATTAACCATTGCCACTGCTGCTTTATGATACCCTGGTAGAATTGTGTGTGTGTGTGTGTGTGTGTGTGTGTGTGTGTGTAATGCATGCATGTATACAAAATGATAAAGCAATGTCTTAAATTATATAATGTGACATAAGACAGAGACAAATAATTTTGAACATGAGAAGACACTATTTTAAAATTTTAATTTGAGTATTCCTGAGATGTTACTTGAACTAATCATTTGTATGCAACTTGTTAAAATCTGAATAAATTTGCATTCTTGACAAGTGATAAGATCAAGACTGACATGAAAAAGAATAAAGGCAAGTTTATAAAAGCCCTACTAATATTAAATAAAATATACAGCTTCTCACTGTCATGACATTTTCAAATACAGAAGAGATTGCCTTGCTCACTAGTGGCCAGTCTACATCCCAGAGCTTGTTGTGGGGTTTGGAACTTGGTTCTAACCTGGTCACTACCCCATATGCTGGAGTTGCTCTATGGAATCTGGTAAATTTAGTTGTTTATGTTGCTATTGAGATCGAGAAAAAGTTCAACCTTGAAATGTAATAGAGCAAAAAAGTATAAATAGAAAGATATTATCATTTACTGACAACATGGCAGGACAGTTTTTCTTATATTAAAATGATTTAGGCATGGCAATATTCTTCACAGTAGTTATCACAGGAAGAGAGTTAAACTATAATGAAATAAATATGAAAATCTCAAGTCCATTAAAATTTAAAATTTAAAAGGATTTTTATTAATCAGGCTTAAAGATTATTTTGGTATTTATAATCTCCCTTGAATTTCCATTTCCATGCCTTTGGTGATAATGACTTTTTATATAGTGGACCAATCAAAACCATGTTCTTCAACAAAATAGATAAGCCTTTTTACTGTCAAAACCTTTAATTATAAAGTTGTTCCTGTTAGTTAAGAAGCAAATCACTTAAAGGGTAAAAAAAAGATTAAATGCGATCTTGAAAGGAAAATGCTTACAGATAAAAAGTAGAGAAACTAGTAGTCAAAGAGAGAATGTAATTTGTTATTTCATGATAGTTAATGAGCTCCAGATACTCTTTGATGATGAGAAAGAGTATGATATACATAAAAATAGCTTTAATGAAGTATAAAATTATAATAGATAATGAAGTTATATTTTTAGAATATGCAATTAGTAACTGTTGGATATTTCTACTTCTTAGACTAACAAATATATTAATAACACTATGTATATGGAAAACTATTTTGCATAAGAGCTATAAATTCTAATTCAAGATGACTAAGATAAAACTAACATTTTTTTCCTCCTCGATTATTCTTTTTGAATGAGCCAAGGTAAAAAAAAAAAAAAAAATAGGCTCAGCATATGGGATTTTAGAGAAGTTTATATAAACTGCTTGAATTGCAATAGTATAGGAATTAGCTGAGGAGGTTTATATAATCAAAAGGTGAAGAGGTTTTATAATGATACTCTGAAAAAAGAAATTTTAAATAACATGAAAAGTCAAATAGGCTGATAATTTGAAAAATAAGAATTACTGAAATTTTATGTAACTGTTTCAAAATTATAATACCAGATACAAAGTAAAATATAATAAGTCATTTTCCAGTATCTGAACGATGACATATTTGAAATATGTCGAAGTTAATTTGAACCTCCCAGTGCCAAAGAATTGCCTCCTCCAAGTAAGTACTTCTCTTTTGTGATTACTTTTTATTTTCCATACTAAATGTTTATATTGAAATAACTTGTACAATTGTAAAATGCTTATTAAAGGATATGGCCTGCAGATGTGTGGATCAGAATGTTATTTGTAATGCTGCTCAATAATAAAAATAGTTTAAATGTAAGTTAAGTCTCTAAAAATTCATATGCACTTATTAAAAAGATTTAATTAAATATAGATCTCATAACAAGGAAGATGTTAATCAACAAATAATGGGAAAATAAGTTATTATTCAACATATACTGTAGCATTGTTGGCAGTATAGAGAGATTATATTGGCTTAGGGGTGCATTTCTTTTTGCAAATCATCTGCTAAGATTATGTACTCTCTTGATAATCTTGCCTTAGGGGAACATGCTCTGGGATTTATCAGAATGTTCACTATTAGATATAGTACTATGATGTTTAAAATATTTTAAAGAGTCCTGGCCAGTATGGCTCAGTTGGTTGGAGTATCATCCAGAAGGTGGCGGGTTCAATTCCTGTTCATGGCACATGCCCAGGTTGTTGGTGAGGTCTGTGGTCCGGGTGCCTGGGAGATAATGGCTCAGTGTTTCTCACATTTCTCTCTTTCTCTCTCTCTCTCTCTCTCTCTCTCTCTCTCTCTCTCTCTCTCTCTCTCTCTCTCTCTCTCCCTTCCCCTCTTTCCTAAATAAAAAAAAAGAAAAAATATAAAAACAATAAAAAATTAACATATGACATTAAATGCAAGCTATTAACGTTTTACACACCCTACTTTTGAAAAAGTTAACTAAAGTCTCTCCTTAATTTGAGTTTTTGACTCCCTTTTTAAATTAATTGTATTTAAAAAGCATCATTCTCAGATATCCAGGGATCTATGTCTATTGGCCATCTGTATGTCCACTTTGGATAAATGTCTCTTCAAGTCCTTTGCCCATTATTTAATTGGGTTGTCTTCCTGTAAAGTTGTATAAGATCTTTATATATTTTGGAAATTAACCACTTTTCATATGTATCATTGGCTAATATGTTCTTCCCTACAATGGGTTCCCTTTTCATATTGTTGATGGTTTCTTTTGTTGGACTTTTTCGTTTGATGTAGCCCCATTTGTTTATTTTTTCTTTTTGTTTTCCTTGATGTAGGAGATAGATTGGTAAAAATATTGCTATGAGAAATGTCTGAGATTTTACTGCCAATGTTTTCTTCTAGGATTTTTATTACTCCTTTTCCCCTCTATGTCATCAAAAAGCCTACACAATTAGCAGAGACATAATTCAAAATAAAACAAAATAAGAGACATGATATCATTATAACAGTTTTATTTCCTGAAGATTTATAATTCACCATTTCATACTAGTAGATTGATTGCACTCATAATTTTATAGATCATTTGTACTCCTCAATAAATCATTGAAACTTCAGATTTTCTCTCCTTCTTGACAATTACAATAAAGTCAAATGCTCATTTAGCAACAGTGATATGTATACTCTCTCATAATTAGTTGAAAATTTGTTCTACTTTTCAGAAATACTAAAATAGATATAGGTATAGACATAAAAGAAGTAAAGATTAAATTGAAATGAGAATTTCAATGAACAAAAGTCCTAGTTGAATAAAAAAAATATTGCTGCCTACTCTACATCATAATAAATAATTCCTTGGAAGGAATTATATTTTAAAGGTTTGTGGTTTTGTTTCCCCCACTGGCATTTACCGACTGGCCTTTTTTTCTTTTTAAAAAAATTTCATTCAGAAGGTTTTAACTGCTAAATTACAATGAGAATTTAATGATCTCACTCTCACATATTAATCAACAGGAAACCTAAAATATCTGTATTTGAAGTTTACAACACCCATGAAATATAAAATATATATTTGTATATATGTATATATTACATATGTATATGTAATATATATGTATATATTACCTATGTATATGTACAAGTTTTTCTTTTCAGTTAATATAGGTTTTTGTATTATAGAAGTATAGTGTAGAGTATCTATTATTGAAGCCTGTTTTTAACAAGATAAAAATATTTATTTTGATAACCAAGTCTTACTAAGCATTACCTTAGGATTAAAATAGATTTATTTAATGGATATTAAAAGTAAAAAAGCATTTATAAGTTGTCAGAATAACAGATTTGAAATTCACAATGTGACTTTTCCTCAGATGAAAAGCGGTCAGAGATGTAGAAACTATTGCAAATTTCAATCTTTGTCTTTGTCAGATGAATTCCTTAAAGAAAACAGACAATTGGACAGGTTATCAAGGTCGAGGTTCATATTTCCAGTGTCTGGTAAAACAAAAGCTGAAGTAAAGTATTCAGTGGCTCAGTATTCTTTCCTACATATCTTTTATAATTGTAGCAATATAAAAAATATAAAGGAAAACTATATTCAAAATTCACCAATAATTGTCACTAGATTCCTTTAGAATATGGGTAGGGCAGCCTTAACAATACCACACACTGGGTGACTTAACCAATAGAAATTTATTTTCTCTCCAGTTCTAAAAGTTGGAAGTCTAAGACCAAAGTGTTAGAAGATTAGGTTTCTTCTGAGGCATCTCTCCTATGCTCAGCTGGCTGCCCTTTGGTTTCTTTTTACTCATATGGTCTTCCTTCTGTGAATATGCATCCTTGATATTTCTCCATATGTCCTAATCTCTTCTTATATGGCCACTATTTGGATTGGATCAAGGTCCATTCTAAAGACCTCATTTTAACTTAATTACTCCTTGAAAGGCATTATCTTTAAATACAGTCACATTCAATTTCTGAAGTTTTGAGTGACACAATTCTACCCATAGCTATCACTTTTACTCTGTTCAGATATACTGAATCATAAAGTATAAGTGGTGGTGGCAGATATATACCCATATGCAAACAAATATTTCAAAATCAATGTTAGTCTTGAGGAAATTAATAACTCAGTTTATGTAAATCATGAAGACATTTTTAATGTACCTCTTTAGATCTAAAATGAGCAAGTTGCTATTTATTTTTTATGCCTAAGAAATTAATTTTGTTTTGCAATTCTTTGTGGTAATCAAATGTTATTTCAATAATTCTAGTGTCAGTCACATGAAGTATTTGCTTTTACTCTTTACACTAAACTACCTTGTAGAAGAAAATGCCTTTGATTACAAAGATGATATTTGATCTTAAACAGAACTAAATCAGAATTATATAAAATTAACATTAGTTCTTTTAGTTCTTTCCTTTGAATATTACTCTATTGTAGGACATTTTCTTTATACCTGTTGTTTATGCTGATGTAGTTTTTGCTAAAGTAGGAAGAGACAGCATGGATAATGAATTTTAGATTACGCCTTTATGCAACAGCCTCAAGAGTGATGTGATTGAAAGAAATACCATTTAACAGAATAGGCAAATAATAGACCTTCTTATGATATATGTAAAGAATGCTGCTTATTTGTTTCTAAAGAACTACTAAAGCAGGGTATGTCACACCATTGCTTTCATCAGAAGCTAGCTTACACAATATTTCAGTCACAAATGTACACAGCAGCCAAACATAGCATCTGACAGAAGCTAATATACAATTAAATTTTTCAAGAAGGTTGCTCCTAGTTAAATTCCTGGAGATCCTTCTAATTGCTCTGTAGATTTTGGCTAGGAGGTTCCTGTTGGCTCATAAGTTAAAAGAAATCGATAACAACTACAACAAATTTTATTATTAAAAATGTAATATGTTTTTATAGATTTTAGCAAAAGAGAATGGGAGAGGGAGAGAGGGAGAAGAGAGAGAGAGAGAGAGAAACATTGATGAGATCAGCTGCCTCCTACATGCTTCCTACTAAGGATTGCGGCCACAACCCACTCAGAAACTGAACCAAGGAACTATGGGACAACACTCAACCCGCTGAACCACACCAGCCGGGTGCAACTTCACATTTTAAGTGTTTACAGTAAGTTGGGTGAGTCAAAGGTCAATTTCTCAGACTCAGGGTTCCCGGGTAGACCCAGAATTCAAGCCTTTATAAGGTAATTGTTGAAGTCCACACCTTCCTCACTGTTAGGTTAGTTGTCTCATCTTCTTAGTCTTTCAGAAAAAATATTGCTTTTACAGATGATGAAAAAATCAAAAAAAGCTCATCACAATAAACACAATTACTATAAAAGCCCCAGTAATGAGGAGTTGTTCAATTTGAACAATTCAAAGTATTCTATATACCTTATCTAAATGTTTCCCCTACTTTGATCATTTTAAAGAAAAAATGCCAACTTAACTTTTTTCAATCAAAACTAATAATTTTATAGGTATTAACAATAGTGGCCATCTCTTCAAGCTGAACATTTTACAAACACCATGTTTGGACACTTATGAAAACATTCTTACTCTCTGTCTATGAAGACATGACTTCAGCTTATCTATTTCTGTAATGAAATGTTATATTTTCAAGGTATACTAACTCATTTAGAGTACTAGGATACTTTATTTTTTGACTCAAAGTTCTTGGCATAAACCATCCATTTTTTCTCATTTACTGAAAATACAATTTTCAGATATCTGTCTAGTTTTCTAGGTCTATTTTTAGTTGGTGAGCATAAATGAATAAACATGATCTCTGAGAAATAAGAAACATTAAGGTTTATCATTGTTTCAGGTTTCTACTTGGACACATATAAAATGCAAGTACAGGGAAAGGAAATCCAAACAGAAATGGATAAATTGACAGAATGAGATGGAGATGAGAAATTCGTGGGAGGTGAGAGATTCATGGAAGTTGAGGCAATGGAAGCTGCTGAAAAGGTTTCAGGTATAACACAGATAAATGATTCAGAAATCTGCTTATGGATCCCCTTGAGTTGTTACTAAATTCAATATTTTCCAGGTATAAATTGGCCTGTCACTAGGAGAATGAAACAATGACTGGATAGTTATAAACTGAATGGCTCCCAGAGATTACACAGAGCAGGGACAGTTGAGCTCTGACTAGGCAGAGTAGAAAGTAGCTCATGATCCTATAGAGCATATAGTGGAGACCACAGTGGGTGATATATCTTAGTAGTAGGACGAAATTAGCCCTAGAGTGCAATATGATATAGACCCATCCTTTAAAAATCATCCCACAAAGCCAAGCTATGGGAAGATCAATCTCATTAATATAACTAATATGTTACTATGAGTTAATATAAAAGTAACTTAACTGCCTGCCAAAAGAAAGCTTAGAACAATTGGAAAGAGAGACAATAAACATATCTAATTTAAAATTAATTTTAATTAAAAAAACCTTAAAATGAAGCATGCTTTAGACCCAGAAAACTTTAATAGTGGAACCAAAAAAAGTCTTTGGAGGTAACTACTGTCAATCCTATATTCCAATATTCAAACTGAATTAGCATTTAGAGAAACAGAAAATACTTTCTTAATCATGTAACAGTGCCAAAATTACTCTGATAGCAAATGAGAACACTAGAAGAAAATAAATCTATAGAATTATAACCTTTGGGAATATAGATTCAAAAATACTAAACAGCTCTGGCCTGTTTCACTCAATGGTTAGAGCATTGGTCAAAGCACCAAAGCATTGCAGGTTCTATTTCCCATCAAGGGCACATCTGTCTGTTGCAGGCTCCATCCACATCTCAGGAGGGTGCGTGTGGGAGGCAACCAATCCATGTGTCTCTCACACCAATGCTTCTCTCTTCCTCTCCCTCTTTCTCTCCCCTTCCCATCCACATTATCTCTTACCATTAGCGACAGCATGGATGGACATGGAGAATATTATGCTAAGTGAAATAAACCAGTCAGAGAAAGATAAGTATAACATGATCTAATGAACAAAATAAACTAATGAACAAAATAGAACCAGAGACATAGAAGAATGTCAAACCTAAGAGAGAAGGTGGGGATGGTGGGTGGGTGGGTGGGAGGAGATCAACCAAAGAACTTGTATGCATTTATGCATGACCATGGACAAGGACAATAGGGTGGTGAAGGCCTGGGGTGGGGTGTGTGCAGGAGCAGGCTAGAAGAAGGGAAAAAGGGAGACACATGTAATATGTTCAACAATAGATATTAAAAAATAAATAAAAGCAATGTAAAAATATCCTCTGGAGAGGATAAAAAAACAAACAATCAAATGAACAAAATATTAGCAACAAATCACATCAAACATTATATAAAATGAAAAATATGATCGAGTAGTGTTTGGTAATAATGTGAATTTGATAACATTTTTAAAAATTGATATAATTTTAATGCTAATAAAATTTAAAATTAAAGAAACATATTCTTTCAATACCTGCAGAAAATAACACTAAACAAAATTGAACACCATTCATAATCGAAACACTTGTAAAATCAGAAATAGGGAAATTTTCTCAATTTTACAAAAACTATATTTTAAAAATAAATGACCAACATAATACTTAATGTATATACACTGAATGTTTTCCTCCAAGAAATAAAACAAATCAAGATATCTATCTGATTTTAAGAATTTTAGTTAATATTGCACTGTAAGTCCTAGGTAGTACAATAAGGGAGGAGAAAAAATAGAGTATAGGAAATGGATAGGTAGAATAAAATTTTCTTAATTTTTAGATGATATGTTTGTGTCTTTAAAAATAAAATAGCTTCTAGGATATTAAGAGTAGTTAACTTAATTAAATATTATATAACCAGTTGTATTTCTAAATAATCAAGGGCCAATTGAAATTTGGAATCGGAAAACATCATTCTAATAGTACCATAAATCAACATATGTCAGGGCATTAATTTTTTAAAATATGTTTTTATTGATTTCAGAGAGGAAGGTAGAATGAGAGAGAGATAGAAACGTAAATGATGAGAGAGAATCATTGTTTGTCTGCCTCCTGAACGCCCCCTACTGGGAATCAAGCCTGCAATGGGGCATGTGCCCTTGACAGGAATCAAACTCAGAATCCTTCAGTCTGCAGGCTGACACTCTATCCACTGAGCCAAACCGGCTAGGGTGTGTCAGGGCATTAACAAAACATTTGTAAGGTTGATATGTTTAAAGCCGCAAAATTGTATTGAAAAAATAAAAAATGTCAAAATAAATGGAGAGATACATATCCTGTTTCCTTGTATTGAACTTTAAGCTGTCAATTCTCCCCAAATCTATCTTTATATTTAATGCAAACTAAAAAATACCTCAGCAAGATACTTTCTTGAATGAATCTGTGCTGAGTGGGTACATAAACTGCCCATGGTCACCCAGAGAATGGCCTAACCAGGTGGCCTAACCAGGAGCCAGTCCTAGGACAGAGTCTGTGCTATAAACACCATATTGTGCTTCCCCTTCCAGAGAATTTGACATATCTCTCATTATTCATATGCCTTCACTTCACGCCAGGAAAGGCTGGCAGAGATTGATTGATAAGACATTAGGAGGAAAACCCCAGCCCTGGAGAATTCCGTGACTTAAGGCACACATAGATGAGGAGGAGCTCACAAAAATGTCAGTCTGAAAGTTATCACGGCAGTTAGGAAAAGTTTGAGAAGAGTAGGGCTCTGACAAAGTTGTCATAAAAACAAACAACACAATAATATAGCATAACAGAAATCCTATTTTCTTTTAGTGGAATTATAGACTCAATTTTACCTAGTGTAAAGTCCAGCCTTCTAGTTTCACATTTCCATATTTTCTTCTCCATCTATAAAATGCTATTTTTGTTACCTTGGTTTGAAAAATCAATACCCTTTTTGAAGTGGTTCGTTGTCATGAGCTAACTTAGTTCCTCAAAATAATATGACTTCTGTAGGAAATAAGATGTTTTCTGGTGAGGTAGAAATCCAGGTTTCAGCCTAGCCAGTGTGGCTCAGTGGTTGAATGTTGACCCATGAACCAGGAGGCCACTGGTTCCATTCTTGGTCAGAACACATACCCAGGTTGCAGGCTTGATTCCCAATAGGGGGCATGCAGGAAGCAGCAATCATTGTTTTCTCTGTTGTTTCTATCTCTTTATCTCTTCCTATCTCTCTAAAATCAATAAAAACCGTATTTTAAAAAAAGAAATCCGGGTTTCATTAGCACATTTCTTTGATGAAAACAACAGGATACTACCATTTGCTGTAAGACATGCAGGGCATAGGGAGTTTCAATATTAATTAAATGGTATCTTTTCTCCCCACGAAATGTTGTGAAACTTACTTCCTTAGAGAAAATGGTCTTTAATTAGCTTGTAATGAATGTTGACTCTTCATACAGTACTTGACTTTGTCCTTATCAAAATATATATACTCAACCAAAGGATATTTTATAAATGGCAATATTATATTTTACAATCTGACTACTATGAAACTATTTAACAGTGGATTTTATCCAAGGGAAAGAATATATAGAAAACATTTCCACTGAAATAAACCTTTTAGGGTCTTTCCTAAAATCCATTGAATGCAATCATCCAGGAGTGTTTATATCATCAAAATATTATACTCTCTTTTCTCTATTAAAGCAACTACCACATATGATATAACACACAAAATTCAGTGGAATTATTTGCAACCTAGATATCTTACCTAAAGTCCATTACAATACCTATGTAAATATCCCTTACAGACATCATAACTTCTAATTCAATCTTCTACTTCTTATATGGCTAGCTATTGATAAAATTAGTTAAACACTAGTAAAATGCTTTGAGTTCCTAAGCATGATATAGATGATACCACATTTAATCTAGTCAACAATTCTGTGAAATGAGAAATCCTGGGAAGTTATCTCTATGTCACAATTAAGGAAATAAGTGCTATAAGATGTATTGACTTTCATAAGACTAAATACTGTCAAATGTCAAGGCTGAGAATAAAATTCAAGCCTAAAGATTTTACTATTATACTACTACCTATATGTCATTTTCTTGTGCATGGGATAATCATAGGAGATTTCTACTTCCGTGGATTCTATTAGCATCTACCTGCTATTATGAAACTATACCAATTCCACATGGCTTCATGGAAATTTTTACTTTGTTAAGGTAAGGACAGCTGCCTCCCTGCCACCCACAGCTCCTTTCTGTTCTCCTACTTCTCCAGGTGAAAAGTTTTAGCTGAGCACATGACTTTGTTTTCTAGATCCCCTTTCTGTGTTGCCGCTATTTTGGATGTGCCACCCATTTTAGATTCTGACTCCCAAATCTCTCAACTGTACACTGGGTGCCTCGTCCTCAAACATTTCCAAATTTGATATCATCTTCATCTGCTTCTAAAAAATGTTATCTGTTATCACTCTTTTTCAATAGTGTTCTCCTTCTCTTTCATCTAGGACACTCATCTTAAAACAAAAATCTAATCCCTCTATTTAATGGTCTGCTTTCACCTTTAGGATAAAGTTTAATTCCTAAACATGCCTTACTAGACCCACCATCATTTGAGCCTTTTCAGTATTACTACAACACATGCTGCCACATCCCTTCAGAAACTCTATAACCATCTTTACACACTTATTATCAAATCCTCCAAAGCTTCTGTACATTGAAAGGTGGCAGGTTCAGTTGGGGTGTGTGGGGAAGGCAACAGATAGATGTTTCTCAAATTAATGTTTTGCTTTCTCTCTCTCTC
This sequence comes from Myotis myotis, assembly GCF_014108235.1. Classification (NCBI taxonomy): domain Eukaryota; kingdom Metazoa; phylum Chordata; class Mammalia; order Chiroptera; family Vespertilionidae; genus Myotis; species Myotis myotis. The sequence continues at coordinate 63,827,254 of NW_023416335.1, read as the reverse complement.
CCTTCCTTCTTCCTAAATCAATAAAAAAAGAGAGAGAAAGAAAAATAAAATAAATAAATAAATGAATAAATGAATAAATAAATAAATAAATAAATAAATGCTGAATTCCATTCATGAGAGCTCCACCCACATGACTTAAGTACCTCCCAAAGACCCACCCACAGCATAAGAGGTGAGGATTTTAAGGTCAGCATTTTGAGAGAACACAAGTATTCAGTCCATAACAGAAATCATTCTTACTTTTGAGAAAATTCTCTCAACAACTGAAGTTAGTAGTACTCCCATCTGTATCTCAAACTTATAACATGCTGTCATTTCCTTTAGTCAGATATTAAAACAAACACACATTACCCACTTAAATATGTTAGATTGTGTGAACTTTCTTTGTAACTTGTGGTGCTCAGAGCTGATCTGGCTAGAGCCAGTGGTATCTGAGCAGGGCTGGCAGCTAGGAATGGTTTTCTACTTTCGTATGGACACTGCTGTTGAATTAATTCCATCTAAATCAAAATTGCCTTCTGACAGCCCTGTCAGGCCATTGACTTATATTCTACTTGGTCTCTCAACTTGAACTCCAGATCTTTTTCACTTAAATTGTTAGAAATTCACAATTCACCTGTCCTGTACCTCTGCGTTTGGTTTCTTAAGTTAAGTACAGCAATACATTAGGAAATGAATTATTCAATATTGCCAGTGGCTGCAAAGAAATTGTGAAAACTGAATAGTGAAATCATATAAAAGAGAAAGCCCATTTTGTAAGAAAGGAAATGTAAACTCAGTGTCATTAAATTAATATCTATATGTCCTTTATTTTTATGGTTCACCTTTGAAGCTAACAGCTAAGAACATAGTCCCCTTGGCAGAATACTTGGAATTCTTACCTGGAGGCAAAAAAGAGCCCTAGAAATAGAACCTATAAAGACTGTGGGTCCTCATCCAATCAATAAAAGTAAGCCTGAAAATTGACCAGCCCTTCCCAGTGAGATAAATGATAAAGAGCAAATAAGTAGAATATGGCACTAGAAGTTAACAGCACTACAGCAGGGAAAGAACAAAACACAGGATAATGACAATAATTAAGAATTATATGCTACATAAAAGAAAAAAAAACACCCTCAGGAGTGAAACAAAACAAAATATTCATCAAACTATCCAAGTTCAAAAACTCTCAGAAAGGAAAACTGAAATCAAAAATTCAAAAATAAAAATATACAACCAATATCAGAGCTAGAAATGAGACGCAAGATAAGAAAATTAGAGAACCTATTTCTGTTGTCTAGTACCCAAATAATAAAAACTGTAGTATGAAAATTTGGGGAAAATGCAAGTGAGGAAATTTTCAAAATCATACTCACAAAATCCTTTTGGAATTAAATGACTTTTTTTTTTTTTTTTTAGAATTGATGAATCCATTGATTACCTGATGACACCATTGTAAAATATATCACCAATCATAGATCTCAGAAATCTTAGAACCCAGGATAAAATCCCAACAAAATGGTAACTCTTCTAGAGAATGGAAAATAGGATTGAAGAAGCAAAAACATTACTGAGGATTCCTGCAGAGATGTTACTGGAAGGCAAAGGAATAAAGACGTCAGAGATCCAAGGAAACATTATTTTCAATTGGGATTCTATACCCATATAAAGGTAAAAGTAGAATAAAGGTGGTTTCAAATATCAACATTCAACATTTTATCTTCATGGTATGGAAACTAATAGATAAACTGGCCCTAAAACTTGTTAAATAAACCAAGAAAGAATAAATAAGCCTCGTTGAACCTGGAAACCAGAAATTCAACAATATGAAGAAAAGTTTCTGAAAGTGAACTGAGAAGCAAGTCTCCAGAATGAAACAGGTGAATGCAAGTCCCTATGCAAGTAATGAGACTAGTATTTGATATGCTTAAATTTCAAAATTAAAAACTAAGAAAATAAGTGCAGCATCAGATTTTTGGTGAATAGTGGAAGCCTGCCCCACAACTGCCACACACACACACACAAAAAAATATTTTTCTAGAAAGCAATGACTTTGCATTCCTCTGGCAGGGATATATTTTGCCTTCCAGTAGTTTGGGCATTACAGATTGGCTTAATCTAGAGGGTTCAGATCAAATATTCACACAGGCCAACCACCTAATTTGCTGTCATGCTCTGGGTCATAGTCCATTGTCTTTTTTTAAAAACACATTTTTATTGATTTCAGAGAGGAAGGAAGAGGGAGAGAGAGAGATAGAAACATCAATGATGAGAGAGAGTCATTGATTGGCTGCCTCCTGAACACCCCCCAGCAGGGAAGGAGCTGCAAGCTAGCATGTGCCCTGACTCTATTGCCTTCATTGTCCTCAGGTTTGGTGATGTCAGGTGAAGGACAGTGAGGAGTTAGGGAAACATATCACAAATCCAGTAGTCACATTCAAGGAATTTCTAGCTATGGTGATATTAAGATGATGAAATCCTCTTTGCAAAAAACTAGATCAAATTAATCAAATCTATAATTTTCAGGGTCTGGAAATAGATCAATGGCAGAGAGCAAAATGAGAAGCACTTATTCCTGGAAAACTGACTGACCTTCATGAAAGAGCAGCTCTAGTCTATGCCCTTCTTGCCTAAAGCCACCCCTACTCCTCATAGTTGAAGTAAATTTTAGTTTTACAAGGATGTGGCTTTGCACCAAGAGGGGGCAGAATGGATCTGAGACCAAGGCAAAACCCCAGTTTTATATTCTAATAGTAGTGAACTAGATAGGAAACAAATGAGTAAAATTTACACCTTTTATAGTCCAAGGTGGTGGATCTGGTTGGTGTGAGTGCAGGAAAGCTGGTAATTTAACCAGGAGATCCTGACATGAAAGAGCCATAAAATGGCTGTATAAGCTTTTCACACACTCATGTTGTTACAGTACTAGGAAACTGCGCAAATGGGCAGGAAAAACCCAAGAGTGTCTGGCAGAAAAGTAAAGGCTATGGAAGACATGACAAGTGGCTGACCTTTGAATGTGCTTCTCAACCACAGATCAATCAGCATAGAGTGGAAGCCATGCGGACTTGAGGTGCTGGCGTACCAGCTCTGCCCAAATCATTGGCTACATATTAAACTACAGAGATGCAGGGATGACTGCTTGGAAATCCGGCTAAAATGTAAATGAAAAGTATAAAAATCAAGCGGAAACAATAGTGAATGTTCAAAAGGGATGAAACAGTCTAGGAGTCCTGAATAAAAGATAATGTGTAATCCATACTCAGCGCTGGAAAGGAACTATGAATGGGCCTAGATATTGGCCTCATCAAAGATGTTGGCTTTATGCAAACATGTATTATAAATATATGCATAAAATTGAAAGAAATATATATGTTTAAAGTAAAACTTATGCTAAATATGCATTTTTTAAAGTTCTGCTTGAAATAAATGGGTAAAAGGTGCATGGAACTTAGCTCAACAAATGAAATGACTTAAAAATATAAATACATTTTTAAAAATTAAAGTAATAATGGGAAAATACAATAAACATGTTTTAGATGAATTGGTTATATTTTCATGTCATTTTCCAATAGCATAATATTAGACTAGATACTGTGAGAATTTTATTTTTATAATATTTAAACTTTTCCTTCATGGGTTTTAAAAATGGCTTCTAAATTTTATAAAAATTATATGGTGTTAGATTTAGGTCACTGTTTTTATGACAATCACATTCCCATTACTTTTAGTACTAATTGTATTTTCTTTAAACACATTTCTTTTTGGCTATTTTACCAAAAATTACATTCAGGGAACTGACTTGATAAGAAATATTATATAGATTAGTAGAGACACATGCCATTAAATGAAAGTAGAACAACCTCTGTGGATTTAAAACTTGAATGAATAATTCGCCAGCTGTTATTACAGATCAAATATGTGTATTTCAGTGGAAACACATGGGATTTCTAATTGTTCACAGTCAAATTCCATTTGATTTCCTTAATCCATTTTTCTTCTTTGATCTTGTATAATCTGCAGTGCTGTATTAATGGCTTTTATTAATGGTAATTTTTTTCTTCTAAGGGGAATTAATATCTGAACATCTGAGCTTTGGGTATAAGTGTAGAAAATTGTCACAGCTCTGAGTGTAAGCCCTTTCTTTTGCATAGGTGCCATTCTTCAAAACAAGGTTACAGCACTAAAAATATGTGATTTACTTTTAATAAAGTAATATTTTGCAAGGACACATCTACTTGAAATGTCTTTAATCAGGAATATACATTTTTAATACCTTATAGCCATGCTGTAGGTTGCAGTTTATAAAACTGAAGTACTTAAGCAGTTCCCAGATATATGGATATTATCTGAGTTTATGTAAGTCAAAAACAGTACACATAAAAATGTCTATCTTTCAGTAGTGAAGGATACTCAAATTCCCAGAGTCCATGAAGCCAAATTACCATCAAAACCTAAATAACTATTGAGGGATAAGTGTGTGTGTGTGTGTGTGTGTGTAATCAAATAATAATTTTAAATATAATGAGAAGTCTTAGAAAAAATAGTGTATTAATGTATGCATTAGTATTTACACCTATCTTCATCAGTCAAGATACTATAATTGGGGCTTAGCATTTTAAATAGATTTACAATTAAAATTGCTGGGATGTATGCTACACAACCTCTCATATCAATGTATCTCATGGCATATTACATTTACCATATCCATGGTGTAGACAAATTCACTTCAGTGAATGGGATTTTGAATACATGAACATAGAAATGTTTTCTTTCTGAGGCTGAAGAAATTTGAATTTATGAAAGTATGATTTAGAATTATACATAATTCTTGACTTTCATTGATTTTTCTTAAGATATCCTGGACTTCACTAAGTTCATTGACACAATGTAATATATGTTGCACAAAATTTCATAAATTTCATATAGGCCAGTAAAAATAGTTGAAATATGCTTATAAATTCAGAAATTCAACACACACACACACACACACACACACTTACATATTTCAGATATTTAAAAGTTGAGTATTAGTATAAAATGGTGAATTAATTTTTAAATTTATTGAATATAAGAATAATGCTATGTCTACCCAAAATCAGTAGATGATTTTTTTTTTTTTACTCATAACAATTCTACTGCATGAATTAATACGTGTTGTATGTATCTTAGCCTTTGCTGTTCCCATACTTCTAGTGTGATAAAGGCATCTGTCTTGTTAATAAGAAACTATAAGATAATTTTATTTAAGACATAGGTTTGGACTAAATACAAGGCAGATTTCCTCCATATTAGCTGGTCTAAGGAGGGCTTGGGTTTAGAGTGTGAGCTTATTACAGGTTAGAAAACAACACTTTAATGGAGATGATTGAAATGTCAAGCATTCAGGAGAGCAGATGCTTTAAAAATAAGAATTGTAAACAGGAGCTTTTATGTGCTGGCCAGCTAAGAGATATTACATTAAATAAAGGAGACAATGGGAAACAGAAAGACCATGGGTTGTGCTGAGTAGCAGACCTGAGTTTTACTGCTCTGCTTTACTGCTTTTGTGATTTAGTTTCATACTTCTAAAAGTGGATTAAGATACAGCCCCTGGGGATTCAATGAATTGACATGTGTAAAGCCAGGGTTATAAACACATGAAAAGTTATTTACCCTTCATGAGTCAGTTCAAAAATCTGCTGTTAAGGAGCACAGTTTTCAGTTTTGCTGAAAAGAAAGTACTTTTTCCTAGTCCCATCCTGAGCCTTTGGTGTAATACTAAGAAGAAAATATCTTTTTGTTGCTTTGGAGGATCAGCTGGGATATGTTCCTCTCTCCTGGATAGATATTCAATACGGTGAATTCTTTGTAGACTATGTATCAAGATAGATTGACTTACACATGCAAAATGGTTGGATTAACTTCCTTTCGGATTTTAAAATATATTATGATTTTTTAAAAAATATAAACACCCTCCTAATAGCAGTTCTAAGCTTTGAGTGTAACTCGATTCTCCTTTCCTCCTAATGCCTTTAAGTACTTCCGGATTTGCATTATCATTACCATAAAACCAACTAATTCAAAAGGTATATGACATTGTAAAGAAGTATGTGTCTCTTCACTTCCCCCTCTCCTTGTTTAAAAAATAATAAATATTTTCAGAAACTTTTATATGTTTTTCGTTAAGTAATATTATAATCTTGTCACTTAGAAAGGATTAGGCAAATAATTTACTTAGAGGAATAATTTAATCCCACATTTTAAATCTGCATCTGAATATAAAATTGGAATGATCAGATGCAAATTGCAAATATCAAAATTCACAAATCATCATTTACCATTCAAATAAAATTAATTTCTTAATTTTCATCATTTCTTGAATAAGTGTATTTTTTTAGTCAGTAATATAAAGGATTCTATATATATATATATATATATATATACACACACTTTATCATTTAGAAAGTCTCAACCTATCCAGATAACACAGCATGCTGATATTAGGAGATTCGTTGTTATGAATATATGCTCTGGAAAGACCAAGGGTGTGGCTGAAAAAAAGCTTGTTGAAAGAATTAGACATGTGACACATGAATACACTCGTTTATCTCAGAAACGACAGAAATTGATACAACATTATCCAGGAAAGAACTGTGGAGGAGCCTCTTGTCTAATGACGTGGATCCTATGACATTCAGACTAGAACCACATGGTATTTGAGAATCTTATATCACCAAGACATACTGACCACTTGCATGAAAGGGGAAAACAAAGAATGAACTGAGCGAAGAATATAAGAATTCCAAAATCGTCCAGATAGGAAACAGCTGGTAGAACTCTTCATTTTCAAACTTGTGCTATCTTTCAAGAAAAAGAAAAAAGTAACTTTTAAGGCAGAGCCTTGGTTCCAGAAAGAGAGAACCCACAGGTTCCCAGGCAGTGGCTGGTATATCTAGATGGCAGAGGACAACACAAGAGGCCTAGGGAGTGGAGTTTGGAGACACAGCAGATTATTCTCAGGGCTTTAAACCTACTGGAATTTGCTCTACTTGATTTACAAGGTGCTTGGGATCCATGACCCCTTTATTCCTCCCATTTTTACTCTTTTGGGATGACCATGTCCCTAACTGTTATGGCTGCCTGTCCGACCAATGTATTTTGTAACCAGAGATCCTGTTTTCTACTATCAAGAGTTCCACAGATGAGGAGGACAGTGTAGAGAAGGAAAATAATTGAATAAAAGAGAAAAATGAGGAATATTGGAATTTAGAGGCAGAGAAAGAGAAACATCAACTTCTGAATTAACAATAACTATCTTTCATAATCATTTAATATTTATTTTAATTTTACTGAGAAGACACTTGCAATCTGACAAACTTAGTTACTAAATACAGTTTGCTTGGATTTTTCACAAATATCTCTGAATCAATTGAATGACAAAGAAGTTTTCACTTGGATCTTTGCAAGACACAGGTGTTCTGTTAAATGTTCTCTTTCCATGAATTGTGAATTTCTCAGGAAATCTCTTAAACTTCTTCCTCTGGTTTATTTTGTGGAAGACCACTATGATCTGCTCTTAACTTTTTCAGGACTCAAGGCAAGTGTATTGCACAATAAGGGAATTCTGAGGTCAGTCATGTGTACCTAAAGCAGGTCTTAAAAGGGGGTTCAAAAGTAGTTTCTAGATTTACACATCCATTGACCTTACTGACTTATGGTCCTACGGACATGTAGGTGGTAGGAGAATTGCCACATAAGACTTCCAAAGCATGGGGCCAGGATGAAGTCACTGTCATTTGAGGTAAAGATAAATATGACCCTTTGCTATTTTAGATTCTTTGCTGTAGAACAATGTTAGGGGCTTTTTCTTATCTTACTTTGAATTAATTCATGACCATATGCTTAGGAGGAGATACTAGTATTGGAACAAGTTTCATGTCATTCACTGGTTTTGTTAGATTTTTGTTTTGGTATTATATTCTTTGCTTTTTTTTTTTCATTCATCTACTCTTAGAAGAGGAGAGAATAAAAGGCATTTCGATGGGATAACATAAGAAAATATATTCAGAAATGATCAGTGTATATCTGAAGAGAATACATAAGTTTGACTAGGGCAACATGTGCATGTCAGTAAGGAAAACAGTTTTCTTTGCAAGCCTCTTTAGACCAACACTCTAATATTGGTGTTACGCAAGGCTGTTCTCCACTAGGAAGCATTAGCATGCAACATAAATCCATAACCTACTGAGAAACAAAAAATATCAACCTATGGAAACCAAAATATCATTTTCTTTCTGATATAGGGCAGTTGGAGGACATAGTTCATATATGTGGGCAAATGTTCTCCAAATCCTAAAACCCTAAATTACAAAAGACTTAAATGAGATTTCTGGTATGGAGAAAGAGAGGAAAATGTGGATTTTAGGTGGCAACCGTTTCCCAAGAGAAGGAGAAGAGGAAGAATCTGGCTTACATATGCCTAGATTCTTTCTTATAACTAAACTTTTCAGGTTATTCACTCCACTTCCCCAAGGATGGGGTTAAATGAAGATGGGGGCAAAAAATATGTATACATATAAATTGGAGCTCTCTCCACATGGGAGGAAATATTAGAATTAGGGAAGTAGAGTCACCTCATCTAATAAATACAGAAAAAAAAAGCTTATGAGAAATACACACAAAAAGCCACTTTTCAGTGCCTAGATGAAATGAGACATGTTTGGTCAATCACGATGCAGTAAAGGAAGAAGAACGTAAGTCTGGGCAGAGGATCTTTTCTGAATATGGGTGAGAGGAAGAGGGAAGGATATGAGTGGCTACTAATGTCAATAGGGAAAAAGAGAAAACTCATTTTAAATGAAGAAAAGTAAAAGAGCTACATAGAGGGAAAGAGTTGTGCCAAATATAAACTTATTTCACTTTATAATTTTTCACCTACTCATTGGTCACACATGGCATTTTGGTAGATGGAGTGATGCATTCTACACAGACAATTTCATATCAGTGTTTACCATCTTAACTAGGTCACCCTTGATTAGCTAGGAGGATTCATTTCAAATCCCTTTGAAGCTTTTTCCTCAAGGTTTTGGCAGAGTGTGCATTTGACAAGGAGTTTCTCCCTAATTACTATTCCATAGGTTTGACTCTACTTCTTGCAGGCTGTCTTTTTTCTTTCTTTTTCTACTAGATCTTTCTCCATCAAATATTTATTCGAGTTCTCACTATGTGCAGGGCAAGGTACTATGAAGTGAAGAAGTTAAGGAGTCAAAGAGATGTGTTCCCAGATCCCATCAGGTTAGCGGTTTGAAGTAGTGACAGAAAACATGGCAAAGAAAAACAAACCTAAACAGAAAACCCCAAATAGCTGTATATACAATTGGATATTGTAAACAATGCTATGCAAAGAATAACATCTTTTCTTATCCTCAAAGCTTAAAAATAGCTATGTTTTTTAGTCATTCATAAGATTTGAAACAAATGCAAAATTAGAATAATTGAATTATTTGCTAATTCAATCAGGTCTGTTCTCAGTCCAAGGGACTAAGTGACTTTGCCAGTATTGTTTCACTGTTTTTAAAGAAAGTAAGAGACTCAGTAGTGGAAAAAATAAGGCTTCTCTCTTACTCCCTAAAAATAAACTCATAGACCTCTGGTATATGTAATCATTTCCTATAAACCAAAGAGAAAGAAGCAAGAGATATAGTGCAAGGAGAAAGAATTACAATGTTTTTACACACAGCCTATTTTGAAAAATGAGATAAAAACCACAATTCAAGTTAGTTTGAATATCACATACTATATTTTTTCTGACTATTGGTTAATGAAATTAAATTTGAAAAACATACCATGTATTTGGTAGAAAAAATTTAATACGTTATATGCTCAATAATTGTTCAGGACATGTATTGAAAATCAATGTACTGAAAATAAATTTTAGTATGGGGTAATATTCACACAAAATATACTTGGAGCATTTCCCCTTTGCATTTCAGTGTGTGAGAGGGGAAAACCAACATGTGATGCAAGCAAATAAAGAAATGAGACTAACGTGATATCCCTCACCTCAGCATTGAAACTCTTTCACTGGCTTGTCCTATGAGTTGGAGAGTCCTTCTTTCATCCCTTCATATCTATCCCTTTATAATCTGTGTATGATCAAAGGCTGGCTAATTTTATGAGAGAAAATTATAGTGAGATTCAACACAGAGCAAATAGTTTTCTAACAAAGAGAGGTTGTGAAGTGATGCAATAAAATATTTATTAAATGCTTACAAAGTATTCAGCAAAAGATAAGAGTATGGACTTGGAGAATTCTCAAAATAAGGAATTCACATATTTTTAAAAATCCATTAAATGTGAATTGGACAGGCCTCAATTGTAGGCATGATTGCTTTACAGCATCTCTGGAAAATAGAGAGGCATCTTATTGTGGAAGGGGTAAGAGGGGGATAAAGCCAAAAGCAAATTTTCATTCTAGAAAGAACAACTGGGCAGATCATACACTGTTCTTTTAATTTTAGCAGTGTTTAATAAAAATGTAAATCTATAACAATGGAAGTATAATATGCTAATTAGACTAGACATCCTCTGGACAAAGCCAGGGCTGAGAGGGAAGCCTGGGCAAGCCCAGGACCCGGGTGCCTGCTGGAGGCTGGAGGAAAGCCGGCCCGGGTCCCGGTGCCAGAGGGAAGCTGGTGCTGGCAGCTGGGGGAAGAAAGGCCTACTCTTGCACAGATTTCGTGCATCAGGCCTCTAGTATAGATATAACAGCAAGTAAGCAAGCAATAGTCAAACTCAAGGCTAAGATCTGGTAGGTTCAGTCATGGGAACATATCATTATGAAAAAGAAACCTTTATGTCTATCATTGAAAACCTTATTATCAACAACAAGGAAATTGAATATGTAATTGATTGAGTACTATTAAAACTCTTACTTGTGCAGGAAAGGCAAAACTTTCTACCCTTTTAGGGTTTTTGGCTAAACTTGAGAATTGAATTAGCATAAAACAGATTAACAGGAGAAAAGCATACACATTTATGTAATACAAGTTTTAGATGACATTGTCTAAAACGTATCACATACTATGTTTATCACATAATATAAATATTACATTCTAACAGTTGAAGACTTAAATGAGTGGCAAAACCTGAGTGTTTTTGTATTGGGTTGAACAAAGAAAGTCAATTGTAGAAAAGTAACTTAGCTATGCAGGAGGCTAAAGGAATCTAAGAATTATTTTAACTTTTAAGGTTTGTTTGTACAGAATTCTCTTAGTCTCAGCTTTCTTTCACTGATGACAAGAATTTTCCTTTCCTCCTAGTGCAGGGAGGGTGTCTTCTGCATAGGGGCTATAAGGGGAAAGGGAGAGTGAGAGCATTCTTTTTACACCTGCTGTGTTTTTAACTGCCTTACCTCAGAACAGTTTTTATGTCAATGCAGAATATTTGAGGGTAACATATTCTGATTTTATTCACTTGTGAATATATGTGTTATGGAATTACTAAAGATGATTAAATATCAGTTATTTACATTGTTTGCGGGTAGTTTTTATCGCGCGCTAACAGGTGGCTCGGGCCATTTTTGCTAATTTTTTGCGCAAATGGCAACGTTCAGTAAAATTACGATAACTTTAGTTTACGTAATACGTTGCCCACATTCTACCGCTAGTCTATAAAAAACTTATTAATACGTGTCCCACGCTCTACTACACTGGTAGAACGTAAAACGTATAAATACGTTACCCGCATACAATGTGTTAAAGATTGTGTTTTGTAACCAGCCTCTATTGTCACTTGGTCTGTTTCTCCTGTCCTCCTGCCCCTTTGTTCTAGTTCTTAGAATACTTAAGTAGTTTTAATTAGAAACCAGATATAGTATAAAGTATAACTAATTGTAATATGAAGTTTAATTGTAATAACTGATTGTGTTAGTTTGGGTTCTTCTGTTAATAAAACCTGGAACAGAATTTGAGTTCAAACAGTGTTTTGTTTTGTTTTGTTTTGTTTTTGTTTTGTTTTGAGATCCACAAAATGCCAGTAGGGGAGTGAAGAAGTCAGAGAAGGGAAGGGAAAGAAGGCAGTGAAATATGTATTAGCAACTAGTCACCACTATGAGAAAATGGAGCTTAAGCCCACTGAGAAAATCTGGAAAATAAGCCAGAGCATGAACCTCAAAGATATCTCACACCAGGATCAAGAAAGCTGATGTATTTGTCACAACATAAATTTGGTTTCTGTGAGTAGAGAGCAATTTATCCCTCACCATTGCTGACCAGACAAATTAACGCTGGACCAGTGGAAGCCAGAGAAAGTTCTCATGCAAAACGATGTCAGTTCTGCCATTTGAAAATGGAACTAACTTAAAGTAGTAAAGATCCATGGAGATTGTGAAACTGGTGGCCAGCACATGCTACAGTGATGTTATTTGCCTCTAGTGAAGACGCACATTAACCTGTGTGATAATTAGGAGTGAAGTAATTCCTTCCCTCCAGTCAGGGACCAAGCTTGATTTTCAATATTTCAAACCTAAATCTGGAAAAGCCACCTTCATAGGTGTAGCCCTGGAATCATCCCAGCTGAATTCCAGGGGCCATTGTTTCTCAGGCCCTCCTTGTTCCTTCTTGAACTCCAACTTTAGGCTCTGCAGTACTGTGAAACTTCTGAAAAGTCTGCTCTGCTTTTAGGCCTCTTTCAACTTGGTGCTTTACCCTCTTGACTTGTGCAAATGACTGGCAGAACAAATTGGTGTTGAGTTTCCATGTCACTTCTATGCATCCCCCCCCTTTTTTTGAGTGATCTTAAATTCAACTGTTACCAGAGAGCTGCCCTAGTCAAAGGGCACTGGCTTTCCCCTCCTCAGCTCTTGCATGCTCACAAGACAGAATTAAAACTAGTGATAGAAAGTAGTGTTGAAGCAAAGCAAGTGAATTTATTAGGAAGCAAAGCAAGCAAATTTATTAAGAATACACTTGGCTAAAGCAGGCAACTCAGCTAGTCTGAGTGCCTTGCCTGGTGGGGGTTCAAGGGTTTTATAATCTTCCCCCTATGGGTTTCAAGGTTCTACAGCCAGATAGACTGGATTTCAAAGTCCCCTTTTACACTGTTGTGGCATTTCCCAGAATTTATGTGAACATCTGGCAATCTTTTCTTGGCATGTCCCAAGACTGCTGTTCCATGGGTGAGATAAACTCCCCCTTTTTTTTACCCCTTCCCTCCTCCTTGCTTAGCAACTATATTTCCTGCCTAATCTCCCCTCCTCAAGTAATACAACCAAATGCTTTTGGAGCTTTGTTATTTGTCCTCCAGACTTCATCTATCCTTAGGTTTATCTTGTACAAATGACATTAACTGGGTCTTTGGTCTCTATTTTCCCAGGCCAGGGTGATTTAAGTTAAGTATTCTCTGATTAAGGAGGAGAGGTAGAAACCATTTGCTTTCAAGTGTCCTTGTTTGGGGAAGATATGGTTTTGCAATTCACAAGCAAGCTCTCTACATGGCCTTGTTTAATTTTCTTGTCTCAGTTTCCCCATTCCACTTGGCCAGAAATTTTCCTAGGTTCTTACAATGCTGCCACACAATATGTCTGGCACCCTTAAATATATATATATATATATATATATATATATATATATATATATATATATATATTAGAGGCCTGTGCATGGATTCGTGCACTAGTGGGGCCCCTCAGCCTGGCATGCACCCTCTCGCAATCCAGGACCTCTCAGTGGATATTGGACTGCCAATTTCCCCTGAGGGATGTGGTAGTGGCAAAGCCAGGTAGCCGGGGAGGAGCCCAAGCCTGGGCCAGACACTGTGCCACACCAGCTCATCCTGGGCCTTACTGCGCCTGCTATTGTCCTGTAGCACTGCCACAGAGGAGGGAGAGGCTCATGCTGCCCCAGCTGTGCTCACCAGCGTCTGGCACCCATTGGTCAGCTGATCAGCGCTACTGCTGTGGGAACACACTGACTACCAGGGGGCAGCTCCTGCATTAAGCATCTGTCCCCTGGTGGTTAGTGTGCATCATAGCGACCAGTCAACAGGTCATTCGGTCATTTGGTAGCTTAGTCTTTTATATATAGAGATGTGTGTGTGTGTGTGTGTGTGTACATATGTATATGTATGCATATGTGTGTAGCCTATCTAATAATAGACAAAGATGGTAATTGACCATACCTTCGCTACGCCTATCATTGGCTAATCAGTGTGATATGCAAATTAACCGCCAACAAAGATGGCGGCTAATTTGCATATACCAGCTGGGAGCGAAGACTGAAGACACCGTAGAAGGAAGCCAAGCGATGGAGCCGAGGTAGCGGAGACAGCGGGAGAGAAGCAGCAGAGAAGGGCAGGGTAGGAGCGGCAGAGACGGGCGGGGTAGCAGTGGCAGAGACGGGCGGGGTAGCAGTGGCAGAGACGGGCGGGGTAGCAGTGGCAGAGACGGGTGGGGTAGCAGTGGCAGACAGGAGCGAAGCCCTATTCTTGCAGGAATCTTCCTGCAAACGGGCCTCTAGTGTGTATATATATATGCATATATGTATATGTGTATATGTATATGTTTATGTATATGTATATGTATATGTATATGTATATGTATATGTATATATTTTTTGTCTCCTCAGGTCTATAAGGAAACCTAAAGCTCTTCCAGCTTTTTGACCCTTAGCAGCATCCTACTGCCTGGCTTTTCAAGAAACACTTTAAAAATAAGAGAACAGATGATAGGGGAAGAGAAGGACTCACCTTTTTTAAGATGTTTCTTTCCCTAGGACCTTGCTGTTCAATGTTGGCTCAATGTTGTTCAGATTTTTTTCCTAGTTTTTTTCTGGCCTTAAACTCTTTTTTTTAAAAAATATATTTTATTGATTTTTTTACAGAGAGGAAGGGAGAGAGATAGAGAGTTAGAAACATCGATGAGAGAGAAACATCGATCAGCTGCCTCCTGCACATCTCCTACTGGGGTTGTGCCCGCAACCCAGGTACATGCCCTTGACCAGAATCAAACCTGGGACCTTTCAGTCCACAGGCTGACGCTCTATCCACTGAGCCAAACTGGTTTCGGCAGGCCTTAAACTCTTATAAGCAACTCCATCATATCTGGAGCAGAATCATAAGATGGTGAAGAACAATTTTAACTTTTTAAACAGATATAAAGAAGATAGACTATAAAATGGGATGGTAAATGTAGTAAGGGATCCCTGTTTTGAATAAGGCCTTAAGTATATTTATTCTAATGTATCTGGATGTACACACAAAATCTATGCAAATTTATTTCTGAAAAAGGCTAACATCTTCCTCTATGCAAAGTTTGAAATGAACTTCATGTCATAATAGACCTCAAAGCACAATAATGTTATTTGGAAATAATAGGTACACAGAGACAGACTTCTCTCTAAGGAGTATTTCTCAGAACATGTTTGGGAACTCGTTGTCTTTTCCAAGGTTGAGAAATCAATAGAAAAAGCATCAGCTACTTTTGGGTCAGATGCTTTGCTGACATTTTAGCTTACATGTTTTTACTGTCAAGGGACTCAAATCAATATTATATAGTTTTCATGGCAAATAGATAATATATCGTTAACAATTTTTGAATGTAAATAGATAATTACAATTTTCACATTGAAAGTTGAAGTGTATAACCAGCTGGCAGGAGGAGTTAATTGTGATAAAATTTAGAACTGCATGTATTTTCCTGCTTTTGACATTGAAATGTTAAGCTTGCTTTAGTACCTGTGTTTGTTTAATTTCCATTATCATGATTCCCAAGGGGACACTGCTATTTCACAGGCCTCATACACACAATAACTAAAATCAGCCTTCGTGAAGGAGGTTAAGGGTAGGGCAATTGGATTTCTGCAATACTGACTCAAGGACATCTGATAGGGCAATGTCTGTACAATTCAGTCTAAAAAGAATCGATATGGAATATCCATGTATTATGCTACTCTGAATTGACAGAATTCTAAATATATCATAATGAAATTTTAGAATATATTTTTATAAGTACCTAGCTTGACCAAAAAAAAATTATTAAGACAAAATCTTTAAATTCATAAATTTTCTGTATAACCCATGGAAGGCTTCAGTGCTTGTTAGAATTGTTATAGGAAAACTAGACAGGTTAGGAATGGAGACTTTCTTGAGTAGGTAAGTAGGATTACAAGAGACGTCTGTGGTTCTATTACTTGTGCAGCCATTCCACTGATGAGTTCTATGACCTCTAACTAGTCACTTAGCACTACTCTGAGCTTAATTTCCTTCCTGTGTATAAAGAAGAAACAATGCTTGATGTAGATACTGCTGTATCCATAAAAACTGCCATAATAGTGAAGAAGCATAGTTAAACTTAGGCATTGTTCCTTTAAAAATGAAAATCACATTGAAATTTAAGAAAGTCTTGCCCAGCTGGTGTCACTCAGTGGTTGAGTGTTGAACCATGAACCAGGAGGTCACGATTTGATTCCCAGTAAGGGCACATGTCCTGGTTGTGGGCTCAATCCCCAGTGTGAGGCATGTAGGAGGCAGGCGATCAATAATTCTCTCTCATCATTGATATTTCTATCCTTCTCATTTCCTCTCTCTGAAATCATTAAAATATATTTAAAGAAATTTTTTTTTAATTAAGAAAGTCTTAAACAATCTCATCAGTGCAGGGATGGAAAGCAATTAAATATATTGCTTTGTCCTTCAAATCATCACCAAAAGGTTAATTGTACCCCTTATCCTATCTAATAAAGATGTAATATGCAAATTGACCATCACTCCAAACACACAAGATGGCCACCCCATGTAGTCAATGGCCACCCCTATGTGGACACAAAATGGCCACCACAAGATGGCCAGCAAGGGAGGGAAGTTGGAGGAAACAGACCTGCAGGGGAGGGAAGTTAGGGATGACCAGGTCAGCAGGGGAGGGCAGTTAGGGGCAATCAGGCCAGCAGGGGAGCAGTTAAACATTGATCAGGCTGGCAGGGGAGTGGTTAGGGGGTTATCAGGCTGGCAGGCAGAAGCAGAAGCAGTTAGGGGCAATCAGGTAGGCAGGCAGGTGAGCGGTTGGGAGCCAGCAATCCTGGATTGTGAGAGGAATGTCCAACTGCCCATTTAGCCCCAATCCCACCAGGCAGTAGGACATCCTTCAAGGGGTCCCAGATTGAAAAGGGTGCAGGCTGGGCTGAGGGACACACTCCCCCATGCACGAATTTTATGCACCAGTCCTCTAGTGCAATGATATTTATTGATGTAATTGATAGTGAATGTTTGCTGATCAGTCTCTTTCAGTATTTATTATCCATTTTATATATTATTCCCAAAATGGGCATGGATTATTTAGTTGAGCAAGAAGTATAAACATGAAAGTTTACTCAAAATTCAAGGAATTTAGAAAATAAATAAACAGTATAAAGATGAAAATAAAACTTATATTCCTAATAATTTAGAAGCACACAATTAGCTGTATTTACCAATTATTCTAACGTTTATTAAACTAGATTTTTTTTTCTTATTGCATACTACCCGTCTATATAGTGGGATTTTTCAAACTTGAAATTTCTTTGAAATGAAAGGGATACTTAACCCCAAATTTGTGGCTTTTATGTCCTTATTTTTTTAATTTAAAGAAATAAAATAAAAACATTCATTTTCATAAATAGTTCTTTATTCAATAATAGTAACTTTTGGAGTTTATTTCTTATATCCCTTTTTCTTTTATTTTCTGGGTTAGTATAAAATTATTGATACCCTTCTATAAAAATCCATTCCTTAGAAGCACATTAAACTTAAATGAATCAAAATGAAAATTCACATCTAAGAACTATATTAATTTTAAATGAAGTGAAATAAAGAATTTTATTTCAGAAATGTCTTTTACTCCTAAACCTTTTCTCTAATGTGCATAATCCAAAGAACTTGATATACAACTAGAGGAAAGATCAGTTACCTGATCTGAATTCAGTTCATTGAATATTGAATTAAATTCAGTGAACAGTCTATTTTATTTAATCTAAGATATCACTAAATTTAAAATGCTTAATTATTTTGTATTTCACTAAAGCAGATAAAAAGCTGAAAAAAATATAACAAAATATTTTAACAGATAGAATACTTATATTTTGCTTAATTAATGAGTACTTTTACACTTACCAAAACAGATCATAGACATAAAATTTTTATGTATACATTTGAACCAGAGTTTCTTTGATGTATACCTAACATAATAAGCAAAATCAACTTATTTATTTTCTGATTTTGATTCTTCTGTATCACTTTTAAAGTCAGGGTCCATTTCTGTGCTTTTCTACATAGTTTTTCCTACTTTCAAGAATATTAGGGACTGGTATTTTCTGAGATTTCCTTTTAAATGAATGGTAACTACTTTCATGTCAATCTTTATATGCAGTAGGACAGAAAATTAAGTATCTAAATTAAGATGCAAATAACTTTTACGATCATTAGTTGCTCTATTATTACTGTTTATTTATATATTCCCCACCACCCAAAGTAAATCCAACAAACTAGATGGTAATAATAATTTTTAAAAATTTCATTGAACTGATTTTTAAGACAAAGATTTAGGTAAGATTTCTCAAATAATTTGGTGGTGGTGTTATTTTTCTCAAAGAAAATACAACATAACAGATACCTTATCTCTTAATTAACAAGCACAGTTTTAGGTATCCAGTCTCTTTAGTAAATAGTAACTGTCAGAGCCAGCAAGAGCTCTGCTCAGATCTGCTGCTCTGAGTTGCTCTGAGGCCATATATTCTTCTACATTCTTCCCGACTATGCCAGGGCAGGTTTCTTCTTGAACCCTGCCATTGTACTAACTGTTGGGAACTTAGTCCAAGTTCCTCCTTTATCTTCTGCTCACTAATTATAAGTGTTGGGTCCGAGCCCCTCTGATTGGGGCTGGACCTCCTAGGATGCTGGGCCTTAGAGGGAGAAGCCATGAGAGGTTGTGGGTGTATAAGAATGAGTCTTTATTACAGAAGCCAGTGGCCATAAGCCATTAGACAAGACAGTCTTTTATAACAATGTCCCAATCAGGCATCCATACACCGGCTGGTAAGTACATATCTTTTCCACATAGTAGCACTTCTAATAGTCTCTGTACCCACAGTCATTATCCCAGCAGTGGCGCTGACTCTAAACTCACTGCCTTACATTGTAGTATTGTAGTGGTGTCTGAGCTCCCCTTAGAGTTACAACGTCAGCGGCTTCTCCTGTCTCCCCTGCCCAGCACCCTGGCTGGTCTTTGGAGCCTTACATCTCTGTATAGCACACTCCAGCAAGCTAGCTGGCCAGTAACTTGTATATTATTCCAGAGACAAAGAAGGCTAGTTACCAACAGTGACATCAATCACTTGGGTTATAGAAGGGCACAGTGTATGGTAAGATCGCTGTGGCCTTGCAGCTGTGTTCAGAGTGGCCTTGGCCACTCAACATACTGTCAACAAGGCCTTTTACATTCTGAGTGGCCTTGACTGTCTGTCTGTCAACTCTGGCATGGTTCCCGCAGTAACCTGTGCTGGCATTTCTCTCTACAAATCCTCAAAATATTTGATCTATGTTGAGATATATAACTTACTTAAGTCTAGAAGTGCCTACCCTTTATTTAGTCATACTTCTAACATTTGGTATTTTCCAATATTCATTTTTTTCTTTCCCTCATCATTGCCTATTCTTGCTAATTTAGGTTTCATCATAAACATTTATGACTCATACATAGCGATATTTTTTGCATTTCATAATATACATATTCTGTTTTATACAGAGATTTAAATATTTATTTGTCTTACATTGTGTTTCACATTAAAACTTTAATATTGTCTATGAATTATCTTTTAATTACCTTGTTTTTTAATTATCCACTGTATTTTTTTCCATATAACCAGTAGCGTTTGTTTCTGTTGTAAGACCTTCCTTCTTAAAAGGAGATCTTTGGTTTGTCTTCTATTGCTTCATATTCTTCCTCATTTTTGTTATTAGTACTTCATAGTTATATCTTCTTGTGTAATATGACAGCCTACCCCAAAAACAGATGAAATCATAGTTCTTAGAAACACTTAGAACATTATGAATTGTGCCTTAACTTAAATGAGGCATACTATCCAAAAAAGTTTTAAACCCCTATTTCCCTAGTGTTTTAAACAGCCAGTCAATTCCATTTTGATGGTAATAGCTGGCAATAAATCATTCAATCAATCAATCTGTGAAATGCTTTGTTAAACAAAGTTAAACAGATTTTTATTTATCAGATTTGAATATATGCCTCTGTATTGTACATTTTTAAGTTACTACAACCAGTATTTGTCACTCATCCTCTTCTAGAAAGAATATGCAAGCATCTTTTTTAAAGAAAGCATACAAATTTAGCAAAGCAATGAAGCCAATGACAATCAAGGAGTTTTCTCTAAAATACTCTTCAAAATAAGCTCACCTACATTATGGAAATGCAAAGCACCAATTGAGACATCAACAGCAATTCTCTCAAGCAGAAAAGTATTAAAAATAGAAAGAATAAGAATAATTGAAAAGTCACTGATTTGGAACTGAGTGTTGTCAAAAGTAAAGGGCTAGTTTGCAGCACTAACATATTCAAGAAGACGATGTTCAATTGTTTTCAGTGGCAATCAGCAGGAGGGAATCAAGCACCTCATAGCAATTACTAAATTTCTTCGAGAATCTGTTATAACATTGCTTTGGGGAGGCAAGATAAGAAATAGTCTAGCTAAGAAGCTACATCAAGAAAAGTAGAGAAACGAGAGAGACCATATCAGCTTTAACTTGTGAAGCTACCTGAAAATTAAAGGTGGTGTGCTTTGGGAGGAAGGAAAATTCGATTTAATAGTGAATGCAGAATAATTAAAAGAGAATGATTTGTCTGAGGAAAAATACCACAAAATATAATTTCTAAATTTTAAGATCAAATATTATATTACATTTAATATTTTGTGGCTTTGAAATAATTTAGCAAATAACCATTTTACCCAGTGTATTAAGAATTTGCATATAAATTGTGGAAAAAAATCAATCAAGTAAAAATTTAACTTCTCTGATTATATTGTATACACTATGTCATTAGATGGAGAGAGTAATAATGTAATACAGGAAAAAGCAATTAAATTTTGTATATAACAAATTATAATAACAAAGAACTGAGTAAATAAATATAAATTTCAATAAATTTTACCAGGCTCCCAACTGGATTAGAAAAGTACTATCGTTTTTAAATTATAGGGCATATAATTAAAATATAAAAAGGACAAATACTGATCTTCAAAAATTAGAATATGTAGAGGAGAGGGAAAACTAGCAGCCAGATAAGCAAATGTGTCCTGAGCTTTATCCTGAAGCAGATAGAAGGAGCATCTAAATCAAATAACATCCACCCAGAATTGGTGAATTAGACACAGCTCGTGAGACAATTCACAGCCGAAAGGGCAGAGGATGCCTGGAGAACGGTAGGCTCAGGGACCAGGGCTGGAGAGAGATCCACGACCACCGGGCCGAGAGTGTCAGGAGGAAGCTGCACTGCACCAAGGCCATGCCCCTTGGGGACAGATGTAACATCCAACTGTGGAAAGGAAGTCCACAGGGCTGCTGGTGGCAGGGGATTCCACTAGTAGATTTAAGTCCACAGCCAGGAAAGGCTGAGCCCAGAAAGCAGCCTGAACACCTGCTCAGTGCTGGTGCCGGGAGGAGAGAAACTTGCAGTGGCATGGTTGTATTGTCTCTATTTGGTCTTTGCTTTTATTTGCTAAACCCAGTTCATAGGACATTTAAACACAAACACTCACCCGTGGCTGCCGTGCAGGCGGAGCTGCACACTTGCGGAGTCTGGGAAGAAGCTGTGGAGGAGAGCGGGTCAGAGAGAGGTGACCGGGAGTCTGGCACTGAGACATTCCTAACCCTCTGGACCTAAGCAGCCACTTTTCTCCTGGAGAGCCAGCCCCTCCCAGCAGCCTGGAGAAAGCCAATAGAGCTATATCCTGACTACACCCTGAGCTGTACAAAGGACACAAAAACTCTGAATACCCCTGAAGAGCCAGCCCTCAGGGATTGGGTTGAAGAGAGGCCATTCAGTCCCAGAAAGCGATATAGCACCCTCCCCACCAATAGCCCTGTCAGAAACAGATGCGTGAGAGATTAAGATTGACAGCGGGCAGACAGGCAAAGTGAGCAGATTTGTCCTATCTGCTTACAGCCAAGGCTGTGGAGATAGACACAAACAGAGGAGTGGTGGATCGCTTGGAACTTCAACAGGGTGCTGACAACCGAACAGGAAACTGAGAAGCGGCAGACAGAACAGAAGAGAGGGGTCCTAAAACCAGCCCCCATGGGGCATTAAAACTGGGCTGAAACAAATGACAATTTACTTTTTATTTTTTATCTTTTATTTAAAAATATTTTTCTTTTTTCTTTTTTCATATTTTTCTACATTCTATTTTTATTGATATTTTATCTTATTTTTTTCTTTTTTTGTCACCCTTTTCTTCCTCACTTCTCCCTCTTTCATCCTGTTTTCTCTTATCCTGTCCCCACGTTAGTTTCTCTCTTTCTTTTCTTTTTACCCCTTGTTAAAATTGATCTTCTTCATCTGCTTTATTGACATATTATTATTATTACTGTAGTCTTTCTTGGCTTACTCATTTATTTAATTTCCTTTTTCTTGCTCCAAATCTATGCACCCTTCTCCTTTCTCTTTCTTTACCAGTCAACTTTTTTTAATGCTTATTTTTCCTGTCCCCTCTTGCTCTCTTTTTCTCCTAATTGTTTAATTAGTTTCACTCACTAAAGTCAAGCCTACCTGCTCTG
The DNA here is from genome assembly GCF_014108235.1 of Myotis myotis. NCBI lineage: Eukaryota > Metazoa > Chordata > Mammalia > Chiroptera > Vespertilionidae > Myotis > Myotis myotis. Next base: position 63,804,478 of record NW_023416335.1, on the reverse strand, counting down.
TTCTCCTTTTCCTAAAATGGATGAATAAATGAGTAGGTATATAGATATAGATATAGATATAGATATAGATATAGATATAGATATAGATATAGATATAGATATAGATATAGATATAGATATAGATATAGATTCATTTGATTTATTTTCACTTATTTATTTGCTTTGATTTTTTAATTAAAAAAATTGTTTTTCCTTTCTTTTCTTTTTATCCACTCTTTCTCTTTCTATCTCCTTGTACTGAACCAAGGTCCTTCCTTCTATTCATTCAATTCCTTAACCTTACTTTCTGTAGATAAGCTCTGCTTCTACAGATTCTTCCTCCCCCCCCCTTTTTTTTTTCCAGGGTGTTTATTGTTTGCATTTTTTAAAATATATTTTATTGATTTTTTACAGAGAAGAAGGGAGAGGGATAGAGAGTTAGAAACATCGATGAGAGAGAAACATCGATCAGCTGCCTCCTGCACACCTTCTACTGGGGATGTGCCCGCAACCAAGGTACATGCCCTTGACCAGAATCGAACCTGGGACCTTTCAGTCCACAGGCTGATGCTCTATCCACTGAGCCAAACTGGTTAGGGCTGTTTGCATTTTTTGGTTTATCTGTTTGTTTTGTGGTGTTTTCTCCCCATATTTTTTTTCTTCTTTTTCTTTACTCTCTTACCTTTTTCCCTTTCCTCAGTATAATCTTGCTATCTTTTCTTTATTCTAATTCTCTTTTCTCTGGTGGTCACTTTTATTAGGGATATTGGTGTCATGAGTACATTCATGTTTTGTTCCCTTTGTATCATGGTTTGTTGAGTCATTTTTTTGTGCTTTTTAGTCAACATGGTAGAGAGTGAGCCACATAACATGTCACCCTCAGAGGAGACTCTATCCATGAATGGGACAGTAACAGTCAAGACCCAACTACACGAAGAGAACCCAAATATCCCAAGTAGGGGGCATTCCTAGAATGCCCATCCCAGAGCGCCTGAGAAATTGTACCACTGGGTCCAACAAAATATCTCCTATACAAGACAAACTTAAAAAAAAAAAAAAATCTGGGTGACATAGAAGTTTGATCTAATACATAGAAACAACCACAAAGAATTAGAAAGATAACAATAAGAAAAGCTCAGAGTAAGCAGAAGAAAGAAAATAATAAAGATCAGAGTGAAAATAAATGTAATAGAGATAAAAAAAATAATACAAAAAATCAATGAAGCCAAGAGCTGGTTCTTTGAAAGGATAAACAAAATTGATGAACCTCTATCCAGGCTCACCAAGAAACAAAGAAAAAGGACCTAAATAAATAAAATCAGAAATGAAAGAGGTGAAATAACAATGACCCACTAACATACAAGGCATTGTAAAATGTCCATACTACCCAAAGCAATCTATAAATTCAATGAAAAACCCATTAAGATACCAAAAGAATATTTCACAGACCTAGAACAAACTCTCCAAAAATTTGTCTGGAATCAAAAAGACCCTGAATAGCCACAGAAATCCTGAGAAAAAAGAACAAAATTGGAGGGATCACAATACCAGACATCACGTTATATTACAAAGCCACTGTTCTTAAAACTGCCTGGTACTGGCTCAAGAACAGACATATAGACCAATGAACAGAACAAACAACACAGAAATTGACCCAAGCCATTATGCTCAATTAATATGTGACATAGGAGGCAAGAGTATACAATGAAGTCAAGATAGTCTCTTCAATAAATGGTGTTGGGAAAATTGGACAGATACATGCAAAAAAAAGTGAAAGTAGACCACCAACTTATACCATACAAAATAATAACTCAAAATGGATAAATGACTTAAACATAAGACAGGAAATCATAAAAATCTTAGAAGAATCCATAGGCAGCAAAATATTAGACATACGTCATAGTAATACTTTACCGATACAGCTCCTAGGACAATGGAAACTAAGGAAAAAATAAACAAATGGGACCACATCAAAATAAAAAGCTTCTGAACAGCAAAAGAAACCATCAACAAAACAACAAGAAAGCCCACTGCATGGAAGAACATATTTGCCAATGTTATCTCTGATAAGGGTTTAATCTCCAGAATTTACAGGGAACTCATACAACTTAACAAAAGGAAGGAAAAAATTCAATCAAAATTGGGAAAAGGACCTAAGAACACACTTTTTGAAAGAAGACATACAGAAGGCCAAGAGACATATGAAAACATGCTCAAAGTTACTAATCATCTGAGAGGTGCAAATCAAAACAACAATAAGGTACCATCCAGACTTGTCAGAATGCCTATCATCAACCAATTAGCAAATGACAAGTGCCAGCAAGGATGCAAAGAAAAAGGAACCCTCGTGCACTGCTGGTCGGAATGCAGACTGGTACAATCACTATAAAAAACAGTATGAAGATTCCTCAAAAAGTTAAAAATGGACTCCCATTTGACCCAGTAATCCCATTTCTAGGAATATATCCCAGGAAATCAGAAACACCAATCAGAAAGGACATATGCAACCTTATGTTCATAACTGCACAATTTATAATAGCTAAGATTTGGAAACAGCCTAAATGCCCATCAGCAGATGAATGCATTAAAAAACTGTGGTCCATCTACTAAATGGGACACTACACTGCTGTAAAAGAAAAGGAAATCTTGCCATTTGCAACAGTATGGATGGACCTGGAGAGCATTATGCTAAGCAAAATAAGCCAGTTGGGGAAAGATAAATATCACATGACCTTACTCATTTGTGGAATATAATGAACAACATAAACTGAAGAACAAAAATAGAGCTAGAGACATAGAAGCATCAAACAGACCTTCCAAACTCAAAGGGAAGGTGTAGGGGGAGGAAGGCTAAGAGATCAACAAAAGGACTCCTTTGCTTACAAATAAGCACAACTCATGAACATGGACAGTAGGGGGGTGAGGGCATGTGCTGGGTAGTGGGAGTGTCTGGGAGAGGTCAATAGGTGGGAAAAGGACACTTGTGTAATACTTTAAACAATAAATAATTTATTTTTAAAAAATTAGAATATGTAGAATACATTTAATTTTAAAATAAGTGTAATGACTCAATAATTTTTAACTACAAAGAGCTCATAAATCACCATTTGGAAAAAAATAATTATTATAGTGAAAATGAATAACATTGATAAGTAAAAGTTATTAATTCATATGTTTATAAACATTACTGAAGATTACTGAAAATAACATGTTTTGCAAGAAAGGTAATTAGGGCAGATGCTCTATATAGATTATTGAAGATAGGTTAGGCTTATTAAAGCACAAAAAGATAGATAGATCTATATATACTGATGATCTATCTATCTATCTATCTATCTATCATCATCATCATCTATCTATCTATCATCTATCTATCTATCTATCTATCTATCTATCTATCTATCATCTATCAAGAGATCCTATATAATAAAATCCTAACATGCTAAGTGTTCAATTGTCCAGTCGGTTTTTCAACCAATCAAAGAGTAATATGCTAATGATATGCTAAGGCCACTCAACCACTCACTATAATGTGCACTGACTACCAGGGGGCAGACAGTTGACCGGTTGACCAGTCTCTATGATGGGCACTGATCGCCAGGGGGAAGATGCTCTGACCGGTAGGTGAGTTTGCTGCTGGGGTCCGGCCAATTGGGACTGAGTGAGACAGGCCAGACACACCAAGGTCTCTCCTTGGCTGGCCAACCTCCTGGGTCCCTCGCCAACCCCAATCATGCACCAGTGGGGTCCCTCGGCCTGGCCTGCACCTTCTCGCAATCCAGGACCCTTCAGGGGATGTTGGAGAGTTGGTTTCAAACCAATCCCGTAGGTCAGGCCAAGGGACCCCACTGGTGCACAAATTCGTGCACCAGGCCTCTAGTAGAGAAATAAAGTTAAGATGTAAGGTAAGAATGAAAAAAAAAATGAGTTTGAGAAGTTTGTGTATTCAAATAATTATTTATATTAATTGAACAAAGTATTTTTCTTGATTTGGTAGGCGATACAAAGAAATCCACTGAGTGTTCTTAAAAATGAAAAAAAAAGTGAATTACATATTATAGAAATATGTGACTAAAATTTCTTTCAAATCTTTTATTTCAATTGATAACTGTAGTTATTGTTTCTTGTTAAGCACACTGCAAAATCTCTCAAACTATCACTCCTACTCTATTCCCCACTCATTCTTCCCTACTCCTCACATTGACTACATTTATAAAATCAGTAAGTTATAGAATTTTAAAATAGGGTAGGGTATAGAGATGGTTTGGTATAATTTCATCACTTTAGAAATCAGAAAAATAAGGCCATGGCAAATGAAATTATTTAAAATTGCCTGGTTACTTTGTGATTCTGTCTAAATCCCATATATCATCCCATATATCTTTAGATATCCATATTTCAACTTATTTTTTATTAATTGTTTTGATACATAATTGATTAATAGGAATTTATAGGTTTCAAATGTTTATTTCTATGATACATGACCTGTATATTGCCTTTGTGGTACCCACCACCCAAAGTCAAATCATCTTCTATCACCATATATTTCCTACCCTTTCCCTCTGGTAACTACCATGCAATTATCTTTGTCTATGAGTTTTTGTTTGTTTGTTTTTCTTATTTGTTCATTTGTTGCTTTCAATTTTATGGCCTACATATGCATGAAATCAGATGGTAATTAACTTTTTCTGTCTTACTTATTTCTCTTAGCATCATATTCTTATCATCATATCCATGTTGTTGCAAATGGTAGCATTTCATCTTTTCTTATGGCTGAGTAGTTTTCCATTGTACTATATATTACATCTTCTTTATCCAGTCATCTATCGAGGGACACTTTGGTTATTTCCATGTTTTGGCAACCATGAATAATGCTGCAATGAACATAGGGTTGCATATATCTTTGTGAATACATATTTTCAAAAATTTTTGATAGATACTCTGGAGAGGGTTACTTGGTTATATGGTAACTCTAGACCTAATTTTTTGAGGAACTTCCAAAGGGAAACTGTCAACAACAACAACAAAAAATAAGGCAACCAACTGAATGGCATTAGATATTTACAAATAACAGCTCCTCCAAGGGGTTAATATCCAAAATATGTAAAGAACTTATATAATTCAACACCCAACAAACAAACAATATAAATAAAAAATGGGCAGAGCCCTGGCGGGTGACTCAGTTGGTTGGAGTGTCATACCACACACCAAAATGTTTTGTGTTTGATTCCATTCAGAGCACAAACCTAAGATTCAGGTTCTGTACCCTGTTGGAGCACATAGTAGAGGGAATCATGGATGTTTTCCTATCATATCAATATTTCCCCCTCTTCCTTTCTCTTTCTTATAAAATCAATAAAAAACATATCCTTGGGTGAGGATTAAAAAAAATGGGCAAAGAACCTGAATGGACACTTCTCCAAACAGGACATACCAATGGCCAAAAAATATATGAAAAGATGCTAAACTTCACTAGCTATTAGAAATGCAAATCAAAACTACAATAAGCTACCACTTCACACCTGTTAGAATGGCTACTATCAACAATATAAGTAATAACAAATGTTGGATAGATAGTGGAGAAAAAGAAACCCTCGTTCACTGCTGGTGCTATTGTAAACTGGTACAGCCAGTATGGAAACTGTATGGAGGTTCCATATTTCAACTTCTTGAAGCCTTCTGGAAAAAAACGATACATTCTCTTTTAAATCCCCATCACCATTTTTGGAACTTATAAAATGTGTCTTTTATTGAAGCACACAGAATTTTTTATCTCATTGGTCAGTTCTTTTTTTTTTTAATTGAATTCATTGGGGTAACATTGGTTAATAAAATTATACAGGCTTCAGGTCTACAATTCCATAATATATCAATTTATATTATACTAGAGGCCCGGTGCACAAAATTCGTGCATGGGGGGAGGGGGAGGGCAGGCGGGGAGGTCCCTCATCCCTAACTATACCCTCTCCAATTAGGGAGCCCTCAGGGGATGTGCTACTGACGGCTTGGGCCCACTCTCCATGGTTCTCTGCTTTCTGCAGGGCCTGCCTGCTCCACACCATGGGAAGGGCAAGCAGGCCCTGCTGGGTGCTGCTTACGGGTTGCTGCCACCACCACTCAGCAGGCCCTGCTGGGTGCTGCCTGCAGCCCCACTTGCCTGCTCCCTGGTCACTGCCGCCACCTCCCAGCAAGCCCTGTTTGGTGCTTTCTGAGCCCCGATTGCCTGCTCCCAGGCTGCCGCTGCCACCACCCAGCAGGCCCTGCTGGTTGCTGCCTGCGGCCCCCCTTGCCTGCTGGACTCACATTGCCGGGGTGACGCCTCCAGCGTCCTGCCCAGCCACTATGGGCACCGCCATCTTTGTCGTGGAGTGACAGTTAATTTGCATATTACGTTTTTATTAGATAGGACTAGAGGCTTGATGCACAAAATTCATGCAGGGGGTGGGGTCCCTCAGCTTGGCCTGCGCCCTCTCACAATCTGGGACCTCTCACTCCTAACCACCCACTCGCTTGCTCCTTACCATTTGGCTTACCACTCCTTAGTGTCATTGCGGAGGCAGGAGAGGCTCCTGCCACCACTGCCACTGCACTAGTTAGCCGTGAGCCCACCTTCTGGCTGAGTGGCACTCCATCTGTGGGAGCACACTGACTACCAGGGAACAGCTCTTCCATTGAGCATCTGCCCCCTAGTGGTCTGTGCGCATCATGGCAACCAGTCATTCTGGTCATTCCACCATAATGGTTGCTGGGCTTTTATTATATAAACTAGAGGCCAGTGCACAAAAATTTGTGGATTTGGGAGGGTCCCTCAGCCCAGCCTGTGCCCTCTCGCAATCTGGGACCCCTCGGGGAATGACCACCTGCTGGCTTAGGCCTGCTGCCCAGGGGATTGGGCCTAAGCTGGCAGTCAGACATCCCTCTGACAGCCCGGAAGCCCTGGGGGATGTCCACTTGCCATCGGGGAGCAGGCCTAGCTGCAGTTGGACATCCTTAGCGTTGCTGAGGAGGCAGAAGAGGCTCCCGCCACCACCGCTGTACTGGCAGCCATCAGCCTGGCTTGTGGCTGAGCAGAGCTCCCCCTGTGCGAGCACACTGACCACCAGGGGGCAACTCCTGCATTGAGTGTCTGTCCCCTGGTGGTCAGTGTGTGTCATAGTGACCAGTGATTCCCAGTCACTCTGCTGTTAGGTTCAATTTGCATATCCTTTTATTATATAGGATAGAGGCCTGGTGCATGGGTGGGGGCCAGCTGGTTTGCCCTGAAGGGTGTCCCGGATCAGGGTGGGGATCCTGCTGGGGTGCCTGGCCAGCCTGGGTGTGGGGCTGATGACTGTTTACAGGCTGGCCACAGCCCTTTCAGGGTGGGGGGTCCTGCTGGGGTGCCGGGCCAGTCTGAGTGAGGGGCTGATGGCTGTTTTCAGGCTGGCCAAGGCCCCCAGTGGGGACCCTCACCCCATGAGGGTGTGGCCATCCTTGGTGAGGGGCTGATGGCTGTGTTCAGGCTGGCCACAGCTCCTTCAGAGTAGGGGTCCCTGCTGGGGTGCCTGGCCATCCTGGGTGAGGAGCTAAGGGCTGTTTTCAGGCTGGCCACAACCCCTTCAGAGTTGGGGTCCCCACTGGCATGCCTGGCCAGCCTGGGTGAGGGGCTGATGGCTGTTTACAGGTTGGCCACAGCCCCCAGCCACCCAAGCTCCCAATGGATGCTGGCTGGAAGCAGGTATCTGGGATTTGTTCATCTTCTATAATTGAAACTTTGTTGTCTTTAGTGGAGGCCACAGCCGGCCAGGGCAGGCAGGATGCTTCGCTTCCTTGTTCGCCAGGGCAACCAAGCCTCCTGCTTGCTCCATCTCCGTGCCTTCTGGCCGCCATCTTTGTTGGGTTAATTTGCATATATTTGCTCTGATAGGCTGGTGGGCATGGCTTGGGTGTAGCAAAGGTATGGTCAGTTAGCATCTTTGTCTTTTATCAGTGTAGACTAAGGGCCTGGTGCACGAAACTCGTGCACTGGGGTGGGGGGGTCCCTCAGCCCAGCCTGCCCCCTCTTACATACTGGGAACCCTCAGGGGATGTCCTACTGACAGCTTAGGCCCCCTCCCTGCTCCTCTTGGAGAGCGGGCCTAAGCGGCAGTCTGCCCTCCCTTTGTGGGAGGCAACCGGGCTAATCAGGGGAAGGCACCAGCCCCATCACCCCGCTGCTGCAGCCACTGCCAATCACCACAGCCACCAAGGTGTTTTCATCAACACGGACTCAAGTCCCTCCACCATGAAAAAATGACAACTTTCTTTAGACTTTTTCAAGATGTGTTTTTCATAGGATATGACCTTTCTTTCTATCTTTCTTTTCTTTTTTTTCTCTCCCTTTCTTTCTTTCTTTCTTTCTTTCTTTCTTTCTTTCTTTCTTTCTTTCTTTCTTTCTTTCTTTCTTTCTTTCTTTCTTTCTTTCTTCCTCCTCACCTGAGGACATGTTTCCATTGATTTTTAGAGAATGTGGAAGAGAAAGGGAAAGACAGAGAGAAACATCAAAGTGAGAGGAACACTTTGATTGGTTGCCTCCTGATCTGGGCCCGGGCCAGGGAGGAGCCTGCAACCTAGGTACATGTCCTTGGTCAGAATTGAACCCAGACCCTGCAGTGAGCAGGCCAAGGCTCTGTCCACTGAGCCAAACCAGCTAGAGCAAGATATGATATTTCTTAGCCCTTCAGCAGTGGACCTTCATTTTTTTTCTCCAGGAGTGAGGTGGAAAAACCCTAGATCACCTTTTTGGATTCTTTTACCCAAGTTACTAAGAATATTACCAGTGACATACAGGGAGCTTACCTAAAGAGTGGTCAAAAAAGGTGTTTCCTCTGTAGTTCACACCAATCGCTGGCTCAGGCCCTGCCCAGGCCTAACACCTCTGGCCCAGGCATTAGGCCTGGGCAGTGGCTCCCTCGGCTTTGATCGCAGGTTCAGCCCTGCCCTGGAGCCCCCTTCCTCAGGCCTTTCCTAGGCTGCTCTGGGCCCACACAGGGCCTACCTCGTAGTGACCTGGGTGCTGATGATATTCCCAGGACCCAGGCCACTGGGTGCCTACGTTTGCAAATTAACTGCCATCTTTGTTGGGTTAATTTGCATACTCATCTGAATGGCTGGTGGCCGTATTGGAGGGATGGCCAATTTGCATGTTTATCTATTATTAGGTAAGACTAGAGGCCCAGTGCACGAAATTCATGCATGTGGGGGTTCCTCTCAGCCCAGCCTGCACCCTCTCCAATCTGGAACCCTTCGGGGAATGTCCGACTACTGGTTTAGGCCCGAACCTGGGGATCAGGCCTAAACTGTCAGTCAGACATCCCTCTCAAAATCTGGGACCACTGGCTCCTAACTGCTCACCTGCATGCTTGCCTGATTGCCCCTAAATCCCCCCCTGCTGGCCTGGTCGCCCCCAACTACCACCTCTTCCAGCCTAGTTGCCTCCAACTGCACCCCCCTCACTGGCCTGGTCTCCCCAACCTGTCCCCCCGTGGGCCTGGTCACCCCACGCAGCCTGCTGCTTGGTCGTTTGGTCACCCCTCACTAACCTCCCTGCCAGCCTGGTCACCGATGCAGCCTGCTGCTCAGTTGTTTGGTCGCCCCTCACCAACCCCGCCTACCGGCCTGGTTGCCCTACACAGCCTCTTTGGTTGTCCATTCAGTTGTGATGGTCACTTAGGCTTTTATATAGGTGGACTACAGGCCCGGTGCACAAAAATTTGTGCACTCGGGGGGGAGGGGGGGTTCCTCAGCCCAGCCTTTGCCCTCTCGCAATCTGGGACCGCTTGGAGATAACGACCTGCTGGCTTAGGCCTGCTCCCCGGTGGCAGAGGGCAGGCCCAATCCCTAGGTGCGGCCCCTGGTCGGGCTCAGAGCAGGGCCGATTGGGGAGTTGGGACACCAGCCCCTGTCATGCACAGAGCAGGGCGGATTGGGAGGTTGAGATGCCACCCTCAGTCATGCTCAGGGTAAGGCCGATTGGGGGGTTGGGTCACCGCCCCCTGTCACACTCAAGGCAGGGTCGATGGGGAGGTTATGGCTCTAATCCATCACACACAGAGCAGGGCCCGTGGAAGGGGGTTGTGGTGCCACCTTCTATCACCCACAGAGCAGGGCCGATCAGGGGGTTGGGGCACCGCCACTCTCACAATCAGGGAAGGGCCGATGGGGAAGTTATGGCTCTACCCTGTCACACACAGAGCAGGGCCCGTGGGGGGCGGGGGGTTGGGGTGCCACACCTTGTCACACACAGAGCAGGGACGATCAGGGGGTTGGGGAGCTCCCCCCTATCAGTCACAGAGCAGGGCTGATCAGGGTGCCTTCCCCTGTCACGAACAGAGCAGGGTGGATAGGGAGGTTGTGGCCCCGCCCCCTGTCACACACAGAGCCGCAGGGTGATCAGGGGTTTGGGCGCTGCCCCCTGTCACGCTGATCCTGGTGCCAGGAGGCCTCGCAGCTCTGCTGATCCCGGTGCTGGGAGGCATATTACCCTTTTACTATGTAGGATAGAGGCCTGATGCATGGGTGGGGGCCGGCTGGTTTGCCCTGAAGGGTGTCCTGGATCAGGGTGGGGGTCCCCACTGGGGTGCCTGGCCAGCCTGGGTGAGGGGATGATGGCTGTTTGCAGCTGGTCACACACCCTTCAGGGTGGGGGTCCCCACTGGGGTCCCTGGCCAGTCTGGGTGAGGGGCTAAGGGCTGTTTTCAGGCTGGTGGGTGACTGAAGCGCCCAACTGCTCCTTTTTTTCTTTTTTTTTTTAATTCTGGGCCAGCTTTAGCTCTAGCTCCAGCTCTGAGGCCTCTGCTGCTGAAAGCAGGTATCTGGTTTGTTTGGGTTCTATAATCGAAACACTGTATCAACTCCAGCTCTGAGATCCCGGCGGGTTGAAATCAGGTTTCTGGGGTTTTGTTTAGCTTCTATACTTGTAACAATGTTTCAAACTGCAAGCTCAGAGGCCTGCAAGGCAGGCGGGGAACGTTGGTTTCCTCCATCACTGAAGCAAACAAGCCTCATGTTAGCTTCAAGCTGTCTGGCTGCTGGCCCCCATCTTGGCTGGAAGTTAATTTGCATATCTCGCTGATTAGCCAATGGGAAGGGTAGCGGACGTATGCTAACTACTGTGTTTCTCTTTTATTAGATAAGATTGTATGTTCACCATCGAAAGTCAATCTCCTCCCATCACCATGTATCCCCCGCCTACCTTCTTCTACCAGGCCTTCTGCCTCAACCTCCCTTTCCCTTTGATAAACACCACACTGTTGTCTGTGTCTATGAGGGTTTTTGTTGTTATTTTTTATCAATCCCTTTGCCTTTTTTACCCATCCCCCAACACTGCTCCTCTATGACAACTGTCAGTGTGTCCTCTGTATCCTAAGTCTGTTTCTATTTTGTAAGTTATTTTATTTTATTGATAAGATTCCACATATAAGTGAAATAATATGATATTTGTCTTTTTCTGTCATTTCTTAAATATGCAAATTAAGTTGTATATATTTTTATTTTTTCCATATATCTTACCTAATTATATGATTTGACCTACATTGGACAAGTAACCACTTCCACTTGTTTGGTATTATATCTTTCTTCAAATGCATGTATTCTCAAATAATATATTGTTTAATTCAATTTTTTGAATAATATAAATACATGTTATGCATTATTAATAAGCATATTTTACTATATGTAATATTATGTAACTTTTTTTCCTAAATGTTTTATGTTTGGGGCTTATTATATTTATAGCTATACTTCCTTTTTTCTCTGCTAGATAGTATCTCCTTTTATGATTTACCATGATTCATATGCCCATTCCCTTTTAATGACATTTGGATTGCTTTGTTTTTGTAGCATTGCAAACATTGCTTCTATGAATAATTTCAGAGCTGTCTCAATTTTGCATATGTATGATTTCCCCAAGGGTGTAAGTCTTACCATAGAAATATGAAGTCATTAGCATAGGTACCTATCTATTAAATTCTGTACCTGCAATATCTATTCCAGAAAGGTTTTCTCAGTTTACATTGGCACTAAAAAAAATGAAAAAATTATTTCTACAATTTCTTCAGTGTACAATATTGTGAGATTTAATGTTTTACCAACCTTTTTTACTGAAAAAGTTGCATAAAGTAACTTAATTTCTCTAATGGAGAGATTTAGTATAAATTCTAAGTGATTTTCATATAAACAAATACACTTTTTACTTTATTTAGGGTTTGAATATATGTTTTTAGCTTAAAGTTTAAATGTTATTTTATTTTGCTAGTGGAGTATATAGAAGTTCTTCATTTTTTATTAATCAAGTTCATTTATTTTTTATGTTTAAAATCTTTTCTTATCTTTATGAAGAAATCCTTTTTCAAAGTTTATAAATATATTGTTTTACACTGTCATTCACTTAAATATTTTGTTTACTTATTAGTTTTAATTCATCTGAAATTAATTTTTATATATTGGGTAGATAGGATATCTATTTTATTTCTTTCCAAGTGAATGACCAATTATCTCAGTTTTTTTTTTTTTTTGAGTTGTACATTACTTTCTTCCTATTCAATATTGTAACCTCATTCATACATCAACTATTCATGTATGTGTGGATCTGTTTCTAAACACTATTTTGTGATCCATTGTTTTATTTTTCTATAGTAGCTGAACTCCTTAAATCATGAAAACTATAGCTGTGGTTTTTATCTAGTTATCGTGCTCAATATGTACTGGGATTCCTATATCTGAAAATTTATTTTACATATTTCTGAAAAAAATATTATATATCTTTCAGGATAATTTTTTTTCAGAAATATGTAATATATATATATATATATATATATATATATTATGATATTTTCCCATTTTCATTCTTTAGGTAAGTCTAATTATAAGTATGTCATACTATTCACTATTATTAACTCTATTCATCATGTCTACCAATATATTGTTCATGTTCCTATACTTCTTTGCTGCATTTCATTTCTTGACTTATATATCCCATTTTGCTAAATTCACCATCAGCTGTGTATAATCTATTATTTCACTTATCCACCCATTGTGTATATTATTTCAGTATTATATCGTGTGTTGTTGTTTTCTATAATTTCTATTTGCTTACATTTCCCATTTGGTTTGGGTTTAGATCTTCTAAAATCCTTATTCAGTTTTAAAAGTCTCACCTTCAATTTAACTAGCCATTGCTTTTGTTTTTCAATTTTCTATAGGTAATAATTCTGGCATTGGCAATTTGTTGTGTCATAAATCAGGGGAGAAGCACTTTTTTTGGAATAAATATTAAGGACTTTATTTTATTCCAAAAACGATGTTATTTGATTGTAACTGGGTTTCTACTTACGACTCCATTGAGATTTCAGTTTTATGCTTGGGATTTCCTATATCATGTTGGGTTTATTACTTCAAATATGCAATTAACTTTAGTGAAGACCAATGTCAACAAATTCTCTGAATAATACATATTATTAATATTTTCACTGAATATCAGGGCAGGCAATCATATTTCCTTATTTTTTTTTTTTTTTCATTTATAGGTGGGATGCTTGGTGTAGGCCTACATTTTATTGAAGCTATAATCTCTTCGTGGCCCCTTGCTCTATCCTCAGAGAGATTCTCCCTTTCCTTTAGCCTTTTTGCATCTCTAAAATGAGCATTGGGCAATATAAGTCTTTTGAGAGCTAAGCATATTTTTCAAATGGCATCCTACCTTTGCGCTCTTAGGAGTCCAAGAATTATTTTGTGCCTTGGAGTATTTGTTAATTTAAGCAATTGAATTCTTTCTCAAAATGTTTTAATAATGTCATATATTTGATGCTAGGAATCTTCATATGCCAATAGCTAAAAGAATAAGGCTTTTTGAGACAGTTGTTAAATTTGCTGTATTGCTTTGTTGCTTGCTGCCTCTACAATAGACCCAAATAAAGATACCTTGAACCTAAGAGTCTTTGATTTGTGGATTATACCATTAGCCTCAATTCTATGATGTCACCTTATGGAATTAAAAAATACAAGACCCTACATAATAGGTTATGCATGCACTGAGGCATCTTAGTCCTTTCAGAGTTTTTAAGCACTAGTAATAATTGTTTAAATTTTATTTTGTTTTTACATTGTTAAATTTTAATACATTTTTGTGTTGAAATTTTTATCTTCCTCTTTTTCTTATTTTTCAGTGATGAAAAGGATAATGTAAAAGAAATTTCTTTGTATAAACTTCTAAGACTTTAGTAATCATGTCTTTCTCTCTTCTTCTTAAGTCTTAATCTTAGTTCTCACAAGCTGTGTTGTTATTTTTTCCCCCATGAGCTTTCCTCTTTCTGGCAGTGCCTTATCAGATACAACAAATAACAAGTAAGTGTTATTAACAGTGTTTCCCAACTCTGTCCCAGAGCTAAATTTTCACTAAATACCTGACCCTTTAGCTCATTTTTAGGGACAACTCGCTTTTTTCTTTGCCACTGATAGCATTACTCATTATTTCCCAGATTCCAAATCCATATCTTCCATGGCAACTGATGAGCCAGGCCCATAAATGTCCTCCTTTAGGCACCGCTATCTAGCTATCTACACCAGTCAGGAGAGAACTGTTTATTCTGAATAATACCTCAAACTCTTCGTGGCATAAAACAACCAAGTTTTATTTCTTGGCTAACACCTGATAATAACGCAGAGATTGTATACCACTGTGAAAGTCCATCTCTCTCTTCTCACCATGGCTAGCAACATACCAAATGGTGTAGTATCCATTAGCTTGGAGGGAATAATTTCTTGCTATTTTAAGGCATGAAAATTTGGAATATATTTGTTACCACATAATACTTAGACTACCCTTACTTATGGTACAGAGTAAATTTTAAAATATCTGTAAATTTTAAAATGCAACTGGAAAGGAACGACTTTCTTGATGTCCCTTTGTTTTGTTTTTCTATCCTTCTTGATATTAGTAACATTACCACAACCCCAATAAAAATAAATATAATTTACAATTATCTTTTTTCCAGGAGTGTGGATAGAGCGTTGGCCGGCCTGTTGGACTGAAGTGTCCTGGGTTTGATTCCTGTCATTCACAGTCGCTTGCCAGAAACAACCAATCAATGTGTCTCTCTCCCTTCCACTCTATCTAAAAATCAATGTAAAAATATCCTTGAATGAGGATTAACAAAAATAACAAATAAATAAATCCACAAAGAAAAAAAGAGAAAATTAATAATTAAGGATATTTAAAATAAATCATCATCATCCATTTATGCTGTACATATCTGATAAGTAAAATAAAAACAACAAGGAATAATAGTTGTGTATTTTCATAAAATATACATATATATAAACTTTATGTAGAAAATATGAGATTGTTATAAAGAATTTGCTCATGTGATTATGTTATTGTGGGAGCTAACAAATCTGAAATCTTTAGGGCAAGCAATCTGGAAGCCTAGCAGGTATGGATGCTGTACTCTTAAGCAAAATTTCTTTTTTAAACATCTCATTTTTGCTCATATAGCTTTCTATTGGTTAGATGAGGCCTATCCATATTTTTGAGGGCAATATATTTTACTTATTCAACTCATTGTAAATGTTAAGCACATCTATAAAATATCTTCACAAAATATCTAGATTTGTGTTTGGTTAAATAATTAAATATTGGGGCCTAGTGATGATATATAAAATTAACTATCACACCATCTTTTGTGAATTGCCTGTGTGTCACCATCTACTCTAACAACATTCACTGGCTAATTTAAAGTTAGAAATTAGCAATTAAATAATGAATGATGATACTGAAATATGTAAATTGATTATTTAAATAAAGCATTTAGTGGGTTCTTGAAAATTAATGTATATAATTTTTTTTTTGTAGAAGAATCTGACCATAATCTTCAAACTATGTATATAAAACATTTTAATTATCTACTAGGGTAAAAAGCAAATGTGATAGTTTCATATTTACCATTTTTCTAACCGAAATCATTGTTTTGTTTTGTTTTTAAGAAGGGAGGTAGATTTTATTACTGACCATATAGGAGATTATTCAATATTGTATATTTTTCCCTATCTTCACCTGACATGTTATAATTTAAGGTACATTTATAACATTACCTTTTTTAATGTTTTAAAAAATATATGGTGGCATATTCTAATCATTCAATGCCCTTAAAATACATTAAGTAATGATAAAGTCTAAGAAATGGTTTGTTTAAATACTTCTAGCAATTTTAAATTAGAAAAAAAATTTTTTTTAATTAGATTTGTGCTTTTCTGTCTCCAAGCCCTTTCTACCAAAATTACTCGATTATAACTATTTTGTCTCAGAAAAATGATGTAGACAATGTACCTTGTGCACATTCTGAAAATCACAGGACTTCATATGAAGAACATGAAAAGCTACATATTTATATATACACTTAAGTTCTGTAGGTATTATTAATTTAACTTTAATTTTGGCAAACATTAAGTTTGGCAAATTTTGCTAACATTTCACCCAAATATTTCTCTCTTTCATCCACAGTGATAAGATTATATATTCAAGCCCAGTACAGAATGTATTCCTTAGCCTCTGTTGGGTTAGATGTGGCATCCTAGAGAATGGAACCAGAAGTGGTGTGTGGTGTTCTTCAGAGAGTGTATTGAGTTCTCCATCTTCTCTTCTCCTCCTCTCCCGATTGAATGAATCCTATAGCAAGGATCAAAGATAAAGGAAGCAAAAATAAATGACCTGAATCTGTTGAAACAAGAGGCTTTCTGCCCTTAATCACCTGTCCCATACTGTTCCTTTAATGATCAATATAAAATAATCGTATTTTGGCCATAATTGACTTGTATTTAGAAAAGTTTAACCTAACCAAATTTTCTAAGAATGTGCCTGTATTAGTTTCCTGGAACTACTGTAACAAATTACTAAAACCTAGGAAGTTTAAAATATCAGGAATTTACTCTATTCTGGAGACCAGAAGTCCAAATCAGATGTTAGCAAGCCTACCTTCCCTCTAGAGGAGCCTTCCTTGTGTCTTCTAGCTTTCGGGGTCTGTCAGCATTCCTTGTGGCTGCATCACTCCATTCTGCCTCCATCTTTAACATGGCCTTCTTTTCTTCTCCTTATATCCCCCTTCTGTGTGTCTCTTATAAGGACTCATCATTGGATTTAAGGGCCACATAGATAATCCAGGGCAATATCATCTCAGTATCCTTAATATAATCACATCTGCAAAAGATACATTTTTCTAAACAAGGTCACATTCAGAGGTTCCATGGTTGGGATGTGGCCATAACTTTTGGGGAACCACCATTCAATCCGGTATGGCACCTTTAAGAAAGTTTATGAGATTATGACTTTTCTTCATTCTGTAGTTGTGTTGTCTATAATACATCATATTGATCACATGAGCATTCAATAGAGAATGCTTAAAGCTATATTTATTAAGAAGAGGCTTTGCCCTGACTGGTTTGGCTCAGTGGATCGGCCTGCAGACTGAAGGGTCCCAGGTTCGATTCAGGTCAAGGGCATGTACCTTGGTTGCAGGCACATCCTCAGTAGGAGGTGTGCAGGAGGCAGCTGATCGATGTTTCTCTCTCATCGATGTTTCTAACTCTCTATCCCTCTCCCTTCCTCTCTGTAAAAAATCAATAAAATATGTTTAAGAAGTGGCTTCACAATTTTGCATACTAGTTATAAATGAAAGTTATCGTCTCTGACATTTAAAGATGAAATTTATCTGTACTGTTTCAATTACAAAATTAGAAAATGGTCAAATTACAACAAGGATTTTAAAAAATGTCCATGTCTTTATTTCTAGAAGTGAGGGATTTATGTAAAAGCAGACTTAAATGTCAAACAAAAGTTCCACTGCAGAAGCAGATCACAGGAACCTGATGTTAAAATGGGACTCTCCCTATCTCAATTTTGGCTGAAGCATAAACAAAATAAAAGCCAAGAATTCTCGAGACAGATGAAATCACGTTAAAAAGAGGGGGATTTCCAAAGAGGATTTTATTTGGAGAGAGGTCTATGTGGCTTTCACCAGAATGAAAACAGTAGATAGGGGTGAAAGGATGAGATTTGTAATTTCCTCTATTGTGAGGAGGCCTTTAACAGAACAACCTAGAACCTGTGCGATGGGCCCTGGTAATTGGAGGACATAAAGGACTATTTATGTCCTGAGCCATGCTTGGAAAGACACCATGACCTGTGGGGTAGCAGGGTAAGGGCTGCATTTGGGAAATAATTGTTCTCCCTTCTGGGACTAGCTAACAAGTGCCTGGGTGTAACAGTGGCCACATATGAATCCTGCAGTGCGGTTAGCCTGGCTTCATTTCGGAAGGAGCCTGCCCAAGAGGGAAGCCTGACATAGTAAAGGGCCCCAGAGGAAGCGAATTCTTGGGGAATGAGCTACAGTGGCATTAGAGGCAGGGCCCACACACCTGAAAAGGCCTGGTGTGTCAGTCTCTGATGATCCTACAGAATTTCCCTCAGGGCAAAGTCAATCTTAAATATCTGACATGCCTTAGAGTTCACAGAGCTTCTGAAGGCATTTTAAGTAAAGTGAAAAATTGCCTGTCTGCCAATCAAAATGATCCTCCTCCTCCTTCTCTGAGAAAGGGGATGTGAACTGTGAATGAGAAATAAAGAGGAATGTCCATGGTTGTTCCCAGGAAGGAGGTGGCAGCCCTACAACAATCCCTCACTAGGAAATGGGGTGGGGGCTACGGAAGTATTGGTGGGATTTACTCTAAATGTATACAATTCTGTGACATGTACTTATAATAAAGAAAATTATTCATGTGCAATTGACAATCAGGTGAATAAAATCACCCAAATGTGAAATCCTGTTAACTGTTAATTTTCTCTGAGTTACCAAGCAAAACATTCCATGTAGGGAAATAAACCAATTTGATTGAGTAACCCCTCATCATCTGGCCCTTTCTCAACTTAACTTACCCTGTGTATTGTTCCAGGGGGTGTCTTCGTTTCATATATTGTCCTGAGTTTTTGTACTTTTCTTCATTAAAACATGTAGCATGCCATCTTGGACATGAGTAATCCTTCCAGTTTGAAGAATTCATAAAGTGAACAACAACAAAAAGGGGAAGAGTGGGGAAGCCTTAAGAATTTAGAGAAGCTTGAAATATATATATTTCAAGGGGGGGATGGAAGAGATTAACCAAAGAACTTATATGCATACATGCATAGTCCATGGACACAGATAATACTGTGGTGAAGACTTGGGCTGGGGTTTGGGCTATCTGTAATACTGTCAACAATAAAAAATAAATTTTAAAAAAATGGGAGAATGTGTGACATTCTGACTGTAACTTGTAAAATTAGAAACAACACATTGTCATTCAACTTCTAAATTTTCATGTAAATATTCTTTCTAAGATTTATTTCCAAAAGTTTAAGTTGTCAGATTATAATTGTATAAAAATAGTTAACCTTACATAACTCATCTGAATATGAAAAACATAATATTATACCCTAAATAATGAATAATATATCTTTTTTGCATACTTATTAAGTAGGATCATTGTGACTCAAAAGAGAGTATCTATACATAATTCATAAAATTTTATATGAAAATATTGAACTAAACAACAATCTCAAATGACCACATGTGAGACAGGAGTGGTTAAAAGAGAATATAGATAATATGGACTTTCTACTGTTATGTTTATTTGTCAAGTCACAAGACTGGTTATAATAGCATTTTTTCCCACTACCATCTGAAGTTGTATATTCATATATAAATATGTTTGGCTGAATTCCTAAAATATTAAATTCAATGTAAACAATTTAAAAGAATGCCGAAACCGGTTTGGCTCAGTGGATAGAGCGACCACCTGCGGAATGAAAGGTCCCAGGTTCGATTCCGGTCAAGGGCATGTACCTGGGTTGCGGGCACATCCCCGGTGGGGGATGTGCAGGAGGCAGCTGGTCGATGTTTCTCTCTCATCGATGTTTCTGACTCTCTATCTCTCTCCCTTCCTCTCTGTAAAAAATCAATAAAATATATTAAAAAAAAAAAACAATAAAAAAAAACACATATAGTTTTAGACACCATATGTGCCTAAAATGTTAACATTGTTAATGTCTATTTTTTCTATTTAAAAAAAAATGTGTGAAAATATTGACCAAAAGATATTTACTACAAGAGAGGTATGAGTCACCATACATACAGATTCTATTTAGCATTGCCAATTACTAAATATTAGTTTACAAACAAAAATTTTACAATATTAATGCATGATTTTTCTTCTTTGAACATATTTACTTTTTTGTATGTTTGCTTTTAAAAACAATTTTTTTCATTTCAAAATAGTTCTGCATAGACAGAAAACTTGAGAAAATAGGAGAGTCCCCATGTAGTTCACATCCACTTTCTCCTATTACATCTTATATTGCTGTAGCATATTAGTTACACATAATAACCCAATATTGATACAATTGTTAACAAAAGTCCACACTTCATTCAAATTTTCTTATTTTTAAATCTAATGTATTTTTTTCTGTTCCAGGATACCAAATTACATTCGTTGCCATATGTCCTCAGGCTACTGTTTGTTGTAAAATTGTGTCATACCTTTCATCTTTGTTATGATATTGGAGTATCAAGGGGTACTGATTAGGTACTTGACAGAGTGTCCCTCAATTGGGATTGGTCTGATGTTTTTTCTCATGATTAAATAAAGGTTATGGGTTTTGGAAAGTAAAGTGGGATTATTTACCACAGAATTAAAGTGGAATTCTAATCTATAATAATAAAAGTGTAATATGCTAGTTAGACCGGACGTTTTTTCCAACGAAGACCTGGCTGCGAGGGCCAAGGCGGCCACCGCGGCAGGCAAGGGCCAAGGAAGAGGAGGCGGCCACCGGGGCAGCAGGTCTCTAGTTACATATAAAGGGAAAATGTAATTAATGTCACTAGTCACTATTGATATTAATCTTGAACACCTGGCTGAGGTAGTATTTGTTAGTATTTATTCCTTTTTCCATACAGTATGCTTAGGAGAGAATTAATTATGTGTAGCCCATACTTAAGGTGTGGGTAGTGACCTCCACATACTTGAAAGTAGACTATCTATATCAGTGATGGCGAACCTTTTGAGCTCGGCGTGCCAGCATTTTGAAAAACCCTAACTTAACTCTGGTGCCATGTCACATATAGAATTTTTTTTGATATTTGCAACCATAGTAAAAGAAAGATTTATATTTTTGATATTTATTTTATATATTTAAATGCCATTTAACAAAGAAAAATCAACCAAAAAAATGAGCTCGCGTGTCACCTCTGACACGTGTGTCATAGGTTCGCCATCACTGATCTATATCATTACTTTGAATTCTTTGGCGTGGTAGATTTGTCTTTCTCTGCCATTTATGTACATATTCAATTATTTATTTATATCAATATGGGTCTGTAAATAATATTTTATATTTTGGGTCATAATCCAAACTAATTTGTTCCTTAAATTGTTCAATTGTGGGGCATTGAGAACTCTTTCAGTTGGGTCCTGCATCCCTCATAATTTGGGGTTGTATTTTGAGCATAAGACCATCTAGTGTATTTTCTGCCCTAATCCTGGAATCAGCCAGTTTCCCAAGATGAATTGGTTTCTTTTTTTAGAGAAAACAAAGCCTTGTCTCTACATACGCTTATTAACATTAGAATATTGTTGTTAGACGTTCTCAGCTAACAGAGCAATAAATTATTATGTATATATCTATGTGGGTATAATACATATTTATAAATATTTCTATATGTAATCATTTGCTTCTGATAAGCTGAACATGAATTCATACTAATTTCTCCAACTCTGGTCCATTGCAAATAAAATATTTTAGCCTTATCAATGACTTACCTGTAACCAACCATGCCAAATCTAGTGTACAAGATGCATACATTTAACTAGAGGCCCAGTGCACATATTTGTGCATGGGTGGGGTCCCTTGCCTGGCTGGCTATCAGGGCCAATCAGGGCCATCTCACCCAATTCCAATCAGGGCCGATCAGGGCCGGCCAGCCAGGGGGAGGGACCATGGCCAGCTGAGGAGAGGGATTGTGGGAGATTGGCTAGCCGGCCAGGGGGAAGGACAGTGGGAGGCTGGCTGGCCACAGGAGGTTGTCTGGCCATGGGAGGTTGGCTGTACACTTAGGCTTTTATCCTATACTAGAGGCCTATTGTATGAAATTCATGCACTCTGGGGGTCCCCAAGCCTAGCCTGTGCCCTCTCACAGTGTGGGAGCCCTGTGATCAATCACCCCAAAAAGATATGCCCCACCCACCCACCCATCTGGGGCTCCTCAATGGATTGCTCCAAAGAGGTAGGCTGGAGCCAGGGTGCCCACCTCCATGCCGCATGGAGCTGCAGGACCCCAGGCCTCGACACGTGGAGCCGCAGGCCCCGCCTCCACACTATACATGCAGCGTCAAACCCCTGTCCACCCGTGCACGCCCATTATGTATACAGCTTCCTGGCGATTGCTCATTGCAGTGTGAGCGCATCACAGTGTGAGAGTGTGACGACCACATAGGCTTTCATTAATAGGACTAGAGGCATAGTGCATGAAATCTGTGCATGGGGAAGTGTTCCTCAGCCCTCTCCAATCTGGGATGCCTCGGGGGATGTCCAACTGCCTGTTAGACCTGATCCTGCGGGCCTAAACAGGCAGTCAGACATCCATCTCGTAATCAAGGACCACGGACTCCTAACCACTTACTTGCCTGCCTGCCTAATGCCCCCAACTGCCCTCCCTCTTCAGCCTGGTCGCCCCCCACTGCCCTCCCCTGCTGGCCTGGTCACCCCCAACTGCCTCTGCCTCAGCCACCACCACGATGGCTTTGTCCAAAAGGAAGTCGGATGTCCAGAAGATGGCCAGTTGACCTGGTCTAATTAGCATATTACCCTTTTATTAGTATGGATAGATTATATAGAATAGGATCACTTATATTGGGGGGGGGACACCTTTTTTCAGCAGGAGAAGATGCTCTTGGCAGACAAAAATACATAACCCCTATATCAGGACTGATAGCCAGCCATATGCACTATATTTCCAAACCAGTTATTAAAAAATTGAACCACTTTCATACACTTTACACCAAATAGCTGTTGCCATTAAAACCCCACCTTAGGTTCTGCCTTCACAGTTCACCTTGATTAGGTTCTGATTGGTCGGTTTCTATGCCAGCCAGCATCAAAAGCTCCATCTCCTAGGCAGCTATTGGCTCCTCTGTGAAATCCAGAACAGCCCTGCCTTCATGTTGGCACCAGCCCTTGAGTCACGCCCCAAGTCCACTACTAGGTGTATCTCTGGCCTCTTTGAGAAGCAGCTCCTCAGATCTGTGCTGGTGGCAATTTTGAATTCTCATCCCTGACCTAACCTTCTTACAGTGCAAGCTCTGTGAAGGCAAGCATTTGTCTTGTTCATTCTTAGTTCATTCATAGACTTTACCTGTCTCTACCGCATGGTGACTGGTCGAACGGTCGTTTCTGTTGTCACGGTCACTGCCTTTTTATATATATAGACTAGGAGCCCGGTGCACAAAATTCGTGCACTTGGGGGGGGGTCCCTCAGCCCAGCCTGCCCCCTCTCACATACTAGGACCCCTCAGGGGATGTCCTACTGACAGCTTAGGCCCCCTCCCTGTTCCCCTTAGGGGAGTGGGCCTAAGCCGCAGTCTGGCCTCCCTTTGTGGGAGGTGACCGGGCTGATCAGGGGAAGGAACGAGCCCCATCACCCCACTGCTGCAGCCACTGCCAGTCACTGCAGCCACCAAGGTGTTTTCATTAACACGGGCTCCAGTCCCTTCATCATGAAAAAATGACAACTTTCTTCAGGCATTTTCAAGATGTGTCTTTCATAGGATATGACATTTCTTTATTATTTTTTTTTTATCCTCACCTGAGGATGTTTCCATTGATTTTTAGAGAATGAGGAAGAGAAAGGGAAAGACAGAGAGAAACATCAAAGTGAGAGGAACACTTTGATTGGTTACCTCCTGCATGAGCCCTGACCTGGGCCCGTGCCAGGGAGGAGCCTGCAACCTAGGTACATGCCCTTGGTCACAATTGAACCCAGACCCTGTGGTCAGCAGCCCGAGGCTCTATCCACTGAGCCAAACCAGCTAGGGCAGGATATGACATTTCTTAGCCCTCCAGCAGTGGACCTTCGTTTTTTTCTCCAGGAGTGTGGTGAAAAACCTTAGATCACCTTTTTGGATTCTTATTACCCAAGTTACTAAGAATATTACCAGTGGCATACAAGGAGCTTAGCCAATGAGAGGTCAGAAAAGGTGTTTCCTCTATAGTTTCCACCGATTGCCAGCTTGGCCCCCAGCCCAGACCTGATGCCTTGGCCCCCATTTTCCTCCGATTGCTGGATCAGCCCCTCACCCAGGCCTGACACCTTGGCCAAGGCATCAGGCTTAGGCAGGGGACCCCTATCTCCCCCCTGATCGCTGGCTCCACCCCCCACCCAGGCCTAATGCCTCTGGCCAAGGATTTAGGCTTGGGCAGGGGCCCCCTGCAGCTCCGATGGCCGGCTCCGCCCCTGTCCAAGAACCCCCCTGTCTCAGGCCCTTCCTATGCTGCTCAGGGCCCACAAGGGGCCTACCTCAGAGTGACCTGGGTGCTGATGATGTTCCTGGGACCCAGGCCGCTGGGCGCCTATGTATGCAAATTAACTGTCATCTTTGTAGGGTTAATTTGCATACTCGTCCAATTGGCTGGTTAGTAGTGGAGTGACACCAATTTGCATGTTTCTTTTTTATTAGTGTAGATAATAAAAGGCTAATACGCAAATTGACCGAATGGTGGTATGACGCAGGAGCCACCCCATGGTTGTCAGTGTGCTCCCACAGGGTGAGCACTGTTCAGCCAGAAGCCAGGCTCATGGCTGGCAAGTGCAGCAGTGGTGGCGGGAGCCTCTCTCGCCTCTGTGGCAGTGCTAAATATGTCCAATTGCCAGCTTAGGTCCCCCTAGTATATATAGTTTAAATTCAATATGATTATAGTGGTTTAAGAAATGTTAATCTGAAGCCATATGGGAAACACCTTATCAGTCAGACTGTAGTAGTGATGTAGGGTTGCTTTTGCCTTTCCTGTTCCACTCAATTAACAAACAATTAGGTTGGATCATTTTTTTTTTCTCATCTAATTGAGTGAGATTGTATCATAAATTTATAAGGCAGTTAGATTTTTCTTTTTTGGTCACTGTCTGCATTCCATCCTGTGATCTTATTTTCTTCTTTTTTATTATTTTTTAATTTACACACATTACAGTTAATTTTTTGTGCTTTCAAATTCTATAGATTTTGATAATTGAATTGATAATCTATACCCAACTAAAGCATCATATAATTTTATTGTCCTAAAAATAAAATTCCTCTATGCTTCACCTATTAAGCATATTTTTTCTATCTCTTAGCAACCACTGATGTGTTTAATGGCTCAGTAGTTTTTACCGTTTCCAGAATGTCATATAAATTAAATCATACAGCATACAACCTTTCTCTTTCGCTTCTTTCAATTATAAATGTTCATTTAAGATTAACCCATGCTCTTATGTGACTTCATAGGTAAATCCTTTTTAAAAATGTTTAGTAATACTGCACTTCAGCCCTAACCGGTTTGGCTCAGCAGATAGAGCATCAGGTTGTGGACTGAAAGGTCCCAGGTTTGATTCCGGCCAAGGGCATGTACCTGGGTTGCAGGCACATCCCCAGTAGGAGGTGTGCAAGAGGCAGCTGATCGATGTTTCTCTCTCATCGATGTTTCTAACTCTCTATCCCCTCTCCCTTCCCCTCTGTAAAAAACCAAAAAAATATATTTAAAAAAATACTGCACTTCATATATGTACTGCTAGGGTTTTTTATTCTTGTTGCTGCTTATTGTTTGTTCTATTCATTCACCTATTGAAGGGCATCTCTGTTGTTTCCAATTACTGACAATTATGATTTAAGTTGCTGTAAACTTTCATGTGTAGATGTTGCTGTGAAGTGATTTTGCACATCTATAATAGTTGATGTTATTTATCATGGGCACTCACTTTACTACTGAAAAGTCAGTAGCATACTTAAATTTAATCAGATTAGAGTTCAAGATGGGATGAAAGGTACCAGCTCAATCAGTGAGACAAGAAAAAGGAATAAATTTCTCCTTCCACAAATATTTCATGCTATTCAAGTTCTCAAATTATTAAATGATGCTCAACCACATTAGAGCAGTTAATCTACTTTATTGAATCCACCAATTCTAATATTAATTTCATTTGCACATACTCTCGCAGACATGCCCAGATATCTATTTAACCTGGTACTCCAGGGCCAGTTGACATACAAAATTGACCATCACAATATCTTTTATCAGATATATGTTTTACATATACCTTCTCCCAATTTGTAGACTGCCTTCTAATATAATCAAATTTATTATTTTTTATGTATCCTGTTTTTACTGTTATATATAAAACCTATTTTTTTGCATATAAACTTATAAATGTTCCACATATTTCTTGAGATGATAACCTCCTTTCCCCTATCTCCTTATAAGTAATCAGTTGGATGTAATTGTGTGGGTCTACTTTCTTGGCTCTTCATTAGGTCGCATTGATCTATGTGCCCATTGTTCAGCCAATATCAAGCTGTATTATTAAAATGTGTAGGAATTATTAACAAAATATTTTGGCTTCTCCAATTTTGTTCATCTAATTGGGGAGCACTGACTTCTGAAAAATATTGTCTTCTAACCCATCAACATGAAATAGCTTTTCATTTGCTACATATGTTTTTATTTCTTCCCTCTAGTCTTTTTTCCCCACCATTCTTTACTGTTTATTAGATACATTACAATTTTTTAAATATACAATATCAACTTAATTGGTAGTTGTTTTATATTTTTCATCCAATTATTCACTCTTGGCACACAGAAAAACAATTGAATTTTGTATACTGTTGCTGTAGCCTGTGAGCTGTTATATTCATTTATTAGTGCCAGAAATTTTTTATAGATTCTCTGGCATTCCCAACATAATCAATCATGAAGTCTTTGAATAAATCAGGTTTCATTTATCCTTTTTCATGCTGTATACCTCTTTTTTTCGCTTGTTTTATTGTATTAACTATGATGTTGAGTGTGTTGTTGAATTGGAGAGGTGAGAGAAGATCTCCTTGTTCATAATTCAAAAACAGATATTAAACATAATTTAAAAACATAATTAAAAAACACAGAAACTAATCAAAATTGCCTTTTGTAACTTCAAATTGTTCAATGGCTCACCTAATATTTTTGTATACAATGCCATAGATAAAAATCATCAATAATATAACGTGTACTTTTTAAGGTACATTGAAAAGGAAAATGTAGTTATTAGGTAAACCAGTTGGTTAGGAATTATTAGAGTTTGAAACCAGAATAAAGTATATATTTACTAGAGGCCTGGTGCACGAAACTTGTGCACAGAGGAGCGGGGGTCCCCTTAGCCCAGCCTGCACCCTCTCCAATCTGGGACCACTGGCTCCGAATTACTCACTTGCCTGCCTGCCTGGTCGTTCCTAACTGCCCACCCCTCACACTGGCCTGATTGCCCCTCACTGCCTCTGCATGCTGGCCTAGTTGCTCCTAACTGCCCCCACCCCCACTGGCCTGGTCACCACTAACTGCCCCCCCTTTCTGCCTGGCCACCCCCAACTGGCCCCCCACCAGCCTAGTCGCCCCTCACTGCCCCCCTGCCAGCCTAATCATGCCCAACTGTCCCCCAAGCTGGCCTGGTTGCCCCTTACTGCCCTCCCCTGCCAGCCTGGTCACCTCTTACTGCCCCCCCTGCCAGACTAGTCACCCCCAAATGCCCCCCTCTGCCAGACTGGTTGCCCTTAACTGCCCCCCCTGCCAGCCTGGTCACCCCAACTGCCCCCCACCCTGCTTGCCTGGTCACCCATAACTGCCTCCCCACCAGCCTGGTCATCCCTCATGGCACCTCCTGCTGGCCTGGTCACCCCACGCAGCCTGCTCTTCAGTCATTTGGTCATCCCTCACTAACCCCCCTGCTGACCTGGTCGTAGGCAGCCAACTTGTGAAGGCATGAGGTTTAATTTGCATATTACCCCTTTATTATATAGGATTATATTTTTGGAATCTGGAAAATGTTTGTCATGCATACTATTTTAGTAACCTTATTTAATCACTTAACACTATATATAGAAAATAAAATCAAACCATAATAAATATCTATAAATTATGGTAGAACTAAAGCATATCTTGGAATTGATATGTCATAATTACTCTGAAAAACTTTCTCTTAGATGATTTGTTATAGTGCATCCTATACACCAGGGGCTTTGGAATTAAATATATTCCTGTCCTGATTTAGTCAAAATGGCATTGGGAAAGTTATTTTCTTCTGAGAAACCCACTTTCTTCTTTATGTGCAACTAATATTACACACACTCAGCCAAATGTTTTAAGCATTATTTAGTTATATTCTGCATTTTAATACTACAGAAAATAAAAATATATATCCTAGTGTACAGTTTAATTGACATCATGCTCTCATGGATTTACAAGTAGATAAAATCTCAGTAATAGTTTTGTCCTAAGAAGCTAAATTGATACATGACTAAAAATTATTACATATAACTCCTGAATAAGAACTGTGAACTTACTTAACTTGCACCTGTGATTTTTAAGTTATATTTTTCTTTTAGGAGATACTCAATGAATTTTTTTTATGTTAAGGTGATTCAGGCATCAGTGTGGATAATTATTTTTCATGCTTGCTATTTAACTACTAGTACTATACACACCCATGAATTCTATCACATATTTTCTATACTCGGTAAACAACCGCCTCAAATGTTCACTCTTGCAAACTAAGATAAATTGAATGTCAGAAGTGCCTCACATTCCTTTAATTTAATATGGTTTAAATCTGTGTCTCTAAAATTCCTAGGTTTTGAAATTTAAATCTGTATACTCTTTTAAAAAATAGGTTCAGTTAATTTGATAGAAATGCAAGTAAAAGTTTAAATCACATGCAGATAGTGCATCTCATTCTCAAAGGTGTTCTAGTATATTAGTTGTCTGTATGTTCCATTAAGTATGCACTCTGAGGAGCTGAATACATTCATATATTAATAGATTTACTTCATTATGAAGTCTATATTCATACTTACTACAAGATTTCAGAAAATTGCAGTTATAGTACGACAAACAAGAGCAATTGTGTAACAAAGGCATTAAGCTGTCTAGTGAACTAGAATTCTGAAGTTAAATTAATAGGGTAGCATGTTTACATCTCAGAAAGAATATGAAAATTAGGAAAAAAGAAACAGTAAAAGAATTGCAAATGGAGTAACAGACTATAGGAAAGTTAATGTATGTTGTATAACACAAAACTGTTACTACTGATACATTTATTGTACAACTAATTCATGAATACACAGTAAGTATATACTATGTCTTCAGAGATATAAATATTTAATGTTAGATTTGTGCAGAACATAAATATTATTGATGCAGTTCCAAATGTTAAATAGCTAATCAAAACTTGAAGTATTTCACTTCATTTCTTTTTATCAGTAGATAAATAATTTGGTTAGTATCTTAGCAAAAAAAAAAAAAAAAAGGAAGATTCTATTCTAAGGCACAAATTTGCTTTTGTTAGCGTGAGCATAACTCTTAGGTAATCCAGTCAATCTAAGAGGAGCATTTGGCTGCAATTTACAGTTTGCTACAAAGATTCAAAAGGTGATAAATTATATTATTGGGACTAGCGACTTGCAATCATGCATTTTTTATTATATCCAGTCCTCCTTTGGAAGTAATCTAGCATCTATACCTCTTGGGAAATTAGCTATCTTTGACGGGATTTGGATCATAGAATTAATAATTAATTCATCACTGCATAACAGATATTTGCAAGGACATTAAATCCTTTCAAGGACAAATTAAGAAAAAAAAACACATGTAGTGTACAGGAGTCTGAAGTACCTGTAGATGTAATCAAATTTGACAAACTTTTTATTATTGCTACCTTATATATCTTAATTAACTTTCAGCAAAACCGAAATCTAGGCCAATTTTTACAGACTTGATGAAACATTACAATCACCTAGGGCATTAAAAAATCTTACAATAACTAGTTCAGAATCTTTTAGTGTGGAGCCCAAATATTTGATTTTTTTCTAGGCAAAAAAAAAATGCTATCTAGTTCATTTCATCATTCTTATATGTGGTAGCTCAATGCTGACAGCAGTATAAATCTAAAACTTATAAGAACAATAGTATATCATTTTTTTTCTTTTTATATTGGGAATTTTAATAAAAAAAATAGTAGAGATTAAAATTATTACAAATATATGCTTGCAGTACAAATTGGGGGACAATTACTTGAACACTGACCCTGAGCAGAACTGGAAATAGGGAAGTAAAGACAGTTTTGAACACATTATATTATCGATCAACAAGTACTATTAATTGTATTCTTTGAAGTGGCAGGCTTACTTTGTTTATTTTTGAGAAAACATCTAGAAATAAATAAGCTTATAAAACCATCCTTTGTCTCGGTCATCCTTTTAAGTAAATATAATGTTCCATGAAAACAAAAGCTGCTAGTTCAGTTCACAAGTCAAAAAATCATTGTGCAAGTGACATTGCTCAGAAAACCCAGCACCTTTGTAGACAGCTGGAGTGTTTTATGTAAACTTCCCATTTTGTGATACAGAATATAAAAAAGATATGACTGAAGGGTAAAAGATTTAATATATTTAATTTCTTTTTATTCCTCTACCAATGACTTTTTAAAGTAAAACTGGATTTAGCCCCAAGATTGCATTGTGTAAATGTCAACACAATGAAGACAGAACATAATGTGTTAGCATTACCACAAAATAGTATTCATCGTGTGGGCCCTATGAACTTATCTCAGACACCCCCAGAGATCTGAGGGTCACACTTGAAGACCACTAGTATACCAAAAAAAGATCATTACAAGAAGATCAAATCATGTGTCTTCTCCCTACCTCTCCCCATCTCCCTTAACTCATTCCTAACCCCTGGTTCCCACTGCAGCACCACTGATTGGTTTATAAATTTTCAATGAGTCTCCATTGACTTCAGAATAAAAATCCAAATCCCCTCACAAGCCAGGAAAGCTCCTTGTTTACGGAATGATGTGTGCCTCTCCCAGGCTCCCTTCTCTCAAAGAGCAATACTTCTTTTTCCTTACAGGTCTTTTCCATTGTTGTTTGTTTGTTTGTTTATTTTTTTCTTGGACAACGTTCAGTTCTCTATTTCTCATTGTTTGAATCATTAATACTCATCCAGGAAGACTCCAGTGATTCTGGAGTCTGAGTTGATTTTCTATATTTTGTGCTTTCATAGTTTTTTATACTTTTCCCAAAAAGGAATCGATCTCACTGTGTTGTGTTTTTGTTCACTACAACATCATTGCTATGTTAACTCCACAAGACTATAAATTCCTCAGGGATGAGGTA
Organism: Myotis myotis; assembly: GCF_014108235.1. Lineage (NCBI taxonomy): Eukaryota > Metazoa > Chordata > Mammalia > Chiroptera > Vespertilionidae > Myotis > Myotis myotis. The sequence continues at coordinate 63,773,008 of NW_023416335.1, read as the reverse complement.
AAATTTGTTTTACCCAAGGCTCATATTTTTCAAAAACAGAAATCTGAAAGATAAACTTTATCTTGCTAATAGGAATCACTTCTTATAGCTTAACTTGGCTGCATTTGAATGCTTAAAAACACTCTTCCTCAACAAGAAGAAATGAGAAGGAAAAGAGGGGGGAAATCCTATCACACATATTTACATACATTGATATATTCCTCCACAAAATGGCTTCTAGTGTACGATGGCTAATATAAAAATTTAGGGACATGTTGTGCTGAGATTTTATAGTTTCTGAATTTATTCAGGACAAAACAAATGTGACAGACCCTTGATGCCATGGGGATCCTTAATATGTGTAAACAATAGAACTGCATGATACCAGGAGTATATGTGAAGCTATGTGTTGTATTTGTCTCACATTCAATTCCCAGTTCATTCTCTAATAAAAATTTTACCTTGAAATATACAGACCCAAATATTAATAGTTCATTTATAAATATTCATTTTCTATTAGTAACTACTTAACCACTGTTTTTCATATTTTGAAGACTTGTAACAAAGAATATTAGGATATTAATCAATAAGGGTAGCTCAAAGTTACAAGGAAATTATTTATGATCATGCTATGTCCTGCGTTATCATTCTATATACTCTGTAAAAATATTATTTAAGTTTGCTTCTCTTTTCCTTTCTCTTAATCTCAAAAAAAAAAAAAAAATGGAGACTCTATTTCATGTCCATGGGAACGAGTTAACTCTATTTTTGACTGTCTCATTTTGAGCAACTAACTGTCATAGGGCAGAGCATGGGCCATTTCATCCAATTTAAAATAATACACTGTCTCTTTGGAGATAGCACTGTCATTTGTTTTCATTTTACTGAGGCGCCACTCTTTAGATTGAAATATTTATTAAAAGGAAAAGTCCAACTCCCTGAGACATGTAACCAAAGGATGAGATTTCTTAATTCTCATCTTATCTGAAGCACATTCCGCTACCTATTTCAGTGTGGTAGGTTATAAGCTGCATTTTAAAACAGTGTTTTGATCAAACCATTGAGCCTGAAGAGAAATAGGTTCTTGTTTAAGTTAAAAATTTATTATTCACTGTTCATCTTCCCATACATTATGCATTCTATTCAGTTTTCATGCTCACTGTGCTTCTTTAAAAAATAATCCATAGCAAAAGTATACCAGACTAGTATAAAATTTGGTTCTGTCTCTTTAGGTCAAAGCTATGCAAAGAGGATATGAAATGAATATCTCTAAGAAACAATTTTTTATAAAGAAATACTTTTTTACATTATTAAGATAAACCTAGGGTCTAGATAATATTGCTTCAAATTATCCTCTAGTGACAGTATAAAATGTGTTACTGATACATCTTTTAGGATTAAACAGGATAACAGTTGTGTCATGGGAAGAAGTATATCTTTTGTTCATCAACATGTGAAGGAGTGATGTGAAAAAGGCATTTATAAACTTGGAAGAAATATAGATGTATGATGCTTTGTATAGATACAGACCAATAACATTGTTAATTTTCAATAAGAATTTTATGTCCAAGCAATTATTTAATGGCAATTAGACTAACTTTCTGAGGTATAAAAAAGAAATTCTATGGCAGGAGGAATTTCTGCTAAGTCAAGAAAGGATAATAATGGGTTATTATCAAAATATATAAAGAATTCATGGAACATAAGAAAATAAATTTTTAAAAAACAAAAGATTTTGATTTAAAAATGGTTCAAGGACCTGAATAGACATTTCTCCAAAAAGAACATACAGATGGCCAAGATAGATAAACACATGCCTAACATTACCAATCATCAAGAAAATGCAAAATAAAACATTAATGAGATACCACCTCACATTTGTCAGAGTGGCTATCCTATCTAATAAAGAGGGAATATACTAATTGACCCCTATGCCCTCACAAAGATGGCGGTGCCCACAGCCAATAAGGAGGGAATATGCTAATTGACTGCCACGCCCTCAAAGATGGTGGTGCCCACAACCACAAGATGGCAGCATCCAGTCCCCTCAGCCCCCTAGCCACCCAGGGCTGGCCCAAGGCCCAGGTAACCAGCGCCAGCTGAGGCTCTGCTGCTGGCAGTGGCAGTAGCAGAAGTGTGATGGGGTGTCACCTTCCCCTGATTGCTGGGTCGCCTCCCACTCCTGAGGGCTGCTGGACTGTGAGAGGGGGCAGACCAAGCTGAGGGACCCCCTACCTCCAGTGCATGAATTTTCATGCACCAGGCCTCTAGTTTATATATATTTTATAAAGAATGTGCTTGTGAAGATGTGGAGCAAAATGAACCTTCATGCACAATTGGTGAGACTGTAAATTGATGTAGCCACTAAGAAAAAAATTTTGATGAAAAAGATCATCAAAAAACTAAAAATAGAACTACCATATGACCCAGAAATCACACTTTTAGGTTTTTATATTTAAAAAACCAATAATTAAAAACACCTTTATGCTTGTTGCAGCATTATTTATAATAGTCAAGAAATAGAAGCTACCTAGGTGTTCATTGATAGACAAATGGATGAGGGTAATGTGGTACTTATATACAATAAAATGTTATGCAACCATAAAAAGGAATAAAATCTTGTCATTTGCTACAACATGGATGGACCTAGAGGGTATTATGCTAAGTGAAATCAGTCAGACAGAGAAAGATACATACCGTATGATTTCACATATATGTGGAATCTTAAAATAAAACAGAAACAGACTCATTTATACATAGAACAAACTGATAGTTGCCAAATGAAAGGGAGTATGGGTGAAAAAAGTGAAGGAGATTAGGTACGAACTGCCAGTTATAAAATTAATCACAGCGATATAAATACAGTATAAGGGCTATAATCAATAGTATTGTAATCTATAATAATAAAAGGGTAGCATGCTAATTAGACCAGATGTCCTTCTGGACAACCTTGCAGATGAAGCCAGGATTGTGAGGGATGCCCAGGTCCCAGGTGCCAGAGGGAAGTGGTGCTGGCAGCAGGGGGAAGGAAGGCCTACTTTTGCACAAATTTCATGCATCAGGCCTCTAGTAACTATATAAGTTGCCAGATTAGTACTAGACTCGTGGTGATTACTTAGTAAGATACATAAATGTTTAATCACTATGTTGTATACCCAAAGCTAACATAATACTGTATGTCAAGTATAATTAGAAATAAATTAAAAAAATAAAATGCCATGAAAAAAAAAACAGAACTAAAGGAAATCATATATTAAAGACAGTAACACTTTTTGGTGGTGCTCACATACCTTCAGTGAAGAAGGAAAATACTCTCATGCAAAGGAGTGTCTTTTTAAGTTTTTTTCCTTTAATTATAGAGGCATGAAAGATATATCAGTTGTTATTAAGAAATGACATATGATATGGTTAAAATAATATTAATGTAAGCTAAAAATTCCAGCTAGAGGTGCAGCAGACAATATAATGATTTTTAAATGAGTAATTTAATTCCTTAACCTTTAAAATATATAAAATTTTGGTTAGATTGACTCTAAATGCTATGTTATCTTTAATGTTTTCTTTCTTCTTTCTTAGAAAGAGTTATGGTCATCATCACTTACTGTAAAAATAGAGTTGTGATATACTTTTACTAGGTTTAGACATAAATTAGGAATACAATATTTAAATAAAACTTTAATAGCAGATAATATGACATTTTGCCTTCAACAGAAAGTACAAATTTGCATTGTACTAGTAATTAATTCTGTTAATCTATTGACAGTTTTTGAATATTTAATACTGTTAAATGATCAGAGGAAATGAGTGACTAACCATAATCAAAATTATATTCTACATTTGATCAATGAGTGAGCAAGTCACATTGAAGCAACTTGAAACTCTTGGCTTGGTAGTAGTGAGAATAGCAACTTCTACATGTTTGATGTTAGGAAAAAATCTAGAAAAATGTATGGAAGAATAGTTTTCTGCATGACTATGATTTGTAGCTTTGATGAAGGCCAAATAAAATGGTTTCCCAAAATTTCCTCTATATTAAAATATTTTATTACTAGAGGCCCCGTGCACAAAAATTCGTGCACTCAGGGGTCCCTCAGCCCTGCCTATGCCCTTTTGCAGTGTTGAACCCCTCGAAGGATGTCCACACCAGGGAGGATCCTCACTCCATGGAGGTTTGGCCAGCCTGGGTGAGGGGCTGATGGCTGTTTTCAGGCTGGCCACACCCCCTTTAGGGGCAGGGGTCCCCACTGGAGTGCCTGGCCAGTCTGGTGAGGGGCTGAGGGCCCTTTTCAGGCTGGCCACACCCCCTTTAGGAGCAGGGGTCCCCACTGGAGTGCCTGGCCAGTCTGGTGAGGGGCTGAGGGCCGTTTTCAGGCTGGCCAAGCCCCCTGGCTACGTAAGCTCCCAGCCTCTCCTTTTTTCTTTTTTTCTTTTTTAATTCTGGGATTTATTTACCTTCTATAATTAAAACTTTGTTGCCTTTTGCGGAGGCCTACAGAAAGCTTGGCTTCCTCCATTGCCAGGGGCAACCCACTCCTGCTCGCTCCAGCTCCGTGGCCATGGCTGGCTGAAAGCAGGTATCTGGGGTTTGTTTACCTTCTATAATTGAAACTTTGTTGCTTTCAGTGGAGCTCAGTGCCGGGCTGCTGCAGGTGGGGAACCTTGGCTTCCTCCATCACTGGAGCAAGCAAGCCTTCTGCTCGCTCCAGCTCCATGGCTGCCGGCTGCCATCTTGGTTGGGTTAATTTGCATACAGTTGCTCTGATTGGCTGGTGGGCATGGCTTAAGGTGTAGCAAATGTACAGTCAATTTGCATGTTTGTCTTTTATTAGTATAGGATATGTAGTAGTAGAAACAGATTTCCAACTTAAAAATTTTATATTGCTAGAGATGTCCTAGTTTGAGATTTGATTTTAAAAATATGATGTAGTTGTTGCTTTAATTTTTGTGTTTATGTTTACCAGGAGATTCTTAGAGTTAGTGTCTAAGAATAGAGTCTAAGACGTATTGAGGAGATAAGTAATGAACTAAAAGTATTGTTTTCAACCTTTTTGAGAATTACCAACAAGAGAGGATCATATAGTTAGATTATTCAGAGAACAAAATCATTGATTAGAGCCCTAACATAGATTTCATTCAATACTTTAAATCCAACTATTTAAATATATTTTAAATTGATTTTAAAGAGATAAAAATAGAGGGAGAGAGAGAGAGAGAGAGAGAGAGAGAGAGAGAGAGAGAGAGAGTGAAACATTGATGAGAAAAAGAAACATTGATTGATTGGCTATCTCCTGCAACCTGGTTATGTGCCCTGACTGGGAATTGAACCAAAGGCCCTTAGGTGCTCAAGATGACACTCAGCCACCTGAGCCCCACTGACCAAGGATACATCTAACTATTTAAACTCACCTTAAAATTTGAGTTTTTATAATCCCTTTAATCCTATATAATAAAAGGTTAATGTGCAAATAGACTGAACTGTGGAATGACCAGTAACTATGGTGTGCACTGACCACCAGGAGGCAGACGCTCAATGCAGAAGCTGCCTTCTGGGGGTCAGTGTTCTCCCACAGGGAGAGTACCACTCAGCCAGAAGCCGAGCTCACAGCTGGGAGTGCAGCGGTGGTGGTGGGAGCCTCTCCTACCTCCACAGCAGCACTAAGGATGTCCAACTGCCGGCTTCTGACTTCGCATCAGTCGGACATCCCCTGAGGGCTCCCAGACTGTGAGAGGGCACAGGCTGGGCTGAAGGACCCCCTCCAAGTGCACGAATTTTGTGCATCAGGCCTCCAGTAATTTTATGATATTCATAAGTCACTTTATAATTTGTTTGTTGGTAATTGTTTGCAAAAAAATAGTAAACAATATCAAGCATTTAGAACCATGAGCTAAAACTTCCCTAACATCCACTAAGCATATTTAGAAAATGAGTTACTGGGCATGAATAATTTAAGAGCTGCTACTATCCCAGTTTGCTTTTAAATATTTTGAAGGGACAGGACATAGGTGAAGGTTTTACTTGGAAATATGTCTATGTCCCCCATTGTAAGATTTTACAAATATTCAAGTATTCCCCTCATTATTCTATGAAAATTTTCAGGTTTCATTTTCAATGAATGCCTTTTTGGGGGATAAAATTGGCATATAATATGAAATATGGATTTACGTTTGCTTTTCCTCCAATATAAAAAAAATCCATATTTGCCAATGATACATCTGATAATTGGTTAATTTTCAAAATATGTAGAGAATTTATACAACTCAACAGCAGAAAGACAATTTAGTTAAAAATGAGCAAAGAATCTGAATAGACACTTCTCCAAAGAGAATATACAGATGGCCAATAGACATATTTAAAAATGCTCAACATAACTAATCATCAGTGAGATGCAAATTAAAATCACAATGAGATATTACCCTACTCCAGCCAGAATGGCTACCATCAATAAATCGGCAAACAAGAGCTGGTGAGGATGTGGAGAAAAGAGAACCCTTATGCATTATTGGTGGGTATGCAGATTGGTTCAGTCACTATGTAAAACAGTATGGAACTGTCTTTTGACCCAGCAATCCCACTTTTGGCAATGAATCCAAAGAAAATCCAAAATGTCAATTCAAAATTTACAATAGCTAAGATCTGGAAACAGCCTGAGTGCCCATGAGTAGATGAGTGGATTAAAAAAAAAAAAAAAGCTGTGGGACGTTTATAAGATGAAATACTAAATTTTGAAAAAAATTGGCTGTAAAAATAAAAGGATCTCTTACTCTTTGCGATAGCAAGGATGGACCTGAAGTTTATTATGATAAGTGAAATAAGCCAGTCAGAGAGAGACAAATACCGTATGATCTCACTTATATGTGGAATCTAATGATCTAATGAACAAAAAAAAAAACCTGACTTACAAAATAGAAACAGAGAAATGGATACATGGAACAGCTGTTGGAGAGGAGGAGGGGGTGGGGAGCCTGGATGAAAGAAAGTGAAGGGATTAGCTAAAGAACATATATGCATACCTATAGACACAGAAAGCAGTGTGGTGATGACCAGAGGAAAGGCGTGCAGAGGTTGGGTGGAGGTGGGTAATGGAGGGGGAGAGGTGGAGGCTTTTGTAATAGTATCAACATTAACAATAAAGTTTAAAAAATGTGCATATGGCAAATTCATTTATTAATCATCCCACACTCAGAGACTTCTAAAGCTAACATCCTATCTAATAAAAGAGTAATATGCAAAAACTGTCAATCCCTCACTCCTTCACTCTCTCACAAAGATGGCGGCAGCCATGGAGCTGGAGCAAGCAGGAGGTTTGGGTTGCTCCCTGCAATGGAGGAAATCAAGCTTCCCTCCTGCCCTGGCCAGCACTGGGCTCCACTCAAGGCTACAAAGTTTCAATTATAGAAGATAAATAAAGCCCAGATACCTGCTTCTAGCCCGTGGGCATGGCCATCCTGAAAACGGCCCTCAGCCCCTCACCCAGGCTGGTCAGGCACCCCAGTGGGAACCCCACTCTGATCCGGGACACCATTCAGGGCAAACCAGCTGGTCCCCCCCTGAGCACCAGCCCTCTATCCTATCTAATAAAAGACAAAGAGGGAAATTGAGCGTACCTTCGCTACTCTTCCCATTGGCTAATCAGGGTGATATGCAAATTAACTGCCAACAAAGATGGCAGTTAACCGCCAACAAAGATGGCGGTTAATTTGCATACATAGGCACAATGCTGGGAGGCGAAAGGGGAAGGACAGAAGAAGCCGCCTGCCGCTGACGGTGATTGGAAACCAAAGTGGCAGCCAAGAGCGAGGTGGCCCCTGGGGGCCGCCTTTGCCCTGTCCCCGGCCCGTGATCGGAGAACCAGACCGCCTTTGACCGCCCTGGGCCAGTAATCAGAGAAGCCGGGTGGAGCAGGGAAGAGGCGGATGTCCGACTCTTCCCTGCCCCTGGGCTTCTCAGATCACTGATCACCAGTGATCAGAGAAAACCCAGAGGCGGGGCCAGAGGCCGGGCTGTGTCGCCACCTGGGGACGCAATCCAGTGCCCGGGCAGCAGCGCAGCCACGGCCCCAGAAGGAGACCCAGAGGCCAGGGCTCTCTGTCCTGCGTCAGGAAGTGGGAGGCAGCTCTTCACCTGGAGGCTTAAGCCCAAGGTGGGAGGCGCCATTTTCTGTAAGGAAAGGCAGGGGGTGTGGCTAAGCACAAGGCAGTGCCATTTTTGTGTACAGAGAGGGGGCGTGGCTCAGAGCTGAGCGGTCCCACATACGGAAAGGCGGGGTGTGGCTCAGAGCAGGGGGGCGCTAATGGATAGTATTTGTTATCCCCACAGTAATATAAGACAAGATTACATATGTATGGCTTATGTCATTGTGCAACAAATAAATGTAATTTATGTGGTGAATTCCAATACATAAACATAATAAAATGAAAGATAATCCATTATTTGATTCAGGTCATTTATTCTAAGGTGGAATTATGAATTCAATGCTATAAAAAAAAAACACCAAAAAACCACTTTGCTTGATGTATGAATACCCCACAAGACTCTAAGCACCAGAAGAGCAAGAATATTATCAGATTTTCACCATGATTTATCCAAAGCACTCACTTACTATCTGCAAGGCATTCTTTGAACAAAAATGCAAATTATTTCACTTTCAACATATCATCTACAAAACATGAAATACTAATATTATCCACTTTGTAATATTAAGTAAGTAATTAAAGAATTCATACCAATAATTTAACAGAGTTCTTGGAGTTTAGTAAGCAGTCAGTACATTGTAGCCCTTTACTGAACCCCTACTCAAAACTGAATAATTTTCAAATTTGAATAAATATTGGCTCTACTCTAGAGTATTTTATGGCCTATGTTATAGTAGGGGAGTCTTACAGATAAACAAAGATTACATTACACATTTTTTCTAACACTTGTTTGTCCTTTATTATTAAATAAGATAAAGAAGAAGTAACACCCTCTGCAGATTAGGGAGCTAAAATAGAATAGTTAAATATTTATGAGATCTTTGAATCAATCCTGAAATGAGGAGCATTGATTTTGTTGAAGGAAGCTAGGTAAGAAATTTTTCTTTGCTTTTCTAGTTTCTAGAAACTAGCTTGGTGGCACTAATAGTAAATAACAGTATATTTAGAAGAGCTATATTGAAATGAAATGTATTTGTGATCAGAGTAGTGGTATTAGGTGGTGGGTGTAGGAAGTCAGGAAGATAAGGGTAGGATATATGTTCAAAGAGGTCAGAATTTTTTAAATCATGTTGCACCTTATGTTATGGGAAATCAAAGACCATTAGGAGAGTTGAATGATATGCTGTTTGTTTTACAAAAATCACAGTAGTCACTGAATGGAATGGGAGAAAGGAAACTAGTTAGAAAGTTATATTAATAGTCAAATAACAAATGACAGTGGTTTAGACTAAAAGTGCAAAGAAAGACTAAAATTAAAAAAAAAATTAAAATCCAATAAATTATTTTTTTTTGTCCTACACTACGATGGATTGGGTTTTTGTTGATTGCAACCAAAAGAATGTTAACTAATCAAATAGTGTCCAATTTTGCTTTGAAGGAAGATAATAGCTGAAAATGTTCATCGAATTTGGCATTAAATAGGACACGTTGATGTCATTAGCAAAGTACTAAAAACCTCCTTTGATATCCTTGTGAAAATGTTCAAAATAGAAAGTATAGTCGATTACAACCATTTATATAAAAATGCTCTAAAACTATTAAGTTGGAAGTTAAGTGAAGTCTCTGGTGTTTCATTTAATGGGTAGCCTCATGTCATTTATAAATTGATCAAATAAAAAAGTGAGATATTGTTTTCAAAACTTTGTCTAAAGGAAAGTTGAAAGGATGTCTAATGAGTTAAATAAAATAATTAAAATTTAAAAGTGCTTCATAAAATTAGAATGGTGGTCTAAATCTAGCAAGCTGAATTGATAGCATCTTTAATGAAAATTTGAAAGCACTAGATTAATATGTATGGCATAACATGGCTTGAACTAGGATTAATAGCTTATTTGAAAAATACCTGATGTTCTAGAAGTTGATGAAATCAGTCTGAGCTCTGTGTCCCACTGATTGACAGAATAAAAGTAAAATTAGTTTATATTAATAGACATATGTGTTTAAATAGATTATCCAAAATTCTCTCTGAAGTCTTGAATCATTCACATTAATTTAAGATGGGCATAGATAACATGTCCTATGTGGTGTGAAATTGACTATGAGAAAATTAGGATTGAGATATTTGCAAAGAGATAGTATTTTCAAATAACATAATAGTTGTTGTTGTTGTTTTTTCATGTTCAAATAACTTTTATATACTGTTCCAAAGGAAAAACCTATAGTATTTGACTAAAAAAGTAAAATGGTAAAATATCCAAAAAACAAATTACATTGGATATAGAGAAGACCCTACTAAGAATATTACTATGGCTCAACTACCTTCAAAACTAGGCTGCTCTCTCATTATAAATATTTAAAGCCATGGCAGTTATCAATTCAGGAAAATGGAGAACACATGTAAAAAATGAAGGCAAATGATTGGGTAGAACCTTAGGTCTTTTCAAATGTTAACTTTCTATGCTATAATATGTTGTAAATTTTATTTATTATAAACATGGGAATTTCTGTTAGATGGCTGGATGGATGTATAGATAGATGAGATAGATAGATGATAGATAGATAGATAGATAGATAGATAGATAGATAGATAGATAGATAGATAGATAGATGATAGGCAGATAGATAGATGATAAATAGACTGATTAATTAAGTGAAAGAAAAATTACACCATCCAGAGTAAATTATAACACAGATGAAAAAAATATATTAAAGAAGCTGAACTTGTGCCCTGGATGTTTTTCCTCAGTGGCTAGAGCATCGGCCTGTGGACTAAAGGATCCCAGGTTCCATTCCGGTCAAGGGCACATGCCTGGTTGTGGATCGATCCCCGGTGGGGCGTGTGCAGGAGGCAGCTGATCAATGATTCTCTCCCATCATTGATGTTTCTGTCTCTCTCTCCCTCTCCCTTCCTCTCTGAAATCAATGAAGAAGAAGAAGAAGAAGAAGAAGAAGAAGAAGAAGAAGGAGGAGGAGGAGGAGGAGGAGGAGGAGGAGGAGGAGGAGGAGGAGGAGGAGGAGGAGGAGGAGGAGGAGGAGGAAGAAGAAGAAGAAGAAGAAGAAGAGGAGGGGGAGGGGGGGGGAGGGGGAGGGTGCGAAGAAGGACTTGCAATACATTTAAACCAAACTGCATTGACTTCTTGCCATTCTTTTAGTTTGTTGAATGGAATAAATTAATTGTTTCTGTATAAAAGAGTCTTATTCAGATTAAAAATTCTGGAAATTCCTATAGGTTGTCCACTTTATCTTATGAAACAGAAATTCTTTTGATAACAGTTTTAAACACAGATTCAATTCGGTCATTAAAATGCCAGATCAAGTTATTAATCAAAATTCTGATTGACCCAATGACAAGCATAGAGCTCTCTCACAGCTGGGGCTGGTGTAGGCTGGGCACCTACAGTGGGAAAGAGCATTATTGGCTCCTGTAATTCCCTACTGTCTGCTTCTCTCCTTACTGTTATCTCCTGCTAGGTGTTCCATGGATCCTTATGGAAGGAGAGGCACCAGGATTACCTTAGTTGTGACTTTTATTAGTAACATCCTAAGCTTCCTTCCCTATGGTCCTCACAATAATTGAAATATCACTCTTCACGTTTTGGGACACAATCTTGAGGCTATATGAACATTTCTTTCAAGGATGGTCTAAGGAAAGTTCATTGGTGCAGACTCTTCTGTATTCTAGGGGGTCAGGTGGTCCCAGATCACTCACTTCCATGTTATTTCCTTGGCCAATGGAAGGTTAGCAGATGTGACCTTACCTGATTTTAATGTGTCTGTGTGCTCGTGTGTGTCATCTCACACATCTGCCATCTCTAGAAGAGCTGTGGCTGAGTAGCTCTTGTCCTTCAGCCATTACCCAAGGAGGAACACTTGGGAACGCCTAAGACAAACAGAAAAGCCATGAAACAAATGCATGTCTATTGCTAGAATCTGGAAGCTTTTATTTTTTGCTTCTCTTTTTCATATGTAGTAATAGCCGATATAAACATTGGCAATGGGAATAGGAGGTGTTTGTAAAAACAACCTAGACTACATGGGTGTGGATTTTTAGACCCAGCGTTTAGCAGTGGTTCTCAACCCTTGGGTCGCGACCTCTGGCGGTCGAACGACCCTTTCACAGGGATCGCCTAAGACCATCCTGCATATCAGATATTTACATTATGACTCATAACAGTAGCAACATTACAGTTATGAAGTAGCAATGAAAATAATTTTATGGTTGGGTCACAACATGAGGAACTGTATTTAAAGGGCCAGAAGGTTGAGAACCACTGGTTTAAAGTGAGGAAATTGATACTAGATGTAGGAATATATTTTGGTGAAATTTTACTTTTGATATTCTGAAAGGCAGAAAACATTTCTAGTATATTTTTTGCCTTTTCTTTTTGTTTAATCCTCACCTGAGGATATTTTTTTTCCATTGCTTTTGAGAGAGAATGGAAGGGAGGGAGGAGGAGAGAAACATTGATGTGAGAGAGACACAGCAATTGGTTGTCCCTTGCACACTCCATGACTAGGGGCAGAGAACGAACCCACAACCCAGGTATGTGCCCTTGACTGGGAATTGAACTAAACCCTTTGGTTCACCACCTGCTGCTCTAACCACTGACCCACACCAGCCAGGACTCCTAATGTATTTTCAGGGTAGGGTTTGGAGATCTTGAGGCACATGTTGAAATAATCTGCTGGTTGCTACTAGCTGTATTCTGTAATTTACAATCATAGAGATAAGTTCCTAAACGTATTTGCCAGTTTGCAAACAGAATTTTGAACAAATATAGAAACCCATAACTTACAGGTTTCAAAAATAAAACTTCTTTCATCAGATAAAATATAACTGTTATCTATAGATATAAAAGCCTAGGTGACAAACAATTGAACGACAGAACAACGGGTCTACCGGTCACTATGACACGCACTGATCACCAGGGGTCAGACTCTCAATACAGGAGCATCCCCCTGGTGGGCAGTGTACTCCCACAGCCAACCTCCCGTGGCTGGCCAACCTCCCGCGGTCCCTATCCCTGGCCGGCATGCTGGCCCAGATGACCCAGATCAGTGCCGCCAGCCAACCTTCCGGAGTCCCTCCACCTGTCCAGTGAACCCAATGGCCCCAATCAAAACTTCAGCGACCTCTCCACCCCCGGCCTGCCAGCCAACCTCCTGTGGTCCCACCGGCCCCATCCGCCCCAGCCAGCCAACCTCCTATAGCCCCTTCCCCTGCTGATCAACCTCCCGTGGCCCAGATGGGCCCCGATCGCCAGCCAGGCCGAGGGACCCCACCTGTGCACTAATTCATGCACCAGGCCTCTAGTTGTATATAATAAGACAAAATCCCTAAGTAAGTGTGTTGCTCCAGTATCTTTAGTTACTATTGCTGAAGGAAATTATTTATTGTCAAATAGACCTTTTAACCTGGATAAAATGATGATCCAAAAAAAAAAAAAAAAAAACAAACAATGTGGTGTCACTGCTGCCTGGTTCAATCAAAGGATCTACATTTTATTCTTGAGGGAGAAATGTCCTGAAAATAATTGTGTGTGGCTCTTGGCACAAATAACTGACTAAAATTTAAGACTTTTAAAGCTAAAAATTTTGTGAAAACTGTATTTTCAAAAGTACTGACAGCCCGATCACAAGAAAATGAAATTATTCAAGTTCTGAGAAGGCTTTTAGTCTCTAAATTATTAAAGATAGAAATCAGGTTGAGAGAGCTTCTCAAACTCCCCAGAGGCCATATTCTCTAATTCTTTTATTTTTAATCAGTTTTTCAGACTTGGCTGTAGAGCATGATGCAGAATGAAGGAATTTCCAGAGGGCAGAGACAAGAGCTATGGTAAGGAAACCTGGGCATAATGAATAACTAACAGTTCCTTGCTCTTAGAATAGGAATGCCTAGTAATGTTTGTCTAGAATTATTGGGACCAAAAACTTTTATATGACAGGAGGTTAAGAGCAACCTGCTCCACATATAATGTTGAGTATGAGAGAAGTAAGACCTTGGCTTTTTGGTTCAGAGGATCCCAGATAAAGAAGAGCTGCCTCAAGATTTCAAAGATATTTCAAGAACTTGACTTTAAACCACATGCGGTGATTTTGACAAACCACTTGGAGATCTATTTTGCATGTAATAAAGACTTCAGTAGACAGATTATCATAGCGCAAATATTATTCAAAAATAATTACTTCTTCTACTTTACTTTCATAGGAAGAATATAATTCCTAAACTTTGTGTTTGTCTCATTCATGTAAATTGCTTTGACCAATGAACACATTAATAGGTGTTTAAAATAAAAAACAGAACAAGGACTTGAAATTTGCTTGCATGGCATGCTGGTTTGTGTTTCTGCTATCATGTCACAAACAGAGATTTTCCTGAAGGTGGACTTCCCTGTCATTTCAAACACTAGATTGCACACAAATGTAGCAGAACTATTTACAGTATATGCAGACCTGCACCATGAAATAGAGCTACTAGAACCTGAGGCAGAATGATGGAGTAAGTTCTAAAATCAGTGATTAACAAATAAAAATTATTGTCAATTTAATAAAGATGTTCATATCTAGGAAAATAAACTATATTGTATACCTTAAAATTATGTGGTTGAAAACTTAATTATTGAGCATTTTTCTCTTTCTTTTTGTGAATTTGTACTTCAGAATTCAAAAAGATAACATTGTGTTATTATTAATGTTTCATAATTTAGATTTCTTATGAAACTTCTTAAAAACATGTCAGCCATTTTAAAATTCAAAATAATCATCATTGTAATTAAGTCAGTGTGCTATTGGCAAAAGGGATAAGCACATTGGTCAGTGGAAGAGAGTAGAATTCAGACATAGACCCACACAAACATAGTCAGTTGATTCTTAACAAACTTTAAAATTTAGGAGGGGGCATTTTAATATTTTAGCAGTTACTCTATGTAAGTCTAAATTCACTCTCTCTGGATTATGTCCATTCCTTCTCTTTAATTTTTTTTCATGGTACTGTTATGATCTTTATTTAACTTAATTTAAAGTTAACTACCACTAAGACACTAAATATACATTTTTTTGAAAAAGATCATTTTAAAAATACTTATAACATCCATATATTTATATATAGTATTTAGCATATGGACTAAAGTATCTCATAAAATGTACTAAGAAAGATTAATAGATGAGAGTTTAGTACTAATTTTTCCAAATTGTCTGAAGACATATTTGGCATTTATGATTTCCCTCCTACATACCATTCAGCATTCTATGCAAATACTGTTAGGTTTTCTTGCTCTTGGTGCAGCCCAAAACTTCATCCCTAGAGGATATAAACCTATATTATTCTATATAATAAAGAGGTAATATGCAAATTGACCATCACTCCAACACATAGGATGGCCACTCCCATGTGTTCAAAGATGGCCACCCCATGTGGACACAAGATGGCCTCCAGGGGAGGGAAGTTGTGGGTGATCAGACAAGCAGGGGAGGGCAGTTGGGAGGGACCAGGCCTGCAGGGGAGAGCAGTTAGGAATGACTGGGCCAGCAAGGGAGGGAAGTTGGGGGTGAACAGGCCTGCAGGGGAGGACTGTTAGGGGTGACCAGGCCAGCAGGGGAGGGCAGTAGGGGGCAACCAGGCTGGCAGTGGAGAGAAGTTAGGGGCAATCGGGCTGGCAGGGGAGTGGTTAGGGGGTGATCAGGCTAGCAGGCAGATGCAGTTAGGGGCAATCAGGCAGGCAGGCAGGCGAGCAGTTGGGAGCTACTAGTCCCAGATTGGAGAGGGTGTAGGCTGGGCTGAGGGACACACCATCCCCCCCCCCATGAATTTCGTGCACCAGGCCTCTAGTATAATCTATACTAATAAAAGCATAATATGTTAATTAGTCCGGACATCCTTCCAGAAGTCCTTCCTGAAGACCTTCCAGATGAAGCTGGGCTGCCTGCGTCCTGGGTCCCTGCCAGCAGCCAGAGGGAAGCCTGGGTCCTGGGTGTCAGAGGGAAGCTGGTGCTGGTAGCCAGGGGAAGGAAGGACCACTCTTGCACAAATTTTGTGCCTTGGGCCTCTAGTCATTTAATAAATGTCATCACCATTAAAACATTGGTAAATTTAGTTCTAGTGTGAGCTCTCTGTTTATGCAACTTACTTATTATTTCAGAAATTATTCTGACTATAGTACTGTTTTAGGACAAATTTTTGTTCTATAGAATAATAAATCAGATAGTTAAATGCATTGGAACACATTGCCACTTGGAGTCCATTTTAGTTTCTATCTAGACCTATTGTATGCTAAAAGATGTTTGTCAAAAGTGGAATATTCTCTTTTATGTCTTTGCTATAAAAAACTAATAATCTCCCTTTTTATACTCTGTATTGAGGAAGCAACAGGGTTCTTGAATAATCCTGATTTGCCACAAACATTTTCATCACGTTGGGATCCATTGATTCTGAAGGTTGAGTGACAGAGATGCTGATTTTCCATCGAGGACCTCTGACCAGCTTCTCTGAGGTAAAAATAAAAGCATCTTAGTAACTCAGAAAATGGTCAGCACAACACATCCAAATGTGGATTCTTATTTCTAAAATTAAAAGTGGCTTTGTTTGCATTGACCTTTGGACAGGATATATCAATGTATCCAGGTCACTGGACCTCCCAAAATATTCACTGAGCAAAGAAACCATTTATTTTTATAGAAATACAGAGTTCATGGTATAAAATGCTTTCTGGATTTCTTATCAGAATAAATTCATTTTATGGTGGCTAAGTGAGATGTCCTCTGGGACACTACAAAGATCAATAACCCTGCCAATTATAATGTGTTCTAAATTTACAAGTGAGATGGAGAAGATATATTACCCCTTGCCCTGTCCCCTTGCCCTGTGGAAGCAAATATCTTCTCAGTATTTGGGAGAGGGGAGATGAGGAGAGAAAGAGATGAGAGAGAGAGAGAGAGAGAGAGAGAGAGAGAGAGAGAGAGAGAGAGAGATTTCCAGATTAATAGCAATTTTTTAAAAAGCCAGTTTTATAACTACTTGTAAAAGATGTGCTTGGAATTTGACTTTTGTTTAATTTAGTCAGGTAAAGAGAAAACATTTGGATGAATAGCAGAAATTAAAGTTACTTCTTGCTTAAATTTAATCCACTTTTATATTACATGATCAGTCCTTCTTGAGCTATAGATTTATAAGTGAAATAAAGGAGATGGGATGGTAACTACCTTCGACTGTTAGCTATTGATCCAATAACACTGCATATTGAGATATGTAGTATCTTACTGGCTTAAAACAACAACCCTAGTATTTCTTGTGAGTCAAAAATAGGTGGTTTGGCTGACCTGGTGCCAGGCTTGATTGCTGTCTACTAACTTCATTCATACGTTTGTGATCAGAGAGCAGGATGGTAAAGATGGCCTCAGATCAGATAACTCAGCTTTCCACCAGCTTTTCTCCACACATTTTATCCTCCAGTAGGCTCCAGGGCATGCTTCCATAGCTAGTTAGAAGAACAAAATGGTCTAAAGAACATGCCTTGTTGGTCAATTGATTCTCCAGGCTAAGCTTGCATTGTATTTGCTAACAAATCACCTGCCAAAGCAAGTCACATGTGTGGAGCAAAGCACCCCATCCCCAATAGGACGGTAGATGCATCCATCTGCACTTCACTCCTCCTGTATCTTCTGTAAATTCCATGGGAAACCGCTTATTGTCTTCACTAGCAGAGAAGCGTAGACGAGAACCCGGAAGGCTGGTGACCTTTGAAGCCCTAGCAAAGGTCAGAGCTGTGCACCACCTCTGTTAATCCAGATAATGGTAGCTGAAGCAACCTCCCCACCTTTACTTATGTAAATCCTTATTGATAAGATAGTCATGTAAATCCTTATTGATAAAATAGTCTGTGTGTCACTGGAACCTCCCTGCCTAAGGGATATGAGTGTATCTCATACCAATAAAAGCTTGGCGAGGCCTGAGCACCAGTGGAAGTCCTTTCCCTTGAGTTGGACTTACCCGCCTGGCCCCCCATTATTTCCAAATTATCTCTTGTCTCTTCTCTTTCATTTGTGTGCAGCTCTTCTTCCACATCCTGAACCCTGAACCACGCAGACGTGGGGGGAAATATTTACCACAAAATTCATCGCATTTTCAGTATCTTTATTTCTACCACAGATATATGAAGTTTCTGTTTTGTTTTGTTT
Organism: Myotis myotis; assembly: GCF_014108235.1. Classification (NCBI taxonomy): domain Eukaryota; kingdom Metazoa; phylum Chordata; class Mammalia; order Chiroptera; family Vespertilionidae; genus Myotis; species Myotis myotis. The sequence goes on along the minus strand of NW_023416335.1, from coordinate 63,754,723 downwards.
TTGGTTTATATATTTGATGGAATGTGAGAAATACAAAACTTCCATTTTCTATTTCTCCCCTAATTCAGGGAGTCGATATGACAATAAGATAAATATGCATACATAATTATAGGTCAAGAATTTAGGAAATGACATGAATATGAATTTGTTGCCCCACTGTATGCATTGTGTGGTAGAATCAGGTAAAAATGCAATTTTCCACCTAAATTTCACAAGCCTTCACTCTTAGATCAGTTACATTCTGAATTCCCAGGGTTTAGTTTAGATCCATTGTTTAATAATTCCTAATAGGCTTAATAGTTTGTTTCCAAGCTCACAGTTAGCCTTTTCGCTGTTCCAAATGCTAGAAGGAAGATACTGTGTAAATGCGTGCTTTTATTATGGAGTCTACCCTCAAGTCCACCAGCGTACTTTCATTCAAGGGGCTTTAGAACTATCAGTTGGGATTGCAGTAAAAGCTCCAGATGCTTTATTGTAGTAAGCCAAATCAAGCCTTGGTTTACCAGATATATTATTTTTTTTTATGGTGACATAGATCAGGTAAGAACCTATCAGATTGCTATCTATTTTATTGTTAGTAATTGAATATGTATTCGGTATCACCAAAGTTCTCTGTAGGTTGTGCTGGTCTTATCACCATTACTTTATTTTTTTCCTATTACAACAACTATGCCAACCCATCTTTTAGAAGCTAAAAATAATGATTTGGCCTGTGACCCAAGAATCAAATCAGTCCTATTGAAATTGGGGAGCCTATTTTAATAGCAATGTCTCTTACCTTCTTATAGAAGACAATCACCACAGCATTTTCCACTGATGCTGGGGTCTCATTTTATGCTAAAGCCATGAAAAATGAATGCCATAGCAACCCATGTCTATATAAATCACTGTTTATTCTTTTTGTCTGTATCAACATCTCTATATTTCCATTTCAGTCTCTATATCTCTTGCATTTCTAAATATGTGTGTTTTTTGTTTTCATTGCTTTTTTTATAGAGACAGGGAGGGAGAGGGATAGATAGAAACATCAATGAGAGAATATAGATTGGCTTTTTCCTACACACCCCCTACTGGGGATGGTGCCATCAACACTGACATGTGCCCTGCCCGTTAGGGAACTGAATTGTGACTTCCTGGTTCATGAGTTGTTGCTCTACCACCGAGCCACACAAGCCTGGCATATCTCTTGCATTTCTATTGCCAGACTTTGATTTCTCCCCTTCATTCCAGCATCCCACATTTATACATTCACCTCTTTACTTCACAACTTGACTAAGATGTCCCTTGTGTGCCTTAAACCATTGCAGAATGTCAATTTTCAATTACATGCTCCATTAAAAAGTGAATACAGATATAATACCATAGATTGAATGCCACCTTCATCAGCAGGCTTAAGCCAGATACATTGCAAGAATACTATGTTTTACGTCTTTAAAATCTTGGACTCATAACACTATAAATGATATTGTTTTGATTCCAAAACAAAATACATAAATATTATGTATTTATTATGAACATCTTCAAACATATAGAAGATTGAAATAAATGTATAATAAGCATCTCAAAATGAGCTCCTGATGTTTTCTCCTGTTTCTTTTCTGCTCCACAATATCACCCTCATTGAGTAAATGGAACCGTCACTTTTCAGTTAAAAACCTAGAATTCATACCTGAGTTCTCCCTTTCCTTTTAGTTGGTGTTTAATTCTTCTCCAAATCCTCTTGGGTCTAATCTCCAAATATAGCTCTGGCCCATTTAAACCTCAAGAACTCTAGAGCTAAGCTTAACCACAATAATCTGTCACCTGCACTATTGAAATAGCCTCCGACTCCCTGCCTTACTTCCACACTATATTCTTTCACAATAAGAAGTCAGAGATGTTTTGGGCACAGAAATATAAAAACACTCCTATTCAAAACCCTTTCATCCCTTCACCACATGCCTAGAAAAATGTTAAACTCTTTCTCTGGCCATAAATAATCTAAAGCTGTCTGCATAACTGACCTCATTTCCATCTACTTTACCCTGTTCCTTCTATTCCAGGACAGTGACCTGAATTTAGAAGTCAGGAAGTATGTAGCTCAGTTCCTAGCTTAATTCCCAAGCTAGTTGTGTAAACTCGAGTATGTTTTTTTTTTTTTTTTTTTTTTTTATAAAATGAAGTTTTAGAAAATTATTTCTAAGACCTACAATGAATGAGGATTATTTAATTAAATTTTGAGGAGTTTCATCTGTGTATATATATATATATATATATATATATATATATATATATACTCACTAGAGTCCCGGTGCACAAAAATTTGTGCACTCGATGGGAAGGGGGCTACCTCAGCCTGGCCTGTGCCCTCTCGCAGTCTGGGACCCCTCGGGAGATAACAACCTGCTGGCTTAGGACTGCTCCCAGGTGGCAGAGGGCAGGCCCAATCCCTAGGTGCAGCCCCTGGTCGGGCTCAGAGCGGGCTGATTGGGGAGTTGGGGCACCGACCGCTGTTATGCACAGAGCAGGGCGGATCGGGAGGTTGTGATGCCAACCTCAGTCACTCTCAGGGTAGGGCCGATTGGGGGATTGGGGCACCGCCCCCTGTCACACTCAAGGCAGGGTCGATCGGGAGGTTGCGGCTCCACCCCCTGTCACGCACAGAGCAGGGCCCATCAGGGGGGTTGGGGCTCCATACCCTGTCACACACAGAGCAGGGTCAATCAGGGGTTGGGGAGCTCCCCCTTGTCACTCACAGAGTTGGGCCGATAGGGGAGTTGGGGCATCGCCCCCTGTTACACACAGAGCAGGGCGGATCAGGGGGTTGGGGTGCCACCACTGTCACACTCAGGGCAGGGCCGTGGGGAGGTTATGGTTTTACCCTGTCACACACAGAGCAGGGCCCGTGGAGGGGGGTTGGGTCACCGCACGCTGTCACACACAGAGCTGCAGGGCGATCAGGGGGTTGGGGAGTTCCCCCCATCAGGCACAGAGCAGGGCTGATCAGGGGATTGGGGTGCCTTCCCCTGTCACAAACAGAGCAGGGTGGATAGGGAGGTTGTGGCCCCGCCCCCTGTCACACACAGAGCCGCAGGGTGATCAGGGGGTTTGGGCGCTGCCCCCTATCACACTGATCCCGGTGCCTAGAGGCCTCGTGGCTCCTCTGATCCCAGTGCTGGGAGGCATATAACCCTTTTACTAGATAGGATAGAGGCCTGGTGCATGGGTGGGGGCAGGCTGGTTTGCCCTGAAGGGGGTCCTGGATCAGGGTGGGGTCCCCACTGGGGTGCCTGGCCAGCCTGGATGAGGGGATGATGGCTGTTTGCAGCTGGTCACACCCCCTTCAGGGTGGGGGTCCCCACTGGGGTCCCTGGCTGGTCTGGATGAGAGGCTGAGGGCTGTTTTCAGGCTGGCGGGTGACTGAAGCTCCCAACTTCTCCTTTTTTTCTTTTTTTTTTTTATTCTGTGCTAGCTTTAGCTCTGAGGCTCCAGCTCTGAGGCCTCTGCTGCTGAAAGCAGGTATCTGGTTTGTTTGGGTTCTATAATCGAAACACTGTATCAACTCCAGCTCTGAGATCCCGGCTGGCTGAAAGCAGGTTTCTGGGGTTTTGTTTAGCTTCTATATTTGTAACAATGTTTCAAACTGCAAGCTCAGAGGCCGGCAAGGCAGGCGGGGAATGTTGGTTTCCTCCGTCACTGAAGCAAGCAAGCCTCATGTTAGCTTCAAGCTGCCAGCCGCCATCTTGGCTGGCAGTTAATTTGCATATCTCGCTGATTAGCCAATGGGAAGGGTAGCGGTCGTATGCTAATTACCATGTTTCTCTTTTATTAGATAGGATAAAAGCCTAAGTGACCAACTGACCAGGTGACCGTTTGACTGGCCAACCAGTAGCTATGATGCACACTGACCACTAGGGGGCAGATGCTCAATGCAGGAGCTGCCAAACTCCTGCACCCAGAACCAGAGTGGAGGGAGCCCTATTCCAGGGTGTATCACCTGAGAACCGCCCTCTCACAATATGGGACCCCTCAGGGGATGTTGGAGAGCTGGTGTCAGCCCAATCCCTGCAGATCAGGCCAAGGGACCAATCTGTGCACTGGTCCTCTATCCCATTGGCTCTCCACTTCAGGACTGGCTCCCCACTGGGTCTCTAACCCATTGCAGAGGTCATTGGCCTGGCCCTTACTGAAACTTTTTTACTCAATTAGCTAAATGATGATATGTGCAGGACCTACTGGCTGCGGCCCCAAAGTCTGGTGCCCGTGCTGGCCTATCCACTTAATATCAATTTCCAGTGGAAGCAGCGAATTTTCCAGCTACCACTCTCAGCTGGGAAACCAGTCGAGGCTTCCCTCCTTCAGGGCGGACAGCAGGCAACCTCTGGGGAGGGAAGGAGGCGAAGGAGAGGCTCAGGTGGGAAAGAGGAGGTTCCTGCTGCCACAGCACTCTGCCTGGGCAGAAAGGACTAGGCAGAGCCTGACATTGAGCAGGGTCATGCCCTCAGCCGACTAGGTTCCAGGCTAAGTAAATCCTATTTGTTAAATAATTGCATTTTGCAGCTAAATGCCCACAAGTTGTCAGTTACCGCCAAACTTACAGTAAAGTGAGATGAAAGAAGCGAGACAGATACAGAGAGAAAGTGACATAATATTGGGAGAAGAGAAGAGAGAGACTGAGTCCGGGGTGCGTCACCCAAGAACCACCCTCTCGCAATCTGGGACCCTTCAGGGGATGTCGGGGACCCAGTTTCGGCATGATTACCACAGGCCAGGCTGAGGGACCTCACCGGTGCATGAATCTGTGCACCGGGCCTCTAGTTGATTTATAAGATTATACAGGTTTCAAGTGTACAGTTTTGATACATCATCTGTACATTGCATTTTGTCCACATTACCCAAAGTAAAATCTTCTTCTGTCACCATATATTTGACCCCTTTAACCCTCCCTCACCCCCTTCCCTCTGGTAACTACCATACTGTAGTCTGTGACTATGAGTTTTGTTTGCTCGCATTGTTTCTTATTTGTTTATTTCTTGCTTTCATATGGTTCTTAACTATTTATGTCTGACTTATTCTGCTTAGGATGATATTCTCAAGATCCATTCATGTTGTCATAAATAGCAACTTTTCTTATGGTTGAGTAGCTGAGTAGTATTCCATTGTGTGTGTGTATTTTTTTCTGAATCCATAATTCAGGGATCTATAAAGAAAGACTACAAATTTTGAAGAAAGAAACAACAAACAAATTGTTTGAATTTTCTTTTTATTCTTTCTGTTTTGGGGGAAGGTGGGGGGGAAGGAAGCACTTGTTTCCTTTCAGTATTCGATGAGGTGGAGGGTTTTATCCATGTGGTATATCACATCTATAGGTACTATGTATATTTGTCGATGTATATCTTTATTATTCTCCTTAAATGGCAGATAGGTGCAAGTTTAGTATAAAATGACCACAAACAAACAAACAAACAAATAAATAAAAATGGTTCCATGGTCGGGGGGGGGGGGGAGATATTTAACTAGGCATGACATCTTAACGAAAATTTTTGCAAAGCTAAGAATATCTAGCAGTATTCCCTTTCATTCTTTTTATCTTCCAATATCTCCTTCTTCTTTTCTTTTTATGGCTTTCTATTGCAATTCTTAACTTTATTCTTGAATCCCCTCACATGTGTATGTATACTGCCCCACATTGGTTACTTTAAAATATAACAGCTCTAACATTCAGTAACAATCAAATATACTCTGTACTAACACCTCATGTTTATATTTTTGTTGGGGCTCCTTAATCACATTTTTATTCTTTATTTTACTTTTTGTTGTTGTTGTTGTTGTCAAAATGTTTACTTGAGGATTTGGCTTTCAGTAAAATCTCCTGATTAGCTCATCATACTGATTAAGGATAATCTCTTTCCAATAGTCTCTCATGTAAACACAGATAACAGTTCTCTTTTCTAATTTATTTCTTCAGATAAACTCCATTTTCTTATATCTTATGTGATTGAATTAGTTAACTTTCAAACAAAAGTTAAATTTTAATTTATTTCAGTTGTGGGAAAACTGTCTGACAATGTGACTCATTAACAGTTTCTAGATGAGTAAATTTCTTTTAAGTTTTGTTTAGTGGATCACTTTTGTACAATTTTCTCAAGGAAAGGGATACCATAACAACAAACACAAAAGAAAAATAAACAAAAAGTGTATTAGTTTCCATGACAATATTTTCAACTCCCATGTATATGTCTATGGAAAAACTTACAGAAATTTAATTTTGAAAAAAAAAAAGAAATCAATGGGCTTGGAGTCAGAGAAACAAGCTCATTATGAAAAGCTTGTCACATAACCTCTCACTGATTAACTGGGGTTATATAACTGCTTTTTCCTATTTGTCTTGGCAAGGACTGCTGGATATCCATTGAAATCAATTATACCTTTCTTAAAGGCACATGGCTAGATGCTGTCACCTACCTTCCTTTGCTTTTCCATGCATTACTAGGGACGTGATTTGTAGGGCCCACTAAATAATTAAATTGTAGGGGCTTTTGTCAAAATTATTAAAAATCTCAAGATGGCGAAGGCAGAGAATTAAAACAAACACAAGGTCCTTCTAAGCAAGGGGTCTTAAGCAACTGCATAGGTCATTCAATATAATAAAGAGGTAACATGCAAATTGACCATCACTCTAACACACAAGATGGCTGCCCCCATGTGGACACAAGTTGGCCACCACAAGATGGCCAGCAGGGGAGGAGAGTTAGGAGGGACCAGGCCTGCAGGGGAGGGCAGTTGGGGGCAACCAAGCCCGCAGGGGAAGACAGTTGGGGAGGACCATGCCTGCAGGGGAGGGCAGTTGGGGGCAATCGGGCTGACAGGGGAGAAGTTAGACTTCGATCACTCTGGCAGGGGACTGGTTAGGGGATGATCAGGCTGGCAGGCAGAAGTAGTTAGGGGCAATCAGGTTGGCAGGCAGGCAGGCAGGCAAGTGAGCGGTTGGGAGCCAGCAGTCCTGGATTGTGAGAAGGATGTCTGAAGTGCCAGACGGAGATTGGAGAGGTCCCAGGTTGAAGAGGGTGCAGGCTAGACTGAAGGCCACACACACACACCCCTCCCGTGCATAAATTTCATGCACTGGGCCTCTAGTATGTTCATAAAAGGAGCCTTGGTTAAGTGTGGCCAACTGTGACTACATGTTTCACAAAGGAATAAAAGCCTAAGTGGTTCATGCATTAAATGGTTCTGGCTTCAAAACCTGGTACATATCTTCCATGCTTTTCCATAATCTGATAATACAATCTAATAGTATATCTGTTTTTGAGCAAAGAGCTTTCGATGCTCTGACTTTGTGCTACCTTTTTTGTGTAATTCCACTTGCACTGGATGTCAGCTCCCCTTTCTTTTTATGCTGAACTTCTAATCTTACTTCAAGGCCTTTTGAAATGCCATGTCCTGAGAAAATCTCAGATCATCAGGCAGTTTCTCACTGTTCTCTTTCTCCATGGCATGACATGCATGCCTCCAGTATAGCACTGTTCACTTGAATTTAGAGTTATATTTGACTTCTGAGCTATGAGGGATTAGTAGGTTACTAGTAAGTAGAATTATTATTAACCCTTTTAACCCCAGGACCTATCACGTAGGCATAAAATGTTTAACAACTGCATGTTGAATTATTAAAAGTCTGTAAGTCTATATTAATAGTAAGTAGGTACACAGTCTTTTGATATTATCTTCCAATCCCATAAATATTTCAAATATAAGAAACTACACATCAGCAACCTCTTGTCTCTACCACAATGTACATTTGTCGATTTATTGCACTTTAGGATGATTTGTAGATTTAATCCTCAAAATGACTATAATTTATAATGCTTCATTAAATGGGATACTGAGAAGACAATTATATTTTTTAAGTTAAGATTAAGAAAGAAAAATAATAACACATTAAGTACCATTCAAGTTCAATAAATTCTGATATAAACTACCTATAACAGCCAACTATAATTTTAAAAAGTTCACTTAACGCACTGACATTTCATTCACATAAACAATGAGCATGAGTGATTATAAAATGTTGAATATGTGAGTTCAACATGTGAGAGTGTTCACTTAGGCTGGGTGTAATAGAACATACCTATTATATTCAGTTTCTGGCAGGAACATTTTTAAATGAGTGATTAAAATGTTTAATCACTGAGCTGGTTTGGCTCAGTGGATAGAGTGTTGGCCTGCAGACTGAAGGGTCCCAGGTTCAATTCCAGTCAAGGGCACATGCCCGGATTGTGGGCTCGATCTTCAGTAGGGAACTTGCAGGAGGCAGCTGAAACATGATTCTCTCCCATCATTGATGTTTCTATCTCTCTATCCCTCTCTCTTCCTCTCTGAAATCAATATATATATATACACAAACAAAACAAAACAAAAAAGTTACTGCAAAAACATATTCATGTTGCAAAGAACTTAAATTTAACACTTTCTAGTCTTTTACATTTTACCTGTTATAGTAAAAATGTACAACTTGGTCTGTCTTTTTGGCATCAACTATTATTCAGAGCAAGATAACATTCATATCATTAGATAATGTGAAGTAGTGGAAAGAACAAGATTGAAGGGCTAAAGATACAGTGCCTGTCTGCTTCACTCTGCCAATTTATAGCTGACTATCAGCTAAACTTCAATTAAGAAATTATCACTTTCTTACCTATAATATAAGTAGGTTGTCTCATACAATTTATAGGACAAAAAATTTGAACCCATCTATATATATAAAGAAGTAATATGCAAATGAGATCAGGACTCTGTAATGGTCATGACCAGCTCAAGAGGAGGGGCTGGGCAGGCCTGAGCCTGAGAGATCAACACAGAGGGACGCCTGCTCTTAGCCTCTACGGCATGGCTGGGGGCAGGCCCCCAGTGAACACACACACACACACACACACACACACACACACACACACACACCGGGGCACCTGCTCTGAGCCTCCACAATGTGGCTGGAGGCAGGCCCCCAGCAGACACACACACACACACACACACACACACACACACACACACACACACACGGGGTGCCTGCTCCGAGCCTCTGCAGCCAGAATGCAGCTTAGGCCCGGGCCCAAGCCATCAGTAGGACATCCCCTGGGGGCTCTCAGACTGTGAGAGGGGGCAGACTGGACTGAGGGACCCTGCCTCTCCAGTGCACGAATTTTGTGCACTGGAACTCTAGTATACCATAAAAATGAGAATAAATTTCAGGATAAATGCATGGATAAGCTTGTTTTTCCTTTAGGGAGATTTTCATGAATTTCAGAATATGCTAAAGGAGATAATTCAGTTATACAAAAATAATAGGTTGTATTCTTTCATCTTGTTTAGAAACTCTAAATCTTTCTGATTAGTAGTTTATTATGAAAAATGACTTCATTTTTAATGTGATTCAGAGATATAATTTCTTTATTTTTAATATGAATTTAAAGTCATATAGTCTTAGAGCCAAATTATTAATATTCATTAAAGTCATGTACATCCAAATATGCAAAGGCCAGTTAGCTGTTGACAAAATCCATATCACTTTCCTTCTGAGCTCAGAGTCAGGCTCCATTTTTCAGTCTGCCTTGCAGTAAAAGGTGGTGATGTCACAGCCATAGCCAATGACTGGAGGCAAAACTTGTCCAACAATTAAAAAAATGACCACTTTCTTTCCTGTTGTAAGCTAGTAATGGAAAAAATGATGTGGGCAGCACTAACTGGAAGATGATAGAATTTCTGTTAGCCTAAATCCACCATTTCTACCCTACCACAAATTATCCTATATAATAAGAGGTAATATGTAAATTGACCATCACACCCTTGCATAAGATGGTCGCCCCCATCTGGTCAAAGATGGCCACCCTCATGTGGTCACAAGATGGCCACCACAAGATGGCCGGCAGGGGAGGGCAGTTGGGGGTGACAGGGCCTGCAGGGGAGGGCAGTTGGGGGCAAGCGGGCTGGCAGGGGAGGGCAGTTGGGGGCGATTGGGCCAGCAGGGGAGCAGTTAGACATCGATCAGGCTGGCAGGGGAGTGGTTAAGGGTGATCAGGCTGGCAGGGAGAAGCAGTTAGGGACAATCAGGCAGGCAGGCAGGTATGCAGTTGGGACCCAGCAGTGTCAGATTGTGAGAGGGATGTCCCAGATTGGAGAGGGTGCAGGCTGGGCTGAGGGAAACTCCCCCCCAGTGCACGAATTTTATGCACTAGGACTCTAGTCCTATATAATACAAGGCTAACATGTAAATTGACTGAACAACAGAACAATTGGCTATGACGCACACTGACCACCAGGGGCAGACAGTCAATGTAGGAGCTACCTCCCAGAGGTCATTGCACTTCCACAGAGGGAGTGCTGCTTAGTCAGAAGCTGGGATAAAGATGTCCAACTGATGACTTAGGCAGTCTCCCCATCCTCTGAGGGCTCCCGGACTGCGAGAAAGCACAGGCCAGGCTGAGGGACCGCCCTGAGTGCCAGAATTCTGTGCACCAGTCTTCTAGTTTATCTAATCTAATAAAAGAGAAACATGCAAATTGACCGCACCTCTGCTATGCCCCAAGCCATGCCCATCAGCCAATCAGAACGACTATATGCAAATTAACCAAACCAAGATGGCGGCCAGCAGCCATAGAGCTAGAGCAAGCAGGAGGGTTGGTTGCCCCGGCAATGGAGGAAGCCAAGCTTCCTGCCTGCCCTGGCCGGCTGTGGCCTCTGCTCAAGGCAACAAAGTTTCAATTATAGAAGATAAATAAATCCTAGATACCTGCTTCCAGCCAGGTATCTTGAGTGGCTGAGGGCTGTGGCCAACCTACAAACAGCCATCAGCCCCTCACCCAGGATGGCCACACCTTCATGGAGTGAGGGTCCCCACTGGGGGGGCTTGGCCAGGCTGCAAACAGCCATCAGCCCCTTACCACACTGGCCAGGCACCCTGGGGGGGGGGACCCCCACCCTAAAGCAGGTGTGGCCAGCCTGAAAACAGCCTTCAGCACCTCAGCCAGGCTGGCGAGGCACCCCAGCGGGGACCACCACCCTGAAAGGGGTGTGGCCAGTCTGAAAACAGCCCTCAGCCCCTCACCCAGGCTGGCCAGGCACCCCAGTGGGACCCCCACCCTGATCTGGGACACCCTTCAGAGCAAACTAGCCGCTCCCATCCATGCACCATGCCTTTATCCTATATAATAAAAGGGTAATATGCAAACTGACCCTAACAGCAGAACAACTGGGAATGACTGGTCACTATGACACACACTGACCACCAGGGGACAGACGATCAATGCAGGAACTACCCTCTGGTGGTCAGTGCGCTCCCACAGGGGGATCTCTGCTCAGCCACAAGCCAGGCTGAGGGATGCCAGCACAGCGGTGGTGGAGGGAGCCTCTCTCGCCTCCTCAGCAGCACTAAGGATGTCCGACTGCAACTTAGGCCTGCTCCCCGCTGGCAAGTGGACATCCCCTGAGGGCTGCCGGGTTGCCAGAGGGATGTCTGAATGCCAGCTTAGGCCCAATTCCCTGGGTAGCAGGCCTAAGCCAGCAGGTGGTCATCCCCTGAGGGGTCCCAGACTGCGAGAGGGCACAGGCTGGGCTGAGGTATTCCCCCAAGTGCACAAATTTTGTGCACCAGGCCTCTAGTATATATATATATATATATATATATATATATATATATATATATGCACATGTATATATATATGCATATACATATACATATATATGTGTGTATATTTATATATATATATATATATATATATATATATATATATATATGCCTAAGTGATCATCCAACCGTTCGACCATCTAAGTGGTAGCTATGATACACAATGACTATGACTACCAGGGCAAAGACACTCCTACTGGTAGCTATGATGCACAATGACCACCACGGTGCAGATACTCAATACAAGAGGAGTTGAGCTGTGTTGACTTGGAAGCTGCAATTTTTAGGTGACACACCCGGAGCCAGAGAGGAGGGAGCCTGATTCCAGGGGGCGTCACCTGAGAACTGCCCTCTCCAAAATCCAGGACCCCTCAGGAGATCTTGGAAAGCCAGTTTTGGTCCAATCTGCACAAGCCAGGTCGAGGGACTCCATCTGTGCACGAACCCGTGCACTGGGCCTCTAGTATTCTACATAAGAGATAAATAAATGTTTATTTTATGAAATGACTGAGATATGAGTTTTATTAGTTACAATAGCTACTTAACTAACTCATAGAGATCAACTTGAAAGGACAACTTGCAGATACATGTATTCATGATTGTAAAGTTGTACCCTCTTATGTTTTGCAGGAGCTGACTGAACGACTGAACTGATATTAGACTGTAACTTTGAGATGGATAAGGATATCAATCAACATAGATTCTTATAAATAAAAATAATAAAAGACTTTAGTCCACACAGTTAAAAAAACCCAAAAAGTGTCTTTAAATGAATATTGTCTTGAAACTGAAACTGTTTCAAATCAACTTTAGTCAATATCTTAGAGACTGGTTTTACCATCTATTCTGAATAAATCTAGTTATATACAATCCTGTAGTGCTACCTTAAAATATACTCAGACCCCAAGCATTTCTTGCCACCTCCATAGCTAAAGTTCAATGCAAAGCACATCAGAGAAACCCTTCACAAATGGTGTATTCACCCCCTTCCTCTGTTTACTACAATCTGTTCTCAATTAAGCAACAAAATGCTTTCAAAAGAAACACACACATCAAACATACTTTGGTCTCCTCTGCCTAAAGCTCTTTGGTTTTCCTTCTTAATCAGAATAAAGTCGATAACCCTTAGCAAGGCCTTCAGAGTCCTATGTAATCTTGCATTCATTATTTTTATCATTGAATTTTCTCTAATTTGCTTAACTATGTATTTAGTGGCTTCTTTTGGGTCCTAGAAGCCCTCCCCTGCCTCAGACACTTTGCAGTTGCTATTCGCTCTATCTTACAGATCTTCCTTCAGTTATCAACATAGTTTTCTTTCTTATGCTCATTAGGTTTCTCCCAAAATATGCCTTGGGAGCAAAGCCTTCCCTCTCTATCCAGAAGAGCAAGCTCCCTTAAGAAACATCAACTCACGTCTACATATTCTTCACAGTACTTATCACCATCTTACATGGTATGTGTTAGCTTACTTCTTTATTGTTTTCTTTCTTCACAAGAATATGACTTCTGGGTGGGCAGGAGCTGGGTTTTACTCTCTCTTATGTCCAAGACATGGAAGAACAGAGCATGACCAACAGAAGAGATGATTTATTAAAAAAAAATTCACTGATTTACTGCATAAAGCTTTACCACTATTAACTACTCCTTGCCCTAGCTGGTTTAGCTTAGTGGATAGAGCATTGGCCTGTAGACTGAATGGTTGCAGGTTTGATTCCAGTCAAGGGCACATGCCGGGGTTGCAGGCTTGATCTCCATTAGGGGGCATGCAGGAGGCAGCCGATCAATGATTCTTTCTCATCATTCTCTCTTCATTGGTGTTCCTATATCTCTCTCTCCCTTCTTCTTTCTGAAATCAATAAAAATTATTAAAAAACAAGCAAAAACTAGTAATTTCTTGACACCATTTTTATTTAACTTTCATAATGGTACATACCTATCAGCTCAAACTCTGTCCTTTATTTGAAACTTAAGTTTATATAATCTACAAATATTATAACCTTATCTCTATTTTTTATATTCTCTACAGGACACTTCTCTCAGTTATACACAGATCTTTAATTTTTACATAAACACCAATGACTCAAATTTATGTCACAAATGAGATTTCTTCTATGAGGACTAGAAACACATTTCCAACTGTCTACTCATTTCTACTTGTAAATTTACCAAGATACTTCAAAACCAACAACACAAGCAAAATATATAATTTCACACGTTTAAATCTAATTTCAGCACAATATTCTAAGAACATTATTTCCTAATCACCCAGTATAACTCAGGGATTTTTGTATCATTTACTCTCATAAAGACATGCTTATTTCTTTAAGTGAATTTATATTGTTTATACTAATAAACTTAATACTATGATTACTATATATTTCTATATCATAGTATTAAAAAAGCACACAAAACATCTTCTATTTAGAGATAGCCTGAATATAAAAGAAGAAAAGTTGCAAAGACATTGGCAATAATTTATTTTTTGATAATAATATTTTATAAGAGGAGACATGGAAAACAAATTATTTTTTGGTAATTCATATATCATTAAAGGCTCAAACTTTTGTTTAGCATGATGTTCAAATTTAATGGAATTAGATTCTAAAATTTGTAATCTAATACTAAGTAAAATGCTTTAGATAGGAAAAACCAAACTTGAATACTCTCATGAGGACACAAGAGTTACTAAAGAATTTTGTCATATATTAAAATTAATCAAGCACAAAAGTGTGAGGAGACACTTAATTTGAAGTTCATTATTTCTAATTACTTCTTAGTACTTAACTGAAATAAATATAATTTTATTATAATATAAACCTTATTCAAAAGTATTTAACATTAAAATACCAATATATTTGCAAAATTTCAAAATGCCTCATTTAAATAACAGTGATATTTAATGCTAAAATATTCTGTTTTGATAAACAATTCAAAAAAAGGCTATAGACATTGATAAACTTCCCTAAAAATATTTTACCAATATTATCATTATAATATATTATAAAGAATTTCTTCCTTTTAAATTAATTATTTAATATGAAAATTAGGTGATACTTAGTATATAATATATTGTCTAATTTCTGATTTCTAACTATTTTAATTCTACTGTTTCCTTTTTATTGCTAGGGTTTTAAGAATTTATATAGAACAAACTAGTATAAATAAAAAGTGTAGTTTCCTTCCTCAAATCCTTCAATGGTCTTACTTCTCCAATCCATTTATAGATTTGCAATTATATTCAGTTTATTTTGAAAAGAAAAATTAATAGTATTTACATTTATAATGTCAACTGAAGATATTTTTCTAGTTTTATTGAGATATAATTGACAGATAACATTGTATTAATTTAAGGTGTCCAGGTAATGATTTAATATATGCATATATTTTTGAAATGATTGACACAATAAGTTTAGTTAACATCCATCACCTCACATACATTTTTTCTTGTCATGAGAGCTTACAAAAAATCTAACTTTCAAATATACAAATATACAATACACTATTGTTTACTATAGTCACTGTGTAGTATATTTCATGCCCAGAACTTATCTATATATATGTAAAAGCTTAAGCGACTGTTAAGGCTGGTCAATCTAACAACCAGTCGACTGGTTGCTCTGATGTGCACTGACCACCAGGGGGAAGACACTCAGTGCAGGAGCTGCCCCCTGGTGGTCAGTGCGCTCCCACAACCAACCTCCCACCACCAGCCAACCTCCTGTGGTCCCTCCCCCTGGGGAGCTGGCTCTGATAGACCCCAATCACCAGGCATACCAAGGGACTCCATCTGTGCATGAATTCGTGCACTGGGCATCTAGTTTTATCAATAACTGGAAGCTTGTAGCTTTAGACCACCTTCACCTATTTCCCCACCCCACATTCCCCACCTCTCTGGCAACTCATCAATCTGATCTCTTTTTCTATTGGTTTATTTTTTTATAGATTCTACATAGAAGTGATATCAAATAGCATTTGTATTTCTCTCCCTGATTATTTTATTTGTCAAAATTCTCTCAAAGTTCATCCATGTTGTTACAGAATTTCTTTAGACAGAATTTCTTTCCTGCTAATTTTGAACTTAGTTTGTCCTTTTTCTAGTTCCTTGAGATGTAAACTTAGGTTGTATATTTTGAAGATTTTTAAAACATGCATCACTCTCATGCAATAACATCATTTTTATTTTGTGAGTTAGTGACTTTAAATAAAAGCTGTCATTTTAATAAAGGACAAATTCCATCATGCACCACTGCACCACACAAAACTTCCTACACTTTTACTTCGTGGATTAACATTAAAATTAAAAAAACATAAAAATATAGGGGTTTTCTATGTTATTATGAATTGCTCAGATGTATTGTACATACTGCTTATAACTGATTAAGGGATAGATTTTATAAAGTGCATACATCTAAACAAAAACTAAATACAAACACACACAAGCTATTTAGAAAATGTTGATTCTCAGTGAATATTTGTTAAATAAATGAATAAATAAACTTATGTCAACCACTAAAGCTAAGTATTAATTAATCATGGTAAATGAAATTGAATATGTAATTCATAAATTGAAACTAATCTACGCACCATTTACAAGCCACAAAATTAAATGGAAACTTGGCAAAATTTTTGTTTCTGTTTTTCCCTATCAATCAACATAGATGATCAATCTAGCCAGGATATTGTATGTTGTTTATGTAGTATTAAAGCCATAAAATCTATAAAAATTAGACATACGGCCCTAACCGGTTTGGCTCAGTGGAGAGAGCATCAGCCTGCAGATTGAAGGGTTCCAGGTTAGATTCCAGTCAATGGCATGTACCTTGGTTGCAGGCACATCCCCAGTAGGGGGTGTGCAGGAGTCAGCTGATCAATATTTCTCTCTCATCAATGTTTCTAACTCTCTATCTCGCTCCCTTCCACTCTGTAAAAATAATAATGTTTTAAAAAATTAGACATAAGTATCTGGGAGATGATATCTTCCAGTCATTATATGTGTGGGCTGCAGCTCTAGTATTCATTTAATGATTTCACTGTTCAGTTATGTATAATTTTACATGTAAAAATTATAGAGAAATAAATAAATTAAATAAACAAATATTAATATCTGTCTATAATAATGTAATTTTAAATATAAAGAGATTAAATCCTATCTAATAAAAGACAAAAAGGATAATTAACTGTACCTCCGCTACACTTCCCATTGGCTAATCAGGGTGATATGCAAATTAACTGCCAACAAAGATGGCGGTTAATTTGCATACGCAGGCTCCAAGCGGTGGAGCGAAGCCAAACAGCCCTGAAGCCACCAAGCAGCAAGGCCTCACCGCCCAGGGATCAGCGGAGCCCAAGGCCTCAGGGCCCCAGGATCAGCGGAGCCCGAGGCCTCCCAGCACCGGGATCAATGGAGCAGTGAGGCCTCCCAGCACTGGGATCAGCAGAGCCGAGAGTCCTCCCGGCCCCTTCAGCAGCATGACAGGGGGCAGCGCCCCAACCCCCTGATTGGCCCTGCTCTGTGTGTGACAGGGGACAGAACCCCAACAATCCGATTGGTCCTGCTCTGTGAGTGACAGGAGGCGGTGCTCCAACCGCCCCCCATCAGTCCTGCTCTGTGCATGACAGGGGGCAGCGCCCCAAACCCTGATCTGCCCTGCTCTGTAGGTGACAGGGGGTGGCACCACAACCTCCCCATCAGCCCTGCCTTGAGTGTGACAGTGGGGGGTGCCCCAATCCCCCAATCGGCCCTACCCTGAGTGTGACTGGGGGTGGCATTGCAACCTCCCTATCCACCCTGCTCTGTGCATGACAGGGGGCGGCGCCCCAACTCCCCAATCAGCCCTGCTCTGAGCCCGACCAGGGGCTGCACCTAGGGATTGGGCCTGCCCTCTGCCATCCGAAAGCAGGCCTAAGCCAGCAGGTCGTTATCCCCCGAGGGGTCCCAGACTGTGAGAGGGCACAACAAGTGGGGCTGAGGGACAGCCCCCCACCTGCCAGTGCACAAATTTTTGTGCACCAGGCATCTAGTATACATATAAAATTATTTAAAGATTAATTTTTAGACATGAAAGTAAAAGGCATGTTTTGAGTTTATTCCTAGGTATCTTAATTTTTTTGGTGATGGTAAATGGGATTGCTTTTTTAGTCTCTCTTTTCATAAGTTCACTATTGGTGTATAGAAATGCCATAGATATCTTGGCATTAATTTTGTATCCTGCTATATTGCTGTTATTAAGTCTAATAGTTTTTTGATGGAGTCTTTATGGTTTTTTATGTACAATATCATGTCATCTGTGAATAAGGACAGTTTTACCTCTTCTTTTCCAATTTCGAAGCCTTTTATTTCTTCTTGTCTAATTGCAATGGCTAATACTTCCAGTACTATGTCGAACAGGAGTGGTGAGAATGGACATCTCTGTCTTGTTCCTGTTTGTAAGGGAAATGGTTTTAGTTTTTGCCCATTGAGTATGATGTTGGCTGTGGGTTTGTCATATATGGCTTTTATTATGTTGAGGTATGATCCTTCTATTCCCACCTTGCTGAGAGTTTTTATCAGAAATGGGTATTGGATTTTGTCAAATGATTTTTCTGCATCAATTAATATGACTATGTGGTTTTTTTCTCTCAATTTGTTTATGTGATGTATCACGTTTATTGATTTGCGGATATTGTACCATCCTTGCATCCCTGGGATAAATCCTACTTGGTCATGGTGTATGATCTTTCTGATATATTGCTGGATCCAATTTGCTAGGATTTTGTTGAGGATTTTGGCATCTATGTTCATGAGGGATATTGGCCTGTAATTCTCTTTCATTGTGTTGTCTTTATCTGGTTTTGGTATTAGGATGATGCTGATTTTATAGCATGAGCTTGAAAGCGTTCCTTCCTCTTGAATATTTTGGAATAGTCTGTGGAGGATAGGTTTTAGTTCTTCCTTGAATATTTGGTAAAACTCCCCTGTGAAGCCATCTGGCCCTGGGCTTTTGTTTGCTGGAAGCTTTTTGATGAAAGACCTCTACTCAGAAAAATACAGGACATTGAAAAAAGAGATAGAGGAGACATAAACAGATGGAAGAACATACCGTGTTCACGGATTGGTAGAATCAACATCATTAAAATGTCCATACTACCCAAAGCAATCTATAAATTCAAAACACTTTCCATTAAAATACCAATGGCATATTTCACAGACCTAGAACGAACTCTCCAAATATTCATCTGGAATAAAAAAGACTCCTAATACCTGCAGTGATCCTAGGAAAGAAGAACAAAGTAGGTGGGATCTCAATACCAGATATAAAGCTGTAGTACAAAGCCACCGTTCTCAAAACTGCCTGGTACTGGCACAAGAACAGACATATAGATCAATGGAATAGGATAGAGAGCCCAGAAATCGACCCGAACCAATATGCTCAATTAATATTTGACAAAGGAGGCAAGAACATACAATAGAGTCAAGACACTCTCTTCAATAAATGGTGTTGGGGAAATTGGACAGATACATGCAAAAAAATGAAACTAGACCACCAACCTACACCATACACAAAAATAAACTCAAAATGGATAAAGGACTTAAATGTAAGATGGGAAACCATAAAAATACTAGAGGAATCCAAAGGCAACAAAATCTCAGACATATGCCGAAGCAATTTCTTCACCAATACAGCTCCTAGGGCAATGGAAACTAAAGAGAAAATAAACAAATGGGACTACATTAAAATAAAAAGCTTCTGCACAGCAAAAGAAACGATCAACAAAACAACAAGAAAGCCCACTGCATGGGAGAGTATATTTGCCAATGTTATCACCGATAAGGGTTCAATCTCCAACATTTATAGGGAACTCATACAACTTAACAAAAGGAAGATAAACAATCCAATCAAAAAATGGGCAAAAGACCTAAATAGACACTTTTCAGAAGAAGACATTCAAAAAGCCAAGAGACATAAGAAAACATGCTCAAAGTCACTAATCACCCGAGAGATGCAAATCAAATCAACCGTGAGGTATTGTTTCACACCTGTCAGACTGGCTATCATCAACAAATCAACAAACGACAAGTGCTGGAGAGGATGTGGAGAAAAAGGAACACTTGTGCACTGCTGGTGGGAATGCAGACTGGTGCAGCCACTATGGAAGACAGTATGGAGTTTCCTTTAAAAACTGAAAATGGAACTCCCATTTGACCCTGTGATCCCACTTCTAGGAATATATCCCAAGAAACCAGAAACACCAATCAGAAAGGATATATGTACCCCTATGTTCATAGCAGCACAATTTACCATAGCTAAGATCTGGAAACAGCCTAAGTGCCCATCAGCAGATGAATGGATTAGAAAACTGTGGTACATTTACAGAATGGAATACTATGCTGCTGTCAAAAAGAAGGAACTCTTACCATTTGCAACAGCATGGATGGACCTGAAGAGTCTTATGCTAAGTGAAATAAGCCAGTCAATGAAAAAAAAATACCACATGATCTCACTCTTTTATGGATGATAAAGACCATTATAAACTGATGAACAAAAATAGATACAGAGGCAGAACAGCATCAAACAGACTGTCAAACTACAGCAGGAAGGCCTGGGAGGGTTGGGGCGGAGGGGATAAGAGATCAACCGAAGGACTTCTATGCATGCAGATAAGCATAACCAATGGACACAAGACACTGCAGGGTAGGAAAGGCCGGGGAACGGTCAAAGGAAAAAAAAAAAGGAGACATATGTAATACTCTTTGTAATACTTTAAGCAATAAAACAAAATTTTTTAAAAAAGGTATTTTTTGAAATTAAAAGTGTGATGCAATGCCAAAAAGCTGGTGATAATGGCTGTTTTAGGATAGTGTTATTTATTTATTTATTTATTTATTTATTTATTTATTTATTTATTTATTATTTTTATCCATGTTGTGCATATAAGAATTATTTTTTATGGTTGAGTAGAATTTTATTGTAAAAACTAGGGGCCCAGTGCAAGAATTTGTGTATCTTGAAAGAAACCTTGGGTCGCGAGGCTACAGTGGGCACAGAGGTGAGTCTCAGACCATTTTCCACGCCCCTGCCACGCCCCTGCCGCTGCAGCACTCTGGTCCCCTGTCTGCCAGCAGCCCCACTCCTGTCACCACCGCTCCCACACACTGAAGGTGCGGAGTGATTGGGGCTGATGCCAGCAGCGGGTGCAAGTGGGGTGGGCACCTTCAAGGAGTGCGAGCAGGGCCAGCGCCAGCAGCAGGTGTGAGTGCTGGGTGGGACCACAGCACATGGGAGCAAAGAATTTTCAGTAACTACCAGAAGTTTACCCTGATAGCAGTGACCAGTGCTCTGCCTTGGTCTGGTGCCCCACTCACCTGCTCCACTATTTCACCGTGGCTGCCATCCACCATGTTCCATGGTCTGACCCTGACTTCCGATGCCTGTCATGTTCCACGCACACGCCCTGGTGGTCAGCACACATCATAGCGACCAGTTGTTTGTTTTTTACTTTGTTTCACCATTTGGTCTATTTGCATATTAGCCTTTTGTTTTATAGGATATGTAACAACTTATGCAAGCATTATAAATAAAACTGATGATCAACTAGGTTGTTTCTAGATTTTTACTATTATAAATAAAGTAACTATAATTATGTTTCCAGCCTTGATGTACATATGTATTTTGCTTCTTTGGATAAAAAATAAAATGGTGGAAGTAGTGGATTATAGGATAAAAATATTAAACTTCTTTATAAAGAAATGGCATAATTTTCCAAATTTTTTATCATCAATTTATGGGAGTTCCAGTTGTTCTTGATCATTTCCATATGTAGTACTATTAGCCTTTTTCTTTTTGCCATACAAGTGTTTTTACCAGTAAGTGACTGAGACAAAATTAGTTAATTTGGTAGGAAAGAAACCCACAATGCTATTTGTATCCAAATTCTTGTTGACAATAACAATAGAACTACTTATTTTCCTCTTTATACCTCTATTGTAAGCCGTTCTAGCAAATTGTCTTATTAAAATTTGAGGAAAGACATTATTCTTACCATGCATGATATAATAGGCAATTTCATTCTCAGTTTTGTGTGCCAATATTCTTTCATGAATTTTTTTGTCCAATTTACAAATGGGAGGAATCTGCTAAAATGACTTCTTGAAATAAAGTTACTACTGTCAATTACAGCTGCCAGCTTTCCTGCAGTATAAGTGCTCACCTTGATGGAACAGTAAACCAACCAGTAGTAAAATTCCCTAGAATTTGAGCTATACTAAATGTGTCATATACATTTCATTGCAAAAAGTAGTAGTACTAAGCTGTCAAAATTATTTTTGACTAGTAAAATATTTACTTGGAGAAATAGCAATAGCTTAATTTTAAGTGCACTCCTGTGCAATAATTTAACAAATATGCAACAAAACTTTTCAAAGGAGCAAATACATGAACTTTTTCAGTTATATGGTCACACATAGGTGGTTAGCTGCATTGGATATATCATGGCTTCTGTGGCATCATCTTTCTTATATTATCAGGAAGGTAAATTAACATTATGTTGAAAAGTTCCCTTGATGGTATATAAGTTGTTTAATTGCAAAACCTAGATGAACCTACGTGATATATATATATATATATATATATATATATATATATATATGTATATATATATTAAAAAGGAATAAGACAGTGTTAATAGCCCAATACAATCAATAACTGAAGAAAATTAACTTTTGAATTCAGAAATTATCATTTAAAAAATTCATTGTCAATCATTTACTTTGGATTTAATAATATATGGTACTAATATATTTACTTGAATGATAAAAAAGTTCAAATGATTCAAACATACTTCAAAGAATAATCCTTAAAAAGAGGTGTCAAATACTAGAATGTGGATAAAGCATCAATAATTTTATCAACTTGGAAAATCATTATAGCAAATAAATTTATTCATAAATCTTTAAATGATTTATTTAATTGTGAAAATAATATTTTTGCTAGATTCCATACAATATGTACATTCATATTAAAACATATTAATAAATAAATGTTATATATAGTTATATGTAATTTTAATAAACATAAGTAGGTCAAAAGTAAATGAAATGACTATTGCTTATTTGAAAAGTTTCTCAAATTTATTCATAATTTAAAAATTCACATTAAAATTTGAATCTAGATTTTTACTTATTTAGTTAATTAAAAGTAATAAAAATAAAGAATATTTTGTGTGGATGATGATGTGATAATATGAGCTTTACTATGAATTCCTGGTGGCAATTAAAACTATTAAACATATTTGGAGAAAAATTTCACAATATTACTAAAATATGTTTTGATTATACAGTGTTAAATTTTATTTTACCTTTACACTTGCAAATATTTGAAAAATATATTTAAAGATATTATCTTAGCAATATCTGATAAAATATTCTAAAATGTACACTAAGACTAATTAGCTATATTAAATTGCTCCATACACTTATATGTAAGACTAGTTAGACATATTAAACCTCTTCTAAATAAAGTTATAGTGGTCTACACTTTAATAAAATGGAGGCTCTGACAACAAATCATAACCAACTAAAAAAAAAAAAAAAGTAGTTAAGTAAAGCTAAAGAAAAACAGGCAATGTAGAATGTAGCACATTATCCGTTTCATATCCATGCATTCTCTCCCCTGCACACACAGTTCCATATTTAAAACTGCACAGATGATAGTGTAGTGAAAGCCTGGGGAAGAGGGAGGTGCGAGGTGCAGGGGGTAAATGAACAACAAAAAAAGGGGACAAATGTAATTCTTTCAACAGTAAAAATTAAGAAAAAAAACAACCACTGCACAGATGATCTCTGGGAAATTCAAGAGGAAATATTTAATTTCTATTCAAATGGTTTTCTCTGGGGTTGGAACTTGTGTATCTAATGGATAATGGTAACTTTTTCCCTTTATTTTCCTTATTTCCCTTCCAGAGTGTGTATATCTGTGTGTATTAACCAGAGATGAATATTACCTATTGCAAAAGCAATTAGAAAAATTATAACTATACATATTATGTATTATCTGTGCTCTTTTTTATGGAATGACATATTCAATATAAATTCCTTGCCTTACATATAAGAAATTAATTTGATACTTTTGTATACAATATAAATTATTAAAAAACAAATATACTATTAATTTCAATGTATCAGTAGAAATGACATCTTTTAAAATGGAATGCTTATTTTTGGATGGATGCTAAATAATTACAAAAATTAATATAATATTTTAAGACATTGAAGTAGCCCACCAGTGTGACTCAGTGGTTGAGCATTGACCTATGCACCAAGAGGTCATGGTTTGATTCCAGATCAGTGCACATGCCCAGGCTGTGGCCTTGATCTCCAGTAGGGGGACATCAGGAGACAGCTGATCAATTTTTCTCTCTCATTGATGTTTCTATCTCTCTCTTCTTTCCTTTCTCTTTAAAATCAATTAAAAAACATATTTTTAAAAATTGAAGTGACCAGGCCAGCAGGGGGGGAAGTTTGGGGTGATCAGGCTGGCGGGGGGGCATTTGGGGGCGAGTAGGCCACCAGGCAGAGTGGTTAGAGGCAATCAGGCAGGCAGGCAGGCAGGCAGGCAGGTGAACTGTTAGGAGCCAGCAGTCCGGGATTGCGAGAGGGATGTTTGACTGCTAGTTTAGGCCCGATCCCTTTAAACTGGCAGTAGGACATCCTTCGAGGAGTCCCAAATTGGAGAGGGTGCAGGCCAGGCTGAGGAACACACCATCCCCTGTGCACAAATTTCGTACACCGGGACACTAGTAAATTTCAATAAAACTAATTAATTCACCCTGTAAATAATGAAAACCATAAACAAGTAAACCTTATTTATGCTATTTTATCTTCCATTATCATTGTTCAGTTTTCTGAATCACATAATGTATAATATGTTGGTAAGTTTATTCAGAAAATCCATATTTTCAATGTGTAATATAAATCAGAAGCTGAGATGAATACTGAAGACAAACAAAAACAAACAAACAACAAAAAATAAGAACAAATTAAGCACAGAGAGTACTCAGTAAGGGATAAGAGTGTACTAAGAGATAATATTTATATTATTTGAATAACAGAGTCATTATATAAAGCTTGCCAAAAAGTTCATAAAGGAAAAGTCTTTGAATGATAAAGAAAGACTGTAAAAGCTATAATTATTCTTAGAAATCAAAGGGAATAGAAAATGTATCACCCAGATCCATAAAATAGAATTGAAGAGTACATATGAAAAAGAAGGTATTTCTAAGAAATGAAGTTTGAAAAGGCTGTCAGGAGTCATGTCATTGATACATTCTCCTGTAGGCAAATATATCCAAATATACATTAAGAATGGGTAGTTACTGAATTGAATTTTGGCAGAAAAATAAAAACTATATTTGCAATAAAAATAAAATAAGTCTGGAATATGGAGGGCTAAGGTTATACACAAGCCTCAGTGTTGAACATTAAAATTAAAATACTTTAATAATAATTTCAATAGGTCTCTGAGCTCAAAGAGTTAAGTCTACAGCATGCCTGGCTCAAATTTAAGAAAGTGGTGCCTAATAGGATTCAAGAAAAATTAAAATTCTAAGTGCTATGATCTCAGATTAAAAGACAAGTGAACATAGAAGCAACAGCATTTGACCTGCATATAGTGAAAGGTTTGCTATGAGATCCCTATATAAGGGAAGTTCTTGTGCAAAAGGAGAGCAAAGTATCATCCGTGATCCCAGGGGAGTGCCTTGTCTTCACCCCAGCTGTGTTAAAAATAATTTTTAAAAACCTATTTATTTATACATTGAATCCAACAGAAACTATTACCCTGTGGTTATTATCAGTCACCAAACCTTCCATAAAACCAGCATTGAAGGTGACACAGTGTAAACAAAAGCCAACTAGATAAATATCTGCATAGTGAGATAATCAAAGAATAATATGTGCTTTTTATTTAATGTTTAATGGATGGCAAAGAAATTGTTCACAGAATAAAACTCACGATTTAAAATAAAATGATATGGTGGAACACCTAAAATGGTGAAATGAGATATTCCATCATCTATCCCTCTATGAAAGCAGGAAAACTTGGGCAAAAAAAAAAAAAAAAGAAGAAGAAAAAAGTCAAATCAACATTTTCAGATCTATGCAAATTAGACAAAGGCTTGCAAAAATCTAAGAACTGTTTAATCAACAACAACTGCTGAATCTTAGTCAGAACAGCAGTGTTTGTAGTATAAATCGACCTTGTGCAGGTTCCACACACTCACTTTTCAAATACAGTGGATGTGAAACCAACAACTTTGGAATTACCAAAGGAAGCAGAAAATGTATGAAGTCACTAAAAGTTCCTATTTCCAGAGCACTGTTGTACTTGACCTGTCCTGTAATTCTATTAGAAAGACCCACTCATAGGCATTGTTGTTATTTGTCTGTACTCAAAGCTCAGTTTTGGAAAATATCTTATACTCAAAATGCTAGTTGGAAAAACAACTGTGGCATTTGTTTTAATATTTCAGATGTTTGAGGCTCTGTTACTTGGTGGTATAAACCAAAGCATGGACGAAACTTAAAAGAAAGACCTAGAAAATGTTATATTCACAGAGGAATCTTTGAAAAGCTCTACCATTTTTGGGGTATTTAGAAAGTCATGCACATGTGCAGGGCTTTATGTATGTACAGAAAATACTTGATTGGGTCCCAATGTCTCACCTTGGCTATACTTGTAGCCCTTTACCAACCAGAAAAATAATGCATAGTTGTAAAATGCCTAAGAATTAAAGGCATATCCAAACTCACAGACAAGTCTTTTGGGGAAGAGTACAGATTTATTAGTTCAATACACTGAAAGAAATCTCCTGCCATCATTAGCTGACCACTTAGCTAATCAAACAGTGACTCTAATAGCCACACAATATATGAAACAAACTTTACAGAATTATCCTAAGAAAGTCACTAAATAATCAAATGGCTACAACTACAATTGCACTATCAATAATAACAAGGCTGGAATAACAACAAACCCTAGGGCAGAGGACCATCTATATATATAAAAGCCTAAATAGCAATTACAATTGGATGACTGGAACAACAGGAATGACTGGTCAACCAGTCGCTATGACACACATTGACCACCGGGGAGCAGATGCTCAAAGCAGGAGCTGCCTCCTGGTGGTCAGTGCGCTACCAAAGCCAACCTCCTGTGGACCCTCCCCCTATCTGGTCCCCCAATCAACCCCAATCAGGGGATGGGGCCAGCCAGCCAACCTCCATGACCCCACCCCCCTGGCTGGCCAGCCAACCTCCCACAGGCCCTTCTGCCCCCGGCTGGCTGGCCAACCTCCCGTGACCCCTCCCTCCTGGCCGGCCAACCTCATGCATTATTTGAATAATGGCTGAAAACTTTGAAAATGTGATAAAAAAATATTAACCTACACCTACCCAAGAAACTAAATAAATTACAAGTAGGATTATATGGAAGAGATCCATAACTAGTCTCATAATGGTGAAACTTTTAATAAATAAGGAGTGAGAATCTTGAAAGTAGCAAGAGAAAAATATGTCATCGTATAAAGAAACCATAAAGGTCAGAAGGCAATAGGGCACAATATTCAAAAGTAGAGGACGGTAGACTGTCAACAAAGAAACCTTTATCTAGAAACTATCCTTCAAAATGGAGAAATTAAGACATCCCACAATAAACAACAAATGAGAGAGTCTGTGGTTGGCAGACCTAACCTCCAATAATTACTGAAGAGAGTTGTTAAGACTGAAATGAAAGGACAATTCAACTCAAATCAGCACCATAAAATAAAGAACAGTTACAAATGTAACTCCACAGGTAAATATAAAACACAACAAAACAATATCAGGGTATTTTTGTAACTATTTTCTTTTAGTGTTAAAATTTAATTTTATAAATGAATAATTATAAAGCCATATTGATGGTCTGTGAAAAGTAAAGTTTTCTATATGCATTACAGTAGTTTTTAAATTTACACTAAGTAAGTCTAAGAAATGCATGCATTCACCAGCCATTATTAGTAAACAAAAGTACATGACTTACATGCGGCCTAGCATCCATGGGAATATAGGCCGCCACCCATTGAAACCACTGCAGTAAGTCAAACCACTTGCCAACAGAACTGATTACCACATTTGATGTGGTATGATCACCTGCTAATGATTTGCCAAACATTTTTTACAAGCAGTGACTCTTGGATTTAAATATGTAGACTATAGTTGTAGATATGTAATATCTAGTTATGTCAGCAAAATTACTAGTGTTTTTTCCAATGTATGGCCTACTAGCTAAAATTTGTTTTAAAAAAAAAAAAAACAGTGAATAACAAAAATTAACCTGTTAATCTATATATATAAAAAAGCCGCCAAAACCGGTTTGGCTCAGTGGATAGAGCGTCGGCCTGCGGACTGAAAGGTCCCAGGTTCGATTCCGGTCAAGGGCATGTACCTGGGTTGCGGGCATATCCCCAGTAGGAAATGTGCAGGAGGCGGCTGATCGATGTTTCTCTCTCATCGATGTTTCTAACTCTCTATCTCTCTCCCTTCTCTCTGTAAAAAATCAATAAAATATATTAAAAAAAAAAAAAAAAAAAGCCTAAGCAACCATTATGATAGAACAACTGAAATGACTGGAATGACCAGTTGACAAGCTGCCATGATGCACATTGACCACCAGGGGGCAGACGCTCAATGCAGGAGCTGCCCTCTGGTGGTCAGTGCACTCCCACAGCCCATTGCCCCTCCTCCCAGTCTGCCAGCCCCCTGATGGCCCCAATTGGGGGGCTGGGTGGCCAACCTCCTGTGTTCCCTACCCCCCAGCCAGCCAGCCCCCCTCATAGGCTTTGACCACCGGCCAGGCTGAGGGCCTCACCCATGCACGAATTCTTGCAGTGGGCCTCTAGTTTAATTATAAACCAATCTTGGTTAAAAGCATTTTTAAATTAACGGTGTTCATTTTCACATATGACAATGGCCAGAAATTTTGTCCATTAAATCCGAAATTTGTTAAATCATCTGCAAAATTGAGGTTTTAGTCAGAACAGCAGGGTTTATAATGTGAAATCTACATATTGATGCCCACAAAATTTATATTACTATTATATTGGATAGATAAGGAAGAGCTATATGCCCATATTTAAGAGTTAATATGAGTTATAGATCTTAAACCTTTTCTCCAAATGCAAATATTTGTAAACTGTCTACAACTGAAAGATAAAGATATAAATATATTATTTAGAGACACGAAGACCAAAACTAAATTAAACGACTAAAATGATAAAAAGTACTTGCGTCTGGGTTACAGAAAAAATGCCATTGTCCTTAGTAATTTTGATTGCATACTTTTGATAAAAATAAATCAACATTAATAAAAGACAAACATGCAACTTAACTGTACCTTTGCTATGCCTTAAGCCACGCCCAGCAGCCAATCAGAGTGACTATATCCAAATTAACTCAACCAAGATGGGGGCCGGCAGCCACGGAGCTGGAGTAAGCAGGAGGCTTGGTTGCCACAATGATGGAGGAAGCCAAGCTTCCCTCTTGCCACAGCCTGGCTCTGAGCTCCACTCAAAGCAACAAAGTTTCAATTATAGAAGGTAAATAAACCCCAGATTCCTCCTTTCAGTGGGCCGTGGCCACGGAGCTAGAGCGAGCAGGGGACTTCCCTCCCACCCTCCCTGGCCGGCTCTGAGCTCCTCTCAAAACAACAAAGTTTCAATTATAGAAGGTGAATAAATCCCAGAATAAAAAAAGAAAAAAGAAAAAAAGGAGAGGCTGGGAGCTTCTGTCGCCAGGGGGCTTGGCCAGCCTGAAAACAGCCCTCAGCCCCTCACCCAGACTGGCCAGGCACCCCAGTGGGGACCCCCCTGCAAACACCCATCAGCCCCTCACCCAGGCCGGCCAGGCACCCAAGCGGGACCCCCACCCTGATCCGGGATACACTTCAGGGCAAACCAGCTGGCCCCCACCCGTGCACCAGGCCTCTATCCTATATAATAAAAGGGTAATATGCAAACTGACCCTAACAGCAGAACGACTGGGAATGACTGGTCACTCTGACACACACTGACCACCAGGGGACAGATGCTCAAAGCAGGAGCTGCCCCCTGGTGGTCAGTGTGCTCCCACATGGGGCGCTCTGCTCATCCACAAGCCAGGCTGAGGGATGCCAGTACAGCGGTGGTGGTGGGAGCATCTCCCGCCTCCTCAGCAGTGCTAAGGATGTCTGACTGCAGCTTAGGCCTGCTCCCCGCTGGCAAGTGGACATCTCCCGAGGGCTTCTGAGCTGCCAGACTGCCAGCTTGGGCCCGATCCCCCAGGGAGCAGCCTAAGCCAGCAGGTGGACATCCTCTGAGGGGTCCCAGACTGCAAGAGGGCGTAGGCTGGGCTGAGGGACCCCTCTCCCCCAAGTGCACAAATTTTTGTGTACCGGGCCTCTAGTGTAATAATAAATAACTAAAAAATAACTGGAGAGTATTATACTAAGTAAATCATCACAGTGAGAGAAAGACAAGTGTCATATGATCTCAATCTAATGAAAAAAAAAAAAAAAGAATTGACAAAGAAAAAAGATCCAGAGACATTGAAGCATGCAGTATGTCGGGGATGGGGGAGGGGAGGCAATTCAGGAAGAGATTAACTAATGAATTTATATGCACATATGCATAGCCCATGGACAGACAATAGTGCTGGGAAGGTCTGGGGAGGGGGTGGGAGTGGGATAGAGGGGGCTAATGGGGAGGGGACATCTGTAATACTTTCAACAATAAAGATAAATTTTTAAAAATTAAATTAAATTAATATATATAATATGATATATATAATATGATATATATATAATATATATATAATATGATATATATATTAATATATATATATATGATTCAATGTCTGTCAAATGTAATAGTGAGAAAACAGCTATAAAATTCTACTCTTCTGAACACTTGAAATATCTCATACTTTTGCAAGCATACTTTTATAAAGTGAGTAAATTTCCTTATTTGTCCACTCCTTTTTATGTGTAATTAGAAATACATGAACAGATGGGCTATCTAGTAAAATAGAGGATATTTTTTCCCCCATTCTTTTGTCAAATTTGTAATTTCAAATGCCATTTGACCTTTAGAAATAATACTGAAAATTAATTGGTAATCAAGTAATTTATTTTTGTTTCCTTGGAGTACATAGTTAACCTTTCCAACATCTGATGTCATATCCAAATAGTAATTCAAACCCAATCTTTTTTCCTGTTAATTATTACATATGTATTCAACAAATATAAAAAATTAGTTACAAGTACTACTTTGAACCTGGGATCAAACAATATTTTTTGTGTTCTGAACATATATTTATTTTATGATGAATTCAATTTAATTATTTTTACAACCCTATTAGTGGAAATGAAATCATAATGTCTGTTAGGTCTTATTCATTTTCCACATATCTTCAAGTACTCTGAATATAAATTTTGTAAAGATATGATTCTGTTCAGTAGTTTCAAAATGATTATAAAACAAATGTCTAAATCTACTTATGCTGTATTTTGAAATCCATACCAGTCGGTGGCCTACATCTCAGCTTGATGCCACAAAGATTATTTCAGTGTAGGACTTTTTAATTTTTGCCAAGTCTGTTAAGGTTGACTGAAAAAGTGTCCTATTGTTTTTACTTAAATTCACTTGCTATAGTTAAGATACAATAAAGCTTCCATATTGTGCTTGCTGCATTAATATGTGAGGGTACATTGAAAACAGTTCATTTGTACATTACTAATTTCGCAAAATCAGCGGGAAATATTTTATTATATTTCTTTGCATAATTGTCTCATCAATCAAAAGAAAAGGTGTAACATTTGTCTTGTCTCTCTAAAAGGGTAAAAAAATCAATTGTAAAACAAAGCTGAAGGTATAGCAGGCTATAATAACAATCGACCAAGATCTTTAATCCTAATATCAATATTCATTAACATTTTATATTGCCTACCTACAGTCTAATTACTCACGTACATCATAGGTGCCCTCTCTTTTTCTTCCTGATGACCAATGAATACAATTCCTTCTTCTTGTAATGAAGACAATAGCAATGATCTAAGTGAGTAAATCTCAGGCCAAAACAATAAAAATACAAAGGAAAATTGATTTTAAAAGCTTTAACTAAAAGCCTACGAAATGAGGAAACAGCCCCCTCCATCCTGCTTCTCCTATGGCTCTGTTCCACTGATTAGAATGTCCTTGGCAATAGAGGTCACGTTAATTTTATCACATCCAAGGATTCTAGGTGAAATATGTGGCACATGTGCAGGCTGCATGCTCGTTTGTCACATTATTACTTGCTGTCACTTTTGAAGGTAGGTGTCTTTTTGAAGAATGTGCCACAGCTAGAGGGTCATGTTATTTGCATAAAGCTCTGAAAGCTGTCTTTCCAGAGAGAATGACTGGGATGTTGCTTCATTTTCTGTTTACAAAAAGCACATAGCGGACAGCTGTCAGGAGCTGATGCTGACTTTCTTGTACATGGATAGTTCTCAAAAAAATAAAATACTTAAGAACATATTAATGAATTTTAAGTAAAGATTCCAGTTACCGGTCTGCATGTTAATTTAACCATTCAGAATAAAGTAGTTCTGGTCTGCTGTCAGCAGATATTTGTGCTTTATAATGTCAAAAGATGCCTGTAAATTGAAGTGATTTATATAAGCTTCCATTGCTTTTGGTTGATAACCAAATAATTTCCTTCCCTTACAAAATTAGAGGAAGAAGGATAGAGCTATATTTGAAGCTATTACAATTATTTCACTAAAGATCTTAGGAAGATTTTCAAAGTAATGCAAGTATAAGTATTATTACTGGAGTAAAAAAAAAATAGTATATATGTATGTACAGGAACTTATTTTAAATAAAATGATATTTTAAAAAATGAATAATTTTACAGTTGGATAAATATGTTTTTAAAATAATGTATAAGGTTAAATTTAAATAGAATCTATGATTTTTAAAACTCTGTAACAATGAAATTACTCTAACCTATAGCAACAAATTTTAAAAAGCCATGTTTTATCTTTCCTATGTATTAAGGATATTTAGTATAATTAAGAAAAGTTTATAAGTTGATATATAATTATACATATACCATATGATCAGATTATTTTGATTTCTAATGGACAGAGATATATTCCATCAAGATACAGGATATAAGCAAATATCCTCTACTTGAGGCCCAGTGCACAAAAATTTGTGCACTCTGATTGCCATTGTCAAGTTGGTTCCTCTGGTCCTGGCTCACAATCTCTAAACTGTTATTTTCCTTAATCCTATAAATAAAAGGCTAACATGCAAATTGTCCCCTAAGGAGTTCGACTGACCCAGAGTTCAACCCACCAGGAGTTTGACCATTCGCTATAACATGCAGTGACCACCAGGGGGTAGTTCAGAATAAAGGAAGGCCCTGGCCAGCAGCCGGCAGCCAGGGAAAGGAAGGCCTCGATTGGCCCTGATCACCGGCCAGGCCTAGGGGCCCTACCTGTGCATGAATTTCATGCATCGGGCTCCTAGTAGTATATAATGCTCAAACACATTATCAATAGAAAAGTAAATGGAATAGCTATGTAAAATTTTCTGAATAATGATTTACACAGATAAACAAATTTATCCAGTACCAACTACATTCTATCTAATAAAGAGGGAATATGCTAATTGACTGCCACGCCTTCAAAGATGGCGGCGCCCACAGCCACAAGATTGCAGTGCCCAGTCCCCACAGCCCCCTGGGGTGGCAGGCGCAGCACAGCCAGGCCCACCCCCAGGCGGGTCCAGCCGCTCCTCACACCTGCCTCCAGAGTCCCCAGTCCCCTCAGCCCCCCAGCCACCCAGAGCCGCCCGAGGCTCAGGTAACCAGGGCTGGCCAAGGCTTGCACTGAGGGCAGTAGCAGCAGCAGAGGTGTGATGGGGCATCGCCTTCCCCTGATCGCCGGGTTGCCTCCCACACCTGAGGGTTCCGGGACTGTGAGAGGGGGCAGGCCAGGCTGAGGGACCCCACACTTATTTATAACCAGCATATAGAATAGTGTTGTTAAAATATCAGTGCATTCCATGAAGTATGTTGTAAAATAAAATTTATAGGCATTAGAATCCCAGTTGAATACTAATTGTCTAGGCAGCCTTGAATTCGGTTTGACACTTCATGTTTTCAATCAATAATTAGTAAATAATGCAGATGAATCTCTTAATATTTTCTGACAATCCATCCAAAACCCCTTTCCTATAGTTGTTATTGTATTTTATTTGTTTGCTAATCTAATTTGTATTGCTTTTTGTTTACTCCACAATGTTTTATAAGATGTATTCATGTTGTAGTATGTAACTCCTGCCAAACTATTTTACTTGTATATGTATAAAATTTATGTATAATATTTGGAACACAAATGAATATTTTAAAAAGTCAAACATGTAGCTAAAGCCAGTTTAGCTCAGTGGATAGAGCTTTGGCCTACAGACTGAAGGGTCCCAGGTTTGATTCCGGTCAAAGGCACATGCTAGGTTGCAGAGTCATTCCCCAGTAGGGCGCATGCAGGAGGCAGACGATCAATGATTCTTTCTCATCATTGATGTTTCTATCTCTCTCTTCCTCTCCCTTCCTCTCTGAAATCAATAAAAATATAATTTAAAAAAGCCAAACATGTATTAGGTCTTGAAGGAAGCCTCAAAAGTATCTATAGAGTTTTATTCTCTGACAGTAAAACTGATTAAATTAAAAATCAATAAATATAATTTTTATAAAACATATCTTGAAAATATAATATAATAATTACTTGAGCTAAATAAGAAAGCATAGGGAAATTATAAAATAATTAAAATATAAGGGCAATTAAAGTACTACAAAATCACTCTGTGTGACAGTGTCACTTCTTTAATGTTTACCAGAAACTAAGAACAAGTTTTAAAAATAATCTAAGTATTCAACTATAAAATTTTGAGCAATAGAATAAAGCCAAATTAAAAGATGAATGGAAATGATAAAAATAAGAACAAAAAACTTCAAAGAGGGGAACAGGAAAATGTAGCATAGCCAAGTAAGACAAAAATATGGATCTTAGAAAATATTAATAAATAAACAAATTTTGCAACATGAAAGGAAAAATATTTTAAAAGTGAGAATATATATAAAGAAGAAAAAGTAACTAAAGATACAGTAAATACTATTTTCTCTTAGTCTCAGATGAATGAACCTTAAAACTTTGAGTTAGTTGAGAAAATAGTTGAGTATTAATATTTTGTGCAGAAATATGATTTAGCAAAGAGCAAATTAGAAACTAACTGTAATTTAAGAAAGGCCACTTGCATTGATTTAGGTAGTGTTATTTGGCTACTGTTTAGGAAAGATAAAAATAATCTGTGCAAATTAGTTGTAACTAGAATGAAAAAAAAAAATAACAAAGATAGGTTAAAATACCCAATTTAGTTTTGGTGTTCAGTCTAAGGGATTAATGCCAACAAAGAATTCCTAATATTAACTGATTGTTCAAGCCCCTCTTAGAGACCATCAAGAGTAACCCAGTTAAGCCTTATCTCTATTTACCTCAGTTCCCATAAAAATAAAAACTCAAAATTTGAACCATTTTATCTCTATATAGTTTTATACACCTCTAAATTTGGCTCAATGTCACATTCTACAAAGTTACACAATGCAATATACAGATGATGTACCATAGAATTTTAGTCTTGAAACCTATATAATCTTATTAACCAATGTCACCCCAATGAATTTAATTAACATTAAATTAATTGATTTTTTAAAAATAATCCATTATCTCAGAACTCTACCAACAGCAGTTTTTAATATCCTCCATGGGATTTCTTATCTTCCTGTCACTTTATATGTCTCTACCCAAAACTGGTTGTCACTTAACATTAATGTGTTCTGTGCAACTTCCAAAAGTGGACTGTTGTTTTTCCTTTTCTACCATATCTCACATTAATAGAACATGGAGACAGAATAAGAGTCCTCCTTAGTCCTTATTGACATTTTCAATGTTGGTTTCTCCTGATTTCTGAACTTCTCTATCTACTCACTGTGAAGTATATAGTACAAATCTATTCCACCCACTAGCCCCCATTGTTTTAGCCATCTACCAAAAACTGGTATCACATTTCCTTCCCAACATTTATCCTGCATTATATCAATTGCTATAGATGTTTCCATTAAATATCCTAATTTTTTATGTCTGAGATGTCTTCTCCCTTCAATGTCTTATCTTTCAATCCATCTGTTGATCCACCTCAATTGTCAAACTCAAGAAGACCTTGCTCTGTCTTAAAATTTCATTTTCAAGCATTTGATGTTCAGAGTACCAGATAGTAACTTTCCAAATCACTCACTATAGAATTCCAATTTAACCATTTGGAATTCTACCAGAACCTCAAATCCATGGTCCTTACAATCTCTGTCCTTTCCCTCCCCTATCACTCTCCACTCTCCTCCTCCACACTTACCAACCCATTCATTTTCTTACTTCTCTCTCTAATCACTTTTATAATTACTCAGGTAAATATATAAGCAACTATCTTATTCCTTGCTCTCTGTCAAACATTTTGGGGAAGGTATAAACAATAATTCAAATTCCTACCTTTTCTTTAATGGTTGCCAAATAGTTGAATAATGCTGGTAAAAAGCACACAGTCATGGTGACTTTAAGTTCATTACACAATTGAAGGAGGCATCTCAATGCTGATTGTCAATCACTTGTCATTTCCTTAGTCTTTATATTTCCCTACACTCCAATATTTCACACATTTCACACTCTACTAAGTCTTTAGTAGCCTTCCCTGGTACACACTTTCATCTTGCTTGCTTGTTTCTCAATTTACTGAAGAAATAGAACTAATCAGAAAAGAATGACGTTTCTTAGAGTACCTAGGTACTCCCAAACGGCCAGAAATTCCATTTTATCTTCATATCTCAAAGTGTAGGCTTAGTCCTGTGGGGTCAAGTGAGAATATAGGCCAACCCCTGCTCCCAGTCAGTGGAACAGTATCTGCCTGGCCAGTGGCCAAAAGGCACAGAGCAGCACAGATCCAAATGTTGTCCACATCCTTGTTGGCTAACAAGCGCCATCAGACTCTCTGTCCCTTGGACTTCATGCAGGCCATTCCCAGTATAGCTCCCTCCCTCTCCACCCCTGCCCCCTCTGGTAGATAAGTCCCTGGCAGAACCTGTGCCAAAACTCACCCCATCTGCCACCACCTGGTCTTCCCTACTGTGTAAGTGATAAAGGCTATGTCTTTTCCCCTTGGTCCCCCACATGTTTATTATTTTGGACTAAGAAAGAACAGCATGATGCTCCCATAATTGGAGTTCCTACAGTACAAGTCCTCAGACTTTGTTTCTGCTCTAAGTAAACCCATTTTCCCATTGTTATTGTCTTTACTGAAATATTTAAACAACATCTATATGGTGATAACTAAAAAGTTCATATCTCCAGCTTTGACCATTTTCCTAAATTCCAGATATAGATTCCAAATTTCCTAAATATTTCATTATTTTGTCTTTGATGTTTGATAAAACAACATGTCAAGAGATAATTATTTTCTTCCATATCTGCTTGCCTCAATTTTTCCATCTCAATTATTTTCACTTGTATTCATCCACTTCTCAGGCCCAAATGCATAAAATTATTCTTTACTTTCTCTTACATCTATGATTAGTCCATAAGGGAATTCTATTGCCTTGTCTTTTGATAACATCTAGATTCTGACTGTTTCTCATTTCACCTTCACGACAGCCACCTTAGTCCCAAAAACAATCATCTCTCTTCTGAATAATATAATCTTACCTGCCCTCTTTCTACCCATTTTTGCCTTTCTAGTCTCTCCTATTCATATAGAAACTAGAATAATCTTTTAAGTGTATATCTGCTCAAACCTTTACAAAAATTTCATCTCAACAAAATCTAGTATTTTGACATGATTCAGATATTGACACCTGAGCTGAACCTATTTATCTTCTGACTCACCCACTCACTTAGTTTTCTGTAATCACTCTGGCTTTATTTCTTTCCCCAGTTTCTTGGGAAAGTTAAGCAGGTGCCTACCTCAAATATCACAGAGACTTCAAATTTCTGTTCCTTCTTTTGGAATGCTCTTGCCCAAGATATCTTAGAACATACCCTCACTCAGACATCTGCTCATAAATATTTTACCTTATCAGAAATAATAAATTATATATAAATATATAAATTATATCAGGTGTAGAGTGATAGGCTGAGTGATAGACAAAAAGATATTTAGTTTAAAAGTGCATATAAATTTCAAAAAGATTTTATCAACCATATTAATAAACTCAATGATTGTAATTTTCTCAAACTTCCCATAATCATTGGGAAAGAAATTAGAAGTACTCATTAAGACAAAACCACACTTAACCTCATTTATTTTGGAAGGATAATTATGTCTATGAAGGGTTAAATGCCAATAAAGTCACTAAAGAAAGGGAAAAAAAGATATTCAGAGCAGTTTTTCAGAGCATTACTCAGAATAATACTATTGTCAATAGGCAATGGAGCAAGGCTGTATTTAGAGCATTATTTGGAAGAGTTTTTCTTGTCTATCTTAAAAGGATTTCAATAACGATTCTGCATATCTTTCGGAAAACCCCTTCACCACCTAATAGAGCATCTTGGCACAGAATAGCTTTCCAATAAGACCTCTTAACTTTTCCTTCAATCTAGTTTCACTAGTTTATGTATAAAATCCTTGCTCATTAATGCAGTCAACACATTTTG
The DNA here is from genome assembly GCF_014108235.1 of Myotis myotis. Lineage (NCBI taxonomy): Eukaryota > Metazoa > Chordata > Mammalia > Chiroptera > Vespertilionidae > Myotis > Myotis myotis. The sequence goes on along the minus strand of NW_023416335.1, from coordinate 63,716,281 downwards.
CTTCCATCAATAAACATTCAATATTTTAATTTTTATAATGTTTTGCTTATCTTCTAACATTCCCACATTTACTTATTTTTCCTATAACTGGAACCTATAGTTTCAATTGCCTGTTTGCATTAGGAATTTGTCTTTCCCAAAGGTCATTTTTCTTTATATAAAAACAAGAACAAATACAAAAACACACAAACAAAAAAACTCACCATAGTTTTCTTTATGCAAATGTGTTCATCCATGAATAACAGCTACTGATTGAAATGCTATTGTTCAACATATCTGAAGATTGGCAAATATTTAACTACCTTAGGGGAAAATGTAATTATTTCATTTGTTTAGAAAACTTTACAGTGCTTTGATTAATGGCTTATATACACCAATAAGTTGGTTTTTTTTAATAAAAAAGGAATTTAAAGTTATTATGATTATGTTTCTGATAATTCAATTTTAACATAAGAGAAACATCAAATGAAAGAACTTGTGAAGAATGTAAAGAAAGAAATCAATTGATGAGGAAGAGTTAAATGTAGCTCATTTTGAAATGCCTATTTAACTGTGGCCAAGGTGGAATCGTTTAGATTGAGTTTGGACTATTCATCTCAAGAGACCTCAATAAACTTGTCTAAAATTATACAAGAGATACCTCAAGATATTCCAATTCTTTCAATAATATATGATATTATTAGATAGAGCATTTGTCTATTTGGAAGTCAAGTAGGTTAATACTGATAATGATGATGATCATGATGATCATGATGATAATCATGATAATACAGATGCAGGAGTGTTTTGAAAAAGAAATGATACCTGATTTATTTTGTCGTTATCTACCACTAATAGCTGTTACCAACATAAATGGAAGATAGTGGAAGAAAGTTAGGTGTTTAATTAGAGAATTTTATTTTATTTTATTTGTTACTTTAAAAAACAAATCCCAGATCTCATTGGTTTCACAATATAATATTTTTTTTCACTATGTCATACTTCAGTGCTATTAACAAATTCAGTTTGGTAGATATCTTCCAAGTATTGACCTAGGAATTTATTCTCCATCTTACTTTTAAGACTGAAATAATAGAGAGCTGGCTGAAGACACACTTAAAAATGAGACAAAGTGTTTTTTTGGAACACATCTGGAGGTGTGGTACACATCACTTACAACCACAGTGCATTGGGCAGACCTAGTTATTAGGCCCCAATGTAAATGCATTGAGGCTGTGAAAAGTATTCATTTTATGTGCTGAAAAGAAGAAATGAGATGAATAATCTAGCCTGGATTTTGCAAAGGACAGAGAAATGAGTAATACTCTTCTTATTACCATTCATTTAAACTTTATTTAATACTTATAAACAGAATAATACCAAGTTATTTTATTTGGAAAATAATTTCTGTGTTGTTATTACAGTCTAAGTGAAGGCAAAGGATGGTGAACTGAAGAAAATCACCTATAACAAACACAATTAGAAGATTATAGAATAGCAAGATGTCTTTGTGACTGGTTCACATACAATTTTTTTTTGGAACCAAAAAGAAATGCTGAACTCACTGAATATAATTTTAAGTTAAGAACTATAGTGTTGTCTCTAACTTATTTATATCTCTCATTTTATGCCCATATTTTCCAGACTATTTTATTAGGAAGATGTTGAAAATAATAATTCAGTTACAGAATCCTGCGAGTGTAGCAGCTAGAAGGTTTTTAAGCAAATAGTTCACTTGTTGCAGCTGACAGAATAATGTTAGTAGATTCAGGACATAAACCATTGTGTTTAACAAGTCAGCCTTTGGAGGCCAGTTGTATGGGTTAAAGTTTCAGTTCAACTACTTATTAGCTACATCAGACAAGACCCCAGCAGGAAAAAGAATAGTGATAAGTGCTAAAAATGGAATAAATGGGGTTGGAAGACAAATCTCCATGAATACTCTTTTATACAAGCACTAAAAAACTGTTAAAAATTATTAAATGGCAAAAATATCTTGGAAATTAAGGATTAGGTATTGTTCTATAGATATTTAAATATTTACCTCCCACAGAACCATTTGTCTTTTGCTAACAATATAGGGAGGCTTTCACAGCTCTCTGAGAAGATTATTTGAGTTTACTCCATAGTAAAGTTCTCTCTCCTGAGGGGAGATTGGGCTGATATGCCAGCCACCATAAATATAATTTGAGTTTCATGATTTCAGGATACCTTTCCTGTGGTCGAACCCTACTGCATGAACAGGTGGACATTTGGATCTTATCATGTCACTAGATGGAAAATGGGAGGCTGGGAAACTGGATCTAAGATGCTATGTGAGTAAGAAACGGTCTAATTCATAAATGTAATGTTTTTGTCAGGATTATTTCTAAAGATGTGGACAATGAATAAGGACTTAGGTCATAGTTAACAACCACAGGAAACTAACTTTTGGCCTGTAGCGGCAGAAAGAGGGAGTAGTCACTGTAAAACAGGAAGAGTAGTGGCTGACAATTAGGAGGAGATTTTAAAAAGTCAGCTGTTCTTTCTACTTCAGTCTCTTTCTTCACTCTGATATATCTCATGTACCTCCCTTTGACCAAATCCAAGTGCAAGCCAGACAACACATGAGGGCATTGACACATTTCATAAAGTTTAGCTTCCTGAGACACAGAATATGATGGAGAAGGGTTGATCTTGAAAAGCCAATGGAATAAAGCACAGTTTCTACCCTCAAGGATTGCATGCTTAATGTTTAAAAACATTGTGTGTGTGTGTGTGTGTGTGTGTGTGTGTGTGTGTGTGTGTGTGTGTGTACACACAAAGTTCCAACTATAAAATATGGCTGAATTTTATCTTCTGAAATTCTCTGAACTAGACATTCTTCTGTTCCAAAAACTCATTCATATCCTGAGAAAAACTGAACTGTCATATCAACCTGTTAGTTTATCTTTCTTACTAATTTAAAAGCATAGTAACTTTCAAAAACAAAACAAAACAAAAATCTTCATAAGTATTGTATGTCCTGGCCCTAGTGTGATTCTCAATGGGCCACATCCCTGAATTAGGGTGAAGCCATGAATTGCTTCTACTGATCAGTTTACATTATATAAGTTTCAGCATTTTCAGACTGGAAACTCCCTTGCTGACTTGGAAGCAGGATGCTGCTATATTTGAAAGGACCTATGAAGAAGGCCACATGTCAAGGAACCATGGTGGCTCAGGAGGCGAGTCCAGGCCTAAAACCAGCAAGAAAATCCCACTCTAGCTGCAAGAGGATAAATTCTCCCAACTACCTGAATCATGTTGGAAGCAGATAGCTGCCAGTCAAGCCTCCAGGTAATAGCACATCCCAGCCAACTGCCCTCTCCTTTGCTCTCTAAAATCAATAAAAACATATTTTTTAAAAAGTACTATAAATTCCGCAATGGTTCCCCCTAGGTATAGCTACAGAATGATTGGATGTACAGGTTCACTGGTCTGCCTTTAACTGTAATTGCATAAGAGCCAGCTCCCTACTATCTTTCTAGACTCTGGCTGGTGTTGCGACAGTCAGCGCTGGCACTAATCTTATTGTTAATGTCAAAGACGAAGTGTGACAGCGCCAGAAAAGATAGGCTCCCATGAATGACAGAGTAATCAGTCTGGGAAGGGACTGGCTCATCCATAAAGGATCAGGCGCTGGGAAGTCACTATCAGCTCACTCGCGTGTTTGCTTCTTTTCTCATTCTGATGGCAGCTAGATCATTTAACAATGTATCCTTATGCCAAAGATGATTTGAAATTCATGTTATTCTAAACTCTAAACCAAAACCGATAAAAATGTTGTATATGTCAGTATTATCAGTATGAAATTCAAAAGATCTAAGCATTCTGTAAAGATAATTTAAAATATGGGATTTCACAAACAGCTGCAATGAATGTTCCTTCACCATCCTACACTCAATTTCCTAAAATGCAATGTTGAGCAGTTTCTGTTCAGGTTGTAAAGGTGTGTAACTTACTTCATGTCTTTATGATTTCTATTTCATTTGGTAATAATGTATATTTTAAGCAATTAAGTTAATTTATACTTGGTGCTCCAAAGACAGGTACACATTAGTCAAGCTAGTATATTGTACATGTCCAATAATTTTTAAGAACATAAAGAAAATCTATGTGGTAATATTTCATTTCTGTGAAATCTTTTATCATTTATCTTTTTAAAAAGTTAACATTTAAATCTTTCATTAACAAAATATATTATAAATGACATTAAATTATTAATATGCATTTTTAAGTTTCTTCTATAATACTTTTCAAAAAGTGCACTGAACCCTCATTGGTTTGGCTCAGTTGGATGAGCTTTGTCCCGTGCACCAAAAAGTTGCTGGTTTGATTCCCAGTCAGGACACATGCCTGGATTGCAGGCTCTATCCCTAGTAGGGAGTGTGCAGGAGGCAGCTGATCAACATATGTCTCTCTCTCTCTCTCTCCCTCTCCCTCCATCTCTCTCTAAAATTAAATATATATGTATATATTTTTAAAAAGTGCACTGTCTCTTATTTTAAGACATTTCACTATATGTGTATATAGTACAACCAATTCTTCAAAAACAACAACACACTTTGCAATATATAGACTCACATAAATTTACCTGAATAAACACAAAATAACTTGTGCCCCACCTGTGTGGCTCAGTGGTTGAGCACCAACCCAGGAACCAAGAGGTCACTGGTTCCATTCCAGGTCAAGGCACATGCCTGGGTTTTGGGTTCAATCCCCAGTAGGGGGCATGCAGGAAGCAGCTGCTGGATGATGTTTCTCTCTCATTAATGTATCTTCCTTCCTCTCTAAAAATCAATAAAAACAAAACAAGACAAAAACTTGAAATCCTAAAGGTGATATAAATATTAAAATCATAAAGGTGATTAAAATCTTAAGAGTGTTATAAATTCACTATTAATGTCTCACTTTAGAAGATATACAAGAAAATATTTTACTTTTTAAATAAATTTATGATAGATAGCCAAAATAACTGAGGCATTTAGTCAGTATTTAGGGAGAATATGACAAGTAAAAAAATAAAAACCAAAAGAAAACATACAAGAACGTCTTAATATTAAGATAATAGTTAAAATTACTGTTTTTGACATTTTATATTGTGATGGCCTATTAATAATGAAACCAGAATTTCTAAAAATATAAACTTCCCATGACTACATGATTAGTCAATGTAGTAAAGCAATATTATTTTATATTAAAATGTATTTTGATTTAATATTTATAAATATACATTTATATACATTTTAATACATAATTTGTGTTCCTTGAAATAACTATCTATTCTTGCAATGTTGCTATTAAAAATGCAAGTTTGTCTTTAAACCCTATTTCATAGTTATTTAACTGTGATTAATAATAAATCTTTCAGCCAATGGACGATAACATTTAAGTTTTTATTGAACTTGAAAGAAGCTGTTTTACTAAAGGAGGAAAGCCTACCTGTTGAATGCTAAAATCAATAAAAGTTAAATAAAATAGTCAATAAGTGAAGAAAATTTTACAGTGATGATTTTGTCAATGATAGCAGAAGAAGAAAACAATAGCTAGAAGTGGGTATGGCTTCAGGGATATCTATTGCATTTAATTATTTTTCTTTAATTCAAGATGGAACATACTGGAGCATGTTGAATATTGCTGAAAATTATTCACGTGGGGGAGAGAAAGGGATAATGCAAGAAAATTGAAACAAGAGCAGTTGGAATCCAGACACTAAAGAATTCCATTTCCTTTGAAAGGGACAGGGATATACCTCCCATCCATATGAAAGAAACTGGAAAATAAGAGTGCCAAAATAGGGCAGTTTATATAGTGTCCATTTAATTTATTCCATATTTTCTCTAAATTAAAAGGTAAAAGTGTTGTTCTGCCCAGTGTTGTTTAGTGGTTAGAGCATCAGCTTGAACACCTAAGGGGCATGGGGTGGAGTCCCAGTAAATGGGACTGGGTTGCAGGTTTGATCCTTGGCCTGGTTGGGGGGCACAGAAAAGGCAACTAATCAATGCATCACTCACATCAATGTCTCTCTCTCTCTCTCTCTCTCTCTCTCTCTCTCTCTCTCTCAAAAAAAAGAAAAAAGAAAGAAAGAAAGAAAATCCTCTGGTGAGGATTAAAAAATAAAAAGGTAAAAGCTGAGATTATGGGCAGAAGGGGAGTCTGTGTTAGAGTTTTTCAGGGAAAATAAAAAAATAAAATAGTTAATCAGGAAAAAGAGAAAGCTAAATAAAATGGAAAAAATATATATGTTAAGGGTCAGTATCATGGTTATAACATGAGAAATATCAGGAGTACTGTGCCATCTCCCAAATCAACACTTAATTCCTCAGTTTCAGACTGACATGATGTGGGTGCTTGTGGTTTAACCTAGATTTGTTGTCACTAGGTGAGTATAATTAGGGAAAAAATTAATATGGGGTATTTAAAGGTGAGATTAAGTGAGCAATATAAAGACCATTACATGCTTTGAATATATAAAGGGGGTGATGAACCAAGAAATAATTATGGGGTTAACATTTTAGATGAATCAATATCTCAAAGAATTACTGAAATGAGTACAATTTCAATACGTGGACTGGTGATATCAGTAGTACCCCCTGAGGAAGATTTCTGAATCTAATATATTGAAATCGGTGTAGTTGTTATGATGAGCAAAGTGTTTACCATGGAAATGGATATCTGAGGAAGAGGTAAGTTTATTACAACGGTAATAACAGTGACAGAAGTGGAGATAGAAAAGAAGATTATGAGCTAGATACTCGATTCATCTGAATGGGAGACAGTATTCTGAATTTGGGTAGACATTACACATGAAGTGGGATAATGATATAATGTATTAGCAAAAGCTAAAACAGAATTGGTATTGTGGAAAGTAAAAGCAGGGTAAATGGCTAAACATCACACACCTCCTTGCTTTGCAGTGTGCATGGTGTGTGCACAGTTGCAAAGGGATGACAATGATTAATGGACACATACTGAGTGGAGCAGTCATTTTTTGTTCGCTATGCCATCTTCCCTCCACTCACCTCTGACACCAACAATAACTATGATGGACTGTTTTGTGTTGAGAAACAGAATCTAACCTCAGATATCCTTCATGACTCTATCTTTCTGCTTTTCTTCCTGAGGGCTTTCTCTGATGTTTGGCACAATTAATACTCCCAGCAATAGCCTTCAACTAGTGGGGGATGGGAGGTGGTACACAAGTGCTGGGGAAACAAATGACAGAGCCTCTTGTCCTTCAGACAGGCCTGTGTGTAGACTTAGAGGGCGCAGGTGTGTTGAGTCCAGCAGCCTGCAGCAGTAATTTAATAAGCAAACATCTTTCTGTGGCTGTTCCATATTTGCTGTCCCATACTCCTATGCCCACTCCTTCTGCTTCCTCAGACCTCTTCCAAATAATCTAGCTAAACCCACTCTTTTTCACAGACTTTTCCTTCAGACATTGAGATCTACACATGTAAAAGTTACATTTTTTTTTTAAATTTAAGTAAATGATATGAGAATTAACTGTGAAGAGGCCATTATATGATAAGATTAGAAGATATAATTCTTCTGGTTAGAATAGCTCCCTATAGTCCCCAAAACTGGGATCCACTACTTATTACCATTTTATAGGGGTTAGAGACCTGCTAGGTCCTTTAGGAGACTTTGTTTTGCATGTACAAGGTGTTTTGATATACTTTCCTGGGACTTCTTGTCGTTCAGGGGAAGTGTGTCTACATGTTTCCTTGTCTACCACTTTGTAAGTAACCAGAAAAAACAAAAAACAAAAAACAACAAACATAGGTTCCTGAGTGTTGATTAGGATGGTGAATTAAAAGCCAATTTGCCAGTTGCACCACCTCCACACGTATCTATCTCCTTCTTGAAAAGGCCAGAAGTGTAATTCTGCCATTTGCAAAAAATAGTAGGCTACGATTCAGGAGATTGACAGGTAGAGATTACCATGATTGACAGATGGTAATCTCAAAGAAAAGCCAGAATCTAGGAAGTGTAAGAAAGGAAAGAACAATTTTCAAGTTCACAGTGGAAGAACATAGAAAAATGAAAAGAGCGGCTATGTTGCTATGAATGGAGATATAGAACGCAGTATGAAGAAATGAATCCACGTTGGATGAAATAGGCTCCTGCAGTTCTGATGATGGCAGTGGTGGACAGGTGTGTGAAGCTTATGATCTGAGATCTAAAAGTCTTTTTATGGGAAAATAGTCACTGTTTTAGTTATGATGTTTAGCAGAAGAAGGTCTTAACTTTCATACAACCTTCTTTCTGATGGAGGTGTCATCCTCCTGTATCCTAAGAATTTTATGGCTAGTGGTTTCCTGGCTTCTCCTAGTCATTAGTTTATTGACTGTGGTAACCTGAGTGCTTGGTGTGATGGTTTCTGTGGGGTATTTGGTCTTGCCAGAATTACAGGGCATTGTGTATGCCATCTTGGAATAGGCATGCTGTGATAGACATCTGAAAGTTTCTCTTGTGGAACTTGAGGAGGTAGTAGTTGTGAATTGGCAAGACTTTAAGTCGCTGCAATATCTTTCTTAAGCTCCTCTCCTCTATGGTTTCAGTCAGTGAAGAAGTTACAAGCAAAATGGTGCATATGGTGCATATCATCAATTGTAGTCTTTGCCATTTTCAATTAAAAAACAAAACACACACCTGTGTCACAGATGCTTTCTCCATAATATATTGGATGTATAAGGGGAATAGACATGCTATTTTATAAAATGTGAAATATAATTTTTAAAATATTCAAGTCAATTAAAGTCAGTAAAGACCTTTTGTATAATTTAAGGTAGCCTGCTAAGGTAGCATACCTAAGGAAATGAGATAACAATGAGAATTTGCCTGTAATTGGAACATGAAATTGGCCACCTCTTATTTGTAATGTACCTGTTACAATTCTAGGACTTGTAAGTGTAGGGGAACAAAATTTAACACATGAAAAATGTCTCTCTTTGGCATGAGTATTAGTTTAGGCTGATTATTTTATAGAAAAACAGAAGATACAGGAAGTTTTTCTTGTTACATACCCCAACTTCCTGAGAGAATTTAAGATAGAAGGCCTGTTCCTAGAATAACTATCAGTCACACTATATTCTGAACTAGGTTGTCTCTAGATGGTCCAGTAAGCATTGTTTACTAAACATTAACTTTTCATCTCCTTGTTGCCTTACTTTTCTTTAAAGTCCCAGACCCTTAACTCTTTCTCCTTAGTTCAGAAAGAGATATATACCTCATTTTGACTTACTGTCTTTGGAACTTTTTATTCTTTTTTTTTTAAATATATTTTTATTGATTAAGATATTACATATGTGTCCTTGTCCCCACGTTAACCTCTACCCCCCCCCCCCTGTTGTCCGTGTCCATTGGTTAGGCCTATATGCCTGCATGTAAGTCCTTTGGTTGATCTTTCCCCCTTACCCCCACCCTCCCCTACCCTCCCTCCAAAGCCCGACAGTCCAATCAATGCCTCTCCGTCTCTGGATCAGTCCTTGTTCATCAGTTTATGTTGTTCATTATATTCCACAAATGAGTGAGATCATGTGGTATTTATCTGCTCTCCAGTTCCATCCATGCTGTGGCAAATGGTAAGAGTTCCTTTTTTTTCTTCCTCTTCTTAAAGAATACCTTTCAGCATTTCATATAATGCTGGTTTGGTGGTGATGAACTCCTTTAGCTTTTTCTTATCCGTGAAGCTCTTTATCTGACCTTCTATTCTGAATGATAGTTTTGCTGGATAAAGTAATCTTGGTTGCAGGTTCTTTCTATTCATCACTTTGAATATTTCTTGCCACTCCCTTCTGGCCTGCATGGTTTCTGTTGAGAAATCAGCTGATAGTCGTATGGGTACGCCCTTGTAGGTAACTGACTGTCTTTCTCTTGCTGCTTTTAAGATTCTCTCTTTGTCTTTTGCTCTTGGCATTTTAATTATGATGTGTCTTGGTGTGGTCCTCTTTGGATTCCTTTTGTTTGGGGTTCTCTGCGCTTCCTGGACTTGGAAGTCTATTTCTTTCACCAGGTGGGGGAAGTTTTCTGTCATTATTTCTTCAAATAGGTTTTCAATATCTTGCCCTCTCTCTTCTTCTGGTACCCCTATAATTCTGATGTTGGTATGCTTGAAGTTGTCCCAGAGGCTCCTTACACTATCTTCATATTTTTGGAATCTCTTTTCTTTTTTCTTTTTCAGTTGGGTATTTTTTTTCTTTGTATTTCAAATCTTTGACTTGATTTTTGGGATCCTCTTGTCTGCTGTTGGATCTCCATATATCATTCTTTATTTCAGTCAGTGTATGCTTAATTTCTAGTTGGTCCTTTTTCATGTCCTCCATGGTCTCACTATACTTATTGAGGGACTCATTAAATTTATCGGCGGTTTCCATAAAATTCTTGAAAAACCTTATAAACGTGGCCTTGAACTCTATATCCAGTCGTTTGCTTTCCTCCATTTCTGCCATTTGTGACCTGTTTCTTTGTCTCCGCATTTTGGCTGCTTCCCTGTGTTGATAGAGTGGCTTTGTGTGCTAGGTGTCCTGTAGGGCCCAGTGGCTCAGCCTCCCCAGTTACCTGAGGTGGACACTCTTGGTGCACCCCCTCGTGGGCTTTGTGCACAGTCTTGTTGTAGCTATGCCTTGGTTTTTGTAGGATCACTGGGAGGAATTGACCTCCAGGGCAATTGGCAGCGAGAATCAGCTGTGTCTGCAGTGGGAGAACTTCTGTGCTGGAGACACCCTTCTGGGGCAAGACTTGCTTCAGTGGGGCTTTGGTGGTCACTGTGACTGCACCCTGAGTGTGTCCCTTATGGATCTGAGGAGTTGTGATCTGGATGGTTCCCCTCTGACCACTGGGTACAGTGGCTCTTGGATCTAAGGAGGTGCTAATTTAGCCTCTGCCTGAGGTTACACAGCAGGAACTACGAAGAGAACTGCAGATTTCCCTTCCTTTTTTTTGGAGTTTGGAAGTGCCCTGATGATGCTCAGCTGTGTAGGAATGCAAGCAGCTGTGGGGCCTTGGGCCTTCTCTTGGAAGCTCTGGGTCTATCTGGCCCAGCTGCGGTTAGGTAATTACAGGTTGCAAATGGCCGGGGCATTCATATGCAAAAGCCTCTGCCGCAGCCTGGGTGGGGCGGGGTCTCAAGAAATCAAAGGGTGGAGAAAGCAGCTACGGCGGAGCCTCAGCCCTGCCCTAAGGAGTCTCGAGTCCCAGTGTCCCGGCAATGGCTGCAAGCACCTCTGAGGGAAAGCCGCTCTCAAGCTCGCCCGCTGCCAGACAGTCCAGTATCTCCCCGTATGAGTCCTGGGTCCCCAGAGACTTCCCGGAACCAGATTTCAGAGCCGTCGGGAGCTTGTGTCTCCCTCCGGATTCAAAAAGACAGCCGCGTCCTCAGGTGCCAGACCCTTTCCGCGCGCGAGCCCCCGTACCTCTGCACTCCACCTCCGCAGCTCCTCCCGCTCGCAGTGTGCTTTTCTTTCCTTCTAGTTGTAGAATTTACACTCAGCCAGCCCTCCTGTAGTTCTGGATGATGTCCACCTTGTGTTTTTGATGCATTTATCGATTGTTGTGGGAAGTAGCAATTTCCCGGTGTTTATCTATGCCGCCATCTTAGTTTCTCCTGGAAGTTTTTATTCTTATGTTAATTCCCCAGAAGTACATATTACACTTGAATTTTTTATTGTTAATCTGCCTTACATCATTTTAATTGTTTTACCAGCCATAAGAACTAAGAATGGAAAGGGGGAAGTTTTTCCTCCCCACACCATCCATATGGTAGTATTTCAAATGGAGCCTGTGTTACAATCATTTTTTTTTTTCTATGAACAAAATCAATGATAGTTCAAAACATCCTTGCCTTAATATGAAGCATTGAGGGCAGAAATGTATCATTTATAATTCCACTGCTGAAACTGCGTTGTTTATAGTCCCTTTTTGCTTGCTAGTTTTGATGCCTATGCCACCTTAATTTTATAGTTTTGAGAGAATTTTTATCACATTGTCTTTTTTACTTTTAATATGTTTTTTATTGAGAGAGAGCGAGCGAGAGAGAGAGAGAGAGAGAGAGGTGAGAAACATCACTCAGCTGCCTCCCCCACCCACCCTGACCAAGGATGGAACTGACAATCCTCGTACCCCCACTATGTACCCTGATCTGAAATTGAATCAGTGACCTTTCTGTGCATGGGACAATACTCAAACAACAGTCACACTTCATATTAAGCTGTATTTCCTAAACAACACAGCTTAACAACTATTTACATAGCATATACATTGTATTAAGTATTATAAGTAATCCAGAGATTATTTAAAGTACATAAGAAGATCTGGATAGATTACTTGCAAATACTGAGGACATTTTTTTTATTTATTTATTTATTTATTTATTTATTTATTTAATATATTTTATTGATTTTTTTACAGAGAGGAAGGGAGAGGGATAGAGAGTTAGAAACATTGATGAGAGAGAAACATCGATCAGCTGCCTCCTGCACACTCCCCACCAGGGATGTGCCCTCAACCAAGGTACATGCCCTTGACCAGAATTGAACCCGGGACCCTTGATTCCACAGGCCGACGCTCTATCCACTGAGCCAAACCGGTTAGGGCATGAGGACATTTTAAATAAGAGATTTAAACATCTAGGGACTTTGGTATCCAAAATGAGGGTTGGGTCCTAGAACTAAAACCACACATATACTGAGGGATAACTGTAGACCAAAACTAATGTCCTCTTTCTAGTGGCAGACTGCCTACTTCTTGCTGTGTCTTTTAGAGGTGGAAGAGATGAGAGATCTCTCTGGGGCCTCTTTTATAAGGGCACTTATCCCATTCTCAAGGTCTCTACCCTCATGACATAATCACCTCCTAGAGTCCCACCTGCTAATAGCATCACATTGGACATTAGGTTTTCAACATGAATTTGGGGAGGACACAAACATTCAGCCTATAGAAGTGTTTTTCTTCACTTATTGATTATGGAAATCATTATTTATTAATAGTTATATTTAATCTTGTACCAATCTGAATTCTGATCACAAACTATGATTAAGTTCATCAATTCCAATGTATGGAGCATTTTTTCCCCAAACTGATATGCAATATTGAGACACCAACTGAGTGTCCTGCAATTCAACTCAATTCTGACACTGTCTACCTGGAGATAGTATCATATCCCTCAGGTTAAGGGTTCAGTCATACAAGACTGACCCCCCCCCCCCGCCCCCCATCATGTCAGACAACCAATTGTCTGTCCAGTCTGTCGCTTGTGCTTCTAACTGAATTGTAAGTTGTAACTTACAACAACCCCCTCTTTGGGTTTGATTGTTTGCTAGAGTGGATCACAGAACTAAGAGAAACATCTTATTGACTAGATTACTAGTTAATTATAAAAGAGTGTTACTCAAGAACAGACAGATGAAAGAGATGCATAGGGCAATGTGAACCCAAGAAAGATTCACTTGATTTAAATTTTAAAGATAAAATTTACCTGCTAAAATAGACTCCCCATGATCAACCAAGGGTCCAAATTTTATAAATAATAAGAGCCTAGTAGCCATTTTCTGACAGGGGTTCCTCATCCTCTCTGTGTCCTGGGAAGAATCTCTGGCTGAACTCTCCATTTCCTGTACTATTCCATGCTTGTTTATGCCATCTGACTCTACCACTGCAGGGAAAACCTGATTCTGATTTCATCTTCCTACCAAAGGACTGAAACCTTCTTCATCCAACCAGAACTGCATAAATTGTATCTCCATTTATCTCTACTGACCAATCAGAACTGTGTAATTTGGACCATACAATTTGGAAAACTCATTTTCATGAAATTGGGAACTTTAGCAGGAACTTTTTCTAGAAAAGATGGAACACAATTTAAGTTTCTATCTGAATCTGTGTATCCCAGGGTTCAGCATCTTTTGCTCAAATATATGCTTTTTATTCTTTATCACAGTCTAAAATTAATTTTGGTTTACAGCAAAGTATGGAAAAAGGGTTTGGAGCTTCCATGTTGTCTGAGCACACTACTCTCCCTAAATCTTCACATGTTCACCAACCTGGACACTCTCTGAACCCTGTCCTTTTGGATTTTATAAAGGCTTCATTACATAGGGATGATTGATCAAATCATTGGCCATTGGATTTATTCATCTTATACTCTCTCTGCCTTCTCCAGAGGTGAGGGTTGGATGAGAACTGAAAGTTCTAACCCTCTAATCACATATTTGTTTTATCTGATAATCAGCCCTGATCTATTGATGGAGATTCAAAAGTAATTTCATTAACCTAACAAAATACACATTTATTATTCTACCACTTAAGACATTCCAAAGGTTTTAGGAACACTGTGCCAGAAATGGGACAAAAACCAAATAGAGTTGACCCATGAACAAAAGAGGGGTTAGGGCCAAGGAACCTCCTGTAGTCAAAAATTTACATATAACTTTTTGCTCCTCCAAAACTAAACTACTAATAGCCTATTGTTGCCTTAAAGCCTTATCAATAACATAATCAATTAACCCAAATTTTATAAGTTATATGTATTATATACTATATTCTATAAAGCACACTAGAGAAAAGAAAATTTTATTAAAAAGTCATAAGAAAAACAAAATACATTTACAATATTTATTGACAAATCCACATATAAATAAATCCTGGCAGTTCATACCTGTGTGCTTCAAGGGTCAACTGTATATTATTATTATAAATCACAATATCAAAAAATCATACATAAGTAGAACAACAGAATTTTAAGAAATAGTTTAGCCTGCCAAATGCTAACTTTGGTATATAGGTTTTGAATCCATTTTTTTCTACACCTTAAAATTACAGCTTTGGTGTATTATATATTGACTGACTGAGAGATGAAAGTGGTATTCAAAGGTATTCAGGGTAGGGCCGATTGGGGAGTTGGGACGCTGCCCCCTGTCACGCACAGAGCAGGGCCCATCAGGGGGGTTGGGGCTCCTTACCCTGTCACCCACAGAGCAGGGCCCATCAGGGGGTTGGGGAGCACCCCCCTGTCATGCACAGAGCAGGGCCAATCAAGAGGTTATGATACCACCCTCAGTCATGCTCAGGGTAGGGCCGATTGGGGGGTTGGGGTGCCACCCCCTGTCACCCACAGAGCAGAGCCGATCAGGGGGTTGATTCACTCCCCCCGTCACACTTAGGACAGGGCTGATGGAGAGGTTGCGGCTCCACCCCGTCACACACAGAGCAGGGCCCATGGGAAGGTTGGGGCGCCACACCCTGTCACACACAGAGCAGGGCCGATCAGGCGGTTGGGGAGCTCCCCCCTATCAGGCACAGAGCAAGGCTGATCAGGGGGTTGGGGCACCTTCCCCTGTCACGAACAGAGCAGGGCGGATAGGGAGGTTGTGGCCCCGCCCCCATCACACTCAGAGCCACAGGGCGATAAGGGGGTTTGGGCGCTGCCCCCTGTCACGCTGCTCCAGGGGCCAGGAGGCCTGCTGCTCCACTGATCCCGGTGCCAGGAGGCCTCGCGGCTCCGCTGATCCCATTGCTGGGAGGCATATTACCCTTTTACTATATAGGATAGAGGCCTGGTGCACAGGTGGAGGCCTGCTGGTTTGCCCTGAAGGGTGTCCTGGATCAGGGTTGGGGTCCCTACTGGGGTGCCTGGCCAGCCTGGATGAGGGGATGATGGCTGTTTGCAGCTGGTTACACCCCCTTCAGGATGGGGGTCCCCACTGGGGTGCCTGGCCAGTCTGGGTGAGGGGCTGAGGGCCGTTTTCAGGCTGGCGGGTGACTGAAGCTCCCAACCTCTCCTTTTTTCCTTTTTTTTTTTTTTTTAATTCTTGGATTTATTTACCTTCTATGGATATCACTGGAGCTGAGAGCTGGCTTTAGCTGTGAGACCTTGGCTGCTGAAAGCAGGTTTCTGGCTTTGTTTACCTTCCATATTTGAAACTTTGTTGGGACTCCAGCTCTGAGATCCCAGCTGACTGAAAGCAGGTTTCCGGGGTTTTGTTTAGCTTCTATATTTGTAACAATGTTTCTTAGAGTGCAAGCTCAGAGCCCAGCAGCGGCAGGTGGGGAACGTTGGCTTCCTCCGTCACTGGAGCAAGCAAGCCTCCTGTTCGCGTCAGTAGCTTGGCTGCCGGCTGCCATCTTGGTTGGCAGTTAATTTGTATATCGCCCTGATTAGCCAATGGGAAGGGTAGCGAAGTTATGGCTAATTACCATGTTTCTCTTTTATTATATAGGATATAAAACTAATCTATCTTTTTTAACTCTTGTTTTACTTAAAATTGATGTTCCACACATATGCTAAAACCAATTAAGAAGTACATTGATGCAAATAGGTTGAGAAATGAATACTTCCCAAGAGTAAAATTAGGTATATAACACTCAACATAGTTAATAATATTTTTTTAAAGGGGGTAATGACATTGCTCTGATTATCAGCTCATTTATATTCCCCTTGGGGTATAACTTTTCTTGCTCTTATAATGATTGAATATATGTCCCTATTAAGAAATTACTATTCTTTAAGATTCCTTAGCTCCATGTAGCTATGTTGCCATAATTACTGGACAAATTCTAACTTGAACCATATTCTAGACAAAGTCTGAAATTTTTTTTCTTTTCCAGTCTAATTCTGCTCTTAGGAAAAGTTGAATTTAAAAAATGTATTTATTCTCTCTGTTTATTTTCCTGTTTTGACTCATTTACGAGGATTATTCAAACTCTTATTTCTGCTAGAGCTTCAAGAAAGTTTCACTTGTTGTTTAGTAGAATGATGAGAAGTGTTGTCACTATCCTGTTAACAAAATTCTTCTCTGGAATCCTTGAATATCAAATCCTCCTTTATCTTTTATTCATTTTAGAACTTGTCACCTTTTATTCATAATGCTCTTCAATCTATTTTTCTCTTGATTACTTATAACACAGTGATATATTGAATTCATGATAATACCCAATTTTAGTTAAATTTTATAGTATTAAAATTATTGATTCAGAAGCAAATCTTCTTAAATCATTTCTCATAAAGTAAACTAAAACAAAAATTTTAAAAATCTATATAATTAAATCTGATAATCTTTGATAAATATAACTAATTTCTAGAAATTATAATTTTTGTGCAAATATATTGGCAATACATTATTTGTATATATGTCTGGTATCCTTATGCCCCAGGGTTACATTGATTATACTCACTTTTTAACAGAAAAAAAAATGGTTGAATCATAAAAATCTTCTTTTCAATTCACTACATGCAAATAAAAACAAATAAAATATATGTAACTAGAAATTTGGAGAGAAGATGTGGCTGCTTAACAAAATGTGTGGTTTTCTTCCTCCTGAACTCACTTGTCTTTCCGTCAAGTCTGGGTTTAGCTGTGGCCCTAGGATGGCTTCCTAGACCATGGCGTGCAAGAGCGACACAGTGTGCCACTTGCATCTTGACTCACAATCTCTCTTCTATGTTATTTCACCTTCTGACGGCTACATACCTCTCCCCAGGGCAACTTTAATGCATTAATAACTTCCTAAACCAAACTCTCTCAGCCCTTGAGCAAGAAAATAACACTGATATATTCTTATTTTTAGAAATATGCCTCTTTTTATATTAAGCCGCAGAAATGCAAGGACTGATTTATTACAGAAGACACCACAACCCTAAATTGATGCATTATATCCATGTACTGTTAGGTAATAGTGAACTGTGTTATAGAATTTCATGTTTATCTTTCTTATAAATTAATCTGGATAAAACTTATAATTTAAGATAACAACTACACAACTCCAACATGTAACAAGATTTTGTTACCTTCTTTTAAGGTGGTACACAATAACTTAAAAATAACACCATAACCAGTTTGAGATTTTTATTCTCATTCAATAAATAAGCCATACAGAATACTGTTAATGCTCAAGTCTGTGGGTTTTTTTTTTTTCTTTTTTGTAATTTTCAAGGCTTAGGACATTAATAAAAAGCCCCTTCCTTTAAAGTAACACTTTTCATTTTTCTTAATTTCTCTTCACATTCAGTATAAAAAATCATCTATAGTATATGATGGAAAAGTAGCAAAAAGCAAAATGAAGAGAAGCAGAAAAAAATAAGATTGTCAGTCCAAATTTGCAGCCAGTTTTTACTGGAGATTCTGTACTTTCCTGAGGTGTTTGGTGACCATATAACCCATAAATCCAGTAAGGTATATTTTGTTACCAGTTTAAACATAGTTCCCTTCCTCTTGTCCAGACAAATATCAAAAGATCTAATATATAACATAAGAGACCCAAACATATTCTAAAACATGAAAGAGAGAGAAGTTTGCTTCAGTGTGGTTTCCTTTCACAGACATTCAGCCTGTAGAACAGCTGGGGTTGCAGACTTCTGATTCTTAGGTGTGAAAGGATCCTGGAGGGTTTCTATCCTAAGGCTTTCTAGCCCAGAGCATGCAAGAAGAGATGCAGTGTGCCACTTGTTACATTTTCAAACATATCTATACTAATAAAAGGGTAATATGCTAATTAGGGCAGACATCTTCCAGATGTGCATCCGGACATGCATCCTGAGAAAGCCACAGCAGCTGTGAGGCCTGGGTCTCAGGCCGCCATGGGCTCGGGCAGCCTTGAGCCTCGGTGGCTACAAGACCTGGGGCTCATGGCAGCTTTGAACCCCGGCAGCTGCTAGGCCCGTGGCTATGATGCCCGGTGCTCACCGCAGCCGTGGGCTACCGGCAGCTGTGGGCTCAGGCAGTTGTGAGGTCTGGGTCTAAGGTAGCTGTGAGTGCCAGTGGCTGCGTGGCCCAGGGCTCAGCCTTGCAGGCGCCACAGCCTGTAGTGGCAGCAGCAGCAGGGTGAGGGGGGCGGCACCTTCCCCTGATCAGCCCAGTTGCCTCCCATGGGGAGTGGTCATAAGTTATCAGTAGGACATCCCCTGAGGGCTCCTAGACTGTGAGAGGGGGCAGGTCAGACTGAGGGACGCCCCCCTCCAGTGCATGAATTTCTGTGCACCGGACCTCTAGTATATAATAATAAAAGTGTAATATGCTAATTAGACCAGACAGATGAACGCCCTTCCGGACATCATTCTGGATGTTCTTCTGGACAGTCTTCAGGATGAATCCAGGGCTGCAAGGGCCAAGGCAAGCCACCACAGCTGTGAGGGCCCATCACAAAGCCATGACCGGGTATGCAGGGCCTCCCTCTACACAGCATTGATCACAGAGCCCTGGCAGGGTGGGCAGGGCAGGCAGGGCCTCCCTGTGACAGCAATGAAAGGCAGAGCCTTGGCTGGGTGGGCAGGGCCTCCGTCTGCTCTGCAGTTGATTGCACAGCTCTGGTATGGTGGGCAAGGCCTCCCTCTGCACAGCTTGGATCACAGAGCTTGGGCCGGGTGGGCAGGGCCTCCCTCTGTGCTGGCTGCCTCCCTCTGTGGGGCATCGATCTGGGGGGCCCCGTGATCCATCACCCCACAGAGGGAGGCCCAGACCATTGGCCAGCGACACTGTGGCAGGTGGGCTGGCCTGGCCAGCTATATCCCCACAGAGGGAGGCCCAAGCCAACCAAGCGATGGCACCCCATGCCTTTTGCCCAAAGAGGGAGGCAACTGGGTGGCAGAGTGGGGGCAGCACTGCACAGATGGCAAGCAGTGGCAGCTGGGGGAAGGAAAGCCCTGATAGGCCCCTTCCCCCTCCAGCCCCTCCCCCAATCACCCACCCTCCACTCCTGACCCTGACAGGAGGGAGGAGGGAGAAGGGAGCCTGAATCCACCCATCCCTTCCCCGGCCTGCATTGACGACAGAAAATGTCTGAAGACCAACTATTGGCACAATGTACCTCTGCAGCCAAAAGAAAGCGGCATCATCAACAGAAAATGTCTGAAGACCAACTGTTGGCACAGTGTACCTCCAAAAGCGAAAGAAGCCAGTGTTGTCAACAGAATATGTCTGAAGAACAGCCATCGATAAGTACTACCAATACTGGTAGGTACTACCTTCACAGCAAAACTGAAGTAAATGAGGATGCAATTATCAAACATACTAGTAGTGTGGTGGAATGTCACATGTCAATTTTGTGTAACATGTAACAAGAATGACTGTTACATGTCAATTTTGCCTATCACTAAATTTCTCCAATGAAAAACCATCTGATGAAAAATTTACTTAATGTTGTAGCAAAGGTAAAGTTTGTCCAAATGATATACATTTTCCAGAATACCCAGCATATTTTAAAAAATTAATGATAAATGAAGATACTGACAGTAAAAATTTCATGAAAAATATTAGTTTGATAAATAGTTCTTTTGTTTTTGCTTCAGTGGGTGCAAATATTGCATCTCCATCAGGATATGGGCCATACTGTTTTAGAATACACGGACAAGTTTATCACCGAACTGGAACTTTACATGCTTCGGATGGTGTTTCTCGGAAGTTTGCTCAACTCTATATTTTACATACGGCCAAAGCGATGAGGAAAAGAGTAGCAATGCCAGAAAACCAGGGATGCTCAGAAAGACTCATGATCAACATCAACAACCTCATGCATGAAATAAATGAATTAACAAAATCATACAAGATGCTACATGAGGTAGAAAAGGAAGCCCAATCTGAAGCAGCAACAAAAGGTATTGCTCCTACGGAAGTAACAATGGCGATTAAATACAATCGTAACAGTGATCCGGGTAGATATAATTCTCCCCGTGTAACTGAGGTTGCTGTCATATTCAGAAACAAAGATGGAGAACCTCCTTTTGAAAGGGATTTGCTCATTCATTGTAAACCAGATCCCAGTAATCCAAGTGCCACTAAAAGAAACAAATCAGTATCCTGTTTCCTACATTAGATGTAATGACATATCCTATTCTTTTTCCACATGGTAAAAAAGGCTGGGGAATGGATATTGCATTAAGACTCAGAGACGACAGTGCAATTGACAATGATATTAGATGAAATGTAAGGACACAAGTCATACAAATGCAGTATTATGGATTTCATCTCTCTGTGCGGGACACGTTCAATCCTATTTTAAATGCAGGAAAATTGACTCAACAGTACATTGTCGATTCATATTAAAAAGTGGAAGCCAATCGGATAAATTTCAATAAAGCAAACCAATCTAAGTTGAGAGTTGAAAAATATAGTGTTTTGATGGATTATCTCACATCTAGAATGAAAATGACAATGTGCCGATTGGTAAAATGATAATACTTCCATCATCTTTTGGGGATAGTCCCAGAAATATGCAGCAGCGATATCAGGATGCTATGGCAATTGTAACGAAGTATGGCGAGCCTGATTCATTCATAACCAAGACATGTAACCCCAGATGGGCAGATATTAGAAACAATTTACAACTCTGGCAAAAAGTTGACAACAGACCTGACTTGGTAGCCAAAGTTTTTAATATTAAGCTGAATGCTCTTTTAAATGATAAACGTAAATTCCATTTATTTTACAAAGTAATAGTTAAATTCATGTCATTGAATTTCAGAAACATGGACTGCCTCACGTTCACATATTATTTATATTAGATAGTGAATCCAAATTACAAACAGAAGATGACATTGAACATATAATTAAGGCAGAAACTCTGGATGAAGACCAGTGTCATCAACTTTTTGAATTTTAAAATCAAATATGGTACATGGACCATGGGGAATACAAAATCTAAATAGTCTATGTATGAAAAAATGGAGAATGTTCAAAGGTATATCCAAAAGAATTTCAAAATGAGACCATTGGAAATATTGATGGATATACCAAACACAAACGAAGATCTGGTAGCACCATGTCTATTGGAAATAAAGTTGTTTATTACACTTGGATTGTCCCTTATAAGCCATATTTATGCCTTAAATATAACTGTCATATAAACATTGAAGTCTAAGCATCTATTAAATATTTATTTAAACACATCTATAAAAGACATGATTGTGCAAATATTCAAATTTCTGAAAAAAACATTATCAATCATGATGAAGTACAGGACCTCATTGACTCCAGGTATGTGAGAGCTCCTGAGGCTGTTTGGAAACTTTTTGCAATGCGAATGATTGACCAATCTCATGCAATTACAAGATTGGCTATTCATTTGCCAAATGAACAGAATTTGTATTATCATACCAATGATTTTGCTGAAGTTATAGATAGGGCTAAAAGGCATAATTCAATTTTGATGGCTTGGTTCTTATTGAATAGAGAAGATTCTGATGCACATAACTATTAATTTTGGGAGATCCCACAGCATTATTCTATATAATAAAGAGGGAATATGCAAATTGACCATCACTCCATCATGAAGATGGTGGCGCCCACAGTGGAGGTAGGGGTTTCCGTAACACAAGATGGCTGCACTCACAGCAGCAGCCGAGTTCCTATAGCAAGTCTTAATGAGCAATCAACAGGGACCTGAGACTGCACTCCCTCTAGCCCCCCCCCCCACCGTGGGGCTTGACAGGGGGCTTCAGGCTATGCCCCCCACCCAGAAGGACTTGACGGGGGACCTCAGCCACACCGCCCCACTCAGCGGGGCTTGATGGGGGACCTCAGGCCGTGCCCCCCAACCCTGGTGCCAGGCTGGGGGACCTGAGGCTGCGCCACCCACCTGGTGGGGCTTGATGGGGGATCTCAGACTGCGCCCCCTACCCAGCAGGGCTTGATGGGGGATCTCAGGCCGTGTCCCCTGCCTGGTGAGGCTTGACAGGGGACCTCAGGATAAGCCCCCACCCAGCGCCAGGCCAGGGGACCTGAGGATGCGCCTCCTGCCTGGTGGGGCTTGACAAGGATAATACAGGCCAGGTCTGGATATAGCCCAATGGAGTGGGGTTAGCCAGGTCTGGGTCTTGCTCAATTTCAAGGCACATGTGGGTGGGCAGGGACTTGACTCTGGATCCCGTGGTATGCCCAAGACTCTGACAGGAGGAATATTTTCATATACATTTTACTAATTTTCTTTCATCTCTGACACTTCTATTATAGAGAAAGGGCAAATAGCAATATTAAAATATATCCTCTAATTAATCCCCTTTTTGTGTGCATGATTTTGTGCACCAGGCCACTAGTGTGTTTAATAATTTTTTGTGGAGAAAACTCCAAAAGGGCCGGAATAAAGTAGTAGCTAGATTGTTCACTGTGAGCTTTAGAGAACCAGAAAGACATTACCTTAGACTTTTGCTTTTGCATGTAAAAGGTGCAATAAGTTTTGATCATCTGTGAACTGTAGGATGTGTAATTTATGATACATTTCATGAAGCTGCTAAACATCGATGATTATTAATTGATGACACTATCTGGAAAGATACAATTGACGATGCAATCATCCTTAATGTTTCCCAACAACTATCGCAGCTTTTTGCATATAAATGTGTGTTTGGATGTCCTTCTGATGCAGACAAATTATGGGATGAGAATAAATTTCATTTTATTGAAGATTTCTGTTGGAAATTACACAAAAGAGAAGGTGCCTGTGTGAACTGTGAAATGCATACCCTTAACGAAATTCAAGAGGTATTCACATTGCATGGAATGAAATGTTCACATTTCAAACTTCTGGAACATCTTTTATTAATACAAATACATGTGATGAATCATACAAGCAACAATAGGCAGAGGTTTTGATAACAGTTGGCAGCCTTTCAGACTATAACTTCCACCATCAAAGATCAAACTGTACTTTCCAAATACTTTTTCTTGGATGGTCCAGGTGGTAGTGGAAAAACATATCTTTATAAAATTTTAATACATTATATTTGAGGTCATGGTGGTAATGTCATGTCATAAATTAAAATTGAAAGTGGGTGCAATCATCATGGTGGTACTGTTTTACCCACAGCATCTACAGGAATTGCTGCAAATTTATTTCTCCGGGGAGGAGTCTTTCATTCCCAATATAAATTACCAATTCCATTAAATGAAACTTCAATTTCTAAACTAGATATAAAAAGTGAAGTTGCTAAAACCATTATAAAGGCCAAAATTCTCATTATTGATGAATGCACCATGGCATCCAGTCATACTATGAACACCATAGACAGATTACTAAGAGAAATTATGAATTTGAATGTTGCATTTGGTGGGAAAGTTCTCCTTCTTGGAGGGGATTTTCGACAATGTCTCAGTATTGTGCCACATGCTATGTGATCAGCCATAGTACAAATGAGTTTAAAGTACTGTAATGCTTGGGAATGTTTCAGAAAGTTGTCTCTTAAAACAAATATGAGATCAGAGGATTCTGCTTATAGTGAATGGTTCGTAAAACTTGGAGATGGCAAACTTGATGGCAGTTTTCATTTAGGAATGGGTATTATTGAAATTTGCAGTGAAATGATGTGTAATGGATCTATTATTGAAGCTACCTTTGGAAATATTGTATCTATAGGTAATATTAAAAAATATATCTAAACATGTGATTCTTACTCCAAAAAATAAGCACGTTCAAAAATTAAATAAAGAAATTTTGGATATACTCGATGGAGATTTTCACACATATTTGAGTGATGATTCCACTGATTCAACAGATGATGCTGAAAAGGAAAATTTCCCTTTGAATTTCTTAATGGTATTACTCCTTAGGGAATGCCATGTCATAAATTAAAATTGAAAGTGGAGAAAAAAGGGGAGAGAAAACAAGATGGCGACATAGGTTAAGGCCGGAGATTGCTGCCTCGAACAACCACTTCAAAAAACAACTAAAGACGGAACGGACATCATCCAGAACCACAGGAAGGCTGGCTGAGTGGAAATTCTACAACTAGGAGGAAAGAGAATATCATACTCAGACTCAGAGGAGGCGCAGTGCTGAAGTGAAATACTAAGGTGCGGAGTGCACACAGAGCGGGCTGGAGGCAGAGGGCACGGTTGTTGTTTTCAATCCGGAGGGAGTTTCAGACTCTGAGCTCCAGATCCGCGTGAGTCTCTAGGGACCCAGACTCAAACGGGAGAAGCGGGACTGTCTGGCTTCGGTCGGAACTCGAAGGCAGCTTTCTCTCCGAGGTTTGCAGCGGTTGCTGGGACTCTGTGAGGCAGAGCCCCTAGGGACGGAACTGAGAGCAGCCATAACTGCTCGCTCTGGCCAGCCCTGTAGATCCCCGGGGACCCGCCCCGCCCAAGCCATGCACAGAGCCATTTGCCAGATAGCCTCAGGGAAACGCTAGATTAGCACCGCCCTAGAGATCCAGCACAGAAGCTCTCCCACTGCTGACACAGCAGACTCTCATAGCCAGTTAGCCTGGAGGTCAAATCACCCCCGGTATTGCCGACAACAATCAAGGCTTAACTACAAAAAGACTGCTCACAAAGACCACTAGGGGGTGCACCAAGAAAGCATAAAAAATGCGGAGACAAAGAAACAGGACAAAACTGTCAATGGAGGATATTGAGTTCAGAACCACACTTTTAAGGTCTCTTAAGAACTGTCTAGAAGCTGCCGGTAAATGTAGTGAGATCCTCAAGAAATCTAATGAGACCCTCGATGTTATGATAAAGAACCAACTAGAAATTAAGCATACACGGACTGAAATAATGAATACTATACAGACTCCCAACAGCAGACCAGAGGAGAGCAAGAATCAAGGCAAAGATTTGAAATGCGAAGAAGCAAAAAACACCGAACCAGAAGAGCAAAATGAAAAAAGAATCCGAGTCAAAGCCAGTTTGGCTCAGTGGATAGAGCGTTGGCCTGCGGACTGAAAGGTCCCAGGTTTGATTCCGGTCAAGGGCATGTACCTGGGTTGCAGGCACTTCCCCAGTGGGGGATGTGCAGGAGGCAGCTGATCGATGTTTCTCTCTCATCAATGTTTCTAACTCTCTATCTCTCTCCCTTCCTCTCTGTAAAAAAAAAATTAATAAAATATATTTTAAAAAAAAAGAAAAAAAAAAGAAAAAAGAATCGAAAAATACGAAGATAGTGTAAGGAGCCTCTGGGACAGCTTCAAGTGTACCAACATCAGAATTATAGGGGTGCCAGAAGATGAGAGAGAGCAAGATATTGAAAACCTATTTGAAGAAATAATGACAGAAAACTTCCCCCACCTGGTGAAAGAAATAGACTTACAGGTCCAGGAAGTGCAGAGAACCCCAAACAAAAGGAATCCAAAGAGGACCACACCAAGACACATCATAATTAAAATGCCAAGAGCAAAAGACAAAGAAAGAATCTTAAAAGCAGCAAGAGAAAGAAACTCAGTTACCTACAAGGGAATACCCATACGACTGTCAGCTGATTTCTCAACAGAAACTTTGCAGGCCAGAAAGGAATGGCAAGAAATATTCAAAGTGATGAATACCAAGAACCTACAACCAAGATTACTTTATCCAGCAAAGCTATCATTCAGAACTGAAGGTCAGATAAAGAGCTTCACAGATAAGGAAAAGCTAAAGGAGTTCATCACCACCAAACCAGTATTATATGAAATGCTGAAAGGTATCCTTTAAGAAGAGGAAGAAGAAGAAAAAGGTAAAGATACAAATTATGAACAACAAACATGCATCTATCAACAAGTGAATCTAAGAATCAAGTGAATAAATAACCTGGTGATCATAATAGAATCAGGGACATAGAAAGGGAACGGACTGACTATTCTTGGGGGGGAAAGGGGTGTGGGAGATGCGGGAAGAGACTGGACAAAAATCGTGCACCTATGGATGAGGACAGTGGGTGGGGAGTGAGGGCGGAGGGTGGGGCGGGAACTGGGAGGAGGGGAGTTATGGGGGGAAAAAAGAGGAACAAATGTAATAATCTGAACAACAAAGATTTAATTAAAAAAAAACTGAAAGTGGGTGCAATCATCATGCTTGAGAAATCTTAATAGTAAATGGGGTCTTTGTAATGATACTAGATTTATTATCAAAAGATTACAACCTAACATAATTGAAGCTGAAGTATTAACAGGATCTGCAGAGGGAGAAGTTGTTCTGATTCCAAGAATTTATTTTTCCCCATCTGACACTGGCCTCCCACTTAAATTAATTCAAAGACAGTTTCCCGTGATGCCAGCATTTGTGATGACTATTAATAAATCACAAGGACAAACTCTAGACAGAGTAGGAATATTCCTACCTGAACCCGTTTTCGGGCATGGTCAATTATATGTTGCTTTATCTTGAGTTCAAAGAGCATGTGATGTTAAAGTTAAAGTTGTAAATACTTCATCACAAGGGTAGTCAAGCACTCTGAAAGTGTTTTCACTCTTAATGTGGTATATAGGAAGATATTAGAATAAGTTTAATCAATTTATCAGTCATTGTATCAATGCTGTTTTTATATCATGTTTTTGTTGTTTTTAATCATGTTTTTGTTGTTTTTATATCATGTTATTATTTATTTATTAGTAAATTTATATATTTTTCCATATACATTTTAATAATTTTCTTTTATCTCTGACACTTCTATTATAGAGAAAGGGCAAATAGCAATATTAAAAAATTTCCTCTAATTAATTCCTTTTCAATGTGCATGAATTTTGTACACTGGGCCACTAGTATATTAATAAAAGCAAAAGGTACTAAAATAAATAACTATATTCTAAGAAATACATTAATATATTCATGTTAAGAAATATATTTATTTTTGTAGGCTGATATACATTGATTATACCAAATTTCTGGGACTGGTGTTTAGCTACCTAACTAAAAACATTGACTTACTTAATTTCTCTGAACTAGGTTTCCTCATCATAAAAGGGAGGTAAAATATGTTAGCTTATAGCTTTACAGTAAGAATTGAGTGAGATGGAATAATTCCTAGCACAATAAGTGTGATTTTTAATTGTGATTTTTAATAATGGTGGTGGTGGTGGAGATACAGTAAGCATAGTAATTGTTTTGGGTCTTTTTTCAATTTTTGTTTGGTCATATGGATGTCTCTCAAATATGCCTCTTAGATGAAATTGCAAAATTCATTTCAAGTCAGATACCCACACTGTTTTACAAATTTTATACAGAAAATTGCATTAGCATTTATGAAAATAGCTTTTAGTAATTGATTACTATTTGCTAGTCCAGAAAAGCAGATTACTAGACAGTGACATTTTATAATTGCCATAACCTGCAGCTGAGAAGCAGTTTTAATTTTTGACCTCCAAACTATAGCAAATTGTGGCTTCAGGGACTATATCTAAATATTTTAAACAAACTCAGTGAGGCAAAATCAATCGTCTTGTTTTCAGTTCTAGTTATTTTTGCCATATAACGTTTTGCAATGATAGCAAAAAGCAATGCCAGTACATAAGCAGTATATAAAACTTTAAAATCTTATGATTTAACATTCAATATGCTGAATATTGAAGGAAAATATGTGTCACATAGAAATATTTTTGTATTTTTTTCCTAAAGTTAAATGAAGTAAACCCTGTAAATTACACAATAGCATTTTTTCAATAATTTAATCTATATTGAAATTTATTACAAAAAATTCACACTCTGTGCACATTAAGCAAACAAGTTATTTACCACACATAATAGCAAATGAGAACACACTCTAAGGACTACAGTTTACTAACTTTTTGTGGAATGTTTTAAAATATAGATAATGAAATATAATTTGTCATGTATGATCATAAAACTGTGAATGTATTTCTGCTGATATACACTTCTAGCCTCATTAATGTATTTTAGAGGCTTTCATTGATATTCTAAGCCTAAAAACTCTTAGTGCCAAGTAATAATGCATGGGGATATTTTCTTTCTAATATACAGTTCTTAAGGTGTTACCAATCACCACACTTTCGTTTGGCAAGAAAAGTGAAGGACAAAGACATGCCCTGTCATTATTGTATTAAAAGTAAGCAAAATGGTTAGCACGCTTCCCTATTAATTAATGAGGGGAAAAAAAAGATACAAAGTTCTAAGAGAGCACAAAGCAATTCTTACTCAGTTATACACTTAATTTACTCTTTCATTTAAAACATTCAAATGCTTTAGTTTCATTGTAATACTTATTTCAGTGGACATTGGTTTTTAAAGGGGTCAATAGCCCCATTACAGTAGACACAGTCATTTGGAATATTAAAATTATATTGTTATGTTAATTTAAACAATCCACCTGACTCAGCTTAGAAGAGAGAAACCTATGGTTATATACAAGCATGAATAAGATAGAGGAGGTAAATTAATTCATTAAATAAATCATTATTTTAAAAATAAAATAGTAACTTATGAAGGAAATGATTCAATCTGCATGATTAATAACTCATTGATTTTTTTTTATTTGTTTGTTTTTTTGTTTTTTATAAAGAAATTTTTTTTTATTTATTGCTTAAAGTATTACAAAGGGTATTACATATGTGTCCATTGATATTTTTAGAGAAACAGTATCCCCTTTGATTTTTCCCAACCGAAATTTACTGAACACTTTTTTTTAGTTTGGCATTGTTAGAGGTGCTTTTGATGTAGCAATTCACAAAACAGTATTCAATAAAGAATTCTCATGTAATTTATAATCTGGTCAGAATAGGCAGAAAACAGATATGTAATCCAGTAAGTGAGAAATTTCAAGTGGCAATTAATAGCTTGAACCAATTAAAAAGAACGGTGGAGTGGAGTGTGTGGTGTAGCAAAACTAGCTTCTCTACTTAGGTAACCAGGGAGATGTACACTGGGAAGATGTGTGTGTGTGTGTGTGTGTGAGAGAGAGAGAGAGAGAGAGGAGAGTGGGGCAATGAAAGTGAGGGAGGAAGTGATGAAAGAAGAAAAGAAAGAAGCAAGAGAGAGCACAAAGGCTCCTCTGTGTGTAAATTGATATGGTGGTGTTTCTGTACCTGCTTCCATCCAATTCCCATAAAATTCTAGACCCAACTCAGTTGAAGAACACTTGAACTGCGAGGTGGAGGGCATCAATGGGGAAAAGAGGGGACATCTGTAATACTTTCAACAACAAAGATAAATTAAAAATAAAATGAGAGATTTAAAACCTGATCAAACCTTTGGCCAACTTCAGTTACCCTATTATTTTTATATCACTGGCTTAGTATGTCTTTAACAGTTTAATTTGTTAATTTGATAAAACAGTTAACATTATTTTAATAATTTAATTTTCTAATGAATGTTTTTGATACAAACAAAAAAAGTTTAAGTTTATCATTTACTTCGTATGATTCAGTATGATTTCCACACACAGCCCCCTAACTCTCTGCCCCAGCAAGAATTACTGTTTACTTTGACAGAAAACTGGGAAAGGCAGAGAGGTAATAGAGCTTGGGAAATTTAAGCCTGCCATCTGTTTGGATGAGAATGCAAATAATCACAAACACTGAGGCCTTCAATACTCCAGGCAAAACTGGATTCATGTTTGTTTTCTTTTTGAAAAATGATAGTGTTTTTTTTTTTTAGCTTTTATTCTTTTATAATTAGTTAAATTAGTAACCATTTTTAAAAGAAATGATATTATTTTGTACTATCAAAAGGTGTCATAGTATAGCACAGCCATGGTGGCTTAGTGGTTGAGCATCCACATATGAACCAGGAGCTCACAGTTCAATTCTTTGTCAGGGCACATGTCCAGGTTGTGGGCTCAGTCCCCAGTAGGGCCATGCAGGAGGCAGCTGGTCAATCATTCTCTCTCATCATTGATGTTTCTATCTCTCTCTTCTTCTCCCTTCCTCTCTGGAAATTAATAAAATATATTTAAGAAAAAAAAAGTGTCATAGCATATACACAAATATGTTAGATATACAATTTTTCCTAACATATTTGACAATTTGTTCAGTTATATCTAAAAAAGTACCAAAATGATAAACTGCCAAGTTGAGAGACTTAATTAAGGAAACATTTATACCAACTTAATTGCTTCTCATATTATTTTAGTCTTAATTAATTACCTCTGCTTTGGGCAAAATGAACAGAATTGAAATGAGTGGAAGAAGAATTAATCACATTCCACTCAAGTTGCTTGCTTGTTACTTTTGTAAAATAAATTTGGGAGAAGAAAATGAATCCTTTGGCTACACTCAGTTTGAAATTATATTTCAATTACTCATGCCATTCTTTATTCCATTTTTATTAATGATCAAATTTAAATCATTTTTAAATGCTGGATGGTAAAGGGCCAAATTATGTAATTTTTATTGGTAATGAAGAAGAATTTTGGAAAAACTTTACAAATACTTTAGAGCTTTAAGCTATTTTTCTTTTAGTTGATGAGTGTAAATATAACAATTTTTTCACCACTTCTCTGTTAGATGAAATGATAATTTAATCAGGAAGGAAACCAAGGTTAAATAATGTAAATTATTGATAACTCCAGGTTTTTATATGATTATTTTATAGGTTTAATAGTATCAAGCAAATTATATGTAGTTGGTAGTTTTCTCTAGGAGATGAATGAAAGTATGATGTGGATTGTCCATAACTGAATACATAGTTTATATGAAAATAATAGCACAGTCTATAAATCCAGTAATATTGGAGGGTACCATAGACAGAAATTTAACATGGGAGGAAAGGTATTATTAAAATTAAGGTATCCTTTTCTTGATAATGAATGACCTATTAACTGAATTTATGATCTCAGTAGATCATTTTCAAAAAAAAAAAAAAAGAAATGCTAAATCAACTTGTTTAATCCACAATCCCAAAGAATTACATATAACTGTCTGTAAACCAGATGGCTTTCCTGCTGCGTGTCTTGCTGCTTCTGCCTGACACTTTTTTTTTTTACCTGAATGCTTATATTTAGCTTCTAAAAGAATATAAAATTTTGAATATTTATTGTAACATAGATATGCATAAATAACTTTATCATAATGTCTTTAGAATAAACTTAATAAAGAATAAAACAAAATTTACTGATGATGATTTATAAACATTATATATGTTTTTACTTTCCCCATATCAAAGATCAAAAGAAAGAAAATTAAATCCCTTAGGTACTGAGTTTCAAAATAAATTTACATTCATGACAGTTAATAAGAGTTGAGTAGCTATTATCTTATCTTAGCTGGTCCCTTTTAGCCTCATTAAGGCTTTCTTAATGATAAGGGAAAGGTAAAAAATTGCACTTATGTTCTAGCAAAGGCAGCTGTACCAGGAACCTATAAACTGAAAGATGTTACCAGTGGAACAGAAAACATGCTCTTAGAGAAACAGCTATAATTTAATAATCAAGAGGAATAATCTTGGAAGAAAGCTGTCAGTTAGATATAGAGATAGAAATAAAAATAAAAACATCAGTTAAGGCACCTAGTGACTGTGAAAGAAAGAAAAATAAGAAATTTGAGATTTTTTATTTTAAAAGAAAATGGTAGAGAATATTTTAGAATTGAAGAAGCATTCAGATTGAAAGACAATAACAAACAAGATGCTAAATGTCAATAAAATAAAATAAAAACATTATCTATTCATAGTTAAAAATCATGAAGCAGATTTTTCTGTGGAATAATAGGAAATAGACTCACAAGAGATTTCCAATCAGTAGCAATAGATCACAGTGTCAAAGCATAAGGTGAAATATTTGTCAATCTAGAATATTTTACCTAGCCGTTTTTTTTTTAATTTTTTACTTTTAAACCATACTTTTATTGCTGATACAATTATAGATACCCCCCCCCCACCCCACCTCCTTAGCCCACCTCATCCAGCCCTTGCCACTCCCTTCCCTCTGGCCATCACCAAGCTATTGTCTGTGTCTATGGGTTGTGCATATTTGTTCTTTGGCTAATCCCTTCACCTCCTTTAATCCAGTCCCCCCTCATCTTTCCTCTGACACCTGAGCATCTGTTCTATGTATCCACAATGCCTCTGTTTCTATTTTGTTTGTCAGTTTATTTTGTTCATTAGTTTCCACATATAAGTGAGATCATATGGGATTTTTCTTTCTCAGATTGGCTTATTTCACATGTTGTGCAATATAATTATTTATATTAAACTAGAATCCTGGTGCACAAAATTCATGCACTGGGGGGGGGGTGTGGTCCCTCAGCCTGATCTGCACCCTCCCTCTCACAATCTGGTACCACTGGCTCCTAACCGCTCACCTGCCTGCCTGCCTAATCACCCCTAACTGCCCTCTCCTGCTGGCCTGATCACCCCTAAATGCCCTCCCCTGCCAGCCTGGTCACCCCTAACTGCCCTCCCCTGCCAGCCTGGTCACCCCTAACTGCCCTCCCCTGCTTTCCTGGTCACCCCTAACTACCCTCCCCTGCCATCCTGATTGCCCCTAACTGTTCTCTCCTGCCAGCCTGGTCACCCCTAACTGCCCTCCCCTGCCAGCCTGATGCCCCTAACCACCTTTGCCTCAGCCTCTGTCACTGTGGCTTTGTCCTGAAGGATGTCTGGAAGGATATCAGAAAGATGTCCGGTCTAATTAGCATGTTACCTTTTTATTAGTATAGATAAGTATATACACTATAATTACTTTTAATGTACATTGTGAGTTAATTATTTAAGTGGCATAGTATTTTCTTTTTTTTTCAACATGACCAATTTATCTGTGACAAAGGATGAATTCACAATTTGATAACTATTATTTTTACACTTGGAATTACAAAATACACTTAGAAATTCAGGATGAAGTTAATATATTTTTCATATAATTTACAAATATAAATTCTATAAGTTAGAAATTATGTACCACTGAGTCTTAATTTCATGAAATACAACACCTGAGTCTGATTACAAAGGAACAGTTAAAATCATAAGTGTCTGTTTCCTTTAGCCAGGCTGTCCCTTAGCTTTTTCTTTCACAGCAAACGTGTCAGAGTAATCCATTCATCTGTCACTCGGTCTGCTGGTCAGCCCCAGCAGGTTATAGCAGATAGATAAAAATAATGATGTTAAAGATCTTTAAGAAAATTAAGGTAATATTTCAATAAAATGAAACAATAGAAAATGATAAGGAATCCAGATAAAATACCAATTGTGAAAACAATATAAAATGAATAAAAAAATTGACCTGATAAATAACACTATGGGTGTAGATAAATAATGAATTACTGAGCAAGAAGATCTAGTTATGTCAGGAAGAATAAAAAACAAAATGTTAAGAGTTATATTTTGTAAGATTATTGAAAGCAAGACAAAAGAAAAGATTTCAGTGTCAGAAGAATGAAAGTCTCTCTTTTTTAAATGGAAGAACATAAAATTTGAAATTAAATGAAAAAAATAAGAATTTTCTTATTTATTCATAAAGTTCTAAATGAAAAATAACTAATATGCTCCAGACATATTAAAATAAAATTTAACAACATGAATTATAATAAAAATTAGATTTTTCCACAGAAAAACAAATGGTAATGCAAAAAAGGAAAATTTCTAATAAGATTCAGATTTTAATTGAAATAGAGACTGTCTTAAAAAAATAGGTGTAATAATATTTCTTAAGGAAAAAAATAGAAATTATAATTCTATCTCTGCTATATTCTATTCTAGTAATATAAATATTTTAAGAGTCATATGCAAATTTTTTTACTGAGTAAATTTTGTTAGTTTACATACATTATTAAAATAAAAATGTAGGGAGATGGCTATCACAAAAATAATTATGTATATTATTATGAATATTGACTGTTTTACTTCTTCCTTTCTATTTTGAATGCCTTTTATTTATTTTTCTTGTCTTATTACTATGGCCAGGACTTCCAATATTATGTTAAATGAAAGTGGTGACAGCAGGCATCCTTATATTGTTCCTAATCTCAGAGAGAAAAAAATTAGCTTCTCATAGTTGCATATGATATTAACTGTGGTTTTGTTGTATATAGCATTTATTATGTTGAGGTATGTTATTATGTTGAGGTATGTTCACTCTATAAATACTATGTTCATATTTTTTTAATCATAAATAGATGCTAAATTTTGTCAAATGCTTTTTCTGCATTTATTGAGATGATAATATCCTTTTTATTCTCAGTTTTTTTAAGTGGTATAATCACTTTGATTGATTTGTGAATATTAAACCATCCTTGCATTTATGATATAAATCCCACTTGATTTACCTTTTCCTTAATGATATCCTTGTGAACAATATGTTTCAAATTTTATAACATTTAACTTTTCTAAGTTTTGAAACTTGTCCAAGAAATCTCCACCCAAACCAGGGTCAGAAGACCATGTTTGTTGGCATTACTTTTAGAAGCTTGATAGTTTTAAACCTTATATTTTGATTTATGATCAATTTAAAATGAAATTTTGTGTATGGTTTGAAGTAGGACACAAGGCTAGTCAGCTGTCTACACCAAGATTTATTAAGAATATTTTGCTTTCCCATTGAATTTCTCTGGTGTCATTGTCAAATAACAAATTACCATATATGTAGGCTTGTTTTTGAAAGAATATTTTTCTAGTCCATTGATCTACTTATATATCCTTTTGTCAATATCATACTCTCTAAATTACAGTATTTTATGCAATAATTTAGATGGATACCAAATAAATCATGCTGAGTGAACAAAAGTCTCAAAAAGGTACATACTGTATGTTTCCATTTGTATAATAATTTGAAATAACAAAATTACAGACATGAAGAACACAGTAGTGAATTCCAGGATTATCAGAGGAAATAATACATTTCATTATAAGCAAAGTTTGCTTTTAAAAATGTGCTCCTTCACATAGTTCATGATATCAATGTATTATCATTATAATGTATTATTTCCTTAAAACTAATATGACAAAAATTAGACAGCCAAAATATTTAGTAATTATAAGAATTTGATTCTAATTATTATAACATAAGATATGAAGAATATAATGAAAATATGTATAAAATATGTAATAATGAGTAAAGTAACAAAATTTAGAATAATTGAATTGTTAAGAAAGGAATCTGCATTTATTAATCATCATTTTCAACAGAATTATGAAGATAATTCACAGAAACCTTGGTAGTTAGCACAGTGCAAATCACTGAAAAAAATATAAAAGTATGAATATAAAATAATTGGAAGTTAATATAATCTAAAAGTTTTTTAACAAGGTCAGAAGTATACATTTGTCTACATTGATAACCAAAGCTTAATAAACATTAATTGCCTTAATTAAATTTGGTTAATAAAATAATAAAGCTTATCTTCCATGATATAAGTATTCTTATTGCTCAAAAATCTTAAAATATAATTTTAAAATAATCTCTTATTTTAGTACATACAAGCAAAAGTAAGTACATACAAGGCAAAAAAGTTAATGTCATAAGTATATTAATACATTATTTGCAACTATTGTTTTTTAATCTTTTAATGAATAAATTTTATATAATAAATATTAATATCCTTAGTGTCTATAACTTGTAATTATACCTTTTCTCAAAGTATATATTCCAGATTACATTTTAAATTTTCCAACTTAATGTTATATTATAATTTTGTACCTTAAGCTAATGATGATTTATATTTAATTTTTATCCACTATATATAAAGACTAGAGGCCCGGTGCACAAAAATTTGTGCACTCGGGGGGTAAAGGGGGGTCCCTCAGCCCGGCCTGTGCCTTCTTGCAGTCTGGGACCCCTTGGGAGATAGCGACCTGCTGGCTTAGGCCTGCTCCCTGGTGGCAGAGGGCAGGCCCAATCCCTACGTGCAGCCCCTGTTCGGGCTCAGAGCAGGGCCAATTGGGGAGTTGGGGCGCCGCCCACTGTCATGCACAGAGCAGGGAGGATCGGGAGGTTGCGATGCCACCCTCAGTCACGCTCAGGGTAGGGCCAATTGGGGGGTTGGGGCACCGCCCCCTGTCACACTCAAGGCAGGGTCGATGGGGAGGTTGTGGCGCCACCCCCT
This sequence comes from Myotis myotis, assembly GCF_014108235.1. Taxonomy (NCBI): domain Eukaryota; kingdom Metazoa; phylum Chordata; class Mammalia; order Chiroptera; family Vespertilionidae; genus Myotis; species Myotis myotis. The sequence continues at coordinate 63,679,617 of NW_023416335.1, read as the reverse complement.
GTCACGCACAGAGCAGGGCCAATCAGGGGGTTGGAGCACTGCCCTCTATCACCCACAGAGCAGGGCCCATCAGGGGGTTGGGGCGCCGCCACTCTCACACTCAGGGCAGGGCCGATGGGGAGGTTATGGCTCTACCCCATCACACACAGAGCAGGGCCCATGGGGGGGGGTGTTGAGGAGCTCCCCCCTATCAGGCACAGAGCAGGGCTGCTCAGGGGGTTAGGGCCCCGCTCCCTGTCACACACAGAGCCACAGGGCGATCAGGGGGTTTGGGCGCTGCCCTCTGTCACGCTGGGAGGCATATTACCCTTTTACTATATAAGGTAGAGGCCTGGTGCATGGGTGGGGCTGGCTGGTTTGCCCTGAAGGGTGTCCTGGATCAGGGTGGGGGTCCCCACTGGGGTGCCTGGCCAGTCTGGGTGAGGGGCTGAGGGCTGTTTCCAGGCTGGGAGTGACTGAAGTTCCCAACCGCTCCTTTTTTTTTTTTTTTTTTTTTTTTTTATTCTGGGCCAGCTTTACCTTGAGGCTTGGCTCCAGCTCTTAGGCCTCCAGCTGAAAGTAGGTTTCTGGCCTTTGTTTACAATGTTGCGAATCTGCTGGCTGAAGTCTGGCGGTATTTGTTACAATGTTTCTTAAACTGCCCGCTCAGAGGCCTGCAGCCGCAGGTGGGGAACATTGGTTTCCTCCGTCACTGAGGCAAGCAAGCCTCATGTTAGTTTCAAGCTGCCTGGCTGCCGGCTGCCATCTTGGCTGACAGTTAATTTGCATATCTCGCTGATTAGCCAATGAAAAGGGTAGCGGTCGTACGCCAATTACCATGTTTCTCTTTTATTAGTGTAGATGATATTTTTGTTACCTAACACAATGATGCTTATTAATAAAAATATCGGCTTAGGTAAAATAAAGTTAATAAAATATAGCTACAGCATAAAAAAATTATAACTGCTAATGTTAAGGATGAAGAAGAAAACAATTTTTAATTTCATCCTGTTCATTTGATGATGCACAAAATAGCCCTCATTAATACTTTTCTATTATTCAAACAACTATAACTGCCCTGTCCACATCCTACACTTGCCCAGCCTTTGGCTCTATGTACAACTTGGTGAATGTCCCACAGAAACAAACTGGAAAATAATTGTGGGTTCACCAAGGTCTGAGAATCACTGGGATTCTGATCTCTCCCACTAGCCAATTCTTGCCACTAAAAGGTGTGGAATTTTGTCCTTATTTCAGTAAATGTCCCCTGTCACTGCTGGGCTTGCCCTGCGTCCCCGCATGAATCAGTAATGTAAACAATAGTTGATCTATTCCCTCCTATGGAGGGCTTATTTCTCTGAAAGTTATCTTGTTTATATTTCTAAGAAGCTATTATGTTGTACCTTATCTGATGTTTTCACAATGTTAGTATAGAAATGAAAATCTCCTATAAATTTGAACACCCTGACCTGAACAAGCCCAGAACTATTTATTAAAAACTAAATGAAATATAGTATTTACTGGGAAACAAGTTCAAAAATTTCCCCACAAAGGCTTAAGAAATACTGAGTAAATTATAAAATTGCACAGTTTATAGGTTTTATTAAACCACAGGATATATTTTTTTGTTGTTATTTAAACCTTTTCAAAATCCAGAACACAACTTAAAAGTCTCAATTCATTATTATACAGGAATAAGTCTGAAACAGAGTCAAACATAGATAGTTCAGAAAATGTTAACTTCCACACAAACTTATGTATGATCAGAGTTTGGAGTCTGGGCTAGTATTTTGCAGAGAACAACACAGGAACCAGACTGATTACTAAATGGTTGTGTATTTCCCATGGTGATGTGGCTGTGCCTAATTCTCTGTTCCCGCTGTCTGACTGGCACTGATTGGCACTTGTGAGACTGGGTGGCTAGTGACTATTTTAGAGTAGGTATCAATTATTTTTTAAAGGTAATTATTACATGTTTGTTGTTTCTGCCCTTTCTTTTATGATATTGTTATTCACCTTAGTATTTTTCTATTGTACGGATGCTCTTCTCCTTAAGATGGAGCTATGTTCCAATAAACCCATCAGAAGCTGAAAATACTTAGGTCAAAAATACACTTAATATACCTAATTTACTGAATATCATAGCTTAGCCTACCCTACCTTAAGCATGCTCAAAACACTTACACTAGCCTACAGTTGGGCAAAATCATCTAACACAATGGATACATTATAGAGTACTGGTTGTTTACCCTCCTGACCATGGGGCTGGCTGGGAGTTGCTGCTTGCTCCTGCTGCATAGCATCATGAGGGAGTACCTTAAGGCATCTCACTAGTTCGGGAAAAGTCAACTTCAAATTTTAAGGTATAGTTTCTACTAAATTCATATTGCTTTTTCACCATCATGAAATGAACAAACAAACAAGAAAACACTGTAAGTTGAACTATTGTAAATCAGAGACTGTCTGGATTCATATTTTAAATATTCTTTTTTATCTTTGTTGTTGCAAGTCTTACAGATGTTCCCCTTCCTCCCCCCCCCCCATTAACCCCTTTTAGCCTGTACCCACCTCCCGCCCCAGACTTTCACCACACTATTGTCTGTGTCCATGGGTTATGCATATATGCATACAAATTATTTGGCTAATCTTTTCCCACACAACCCTGCTTTCCCCCTTAGATTCCGCAGTCTGTTCTAGGATTCGATGTCTCTGGATCTATTTTGTTCATCAGTTTATTTTGTTTGTTAAATTTCACATATGAGTGAGATCATGTGATACTTGTCTTTCTCTGACTGACTTATTCAGCTTAGTCTAATATTCTCCAGGTCCCTCATGCTGTCCCCAAGGGTAAGTGATCCTTCTTTTTTTACTGCTGCATAGTATTCCATGGTGTAAATGTACCGCAGGTTTTTTATCCACTCATCTACTGACGGGCACTTGGGCTTAGTTATTTTAAATTGTGCTGCAATGTTTCAGGTTTCTTAGGATATATTCCAGAAGAGGGAACATTAGGTCAAATAGCAGTTCCATGTTAAATGATAATGAGGTATTATCTCACACCTGTCAGAATGGCTACCATCAACAAATCAACAATGGACAAGTGTTGGTGAGGATGTGGAGAAAAGGGAACCCTAATACACTGCTGGTGGGAATGCAGACTGGTACAGCCAGTATGGAAAGTAGTATGGAGTTTCCTCAAAAAATTAAAAATGTAATTGCCATCTGACCCAGTGATCTCACTTCTGGAAATATATCCAAAAAACACTGAAACACCAATCAGAAAGTATTTCCACCCCAAAAATAAACAATATGTCTTTCCATTTATGTATCTATTTCTTTGTTTCTTGTTAATATTATGTGGGCTTTTTTTATATAGGTGATACACATATAGTCTGTTTTTGTTTATTCTTATGTATTATCTATTTTCATGTTTGTGAGTAGTTTTTTATTACTCTTTGCTAAATAGTTAATGTTTCTTCTCAGAAAAGCTTATTTGAGAATAAGCCTAATTTACTCAACTTTTTTATTTTTCCAATTATTGGAATTGATAAAGAGTAAAAGAGATAGAAATCCAACAGATAATTACTCTGGAGACAACTGAGAAGGTTGTCAGAGAATTAGCTTTCCCAAAAAGTGTTGGGCTCCAAAGCCAAATCTTTGAAAACTTCAAGAAATATATAATGCCAAATGTTATTTAAAATATTTGAGAGCCCAGAAAGAAAAGAGAAGCTTTGAAAATTCTTTTAACAGAGTCAGTATGATATTGATGCCAACATCTAAAGGTACAGAACAATCTCACATGTGAATACTGAAGCAAATATCTTAAATAAAATATTATAAAGTAGAAGACAGAAGAACTTTCAAAGGATTATGCAGCATGGCAAATAGGGCTTTATTTTGTGGTTCAATCATAAGAAATCTATTTCTATACTTTATAATACTAATGTCAAAAGAAAAAATCTTCACAGGTGGCAGAGTGTCTTTTGGTAAGATAGATGATAGATAGATACATAGATACATGCATACATAGAAACATATTTAAATTATAAATATATAAATATATGTAAAAATCAGGAATAATCTTAAAAATGCAACACTGGATGAATATAATCACCCTAGTCTTATTTTTGCAGTAACTTAACAATATTAGAAACTAATGTGGAAAGAAAAAAGATTAAGTGGCTAAATTTGGCAAGGAAGCAAAATCATTATTATCTGGTATTATATAACTGAATTTTCAAAAATATCAGTTGAAAAATTATTAGGTACCATATTAAAATTTATAAAGATAATATACAAAAATTAGTTTATTTTCTGTATTCACCACTTGCTAAGTAGATTACACAATAGAATAAACATTTTTTATTTCCAGCGAGAACATAACTGAGAAATACTTTTAAGCTGATTCAACAAAAAATGTGCATAACTTTCTGAGGTGTATTTCTATTGGTTTCACTTTTCAAATCTCTTCTGATTAATAATATTATAGTCACACTTTATTCTTCGTTTTAATGTGCAACTGTTGGACAAAGTCCTTATTAAATATGTATGCATCCCGATTTTAATTCTCCTTAATCATTTACTTGCAAGGTATCCAAGATGACCCTAAAACTTTGTGCAATAGCCTGTGAGAACCCTGATCAGAGTACGCGGGATATTCAAGGCCAGTCTGAGTTTGGGGGCACTGTCCAGATTACACCAGATGCTCAAGGCCAAGTTTCCAAGGCCAACTTGTCATATGCAGATGCAAACGAAAGGACTCGGTGATTGCACTGTACACAAGGCGCAGGCATGCCTTTCTGTAGCCCAAATATTGGTATCCCTATTTTTCCAAGTCTCTTTTGTCTAAGTTGGTATAAAGATGTGTTACTGCCCTAGCTGGTTCGGCTCAGTTGATAGAGCATTGGCTTGTGGACTGAAGGGTCCCATATTCAATTTTGGTCAAGGGCACATGCCCAGGTTGTGGGCTTGATTCCCAGTAGGTGGCATGCAGAAAGCAGCCAATCAATGATTTTCTGTCATCATTGATATCTCTCTCTCTCTCTCTCTCTCTCTCTCTCTCTCTCTCTCTCTCCTTTCCTCTCTGAAATCAATAAAAATAGTTTTTAAACAAATAAAAAAATAAATAAAGATGTGTTACTGACCAGCTGGTGCAAGGCTGTTTATTTGTCAATGGCTCCCATGTTTGGGGCTACTTTGAAGAACTTGTTTTGTCTGATGGCTACTTGGTAGCAATGGCTACATGGTCTGTAATAAATGCCCATGACTTCTCATATTGTCTTCTTCATCCACTACTCAGTGTCCACGAAGGTCCAGTTCTTGGCAGAGGAAGACCTGTGCACCCGACACAGCCCATTTGAATAATTTCCTTGAAATTTTTGTAGAATTTCTAGACATTTTCTTGTATGTTTTAATTGGTATTTTTGTTGTCTTTATTAAAACTTATTAACAAAGTATTAGTGGGAGAAGACACCATATGAGAGACAACCTTTTTTTGGTAAATGGAAAATACATAGTAAGCAAGTTAGGATACACACACACAAACATACATACACGTACACCCAATTACAAATATTTAGAATTCTCCAATATCTTGCAACAGAAGTGTCTTTTCATGTGTTTACTAATATTTTGATTTATTCTCTACTAAAATTTTTACATAATTTGCCTCTTTTACAACTGGGTTATTTACATGTTCTTAGTTGAATTAAAAATAATTTTGAATAATGTTGATATTCTGTAGTCAGTTATATGTATTGTAATATTTTATGTAACTATTACTTGCCTTTTTAAATTTCTTTACTGTGTGTTTTTAAGAAATGAGAGATGATAGTGGTATGATTTTAAAGTTTGACGACATATATCTGCCAAGTTGATTGATAGGAATGTAACACACCCAACATGAGAAAATGTTTTGAATACAGTAGCTATTAGAAGTTAATATGTACATTGGCCCACAGTTTTGTATTTTTAAACTAGAGGCCTGATGCATGAAATTTGTGCAAAAGTAGGCCTTCCTTTCTCCGGCTGCCAGCACCAGCTTCCCTCCAGCACCCAGGACCTGGGCTTCGCTTGCAGCCACAGCTTGGTCCGGAAGGTTGTCCAGAGGACATCTGGCCTAATTAGCATATTATGCTTTTACTATTATAAATGTTACATATGCAAATATATTTTACATATGGTAATGATCTAAATAATCACAAATAGGTAAATACAAATTTACATGAATCACATCAAGTACAATACATTCTTTACAAAATTTCTGTATATCTAAATAAATCTAATGGTGGTAAAATTCAGCTGAAAGACATTGAAATAAAAAACAATATATAGAATATGCCCCCCTTTACACAAATAGAAATCTCCTCATGTATATTACATATGCATAAATACATATAGATGCACACAAACATTTCTAGAATGACACATGCCAAAGTTGGTGACGGAATTATGTTTGAGAAGGAGAACTAGCTCTTTTTCTAAAAAAATACATAATATTTTTATTAACTTCAGAGAAGGAGAGAAAAAATAGAAACATCAATGATGAGAGAGAATCATTGATTGGCTGCCTCCTTCATGTCCCACACTGGGGATCTAGCCCACATCCCTGGCTTGTGCCCTGACCAGGGATCAAACCATGACTTCCTGGTTCATAGGTCGATGTTCAACTGCTGAGCCACACCAGCCCACCAGGGAACTATCTCTTTATTTAGGTGAGTGGGCTATTTTGAAAGTGAGCATTTGCTTTCCCTCTAGTATTTCTGTAATAATTGGTATTGTTATAATTAGAATATATCTTTAATCCAGAAATAGTGAAAAATGAGAATATAATTGAATAAAATATGGCTTAATTTGACTAATTTCTATACTAAAAACAGAAAATTATAACATATACTTTTCTAATATTTTGATTCTTTAAATAAAAAATACCATTTGTATAATAAATGCCACTTTAATGAAAAATTTTAATATACTAGAGGCCCAATGCATGAAATTCATGCAAGGGGCTCAGATCTCACAGCCAAGGCTTCATCTGGAAGGTAGTCCAGAAAGTCGTCCGGAGAGTCATTCCTCTGTTTGGCTGTTCGGTTGATTTGCATATTACACTTTTATTATTATAGATAGATATATATCCTATGAGAAAATTAATAAAATAAAAAAAACATTTTTAAGCTAGAGGCCTGATATAGGAAAAAATATAATCACATTATTTTTTATTGCAATTTTACTTATGAACCATACTATGAACCAAGAATAGATGGATTTTCATAAATCATAAATAATATGTATTTAAATTCAATATCCAAAATACTTGGCCAATAAAATATCTGGAGACATTCCACCTAAAATTAATAATAAAGCAAGGAGTCAAGATAAATTAATTCATTGCAATGGCCATGTACTATGTAATTAAGAATAGAAACTCTGCCGTCAAATTTCACAGGCATGCCCAGCCAGTGTGGATTAGTGTTTGAATGTTGATCTATGAGCCAGAGGATAAAGCTTTGATTCCCCTGGTCAGGGCACATACCTCGGTTATGGACTTGATACCCAGTGTGGGGTGTGCAGGAGGCAGCCAATCAATGATTCTCTCTCATCGTTGATGCTTCTATTTCTCTCTCCCTCTCCCTTCCTCTCTGAAATCAATACAAATCTACTTTTTAAACAATTTCATGGGAATAAATTGTGTGTGCTTGAGTATTTCTTACCATTTGCAGCAGCATGGATGGAACTGGAGAGCATTGTGCTAAGTGAAATAAGCCAGGCAGTGAAAGAAAAATACCACATGATTTCACTCATTCATGGATAATAAAGACCATTATAACCTAATGAACAACAAGATAGACACAGAGGCAGAGAAGCATCAAACAGACTGTCAAATTACAGCAAGAAGGCTGGGGAGTGTTGTGGGGGGGGGGGGTAAGAGACCAATCGAAAGACTTACATGCATGCTTATAAACACAACCAATGGACACAAGACACTGGGGATGTGTGGTAAGGGCATGTGCTAGGGGGTAGTGGAGGCTGGGGGAAGGTCAATGGGGAAAAAAGGAGACATATGTACTACTATTTGTAATACTTTAAACAAGAAAATTAAAAAATAATAATTTTATTGATTGATTTAATAGAGAGAGGAGGGAGAAGAGAGAGAGAGAGAGAGAGAGAGAGAGAGAGAGAGAGAGAGAGAGAGAGAGACTTGTTGTTCACTTATTTATCCACTATAGTCCCAGTGCATAAAATTCATGCATGAGTAGGGTCCCTAGGCCAGGCTGGTAATCAGGGCTCATCGGGACTTCCTTCCCACAGCTGCTGCCTGGGCCCTTCCTTCCTCTGTCAGCCAGATGCTGGCTGGGACCTTCCTTCCCCTATCAGCCAGCTGTAGGCAAGGGCCTTCTTTCTCCTTCCTTCATTCTGTGCCACCCACAGGTGGTCAGCACATGTCATAGTGAGCAGTCAAACTCCCAATGGACAATTTGCATATTAGTCTTTTATTATAGAGGATTTATTAGTTGATTCTTGTATGTGTCCTGACTGGGATCGAATTCACAACCTTGGTGTATAAGGACAATGCTCTAACCAACTGCACTACCTGGCCAGGGTGGGGCACACATTTTATTTATGGCAATGGGTTTCTTTGTGGCCCAGAGTAAGTCAATTTAATTTATTATAAATTTTATTGTGTATCATATAGGAAAAATACTAATGCTTACTCTATAGTTTTTATAGAAATAAATGTTAAAACATATAGTGATTACTTAACAATACATAATTGCTCTTTTAGATACATCTCTTCAAATATCCAGAAACCTATACAATCAGCTCTAGCAAAATTTTCCAAAATTACTCCTCAGTACTGATATTCCATTTAAACCAGGTGTTTACACATATATCAATTGATATTGTCTTCTTTTTTGCACTGTCACTTGGTCTTCCATCCTTACCCAACTTTACCCATTCATTCATTCAATGTGTTTATTCTATAAGATGATAAACAAAGTAACTTGTATAATTCACAGAGAATTGTATACACTCAGGACTTATGTTACACATAGCTCATTTAGCTACACATAGTCTTCTGAACTCCCAAAGCATTTATAATATACTAGAGGCCTGGTGCACAAAATTCGTGCACAGGTAGGGTCGCTAGGCCTGGTTGGCAATCAGGGCCTATTAGGGCATTCCTTCCCTGGCTGCCAGCCAGGGCTTTTCTTTGTTCCAAGCTGCCCCCTGATGGTCAGCTAGGGGTCCAACTCCCAGTTGGTCAAACTCCCAAGGGGACAATTTGCACATTAGCCTTTTATTATATAGGATTCCATCCAATTAGTCAATTATGTATTGATTGTTTACTATTAGTAAGATATATGAATGTTTTCATATTTTCATATTATTTCTATATATATATGACTTTAATTTTCTCATGTATGTTTACTGAAATCATATTTCATTCTTTTTTTCCCAACTCAGTTATAGAATGATAGTATAGTGCTTTTTACACTGTATAATGAAAGAAATATTATTAGATAATTTTTCACATACTATTTATTTTATAATATTTGTTTTGATCACTTTCATATACCCAACATTTCCACAGGTAATCATATAGTGATTTAAGGAGCAATATTAAAAGTTTGTTTTATGTTTAGTATTTTTCATTATGGATTATAGAACTACTTGATGCTTCACAATCTCTGAATTAATATTTCTTATGACCAAGAATCTCTTTTAGAAAATGTGAGTATAAGTAATCTTTGAACTCAGAAATATGACAAATAGGCCTTCAAATTGATAAAATATCCCATTTAACATCTTGGGTCTTCTAAGTATACATCATATATTACTAAGCTAAAAGAATTTTTAATAACAAATTTATCAATTGTTTCTCTAATATTAATTCTACGTGAATATTGTCTTTATTTAATAAGCAATTCTTTTTTAAATAAATCTTTATTGTTCAGATTATTACAGTTGTTCCTCTTTTTTCCCCTATAACTCCCCTCTCCCAGTTCCAACCCCACTCTCTACCCTCTGTCCTCATCCATAGGTGTACGATTTTTGTCCAGTCTAACATTTACTTAAATTCAAGTAAGTTTATATTCATTTTTCAGTCAGTGAACAATGGGAAGTTTTTATAGATGATAACATATCACTTCAAGTACTAGAGGACTTTACATACTTTTTTTTTTTTCTTTTTGGTTCTCCATACTAAAGTAGAATGCTTTCAAAATACTTTTATATGGTAAAGACTCATGAAAATTGATAGAACTCCTGCTGTGATTTTCTGATTAACAAATTATGTTATCTAAGTCACTGTTAATCATCTACCTGGATTTGCACTATCACCTCATTTTTCCCCCCATTTTCTTTTTATTATTATTATTGTTTTCAATTATAGTTTACATTCAATATTATTTTGTATTAGTTTCAGGTGTACAGCATAGTGGTTAGACAATCATATACTTCACAAAGTGTTCCCCTTGATACGTCCAGTACCCTCTTGGCAATACATAGTTATTACAATATTTTTTTTAATCATAGTTCCTCTCCTGTGCCTTACACCCCGGTGACTGTTCTGTAACTATCAATTTGTACTTCTCAATTCCTTCGCCTATTTCACCCAGTTCCCCAACCTCCTCCCCTCTGGCAACCATCAGTCTGTTCTCTGTTGGGTTGTTGATTTTCATATTATTGAGTTTTGACAGTTTTTAGCAAAAAAAAAGAGAAAAAAAGATAGAGAAAGAGAATACATGGGCATGGACAACATGCAGGTGTGGGGAGGAAGGTGGATGGAGGTAGAAGAGGGCATAGAAGGGATAAATGGTGATGGGAAAAAATTTAAAAAGAGAGAATGAAAGATAAGCTAAGAGTGGAAGAAAATATTTGCAAATCTCATATTTGACAAAGGGCTTTATCCAGAATATATGGACTATCACTTATTATTTTTGAAGATTTTTTTAATGTGGGTAGTTTATGTTGGAAGTGAAGATGTGTATAATACGATACTTAAAGTCTTTTAAGCCAAAGGAATAAAAAGCATAGTAACCACATGTTTTCTATACACAAAAGCTATTTTTACCTACAATTTCCTAAGTAAAACCAACCATTGTACACTACTTTGGAGAGGGGAGAAAAGGTTAAATAGCAAAGCAGTGATCTTTATCTGAGGCTCATGCATTTGATAACCCATCGCAGTTTTCTCTACTTGCTGTCATAACAAAAGAAAATTGTAAATTGGAGCACTTTATTCTGAAAAACCTGCTACGGAAAGTAATTTTTCTGAGCTCTTCCTAGTTTTAATAGATTTTAATTTTAAAGAATATCTGTGTCAGTTTCTTAACACCCCCTAGAAGAATCCTCAATGAGTTTCTGTCACAGCTTGTTTTCACTTTTAAGTTAGTATAAATTAACACTTCATTAAAAAGTATTCATTTATTTAAAACAAGGTTTCCCTCAATGGAAATGGTGGAGTAAGTATTTGCAACTATAATTAAGAGCAAATAATGGAAAGGTTTAGTGAATTCTTAGAATATATAGTGTTACTTGATACTCTGCTTTATTTTATTATGGATGGTGGCAATAGAGCTGATATTGTAATCAATAACATCTACACACGCAACAAATATTTCAGATACTGAAAAAAATATTATTTTACATTTTTAATGTCCACAGAACTGAACTGCTGACAAAAATAGTCAATATAAAGTTTCATTATATCACATAGTTATGACAAAAGAGTATATGATAATGAATATTCACAGTAACTTTGGAAACAGATTGCCTATATTCATATTTTCAGGATAGTTTTATTTTTGATAGTTTAAAATATTATTTTAGTTCTATTAATGACATGATCATCTAATATATACATATTTATAGTCTTAGCTAGTTGGTATCTATTAAGTAGCATGCTCATAAACATAGCTTTATTAATAAAAATAATTCAAATGTAAAATTTTGGAATATTGTTGGGTACATAATAAATTTCTTATAAGTCATTTAACTTGATCAAAAAGTAGTCATTGAGATGGCAACTTGAACCCAAAAGATTTATTATATATATGAAAGATCAAGTAAAGAAGTGAGAGTGGGCAGAGCTGTGGTGCATGCTTAATAATAATGTGGCTAGCCCAAGGGGCTGGGGCGGGGTGGGGGGGAGCTCCCTTCAGAGTTGTTCCAATTTGGGTGAGAGAGACTAGGTCTTTCTACCTTACCTTGTGTGTATTAGCCATTGAATACAAGGTGATCAATAAAAGATTCATGATCTAGTTTTCAAAAGGGAAGGAAGTCCAAAAGAGCTAAGAGTAACTTTCTGGCAGCACTCTCAGTAACTAGAGTAATAATGACACCATAACTTTATCCACTTTCCACCTCTTGTATTGCTCAGATCTGTTCTTCATCTAGGCTTCTAGAACAGTTCCTTCAGCATTCTTCAGTGAAATTATGAGTCAGGTTAGAAGATGAACTATAGACTGTGACATTACAACTCATCTTGGGACTACAATTGATACAGTTTCCCTCTTTTATCTATTTTAGATTCTTCTTATGCTCAGTCAGAACAGATACATGGGGTCACAAAATCTTAGTTCAGGGATTCTCAACTTATCAATTACTCATTAAAATCAGTCAAGGGAATGCCAAATACAAAACAAAACAGAAAAACACCTAAAACACCTAAATAGCCTGCCTACATGTCTAATGCATACCTATCTACCTACCTACCTACCTACCTACCTACCTATTTCCTCTTGATAATCAGGTTCACTTTTTCCCCTGGATGATAAACCAAGAGTTGCAAGGACATGAAGCACATATTTCCCAAAAGAGTCATTAAATTACCTCACCCAGATTAAGCCTTTCTCTTGACAATTGATGGTTCTCCATGCCCCGAATGTGGAAACTCTAAAAAAATCTTTCTATTGGGCCAGCCACAACTACTGTTAATGTGTAACATGTCTTCATTTTTCCTTCTCCCAAATCCTGCTTCCTTCCTCTTGCTTTCACCTATATTGATTCCAACAGCACTGTCTATGGTAAGTGGGATACTCCAGCTTCCAGCTCTTGGATTTTGAACCATGCATTCTTCCTACTAAGTTTACACACCCATATGAGGGTCTTCCACATATTATATCATGTCAAAACGGCACCTCACTCATAAAGAATACCCTTTGAGCTGGATTCTGGAAATTGTAGTTTTGAAACAATCAGTTGATACCATGGTCTAGTACTCATTCCTGCATCTACTTTGTGTAACATGTGTGCATAGGTCTGATATGTTAAGTGAAATTCTATGTAGGTAAATAATTCTGTAAATCTATGGAGAGTGAAGCTACCTGAAGCTCTCAATGAAGGAAAGTAACCTATATTTTAGAATATGTGTTTATTCGTGTAAAAAAATACGTGCTGTCTCTTCTAGGTCAGAAGAAGTCCAAGATAGCCAACTTTTAACCAAGTCTTCAAATGTTCTCCTCAAGGGTTGAGGGCTCAATCTTTGTCCCTGCTGCATACAGGTTAAATAGCAAAAGTGGCAATGGATTCACCAAGCCTGGTAAATAGGAATTCCAGCTGGCAGGCCAATGCATAGCCATCGTGCCTGCCACCATAGTGACCTCATTTGTGTACTTTCTGTGCCAACTCTAGAAGAGCCAATAACAGAAGGTGGCTAACTTTAGCTGACTTATTTTGCCTCATTTCTTTAGTTCTCTTCTACAGGGGATGCCTCTTTGGGACATTAATATGTGATAGGAGGATTTGCAATTCCCCATGTCTATTAGAGAAGGATAGGGAGAGAAGAGAAAGGGAAGTTAGCTTTTTCTTTATTTGTAAAATTAAAAACATAATATTTATAAATTTTAATAAACATTTTTATATATAAAGCAGAGAATATTTTACAGAGTTTTACCACTCCTTATGGAATCTCAATAATAATAAATCAAGGCACAATGATTACAATAATATGGAAGTCATTTAGAAGTGATAAAGATACATAAATTTAAAATTATATATATATACTTGATTAAATACACAAAATAAATAGCAAAATAAATACTTATTACCAATGTACAAAGACAAATGTCATGAAGGAAGCATCACTTCAGAAAAATATACAAAGCAAATTATAAGTGAACACAGCTAAATAATTGTAAAGGGATATCATAATCATCAAAGGAAATGAAAATATCAGCAAACAATCTGCTTATTACTGTGCAAATCATATGTCTCAAAGATCCGTTAATCATCTTTTCATGGGCATTTCATACATGCTTTGTTCAGAGTTAATAACTAATTAGCACCTTGTCCCCAAAATGATTTGCTTATTGCATAGTCTGAAATAAAATTATATAAGCTAATATTAACTATTTAAAATAAAATACAATGAATCCTCTCATGATGGAACAAAAATCTGCTTCAAAATATCAATCCCTAGAGACAATGCCAAGAAAACTGTATAATCAATTGATTTAACCAAAATTCTAATGTGTAATATATATATATCTCCATCAGTATATTAAAACAAAATGATTAACCAGGTGCATATGTGTGTACATATCTATATATGTGTGTATGTCTGTGTATAAACATTTGCATGTACATGTGCATATGTATCTATGTAAATACATATGAAACACATGCATATGCATATACACATATATTTTTGATGATATGAGATATTTAACTGATTTAAAGCATAATTATTCCTTTATGTTTTGGTTTTGGGCTTAGTTTTGTGTCTTGTTTATATAAAAAGAAAAAAGTGTATTTAGATTTTTGTGCTACTGTTTTAAATAATATAAACTATGTGCGTATATCTTGTGAAATAAGTTTACCTCATTAACATGCTCCTTTTGTTCCTGCAATTATGTTTTAACAATTACTATTTGTGATTTATAATCAGTTTTCCTACAATAGTCTACTTCAATAATATGTTGCATTTTATGTATAAGTGTTGCTTCAAATTGTTTTATTGCACTAATAGAATACTTTAACCACTTGGTTTTCATCTATTTATAAAACCACCTAGTGACTGTCGCAAGAACTATCTAAAGAAACTCTCTTGCTCCTTTCCCATTTATCATTTATCTGAGAAAAAAATCCAGCGCAATTCTCATAACACTCTTTTATGCCCTGGCTCAAAAAATATTTCATTTTATGTAAATAATGTATTGTTTATACATAATCATTTTTAATCATCAAAACTCCTTTCTCAAATTACTACCATGTATATCTGAAAAAACTATATTATTTTGATTTCTAAAGAAACATTTTCCTTAAGATTAGGAAAACTCTGCCCATTTCTTTGTGGATTGCATTGAGTTGCATGAGTTCTGTATATATTTTGGATATTAACCCCTTGTTGAGGTTGTTTTTTGTAAATATCTTCTTCCATTTGATTGGTTGCCTTTTTGTTTTGTTGGTGGTTTATCTTACTGTGCAGAAGCTTTTTAGTTTGGCATAGTCCCATTCATTTATTTTTGCCTTTACTCTTCTTGCCTTTGGGCTCAATTCATAAAATCTTCTCTAAGACCATGGTCTACAAGTTTAGTATATATGTTTTCTCCTATGTAATTTATTGTTTGAGGTCTCATGTTTAGGTCTTTGATCCATGTTGAGTTAATTTTTGTATATGGGGACGAACTGTAATCTAATTTAATTATTTTCAAGTGGCTTTCATGTACAATTGCAACCTATATTATTTTATTAATGAATGTCACCCCAATAAATTTATATATATAAAAGGCTGATATGCTAAGTGTCCGACCATACCACCAGTCGCTATGACACACTCTGACCACCAGTGGGCAGACGCTCAATGCAGGAGCTGCCGAGCTGCAGTGACTTGGCAGCAGTGGTTCTTGGGTGATGCACCCTGAACCAGAGAGGATGGAGACCAATTCCTCGCTGGGCTGCCTGATTCCACCTTCAGCTGTGGGTTGTGTTGTTGCTGGGGCACTGTTGGCCCCAAATCTGGCTTACTGTACACTTGCATTTGCTTTCCACACCCTGTATGACAGCAACTCTGCAGAGTTCCCTCTCCCACTCCAGGACCCCTCAGGAGACATCAGAGAGCCAGTTTCGGCCCAATCCCTGCAGGCCAAGCCAAGGGACCCCACCTGCTAGAGGGACCCCGCTCACTCTGCAGATGCCAGGGAGGGGCCAAGGGAGGTTGGTTCCAGGGCGTGTCCAACCCTCTTGCCCAGTCCTGTCCCGCTGGCTACCTTCTAATTAATTTCCTTTCAATGTGCACGAATCCATGCACTGTGTCACTAGTTTAATAATAAAAAAAAGATTAGGAAAAATTACATCCAGATTTTATAAAGCCAAAGCAAAATATCTAACTTTATAGCAGAATGTGAATGTTTAAATTGTTTTGTGAAGGAAATGATTGTTCTCTTTGCTTTGGTGCATTGGAAGGAATATTTTCGGTGTTTCTCACAGAAAGAATTGAATTCCCTGGGTGGAAGGAAACGTCTCTCTTACTTTGTCTCCAGGATTTGATGCGTGGATAAATTTCTTTAGGAAGAGTAAAACTTCCTTACCTTTGGGTAAGGCAGAATTGCCTTTTTTTAACGACATGATTTGTAGTTAAACTGAGCTGTCCATTTCTTTTGAGCTACATTTGCCATCACTGATTTTTGTAAACAAAATGAAAAAGATTTGTGCACAGGATATAAGTGAATGTGATTGGGTTACAATGAAACCCAAAGATGAGAGACTGATCTATAATAGGACTTCTTCTAAAGATATGTTGAGGAATTCAGTCAAGAGAGAGCCCACGCCAAAGGTCAAGATTCCAGGACAAGAGTTGTATTGGTTCAGAGTCTGCAGAGCTAAACGCTTCATCTTTGCCTAAATGAAAAAAAATAAATATATTACCTCTGTCCAAGAAATGTATCAGTAAATTTTCCTGCCTTCATATGAAAATAATCACTGCCTAGTATATGACATAATTTATGGTTCATCACTATCTGCATATAATATAAAAACTTATCTCTGAATCATCTCTCCAGAACAACAGAGAAACCAAAAGAAAACCCTCCCCTCCTCCACAAGCACATTTGTGATATTATTCTGCCCATGCAATTGGGCTGAGCTAAACATGGGGGTAGTATGAGAAGATGTCACCTCTAGCAAGTAAACTTCAAAATGTTCTTGACAATTGCAAGTACCAATCAGCATTCCAAGTCAATTCATAAGTAGGAATAAGTATTACATATTAATCTCTAAACAAGGATTTTAAAATAGTCTGGATAGTCTCTACAGTGTTTTATATACTATCCTTACCCCCTTTCTCTAATACTTTTTTATTTCTTAACTAGTAGCCCTGCACACAAATCTGAAATAAAAAAAAAAAAATACTTTTTATTTCTTAACTAGTAGCCCTGCTTGCCAGTAGCTCGCTGCTGCCCTCTTGTAGCTCTCCACCCACTTCCCCGCCCTCCTGTACCTCCACCCACACCCTGCCCTTCCTGTCTCTCCTCATATCTTGCTGCCCTGCCCCCTCTTGTAGCTCTCTGCTGCCCACTTGTAGCCGCTGCCCCACCCTCCTGCTGATGTGTGACCCGTTCATGTGACCAGTCGTTATGCGGTCAGTTGTTATGCTTCATGGCGTAATGACCATTTGCATATTACATCTTTATTATATAGGATTATTACCAATATTTCTTAATTTTAAATCTCTAAAGTTTACACTGATACACTTTAGGTGTCACTTCTTTATTTCATTTCCTATATACATATTTCTAATATCACTACAAATTTTCAACCATATGACAAATACAGAGTATTTAAATTGTATTTTGAGTTAAACTGACTTTTGTGTAGTATGCCTTGCCAACTGACCAATACTTGTGATTTTACTGCTTGTCTTCTAACTTTGTCCATTGAGTTCCGAGGACTAGTAGTGACTGTGCTGCACAAAGTGAAAACCAAATTCTTGCTTTGGGTTCTTAATGAAAGCGGGTAGACCTTCAGCTTAGTAAAACGGCTCAGAATTATACTTATCTATGGTACATGTTGTTTCCAGAGTCAAAAATGATGAAACAACATTGTGCTTCTCTTTTAGGTGGTGGATGAACGGAGCTACAATCTGCGTTTCACTCTGGAAGCAATATCCTGATATCACTCCGCCACACATGCCATGACCCCTGGAAACTTCACTCAGGAGGAAGACTCCTGCATTTTCATGAGGCTAATCGCTCAGCCTCCAGAACGCATATATCGTACCAGCTCATCCAGGGAGCTGGCTTCTTTCTTCCCACTAGGTCTTGGCACTATAAATGTCACAGACCCATATGCTATGTTATGGGGTAGTGGAATGAACAAGGCTGCTGTGGGTTAATTAGAATCTTTAACAGGCGAATTGATATAACACACAGGCAGGAAAATGAGGTTATACTACTGTTTCCTGATAGATTGAACCAAATTACATCTGGTGTTTCCTCTTAGAGAATAGAGAAAAAAGCCTTTAGGAGATGGATAGTTTTCATTCCAGGGGATGCATTAGTTTTCTCCAACTTCATTTTTCAAGACATCTGTCTCCTATGCCGACCAATCAGATAAGTTAAATGTGGATGTGTGACCTGCACTTTTCAAGCGTTTAGCAGTAGAACTTATTAACACAGTTCACTTAGTAATGTACTATTGCTATCGCTTTGCTATTTTGATAAGCAAGTTTGCTTTCACAGATTATACTTAGCCATCCTACAATAACTACTCTTACTTTAAAGGTTAGAAAACCAGTGTTAACTGCTGTGTATATCTATTTTAATATATTCAAGATCTTGGAAGGTATTCATTAGCTGGATTAATGAATGCAGAAAACTCCTGGTGACATGAAATCAGTTCAAAACTCACTTTGACCAACAGACCACTAGTAGACAACTTGTGGATCACAAGGAATTACTAATAGCTCAGTAAATCAATCAAATAACTGGAAGTGTTTATTCCTTTACTGAATATTTACATTGGTAAATGGCCAAATCTCTTTTTGATGGAAGACTGAAAGAAAAGTTTACAGTACATAGTTAACATAGTAACCAGGATCTTTCATTAAGTCTTAAATCTCTGCTTGCTCTTCCCTCCTTCCAGTGAATGAGCCTGCACATAGTTTATATTTTGTAAAACGGTAGCACAGAAATCAAAATACATTTTTTTTGTTTTAATCCTTTCTTTTAAAAAATAACCCTCATTGTTGAAAGTACTACAGATGTCACCTTTATTATTCCCTATTGATTCCCCCACCACCCCCTCCCGGCCAGGCCTTCACCACACTGTTGTCTGTGTCCATGGGCTTTGCATACATGCATATAAAGCCCCCAGTTAATCTCTCCCCCTGCCTTCCCTCTGAGATTCCAGAGTCTGTTCCATGCTTCTGTGGCTCTGGATTTATTTTGCTCATCAGTTTATTTTGTTCATTAGATTCCACATATAAGTGATACTTATCTTTCTCAGCCTGAGTTATTTTGCTTAGCATAATACTCTCCAGGTTCCTTCATTCCATCTCAAAGGGTAAGAGATCTGTCAGCTCTCCCATGCAGGGAAAGCACCAGACAGGTTCCTGGGATATTGGGGTGGATGGCCCCACCCCCAATTGAGTCACTGGTGCTTCCTTAGACTGTTCAAATCCATAGGCTTGGCTTCTTCCACTGGCTCCTCTGCAAAGGTGAAGATGCAGTGTGGCAGGCAGGGCTTCTGGGGGGGCAGGGGGCGGGGTATCACCTAGGGTGTGTTTTTTGTTTTGTTTTTCCTTTTTCCTGAGCTGTGGCTCCTGGGAGTGGCTAGCTCCCTTCAGGGAAAAATGGCCATTTAGGTTTGGGGAGTTATGACTAAATGCAGAATGCCTGGCTGCTGCTTTTCCAAGTCTCCCCGCAATACTTCCCAACCCAGCCTCTCTTAAGGCACTTCAATTCTGAACTACACTCCTTGCACCAAAGTCTTTGGTGTATAGCTGCAAATAAAACTCCTGTGCTCTGGATTTAAAACTAGGTGGTGGATGAACAGAGCTACAATCAAGAACTAACAAACAAGAAAACAGAAAATGAGGTTTTCTCTGTGACTGGCTCTGGTCCACCAGCTCCAGACTCCGAGGCAGCTAGCTGTCCTGCCGCCTTGCAGGGCTGGATGTTACATGGGCCGCTGGTCTTGGCTCTGGTGCTCTGGGCTGTGGAGCCCAGCCTGGGTTCTGGACCTCAATCTTCTTAGGGAACAGACCCTCCCACACCCCAGAGTTCCCTCTTCACTATCAACCTCCCACCTGCCACCCCTGATAGCTGGGTGAGCTGCTCTCCAGATCTGACCCTTCCTCTGGTCTCCAGGTGTTTTCTGTCCTTCCTTGATATAAGTGTCCTTCTCAGCTGAACTTCAGTTGGTAATTCTGGGTGTATGTTTCCTACTTTTGTTTTATTTTCTGTTGGGGTCCAGCCCCAGCAGGTCCAGGGGTTCCCAAAGGTGTGGACGGAGTCGGCGAAGACAGCACTCAGTTGATCAGCAGCCTAGCCAGGTTCTCCAGCCAGGTTCTGTCTTTATTCTCCTGTTACATCTGTATTTATACCATTTGATTTTAATCCTATCCATTCTATTCCAAAGGTTAGGGTGTTTGTTATCTCCATTCCAAGGTCACTACTCTATTGTTCTGTTAAGCTACCAGGAAGTAACTGAAGGAGATTATCCTAAGTAAAGATTATGTAGTTTAAGCGTGATTGTTCGTAGTTAAAGTGATTAATTGCCCGCCTGGCACTTAGTTAAGGGGTTTTATGGATTTATTCCCTTCCTTAGTCCTGTTAATCCCTAACTCCAGGGAAAAAATCCCCACCTAGGGAAACAACCTTTCTCAGGGAGGTGGTCCTGTTTAAAACACATAGTGTTAAGAGGGGGAGCAAACATATGCCATATACGCCAGGTCCCTTGAAACATAAGCTGTGCAGATGTTTCTTCCCTGCAGCGACTGTGTCAAGCAGCAAGGGTGGACAGGTTTCCAGCAAATTCCCCCATTTTTATTTTTTAAATGACAGTGCGTGTAAATCAGCGGCCACCTCTCGGATTGGGTTGTTTAAGACTCGGAAGAAGACTTGTCTGTGACTTTGCCAACAGGTCAGTCCGAGGCTTAACCCTATATCGGCTCCCCACAATTTTCAAACTGGCTCTGGGAGGAGGTCCAAAAAAGGTCTGCCTATTCTGCCACCATTTTCTCTCCTCCATCAAAGTACTTTTTTTTCTTTTTGATATAAAACAAGAAAAACTTAAGCCAAAACAAAATCATGAAGGAATGATTAGGCTTTAAATCAGCTAAACATCTCAGGTTATCAAAAAAATATGTAAATATGCACATGTATATGTGTTTGGATATATATATATATATATATATATATATATATATATACACATGTGTTTATGCACAGAGATACACACATATACATATACATTATACTAGAGGCCCAGTGCATGGATTTGTGCACTGGTGGGGTCCCTTGGCATAGCCTGTGGGGATTGAGCTGAAACCAGCAGTCCAACGCTGCCTGCTGTTTCTGCCTGCCACTCCTGCCCATCCCAGAACCACTGCACCTGCCACCGCTGCTGCTCTGTAGACTCGCTGTCGCTCTGCTGTGGTCTCTGGGCTGCAGTGGGCAGCCGTGAGCCCTGCGTCTTGCACCCATTGTGTCAGCTGAGCAGCAGGCCCACTGTGGTAGCTCACTGACCACCAGGGGGCAGCTCCTGCATTGAGCATCTGCCCCTTGGTGGTCAGTGCATATCATAGCGACCAGTTGACCAGTTTAGTCATTCGGTCACTTAGGCTTTTATGTATATAGACTAGAGGCCCAGTGCACAAATTCGTGCACAGGTGGGGTCTGGCCAGCCTGCCCCAATGGGGGCCGATGGGGCCAGGCCAGTAGGAGACATGGGAGGTTGGAAGGCCAGCCCCACCCCCAATCGGGGTGGGGGGCCAATCAGGGATGGGGCCATCCAGGGGGAGGGGTCATGTCTGACCGGGGGACCGGCCATGGGAGGTTGGGGAGGGGTGATCAGGGCCCCAATTGGGCCAGTTGGCCACCGCAGTGAGTGTCATAGTGACCAGTTGTTCTGTCGTTTGGCTTGCATATATATAAAATTAGGCACCTTATCAATTGTTTTAATACACTGACTGATATGATTGGTTACACAATAGAGTATGAGAGAACAGTGATATGTATTGTTATTTAATTCTATCCAAATGTTGCATTGTATACCACAGGTTCCAATTATTTTCTAACTTTCAGATGATTGACCAGGTGAAATGGATCACTGAAGATAATTTAACAACCTGCACGTTAAGCTTCATTTTCACCATAAGCTTTTCCCACAGCAGCTGCCATATCTGTCAAAGCCAGGTCTTCACTAGGAATTCTGTTTTTAATGCTAAAGTTAATATCTTGTTTGTTTTGTCATTGTATAACATGACACAAAGCAAACGCATGCTTGGATCTTTTGTAACATACTTATCTAGATTATGGAACCCAGATTTCCATATTGTTGAGTGTAGTTACATTCCTGACACAATTTTCTATTGGTCAGAATACGGGTAAGAACAAAATTCACTTTGGCTAGAATGAGGGTGGGGAAGTGATCTCATAGTGTTAAACAGCTTGCTGATATATAAGTACTTAACAAAACTTACTCTAGCCTGAGATTTTGAATTCTAAAGCCAGAATATATTAAATGGGCTTCCTTAGAAGCCACTCTCTGTCATATTCAGAAACTATAGAACTAAGACCAATAAATTAGTAAATTCCAGCTACAAATGTTGGTTCCAGATCCATGGCCTTTCTGATCCAATCAGAAAGTTTCCTGCTGATTTGGATCCGCAAGAACCTCACCACCACTGGCACGATCTGGAATCTCCACACTGCCTCTTTCTCCTCATTTATCTCAGTTCCACATTTAAGTTTACTGTAAGTATAACTTCCTAATGAAATCTGAAAAATACACTTTTTGATGTTCTAGCCTCTTCATGTTACAAATGATGTTAAATGTTTGTTAAATGAAGTAATCCTCAATATCAGCCATATTTTAAAAATCTCTCACCTATTGATAGATTCACTAGAATTTTTATTGTAATTCACTCACCATTTTTTTTCTTTTTTAAATTATCAACAACAATTTTCTTGGATTTTCTGCACAGAGATGAGATTAAAGCATGTGCTCTCAAAAGACTATTCGTTCCCAGACTTAAAGACTTTACCAAAATCGGTAACCTTAAATATCTGGAAGACTTTTCTGAGCACATTTTATTTTTAATATATGCCTTAGTTATTACACTGAATGCCCTAAAACTTGCTGCCCTATAAGCACTTTTGGGAAAGAATTATTCCAAATTTCAATATGTCAAGCTATGATTAATCAACTCTGTTCCCCCAAAGATTAAATTACTACTGCAAAAGGTCAATAAATGCTAATGATTGTTATCTGGCCTTAGAGCTATGAATGGAATTCTTAAAAAACAATTTAAAAAATTAAAGTTATTATAGAATAAATGACTGGAAAAGTCAACTGAATTTGTAGCTTTGTTGTGAAAACCTTTATTTATGACTCAACAGTTAGTGTCCATTCTTCATAGGATGTTGTGCTAAAAAGAACACCAGTCATATAGAATAAATATTGGCCTTCATTATCACTGTATCACTGAAAAAGAATGGAAAGGAAATAACTGCATGCGTTTGCTCAACAGCACGTATTCTATGGCTGGTATTTCTAAATATTCTGAGAAGTATATGAAAAGAAGACTGGAGATGTTTCTGGAGCTTAAATATAGTTGAATTCACAAGCACTGGGGCTATTAATTTTCATGTGTGCTATGTTATTTAAATTCAGGGGAGAAATTATCATTATAAAAATAAAGAAATGAAGGCTCATATTTGTGAAGTTATTATATTCATGTAGTCAAACAGAGAGTGTGTGTTATCAGAAATCCAAGCACTATAACACCATGTTGCTTACAGTCTGAAAGGACAGGCAGAAATGTGAACAACAAATTTTCTTAAAATGAGTAGAATGATAATTATCTCAGTAGAAATACAGAGTATTTTGGATAGATAGAAAAGAGAGTGATATACTTTGAATGAAAATATAGAAACTAATTCATGATGAGAAATGATGCTTCTGAAATGATCAGATTATCTTTAACAAGCAACGATTTAGAGAAAAGTATATATGCCTCTCAGCCTATAATAGTGGGTGATGCCTAGACCATGGTATTAGTAGAAGGATATATTCAGAAAGCTTGAAACAGGAACTCCCACTAAAAGCCTGTTAACAGTTCAAAATTAAGGGAACTAGGACAAAAATACAATGGAATCAAAATAAGATTGATTCCATTGTTAAGCCTACAAAATTTGGAGTCCAGTGGAATATTATGTGTAAATGATATGGGAAACTAAAACTATTTCTGCTAGTTTTAGTATGATAGACTGAGAGTATTTTGATGCTAATAGACACAGCAGAATGAAATGTTTGCAGAAGGGGTAGGAACAGTACAATCTTGAGGCATTGCAATTTGCTTATAAGGATGGGGATATTATAAACACAGGTCAAAATTCATTAAAGTAAAAAGATTAAAAGGTCAGAATAAAACTGTGACTTAGAAGCTATGCATGTAGAGAAGATAATTGTGGTGGTGGGATTGAAAATTTATTCTGTAGATTATTTTATAAAGGTGCTGAAAACAGAATTTTATAAAATTCCCATACTTAAAAATCAGGTAGGCAAAAGACTGATTTAGGAAAACATGGTTAAAGGAGAAAGAGCACAAGTAGAATACTCAGAAGCAAAAGAATAAGGAATTCAAGCAGACTGCTTTTTTTCTTCTCTCTCTCTCTCAAAGGAGAAATAGTATGAAGGCAAGATAATTTGAATTTCCTAAGTTAGAAGTTGCAGTAGATTTGTTTGGAATATTAGCCTTTCTCAAAATGTATCCTTCAGGCTTCTAGACATATATTATAGATGTCATATATGCATCAAAAAGAAAAAAAAATGTATCCATATTCAAATTGGTTTGAGAAAAGCTATAATCTATATAACTCACTTGGTGTTTCCAGATATGCTTCAGCATATACAAGGCTTTGAGAACCTCTGAGGTAGAGAAACCATATGAAATTTGCCTTTAAATACAGTGTCTCAATATTGAGATAATGAAGTCAGACAAGAATAGAAAGTTGATATTAGAGAAAGTTTTACTGGAAAGAGAAAGTACATAATGTAGACTTCACTAGGAATATTTTTCTCTAAGTCTAATAAATGGTAATGTTTGGTTGGTTAAAGATAAATTTTTTGAGGATTCTATAGAGGATTTTAGGTTCCACTAGGATGTTAGTGAGGCAGACTTTGTACATACTTCCAGTTTACTCAATGTGTACTTTTAGGTTTAAAAGAAATATTACTTTTATTAATGCAAGCTATTTAACATAAATAGTTGAAAGACAAAAATTAATATGAACAAATTACATAAAGGGGGGTTACTTTCATTTTGTTCAGGTCATTGATATATAGTATTTTCATTATACAGAATAATAGAGATGCAAGCTGCAAGTGAACAAAAGAGTAAATGAGAAGAGTAATATCTTAAAATTACAGCAGCTCCTAATCTAAGACTTAAATAGTGCAGACTTGAGTTTGTTAAATAAAAGGAGCTGAAACATTTAAATGCCCTAATATTATATTTTCATTTTATTATTTGCCTACCTTATATTTTTTTATTGATCTTTTGAAAGAGGGAGAGGGAGAGAGAAACATCAGTGTAAGAAAGAGTTAAACGTTGATGGGGTGCCTCCTGCATGCTGCATACCAGGGATCAAGGCACAACCTGGGTAAGTGCCCTGACCAGGAATTAAACTAGCAACCTTTAGGTGCATGGGACGATGTCCAACCAACTGAGCCACACCAGCCAGGGCTGCCCATCGCATTTGATGGCATTTTTACCCTTCCATTCGTTCAGT
This sequence comes from Myotis myotis, assembly GCF_014108235.1. Taxonomy (NCBI): domain Eukaryota; kingdom Metazoa; phylum Chordata; class Mammalia; order Chiroptera; family Vespertilionidae; genus Myotis; species Myotis myotis. The sequence goes on along the minus strand of NW_023416335.1, from coordinate 63,653,680 downwards.
TCAGAAACATTGGCATGGGCCGTGACTTCTCAGTTTCTCCCACATCCCACATACAAACTATTAGGGAATCATGCTGATTCTACTCATGCCCACCATTCCGCTGCTTAGAACTTGGTGTGCTCCTCCAGCATCCCTTGCCTAAATCACCACACTAATCTTAAAATCGGTATCCCCACATTTCCCTTTCCGCTCTACAAATCTATTTGCAAGAAAGTAAACAAGCTAACAAGGCTTTTAAAATGTAAGCTTGGGTTTAAAATCTTCCAATAATCTCCCATTTTACTATGAATAAAAGAGGTTTTTTATTATGATTTTACAATGGTCCACAAAGCCCTACCTCAGTGGAACATCACATAAGGGGCATTTTACCTCCAGAGAACATTTGGCAATGTCTAAAGACAAGTTTGATTATCACTCCATCAGTAAGGGGTTCTACTGGCAACAGAGGAGGTGGGGTCCAGGAAAGTGCTAAGTATGTTATAATATGCAGGATGGCCTGCCCACAACAAACTTATCCATTTCAATAGAGTGGAGATGGAGAAACCCAATCCAAATGATATGAACCCACTGTATTTCAGATTTCATCTCTCACTAATTCCCTACCCCATTGCTCACTCACTCCATTCTGTCACTCTACTTTCTTTTCCACAAACAAACCAGGAACATTTTCTTTAATTTATTATTAATTTTATTTTTTCTAGCTTTATTGAGATGTATTTGACCTACAACGTTGTGTGAATTTAAGGTGTACAACATGATTTGATACATTTATAAATGACGAAATCATTGTCACCACAGCATTAACTAACAACTACATCATGTCACATCATTAACATTTATTTTATTGTGGTGAGAATATTTAAGATTGAATTCTGGCTTTTATGCCATTTTTGTCTCTGCCTGAAACTCTCGTCAGTCAGATAACCACTTACCCAATTACCTGATCTGTTTCAAATCTTTGGTCAAATGCTATCTTCTAAGTAAAGTATTGCCTACCTGCCTCCCCTGATCTACTTGTTTATTTTTTTATAGTCCTTAATAATGTTTAGCATATTATGTACTTAACTTATAGTCATTTTGTTTATTGATAAATTGTTATCTTCTACCAAAATGTGAACTCCCTGAAGAGAACCATTGTTTGTTTCGTATGGTCATTTATCCAAAATATCTGGCTCAAAGTAGGCATTAAATAAATATATATTAACTTAAGTAATTTACTTTTCACCTCATTTATTGTATTCCCAAGGAAATTTTTACTAATATCTTTACTAGTTTGTGTGAAAAAAAAAGTGCTAATTTTTATGTTCCATCTGGGTTGGGATGATCTGTGGCTAAACATATTCCTGTTTGCTTGCTTTTTTTTTTTTTTTCTGGAGAAAGATAAAAATACATTGCAGCCTTGTATTTTCTATTGTTTATGTGTGGAAAAGAAATGTGGATGATAAAAAAGGGGAACTGTTGATTTCCAAGGGCAAACAAAAATATTAGAATGCAGACTCCTTCTTAGCCATTATTTAATGCTTTTATACCTTTAAAAAAAGTGTCCTAAAACTATTGCCCAAATTTTTCCACTTACATATATTTATATCTCAGTAAAGCTTCTCCATGTAGGTCATTACTGCTACAGCAGGAAACCATGCATTGGGGTATTGGAGACTGATTAGTTGCTAGGCTGTGCTTGTTAACATGCAGACTCTTGAGTGAAAATTACATTAGCATATTTCTTTCCTTGTCCAGGATGACACACATTTCTCTTTGCCTGCCTAATACTATTATCATGTTTGCACATTCTTGTCCTGGGAATTAATTTTTCACAGGTTTTTCTGTTTGCTCCACTTTTTCAATCTATTTTTGATTCTTTTAAATTTCATGTTTATAGAATTCTGGCATTAACTAGTGAATTGTTTAAAACAGCATTTTCTTTGATTTTTTACAAATTTTTAATTTTGTGTTAGACCTTCAGAGAGGCTATCGTTAGGGTTTGACTATGGGATTCTGTGCTCTTTTAAATACTTATAATTTATATAATTCTCTCTGCTTTCTTTCATATAGCATGTTCACTGTCCTAAACATTTTCCCCAAACACTCTGTATTCTGGTTTTTATTCTAAGAAAATATAACTGTGCAACTGTCATTAAACATAAGACCAGACCTATTAATCCCAACAATTAAATGTATAAAGATATAATACATGAATCTGAAGGAAATGCATCAGAATGTGACATATGCTTATAAATTTAAGTTTAGACTATGTCATTGAAGTTTTATACTTTAATGCAAGGTTTTCAAATAAAGGAAATAAATGGACAGTGAGAAAAACTTAATAAATATGAAATGCATTTAAAAGATAAAAGCTAATAAATGAAGGGTTAAATAATAATTTAAAGGGTTCCTGGATTAAATGGCAGAGTAAGGTTATACTCTGATACATTTTCTCTATTCCTAACACATAACAAAGATAAATAATATGTAACAATAGAAATAAAAAGTCATAGACTATCTCAAAAGCAAAGTACTTATCTCCTTTGGCCAGAAAATTAAAAAGAAACTCAATATAATACTTACTAGTAGAGCAATGTCAACATACTGTTGTTGCCTTGAATTTTGAGGCTGGCAATTTAAAGGGCACTATAAATGCTCCACCTCAACAGACAAGTCCCAGGAACAAAAGAGGATGAAAAAGGCCCTGGCAGGGTAGCTTCGTTGGTTAGAGCATCATCTCAATACACCAAGGCTGTGAGTTCAATCCTGTCAGGTCAGAGCACTTATAGGAATCAACCAAGGAATGCATAAATAAGTGGAACAACAAATCAATGTTTCTTTCTCTCTCTCTCTCTCTCTGCCATCCATTCTCTCTCTCTCTCTCTCTCTCTCTCTCTCTCTCTCTCTCTCTCTCTCTCTTTCTCTCTATCTCTCAGCAATAAATAAAAGTTAATAAAAGAGGATAAAAAAACATAACATTCTTTCCACAGATATTTAGGTTATATAAATTAATAATTTTGAAAGTGTTAACATAAAAAAAACAAAAAACATTCAAACCTGTAAAGAATTTTTGTGAGTTTAAGCCAAACTGTTGACAATTGCCAGAAAGCAGAATCTCAATGTGTTGAGATAGTGCTATGGAGAATGGCAGTTTTTCATCTTGTTTTATACATTACCATCAAAGGAGTAGACATAAGTGGGCTCCATAAAATCCACTGGGGGCTGATTAAGGAGGTGGAAGAAAGCAAAGGGGGAGGGGGAACCTCTGGGAATGGATAAAAAGTAAAATGATAGACACATGCTTCTTTTACACAGGTGGTTATAGGAAAGTTAACAGTCAACAATTAGCAAATAACAATAACAATGAGGGAATGTGTGGTCTCAGTTTGGGTGCCAGGACTGTGCCCTGAAGGGTCCAGAAAAAGGGAAGTTTCAAGTTGCTCTGACATTTCACAGGTATGTTATCTTACATGCAAGAAGACAGCAGGCTCAGTAAAGATTGAAGTTGATCTTTGTCAAGGAAGATACTGGCCTAGGACATAACTACCCACTATACCAAACTGATTTTTAATTAAAGGTTTTGATTTTATACCATCCTTTGTGGTTACTTGAGATCTCTTGACTTTGCAAGGCCGCCACACAAGCCTTCCCAGAGTTAGGTTAGTACGTGGCCCCTTTTCATCCACAAAAGAAAAGAATAGAAACACTGGTGATGTTGAAGACGTCATCACCTAGATTTCCTAAGGACTCATCAGAAATGCATAGTCCAAATAACAAGAATGATCAATAAAATACATTCACACCACCCATGTCATAATTACTATGGAACATCAGGATAAAGAGAAAATCTTAATTACCAGAATAGGGGGAAAAAAAGAGATTACTTGTAAAGAAAAAAAAATTGCTAGAAAGCAGTCTTCTTTATACTAGGAACACATTCCAGGAATAAAAGTTATATCATGTATTTGTTGGAGAAAAATGTTGTCTGTCCTGACTTCCTCATCCACAGGATTTTCTTTCTCCTTTAACTTCTTGAGCATTAGCACATAATACGTATTGGTTTCCTTGATAAGTAGTACATGTAAAACTGAGTTTCAACTATTTGGAAACAACCATGACATTGTATTTATAATTCGGGGGAGGCATGAACATAACTATTAAAAGGAGACTGGTATTGAGAAGTGACACTTGAGTTATCAAGTAGCATTGACCTATCTAAATGGCCTAATAGATCTTGCTTTGCCCTTGCTCATGCTCTAATGGTAGATGACAATTTGCATGAGGATTTAATTCCCCAATCAGTAGGGATATAAGTAATAGAAGTGCCAAGGTTGTGCTATGCTTTATGTAATTGAAAGGGTTAGCTAGCTAGCTTCATTAGGAAGGTTTAGGGAATAAGGAGGATCCATGGGAGAGGAATGCATAGATGGAGACTTGAAGACACAAAAATACTTATCATACTTATACAGAGGATAGAGAAATGCCACAGGAAGAGGGGGTCCAGGAAGATGGAAACATTTCTGGTTGAGCAATTAAAACATCCATAAATCAAGGACAGACAGGGGTATCTCTGGCCTGAGCAGCCAGGAGATCAAAGGCAACTCCAACCACCAAGATAAGGGGGAAAGAAAGAGGAGCACCCCACGTGGGCTTTGAACTTTGAAAACTACTTGTATGTAGCAGGATGACCAATGAGGAGAACACGGGGTTCCAAATTAAGGAAAGGTCCCACAAAGAACTGCAGCATATGTAAATGGGAGACAAAGGGACGGAGGCAGGATGTCTTATTTTTCCCATTAGAGAGAAAGAGAGTGAGAGCAGGCTTCTATCATTGGGGGGCCCCTCCCCATTGGGTACCCTTGGGGGACACCCCTGCCCAGATGGAGTTTGTTTCTGCTTCCAATAAACTTCTACATTTTTTTTATTAAAGAAGCCTTTTTGTCCACAAGTTTATTCTTCAAACTTCATGAGGACAGGAACCCATGGGCAGAAAAGTCTGTACCCCGAGCCCCAGTTTCATAATGGGACATACAAATAAGCAATATATTTATTCTACTTGAATTAGACAACAGTTTAGTTATTTATGTGAAAATAACACTTGAGATGAAATATATATTATATGTTATATAATATATTCTATTATATATATTATAATACTCTTGTTATTTTGTTGTTTTGATCATTTGCTGAATTCTCTCAGAAGGTAGTGTATTCCCTGGTTTTATAAGCCTGATTTACTGGGAATATGAAAGAGGAAATTTTGAATCAGGTACTCTCAAAGTGCAGTCTTTAATTTACTTGCACGTGAAACATTTGCAAATTCAAAACCTGAGTCACTCCACCAGGCAAAGAATCATGAGCATCTGAGAAGTTTTTGTGTTGTTTTTTTGTTTGTATGTTTGTTTACACCAAAGTGAATATAAAATAGTTACTAGCAAAAAATAGTCATCAATGCCAGCTCTGGCCATATTAGTTGTAGAATTAAGGACTCTAATGGTTATAAGCAATGTATTTCTTATTCTGATATGAATATATTTGAAAATACACTTTGCAACTTATTTCTATTCTCTCTCAATCCCATGCCATCTGACATAATATCTTAATAACAGTTAATTGTATTTCTTGGTAAATACTGGGAATATTAAAGGAGGAAGAGGGATGTGAGTCAGCAATAAGAACAAACTTCTGTAAAGATGGATAAAGAAATGGTGTATCTCCTTTTCAGAGTACAACTCTGGTGTTTACAGCTGAGCAGAAAAGATTGCATTATGGTTGCCGTTTTATGCAATGTAAATTTTATTTTACACTTTTTAAATTTACATTGGACCTAGCACGTCCCGGGGTTTTATATACTGAACTGCTCTGCTCCAGATAGTCAAGTTCAATAGCAGTTTCCTTTCACATTTATCTCTTTTTTTTTGTTTAAGAAATAGTAAGTGTGTTTCATTTTTTAAGTTTTATAATTATTTTATTATAAATTTATTTAAATCACTTTGGAGCCAGCATCTTCTTAGGCTTCACCCATTCATCAAACTGCTCTGTTGTGAGGTAGCCAAGTTCAATAGCAGTTGCCTTTGAAGTTGATCCATTTTTGCATGCTGTCTTAGAAATCTTTGTTATTTTTTCATACCCTATATACGGCATAAAAGCTATCACAAACGTTTCACTATTGCCTCACTTTGAATTTAAGCATGGTTAAAGGATGTATATTGATGCCAAATTGACATCAGTGGATTGTGGTATGTCAATTTAGCACGACATTTTCCAAATGGACAAATAGTTGCAGGTTACTTTCAGCCACAGGAAACGTTTTACACACATTTTTGCATCTGAAAAGCAGAAGCCATATCCTTTTTACGCTTAGACTCTGGGCAAGCAGCACCAGCTGCTCTCAAAGGGCATCCATGCTGTCACTAATCTATGGCATCACCAGTTCTCAGCAACTCCCCCTCCGATTTCTGAATCTCAAGCCAGAATTTTTTTTTATTTTTGATTCTGCACATAAGCTTCAGCTCAGCTGAGCTAAAGGGGGTAGTGGGCTGGTGATGAGGGCTGGTGCCCATACCCAGGGTGGAGAGTAGGATGGGGCACAGCTGTGAGTGTGGGCTTGGCGCAGAAGCTTGGCACAGAGTGCTGACCCAGAGCTTAGCAGGTTCTGTGGAAGTGAACAGAAACCCTTGTCACAGGCAGCACTGCAGTTCTTCAGTGGGACTAAGTGCTGTCACCCGCACGGCACGAAAAGCCAAGCCCCCCTTGTCCACCTGTGGGAAGCCGTTGGGCCCAGAGCCCCTTCGGCTTCTCCATCTCCTAGGCTCGGTGAAAAGGAGAGTAACCACCTTCTGCTGGTTGTTATTTTGAGGGCGCGGAGAGGCAGAGAGCAGCACAGGTTCCAGCCCTCCCTGGCAAGTTCCAGTTTGTTTAAGCACCTCCACACGTTCCACCTCACATGCTGACGGTTATCCCTCCCCCTCTACCAAATGCCTGTCCTGACGTACAGCCCAGCACAAGACAGAGTCTAACATAACCTGTTTAACCAGCTCTCACAGTGTACAAAGCTAAATTCCTACAACAAGCCTCTTAGTTTATATACCGTTAGCAATGTTGTCTCTCTGTTGAAGCCAGAATGATACAGTTCTAGAAATTCAAATGAAGTAATTGTTCTCTACAATTAAGTAGTGTGTGTGTGTGTGTGTGTGTGTGTGTGTGTGTGTGTGTGTTTCTCCAATCTAATTCTTCTGCTGTTTGTTGGACACAATCAGGAGTTAGTGTGTTCCATGTTACTGAAATGATTCAAATGCTGGTATACTGGAAATTATATAAAAGACATTGATAATTCATATGCCTTCAAAGTGTGGTCTGTAGATCACCTGGACCTAAATAACCTCTAATCTCTGAGGTTTGACAAACTGCAGAATCTAGAACTGTTTCTCAGACATTCTGATGACCAAATCTTAAAATTTGTGTTTTTGGGAATTTCCTCTATGAGGAAACAGACATTATTATGCATTGATAGTGTATTTGAACAGCATTTCCTTATATTCAGGGTAAACTCCAAGTGGATTAAATATTTAGATATTTGTATTTTTTAAACTTTTAATACATTTATTGAGGTGAAATTGGTTAATAAGATTATATAGACCTCAAGTGTACATTTCTATGATACATGATAAGTATATTGCATTGTGTTTCCATCACTCAAAGTCAAATAATCTTCTGTCACCATATATTTGATTGTCTTACCCTTTACTACCCACTTGAGGTCCCTTCCTTTTAGTAATCACCATATTGTTGTCTGTGTCTATGAGATTCAGTTTTATACCCCACAGATGAGTGAAATCATATGGTTCTTAGCTTTGCCTTAGTGACATTTCAATTAGCATGATATTCTCAAGTTCCATCCATGTTGTCACAAATGGCACTATTTCATCTTTTCTTATGGCTGAATAGTATGCCATTGCACATATGTACCACATCTCCTTATAAAAGGGCACGGGTTGTTTCCATATCTTGACCACCATGAATAATGAACATAAGGGGCATATGTCTTTGTGAATAAATGTTTTCTAATTTTTCAGGCAGATACCAAGAATAAGATTTGAAAACCAGAAATGAACCAAAAGAAATCACAAGTGACTTTATATTTATTCTTAGGGAGGAAAATAGTTCAGCTGACAGGTTTAAGAAATTTAAAAATTCAGATGAATAAATTTGATTATATAATCATTAAAAAAGCAATATCATAAAAATATTTAAGTAAAATTTATTATAAATTAATAAATGAGAACAAAATATACTGATCTTTATTGATATCTCTTAGAATGATATGAGATCTCTTAGAACTCATAAGGAAACCAAACAACAGAAATTTACAAAGTATATCAACATTTAGTACGCATAGTAGTAAAAGGAAATAAAATGTCTCTAGTATATATAAAAGTATGTTCAACTCCACTTATAAAAGAAATTAAAATATAAGAAGTAAAAAATTTTAATCTAGCACTTGACAAAGCTCCCTAAATTTGAAAGTTCACACTCTCTGTGACTCTATGAAGAAACAGACATTATTATGCATTGATAGTGTAAGTGAAAATTCCTGTCCCTTGAGAGTGATTTGGAAACATGCCTCAAATTCCCAATGCATTTACTTATTGACTGTGCAATCTGACCCCTAAGACTTTTTCTTATGTGTATATTTTGAACATATAAAATGACATTTGGATAAGTTGGGGTTTTTTGCATATTGGAATTGTAGTTTGAGGAAAAAATGTGAAACAAAGTGTCCCTTAGTAGCACTATAAAGAATTAAAATAAGAAATGATAATAACTTATAATGCCATGCCCTTGTTAAAAAAGAGATGGAAAAAGCATCTGTCAAGTATTCTAGAAAAATGGCCAAGATTCATTAAGTGAACAGAATGTATAAGTGTATATAAAATATCATGGTGTGTGTAAGAAAGTTAAGGTAAATATATATATATATATATATATATATATATATATATATATATATATATAATTGAATATCTATAATTAAAATTAAGAAATATATATGTATATATAATTTGAATAAAATACACAAGAAAATAGAAATAGTGACTAATTGCTTAGAAGGAGATATAAAGTTAGTTAGGTTGAGGATATCTGGAAATTTCAGTGTATACTTAAAAAATTTTTTGTACTATGTGAATATAACTTCTATGTAGAAATGAAACAGAAAAAATATAAGCATAACCAATGGACATAAGACACTGGGGGCTAGGGGAGGCCAGGGGATGGTCAAGGGCGGGGGGGGGGGGAGGAAGGACACATATGTAATACCCTTTGTAATACTTTAAGCAATAAAACAATAAATAAAATACCATGAAATTAAACCAGGTTGTTCAGATGCACATTAAGATTTGAGAGCCACTGAGTTACATTGTTGGATTAGATAACACAAAGTTCTAAGTGTTTACAGTTTTTAATTCAATGTTTATTCATGTTTCCTGATAAAAATATATACATTTTCACATGCACACTTTCTATATCTTCACTACTTTATAATATAAACAGAACTTCAACATTCAATTCACTTAAGTCTTTATCAACAATATTTTCCCAGTAAAGCAGTATAGCTCAACTTTAGGTGGTAAGATGAATAATTTTAGGAAGATTGTCACAAACTGAAAAGTCTTTTGGCCCAGTCAAGCACTGTGTGTGTGTGTGTGTGTGTGTGTGTGTGTGTGTGTGTGTGTGTAGCATCCTCCAAGGCAGAGAAATAAGGAAACCCCAACAGTTTCAGGGATTTCATGGATTTATCCCCAAACCCCTTTGTGCTCCCTTCCTGTATGAATGACTTGGTGGCCATGATTGACTTTCTCCATTGGCTGTAGAAAGCATTTGATATCAAGTTCAAACTAAGCCCAAAGAGGGTCATGCAAGAGATTCCAATTTCTTCTTTTCTTCCTTGGCATTTTCTTTTGCATGTCTTACATGTTGGAACTCCATTCACTCAAATGACTCATACCCTGGCTTCATGCATGCTGTTTTCTGATTTTCTCAACTTCTTGCCTGTTCACTGTACCCACACTCACATTTCCTACCAATGCCTCAAGACAGGGATTACTTTGAAAGGATATTTTGTTTCCTTTTTTCTTGGTCTTATTTATTTATTTGTTTGTTTGTTCATTTATTTATTTATTTTAATCAATCTTTATTGTTGAAAGTATTACATATATCCCTCTGTTTTCCCCCATTGACCTCTTCTAGTCCACCCAGCACCCCACCCCAGGATTTACAACCCTATTTTCAGTGTCCATGGATTGTGCATATGTGTATACAAATTCTTTGGTTGATTTCTTCCCACCCACCTTCCCCAGCCTTTCTTCTGAGACTCAATAGTCTGTTCATGCCTCTATGTCTCCGGATCTATTTTGTTCATCAGTTTATTTTGTTCATCAGTTTATTTTGTTCATTAGATTCCACATATGAGTGAGGTCATGTGATTCTTGTCTTTCTTTAACTGGCTTATTTTGCTATCTTTGCCTTCCTTGTACCTCAGGCTATATTTGATTCTCTTCCATAACATTTTTTCCATAACTGACGATAACATTGTTTAAATTTTATTACAAATTTCTGGATACTGATGGGCTCTCAGTGCCTAGTAAAGAGAGAGTGCATATTGTTAATATTTAAATCAACTTCATGACCTAAGAGGAAGATAATATAATAGGTGAACAAGTACATGAAATAATATATATTGAATTAATTTAACATATATTCAATTCCTGCAAAATGCCCAGTATTGTTCAACATCTGGATTCCAGCAGTGATTAATTCAGACTCATTGCTAATTTTCTTCAATCTTCTGTATGAGACTTTAGAGTCTTTGAAAGCAGGTAGGGCTTATAAATGCTATACCCCTTGGCACTTAACAGGTATCTACTGAAAGACTAAAAATGTTAGATAATTTTTGCATTGTACATCCATTTTGTAAATAGTGCTGTTCTTTATAGGTGCAACTTTTGGATGATCTTTATACTTTCCTTTGATTATAAGAGGAGAGATCTTCTGCTAATCCTATCTATCCTATCTAATAAAAGAGTAATATGCAAATTGACCATCACTTGGACACACAAGATGGCCACCCCCATGTGGTCAAAGATGGCTGCCACAAGATGGCCAGCAGTGGAGGGCAGTTGGGGGGGACCAGACCTGCAGGGGAGGGCAGTTAGGAGCAACTGGGCCAGCAGGGAAGTGCAGTTTGGGGTGACCAGGCCGACAGGGGAGGGCAGTTAGGGGCAATTGGGCTGTCAGGGGAGTAGTTAGGCATAGATCCAGTTGGCAGGGGAGTGGTTAGAGGCAATCAGGCAGGCAGGCAGGCAGGCAGGCGAGCGGTTGGGAGCCAACAGCCCTGGATTGTGAGAGGGGTACCAGATTGGAGAGGGGCAGGCTGGGCTGAGGGACACCCACTTCCCCATGCACAAGTTTTGTGCACGGGGCCTCTAGTCTATATATAAAAGCCTAATATGCAAATTGTCCTCTCAGGAGTTTGACTGGGAGACTAGGAGTTCAATTGCTTGCTATGATGTGCACTGACCACCAGGGGGAGGCATGGAATGAAGGAAGGCCCTGGCCCCCTGGCTGGCATGGAGGCCCTGGCCAGCAGATGGCAGCCGGGGAAGGTAGGCCCCGGCCGGCAGCTGGAAGGGAGGACCCAGTTGGCAGCCAGAAGGCCCCAATCGGCCCTGTCACCAACAAGGCCTAGGGACCCTACCCATGCATGAATTTTGTGCACTGGGCCTCTAGTAGAATTAACATAATTTTAGAAATTTTCAGATATCTAAAATATATTGTGATGGAGGATGATTTAACTTTGGGTAGTGGGACGCAATTCAATATTCAGATCCTAGATAAGAAATGTATACTTGAAACCTATATGTTCTTATTAACCAATATCACCCCAAAACATTTAATGTAAATGAAAAATATAAAAATAAAATAGTCTTGTATCCAAATATCCAGAGGTGGCCTCACTTTTATTTGGTCTTCTAAGACTGATATCTTTCAACCCACAAAAATAACTTTATAATTATCTAAGTATAAAAAGGGTATAGGTTTAAGGTGCTCTTTAAGTATGGGTGCTAAGAGTTTGAAAACAATAGGCTGTAAGTTTTCTAGGATTCTACAATGAATCATCTATATTAACTGGTTTTAATTGATAAGAAATATTGCTATAACATCACTAAGATAGTGGTGTATACTTTAAATATAGTAAACTAGAGGCCCAGTGCATGAAATCCATGCATGGGGAGGGGGGAGGGACCCTCAGCCTGGCCTGCACCCTCTCGTAATCTAGGACCCCTCAGGGGATGTTGGGTCTAAACCAGCAATCAGACAACCCTCTCGCAATCCACATGCACCAGTGACCATACTTTCCATACAGGTGAAAGACATCTTGCTGTTGTATGGGAAGCTACATTGTTTTGCCCTGATTATAAAAAGTAGTATATAACATGATCCTTCTGAGGCAGTAGTACCATTTTCTCACCTTATGGGTGGAAAAACTGAAGCAGAGAGAAGTTAAGTAACTGGCTTTGTGACACAGTTACAAGTGTCAGAATCAGGGCTGGCCACAAAATGTGCAAGCCAGAGACCATGCATATCATCCTGTTAGAGTAGCCTTGCCAGGTTTTAATTTTTAAATCTAAGAGACTGTTCCCAATATATAAGGTAGGATCCCTAGGTCTGGCCAGTGATCAGGGGGAGATCAGTGGGGAGATCGGGGGGCCCCTGCAGGCACACACCTTGGCTGGTGGCCTGGTGCTGTCTGCTGGCCAGCCCCAACCCCCCAATTGGCACCACCAGTTGCCTCCCTCTCGGGAGGGCAGATGCTCAATGCAATTGAGCATCTGCCACCTGGCGGTCAGTGCATGTCATAGCAACTGGTTGTTCCACTGGTCATTCTGCCATTCAGTCAATTAACACATTAGGATTTTATTATATAGGATAGAATATGACATGTTAACTGTATTTTCCAGATTTTTTAGAATTTTATAGATTTCAATTGATGGGCAGGCAAATCTAAAATTTATATCATTCTTTTATAGAAATGGCAAAAGGAATAGAAAACATAAGAGGAATATCAAATTAGCAAAAACAATAAGTGTAACTATATAATAAAAGCCTAAGCAACCATTACAACCAGAATGACCAGTTGCTATGATGTGCACTGACCACCAGGGCGCAGATGCTCAGCGCAGGAGCTGCCCCCTGGTGGTCAGTGCCCTCCCACAGGGGGAGCACTGCTCAGTCAGAAGCCATGCTCACAGCTGGCAAGCGCAGTGGTGGTGGCAGGAGCCTCTCCTGCCTCCATGGCAGCACTAAGGAGCAGTGAGATGAGTGGTAGGAGCAGCAAGCAGGTGGGCGGTAAGGAGCGAAGTGTCCCGGACTATGAGAGGGATGTCTACCTTCCAGCTTAGGCCTGATTCCCCTCGGCCAGCAGGCAGACATCCCCCAAAGGGTCCCGGACTGCGAGAGGGTGCAGGCCGTGCTGAGGGAACCCCTCCAGTGCACAAATTTTGTGCATTGGGCCTCTAGTATAAGATAAACTTCCTTGTTTTACTCCAGCAAATAGTTTAAATATGTCAAAGCAAAGTAGTTGCTGAAGGCATAATGTTAGACTGTAAAATCTAAATTTCTAACTTTAATTAATTTTAAAGAATTTTAAGCAACTTTGACTTTCAAGTTTAAAAAAAATATATTGTTTGAAAATTTTCTTTAACTTTAGTTAACATTTCTCTGATGCCCAATAGATAGAGGCATGATTGTTTATGTGCTAAATAAAGTGTATTTAATTACAAATTTGAGTTACTGACCTCAAAACAATTATTGTACTCACTTGAACATAATTTTCTTCCTAATTACCTAAATAAATTGCTGTGTTCACTCTACACTGATTTTTTATTTCACTTTTCCTATTGTTTTCCCTCAAACCTGACTTTCAACATTCTGAAGATGCTTTTATGGGAGGCATTTCATTTCCTCTGATGGAAATGAGTAGTTCGAAATGATTTTATTCTGTTCTCTGACAAGTCGTACAATAGAAAATGGCCATCGCATTCTGGAGACCATATTTCTATTTAAGTTTTTAAAGAAACATCCAGAAATGCTAAAAGAAAAAATAAGAACAAAATTAAAAAATGTAGCCCCCCCAAAACCAAGCTCATTTTCTTTTACAAAATTCTAAGTTGGCTTTATAGTTGAAGTGTGTGCACATACATTTGTTTTATTCAATTAAAAGGCTTTAGTACATAATGAATAATTTACAATTAATTTAGTAGTATTTTTTCTAATAATATTCCTTTGTAAAACTATTCTTTTGGGATATTATTCTGAGCTGCACCCATGATTCCTGACTCACCAGAAAAAACATATTTTAGAGCAATATGAATTTTTTCTTAATTGTCTGTTAATTATTACCTAACTGGAAAGAGAGGGAAAAAGAACAAGCCCTTGTCAGTGTCTTAGTGGTTAGACCTTCGGTCTGTGCAACAGAGGGTGAAGTGTCAGGGGTTTGATTCTGGTCAAGAGCACATATCTGGGTTGCAAGTTTGATCCTTGGCCCCAGTTGAGGCTGATGCAGGAGGTAACCAATTGATTTGTCTCTGTCACATCGATGTTTCTCCTCTTTCCCTTCACTCTCTCTTGGTTCATGGGTTAATGCTCAGTCACTAAGCCACACCAGCCAGGCCAAAACATGGCTACTTTTAAATGCAATTGATAAATACTAATATTTAAAATTTGAACTTTGAAACCTCATCTACTTTAAAAGACCAAAACTTCTAAATAAAGAATAGACTTCATAAATAAAATCAAAATTTTGTTGAAAAACTTTGTCATAATAGTCATAGTACATAACATACATTGACCAATATCACATATCATCCTATCTTATCACTAAGTACATATCACCTTTTTTAAAATATCCTCACCCAAGGGTATACTTATTAATTTGAAAGAGAGAGGTTGGTGGAGAGAGAGAGAGGTGAGAGAAATCCATAAGTGTCTCTACGAGGGGACCAAACCCAACGTAGGTATGTGCCCTGACCAGGAATCAAACCCGCAACACTTTGTTGTATGGAATGACACTCCAACCAGGCCTTCCAACCAGGAAAAACTGTATATCAGCTCTTAGTTGCATAACTACTATCATCCTCTTCCCTTCTTAAATGTAAAACATGGATTTCATAATAAATGTGATTAAAGTATAATATATTAATTTCCTTATACATTATTTTCTGATTTATATATATATATTTTTTTAACAGTTTCTATAATTGTTTTATTTCTGATTCTATTATGCAACCTTTCAGAATTATTCTAATCCCCAATTTAACTCATGAAGTTTCACTCTTATCTTGAAGGCAAGTGGTATAAGATCTGTAATTTTTAAAATATATTTTTATTGATTTCAGAGAGGAAGAGAGAGTGAGAGAGAGATAGAAACATCAATGATGAGAGAAAATCATTGATTGGCTGCTTTCTGCACGCCCCACATTGGGGATAGAGCCTGCAATCTGGGCATGTGCTCTAATCAGGAATTGAACCATCACCTCCTGGTTCATAGGTCAATATTCAACCACTGAGCCATGCCAGCTGGGCTAAATATGTTTTATTGATTTTCTTAGAGAGAGAGGAAGGGAGAGATAGAAACATCAATGAGAGAGAAACATTGATTGGCTGCCTCCTGAAAACCCCCTAACGGGGTCAAGCGTGCAACCCTGGCATATGTGCTAACCAGGAATCCAACCAGAGATCTCTAGGTGCATAGGATGATGCTAAACCATCCAAGCCATACCAGTGAGGCAAGATTTGTATTATTTTTAATTATCTTTCAGACTCCATGATCCCTCAAGCTATACTCTACTATAACTTCACTTTTGAGAGTTCATTGTTTCTTTTTTTCTTTTTTTTTTTTTTTTTTTTATTGCTTAAAGTATTACAAAGGGTATTACATATGTGTCCATTTTATCCCCCCGCCCTAGACAGTCCCCTAGCCTCCCCTATCCCCCCATGTCTTATGTCCACTGGTTATGCTTCTATGCATGCATACAAGTCCTTTAGTTGATCTCTTACCCCCCTACCTCCTGCCCCGCAACCCTCCCCGGCCTTCCTGCTGCAGTTTGACAATCTGTTTGAGGCAGCTCTGCCTCTGTAATTCTGATTTATATTTTACACATCCCTATCTTTTCCTCCAGCCTAAAACCTTTTTCATATTGCAATTCTGTAATCAAAAATCAAATTTAGGATATCTCCCAGGAGACCAAGAAGAAATGAATATATGGTTTAGTTATTTTCTTCTCTTTCTTTTCTATTTCTTACTTTGGGATACTCTCTGTTTACAGCATTTATTTTATTGATTGATAGTCCATCACTATGTCCCCATAGTAAAATTCAATAAAACACAGTAATTGAGGGTCTAATTCTGTTTAATAACTCTACCAGGTAAGTATTTATTATGCACTTAATATGTACTATCAGTTGTTTTCAATACTGAGAATGCAAAGATAAATAAGACATTGCTTCTAACACCAAGGGAGCCGCAGCCTAGAGGGAAATGAAATAGGCTTGTACTTCTGCCTGACATTTTCATTCATCCTTTTCTTCATTATGGGAGTTCTTATAACTCCCTGCAGTGTGTTAGTTTTTAGAAGTAATCCAGAGGTGAATTAGAAGATGTTTAACCAACTTAGGACTCATATTTTATTGTTTTGAGATATCAATCTTGCTACTAGTCAGAGAACAACCTTATTGCCTAGTTCTTGTCAGTAAAGAAAGTCTGTGTTTCATACTATTTTTTGTAGGACCAGAATTTAGCATAGATCCTAGCAAAAAATAAATGCTTTCAAGCAATGACAGGGACACATGAGAAAGAACAGAATGATCAGGTAAGAATAACTCGGTTTGTATGGATACACTTGGAGCTAATTCAGGAGGCTGTGAGGAGATGGAACTGTGTAGTGGACTCTAAAGAACCTGATGTAAAATGATAACAGATTTGCACTTTATCCTCTGGCAAATGTTTGTTTGTTTTTTATTTTATTTTTTTATTATGTAAGATTAAAGGGATCATATATGTGTTTTAGAAAGATGATACTGCTGTAACTGTGAGGCTGGATTTGAAGAAAAAGAGCAGAGTCGATGATAACACTTAGATCATGATTTTTATAGGCCTGAATTAGATCATGTTGAAAAATAATAGAAAACAAATAATATTTAGTTCTTCTATGAACAGTATGTGGAAGAAACGGGTTACAGATTCATGCAGTGATTTATTCACCCGTGAATTGCATGAATGAAGCAAAGTGCTATATAATATGGCTAGAGCAACAGGCAAAACTGACAAAAATTCTTGATCACAGAGTGCTTAATTTCTAGTAGGGGAGGCAGTCATTAAACAAGTATGCAAAACAAGTATGAAAAATGATAAGTACTATTATAAGAACTTCGGCAAGAAAAGAGATGGGGAAAAAAGAGTAGTAGACGTTATAAATGGAAAGCCTTACTGATACCTGAATTTCAGCCACGGAGTCCTACTGTTCCCTGAGGAAGCACAATCCAGGCAGAGTGAAAGGCAAGCGCAGCGTCATTGTTCGGATGAGCAGTAAAGTAGTGAAAAACAAGGCCAGACAGTAGAGAGATGTATAAAAGGTGTTTCTATACAGTCAGTATTGTCTATAACTGAGTTGCAGAACCAGAAATAGATTTTTACTCTACAGTTAGATTTGAGTTGGATTTTGTAAAGATTTGAGTTTCCTGAAGAAAATCCAGGAGAAACATCCACTGAGCTAATGAAAGTTTGGCTTGGCAGTTCAGATAGCAGATCGGGGATACAGAGTAAGAGGAATCATACAAGTTTGAAAAAGACAAGTCTTAAAATAAGAAGAAATAAAGGGCTGAGTCAAAAGCAAAAAAAAGGAGGCCTCAAAAACATAGATTGTGAACATCACTGAATATGTTCTAGAGCAGTCAGTTAAGAAAAAAAAAAAACTGAGAATATATCATTGTATTTGACAATTAATGCTCATAGCAGCATTGTTTACAAGAGGCAAGACATGGAAACAACCTAAGTGTCCATTGCTGAATGAATGCATAGAGTATTATTCAGCCATAAAAAAGGCAATTCTACCATTTTTGACCACATGGGTGATTCTTTAGGTTTTTTATTCTATGTGAGATAAGTCAGACAGAGAAAGACAAACATTGTATTATCTCATGTATATGCAGAATCTTAAAAAAAACCACCCAAACAAAAGAGACAAAATTGATTTTAAAAAGAGACCAGATAGAGTTGGGGTGGAAAGTGGGAAAATTTGAAGAAGGTAAACAAAAGGTGCAAACTTCCATTTATAAGATAAACAAGTAATAGAGATGCAAAGTGCAACATGATTTCTACAAGCTAACACTGCTCTAATGTATAGGGAAGTTAGAGAGTAAATCCTGAGTTCTCAGCACAAGGAGAATTTTTTTCTTTATTATTTTCTTCTTTCATTCCTTTTTGCTGTATCCATATGAGAAAATGAATGTTAGCTAAGCCTATTGTGGTATTCATTTCACAATATCTTTAAATCAAACCACCATGCTATATACGTAAACTTCACTGTGATGTATGTCAATTATATTACTCAATAACACTAGAAATAAAAAAAATTAAGTATATAACTATTTTTCCATATTTATTTTTTTAAATACTTACAAGTTTTTTAAAAAATAATTTTATTTGATTTTTAGAGAAAGAGAATGGAAAAGGGAAAAAGAAAGAAACATTAATGTGAGGGAAACACCAACTGGGCTGCCTCCTGCATGCCCCCCTACACGGGATTGAGCCCGACAGCCAGGCATGTGCCCTGACTGGGAATTGAACCAGCGACCTTTTGGTGCAAAGGATGACACCCAACCAAATGAGCCACACCAGCCAGGGCATAAGTTATGAAATTTTTTTAAAAAAAAACTGAAGTACTCTATACCTGTAAAGTTTGTGATCTACAGTCTTTCATTGTAATTTTATGTAAGTAAATTTTACCTCTACCTAGTATTCATTTAAATTATATATCTTCTGATTCTAAATAATATTTTAATAGTTCTCAAATAGTCTCTATTTTTCATATAGCACTCTTGATTTTCTTTCTAAATAATTTTTCATAACCTTTGGATTGAACATTTTATATAACTTTAATGTTAATGCTAATCTTTGGAACTCTATTTCCAAATCCTTTAATATCAAGTAGAGAAGAAAACATACTAGAGAAATAATTGTCACAGTACATTCCAGGATAAGGCACAGTGTGTTAACACATCATTTATTTGGGGCTTAAGCTCACTTATCCTCTGCTTATAAAGAAAAAATCAGATTCATGATGCTGATATGCAAGCATGTGTATTCCTGGCACTCTCCTTTAAGATGAGAATATAGTTAAGATGCATTCACATTTTCAATAAAACATCACTCATTTGTCTGCATACTTGGTATGCAGAAGACATGAATCTTTTTTAGCCAATATCAACAAAATGCTTCCTTGTAGTACATTAGTTGCGTACTAAGCTGTTTCTATCAATAACTATGTTGAGGAAATGAATGTTCAAAGGGAGATGTATGTTAACTAAACCAAGAGATAGTGGAAGTAATAGCTATGTACTCAATCCTGGTAGATACTGATATTAGATTCTCAGATTCTGAGACCTAAATTGTGCATTTTGTAATTAATGAATCCTTCAGCAAGATTTATTGCTTTCCCAAACTATTTATTTATTTATTTATTTATTTATTTATTTATTTATTTATTTATTTATTTATTTTTACCTTTATTTTGTTGAATAGGGTTACAGGGAAAAGAGCATGAGTTTTCACATGATAGAACTATGCTTTTGAATGTAAATGACCTTTGGAACTTTACTATTGAACAAGCTTCTTAAACCTATACAATTTATTTTCTTTAAAATGAAAGAATATGTACACCAATTACATTTGTTTGTTTTGATAATTAAATCATATGTACACATTGCCTAATAAAAATTGAACTTCAGTAAACACTGGTTGTCTTTTCAGTATCATTGGTTGTGTTATATCCTTTTTAATGTAAACTGTCTGAGATTATTTTATAGGAATAGGTGCATTAATAAATTAATAAATGTATATTTGTTACCAAAATATGCTTATGAACAAGATGAAGGTAAAAGATATGGTGTAAATTGGCCATCATAACAAGAGTAATCTGCCATAAATAAATTACTCTATGGACATTGCTATTTGATTAATTTTGTTTTTTTCATTAATTTTTATATGTCAATTTTAATTCCCGTTTTAATTATTTATTTTGGGGAATTTCTATAAACAATTATGTGGTGGTAACACATTGCAATGCATTTGAAATAAAACATATTAGTGAATACTATGAACTGCTTTGAGGAAATGTATTTTATTATTGATAAACATATTTCATTGTTTTTATGAAAATATTATTCACTGAGAATGATTCCCAATTAAGCAAGGTTTTATTGGAATATGTCCTTTGACTGTACACTATCTGACATTGTAAACCAGTTTGTTAAAAAATTCCAATTTAGTGTATTTATAATGGTGCATATCTGATACTAAAACTGTGTTTCTCAAATGTCTGGAAAATCTTATCATCTCTGAATTTAGGAAATGGATGTAAGATGAAAGATTACTAGACTCTAATTTTCAGCCTCTAAATGTTCATCTTTACCTCAAATCAATATATTTTGTAGAAAACAACAACTTTCTATCACAAAAAGAATTGTTCTCTGATTCAAAGTGTAAAAAGTTCACAGTTAGAGAACAAAATATAAATGTCATAATCATCAAAATAACTAAGTTATATCAGAATTTTTATAAACACAAAACTTCTATAAAGTCTTCAAATGCACCTATTTATTGATAATAACAGAGCTTTTTTATACTACATTCACAAATATTGGTATTGCTCAGCATGTGCCAGATATTGCTGAAATTTGGAGGATAAGAGAAATAGAGTAGATTCAGAGAATTAAACCATTAACCAAGATTCTAATTCACAGGGAAAGAAATGGGAAATTCAAACGTGTATTTTCAAAAGAAATTCTCCCAGTTTAAATGCAGCTATGTGATGTTATAATTTTGCTAATAGTATTAACCAGTAATCAAAATGTTTACACATTCTTCACTGACCAAATGCCCTCTTATGTTAATGAGTTTTGTTTCAGCAATACTTAATCACATTTACTATAAACTGCAATGAGAAGGGTTTTTGAATGTTCATCATGTGCTTTGTACTATGTGAGTACACGTTGGCATTTCTGTTTCTATAACTCAGAAATGTGAACTCGATTTCACATTTAAACAGGAACCTAACTAAAATATGAGTTGAGTATTCTGTTTCATTGAAAAAAAATTTGTTGTACATACATACACACACAACATATAAACTAAACCACTTACTGAGGACTGTAAATAACACATTGCATGCCCCTATTTCTCAAATGTAGCATAAACTGGAGTTCCATTTGAGGAATTTTATTACAATTGGCTGTCTTCCATATATATATATACATATTTTTTCCCAAGTTGGTTTTATTCAGAGAGTTATAAGCCTATTTGGAGCTTTGTGCATAGCAAAGAGAAATATGTATTGTTCTAATATTTCTTTCTCTTGCTTCTATTTTAGGCTATCTTCCTTCATGTTCATGTCACGGGTAGTAAGTTTACAGCATGACTTTATAGGAAAAATATTCTGTAGTTGCATTCTTTCTGCCTTAGTTGATTTATGATTTGGTATATGAGTTAATACTGTCTGAAAAAGTTTTGTGAAGGGCAAGGGAGAATAAGAATTGAACAGAGATAAAGATCTCTCTTGGACCAGGTATCTCAGGAGCGGCCCTGTGAAATCACTATATGGCAGCATAAATTGCCAGATTGCTCTACTGTGTTACTCTCTGTTGTAAAATGAAGCGTTAGTTTCTTATATTTATACATACACTGAAAAGAACATGAAAATGGATATAACATTTACTTTTAGAAATAGAAACTCTATCTTCAATCATCTATTTTTCAAATAATTTTCACAGCAATTCTCTTACTTCAATCCATAGATGTGAGTAATAAGGATGCATACTTATTTACTAAAACATATACTAGTACTATATCTTAGCTTACTCAAAAGCATTATTAAACATACTTATGAGGTATAAAAATATGTCATTTTTCTTAGCTAAAATTAGCACAAACTTTTATTGACCTATGTGGTTCAGTGAAAAATAATCATTGTGGTTAAATTGTATTTTGAGATGTCATCAGTATCATAATTTTTCAAAAATAAATTGAAATTCCAATTATATGAGTTAACCCTAAGTCTTCCAAATAACTTTAGCAGTACTACACTGTGAGTTTATTACTTTTGTTTTAAAAAGTATTTATGGATTAAAATGGATTTCTTTAATACATTTGACTTGTCATGCATAAAACAATTAAAATTGATACATTTTCTGTAGAATACAATCCACTAAGGATATTTTTTATCACCACATATTTTTTTAAGAACCATTTATTGAAGATATAACTTGAATACCATCTAATGCATGTGGTTTCATGGTATTAACTCCTTATCAGCAGGCACATATTGTTTGTAGAACAATAGGTCACAAAAGGGTATATTTTGTGCACAAAATATAGCTAAACTATTGGGGCATATTTCAATAAAACTTTAATCTTGGTCTTACTATAAATATATTTTACGTAAACTGCTACTTTTATGTAAGTAGTAAAGAAAATATCTACCTGAAAGAATGACATGTGTTTCTGTAAAGTGCTTTTTAAAATTTATTTTAAAGTATTGACTATATATATATATATATATATATATATATATATATATCTTACCTAATAATAGACAAACATGCAAATTAACTGCCCCTCTGCTACGCTCACCAGCCAATCAGGAGAATATGCAAATTAACCCAACAAAGATAGCAGTTAATTTGCATACATAGGAGCAAAGCGGTGGAGCGAAGATTAAAGGCTCCACCCAGAGCAAAGGCCTGGGTCCCGGGTGCTGGAGGAAAACCGGTGCTGGCAGAAAACCAGTGCTGTCAGAAAACCGGTGCCAGCAGAAAAACTGGTGCCGGCAGCCAGAGGAAGGGAAGGCCTATTGCAGGAATCTCTTCATGCAACGGGCCTCTAGTATATATATATAGAGAGGTAATATGCTAATTGGCCCTAACGGTGTCCCAGTCATGACCGGTCAACAGGCTGCACATGCACAGGAGCTGGTGGGCGGGGACGGAGGCAGGGACTCCCATCCCCAGTGGAGGCGCACACAGGCCTGCCCAGCACTAATGACATGCTGCTTTGAAGGTGGAGGCCACTCCCAATGGAGGCATGCACAGGCAGGAGCTGTTGGGTGGAGACACAGACAGGGGGGCATGCCTGAGCTGCCATGGAGCAGCTTGAGAAGGCCCAGAGCTGACACAGACATTTTTTCATAGTGAAGGGATTGGAGTCCGTGTTCATGAAAACACCTTGGTGGCTGCGGCAGCTGGCAGTGGCAGCAGCAGTGGGGTGATTGGGGTGGTGCCTTCCCCTGATCAGCCCAGTCGCCTCCCGTAGAGGGAGGCCAGATTGCAGCTTAGGCCCACTCCCATCAGTAGGACATCCTCTGAGGGCTCCTGGACTGTGAGAAGGGGGCAGGCTGGACTGAGGACCACCCCCCCCCGCCCCCCCCAGTGCATGAATTTCATGCACCAGGCCCCTAGTCCTGAAATAAATTAACAAATCATTTAAATGTTTAATTCCAAACAACAGGAAGAATATAGCATTGTATAAATGTTTTGGGGACATTGAATTTAAATTACATGCTCTACTTATACCTTTGCTTAAACTCTCTTAATCTAATGTAAAAATGTGATGTTATAGGAAGCTGCTACAAAAAGAAACACATCATATTCTCAGAAAAACATAAGGCTACTTTTATGACAAAGCTTTTTACTTCTCATGGTCAAGGTGTGAATTAGTTGTTTTTTCAATATCTTCTGCCAATAGGAGGTTCAGTGATAGCTTATTGGTCATAGTTGCTAGTATTATTTCACCTGTCCTTGGTGTTAATTGGAAGATGTATCTTTCTATGAGTCAGCCACTTGTTTGCTCTGAAGTTAAATTGGAAATTACTTCTAGGGTATCTTTATAAACATGATTGGATATTTGAATTACATCATTCATTATAAAACCAATATCATATATCTTAATCATGCTAACTAAATTATAAATATTATATGTAGTTATATCTTTGGTAAGATGGTATGCGATTTTTACATACTAATACATTTTTTACTAAATGTAAACAAGTAAAAGTAACTGAATTATCACAAGATAAATAAAATTCCATTAAAATTGGCATTAAGTATGAAAACTTTTCCATACATTACTATACAGTTTTCCTTTGTATTTAAGTTTATAAAATAAAAGCATCTGTATCTTTTAGTTACCAAATATATGAGATATACTTGATATCCATAAATAACTAGGATTAAACAAAATGCATTAAAACAAACTGACAATAAAAATCATCATGTGGTGGGCCCAGTGAGTAGTTTAGGGAAGCTATTACACTGCAATTAAAAAAGATAGATTGGTATAATTTAGGGAGGAAAAAGAAATTTGGAAAGATGGGCTTCTATAAGACAAATGCATTAGAGAAGAACAACAAGAAAAAGAAAGATTATTATATGGCAAGAATTGTATGTTCCTTATCCTATTGTAGTTAAGAGAGTGAACATTTTATTTCTGCTAAACAGAGGTAATACTAAACAGATTGCTTATTATTAATTGTTGATTAGTCTTTCAATGCTAAACTATGTTACTATACATTTTTCCTGTAAAAAAGTAGAATGACTGGAGATAGTTTTCTTCTGTTCCATTGTTTGCTTAGTATTTTATTAATTATTACTTTAACTAATTATTTCCCATATGTGGTCACTTTAAAATCAAATTAGAATTCTGTATATAGACCCATCTTCTAGGAAAATAAAAATTCTGTCAAAATATGTAAAAAGGAAGAAACAAGCACATGGTGGAAATCCAGATCTTAAAAATGTCTTAATAAATAGATATGCCTACATATAAATGTGACTAGCATTTTAATTTCTGAGTAGTTATGTTGGAGTAATTAGAAATTAATAATATTTCAAGTATATTATTAAAGAAAATGTGATATTCAAATTGACAAATTTTAACGTTCATTTGAAGACAGTATGGATTCATATCATTTGTTAGTAACACAAAGATAGGAGAGCCAGTAAAGATATAAAAAAAAAGAAGTCCGTCATTTTGGAGTGACCTAGAGGAAGAAAATCCAGTGGAGGTGATAGAAAAAAGAAAAAGAAAAAAGAAAAACAAACAAAAAACAGTCACAAAAGAAAAAACTTTAAACTATTAGTGTTAAAAATAATGTCAAGACTGTAGCTTCAGTGGAATGTTTTTTTGTTGCCCCTCAGGATCATGAAATTGAATTATCTTAGGCACCACTGGTTCTTTTTGTGGTGACAGAGTAGTCAACTATAGGAAAATTATTCTTATCTCCTGAGCTTTGATGTCTTTCCAGAATGTGACCCATGGTGAAGGTTTCTCTATATCTGGTGGCCCTTCTGATTCTACTATAGCATAAACATTATTATTATGACATTATGAACCTAAGTCCACCACTGCTGTTTATCTCCATTCCCCTCCAATATTTGCTCCCGGAAATTCCACCTCTAATAGAAACTTAACATTTCCTAATTATTCCTTTTAGGATTCCCTAAACTCTGATTGTTATAAATGCTTTAGAAAAAAAATGTACATGTAATACATTTCTATTTTTAATATGTATTGCACTTGTTGGGGGAACTTATACTCTTGAACTGATTTAATTATTGCATTAAGTGAACAAATATTTTCACTTTATAGTAAGTATAATATATCTCAAATAGTTTAAAATAACTTGTTCAGAGAGCATCAAATAATAAAAGCAAATGCAAACCCAGGGTTATTTGAAGATTCAAAAGTGAAAACAGTGAGTGAAATAAATTCTGATTCTGTATGTATAAAGAGAGTAATTTGGTTTACAAGGTATGTATTTAGAGAATTAAGTTGTTAAAATGTCAAAAGCCTACTGATAAATTCTTTAAACTGAACAACTGTTTCTGTGACATACTACTTAAACAGAATATATATATATATATATATATATATATATATATATATATCCTATCTAATAATAGACAAACATGGTAATTGACCATACCTTCGCTACACTTCCCATTGGCTAATCAGCTTGATATGAAAATTAACCACCAACAAAGATGGCGGTTAATTTGCATATACTGCCTGGGAGCGAAGACTGAAGACAACATGGAAGCGAAGCGCTACAGAAAGGAGCTAAGTAGAGGCGGCGGAGACAGGAATGGAGCCAAGGCTGCGGAGGCAGGAGGCGGGTGGGGAAACCCAGACGCAGCAGCTGGTAGTGGGAGGGGAATCCCAGCCGCAGAGGCTGGGAACGGGAGAGCAAACCCAGCCAGAGCAGCTGGGAGCAGGAGGGCAAACCCAGCCGCAGCGTCTGGGAGCAGGAGGGCAAACCCAGACGCAGCAGCTGGGAGCAGGAGGGAAAACCCAGCCACAGCGTCTGGGAGCAGGAGGGGAAACCCAGATGCAGCAGCTGGGAGCAGGAGGGAAAACCCAGCCAGAGCAGCTGGGAGCAGGAGGGTAAACCCAGACGCAGTGGCTGGTAGCGGGAGGGCAAACCCAGCTGTAACAGCTGGGAGAAGGAGAGAAGCCCGCCTCAGCGGGTTTCGTTCCCTTTTCTGCTTTGCTCCAGCCACAGGAAGCCCTGTTCTTGCAGGAATCTTCCTGCAACGGGCCTCTAGTATAGATATATATACTAAGTATATATATATGCTAGTAAAACCCTAATATGCAAATAGACCAAAGGGCACAACAACCGAAAAACTGGTCGCTATGATGGGCGCTGACCACCTGGGAGCATGCACAGGACATGGTGGACATTGGCCGCAGGCGGCAGAGTATGGAACTTGGTGGGCAGGTGAGGAGGGGTGCCAGACCAAGGCGGGGTGCCGATTGCTGTCATCAGGGAAAGCCTCTGGTGCTCACTTAAAATTCTTTGCTCCCGCTTGCTGCGGTCCCATCTGGCATTTGCACTTCCTGTTCGCACCAGAGTCGCCATTCACACCCACTCCTGGTGCTCAGAGTTGGCCGGATCACTTGACGCCATCAACAAGTGCCAGCAGTAGCTGCCTGCCGGAATCGCTCCTCAGCGCCTCTCCACCTCCACCTGCAGCTGAGGGGTGATCGACCACTCACACCTGCTTATGGCGCCACCCAGGTTGCACCTGCGGCTGGCACCGGCCCCAATCACTCCGCGCCATCAGCAGGAGCAAGAGGGGCCAGCGCTGTCAGTACATGGGAGCAGTGGCAGCAGGAGTGGGGCTGCCGGGAGATAGGGGACTACAGGCCGCAGTGGGAGAGGCCAGGTGAAGGTACAGAGGATGGACTGAGACCCACCCCTGTGCCCACTGCAGCCTCTCAGCCCACAGTTCCTTTCCAAGTGCACTAAGGCCCCTAGTTTGAAAATAAAAATCTAAAATAGATACAAATTTAAGAATTTAAATTCTTATTTAAATATCAAATGAGTGACATTAAATAAGTGCTGGTTCAAATTTTATTTAAAGTTATTTATATATTATACTAGAGGCCCAATGCATAAAATTCGTGCAAGAGTAGGCCTTTCTTCCCTCCAGCCACCAGCAGGCACCCAGGATCCGGGCTTCCCTCGCAGCCCCGGCTTCATCCGGAAGGATGTCTGGAAGGATGCCCGGTCATATTACACTTTTATTATTATAGATAGTCTAATTCCCTCAATGTATCAAATGTAACTGGAACACAAGAGAAAAGTAGTAAGGTTTAGTAGAAAGAATTTTAATTACTAAAAATTTTACAATGACAAAACTTTTACAGACTTGAGAAAGTAATTTCAGATTTCTTTTATTTACAGTTTCTAAAAACAGTGAGTTACACCACTTAACACACAAATGTCAGTGGAATTACCTCCTTTTTCTATCAGATTTTTGTATCTAATATTTAATGCTTATAAAATTAAGCAAAGAGCTTCAGTTTCAGTAGAAGCTCAAATGTACAATGAAACATTTTGTCTATTGATTAAAAAATTATTTAGAAAGGCTGAAAGGAAATACAGTAATTGTTACATATTACATTAGAGTGAATAAAGTATATGTAATTTCTATTCTTCTATCGTTCATGATTCCCTAAGTTCTTATAATGAGCATTTGCTATTTTATTTTGCTATTTATAATGTGAATTTTATTTGTTTTTATGTTAATATCTATTTACTTATTTATTTATTTTCCATAACATGCATTTGTTATTTTAATAAGAAAAAATTAGCTGAACTTTAAAATATTTAAGTTCATTTTCATATGAAAAATGACAAATAGCTCTTTATGGGACTAAAATTTTTTAAAAATGAATGATTTAAGTCTCAGATGAATTGGAATTGGAAAATGAAAGATTTTAACATATGGTATAGGAATAGTGCATTATGAATAGTAATAACACAGAAGTGTGCCCTTTTTGACAAAAATTGCTATATGAAAATAAATATATTTCTCTTTGGTAGGTAATAAAAATATATTCTAACTTGTCATTTTACTTTTTCTAATAAACCTCATTTAATTCTTCTCGTCCTATTTTTTTGAAAATGCCTTTCTTCTTTTTTCTCCTCAAAGATTATGCATTTTTCTATGCCATGCTCAGATTCTCCCTCTTTCTAGATGAATTCTTAACATAAACTTTACTGATTTTACTCCTTTCCAACAAAAATTTCTCTTAGTTTCCACGTTTAAACAATTCAATTAAACTATAAAATCAAATTAAGCTGTAAAAAGAAAGGATGTCTTACCCTTTGAGACAGAATGGAGGAACCTGGAGAATATTATGCTAAGCAAAATAAGACAGTGGGAGAAAGACAAGTATCACATGATCTCACTTATATGTGGGATATAATGAACAAAAAATCTGACAAACAAAATAGATCCAGAGACATGGAAGCATGGAACAGACTGAGGAATCTCAGAGGGAAGGTGGGAGAGGGTAGGTGGGTGAGAACAGATCAACCAAAGCACTTGTATGCATATAAGCATAATCCAGGGACTCAGACAATAGTGTGGTTAAGGCCTGTGGAGGGGTGGGGTAGAGTAGGTCAATGGGGGACAACGTGGGACATCTGTAATACTTTCAACAATAAAGATATATATATATATATATATATATATATATATATATATATATATATATATATATATATATATATCTTTATTGTAAAAGCCTAAGCAACCAAATGACGAAACAACCAAACAACCGGTCGACCAGTTACTATGATACTCAACACAGAAGATCAGGCTCCCTCTTGTCTGGATCAGGTCTGTGGGGATCAGGCCAAAACTGGCTATTCGATATCCCCCAAGGGGTCCCTGGATTGCGAGTGGGCGCAGGCCAGGCTGAAGGACCTCACTGGTGCACATGTGCACTGGGACTCTAGTATATATATAAAAACACATATGGGCAAAGGACCTGAATGTACCCTTCTCTAAAGAGGATAGACAGATGGTCAGTAGACATATGAAAAAATGTTCAACATCACTCATCATCAGAGAGATGCAAATTAAAACCACAATGAGATGTTACCTCACCTGGATGGCTACCATCAGTAAATCAACAAACAAGTTCTGGCAAAGATGTGGAGAGCAAGAGCTCTAGTGCATGTTGGTGGGAGTTCAGACTGGTGCAGCTACTGTAGAAAACAGTAAGTTGTTTCCTCAAAAATTAAAAATGGAACTGCATTTTGACCCAGCAATCCCACTTCTAGGAATACATCATAAGAATCTGAAAACACCAACCAGAAAAAATATATGGACCCCTATGTCATAGCAGTGTTATTTACAATAGTCAAGATCTGGAAATAGGCCACGTGCCTATCAATAGATTAGTGGATAAAAATTCTGTGGTACATTTACACAATGGAATACTGCAGGGCTATAAAAACAAAAGAACTCTTATACCTTGCAACATCATGGGAGGACCTGGGGATTAGTATGCTAAGTGAAATAAACCAGTCAGAGAAAGACAAATACCATAGGATCTCACTTATATATGGAATCTAATGAACAAAATAAACTGACAAAGAAAATAGAATCATAAGCATGGATATATAGAACAGACTGACTGATCTCAGAAGGGAGGGCGATGGGGGACTGGATAAAAGAAGTGAAGATATTAGCCAAAGAACATATATGTATATTCTATGGACACAGACAATAGTGTGGTGAAGGCCAAGGGAGATGGCAGAGGCTAGGTGGACATGGGTAAAGGCAGGGGTGGCGTGGAGTGGGTGGAGGACATCTGTAATAGTGTCAACAATAAATAAAATAATAAAATCTATTGTCATATCTTACTTTCTAAATTGTGTTTCTGTATGCTTAGGTATCTGGTAATTCCTATGGTGGCCTGCAAAGAAAAACAAGCAAATAAAATTGAAAATGCATGTTAACAGATATTAGGGAAAATGAGCATACTCTGTCATGGTTGGTAGGAGAATAAATTGATAGAGCTGATAGCACAGCCAAAGGAGAGAAAAGAAACTGATACTCTATGACAATTGGTTTATATATTTAAACACTTATGCAATTTATTATTCTATAATAATAAAAGCGTAATATGCTAATTAGACTGGACAGCCAAATGACCTTCCGGACATCATTCCAGATGTCCTGCAGGGCGAAGCCATGGTGGCGGGGGCCAAGGCAGAGGAGGTTAGGGGAGATCAGGCAGGCAGGCAGATGAGAGGTTAGGAGCCAGCAGTCCCGGATTGCAAGAGGGATGTCCGGCTGCCGGTTTAGGCCCTATCCCCTGGGATCCCGGATTGCAAGAGGGTGCAGGCCGGGTTGAGGAACTCCCCACCATGCATGAATTTTGTGTACTGGGCCTCTAGTTTATAAATAAAAGATAATTTTAATGCTTATATACACATTCTTTCATACAGCTTCACAGTTTTGGGGAGGATCACCACATATTTGAATTATGGGCAAATATAAAGAAGCAATACAGAGTGAATATTCTTGAAATAGGTATTACACAATGATACTATGGTACCCTTCCCAATTTATGGAAATAAGTCTTCCTGGAAGAGCACAGTTATGAATCAAATAATAATAGAATATTTGAGTATTATGGTCAGGCAGCAGATGCGCCCAGGTGTCATAAATGAAGGTGTGTGGTGTGTGTGTGTGTGTGTGTGTGTGTGTGTGTGTGTGTGTGTGTGTGTGTTTCCTATATGTGGCTACATGGTTTGGTCTTTTAAAATTTGGTAATAATCTTGGATATTTTTAAAAGAAAAATGCTGAGGTTAAGAGCTCTATGCCAGCACTACAAAGATTGGACTGAGTTGCGAGTACACTACATTCAGCTCTGGCTGTAATCCAGGATGGAAATAAAAAGGCCCTTAAAAGAATGTGGCTGGGGAGTGTCCGGCACCAAACAGAAAGCAGTTGTGAAAGTTATTGATTGCAGATAATAATCTGACCAAATTTAATAATTTATTAAGATATCAGAAATGAGGGTATAAAGAAATCTAGGCTTTTTATATCATGAACCACAAACAAAAAATTATATTTTAGAGCACATAGTAATAAATAGTTTAGTTGGACCAGAGATAATCAGCTGACAACAGGACAAAGATGAATTGTATCAGGCACACCTGTATCCAATTCAGGGCACACTGCAATGTGAGAACCTCTGCTCCACGTCACTTCCAGGCTTCTGCTCATAAATCTGATAATAATGATAGAGAGGACCTTCAAGTGTTGGTTTTGAGGGCAGCAACAACTGGTGAGTGAAGTTCTGGACAAGTTAAAGAAATCATTGTGCATGTTATCAGCATGCAATTAGAAATTCAGCATTTCAGGAGAAAGCGGTAGTAGGAAAGAAGGATTTAAGGATTATCGACTGTTAAGCACTGGCAAAAGCGATGGGTGTACTTAAAAATAACACAGAATATAAATGAGACAGATCAGCAAAAGAATCCAGGGTGCACTAAAGTGTAAGGAACTAGATTGAGAGGAGAATCCAAGAAAGAACACTGGCAATAAGCATATAGAGAAGTTTGAGGAAAGACGGATAATTTTATCACAAAAGCAAGATGAAAGATGAGTGATCAACAACGTTAAATGCTCCACAGCAATCCAGTTGTAAAAAGCAACAACTGTTGAATTGGAGACTAAGGTATTTTGACAGTACTGAGGAGAGCAATGTGAGTGGAATGCTAGGCAGAATGCTAAAGAATAAATATGAAATTTGAGTTGAAGGAACACTGTGGGCTACTCTTTTTAAGAACGTGTACTATTTGGAGAAGGGAAAACTACACTAACTACACAGGTAGATTATGATGGAATGGCAGCCATTTTTATTATTAGTTTCTTATGTCAATTTGTTTTATTTCATTGTTTAAATGGAGAGGCATAGACAAAACAGAAAGAGTAATACTAGAGGGCCGGAAGCCAATTCCAGCATGTCATAATTGAAAGAGTTTCATCAAAAGGTTGATGGAACTTGGGGACTCAACAAGGGCTGAGTCACATATGTTGTCACCTGTTGGGAATGGCTGATGGCATTTCCCCAAACCTGAAAAGGGATGATTGTTTGCTGACAGACAGCTCAGGGCATCTTAATCTACATGTTATTGCCTCCTACTGGCCAAACACCTGAACAGCCTTAGGATAATTCTTCCAATCTGACAATGGACTCTGTATAGGAAACCTGACCCTTTGATGTGTATATCTCTGCCTCGGCCTCAGGACAATTTGTGTTAATAAAAAGCATGGAGTCCTGAGACAAGGAGATCTTAGTTCCTTTTAGCTAAGCTCCTCTGACCCCCAAATGCCTTTCAAAATTATGCTTGGTCTCTGGACTCTTTAAGTTACACACACAGCCTTTCTCCAGGTTGCTGAACCCTTCTTAATGATGGAACAAGAACACCAGCACTAGAGGTTAAAAAATGTCAATAAAAAGGAAGAAAGGACAAATGATGGAACAAGATCCAAACAGGCAGGAAGGTATAGGTTATAGATCAAAAAATAGGAAAGTTGCCCTCCTCCAGGATAATAGAAACAATTGCATCTTGGAAAGTTAAAAGGAAGCTCATTGACAGTGCAGACAATTATCTAGGACAAAAGGGTAAAACATTGATAGAGTCAGCCCCTCATTAAATCTATTAATTTGTAAATTAGGAGGCAAGATTGTCTATTGTGTGAGAAGGAGTCTGTGAAGTGAAGGCTTTAAATATCAAAGAGGGTTATGATTCAAAGAACCTAGAATGACTGTATAAAATTGAGAAGTATTTTTCAAGTGAATTTATTGGGGTGGTGTTGATTAATAAAATTATATAGGTTTCAGTTGTGTAATTCTACAATGCATCACCTGTGCATTGTATTGTGTGTCTATGTACCCCAAGTCGTCTCCTTCCATCACCATTCATGCCCCCTTTTCCTCCTCTACCTTCCCCCTCCCCCTTCCCTCTGGCAATCGCCGTACTGTTGCCTGTGCCAATGATTCACTCTTTTATAATCTGCTTAATCCCTTCCGAATTCATATGAATTAACACATCATGGTCTTGTGATATTTTTCTACTTACATTCAGAAGTAAAATTGGAAAACGCAGAAGTTTGGTTGAAACAATATTTAGGTTTAGGAAACTGAAGTGACAGAAAACCAGAAAGTAAAGTGGTTAATGTTTGGGCAAAAGGTTAATGTACATAATAAATAAAAAGAAATTACTGTCAGAAATAGATTTATTTAGAATAAACAAAAGGAAACATATCTTCTGAAAATTATAAATATTGGGGTAAATATTCAGAATTGTTATTGTATGTAATATGTTCAGTTCAAATTTCATATTCTTATGAAACACACTGTTTAATTTCAGGAAAGGTGTACAAAATAAGTAATAAGCATAATTCCTTAGACGATCCTCTCAGAAACTGTAATCACAATTCAGACTGTACTGCCAAATTAGACACAAATTTATAGATTGAGCATAGAAATCACAATGTATGAGCAAAGCAGAGAGGAGTCTGAAATTGCTGTTGCAACTATATCTTTTTTGCTACATGAGTGTGTTCTGATACAGAATAGCATATGATGTCCATAAATAATATTTGCAACATCGATTACACCAAACAAAAAAAGAGTAGCCATTTCAATTATGAGACATCTCTATTGTATACTCTGGTATTTGGGTAGCATACAGGACTTTTAACAGACAGCCATGTCCATAAATCTATACATTCTAAGTGTGTTTATTAAGCAATTCAAAAGGGTACGTCTTGATAAGAAGATTTCATAGATAAAGGCTTTTCTACCAGCAAATATTTTAATAAGTTTCAAACAGGTTTCTCATAGACTATTTACCAGGAGATTTGATCAGACTATCTTCACTGTTTCTTTTCTTTTTTTTTTTTTTTTCATTTATAATTAAATCTTTATTGTTCAGATTATTACATTTGTTCCTCTTTTTCCCCCCCCATAACTCCCCTCCTCCCAGTTCCCACCCCACCCTCCGCCCTCAATCCCCACCCACTGTCCTCATCCATAGGTGCAAGATTTTTGTCCAGTCTCTTCCTGAATCTCCCACACCCCTTCCCCCCCAAGAATAGTCAGTCCATTCCCTTTCTATGTCCCTGATTCTATTATAATCACCAGTTCATTCTGTTCATCAGATTATTTATTCACTTGATTCTTAGATTCACTTGTTGATAGATGCATATTTATTGTTCATAATTTGTATCTTTACCTTTTTCTTCCTCTTCCTCTTCTTAAAGGATACCTTTCAGCATTTCATATAATCCTGGTTTGGTGGTGATGAACTCCTTTAGCTTTTCCTTATCTGGGAAGCTCTTTATCTGACCTTCAATTCTGAATGATAGCTTTGCTGGATAAAGTAATCTTGGTTGTAGGTTCTTGGTATTCATCACTTTGAATATTTCTTGCCACTCCCTTCTGGCCTGCAAAGTTTCTGTTGAGAAATCAGCTGACAGTCGTATGGGTATTCCCTTGTAGGTAACTGAGTTTCTTTCTCTTGCTGTTTTTAAGATTCTCTCTTTATCTTTTGCTCTTGGCATTTTAATTACGATGTGTCTTGGTGTGGTCCTCTTTGGATTCCTTTTGTTTGGGGTTCTCCGTGCTTCTTGGACCTGTAAGTCCATTTCTTTCACCAGATGGGGGAAGTTTTCTGTCATTATTTCTTCAAATAGGTTTTCAATATCTTGCTCTCTCTCATCTTCTGGCACCCCTATAATTCTGATGTTGGTACGCTTGAAGCTGTCCCAGAGGCTCCTTACACTATCCTCGCATTTTTGGATTCTTTTTTTCATTTTGCTTTTAAGGTTGGGTGTTTTTTGCTTCCTTGCATTTCAAATCATTGACTTGATTCTTGCGCTCCTCTGGTCTGCTGTCGGGAGTCTGTATAATATTCGTTATTTCAGTCCGTGTATGCTTAATTTCTAGTTGGTTCCCCAATATAACATCGAGGGTCTCATTAGTTTTCTTGTAGATCTCATTAAGTTTATCGGCGGCTTCTAAACAGTTCTTGAGAGACCTTAAAAGTGTGGTTCTGAACTCTATATCTTCCATTGACAATTTTGTCCTGTTTCTTTGTCTCCGCATTTTGTTATGCTTCCTTGGTGCACCCCCTAGTGGTCTTTGTGCGCAGTCTTATAGTTAAACCTTGATTGTTGTAGCTAATACCAGGGAGGGTTTGACCTCCAGGCCAAGTGGCTGTGAGAATCAGCTGTATCAGCAGTGAGAGAACTTCTGTCCTCTAGGGAGGTGCTAATCTAGCCTTTGCCTGAGGCTATCCGACAAATGCCTCTGTGCAGGGCTTGGGCGGGGCGGGTTGCACAGGATCAACAGGTTGGGCCAGAGAGAGCAGTTATGGCGGCTCTCAGTCCTGTCCCCAGGGGCTCTGCCTCTCTGAGTCCCAGCACCCGCTGCAAACCTCGGAGAGAAAGCTGCACTCGCTCTGACCGAAGCCAGACAGTCCCGCTTCTCCCGTTTGAGTCTGGGTCCCTAAAGACTCGCCCAGATCTGGAGCTCAGATTCTGCGACTCCCTCCTGATTGAAAACGCCAACCGCGCCCTCCGCTGCCAGCCCGCTCCGTGCACTCCGCACCTCAGAATTTGACTTCAGCACTGCGCCTCCTCTGAGTGTCCGTATGCGTTTCTCTTTCCTCCTAGTTGTAGGACTTCCACTCAGCCAGCGTTCCTGTGGTTCTGGGTGATGTCCCTTCCGTTTTTTAGTTTCACTTTTGAAGTAGTTGTTCAAGGCAGCAAACTCCTGCGTTAACCTATGCCGCCATCTTGGTTCTCCCACTGTTTCTTTTCTGCAGATATTCCTCCATCGAGGTGAAAGACTCATCTGTGGGCCTACTAACCATTCTATTCCAGCACCTTACTTCCAGATTTGACAATCTGTGATCTCCCAACATTCATTTAAATGTCTAGCTTCTCCTGGTGAGAATTACAAAATACAAAGACATCAATATTATTATTTGTGCCCTTATTATTTGTGCCCTTATTAAATAATATCAAGTAGCTTTTGGTTACTTTCTGCATATTTACAACTCTATCATCAATACAGTTAAGCTCCTCAGGTAAAAAGCATTTTAGATAATGTCAAGATCTACTTTACCGCTAGTTGGGAAACTTATATCTCTTGGACTGCTCTGAAAATGGCTTGAGTCAGAAAAAGGATATTTGGTTTCATTTGTTCTAGCCTACTAACAAATTTTGTTTGTATTTATGTAAGTGTGTGCACGTGCTGCCTGTATAAGCTGAGTCCCCTATAGGTAACAGAATGAGAAGCTAGAGCTGTGTAAATGGGTATGTCAGTAAAGGAGTATAACAAACGGCCTACATATTCATGTATTTGGGGCACAAACACACCTCTCTAAATGTTCATCATGAGGTTTAAAATTTGTCCATAGCATCCCAGGATATGACAAACTACCTAACACATATATAAGAAAATAAACTTGTACAAACATAAACAGGGAAGCAGAAAAAAGTCACTCTCATTCTTGCAGGTCCCTACAGTAGAGATGAAATGACTGTACTGAACAGACATTTAAACAGATCACTGAGAGAGAACACTTTGAATTGGTTTTACTTTTATTTAAGAAAATCCTACCAAAATCTATAAACCAGCCAATAAAATGTCATGATTAACTGCATCAAATACTGCCAAAAGGTCTAACAAAATCACGACAGACAAGATCCATTGTTGCAATCAAAAGGTCATTATTTACTTTCAATACAGCAGTCTCAGCACTATGATAAGGATGGAATCCTGATTGAAATTGCTCAAATGAGTCAAATTGCATCATGTGTTAATGTAATTGATTACAACCTCTTACACTTCAAGCAGAGACTAAATTAAAAAATGAATGATGGTGTTGTACTTTATCTACCAGTAATGAAGCCTTCTGCAGCACTTCTGACTCAGTATAAATCCATGGTCATTTGAAGAGTTAACCTAGAGCCAACGACAACAACAACAAAAACAAAAATAAAATCTCTTACAAAGTTCATAAATGCCATTATAAATATTAATATTCTGGTGCAAGACAGAGAACTGGAAACTGCTGAGAATTCATCTTCCACTCTAAGAGAACCAAGTAAAATCCCAGAGACTTTACTAAACCCCAAAAATAATTGTCAAAACGGTAAATGAAGGTTATGAATTATAGACCATTTCTTCATATCTACTTAAGTATCTAAAATAGTTATTACCCTAAATTCAATGATAATGTTCACATATAATGATACTCTCAAGGTTTTTATATTTAAGGATACACAAAGTACATACTGTTAGATCTTAGTGGTCCTCACTCCCTTTGGCTCCTCTCACAGATTATGAAGGATAGAAACTTGTTATCGGCCATAAGAGGATTGCTCCAGATACATTTCAAGAGCATCCCAAAATAGACAAAATCAGAAAAAATGCTTCAAGGATCATAATCAAATCTGGCTCATCAGTTACGCATTCAATTCATTTAGGAAAAATAGGTTAATAAATAAGTGTTGGTATGTAATAATAATAATAATAATAATAATAAACAACAAAGGTAACATTTATGCAATGATTACTTTTCTTTAACCAGGAATTATTGTAAACAATGTATCTAAATACAAAAGTAAATGTTTGCTTAAGGTCCATAAAATAGCCCCTAATCTGCAAAGTAATTACAATTTTGCAATTAGAAAGCCAAAACACAGAAAAAGGATTAAACTAATTCACCCTGATACAAGTACAAAAGTTTGAAATTGAATTCAGATATTCTGGTTTAAGAGCTTACACTATTATCTTACAGTATCATTTTCCCCCATGTTTGCAACCACTTACATGATTAGTAACAAGGGAGAATACATTTCAACTTAAAAAAATTTTTTTATTATCATTATTTTTAATCCTTATCCGAGAACATTTTCCCATTGATTTTTAAAGACAGTGGAAGAGAGAGGGAAAAGACAGAGAGAAACATCAATGTGATAGAGACACATCAATTGGTTGCCTCATGCAAGGCCCTGACTAGGGCCTGGCAGGGAGGAGCCTGCAGCTGAGGTATGTGCCCTTGACAGGAATTGAACCCAGGACCCTTCAGTTTGCAGGCCAATGCTCTATCCATTGAGCCGAACCAGTGAAGGCCATTTCAACTTTTATACCACATTGCACTAACTTTGCAACAGTTATATATACTTTGATACACTGAAAAATACATCATGCATCCATTCATCTATCCATCCATAAAATGCTTCAGAATGCTAAAGGATAAATCCCTAACCACTATTATATATGTAAATATGTACTATGTACATATGTATAAAATAACTTAAATCATAACTGGATATTCAAAAAATCATATGAAAAATTATGAGAGTATATATTTTCTTTGGATTAGATTGTATATCGCTAACTATTTGGGTAAAAGGATTTCTCAATATCATTGAGTAGCAAGGCAAAAAAATCACACATAAAAACATTTTCTTCAGTAATACTCTAGTTTTTCTTTGGTTTATTTTTCTTTAATAATATTCTCTCCATAATAAACTGTCTTAGCAGAATGGCATTATGACAGTCAATCTATTGTTATACATTTACACTTAAAGACACACATATTGAGCTTTATATTCTAAATATATAAGGTATAGCAGAAAGAAATCTAAAATGTTTTGAACTGAAGTAATTATATATAAATAATTTCACACAAAATCATCTCTAAATTCTGTTAAGTTCATCAGCTGTCTCATCAACTGATTTTTTGAAGTGGCAGAAAGACTGAGCACACTGTATCTAATGACAAAGAAAGTGAATGCAATTAAAATCCAACCTAGGGCAAAAGCTAATAACTGACAAATGAAGAGAAAGCATTAAAGATATGCTAAAATTATGAATTAACCTTGAATGGAATAATGCCAAAAAGTCTAATTA
Organism: Myotis myotis; assembly: GCF_014108235.1. Lineage (NCBI taxonomy): Eukaryota > Metazoa > Chordata > Mammalia > Chiroptera > Vespertilionidae > Myotis > Myotis myotis. The sequence continues at coordinate 63,614,061 of NW_023416335.1, read as the reverse complement.
ATAAATTTCACTAATAACTTTCCAAATTCTGAAGTCAATCACTTGTACTTTTAAGTCAAGTGTCCAACTAACTATCTCAGGGTGGTTAGGAAATGTTAACTTCCTTTTTTTCTGAGCAATTTCAAGTCCTTCTATCAGTAGTTATTTTACTTTTAATTTCTTTCCTATATTTATTGCAGATTCTGCTCTTTTCAATTTTTGTTCATGTTTCATGCTTCTGACTTCTCATTTAGTCACATCATAGGTCGTAAAACTGTACTTTATTCAAAAGACCACCAAGCTTACTTAGCTGACTATTTAATGGACATTGAGCAGAAGAACCGTGGTTGAATTTCCATTTTACTACTTAGTAGCTAAGTACAGTTGAAATTAACCTTTTGAATCTCTGCTTTCTCCACTGTACAGGAATTTAAAAATAACTATATCTGCAGATCACTTACAAGGAACAAACGTGTTACTTTGAATGTATCCTTCACTTATACAGATGTAAAATATTTTCAATGGTAAATGACAGTTCAACAATTCCCAAGGGTACAATTAGGAGAATGAAAAATGGCAATATATGTCACGGATTTTAAGAGGTATAAAATAATACAGTTCATCATATTCAATTCAGCTTTTTCATTTCACTTTATACAAATGAAGAACTTATTGTCACAGAGATAAATGTATCCAAGCTCCCACAAATATCAGACTAGGGACTTCAGCAAAAGTCTCTTGAATCATGACTATGTTTATCTTTTCACAATATAATCATTCAGGATGTACTAAGCAGAGAAGTTGCGGATATATACTGACAGGAAGGGAAGGCATGAGATCCTGTTTCCAAATTGGCACTAGGCTATTTTAGAAAGTCATGCCAAATATAAAACATTAAATAAAGAGTCCGGAGCAGTATTTTAAGTCTGCCTTTAAATTTGTGACTGTGGAGAAGGTACAAATTCAGTCTACTCCATTTCATTCATTTGTAAAATAAATAGAACAAGATCATCTATAATGTCCTTTTGCTCGGGCACTCAGCTTCCTATCAGACCCCATTGCCTATAGCATGTAAGGCTTAAGAGTTTTGCCTTATGATAAAGATCAAGTAGCGAAATCCTGGCTCAGCCAGGTGCTCTCTTGAACTTTGACACACTACTTGGTCTAAACTTTCTGTTCTCTAAATTGAAGATATAAATATTAGTACCAATTTATGGAGATGCTTTAAAGATTGTTATAATTCATAAAAAGCTCTTTGCACATGGGAAGTGCTCAGCCAATAGGAGGTAGTCATTTCCATTGGAATCATGAATGTGCACCTACCAGTACCAGCAGAGCTTCCTCCAGAGCAAGTGCTTAAGTATGAAAACTGCATAGAAAATTGGGTCAAAATTTTTCTAAGCTACTTGTGCATTATTCTGTAAGTGATATGGTAGGTACAGAACAAAAAACAAAAAAAAGGGACAAAGTTCAAAGATTAGAAGTTTAAGAAAATATGAATGAACCTCATAAGTAGCATTCCCAATAAATGGGTATCATGACATTAGTAAATTAATTTTAAAGAATATAACAATCTATCTAATAGTAGACAAACATGGTAATTAACTGTACCTCTGACATGCTTCCCATTGGCTAATCAGGGCGATATGCAAATTAACTGCCAACCAAGACGGCGGCCGGCTGCCAGGCAGCTGAAGCAAACAGGAGGCTTGCTTGCTCCAGTGATGGAGCAGGCCAAGGTTCCCCACCTGCCGCTGCCGGCCTCTGAGCTAAGAAACACTCTAAGAAACAATGTTGCAATTATAGAAGCTAAACAAACCCCAGAAACCTGCTTTCAGCCAGCCGGCCCTCAGAGCTGGAGCTGCCACAGTGTTTCAATTATAGAAGCCAAACAAACCCAGATACCTGCTTTCAGCAGTCGAGGTCTCAGAGCTGGAGCCGAGCCTCAGAGCTAAAGCCAGCTCTCAGCTCCAGTGACAACCATAGAAGGTAAATAAATCCCCGAATTAAAAAAGAAAAAAAAAGAAAAAAGGAGAGGTTGGGAGCTTCAGTCACCCGCCAGCCTGAAAACGGCCATCAGCCCCTTACGCAGCCTGACCAGGCACCCCAGTGGGGACCCCCACCCTGAAGGGTGTGTGACCAGCTGCAAACAGCCATCATCCCCTCATCCAGGCTGGCCAGGCACCCAAGCAGGACACCCACCCTGATCCGGGACACCCTTCAGGGCAAACCAGCCGGCCCCCACCGGTGCACCAGGCCTCTATGCTATATAGTAAAAGGGTAATATGCAAACTGATGCTAACAGCAGAAGGACTGGGAATGACTGGTCACTATGACACACACTGACCACCAGGGGGCAGATGCTCAATGCAGGAGCTGCCCCCTGGTGTTCAGGGCACTCTCACATGGGAGGAGCCCTACTCAGCCACAAGCCAGGCTGATGGCTGCCAGTACAGCGGTGGTTGTGGGAGCCTCTCCTGCCCCCTCAGCAGTGCTAAGGATGTCCGGCTGCAGTTTAGGCCTGCTCCCCGATGGCAAGTGGACATCCCCCGAGGGCTGCCGGGTTTCCAGAGGGATGTCTGATTGCCATCTTAGGCCCAATCCCCAGGGGAGTGGGCCTAAGCCAGCAGGTGGTCATCCCCTGAGGGGTCCCAGGCTGCAAGAGGGCACAGGCTGGGCTGAGGGACCCCCCCTCCCCTAGAGTGCACAAATTTTTGTGCACCGGGCCTCTAGTCCTATATAATAAAAGGGTAATATGCAAATTGACCCTAATGGCAGAATGACTGGTCGCTATGACACGCACTGACCACCAGGGGGCAAATGCTCAATGCAGGAGCTGCCCCCTGATGGTCAGTGTGCTCCCACAGGGGGAGCTCTGCTCAGCCACAATTGGGCTGACAACTGGGAGCACAGCAGCTGTGGCAGGAGCCTCTCCTGCCTCCTGGGCAGCCCTAAGGATGTCCGACTGCAGCTTATGGCCGCTTTCCACAGGAAGCGGGCCTAAGCTGGCAGGTGGACATCCCCCAAGGGGTCCTGGACTGCAAGAGGGTGCAGACCTGGCTGAGGAACCCCCTTCCAGTGCACGAATTTTCATGCACTGAGACTCTAGTATCAACATAAATTAAAACAAGTACTTCTTTGTGTTCATTCATGCCTCATTATTATTTACTAAAATCCTCTGCCATATAAATGTTGCATATATGAAATTATTTATTTATCCTATGACATTATTTATTGAAAGAGTTGATGTGAAATTGTATTCATTCAGAATGGAAATCAATATATTTTTTAAGATCTTGATATAGCAGGGATTTTAATGGGAAAGGAAATGAGCATACATTAAAGAATTTATCAGTGCTGATTCAGAGAGGAGAGAAACTTATCAAAAAAGAGAGAGGATCAAATAAAAAGCAATAAGACTACATAAGTAACAGGGTCACTTAATTTAATTTTTTTTCTTTTTTTTTTTTTTTTGCAATTTTGTAGTAGGGCTTGTATCTATTTCTTTGATGTTTATGTGGTTTTTGATTATATAGCCTAACCAATAGTTAATGTAGGAGGATTATTTCTTTTCCTAACTTTGTATTTGAACTCGGATGAAACCTATGGCTTCTGGTGTAATAGCAGTGCTCTTCTGCACGTGTGTGTGTGTGTGTGTGTGTGTGTGTGTGTGTGTGTATTTTCTTCTATTTATGAAATCATACATATGTATTGTTGAGACATTGAAATATTTGCAAATAAAAGTATTAAAATCACCCAAAGTCACCCCACACAAATTAACAAATATGTTGATATATGGATAGAATTATATGTGTGTTTTTATTATTCTACATGTGGAAAGGAGGGACTTGTTAAGGGGAGTACTCTTTATTTTGACCTTCACATTTCAGATATCAGCACTGTGCAATATACTAGACCCAAAGTTTTGTAGGGGACCCAGCCCATCAGGATGCTTAATAAAAAAAATATTTGTGAAATGATAGGTAAAAATTATCACAAGTATTCTGATTATCAAGTATTTTTCAAAATCCTGAGATTTGAATTGCTTCATAATAGTACTATATATATATATATATATATATATATATATATATATATATATACACACACTCACACACACACACACACACACACACACACACACACACACACACACACACACTAGGGGCCCAGTGCACAAATTCGTGCACCTTGAAAGGAACTGTGGGCCGTAAGGCTGCTGTGGGCAAAGAGCAGGTCTCTGCCCATCCTCCGTGCCCCTGCCCGGGCCCTCCCACTGCAGTCCCCAGTCCCTGTCTGCCAGCAGTCCTGCTCCCACTGCCGCTGCTCCCACACTCTGTTGGCGCCGGCCCCACTCACATCCACTGATGGCATGGAACAATTGGGGCTAGTGCCAGCAGCAGGTGTGAGGGGGGCCAGCACCATCAGCAGGTACAAGCGATGGCTGCTGCCCCAATCATCCCTCAGGAGCTGGAGGAGATGGAGAAGTCCTCAGGGGGGATCAGGGCCGCAACCTCCCCTCTCACCTGTTGATGGCGAGAAGAGATTGGGGCTGGCACCAGGTGCCAGTGTGGGTGTGAGTGGGGTTGGCACCAGCAGCAGGTCCAAGCTCTGGGTGGGATTATGGTGTGCAAGAGCAAAGAATGTTTAGTAACCACCAAAGTTTGCCCCCATGACAGTGACCGGCTCCCCGCCTTTGTCTAGCACCCTGCTCACCCTCTCCACCATCCCAACATGGCCAACGCCTGCCATGTTCCATGCTCTGCCGCCTGCTGCTGATGCCCACCATGCTCTGTGCACACCTCCTGGTGATCAGCACACGTCATAGCGACTGGTTGTTCGGTTGTTCTGTCATTCGGTCTATTTGCATATTAGCCTGTTATTATATAGGGCATATGAAAATTACCTAATCAAATTTATGTAATTCTCATGCAAGCAATTCTGCATGAAGTAATTGCTAGAGTTAGTATTTAACTTCAAAGTAACACAATTTAATTTATTTGAAAGTAATTTTAAATGTCTATACCACTTTACCAGAACAAAGTATTGTTTACTTAATTTTTTCACTTCTTAGAGAAAGTTTAGAAACTGGAAATTTAGGGTTATCCCTGTGGCTCACAGTTCTTTTCACCATTCCCATTCTTTCTTTCATCAGGTTTCTGTTCTGAGCAATTCAATGTTCCTAGTTATTGGGGAATCAATTATGTTGGAAACCTATCTAGAACAATACCACTTTGTAGTTTGGGGAGATTTACATCTAATTTAGCTTTTGAAATGTTTCACTTATACTCATCTAGAGCAGTTTGAACATACATTTATAGCTTACAAAAAATGAACCACAAATGCAATCCTAAAGCTTTCAGGAAGGCAATCAGACCTTAAAACTTATTGTCCATCCAATGTGAAGTACTTTCACAAGAAAACAAATGCAAATTATGTCAGTTTTCCTTAGAATTTAGCAAGAAGAAAAATGACCCAATTCTAACCATTTTGCCCAGGAAGAAAGAAAAATGCCTCTGCTTTTTGTAAAAATCAACTGTGTTAAAAAAGAGAATTTCCAATAAGCACATGGATTGATATGTTTTTCTTCAGAAAAATAAAACATGAGCCAGTTAATAGAACCCTTTATTGTACCCAGGTTTTAACAAAGTATCACAAAAGCAGGGATGTGAACTTGTGTTTTAATCTCCCACCTAGCACTGTAAACCCTACCTCAAGAACAAAACTTAAAAACATAAAAAAGTAACCTCTATTAAGCATGAATCGGTGGCCACAGCAGCTCTGTAAGCTAAGTGATATTGCCCTTATTTCTTTGTGGGGCTGCAGGTTTCTCAGACAGGTTAAGTCACTTGCTCAAGGTCACTTCACTAGTATGAGGCAGGCAAGCCAGGCTTTATGCTAAAGCCCCATGCTTTGTCCCCTGTATCAAGTTGTCTCCATATAAATAAAGATAAAATGATGGAGGAAATCGATGTGTAAATGAACTAGGCTGTATAAATTAGGAAAAAAAGATTTTGCTTTGTCACGAATGAAATGTTTCCACATCTGTGGAATGACTGTTCGTTTTACATTTACATTTAGATACTTTATTTTGCAGGTTTGTCTGTATTTTTTTTTTCTTTAGTTTTAATGTTTCAAACCACACATTTGTCTGTAGCTGTTTACAGTTTTTCGCCTTGAGGCTCTATTTCTCATGTAATGTTGTGTGCTTTCCGGCAGTATCATTTTTTAGTGAGGCTTATTTATCTAGTAATCAGTTATCTGGTTATTAAAGTGTTATATTGTTGGAATAGTCATGTTGTTTTTTCTTTAATCAGGGATATAATTGTGTTACATATGCTTAACTTTATATTTAAATAAACTAAAAAATGAATTTAAATCATTAGGATTAGCTTTCTAACTTACCTATTATGCTCCATTGCAAACAACAATTCAACTGAAACCATAAAAACAATTGGTGCATATTAATGAGATTTTCTTTTAATTTTGAATATGGATTTTCTCTAACAAAATTATTTTGTCTCAGTATTGTATTGTATAATTAATGTCACAAAATAATTACATAATAGAGTGTTCATGCACTAACTTTACAGCAAAACTATTGCTTGTTATAAAAACATGTTCCAAATTAATAAATGAAATATATCATTAGCTCCATATAACTGGAAAATATTAAATTGATGAATATAAAAATTGTATTATAATGTTTCCATGTGAACAGATATTCACTATATAAATGCATTCAGTCTTATGTGTTTATGCTTGTAAATACAAATACATACATTCATATGTGTGTATGCAGACAGAGAAAAAGAAATGGCCAAGAAGCTTGCATCATACAGTACAAGAGTGCCACCTTCTGGATTTAGTATATTTAGTGACAGGTTTTTATAATGTCCTTGGCTTCCCCAAAGTATTTAAGATTAATGATTTTTCTTGTTAGTTTTCCTTAATTTTACTATTCATACTTAAATATTGTTTTAATGTTACTATTCTTTTAACATACCTGGGTTTAATTTTGTATAGAGAAAGATTTTCTAGATAATACAGACTTCAAAATTTACTCCTGATGTAAGCAATTTGTACATCAGTGATAACAACAAAGCAAAACCAAAAGAAATGTAATTCATTTCATTCGTTTTCTAACTATCTTAATTAAGTCAGTAATAAATACAGATTTACCATATCTTGTACAAAATGTAATTGCAAAACACGTTTTAAAACAGATTTCACTGGACTGATATTCTAAATTTATATACACCTTGGTTTTATATTAAAAGTATTAAAATTTAATAGAAAATTCAGAATAAATATATGAATATTGTGCAAGTACATTTACATTAAGAATGATCAGACATTATGTAAATTGAGCAAACATGTCTTGGATTTACAGCTGTAAAATATGCTTTATCCTTTGAGGAAGCTGAATCATGATGTCCTTCCTCCCACACCCAAGACCTTACATACCATATCCAGAAATTGCTCTCTATTTAAAATCTGTCATTTTCAACAGTATAATAACTCATTGAAAAGAGTAATAAATAGTAATTGTTAATTTTATCTATATAATAAAAGATGTTGATCATTTTTCTATTAGCTAAATGTCAATGCTTTGTGAGGACACCTTGTTAACTATGGTATTAGGGGAAATTTGACTTATTTATTTTTCTTTTGCTGATATTTCTTCCTCTTTTCTCTTTATTTTTGGGTATAAAGATGAAATAGAGATTTTCCTGAGACTGTAAAGAATATCCTGTATTTGAAAGTTTTTATTCTGCACATGGATAAAACTAATCTGGGTAATAAATATATCAAGTATGCATAAGAATCTTAAGTATGTCAGAAGAGATATAGTATTTTTATGGTAGATAATATTTTCCAATATATTATAAATATTCTTAGCCACTGTAATATGAATGCTAATTTTATGTAATCTGTTTTTTAAAGGTCTCTTAAAGAATTTTTAATTCTTTTTTCTTTGGAGGAGGATTGGGAGTTCAAGAATCATGACACCTCCATTATATGTGTAAAATTGCGATAAGACATTACTTTCAACATGGAATAATATCCTTGTCCAGATTCTTTACCCTACAAACATTATCCTTTCACTCTCGAATCCCCAAATGACAGCTTCTCAAATACATTCAACACGTGGGAATATGCAATGTACTGAAACAAAATGAAAGTGAGTAAGGAAACAATTCATTATAATAGGAGAGAACTCTAATCGCTTATGCCTTAGAGGTCTACATGTAATACAAAGAATCTCAGAGTACTGTGGAAGACGATTCTCCCATCCTATCAATATTTCAACAAGGACATGTTTTGAGGCTCCTGCACCAGTTTCTGTCATACAGCTCCCAATGAAATCAGCATCTGTTCCAAATATAACACAAGCACAATTTGTACAAAAGATTTGCAGCTTTGTAAAGGATAGTATTTTACTTTCTATATGTAAGAGCTTAGAAATTACTAAGCCTAATGACAAGCAACTTCAAGAGTGTGGTGAGCTCTCTTTAGATGTATGTATGACCATTATGAAAAATAATAGGAACTAAACATAATATCAAAAGGACAACAAGTTCTTTTATTCCTTTGAATTTCTTAAAAGGAGATTTCCTGCAGTTTCCAATAGAGATTTATTTCATCTGAAATTTCTTTTATCATCCAGTACATTCCAAAAATATACTGTTTAAGTAAATAATTGAAGTCTTTATATTTTGAGTAGAATGAGATAAAACAGAATGTAAATTAGCATATAAAACTAGTAATCTCTTAACTGAATGGAGAGTACAGTGGGATTTTCAGAGACAAAGACACATGTGTATATTTTGTAACTCAGAAATATGTATACAGACTTAATGAGGGAATTCTTGCAGTGATTCTGCTAAGGATCTGTGTGCGTGAAAGAATCAGAATTCTCTTGATAAGAATCTCCTCCCAATGAAAGTGAAAGTTGAGCAAGTAGTTGATGCAAAGAACGGTCAACCATGGAAGAGGAAAGGTACTTATAAGCGAAGGCTGACACACGTTATGCATTACCCTTGAACTTTCAGATTCTTTTCAGGATTTCAAGAACATGGTGCTACTACCCTGGAAGCATACCTATATAAATAAAAGAGAACCATCACTGAAGCTTCTACAAGCAATTGAAAGCCCAAGACTGGAGCTTGGTAATTCTCCACAATTTTGGAAGAAACGTATTTGTCCCAGTTTCAGAGCGGTGACTCTGTTGATTGAAATGCATGTCACTCTAGTTGCCTTTAGAATGGTGGAGAAAGTCTCCATAGAAACCGGGACTCAGTGGTTCCAGAAAACAGTGCCCTCCAGGGGGAGAGGAGGGCCTATCAGATGCTGACAAATTGTCCGAGTGACTAATCATCAGCACAGGTGAGTGAACCCCTGGGGAATTTAAATTGACTCGGTATCCAAAATACTGTGCACGGTGTTGAAACAAGGAAATGAAGTGTTAGTCATTTTTACTGTCGGTCTTGAATAATCTTAAATGACTTAGAAAAACATCAAGAAAAGTAAAACCATGAGGCAATTCCTAAAGGTTATGGTATTCTTTAAAAGTGGTCAGATCTCCAGGACAGAATTCAGTTTTTTGAAATTACTAAAATAATACTAGGGCAAGATTGCTAATTAAAGATCTCTCTGAGCTGTGCTGGTTGTCATTGGAGAAAGGAAGAAAACGGCCCCCAAAGATCAGCTCTACAAACACAGCTGAAACCATGGGTGTTCATAGAATTATAACTGGTCTCCTAAGAAAGGGAGGTCAGAGCCCTGACTCCAAATGCCAGGTAATTGAATCTCCAGATGCTGACCACTTGATACCGTAGAAGCATTTCAGGCTAAACAAAACAAAACCAAAACAATGATTAAAAGTAGGGTTTTTTCACAAAAATTTCCACGTACTTTTATCATGTAAAAATTTGATTCTGTATTTTTAATTCTCTGATATAAGAAACAAGATTACTGACTTATTTTGTGTGCACTTTTTGTGTGTGCATTTTTGAATGGCTTACACCTTAACCACACTGGCTACAGTAATAAAATCACTGCTTTGTTCAAATGAGCAATGTAGTTGATCTGAGTGGTAAATATGTTTTAAATTTTCTGGGCCTTACATGTATATTACATTTCCTATTTGAGACATACTCTCATGCCCCTATTAACCATACTAACAACAGAGGGAGAAAGTGAGTAAAAAGCCAGAAAACGATAATATCAGAGGTGTCAGAAAGAATGAATAGCTTTTACTCTAAAGAAAAGCTTGAACCCTCCATTCCAGAACCTTTACAGGTTCTTATTTCATATCAGAACTCCACAGAATGAGGAACTCGGGTCTAAGTTCCCCTTAGACCAGCATAACACACACATAAAATAAAAATGAAATATGGGAGAGAGGGCTTGGAGGCCTCTCTGTGAAGTTAGAGTTTTAAAAATAAATATTACGCTTTTTATTATGAAATTGTTTTAATTAAAAGTATTAGGGAAGATATTAAATGTTCATACAAATGTTTTTCAAAATGTTGATAACAAAAGAGATTGTTGTTTTAAGCATCTTTATACCAAATTCTGTGACAACAGAATCTAAATCAGCATACAAAATTAGCAGCCTCATAACAGAATGGGCAGTGCAGAGGGATTTCCAGAGACAGAGGTTCAGGTGTGTGTATCTCATAACTCAGAGAGAAATAAAGATAATATGCATGCAATTTAAATATTTTAACTTAAAAAATGTATTTATTAATGATAATGTGTCTAATTTAAAATCTTTCTTGTATACCACATCCATAATACATAAATTTTAGTTTCCTATTTATGTATGAAAGGGAGAGACATTAAAGTAGCAGAAATATCAGTCTCAAAAAAAAGAACAATAATAACAACAGATAATATATTTTACTCTCCATCCACCCCTGACTCTTTTAAAGTTCTGTCAAAACCAATTTGACACCAGTTTCTTTTTAATGATTTGCCTTATGGAGTTTCTCTAAATTATTTAACTAAGCACATATAGAATAAATCTAATTTTCCTGTACTTTTACATCATCATTTTGAATATTTAACTAAATCACATCAGTAAAATAACACATGCCAAAATTAGAATAGTCACAGGACTAATACAACTAATTCTTGGTAAGCACAAATAAGCCAAAATTTCTCAATTTCCTTGGTTATCCTCTATAATAAAAGCCTAATATGCTAAGTGTCCAGTCGACCGGTCAGCCATTCAACCAATCAAAGCATTATATGCTAATGATATGCTAAGGCTGCTCAACCGCTCGCTATTACGTGCACTGACCACCAGGGGGCAGACTCTCTGGTAGGTTAGCTTGCTGCTGGGGCCGGGCCAATTGGACTGAGTGAGACAAGCTGGACACCCTAGAGCTCTCCCACGGTCCCTCCCTGGCTGGCCAACCTCCCACGTCCCTCCCAGGCCCCAATCATGTACCAGTGGGGTCCCTTGGTCTGGCTTGTGCCCTCTTGCAATCCAGGACCCCTTGGGGGATGTCAAAGAGCTGGTTTCAGCCCGATCCCGCAGGCCAGGCCAAGGGACCCCACTGGTGCATGAATTCATTCACTGGGCCTCTAGTAAAATAAATATAAGCATTGGTTAAACTGTTGTGTCTATTACATGGAAATAAATTATGAAAGTTTCTACTAAAATGTCTTGTCAGCAATTAAACAATGTTCAAAAGTAAATATCAACACCCATTTCTAAGTGAAATTTCTCATTCCTATAGAGAAATTGAAGTCTCCTAAATGAACTTTATTCTTCCTTTAAGCATATTTATTTCCAAAAATATTTTCTATACTATCATTTCCCAGCTGTAGCTACTTGAGTCATTCTCTATGGTAAATAGGTTCATTTCTTCACTTAGCATCTGCAAATTTAGTTAGACTAACTTCAGTCAATCCTGTGAATCTACTTTTCTGAAATTCCAGCTGGTCAATAAGACACATAAGGACATTTTAGCACAAGTACAATTTCCAGGAGATATAAAAAATACAATTGCTTCTTTAGAAACAAATGCATAAAGGCTTTATATATCCTTTTATGATCTAGACACAAATTTCCTTAGAAAATAGTGTTTCTGATGCAAAATTGAAATATTCAAAAACAATATATATGAAAATATACTTGTAAGATATAAAGGTAGAAGTTGATATAGAAATCACTTCTGCAGTGTGTTTTTTTAAATACCCACATGCACACACTTTATCCCAACATAGTTTATTCCATATGGGCATAATGTTGGGCTGTACTTTGTACTCTCCCCAAAATTCATATGTTGAAATCCTAACTCCTTATGTGACGGTAGTAGGAGGCAGGGCCTTTTATGCAGTGCGTCCAGAGAGCTCTCTCACCTTCTTTCCAACAAGTGAGGGAACAAGAAGACAGGAGCATGCAAACTGGAAGAGGGCCCTCACCATTATGTAACCATACTGCACCCCGACCTCTGACTTCTAGCCTCTGGAACTGTGAGAAAAACATTTCTGTTGTTTATAAGCCATTCAGTTCATGATATTTTATTATAGCAGCCTGAGCAGCCTAAGACATGTATGTCTACTTGAGAGTCAGTACTTGATAATTTATATTTTTTAAAAGCTCCACAGATTCTTAGATGGGTGTTTCTATATCTGAGAAGTGATTGCCTACAGTTGTCAGCCACAGATCACAGAAAAAAAGTGTTTGGTGGGAGGGAATAGAGAAACAAATGTAGACAAAATCAACAGAAGCATGATTGGGTTCAAAATCATTAAAACGTTGCTTCTTTGCGGCTTGATTTAGAATCCAAAATATGTGAGTGAAAATTTCACTAGATAGAACTCTTCTATCACATAATTAACTGGGGTACTGTCTTCCCACTGCATCCTGAAAATGAGGTTCCCCTTTAGACTTTGATATCTGAAACACTCATTCATGAGAAAGTGTCTGAGCCTTTCTTCTTCTTCTTTTTTTTTTTAATATATTTTATTGATTTTTTACAGAGAGGAAGGGAGAGAGATAGAGAGTTAGAAACATCGATGAGAGAGAAACATCGATCAGCCGCCTCCTGCACATCTCCTACTGGGGATGTGCCCGCAACCCAGGTACATGCCCTTGACCGGAATCGAACCTAGGACCTTTCAGTCCGCAGGCCGACGCTCTATCCACTGAGCCAAACCGGTTTCGGCCCTTTCTTCTTTTTTATGTTATTTTGACTACTGTGCTGCTGGTATGTCAATTCTGAATAAAATGAGAATTTATTTATTTTTTTCTTTTTCAAATGAGAATTCTTTCTTTTTTTAAATATATTTTATTGATTTTTTACAGAGAGGAAGGGAGAGGGATAGAGAACCAGAAACATCGATGAGAGAGAAGCATCGATCAGCTGACTCTTGCACACTCCCCACTAGGGAAGTTCCCGCAACCAAGGTACATTCCCTTGACCAGAATCAAACCTGGGACCCTTGAGTCCAAAGGCCAACGCTCTATCCACTGAGCAAAGCCGGTTAGGGCAAAATGAGAATTCTAAATGTTAGGAGAGAGACTCCATCATTTTCTTGTATGGCAGGAATGGGTCCCATATATTTGTCCATTTCTTGGATTAGTAAAGGTCCTCAAAGAGATTGTTGAACTAAAATTGGTGGTGGTGGAGCCCTCTCTGGTTTAGCTCAATAGAGTCTCAGCCTGCAGTCTGAAGGGTCCTGGGTTCAGTTCTAGTCATGGGCACATGCCAGGGTTGCGGGCTCGATTCCCAGTATGAGGTGTGCAGGAGGCAGCCGATCCATGATTCTCTCTCATCCTGGATGTTTCTACCTCTCTCTCCCTGTCCATTCCTCTCTGAAATCAATAAAATAAATAAGTAAACAAACAAATACATACATATATGCATAAAATGAAATAAAATAAAATTGGTGATGGTGGAGGTAAGATGGGATGATGTTCCTTTAGCCTCTATCCTCCAATATTTGTTCTTTTTCAAAGCTCTCTAGTTTTGGACTTTGACTTTTTCAAACTGTAAATACTTTAACGTCTTCTATTCTTACAAAAGTTTGACCTCTCTGTGCTTGACAACTTGACTAGGATTCTTGTCATATTACCTTTTCTTCCTTATTTTCCTTCTTACATTTGTCAAATATAACATGAATCTTTAAATACTAATTCCCTTTCTAACATATTAAGGACCAATACTACTTATTGAATTTAAACAGTTCTTCCTTTAAGAAAGAAAAAAAGAGACTTTTCTAAGGAACAAAAGAGTCTTTAGGCTGATGCATTCTTTCTCTAATTTGGGATGTTTCCTTTTGAAATCCCCAAACTGTTGTTAACATAACAGACTGGGAAGCATCTTTACTTCTCACTGCTGTTTTCCTCTGGTTCTGAGCAAACATGAATCCTAGAAGCAGGGTATTTCCAACACAGACTGTTTACACTTTCTGCTAAGCCACTGTTTGCCACACTTTCATTGATTTTTTTCCCTCTCCTCCAATTCAGGAAGATAATTCGTGTGCTGTAAAGACCCTATTTCTCTTTATTCATTGATGGGGTCAACTATAGCACTGGGTTTGAACCTACACTCAGCAGCTCTGAAATATATAACCATGATCAATGGTTATCTAATCAAAAAAGCTGATCCAAATTGAGAGCCTGAGATAAATTGCCACAGGCTATAGGATTTCACAGAAGTTCATCCCATAATGATTCCTTTTGTGATCCTGGATGTTATTCTAAACAGAATAAAGAGGGAGAAGATTTGTGATGGTCAATATAATTCTAGCTAAAGCACCTGGAATTAAGGATCCAGTGGCCAAAATAAATCACACAGGCAACCTGTGCTTTATTGAGCGGGTTCACCCTTACCCACATAAACTTCATTGCTTTTACAATTTGAAGTCCAAAACAAAACTCTTAAAGTCTCTTAAATGAAGTCCTACACATTCCTCTGTCAGAATTTGCCTGCTTGGAAAGTTGTCTCCCAGACTAGTAGCAACATTTCAAGTTGATTTATAAATGCAAAGGAAATCTCATTCATTCATTCATTCATTCATTCATTCATTCATTTATTAATGCATGCATTTCTTGTATAAATATTTCCTGGGGGTAAAAATATAATGAACAACATAAACTGATGAATAAAAATAGATCCAGAGACATAGAAGCATCAAACAGACCATCCAACCTCAGAAGGAAGGCAGCGGAGGGGGAGGGGGTGGTAAGCGGTCAAACAAAGGACTAGTCTGCATGCATATGAGCAAAACCAATGGACACAGACAATAGGGGATGAGGGCATGTACTGGGGGGTGAGAGCAGTCAATGGGGGAAAAGGGAGATATATGTAATACTTTAAACAATAAAGAATTTAAATTGAAAAAAAAGACTAAAAATATAGTCTGAAGTATTCTTCTAATCATACATAGCTGCTTTAGTGAAAAAGAATAAGAACACATACTCTATTCTCCAGGAGATATCAGTGTAACGGAGGTGATACTGAACAGAGGATTAAACGACTAATTTTCTAAAGTTAAGGTAAGCAGTGAAGGAAAAACACAGAATGCAGGTTTGGGACTAACTTAAAGAGAGTTCCCAAGTCATAAACATTTCCATCTGAAAATATATCAGACATAGACATGACACTTGAAGTCATATTATTTGTAATAGCCTGTAATATGTCCTTTTTTCATTCTTTATATAATTTATTTGTCTATCATGTGTGTTTTTAGCCCATTGGCAAAGGCATGTAGTACAATGTAAAATAGAAATGCACATAGAAAAACTTGTTTATTTGGTTCCCATACTCAGAGGAAAATAGTTTCCATTGAATATGGTTTTGTAGAAAAATTGCTTTCTTTTATTTTTTCTGAGATACTCATAATGAAATTAAACAAATCCTATTTCATTTTATATAGAATTTTCAACATCAGCAAGTATGAAATTTTGCATTTTTTTCTTATAAATTTAGACAATTATAGATTTTTACCTTTTTCCCCTTTGCTAATGTGCAATTGATCGTGTTGTTGCTGATAGTTTTTTGTTTGTTTGTTTGTTTGTTTTTTATTGTGCAGAAGCCTTTTAGTTTGACATAATCCCATTTATTTATTTTTCACTTCCCTTATCTTTGAGGTCAAATTCATAAAATCTTCTCTAAGGTCCATAAATTTAGTACCTATGTTTTCCTGTATGAAATATGATGTTTCAGGACTTATATTTAGGTCTTTGATCCATTCTGTGTTAATAGTTGTGTAAGGTTATGTTACCAATAACCTGGGTTCATTCTTTTGCACTTGCCTTTGAAGTTTTCCCAGCACCACTTATTGAAGACTTCCTTTATTGTATGTTTTTGGTTCTTTTGTAAAAAGTTATTAGTCCATATACATGTAGGTTTATAGCTGGGCTCTCATTATGTCGCATTGGTTTCTGTGTTTATTTTTATGCCAATATCATATTGCTTTGATCACTGTCACTTTGTGGTGTGATTTGAAGTCAGGGAGTGTGGTATCACTGCATTTGTTCTTTTTTATTGGGATTGCTTTGGTTATTTGGTGTCTTTAGTGGTTCCATACAAATCTGATTTTTTTTTGTTATTTCTTTTAAAAATGCCATTGTTATTTTGATAAGGATTGCATTAAATCTATATATTTGATTGGGGAAATATGACCATTTTGAACTATATTGATTGTTCCAATTCTTGAACACAAAATATCTTACTATTTTTTTGTATCTTAATTTTTTAAATAATGTCTTATAGTTCTCAGTATATAGGCCCTTAATATCCTTCATTAAATTTATTCCTATTTTATTATTTTTATTGCAATTGCAAAAGGAATTGGTTTTAGTTTATTTATTTTACTGAAATTTCATTGTTTGTATATAAGAAAGCAATGGATTTTTATACATTGATTATTATATCCTGCCTATTTATTCTGTATTTGTTATTGTTTCCAATAATTATAGGGTGAAGACTTTAGGGCTTTTATAAAAAAAAAAATCATGTCATCTGCAAAAAATGACAATTTTACTACTTCATTTTCAATTTAAATGCCTTTTATTTTTTTTTCCTTTGCCTGATTACTCAAGCTAGGACTTCCAGTACTTAATTGAAGAATTATGAGGCCAACATTACCTAATGTTACCTTGGTATCATAAATGGGCAAGAATAACACACACACACACACACACACACACACACACACACAAAACAGACCAATATCTCTGATGAACAGAGATGCAAAAACCCTAAACAAAATATTAGCAAATTGAATACAACAATACATTTTAAAGATAATACTTAACATCAGTTCTTCAAACAGACTAATGCTCATTTACTCTCAAATTTGTCTATCTCAAACTATAATTTTTTAATCTAAAGGGTTTTCTTTATACTATATGTATTTAGTATAGACATAACCATTAATTAACTTCTATTCATCTGAAAATTGGCTTATTTCAACTTCTATTTTAAAAGATTTTTTAGTGTAGATTTCTAAATTGACAGTTATATAATTCCAGCACTTTAAAATGACATTTCATTGATTTGTGGATTCCATTATTTCGACTGAAAACTCATGAATCCATTTTAATGGGCTCCCTTAAAGGTAAGGTGACTTTTGGATAAAGGTAAAAGTGATCAAATTAGAGGTCGTTAACAGAATAATCTATTATAAGGAGTCTTTATTCTATTGAATACTTTTTCTTCTTTTATTCTCTTAGTTTTGTCTTGTGTCACAGATTTACTATTTTTTAAATATGAATTTTTAATTTTATATTTTGAGTCAGTAGCAGTAGCTACTACATTATGAAAGCAGACAACCCAATAGCTTTGTAATTATATGTTTATTGCAATCCATATAAGCATATTTGCCCACACTCTGGAAATAAAAGGTAAATATTGACATGTTTCAAGATTTTAGAAAAATTACAATTTGGACAAAGGTGGTTACTCATTAAACATCTTAAATGTCTTAATTTAACATATAATTCTGTGTAATGATGATTCTTTAGTGTTCAAACTTTTAAATAAAAATTACAAATGGACACTTTGAGCATTAAATTGGACCACACAAAATGAAGTTCTGTTTTGAATAGTATAATTCGTCTTATAATTTTCAATTGCTATCAATTATTCTCTAAAAGCTATAAAACTAATATACTTTAATGCTTATGTGGAGCATGTTCTAAAACCATCATTACTGCCACATGTCCTGCCTAAATAGTATTTTACTCTTATTAATTTTAAACTGTTACAATAAATGCATTTTGTACAAATTACATAATAAAAGACAAAACCAAATTAGTGACAAATTTTACATATTTATAAACAATAGCAATCTTTCCTGTGAAATATGCACATATTTATTTGATATATTACCTATAATAAAATATACTGTACCATAATTACAGATATGGAATTTTGTTTCTTAATTAAACATCCTATATAATAAAGAGCTAATATGTAAATGGTCGTCATGCCCTCACACCATAATGGCTCAGACACTCAACACTGGGAGAGAGGAATGGGGACCAGCCAGGCACAAATGAGCTCATGAGAGGGGAATGGGGACCAGCCAGGCTGCAGCCTGGGAGAGGGACAAGCCGCACGCCCCGCAGTCCGGGGAACCTGCAGCTGAGTCCTGGGTGAAGCAGGCCTGGGTCCTGGGTGCTTGCGGCTGGCCAGAGGGAAGAAAGACAGGTCCTGGGTGCCTGTGACTAGCCATAGGAAGGAATCCTGGGTCCCAGGTGTGGGGAAAGGCAGAGGCAGTTAGGGGGGATCAAGCAGGCAGGCAGAGGGGTTAAGGATGATCAGTCAGGCAGCCAGGCAGGTGAGCAGTTAGGAGCCAGCAGTCCTGGATAACAAGAGGCAGTCGGACATCCCCTGAGGGGTCCCGGATTGGAGAGGGTGCAGGCTGGGCTGAGGGACCCCCCCCCATGCATGAATTTCATGCACTGGGCCTCTAGTTGTCTATAATATTGTTAGAATTATTAAATATTAATTCTGTCATTTCACTTTCCCCAAACTCATTTGTTGGCTTTTAAAGCTAAAGTACACATTTTCAGATAGAAATGAGAAAAACTCTCTAGCTCATCCTCCACCATGATTTCCAATAGCATTACCTGAATCTTGTCATCTAATCTGAAACAGTCAAGGTAACGATTCATAAAATGCCTTTTTATTATAGAATGAAAAATAGCTTCTACCTTCCATGTTGATTACAAAACTGCTAATCTATACTTATAATAGACAAATATGTAAATTGACCATCCCTCTGCAACACCCACAGCCAATCAGGAGTGAGTATGCAAATTAACCCAACAAAGATGGTGGGCCTGTGGGCAGCGCACATGCACACAGGTGCCAAGTGGCCGGGGGCAGGGCGGGAGAGCAGGCGGAGAGCAGGCAGCTTGGGGAGTAGAAGCCCAGAGTGCGGGGAGCACCAGGAATTCTGGGAATCGTAGTTCTGGTGGCAGCCCCTGGACCAGAAGCAGAAGCCCAGAGCGGTGGGAGCACTAGGAATGCTGGGAATCATAGTTCTGGTGGCAGATGCATTGTGGGATCTCCTAGACACTAGACCAGTGATGACAAACCTTTTGAGCTGGGCGTGTCAGCATTTGGAAAAACCCTAACTTAACTCTGGTGCTGTGTCACATATAGAAATTTTTTGATATTTGCAACCATAGTAAAACAAAGACTTATATTTTTGATATTTATTTTATATATTTAAATGCCATTTAACAAAGAAAAATCAACCAAAAAAATGAGTTTGTGTGTCACCTCTGACACGCATGTCATAGGTTTGCCATCACTGCACTTGAGCAAAGTGTGCCTGGAGCAAGTTACTGTTGCGGGTGGGGGATGGAGGGAAAGAAAAGGTGAGAGACATAAGTAAAGTCAGACTGTCAAGGAAAAATTAATAGGAAGATACCCTGCAACTTCTAGGAAATCTCCACCAATGGAGCAAAGAAAAAAAAAAAGACCTCTATTATTCTGTGAGCACCAAACCAAACTGGGTTGAGGTCTCAGACAATTTGCTCATATGATTGCAAAGACAGACAGAAACTCCCAGATTGGAGAGGACTTCCCTGAGGGCTCCCAGATTGGAGAGGGTGCAGGTCAGGCTGAGGGACCCAACCTGCTCCCCCCTAGTCCTATATAATAAGAGAGGAATATGCTAATTAGCCATCATGCCCTGAGATGTAATGACCAAGCACATCACAACCAGATCACCACGGATTAGCAGGAGGGTGGGCCAGCAATGTGCAACCAGACTGCGGAGAGCTACAGGAGGGGGCAGGACAGCAAGCTATGAGGAGGGGAGGGCAGAGCTACAGGAGGATGGGGCAGTGGGCAGAGAGCTACAGGAGGGGACAGGGCAGCAAGCTATGAGGGGGGGAGAGCAGAGCTACAGGAGGGCGGGGCAGTAGGCAGAGAGCTACAGGAGGGTGGCAGCAACCTACTGGCACACAGATTCATGCGCAGGGCTACTAGTTATATATATTTTGACTTTTGGGGAAAGCATAAAGCATTATAGACTTAAGGAAATGTATGCAGAGTATACTAATAGAACTACAATTTCTTTTTTTTCTTTTTTTTTTAAATACATTTTTTATTGATTTTTTTTACAGAGAGGAAGGGAGAGGGATAGAGAGTTAGAAACATCGATGAGACAGAAACATCGATCAGCTGCCTCCTGCACACTCCCTACTGGGTATGTGCCCGCAACCAAGGTACATGCCCTTGGCCGGAATCGAACCTGGGACCCTTGAGTCCGCAGGCCGATGCTCCATCTACTGAGCCAAACCGGTTAGGGCAGAACTACAATTTCTAAATAGCTTTTAGAATATAAATCAACTTGCCATTTGCCATTTTCTCAATTATTTTCATTTTCTATTTTAAGACAATTTATTTTTAATTATTTAATCATTTGATTATTTAAATTGTTCATATTTAAAATATCTGCTATGAGTTAAATGTGTGAGGGATAAAAAGAAAATTGTCACTCTGAATAAAGATTCCAACAATATAATGGAAAGACATTAAACACTGATTTTAATTTTCCAAACACTTAAACATGTTTATTTTTTATTGAATCATCTAGTTTTTGAGTCACAAATATAAATGTAGAATTAAATGTATGATTTTTTTTATCATTAGTGCATGCACAACTTACATTCATTAAAATTAAAATCAGCATGAACTATGTAGAAAACAAAGCTTTCAAGTTTTAATTGGCTTAATCACAAATTTATTTAACTTCAAATATACAAATAGAAAACTTTCTTCAATATACAAAATTATTACTGATGAATTAAAACTATGAATTTGAGAGTTCAAGAAACATGATTGGAGATTAAAACCATCATCTTAATCATCATTATTTCTTTAACTAAATGAAAAGCAATTTAAAATTAATTCCAATTCTTTAATTAATTATAGTAATGAGTATGTTTGATTAACATAATTGTTTCTAACAGTGTTATATTCAGGCAGAATGGAATGCTGATTTTTAATATATAAACTTTTCGCAATATTATAAATAGGCTTATTGGGGTATTTAAAGATGGCATAGTCTAACTATAAATGATTCAATTTATTTTTTTATTTGAAGACATGTTATACATAATCCACACATTACTTTTTTTTTCACTATGACAATTGTTAAGTATCTATACTGAAAATATTATTTACTTTCCCAGGCACTCATATAGAAGAAGTTAATATCTACCACAGAATTGTGAAGAAAAATGAAGCATATAATTAAAATTCTTTGTAAATTTTCTAGACACATATAAGGTATAATTATAACACAGATTTTAAAAAAATAAAGTATGTATTACCATGATATATGTAGGCCATAGAATATGTATGGTCTCTGTCATGCAGCCATAAGGTCTGCTCAATTCTGCTAAATTCTGCCCTTGTAGCACAGACAATATATAGGCAAGTAGGTGTGGCTGTTTTTCAAGAATTCATTTACAAAAACAAGTGGTGGTCCTATCATTTACTGACCCTTGGTATAAATGTTAATAAACATTAAATTTTTAATAAGTTTAATTATAAACCGCTGTCAATATAAGGAATACATTTCATTTAAAGTATGTAGTTGAGGTAAATGACTCCTGCTCCAATTAGAGAGAACTTGCCAAGTCAAGCTTTTTTGTATATCTACAACCAACCAAAAAATTAAACATATACTTCACATAATAGCATATCAGAAATGAAAGAGACATAATGGAGACTATCTGCCCATAACAAAATAGGGAACACTATTTGCTATAAAAACAAAAACAATGGATATATTTCAGAGACTTATTTAGAAATAGTTACTTAAATCCCAGAATCATGCCAATGGTGGGGGAGGGGGGACAGGGGGTGGAAGGGGGACATCTGTAATACTTTCAACAATAAAGATAAATTAAAATAATAATAATAAAAATAAAATAAATCCCTGAATCACACAATTCTGTAAGAGTGAAGAAAAAAATGAAAACGGAGTTGATGGATATGACTTAATTTCTAGTTTAAATAATTTCAGAAGGATTTTGTATGCTGTTTACAATTGACCTAAAATAAGAGAAATTCATCCTCTCTGCTCTCTGTTTCTACTTTGCATTTTTATGCTGTCAGGTCTTTCTGACTGTCATATATATAACACCATATGACAAAATTTGAATATTTCTGTAACAGGCAGAGGGGTCCCTTAAATGTATGAACTATATAATGTCCATCTAAAAAATTTATGCAGTTTTTATAACTTAAAGTTCAGACTGCTTTTCTTGGCCCACAAGACCCTTCCTAATATGGTTTCTACCAACTTAAGAATGTGACCTACTCACTGATCTTGTCCTCAGTCTCTGAGCTCCAACCCATTGTTTTATCTGGTACTTGAAATGACAAATTCATTTATGTCTAATGGCCTTCATATTACCAATTCTAATCTTCCTCCAGATTTTCACATGGCTGGAAGCTCATTCAAATTTTATCAGATTAAATATAATTTGGGGGTGGCTAGTAGGTATTAACAATTACATTTACATGTATTAATTTAGAGATGTCTGTGAAGCATCAAAATCAGAGATGTTAACTGGACAATAGAATATATAAATGGGAGTTTACAGGAGAGCACTATACTGAAAAGTGAAATATGAGAGTTGTCAATACTTGTGCTGTTTACAGATATGAGAAATGATGAAATTATTTAAGAGTTTAAGAACATGGTAGTAGAGAAAAGTTCGCTTTTCATAATCCATGGGGATGAAAGACATACTAACAGAAAAGTAAGTTCATGGAAACAGAGTTGAGCATATTAGTAAGGAGATAGAGACCAATTCCCTAGTAAGCTGCCAAGAGGCAGAATAAATGAGGTCAGAAAATTATCCATCCAGTTTCTCAAGGTGAAAGTTCTTAGCTTTATTGACAAAAGCTAATTTCAAGGGTTGGTTGGAATAGAAACACATGAACCAGATTGCAGTGAGTTAACAATATATTGATATTAAAGCATTAGGACAGTTGAATAAATCACTGTTTTTGAAAATTTAAGGTCAGGAAAAAGTCTAAGAGAGAAAGCATGAAACAATAATACAGAATTAGAAAGAATAAAAAAATACTATATAGTTGTTTCATTTTGGGGGGGAAGGCTATGCTTTCCTTGCTTCATGTGAGAAAGGAAATTTCAGAGATTTCAAAGCTTATGTGCATTCTTCTGGATGCATCAGAAGGGAGGAGAGCTTGATAATACACAAGCAAAGGGATTTCCATGCATAGCCACACCCAGCAGAGGCAGCCACAAACCAAGGATCTCTTGAACCTTGAAACAGGTTGCCAAGGGTATGGCATAGACAGTGTCTAATATTGGCTTGCACCATAATCCTTTCCAAGAGGCCCAGAATAAACATACCCAGTGGCCAGCTTCAGACAGCATTGGAGCAGGATCCAATAAGCTTCACAAACAACATATCCAAAGGGAGATCAGACCAGGCACTAAACACAGCTGAGGCAAGCTCTGCTTTTTTATTTTTATTTTTTTTCCATTTCTTATTCTATTTTTTTTTTCTTTTCTAATTGTTTCCCACTTTTCTTTTGTTATTATTAATGTTTTTCTTTTCACTTTTTTATTATTTTTCTTTTCTTATTTTTTTCACATTTTTTCTTTTTTCTTTTCTTTCCTTTTCTTTTCTTTTTTTCTTTTCTTTTCCTTTTTGTATTGTTTGTTTGGTTTGGTTCGGTTCTATCAGCACCTGTAGAGCATTTTGCACTCTATGATCAGGATTGAATCTCACAGTCAGCCAGCCTCGAGGTTGTTCTCACACATGAATAGGCCAACACAAATGAAGGCCTAATTACAACAGGAGGGCCTATCAGGGGGTCCTCAAACTACGGCCCGCAGGCCACATGCAAATATAAATATTGTATTTGTTCCCATTTTGTTTTTTTACTTCAAAATAAGATATGTGCAGTGTGCATAGGAATTTGTTCATAGTTTTTTTAAAAACTATAGTCCGACCCTCCAATGGTCTGAGGGACAGTGAACTGGCCCCCTGTCTAAAAAGTTTGAGGACCCCTGGATAATCCACAAAAGGGACATTCCTAGAACACCCAGCTCAGGGGAACAAGAAGACTTACCACTGGGTCCTATAGGACACCTACTACATAAGGCCACCCCATAAAGACTGGGAGTCATAGCAGTTATACCTAATACATAGCAACAAACACAAAGAGATAGCAAAAATGGGGAGACAAAAAACAAGCCCCAATTGAAAGAACAGGAGGAATAGCCAAAAAAAAAGAGCTAAATGAAATGGGGCAAACAACTTATCAGATTTAGGTTGAAAACAATGGTTATAAGGATGTTCAAGGAACTTAGTGATAACTACAATAACATAAAAAATGACATAGAAACCATGGAAAATAATGAGTTAGAAATGAAGAATACCATACCTGACATCAAGAATACACTGGAAGGAATAAAAGTAGGTTGGATGAATTGGTGATTTGGAAGACAAGGTAGAAAAAACACCCAGCAGCAAAAAGAAAAAAATAATAATTACAAAGAAAGAGGCTAATTTAAGGACAATATCTGAAATCATCATCAATTTGGAAGTCTGAAAAGGAAAATCATTAGGGGATTACTGTAGAGTTGTTAGATAGTGTTAAATATCATTTTATGTATGTGATTCTGTATTTATATAAATCCTGTCATACAGACTTTGTTTGTGACTGGACACAAGTTATTAACTAATTGCTTAGGGAATACTCCTTTCTTTGACTTGATATAGATGGCTTTTTCCTGGACTATTTTTTTTCCCCATATGTACTTAGCTCAGAAATACTTTGACATTTGATATGTTTGTTAGAGTCTCAGTAGACAGAGCTTTACTCCAATGTTTAAATAAGGATTAGCTACATGGAAATTGATGTTATAAAGAATGGTGACAGGAGTAGCAAAGGACCAGAACTCTAAAAGACAGAAGCTAGAAACCATAATATCTCAACATGGATGCATAATATGAGCTTCAAAGGAACAGAGATTTGTCCTCCCTTTCCTCCTCCTCCTTCTCCTCCTCTTTCACCTCCTTTTTCTTCCCCTTCTTCTTCGCTTGTTCACCATTGTCTTCTTCATTTCCTCTTTTTGTTGTTTGTTTGTTTATCTTTCCAGAAAAATATAAAGAACTACTTTGGACATGTAAATGAAGGAAAGAAGAGAAAGAAGAAGCAGGATAGTGCTCTCAAGCTCAGGACTGAGAACTATCATACTTTAGTTATTTAACACAACATTACAGGCATTACTTAATAACTGCATATATACAAACCCCCTCCCAAATGTAATTTCCGCTCTG
Source organism: Myotis myotis (assembly GCF_014108235.1). Lineage (NCBI taxonomy): Eukaryota > Metazoa > Chordata > Mammalia > Chiroptera > Vespertilionidae > Myotis > Myotis myotis. The sequence continues at coordinate 63,588,257 of NW_023416335.1, read as the reverse complement.
AATGAGGGGAGGGGAAAATATAGACTCTGTAGTCCTAAACTTCACAGTGAGAACTTTTAGCACTCATTTGAAACATTTGTAACTATAAAACATTTAGGATATACAAGGTGGGGCAAAAGTAGGTTTATATTTGTTTGTGTGGAAAATAATACAATAATTAATAAATAATAATAATACAATAATAAACTGTGATTTGCATACTCACAACTGCAAACTTACTTTTGCCACACTCTGTATAAAGGAATCACTTTCATTTCCCTTGTCTCTCTTCCTCTGTATTAGTTTTGTGCTTTATAAACTACTAGAGGCCCAGTGCACAAAATTTGTGCATAAAAGGGGGGGCCCCCTCAGACCAGCCTGCACCCTCTCTTATCAGGGACCCCTTTGGGGATGTTTGACTGCCTGATGCTCTTGTTATCTGTTTTGTGCATGTTCATGCACATAGTGTGCTTGATAATTTTAAATGTTTTCATTCTACTTTAATATGTGTGCAGTCCTACAATACAAGAATCATCTCTTGTGTCATATAAATAAATAGTATTTGAGTAAGAAACATGAATAGGTGTTATCAAATAGTTGCTGAAGTAAAAATAGCATAGCCAGTGTAGTATAATCATCCATCTTGAAGTTCCAAATTTCTTCTGCAGAATGAAAAATTGATTCAAAAATTTCAGCCAAGTGAAAGAAGAATTTAACTGCTACTAGAATATAGTCATCCTGGATGACATGGCACATTCCCTTTGTTTATTCCCTTGATAACTAAGATTGAAAAATAAAATAAGCAAGTAAACAATTGTTGTAAAGATTACCCCTTACAAAAGAAAAATGATGATGGTTAAAACATATTTTGATACAGTTATTGAATTTTAGAAGAAATTACTGAAGTGAACATAGAGTGAGTAAATTAAGTTATAATGAAAAATCAAAGAGATGGATATCTTCCTAGGACCCTACTGGAAGTATGTTGCTTAAAGAAGAATGTATTTTCAAAACCCTTCCAGTATCCTATGTGATTTAATGCAGAGAGCAATATTTTAATATCTAGACATACTTTTTTTTCTGAAACACCTTTGTGTTAGGTAGGAACCAGATGCCAGTGAAATCAAGGAGATATTAAAAAAAAAAAAAGGTCTTCTCACCCAGCTTCCATCCCTTCCCCTCTGACAGCTGTCAGCCAATTCTCTGTATCTATGAGTCAGTTTTTATTTTGTTTGTTAGTTTATTTTGTTCATTAAATTCAAATATAAGTGAAGTTATATAGTTCGGTTTCCTGTAAAGGTGCATCATCGCACATACACTGACCAAGACCACTCTGACCTCATTCCACTTGCTCTTTGTCACAACCAGACACAATTTTTGTTACTGTTGTTTCTAGATAATATCTTGCTCACTTTCGTCTTAAATACTTTCCATGTGTTATTCCCTCTGCTTAGAAGGTCTGTACCAGATTTTTTATTTCATAGATGGCTTCTCATCTTCAGAGTATTCTTCCTTTTGTCTAAGAATAAATTAAATCCGCTTTCATCTACCAGTGCGATGGTGGGATTAATTCTGTTTGGTGCCAGGCTGACAAATCTGAATCCTAATTCTGCAATTTAGTAACTGTGAAATCTTAATACAGTAATATACCTTTCCATTTCTCATTTTATCTATAAATTGTAGCTAATAATTGAATCTAAGTGATTAGAGTGTTTTAAAGATTAAGTACAGTAAAGCTTAGAAGATGGCTTGGCACACACAAAAAAACTCAGAAATTTATTAAGGTGTATTTACCAATGATATATATTTCATTCTGTGTAAAATATTGTCCCCTTTTTATATTTCAAAGAAAATACTAGGAATAGGAGGATGCTAGAGATTTGAGGCCTATATTACATTTTATTGAAAATTTCCAGTTTTTTAATCTATTAGGTTATTATAAACTAATCTTATAATAGATATGAATCTTATTGTTTTTTAAATATGAAAAAAATAGACATATAATAAGTAGACATCATATTTTCTTTAGCCTTAATTATGTTTAATGTAGCTATAATATTTCATGGTTACTTTCTTTTGCATTTTTTACTAGTTGAGGAACAATAAAATGACATGGCAGGCTGATAATACCTATAAGATGCTTTGGCCTCGTTGGTGTTTAAAATGCAGGCTACAGAATAACTTCTTATATAATTAATTGTCCCTTCCAAAAACTCCTTTTAAAATAGGTTATAATATATGATGGACAGTAGATGATTCTACACAAGAGAATATTTCCATATGAAATTTCAGTCACATTTTCAATCATTTCACAATTTTACAAATTGCACTAATGTGTACTTTCATAGTAGGGAAATTCTTCACCGTGGATTTTAATATATTGATGTCCTGGTTCCACTACTTCCTTAGAAATTTCTAGGCTGTAAATGAACTTTTAAAGTAGAAGTCAATTAAACTATATAGTCTTCAGTACCTCAATTATATAAAAATCTCTGCAGGAGTTTTAGCTATACAGAAACATCCCATTATCTGATACAAAACTATACCTTGCTAAAATTAAATTATTATTCCTTTAAATATAAAACAATTAAGTTTTGTAAATGACTTTTCAGTAGCTTACTAAATATATTAAGTAGTTTAAAGAGTGATTATGAGATATAATTGTGTGATGAGGAATTGTTAAATAATTATCATAGTCTAACTTGAATAATTTTTTTTTAGATTAAATACATAATTTACCAAATAAGAATTTACCCTCTATGTCCTTGTGGGTGTGGTTCAGTTGGTAGGAGCATTCTTCCCATACACCAAAAGGTCACAGGTTCAATTCCTGGTCAGGGCACATACGTAAGCTTTGAGTTCAATCTCTGGCCCTGGTCCAGGGCATGTGTGGAGACAATCAATTGATGTTTCTCCCATCTATGTTTATCTATCTATCTATCTATCTATCTATCATCTATCATCTATCTCTATCTTTCTTTTCCCCTCTCTCAAAAAAATCAATGAAAAATGTCCTCATGTAAGGATAAAAAAATAATAAAAAGAATTTACCCTTCACAAATTTATTGTTTATAAAATCACTGTCCCTTTATGTTTTTTTGTTATCAAAATGAAAAAAAATAATAAAACATTTATCTGAAGCATTAGAAACATTCAAATGTTAAACTGTTACATTTCTATAAAATATATTTTAGAAATTAGAAATACTTATGAGTTGTTAATGAAGCCATATATCTCATTTTACAGTGGCTATAGAGTGTTCACTGGCTGTAAATATGACAAAAAGGTAATGAAATCAGACAAATTATAACAAAGAAATGGATACATAAGGCATTGAGTTATAGGCAGTCACTCATATTTGAACTGAGTTTGCTTACCCACATGTACTGTAAAAACAAATATATCAGGCTGATTGAAGCTCAAGATTACTTAAGGAATATATATGGAAATAAAATATTCCTACTGGGTACCATGGTCCAGCATTGAATATGAAAGCATGTGACATTAGTGACCTTGTTTCAAATATTTAACTCAGATTAGAATACGTTTACTAATAACATGGTGTATTCGACTATGCTAGCTACTACAGATTTTTTTAAAAACCACTGTTTTAATATTGAAACATTTGAAAATCTAGTGAAATGGTAAGAAAATCCCATTGACAACCATAAATTATACAAGAATATTGTATCTTAATTATGAAAATTTAAGAGAAGTAAAATAAACAACAGCTGGTCAATATATCAAAGTAAAAGAGAGAGAGAGAGAGAGAGAGAGAGAGAGAGAGAGAGAGAGAGAGAGAGAGAAAACATCTTCATAAAGAATAAGACAAGCTCCTTGAAGCAATGGTGCTTTAGACAGACCCTTAAGTAAAAAGGTAACTTATACAGGCACATATTTAGGAGGGAATGTCTTTTTGAAAATAAAGGGGAATGTAATGTATAAGTAAAAAATGTGTTAAATGATAAATCATGGAATTGGTTGGAGTGTCATGGGTAAAGTATGAGAGTGAAAGTTAGGATGAGACCATATTGTAGAACACCACTGTTCCTAAGGTTAGAAATGTTGACTAAAATAACTGGTGGTGGTGATACATTACTTGTGGAAGATCAAAGAAGCATGCTTGGAACTATTTCAAGGTAATGAATCTCATGTTGTGATAAATAAAGATGGAGATGTGGGAAGAGGCAAGGATAGTTAGCATCTCCTATGACAAGAAGACATGGTGAGAATGGGAAGAAATGGATAGATTTAAAATGAAATACAGGTTAGATATTTTAGAGTTGTGCAGCTGATTAAAATAGGGGGCAGGTGTACTAAAACTCATAGACACAGAGAACAGTATGGTGGTTACCAGAGGAAAGGGGGAGAAGGGGTAGTATAGGGTAAAGGGCCCCAAATATACAGCAATGGAAGATGATTTGATTTTGGGTGGTGGGTATGCAATGAAATATACAGATCATGTATTGTAGAAATGCATATGGGAGCGCACTGACTACCAGAAGGCAGCTCCTGCATTGAGTATCTGCCCCCTAGTGTTCAGTGCGCATCATAGCAAACCGTCATTCTGCCATTTGGTTGATTTGCATATTAGGGTTTTATTTTATAGGATAATGAACCCACAGAAAGAGAAACTAAAAAGAAAAATCAATCCCATTTACCATTACAACAAAAAAAGTAAGATACTTGGGAATAAACTTAACTAAGTCGGCAAAAGACCTGTACTCAGAAAGTAAGTTTATCTTAACAGCACCTTAAACATGAGTAAAATTAAACAAAATGAAATCTAAGAAATACAGATGTAGGCCAAAAGAGAGAATACATATGGTGAAAAAGAAAACAACAAAACTCTTGAGCTAAATAATAAACTTCACAAGCTCAAATGGAAAGTGACCCTATATTTCTATATGGCATTGATCCTGCAAGAATCATTTGGATTATATACACTTAGAGAAACTATTAATGTTAGTGCCATTGATGAGAAGAAAGTGCTGAAAACAAACAAGTTTGCCTAAGATGACACTCCACTCCCCGTATTATAAGGACATGATAACAGAAGATATCCAAAACTATTTGCTTATGATAGTCTAGTGGTGAGATGTAACTTGCAATTGCCCAAATTTATACCATTTTAATAACCTGGTTATTAATAGCAGGAAAGGAACCAAGGAGAGCTAGATACTATAGGCATGCCATTTGTATAGCTTTGCCAGGAAGCTGCAGTTTAATACTCTCCAACTGTTCCCCACAGATCACTGGGGGAAGGGACTGGGCAAGAGACACATGCCCAGTAATGTCTGGGTGCAATAAGAAGATGATTGCCTGTCAGTTATATCCGGGAGCAGGACATTGGCTAAAATAGGCATGGCCACTGCACGGGCATGATGTCTGAAATACATAGACCGATGAACAAAGGCAGTTCCCTCCCTGGACCTCTGGCTCTCTCGTTGGAGAGGTGTGCTCTCCTGCTCTGCACCCGCCTCGATGGCCCACAGCCATGTGGGCCCCACACAGCGGACTAATGGTCTGTGATTAGCCTGGTGCCAGGCTGGCCTTAACTCCACCGTGGAACAGAAACTCTGGCTTGGCTTCTGGCTTTGCTGCAGCCCCAGTTGCAACTTTTCCAGGATCAGATGAAGGGAAATGGGACTTTGGAAACTGATGGATATGATTACATGTGTATAAAAATCACCCATTCTTCTGTGCCAGTCTTAGAAAATTATTTTTCTCAAGATATCATATGAGCCCCACTTCCACTACCAACAGAAATTCCACCTGTGCATTTCTCCGATAACAAAAGAACTAACTGTGGTCTATGAGAGCGTAAAGAGCAGAAACGCAGGTGGTAGTTTTCCCATTCATATTTCTCCCCTCACTAATTTCTATCACCACTGATATTTTGGGTACGTGGGCAGGTCCATATCCACTCCCTCCTATGTGTCTCTACACTTGCTGTTTGCATCTGCCGGATAGGTTCATTTGTCCTGATTCTTTAGGAGCAGCATTTTCATCAATTAAGTTTCAACCTCAGTTTAATCTATTAAGAGAGACTTGCCCTGAGTATACTATATAAAGTAGTACATGGCATTTCTAACTTTCTAAGCAAAACTTAACATCTCTTACAAAGCTACTCTTGTTATTTGTTTTATTATTTATTTATCTTCTTTCCCTGCTTCACCTCTCCTTCTCCTCACCAGCTAAAATACAAGCCCTATAACAGCAGGAAAGTTGCATGACTTATTCATAATTGAATTTCTAAGAAGTGTCAGATAACAGGGATTTTATTTGCCTTCTCCATGGCTGTACTCAGGGAATAGATCATTTTTAATACTAAGAAAAATTTAAGAAACATTACTTAAGTGAATGAATGATTGGGATGAACAAATTAATAACTAAAAAATGATAGGCCAAAGTTGGCATGTGGATATTTAATAAATGAGTAAATGAATCTCCATGAATATCTAAATGTAGGGTATAGGAGGAAGAAAAATCACAACAAAAAAGCTATCAGTGTGGTAGGAGAAAAAAGGGGGAGAGCAGCATTTGGAAAAATCTTCGAGAGAGAGAGAGAGAGAGAGAGAGAGAGAGAGAGAGAGAGAGAGAGAGAGAGTTGCAAGTACTCCAGAGGACAAAAAAAGATAAGGTATCAAGACACTGTATGGGCCCAGCCAGTGTGGCTCAGTGGCTGAGCATCAACCTATAAACCAGGGGTTCAGGGCACATGACCAGGTTGCAAGCTTGATTCCCAGTGTGGGGCATGCAGGAGGTGGCCATTCAATGATTCTTTTTCATCATTAATATTTCTATCTCTCCCTCTCCCTTCCTCTCTGAAATCAATAAAACATATTAAAAATATGCACATATACTGTATGGGATTTGTCAATTAGGAGTCTATTTTGAGGAATTTTGTTAAAATGCCAAGTAATGGAAATTTAATATTTAGACTGCAGACATAAACAAATAAATAATGATCCACTCTCTTACCCATGCTATTGGTCTACCTTCTCAGGGTGGATTGTATTCATTATCCTAAATCAAACACTGAACTCAAGTAAAAAGATTATTAAAAGGACAATAGTTTCTTTCAACCTTTTATGAGCCTACTTTTTGTAATGAACTCTTTTTACTTCCTGCAATAAACTTTTTAAATTGCTAAGGATAAAAAGATGGACAGTATATGTAGAGTGGGAAGCAGAAATTAAGTCATTTCATAAATAAGTAGTATATGGAACTAGGGTTAAAAAGGATATATTAAGGCTACTGTGAAATTTTCTTAGAGATTAGCTCTGAGTAGAGTTGTAATGGAAGACTTCCCTGAGATAGTTAAATGTCAGCTATGTTTTGTTCATTCCCTATGCAAAGGGAGAGGGTAGGATGGTATCATTCAGAGGCTAAAACTCAGCCAAAAGCCTGAAATGCAAAGGTGAACAAACAAACAAAAAAGCCTAATACCCAATAGCTGGGACACAGTGAGCAAGATGGAGAGAAGCATGGCATGCATTTAAAAATGTAGGCAAAAGCCAGATTATTCAAGGCCATACCGACTATGTTAGGAACTGTATTTATCTCAAGAGCAATGCAAAAAAGCTATGAGGAGTAAAGTTACTGCACTGAGAATGGTTGGGAGTAGGAAAAGGCATTGATAAAGTAAGATTTTTAGGTAAGGAGAACAATAACTCTTGGTTTGTCAAGGAAGTTCTTGTATAAGTCTATTACATTTGTGTAATTACTTATACCAGACTTTTTTATGTTCAAAGTGTCCCAATCTGAAAAATAAGTTATTATAGTCAATATAAAAATACTTTTGTGCTTCTCAAGAATTAGGGATTGAAGATAACATCAAGTGGATGAATTTAAGATGTTTTTAGATGTCGAATGTCAGAATCTGAGAGGAATGTGGGAATGAGAATGACAAATCAGAGATGATGTCAATCAAGACTTTTAGTCTGTATAACAGGAAGAGGGTAGTCCCACTCACCAGAAACACTGGGACATGGTGCAGTTTAAATGCCAGAAGTGCCAGGAGTACAAAACAAGAGGGACACTGAATAAATTCAACTTTTGACACCTGGAGTTTTAATGGTCTATGATACATCCTATTGGACATATCAACTAGGTAGAAAAATGGACCTGATACTTCAACTATAGTTCTACACTGAATTTCTAAATGATAATTGAAAATAAAGTCTGGATGAAGTCCTGTGGTAGAGGTAACTGGCTAACAAAAGACCAAGAACTGGTTGTCAAACATAATATAGTAGAAAAAAGGAAGGTAAGCTATCAATAGATACCAAAAGAAGATGAAGAGAGAGAAGAAAAATAGAAGATATGGTATTCCACAATCTTACAGAAAAGACTATATCAAAAGCAAATACTGAAAAAATTGGAACTAAGTTTTCTAATGTGTTATATATGACTAGAGGCCCAGTGCATGAAATTCTGCACTCAGGAGGGGGTTGGGGGAGGTACCTCAGCCCGGCCTGCGCCCTCTTGCAGTCTGGGAGCCCCACAATCAATCGCCCCACAGAGGGAAGCTCCACCCACCCGCTGCAGCGCCACCACCAGGTAGCCTGGGCCTCCCTCTTTGGGTGATAACAGAGTCCCCTGATTGATCTCCCTGCTGGCTGGTGGCTTGGGCTCCCTCTGCGGGGTGATCATGGGGCAAAGGTAGGCCCCCCGACCAATCGCATTGCACCTGCCTTGGCTGGCCTGGCGCCAGTGGGTGTCATAGCGTGATCACCTGGAGGGTCGATTTGCATATTATGCTTTTATTAGTGTAAATAAGGCCCAGTGGCATTAACTACCTGGGTGCAGTGTAAGGAAGTCTTTGATGTCTTTACATACAAATAAAATAAATCCCATGAAGCAATCATAATTTTAACCTTCACCAAATTTTTCTTTTGAACACAATGCCATTACATATTATTTATTCCTTTGCTAATTTTGTTGTCCTCTCCCATTTGTTAGCTTAGGGTATGATAGCCTAACTAATGTTTTTGGCCATTTCAAAAATACAATATAATCCTTTTCTGATTTCCATGTCATGTCATTATTGCATTGTCAATCTTCAACTGTTGGCAACCACACTGACTATTTTCTCTGAATTACTGAATGTGACATGAGAAAGCCACAAAATCATGCTAGTACAATAGTCCATTCAACAAATATTTAATGTGCCAGGCATTTATTATGTGCCAGGCTCTATGCTAAACAACGGGGGCACCAGAATGTGAGCAAATGAGCAGATGGAATTCTCTTCTAAGTGAGTGCATTTGGCCTAATATTCAGCAGCTTGCTAGATACTTGACTTTTTATAGACTAAAACGTATAACTCCTAAAACAAAAATGTCATTGCTGCATGAGAATAAGCACTTGTTTTATTTATAAAAATGTGATTCACATAAGCTAAAGGAAATCTGAATAAATTAATTATATTGTTGGAATATTCACTTATATTTGTGATAGTCAGATAATGAAATGATTCAAACAAAATTAATATATACTATTAATACTAATTAATATATTAATATATACTACAATAATTCAGAAAATAATTTATATTAGTAGTTAAATAATATCTCATTAAAATGTTAAATGATTAAAAAGTAAATTGCTAATTATTAGATAAGTAATGAAACAACATGTAGCATAGCAATCATTGCAAAAACAAAACAAAACATCATGAATAAAATTGGGAATAAATGTAGCAAAATACCACTCTAGTAAGTACTCTTTCACAAAATGCCTAATAGACTAACTCAAGTAGTAAATCAAAAGACTACTATATAAGCAAAAAGGTTAAAATCCCAGATATACTTTTCAAAACATGGTATTCAAGATCAACTTCTACTTTCTGCAATATGGCTAACTAAATATCTTGAAAATATATTTTACTCAATACACTTAGAGCAGATTGATAAAATGTTTTAAAAATCCATAAATACAGAACTGAATTCACAGAAAAAGTGGATAAAATATGCAATAGACAAGAACAACAAAAATGTAAGAAATAACTAAAAATCAGAGTGGTAAGTTACTTCTACAGCTATGGCTGCCTAGCATAACTAAACAAGATGCTTGTCTTTCAATGGCCATGTAGGGTAGAGTACAATATTGGTTTCATGCAGGGTATTGGGAGAGAGGTTTAACTCCCAGTTAAGGTTTATGTAAGAAACAACACATCCACTGGCTGAATAATGAGAGAAGGAAAATTGAAAATTGCCTAAGCTAAGACTTGAGTGAAAATAAAGCCAATTTGAGTTCTAATACAGGCACATTCTGAAGAACGTCTCAATTAGTATTTCCTTAAAAAGAATATCTCTTGGTTTTTAATATCCAATTTTCCTATTAAATACATGTCAGCCAGTACATTACAAGAAAAGTATATGTACATTCACAAAATTCATTACAACATTATAAATGAACATGTGGAAAAATATCAAATTACATTTCAAATGAAATTCATAGGATTTCAAAATCAAATTATGATTTTTGGAAAAACACTTGAAGCATCAAACAAGATAATATATATCTAATCTAATAAAAGAGAAATATGCAAATTGACCACACCTCCACTATGCCCCAAGCCACGCCCACCAGCCAATCAGAGCGACTATATGCAAATTAGCCCAACCAAGATGGCGGCAGGCAGCCTCAGAGCTGGAGCAAGCAGGAGGCTTGGTTGCCCCGGCAATGGTGAAAACCAAGCTTCCCACCTGCCCTGGCCAGCTGTCGTCTCCGCTCAAGGCAACAAAGTTTCAATTATAGAAGATAAATAAATCCCAGATACCTGCTTCCAGCCAGCCTCCACTGGGAGCTTGGGTGGCTGGGGGCCATGGCCAGCCTGAAAACAGCCACCAGCCACTCACCCAGGCTGGCCACACCATCATGGGGTAAGGGTCCCCACTGGGGGGCTTGGCCAGCCTGCAAACAGCCATTAACCCAGGGGTGGGCAAACTTTTTGACTCGAGGGCCACATGGGTTCTTAAACTGGACCGGAGGGCCGGAACAAAAGCATGGATGGAGTGTTTGTGTGAACTAATATAAATTCAAAGTAAACATCATTACATAAAAGGGTACGGTCTTTTTTTTTTTTAGTTTTATTCATTTCAAATGGGCCGGATCCGGCCCGCGGGCCATAGTTTGCCCACGGCTGCATTAGCCCCTCACCCAGACTGGCCAGGCACCCCAGCAGGACCCCCCACCCTGCAGGCGGTGTGGCCAGCCTACAAACAGCCATCAGCCCCTCAGCCATGCTGGCCAGTGACCCCAGTATATATATAAATGCCTAAGCAACCAACCAATCATTTGACTATCCGAGCTGTAGCTATGATGCGCAATAACCACCAGGGGGCAGACACTCAACACAGGAGCTGCCGAGCTGCAGTTCTTGGGTGACGCACCCAGATCCAGAGAGGAGGAAGCCCGATTCCGGGGTGCATCACCTGAGAACCACCCTTTTGCAATCTGGGGCCCCTTGGATGATGTCGAAGAGCCAGTTTCAACCTGATCCTCACAGGCCAAGCTGAGGGACCGCTTGGTGCATGAATCCATGCATGGGGCCTCTAGTTATTAATAAAATGGTCTTCTATAGGAAATAATGGGAACAATTTACAACCAAAGTGATAGAAACAAGATGTTTCTATATATACTTTTTAATAAGGAATTAAAGCTAAGATAAAACATGAATGCTAAATTTTAACTAAAAAATAATAGAACCTTATTTTATATTAACATTTGAAGTACATATAAAAAAGAATAAATTCCATAACTTTAGAACACAGAACTATAAACAATTATTTGGGTTACATTCTGAGAACCAAAAGAACTATACTTAATATGCAGTATTGACTGAAGTCAACAGTTTATATACAATATAGTTCCTTAATACTCACAATCACCCTAGAATATAAATACACTGTTTTTGAGCCCTACTAGTATAATTTTGTAAATAAGGCAATTACGGTGCACAATACCTGATAAATTTGCTGTAGAATGAAAAAATTGGATAATATGTCTCCAGAGCCTTCACAATCTACAGCTACACTGCTTCTGTAATTTCCAAATGATTTTATGTCCCCATTCCTAAGTTTTATTTTCCCTAAGTGAACAATATTCCACTAACGGTTTGAAATGTTTAATCTATATAATACAATTACTAAGAATATATGCCAGACAAACAAAGGGGAAAAAAGGTCATTCAAAAATATCAATAATAAAAATATATAACAAGAGTAGATACACAGACTGACTGTCTTTTATAGAGACAAATATTTGTTTCTGCGCTTATTGTGTTCTAATATTTAATAAAATATAAGTTTTAGTGTCTATTAAATGTGGTAAGCAGTGGAGTAACTAAGAAAAAATAATTTATATTACTGCAATTTTCAAATCTGTGAAGTGAAAATTCTGCTATTTTTTTCTGCAAAATCATGTTATCTTAACATTTTAATCTTAGAAAACTTTTAAAAAGGTTATTTTCTAAAATTCTTACTACAATATTTATGATTATTTTACAAAAATCACTGAAAACTATGAAATGGAATTGTTTAAGAAAGTCAAATTGACCCATAGAAAGGTCAAAAATTTTTTAAAATTAAAGATCATCCAACTAGCAGCAATCTCATTTTTGGAAAATTAATCTAAATTCTCATTGTATTTGCATTTTATGCATTTTAGATGACACAAAGTTTCCCATTTAACAATGAGCAGTAATTCCTCCTTTTATATTTAACTGAAAAACCATTTAACAGTGATGATAGTAAGCCTACCATGTCGTATATTTTGAGAAGACAATATTAGGATTTTTTTTACTCTTCTATGAATACTTACAAACATATCACAGATACATGTTTTTCTTAAAAAAGTTCCTTTTCAATGATGATTATCTGAATGTTTTGAAAGAACACACATAATGTTTGTGATTTTCTGAAACAGTTATTAAAATCTTAAATAAACCAACATTTTTATGACCTGTTGTCTATTCCCTGAGGCAATACCAAAGGATGCAAGGAACACACTACAATGGGCCTTTTCTGATTATTCTGTCCATTACGCAGTGAATGCTTAAATACTTCTCCAAAACAAATGCTTTTTCAGTGAGAATCCTGATGAGTTAAGTATCCTTCATTACGATGAGCACCTATATATTTTCCTTTATGCACAACTTCAAGGTAACCAACTTACTGAATTATATTCATGAGGAACAAAAGTAAATATATTGTGTGTAAAGAAGATAAATAAGTTTTACACAGCTGCTGTTTCACGATTTTGGAAAAGTTACTTCATGCCAAAGTCAGTGAATATGAAATCATTGGCATCTTTACTGAAACCCAGCACTTCTTGCACAAAAAAGCAGTAAATCAATCTAAGAGAGTGATGGGGGAGGCAAAGCAGGGATATAACATCTGTTGAGGAGTTTATGCATCTGGCCGAAAGAAAGGGTTTTTTATTTTCATAAAAGGCAGCTTTACCAGACTGTTGGTGGGAGTAAAGATAGACCTTTACAACAAATCTTTAAATAGATGGCAAAGGAATTGAAAATAAAGTGTATTTGTATCCTTTTTAAAAAATATATTTTATTGATTTTTTTTACAGAGAGGAAGGGAGAGGGACAGAGAGTTAGAAACATCGATGAGAGAGAGAGAAATATCGATCAGCTGCCTCTTGCATACCTCCTACTGGGTATGTGCCCTCAACCAAGGTACATGCCCTTGACCAGAATCGAACTGGGGACCTTTCAGTCCGCAGGCCGATACTCTATCCACTGAACCAAACCAGTTAGGCCTGTATCCTTTTTTTGTACAAGATAGAAGATTCATCCTAGGGAACACAACTTTGCACACATAGTATTGATTAATGGGCCAGTGTCACCGAAAACTTGAGTCTGTGTGTCTTAGGCTGGACTATAGGTAGTTCTGATTTGTGCACATGAGATCTTTTCACAGGCATGTTCATGTATGTGACACAATGTCCCCAAACACATAGTAAAATACATTAAATCCATAGAGATCATAAAAGTAGCAAATAAAATGTTATGAGAAATAAGCCCATTGTTATGTAAGGAAATTGGGGAAGGTTTATTTTAAGTAAAATATTCAGGTTTTTTTTGTTTGTTTTTTTTTAAATAAATCTAATCATTTGAGAAGGGGGGAGGGGAGCTTTACAAGTTAGGAAAAAATTAGAAACAAGTCTTAACAGACTACAAGATCAATCAGTATGTGTCATCAATTTGACATTTTAAATGTGTTTTCCATTAAAATATATTTAATAACAGAAGTGGAAGTCAATTCATCATCAGTGGTGATAATTTATTGTGCTTTGTACTCACTGCCACTCCTTAAGGGAAACATTGACCAACACTGAATATCTAGAGACAGTTAAAATATCTAAAACTACAGAATACAAAGAAGCACAAAGACTAACATAACTATTTTACACAGACAAGGGATAAAAGAATGATGTATTTTTTCATATTCAGTATGTGACAGACTTTAAACTATACATTCTAGGGGTGACATAGAAAACCTCATCTATTTGTTCTGTCTTTAGAGGCACAGGTATAGAGCCTTGACGTTAGGTGAAAATTTATAAAAGGGGTAGAATCATGAGAGAGACATTTTTGGGAAAATGCCTTAAGAACAACAGGAACATTTGTGATGGTAAATGTTGCTGAGACTTTAGGAAAGTTTCAAAGTTGTGTCAAAAAAAAAAAAAATCACTGAGGCTTTCAAAAGAAAACAACTGCAAGTCAGACTACGAGGGTATCAATAACATATCTGGGTTTAAGGGGAATAAAATGTATATTGAGAATAGTCTATTTTTTGGAATTGAGCACCAGTAAAAACCATAATATAACATAAATAGAAGCAAAATGTGTTTGTAATATAAAATACTAGTTTGATAATAAATCTGGTACCATTACAAAGATCCCATTTACTATTGAGATTTCTCAATAGGATGATGATTATACCCACTTTCAATTCTTGGCTGCATATTACAATCACCTGGGAATCTTTTTAAAATCCTGATTCCTGGGCCTCATCCTCCGGAAATTGTTTCTTTGTTATGGGGTGGGGCCACAACATTAGTAACAAAGAAACAGAATTAAAACTTTATTGTGGGGAGCCGCTACAGTGTTTTGGACAGGTTCAAGCCTTGGACTGAGGAGAGGGCACAGTCTTCTCATTGCCACGTGCAAGTCCCAGTTTGGAGGGCAGGGCCCTCCCAGCACAATTATAGCCAATAGCTGTAGTTGTAAGCTTGAACCTATGGTCCGGACATTTGGCCCTACATGCCTGAGTGATATAGGCTTGATAGAGTTCAGGTGCATGTAGTTGAGTAGGATTGAAACTCAAGAGAATGTTGTAAACAACTTGGTCACACCCTTACTTTGCCTTGTAGCATCTGCTATAAAACAAAGGCATGGCTGTGGGCGTGATCGCTGTCTCTCAGAGAAGCAGTGTACCACCGAGACCAGGCTTTCATTCTCTTGTCTGTCTTTTCTAAGCCTTTCAGCCTCCCCCACTCAGGTTCACCCTTGGCCATACTGGCGCGGCACACTCCCAGGGAACCACGCTCCCAGGGCAGGTTCCTGCCTCAAACCCCACCCTTGTCGGAAACAGCTCCGGGAAACAGCTGGGGAGGGCGCAGCCCTTGGCAAAGCGACCCAGGATTCAGTGGGTCCACACTCTGAGGGCAGGTTTCTGCCTCAAACCCCGCCCTTACAGGAAACAGCTCCAGGAAACAGCTTGGGGGAGGGCGCAGCCATTGCCAAGACAACCCCTGCAGGACTGACTTCCTTCCGGTTGGTCGCCAGCCAGACCCCGGTCATGATGAACACCACCCATGGTTTTTATATAAGTAGATAGCTTTAAAAAGAAATCACCTCTCCTCCCCCTAGGAAAATAGAGGAATACCACTTTAACCCATCTCTCTTACTGAAAACATTGGACAAAATCTAGCCAGTTTGGTTCAGTGGATAGAGTATTGGCCTGTGAACTGAAGGGGGTCCAAGGTTCCATTCCGGTCAAGGGCACCTGATGGGGTTGTGGGCTCAATCTCCAGTGTGGGGAGTGCAGGAGGCAGCTGATCAATGATTCTCTCTCATCATTGATGTTTCTATCTCTCTCTCCCTCTCCCTTCCTCTCTGAAATCAATAAAAATGTATTTAAAAAGTTATCTCCCCCAAAAATAGATTAATGTAGGTTAACTAAATAATAAATAGAACAGGAATTATTGCATTATTTATATATTGACTTGGTGAAACAGTGAAAAGCATTGACTTTTTGGACAATTTAGACTGCCAAAATTTAAATGCCATCAAACTAAAATTACAAAAAAATGTTTCTTGAATATGTTACTCCTTCTACAAAGCCTGAGTGATTCACTGATAGTTCCAATTCATAAGTTCACACCTGTTTGTATTTTATGAAGAGACAGTCAATGATTAATCAAATTTTAGCAGCTGTCATAGTACTGAGAAATGGTATGGAGAAGTACAGCAATGCATAATAAATACCAGAAGCAAATATTTGAAATACACATTACTGGTAAACAGTAAAAATATTACAGAAAAACTCTTGTACTTTGACTTCACCATTTGACTTTAATATGTAATCAAGTCATATTCATCTAAAATAATCTTTTAGAAGTTAACCTTCTCTAGGAAGAAATTGTATTTGGCCTAAAATTGATTATCATAGAAAAAATTGAAAGCCAAGTCTTAATCTAATACCAATCAAAAGAGCATGCATCATATAATTTTAGGTACTATTAGGGTCCTTCAGATGGTTAAGCATAAATCCTCCAAATTGATGAGAGCAAAGTGCTTAAGTTTCTAGGGTAATATTAGAAGACAATAAGTAGCAATCCAGATTTAATTATAGTCACTGCTCTTCCCAAGAGACAAACATTCATGATAAGTTGATTGTTTTATTTTAGAAAGCATTGAGTTCATGAGTTTTAGTTTTATATCCCACATATGAGTGAAATCATATGGTTCTTAGCTTTTTCTGACTGACTTATTTCACTTAGCATAATGTTCTCAAGGTCCATTCATGTCGTTGCACATGGTGCTATTTCATCCTTCCTTATGGCTGAGTAGTATTCCATTGTGTATATGTACCACATCTTCTCTATCCAGTCCTCTACTGCAGGACACTTTGGTTGTTTCCATGTCTTGGCCACCTTGAATAAGGCTTCAATGAACATAGGGGTGCGTATGTCTTTATGAATACATGATTTTGAGTTTTTTGAGTATATACCCAGGAGTGGGATTGTTGAATCATATGGAAGCTCTATTCTTTTTTTTTTTTTTTTTTTTTTTTTAAATATATTTTATTGATTCCTCCACAGAGAGGAAGGGAGAGAGATAGAGAGTTAGAAACATCAATGAGAGAGAAACATCGATCAGCTGCCTCCTGCACATCTCCCACTGGGGATGTGCCCACAACCAAGGTACATGCCCTTGACCGGAATCGAACCTGGGACCTTTCAGTCCGCAGGCCGACGCTCTATCCACTGAGCCAATCCGGTTTCGGCGGTAGCTCTATTCTTAATTTTTGAGGAATCTCCAGGCTGCTTTCCATAGTTGTTGTACCAGTCTACACTCCCGCCAGCAGTGAATGAGGGTTCCCTTTTTTCCACAACCTCTCCAACACTTGATATTGCTTGTCTTGTTGATAATGACCACTCTAACAGGTGAAGGTGGTATCTCATTGTAGTTTTGATTTGCATTTCCCTAATTACCAGTGAAGTTGAACATCTTTTCATATACCTCTGGGCTGTTTATATGTCATCTTGGGCGAGCTGTATTTTCAGGTTCTCTGCCCACTTTTTGATTGGGTTGTTTGTTTGATGTTGAGTTTTACGAGTTCTTTACATATTTTTGAAATTAAACCTTTGTCAGAGCTACTGTTTGCAAATATTATCCCCATATGGCTGGTTGCCTCTTTGTCCTGTTGTCAGTGTCTTTCGCTGTGCAGAATCTTTTTAGTTTGATACAGTCCTGTTCATTTATTTCTGCCTTTTCTGCCCTTGCCTTTGGGGTCAAGTTCATAAAATGTTCTCTATGATCCAGGTCCATAAGTTTGGTGCCTATATTTTCTTCTGTGTAACTTACTGTTTAGGGTCTTATATTTAGGTGTTTGATCATTTTGAATTAATTTTGTAAATGGGAACACACTGTAATCCAGTTTCATTCATTTGCATGTGGCTTTCCAGTTTCCCAGCACCATTTATTGAAGAGACTATCTTTATTCCATTGTGGCTTCTTTTTCGGAAATTGTCTGTCCATGTACATGTGGTTATATAGCTGGGCTCTCTATTCTGTTCCATTGATCTGGTTGACAGAGGGAAGCGGGGTAGGGGATCCTAATATAAGGTGACAGAAGACTTTTGGTAGTGGACTTATGGTGCAATATACAGATCTTGTAAAATAGAAACCCACATCTGAAACTTATATGTTCATGTTGACCAATGTCATCCCAACCAGTTTAACAAAAAAAAATTTTTTTAAAGGGTCACACACAAAAAGAAAACATTGAGAGCTGAGATCAAAAGGACATTCACTAAAAAAAAAAAAAAAAAAAAAAAAAAAAAAAAAAAAAAAAAAAAAAAAAATTAGCTGAGAAAGTAATTCAAGCAGGTTAGATATTTATGTTAGTGAAAAGTTAAGGATTCTGAAGATTGATAGCCAGCGGTTTGCTTTACCTAAAATACCAAATACCAGTGAATGTGGGCGGCCTCTGAGGAAATGTAAGAGTTGGGTAGAGAACAGCAACAAATGTTTGTCAAATTCTTAAGTGCAGTTCATCAATCAGGATTCGACAGTTTAAAACACAGAAGAACAATTTTATTATAGTAAGAACTTTTTAATTGAAAGAAAAAATGTTGTCCTAGAAATTGTCTAAGATTCTTAGTAAACACTTTATAGTTTTTTATGAAATTTGCTGCTCTTTTTGTTTTATTTTTATCTCAAAAATGTTAGGAGATTGGAAAAAATAATGTTAATCAAAATATATATTTCCTTCCGAATATTTTCCAGAACTCAATTAAATCTACCATCTGTGTTTACAGTTGTATTTAGTGAAAATTTACTAAATAATTATATATATATATATATTTAAACATCTATATGATATATAATATCATACACACACACACACACACAAACACACACACACATCAGGTATGCCATAAAACTACTGCATGCAAAGAGACTCTGATCATTTCATTGCTTCATTGGTTTTGTTTCTACCAAACCCTAGAGGCATCTTCACATTTAATAGCTTGTTGTACTGCAGGATGACTGAATAGCAGCTTGCCCTTCTTGTATAAAACCTTAGAGGCATTTTAGCAGCTAAAATCTCTTAACAGCAACTTCTAAAGTTTGATTTATTCACTGCCAAAATCATTCAGTTAAGACTTCATTCATCTTATTTGTTTGGTCCAATTTCTTTGGGTAAAAATGAAAGTAGTTCTCTGAAATTTCCTTTGAAAATTATAAATATGCAGCAAGGTCATTTCTCTTGGCAGATTTTGTTGTGAATAAAAACTTAGCTACTGGCAGACTGTATCACCAAGACGCTTCAGTGACCAAAACCACTACAAAGTTGCCTACCACCTTGATACATTGGGGCATTTATTTAGAGGAGCAGATAAGCAGTTGTAATAGCCTTCACTATATTT
The DNA here is from genome assembly GCF_014108235.1 of Myotis myotis. NCBI lineage: Eukaryota > Metazoa > Chordata > Mammalia > Chiroptera > Vespertilionidae > Myotis > Myotis myotis. The sequence goes on along the minus strand of NW_023416335.1, from coordinate 63,568,589 downwards.
CTCAAAGGCCAAAGGAAAGAGGAAATAAGAAATCCATTCATGGTTTATTTAGGGAAATGACATAAAAGTTAAGTATTTGTTTTAATTAATACTATCCAAATCAAGCTATTATTAAAGTGTCTTGATAGTTATTTTATGAGCTTGAACAAAATATTACTCATAAGTATATTTTAATTTATTAATTGTCCTTAATATATATTTTCATAATGTAAGCTAAACCTTGTTTGAATTTAAACATTTTCCAATAGGATCTCTTTTGATTAGGGATGATATTTAGTGCTCATATCCTTTTTGTTGACTATTGTTTTCTGAAAGCTAACATAGTGTATGGCATATAGAAAGAATGCAATGCAAATCTTTGATTAAATTAATGGCAAAATAAAAGTATTACCCATGTTTGGAAGCAAGAGGAGTAGGAGGAAGAGAGAAGAAGGAGAAAGAGAAGGAGGAAAAAGAGAAGAGGGAGGGGAGAAAATAATTCCTGACACTACTAACTAAATTTATTTTCCTTCAAACTATTTTCTGATAGATAATAAATAAGCCTATGTTTTACTGTGTGTATTAGTTCAAATAAAGGCAGTAATACCTCAAAAAATACAGCAGAAAAATGTTTTCATTCTCCTCCCCACTATGGGTTGCTATTTTTTCTTCCCCTCAATGAGCAATGTGAGAAGTGTTGCTATTGTTTTATCAGTTACTTCAATATTTCTGGAATATTTTTGACATTGAAATAGTACTACCAGTAGAGAAATAAAAGTTGTAAGATGTCAAAGTTAAAGTGGTCCATGACCTGCTCCGCAAAATCATTGTTTATGTTCTAGAAATACAAACTTCACAGCACAGACTTTTCTCTCTCTCTGTGTGTGTGTGTGTGTGTGTGTGTGTGTGTGTGTGTTCTTCTGGTGTGGCAAATTTTCAATAAACATTATTTATATAAAGTCATTTTCTAGACACTATATTTTCCCTGATAGTGTTTTCCCTTATTCAAATTTGTTATTTGGTCTGCATAATTTTATTATATACTCTGGTAATACAGATGTTGGAAATATATTGAATATCATGAATCCAGAAACAAATTGCTTATTTTTGATTTTCAGTGACTAATTCACCATGGTGTTAATCTCTATGTAAAAAAATGAAAAGTTGGTGGTGTAGTGTAAATATATATATATATATATATATATATATATATATATATATATACAATAGCTCCAACAAATTTTTATATCCAAAATATATAAAAAACTCATAAAACTCAACACCAAACAAACAACCCAATTAAAAAATGGGCAGAAGACCTGAATCCCAAGAAGACATACAAATGGCCAACAGATATATGAAAAGATGTTCAAGCTCACAAGCAATTAGGGAAATGCAAATCAAAACCACAACGAGATACCACCTCACACCTGTTAGAATGGCTGTTATCAACAAGACAAGTAATAATAAGCGTTGGAGGGGTTGTGGAGAGCTGCTGGTGGGGAATGTAGACTGGTGCAATCACTGTGAAAAACAGTCTGGTAATTCCTCAAAAAATTAAGAATAGAGTTACCATATGACAGCAATCCTCTACTAGGTATGTTCCTGAAAAACTCTGAAACATATATTCACAAAGATATATGCACCCCCAATGTTCATTGCAGCATTATTCACAGTGATCAAGACATGGAAACAACCAAAGTGTCCTGCAATAGAGGTCTGGATAAATAAGATGTGGTACATATGCACACAGGAATACTACTCAGCCATAAGAAAAGATGAAATACTGCCATTTGCTACAACATGGATGACCTTGATAATAATATGCTAAGTGATATAAGTCAGTCAGAAAAATCTAAGAAACACATGATTTCACTCATTTGTGATATATAAACATTTGATGAAAAACTGATTTTGCCCAGCAGCTATGAATAAAAAATAGTGTTTCTTATTGTACTTTGTTGTTCACTTTTTAAGGATAAGCAGCAAGATAAAGAATATTTAAAATCTCATGTGCACACAAACACATACCCCCCCCCCACCTCTTTATGAGGATATGTGACTATAAATACCTTTAAGATTTTGCACTTAAAATATACAAATATATATCTATAAAGACATATATGTACTCATAATTTATATATATATATATAGACTCTATGTTTATTTTATAGAAATAGAAAGAAAAGATAAAAATATATAATTCAAAATTTATCAGTGTGACTTCTTTGGTCTTGATATCATTGATTAAGACATATTAATTTACTCTGTTATATTAATTTAATTATTAATAATTATATGTATTCATTGATTTCTCAAATAACCAATAGCTTTTATTATTTTAAAAAAAGGAAAAGGAAACTCCATACTGTCTTCCATAGTGGTTGTATCAGTCTGCATTCTCACCAACACTGTACTAGGGCTTCCAAGTTTTGGCAATGCTGAATAAGCTACTATAAAACCTCTGTGTACAGGTTTGTGTGTGTGTGTGGACATAAGTTTTTAATTGCTTTGGGTAAATATCAAGTTGAACAATTGCTGGATTATGTTGCAAGAGTACTAGTATGTTTGATTTTGTAAGAAACTGCCATTCTTTCAATATAGCTGTATCATTTGCTTTCCCACAGCAAAGAGTGAGCATTCCTCTTCCTTCATATTCCCAGCAGCTTGTGGTGTTCCAGATTTTGGCCATTCTAATAGGTGTGTAGAGTTACCGCATTATTGTTTTAATTTGCATTTCTCTAACGACATATAATGTGGAGCATCTTTTAATATGCTTATTTGCCATTGGCAAATCTTCTTTGGTGAAGAATTTGTTAAGGTCTTTGGTCTTTTTTTTAATATATTTTTTTCCATTTTTCTCAATGTTGAATTTTAAAGATATAAACTTTTTGAGAGTTTTTTCCCCTCTCTTAGGGACAACATCTGCCTACTCTCTTGACTTCTGCTATGCTTTATTGGTTATTATCATAATCCAATATGTGATGTAAAGTGTAGTGATTAAAATAAAATAATGATAAAAGTGAAATAACAGCTTTAGTTATTGAGGGGAAGATTTCTATGAAAACAGAAATTTTAAGAAATTACTTTACAGGACACAATAACTAATAATTTTACAAACATGATGTTACCCTGCCAGTTGAAAGAAAAGATGCTCAGACACTTCAGGAGCAATTCCAAGTGAGGAAGACATTGAATACATTCCTGTGAGCAAACAGCTTCTTCTGCAGCGAATGCCACTTACCAATCAATAGGGTTGTGCTATTTGGATGTAATCAATCAGGGTCCTCTGTCACACTAAGATATATCAATTTCAGGAAATTCTTTGACATGAGACAGCAACCAATAGTTCGCCAGACATACTATTGAATAAGGTAGAAAGTAATGTATCCTAACATTAACGTAAATAATTTAATTCTAATGACTGATTGGTTATTTGGGAGGAAGGGGAAGCTGGTGGTTCTACTGTTTCCTTAATCTTTCCCCAGAGCATATTCAATCACATCTACTGCTACACATAAGTTACCAGATCCTTCCCCAAATCAGAATTCATGCTGTAGCACAACAGTACAGTCTTAATCCTTTCACCATAATGATTTTCTGTTCAAAGAATGTTTCAGACTGTGATGGGTTTTTTATATATAATATTTCATAATATCTTACCTAATAATAGACAAACATGTAAATTGACCATCCTTCTGCTACACTCACCAGCCAATCAGGAGAGTATGCAAATTAACCCAACAAAGATGGTAGTTAGTTTGCATACATAGGCACGAAGCGGCAGAGTGAAGATGGAAGGCTCCGGGCCAGAGCAGCGAAGACGGAAGGCTCCAGGGCAGAGCGAAGGCCTGGGTCCCGGGTGCCGGAGGAAAACCGGTGCCGGCAGCCAGGGGAAGGGAAGGCCTATTGCATGAATCTCTTCGTGCAACGGGCCTCCAATTTAAATATAATATATAACTTATATGTGATATCTCATAATATTTATATGTACAATAAGTATTGTAGCTTTGTCTCTATAAAGGAAGTTTGAATTTTAAAAAAAGTAAATGAGGTAATTTGTTCAAAGTTATATCACTGGTAGGATTCAAAGCATGTTCAGTACATAAAAAAAAAGAAAAAACACTGACTTTCTCTCTTTCTATTATTATTTCTACTTCCAGTGTTTTTGGTCTCTACATTGTTGATCTTGGAATGCATTCACAGTCTCTCTCTCTCTCTCTCTTTCTCTCTCTCTCTCCCTCCCCCCCATCTCCCTCATCTCTTTCTCTCCCTCTCCCTGCTTTTCCAAATCCTACCGATTTTTGAAGATATAATTTACTTCCATAAAGTCTCTCTTAACTCTTAGTTAGTAATGAACTTGCAATGCCTCCACTGGTGTAACCTCCCTTTACTATAATTGACATTAGTCCAAATCTGGCATTAACAATATCTATTTTTGTATTTATGATCATTACTTAGTTAATGTTTCTTGAGACCACAACTGTGCTACCTATCTTTTTAAGAATGTAGGAATTCATTAAAAACTATTGAAATATATAAATTAGAAGTTTTCTAATTAAAAAACAATATAAAGAGTTTATAATATTAAATAAATCATTACCTACAGTAAACACAAAATATATGCAGTCCCCCTTATATTTAAACTTTTGAGTTAAGAAATTATTGAAGCAAAACTGAATTCCTAGGAAATAGATGATAGAAAAATTCTCCATACATATCCAATGTACATAAAAATACATGAAAAGATTTTGCCTTCACAGCTTTGTTTATTCCTTTATATCACATTTAATCAATTTTCATTCCTGTGATCCAGAACTATTTCTTCCTATTTTGACCTAGATATTTTCCCTAACCACTAACTCAAGTGCTTAGCCATTCACGCCTTTCTTCTGAACCTTTAGCCTCATGCATTTTATTGAGTTCTTCTACTCAGGCTATAAATATGCTCAATATTCCACAGTCTCTCATTCTCACTGGGCCAATTGCTCTCTAGCTACAGGACTGCTTTTTGTTCTTTTTGTTCTTCAAATGGTGTCTTCACTGTCTGTCTTCTTGTTCAAGGCTCTCATTCACACTTCAAGCCGAAGCAATTTGGATTCTAGACTCACCATTACACTAATGCCTTTTCTACAGCAACCAATTATTTAAGTGCCCAATAGTACAAATGCTGAAAAATCTGCAATATTTAAAATATATATCACTTACTTTTCATGAAGTTTTAGCTTTTTTTTTACACCAATTTTCTTGGTTTTCAATTACATCTTTTGTTTTGTTTTGAATCTTGTTCACAGATTTCTCCTCAGTCTTGTACATTAAATTTATCTATGACCCAAGTTTATACAATTATTGTCTATTCATTAAACAATTAAAACTTTAGTTAATATCCTATATAATAAAAGGGTAATATGCAAATTGACCCTAACAGTAGAATGGCGGGGGATGACTGGTCGCTATGATGTGCACTGACCACCAGGGGGCAGAAACTCAATGCAGGAGCTGTCCCCTGGTGGTCAATGCTTTCCCACAGGGGGAGCTCCACTCAGCCACAAGTGGGGTTGATGGCTGCAAGCACAACGGCAGTGGCAGGAGCCTCTCCTGCCTCCTTGGCATTGCTAAGGATGTCTGACTGCGGCTTAGGCCTGCACCAGTGGGGAGCAGGCCTTAAGCTGTGGGTCAGACATCCCCCAAGGGTTCCCGGATTGTGAGAGGGTGCAGGCCAGGCTGAGGGACACCCCTGAGTGTACGAATTTTCATGCACCGGGCCTCTAGTCATCTATAAACATTGCTTCATCATTACCTATGTACACTTGTGAAACATTAATCTAAATTTCTTATACTAACTTTGTTTCCTGCATGTGTTTTTTTATTTTTTTAAATATATTTTATTGATTTTTTACAGAGAAGAAGGGAGAGAGATAGTTAGAAACATCGATGAGAGAGAAACATTGATCAGCTGCCTCCTGCACATTTCCTACTGGGGATGTGCCCGCAACGCAGGTACATGCCCTTGACCGGAATCGAACCCAGGACCTTTCAGTCCACAGGCCGACACTCTATCCACTGAGCCAAACCGGTTTCGGCCATGTGTTTTTTTAATGAACTATATTGAGGTATATCTTACATAAAAGAAAGTGAACATATTACATGTTTACTTCAGTAAATTTTGACAAACATGCACTTTATAAGCATCTGAATCAAAATATAAAATACATCCACCAAATAAAAATTTCCCTTATACCAATTTGTAGTCAAACCTTCCCCATTTCTACCCCAAAGTCTACACTGACTTGATGTCTAGCATGATAGACTCGTTTTGCCCTTCTAGAACTTCATATGAATTAAATAATACAATTTGTAAATTTTGCTTCTGGCTTTATTCATCTAACATATCATTTTTGAAATGAATCATTTTGTTGTCAAAATCATTAGTTTGTTCTTGTTTTATTGCTAATTAATAATGCATTGGAGACATATGCCAAGATTTGTTTATATAAAATCTGTTGATGGACAATTGGCTTACTACCAATGTTTTTTTTGTGGACATATGTTTTCATTTCTCTTTGGTAAATACTGAAGAGTGTTATTTTGTGGGATCAAATTACTTTTGTTGAATTGAGTTTTGTTGCCTATATTAGCTTTTGGTTATACGTCATTATTTTTGCTTTCTAATAGTTGTTCTAGTATTTCAAACATGCTTATGGAGAGTGTCTCTATGCAATCTTTTCCTTTATATTACCCGCACAGTGATTCAGAGGTTTTCTTGTTTGTTTATTTTTAACCAATTCCAATATAATAAAAAGAAAAAGAAGAGGACAAGCAAAACAGCTAACATAGATATAACTCCATATTTGCTGGGTACATGTAAGTAAGTAAGTGCTTTCCACATATTAAAATATTTAATCCTAACAACCTATGGTAGATTCTATTACTATCATCAATGTTTACAGAGAACATAAGAGGTTTGCTCAAGGTCTTAGAGTTAGTAAGAGGTGGAAATAGGATTTAAATAGAGGCAATCTCATTCTACAGTTCTTCTCTTTACCACTCTGCATATAGCTTCCGTGAATGTTCCACTACAATATGTGTCAATATTTATTAAAAATAAAAGTGTATGAAAGAAAGGGAGATTATTGTAGAAGAATGAACTAGGGAAATATTTATTTTTTCATTTGTATTTAATTTCAAAACAAACATTTTCTCCACAGACATTTCAAGTGTTTACAATACAATAAAATGTGTTAACTTTCTCAAATATATTTTTAGTTAATATCAATGGGGTATAATTTTCATTAAAATACATATATTTTATTTATGGTCAATTCCAAAACATCAAGTGGCACATCCTTTCCTTAGAGCAGTGGTTCTCAACCTTCTGGCCCTTTAAATACAGTTCCTCAGGTTGTGACCCAACCATGAAATTATTTTCGTTGCTACTTCAGAACTGTAATGTTGCTACTGTTATGAATCGTAATGTAAATATCTGATATGCAGGATGGTCTTAGGCGAACCTTGTGAAAAGGTCGTTCAACCGCCAAAGGGGTCGCGACCCATAGGTTGAGAACCGCTGCCTTAGAGCATTTACTTAAAACAATCAAACAAACTTGTAATTCTTTTGCTGTCTCTTTAAGATGCATGTAAATACTTTTTAAATTATTTTGCCAGTTTTACAGTCCATTAGTATCTTTCTCAAGGACCTAGGATCCAACTCTTTGAAATGCGATGCAACAAAAGAGATAGCACTCCTACCTCTCAGTTTCTGGGGGATGGTAGAAGCCTAACACTGATGAGTCGGGCCAATTAACAAACACAGGTGGCCTCGTCACAGAGAAAAACATTTGCAAACTCAAGAATCATGGAAAAGGCTCAACACATCTCACTGAACAAACTCCTTCTGTAGTTTCCACCAGCTCACTCCAGCACTTAAAAAATCTCCCACCCTTTGTCTCAACAGAATTAGGTCCAGACTAAATTCTGGCCTCTCTCCTATTGCAATAGCCTTTAATAAAGTCTCCCTTGCCTATTTAAGATTATCCAGTGAAATTTTTGCTTTGACAAGAGAAAGTTGGGAAAAGATTCCTACCCTTTATGGAAAATGGTCATGGTGACTGTTGCAGAGGAAATGCCCATTTTTTCAGGCTAAATGCCAATGCCCAGCACACAGCATGACTCCTCTAACAGTGACCTCAGGAAATAAGATTTGAATGAAAACACAAGGAGCACTACAGAGTGGGAGAATTTGGGGCCACATGGGCCAGAGGGAAAATGGCAGTTCCTTAAACTCCTCAGGCATCACATTGTCTGCCTATTCTTGAGTAAAAAGTGATTTGTGTCACTTTTTAGCAAAGTAGTCCCTGGAGCTGACCTATAAAGAAGTACACTTATAATTATCTTGTGCCCAGACTTCCCCTCCAGGCTGGTATGGCCTAGAGAATTATCTTTAACATGACAGAGAATGATGACAAACTAACTGGTTCCTAAAAAAAGTTCAGATACTGATAACCATTTGATTTTTAATTTACTTCCAGAGCAAATCTCTGTACTCTTTGAGGTTTAAAAAAGTATATAGCTCTGAATTAACTATTTGAGTTCCAAATATCTCTGATATGGAATCTAGTGGTTTAATTAAAAATGTAGATATAGAAAGATATACACCTATCCATATGGATTTGTTATTCTGTAAGAATCATGTTCATCATTGTACTATTTTCAGTTTGATAACTGGAACAATTTTAATATTATATGTTTAGGGGAAAAAAGTGTCTTTTTACAGACAAATCAGTTATAGTCCTCACAATTGAGCTATTCTGGGAATCTATCAATTTGTTTTTCTTAACTTGAAGAACTTCTTGATTAATCCTCAAAGTTTAAACCAAGTATTTCCCATTTTAAATAAGCAAAAACAACAAAGCTCTCTAAACACATACATGCACACTTCTTACAAAGAAGATTGCTTTGAGGATTACCTAAAAGCCACTCAGAACACCTGAAAAATTATTATCCTATAACTAAAAGCCTAATATGCTAAATCCAGTCATCAGGTTGGCTGTTCAACCAATCAAAACATAATATGCTAATGATATACTAAGGCCACTCAATTGCTCGCTATGACATGCACTGACCACCAGGGGGCAGATGCTCTGGCCAGTAGGTGAGCTTGCTGCTGGGGTCCAGCCAATTGGGACTGAGCAAGACAGGCCAGACCCACCTGCAGTCCCTCCCCGGCTGGTCAACCCCCCGTGTCCCTCCCTGGCCCTGATCATGCACCTGTGGGGTCCCTCAGTCTGGCCTACACCCTCTCACCATCTGGGACCCCTCAGGGAATGTCGGAGAGCCGGTTTTGGCCCAATCCTGCAGGCCAGGCCGAGGGACCCCACTGGTGCATGAATTCGTGCACCGGGTCTCTAGTACAATTATAATGGTTACATGTCCTTATTTACCCAAAATGATTCCATTTTATGTCAGTTGCTCTAACATAATTATTGACAGTGGCAAATATTGTTTCCTAATGTATCTCAATTTTTAAAATAAATTATATTGTTACCCCCAAAATATTTAACAGTTGATATTCCTTGTTTGCATGCACCCTCAAGAAAGTAGAATAAAAGTTTTCATTAACAGAAATGAATAACAGCAAACATTAAATGTCAATTATGAAACTAACCTTTAATTAAACCATAGTTTACATAATCATCTAAATTATTGATGCACAAGCCTTCTCTCACTCGTCATTCTATCCTAAGATTCTGACACAATCCTGCTTCTTAAGTTTAATCAATTTTACCAATATTATCTCTGCAGCTAATCTTCATTTAAAGGGTGTGCTTACATTCATTTTTAGATTCATGTTTATCTATCCTTCACATGAGTTTTTCACTCTCCTCCAAATAAGCTTCCAAAATGGAGGAAGATACTTTGAAAAACTTTTCTAAAGAAGTTGTCATAGTTGCGTGTTTTTCTTTGTATATTGTGCTTTTGAAAGCTTTCACTCAATGCCTTCTTGGAGGCTACAGTTGCAAGACTTCACTCACATTCCAATTGGAAACATGTCCAGTGAGTTGTCCACAATTACGGAAGTCCATAGAGATTGCCAGTGTGGACTCGGACAAAATTAGAATGGCCTTAAATAATGCCTTATTTCTGAGAAATACTTGAACAATATGCCAAAATATAAGTAAAGGAAATATGAAATAAACTGTATGAAATCACAGACCACTAATTATTTTCATTATGAATGAATTAAACGTCCCAAAAGTTATTTAATTTTAATATTTTAAAAAGCTAAAATTAAAAAATATTTATAAACAAATTATAACTTACTGTACAGTTTTCTTTCCTTGCCTCCTTCCCCTCACTCCCATTATAATTAAAAGAATGTTTATTGTCAGCATTACTGCCTAGGAATCACCCTCCTCTAAATATTTCATTTCCTCATGTCATCAAACTAGTTCCATTTTTCTTCTCAACATTCCATAGATAAGCTCTCAATTTTACTTTATTTGAATACTATAATTATGCTGGGATTGGCAAGTTTATATCTCCAGATCATACCGCTCTTCTGACATGTATATCTACACTGAGTGGCCAGATTATTATGACCGGCCAAATTATTATGACCATCCCATCAGTACTTCATTGACACTTCCAAAAATACTGAATATTGAAAACTTTCATAGCAAATACTCTCAAGGTTTATTATTATTATTATTTGCATAACTAATTCACTTCATTGTACTGATGGGGTGTTCATAATAATCTGGCCACTCAGTGTATCTTTCCACCTAAAACCTCCCTTGGATGTCTGACAGATATTTCAAACTTGATATCTTTCTGTTTCTTATAAAATTTTCCCTCTTCAAACTCTAGTCTCTCTAAGGAAGGTTCACATCCATCTGGTAGTTCAAAGGATAAATTAAGAACAGAGAGCTATGCATGATCCTCCTGTCACTTACTAACCAAATTCCAATCTATTCCCATGTCCAATCAACTCTTCTTCCTAAATAAATCAGATCCACTTGCTCCTTAGTTTTAACCATAGACAACTTGAGTCTGACTTTATGAGCCTAATAAATGTTCTTCCCTCAACACCTCACTGGTGTTCTGTTTAACCTAGAATAAAATCCTAATGTTACCACACTTTTGGAGGCAATGCATTGTCTGTCTCCTATTTCTCCTGCCCTATTTCTAGTTGGTAATTATGCCAATAGCACCTACATTTAGGTTTACTTTCTCAACTATGTCAGGATCTTTCATATAGCAGTCCATCTGCAACATGTAATGTTTTTCCTCTCTTTCTTCTCTTTGTTTGGATTTTTTTCATCTTGTATTTATGAGCTTAAATTTACAGAAAAGTTTTTCCTGATTGTCCTAAGTTAAGCAGATTTCCTCCTGCATTCTAACTTCGCAGTAAATTTATCTATCTATCATCTATCTATCTATCTATCTATCTATCTATCTATCTATCTATCTATCATCTATCTATCTATCATCTATCTATTTATTTACTAGAGGCCGGTGCACAACATTCGTGCACTCAGAGGGGGTGGGGGTCTCCTCAGCCCAGCTGTAGCCCCTTTAGCAGTCCAGGAACCCTTGGGGGATGTCCAACTGATGGCATAGGCCTGCTCCTGCAGTCGGACATCCTTAACACTGCTGCAGAGGTGAGAGAGGCTCCCAGAGGCAGGAGAGGCTCCCGCAACCACCACTGCATTCGCCAGCTGTCAGCCCAGCTTGTGGCTGAGCGGCATTCCCCCTGTGGGAGAGCACTGATCATCAGGGGGTAGCTCCTGCGTTGAGCATCTGCCCCCTGATGGTCAGTGCATGTCATAGAGACCAGTAGTTCAGTTTATTTGCATATTACCCTTTTATCATATAGAACGAGAGGCCCATTGCACGAAGAGATTCGTGCAATAGGCCTTCCCTTCCCCTGGCTCTCAGCACCGGTTTTCCTCCGGCACCCAGAACCCAGGCTTTCATTCTTTGCTCCGCCGCTTGTGCCTATGTATGCAAATTAATTGCCATCTTTGTTGGGTTAATTTGCATACTCTCCTGATTGGTTGGTGAGCATAGAGGAGGGATGGTCAATTTACATATTTGTCTATTACTAGGTGAGATTGCCTGAATTTTGTTAAAAATTATAATCGCTCTGCCTAGTGTCACTCAGTTAGTTGGTTGTGGTCCCATGAACCAAAGGTTGCATGTTTGATCCCTGGTCAGGGCACATGACTGGGTTGTGGGCTCAATTCCTAGTGGGGAGCATGCAAGAGGCAGCCTATCCATGAATGGCTCTCACATCAAAGTGTCTCTCTCTCTGTCCCTCTCTCTCTAAAAATCAACAAAAAAATATTTTTACAAAACTACAATTAGCCCTAGCCAACTGCTCAGTGGATAGAGCATCAGCCTGCAGACTAAAGGGTCTGGGGTTTGATTCAGGTCAAGGGCACATGCTCTGGCTGCTGGCTGGATCCCCAGTAGGTGGCGTGCAGGAGGCAGCTGTTCAATGATTCGCTCTCATCATTGATGTTTCTATCTCTCTTCATCTCCCTTCCTCTCTGAAATCAATAAAAAAAAATTTTTTAAATTACAATTATTTTGTCTTTTTAAATCTATCTCCTCTAAAATATTGTAAGTTTCATGAAGTTAGATAACATGTATATACATATGAATCACTTCCAAATTCATGCTTTATACATAAAAAACCATCACTGTGGAAAGATTACAAATGATTTTATTATGTTTTGTTTGTCTGTGGGATTCTAAATTTCCTAATATGTGTTGATTTGAAATAAAATAATGTTGGCAGTTTAAAGATAGCTAAAATATGTAGTGATTACAAGTGCTAGTAATTATTATATTGATCACGCACATACATTAAGTTGGTAATGTGCTAACCATGGGAGTGTCAATGGGTATATTAGACTTAATACAGCTATGATAGTTTATACAGTTTAGGGACCCTTGCACATTTTATTTCCTGACCATTATTATTATTATTAATTTGTAAAAAAGAAAAAAACAACATAAGGCTAGGAAACAAATCAATATTCTGAATGGACTAGGCACATATATTGTTGAATATGTGATTTTATAGTTTTCTTAAAATTTAAAGAAAGCAACCTATCCCTTAAATATCATTTAAACTGCAATGCACAAATATAAATATAAACAGAAACCAACTTGAGTATTTTTACAAACATGTAAACTAATAATCATTTTAAACATTAGCACTAATCTTTTTTTTAATATATTTTATTGATTTTTTTACAGAGAGGAAGGGAGAGGGATAGAGAGTTAGAAACATTGATGAGAGAGAAACATCAATTAGTTACCTCCTGCATACCCCCCACTGGAGATGTGCCCACAACCAAGGCACATCTTGACTGGAATCGAGCCCGGGACCCTTGAGTCCGCAGGCCGACACTCTAGCCACTGAGCCAAACTGGTCAGGGCATTAGCACTAATCTTATATTTCATATTATAGATACATGGTTTCCTTTGCACAAAATCTACAAATAATCATAATTGATATTCTTACTCCTAAGCACAAGAGCCACCTGTTCTAAGTGCCCTGGCATGCAGACCCAAAACTGGTTTCTCACTATATTCCAAAATAGCATATACCATTATAATCATCTGATTATATGCACTAAAAAGAACGTAACATTCAATAGCATAAATGAAACAAGAAGAAAACATCACATCTCTGAAGCTAAGTATTGAGTATCATTTGGGGAGAAAATATAAAAGAAAGCACTCTTGCTGTATCAAGCTGTTGTTACCAATTTTATCTGCAAATCATACTTGAAAATGTTACATATGTTCGGCTATTACGTAGCACAATGCATGTTGATTGGATATTCATTATCAAGGAGACTTATTGTATCTTTTCTGAACTTACTGAAATAATTAAACCCAAAGTGTCCTTATTTTCTCAAAATATATATTGAGGACTGCAGCAAATATATGATAAAATCTATTTATAAAAGAAAGCAATATTTTTCATGTTTGTTTTAAATATGGCCTTACAATAATAGTCGTTATTTATTCTAAAAAAATATTTGTTTAATATTTTATAAATATTTCAATAAAATTACTGAAATATTAAAATGACTTTCAATAATTTCTAGCAATGCCTTATGAATTTAAGAGTTTCCTAACTTTTACTGTTTTAAATACCATGGGAGTATATGTCATTCTCTACAAGTTTTCTATTTGTAAGATAAACTGACAAGTTCAATCAGCCAACTGACAAACAGGGATGGTGATTAAGATGCGCTTGCTTACTCTTTGGGGTGAAAGCGGCTAATATGGAAGGTACATAATAGGCCCTGGCTGGGTAGCTCAGTTGGGTAGAGTGTTAGCACAATGCGCTAAGTTTGGGGGTTGATCCCCCAATCAGGACACATACAAGAAGCAACCAATGAACGCATGGAGAAGTGGAACAACAAACCAATATCTCTCTCTCCTTTCCTTTCTCTCTCTAAAGTCTATAAAATGGCACATAAGCATATTGTAAAAATATAGATATAAGAAAGTACATAATAAATGTCATCCAAACACTAGGAGACGTTCTTTAAGTCAAAATCATAACAATAATTATTTATTCACCATCATTTTTTCACTATCTTTCTAGACATCCAGCTTTTTACTTTTGGCTCTGACAATTTTATTATGCTAAAAGTGCTTTTTCAAAACTCATAATTAACTTCATATTTATTCAAATGGGCACTAATTATGATATATTCTGTAGAATTCCTTAAGTAAAGATGTCTGTGCCATAATCACTCTGGTCAAAGAGCACACAAATGAGTTTGGAACCCTGAGAGAGTATTTGAATAACTACTGATTCCCACAAAGAAAAACATCCACGGTGGTAGACTAACTTCTCCACACATTATACATTACTTTAGCCTCATGCCATGAAGAAACTGATGGTTTTGATCATTGTAGACCAAACTTCAGGGAACTAAAAGACCATCTTTATTCCAAATGTATAGTCATCAACAATATTCATGTTTAAGTTAATACTCTTAATGCATGTACAATAGATATGTGCATATCCAAAGAGATGGCTGAATGATGTTGGAAAAAGTGAAAATGATAAGCTACAAGAACCTGGGTATTTGGATTTTGATTGTTCTAACATTTCTTAAACCTACTGTTTTTCAGAAATGTGTGCCATCTTACTCATTTTTTTCCTTGAACTTCCGAAAAAGAAAAAAATTACAAATTTGAATTCAATAGAGAATCTAGCTTTAAAATGTTAAATTAGTGTTTAATCCTCTGGAGCTTCTTTTTTTTTAGGTTTGATACTTTAAGTTCTTTATACCATATTTGTTCGCTATTTAAACCAGTTTTTCATTTTATTTGGTTTCTATTTTAACCATTTTTATTTATTTGTACTTCAAACTTCAAAGTAAAATTTATTTAAACATTTTATTTAAACATTTAAACATTTGCTTAAGCTGCTTATTTCTTTACACAATGTTTCCTTTTTACTTCGCATATTCCAAATGTGCTTAGAGGAACTTATTTCAAAGCATGTTATTAAAGAAAGGGTGTTTCAGTGATCAAATCATTTCTCTATTGCAGGACTTCCTAGAACCTTGCACACATTTATTTTGAATCTCAAAGGGGTGAATGTAGTTATATCATATCATGGATACTTTTTTGACCATTAGACTCGTCTTCACTAGAATTCCTTGTAACACACTCCAGGGAGTGAACATGATGAGATCTCAAATGTTATGACTTATTTTATTATTTAGTTTTAAAAAGTATGAAATAGTGATGGCAAAGGAGAATGTTTAAACATTTTTCCTTAATTTTATTTTGCAGCTACCCTTTCAAATGTATTTAAAGAAATTTAATTTTCTTTGTTTTTTAAGAAAAATTTCTTATAAAATATAGCATCATTAAATCAGAATTTTATATATAATAATTTTACATATAACAATACAATTTTTTAATCCATAAAATGTTTTTTTGAAAAAAAAACAATTTATTTTTATTTTACTTTTTTCCCATCACCATTTATCCCATGCCCTCTTCTACCTTCACCTATGCTCTTCCCCTCACCATCACCGCACTATTGACCATGTCTATGATTATTTTTTTCTTTTTTGCTCAATCCCTCTACCCCCATTACCCACCCGCCCCCCCCCCCCCGAGTTGTCTGCCTGTTCTCTATCTATGAGTCTGCCTCTGTTTTGCTTGTGAGTTCAGTTTGTTCATTACATTACCTGTCATCTATGTGAATAAGGAGAATAATAACAAGGGAATAATACTAAATACTAAATAACATTTCTGAAGCCCTTGCAGATACCAGGAGCTACACCAAAAGTTGTATTATTTTCTTGAATCCCTGTACCACTCTGAGATATGGAGGCTTAAAGATGAGGAACTGAGCTTAATGACTTCCAAGGTCATAGAACCAGTGATAAAGCTGACATTTACCTCCAGGCAGGTTTGTTGCCTTTAAGTAGAATACTCCTTTGATTGTGACTGATGTGGTTTTAAATATTTCAACCTCATGTAACCAATAGATATTGATGAATCCCTATAAATTTATAGTTCCCGATAAGCAGGATAAAGCAAGTATAAAATATCCTTGACAGAATAATCACCTACATAATGTATTTAACTTCTTTTTTTTTTGTATTTAACTTTTTATTGTGGTCAAAAAGTCGTAGCATAAGATTTACCATACTAACTATTTTGAAATATACATTCGGTAATGTTAAGTCTATGCACAAAGTGTACATCAGATCCCTAGAAATTTTTCAGCTTGTAATAAAGAAAATAAATACCTATTGAACAACAATTCCTCTTTCCCTCTTCCTGGCAACTATTATTCTACTCTCTGTTTTCAAGACTATTTTAGATTCTCATGTACATGAATTAACGAAGTATTTGTTTTGTGACAGGCTTACTTCACCTAGCAGTATATCCTCAGAGTTCATCTATGCTGCAGCATATGATAGGATTTCCTTCCATGTTAAAGCTGAAGAATAGTCATATATATATACATATATATATATACATATACATACATATATATACATATACATATACATATATATATACATATATATATATATAATTCATTTGTTGATAAACATTTAGTTTACTTTTAGGCCTTGGCTACTATGAATAAATTTTCAATGAGCATCGTGTGCCAATATCTCTTTGAGATCCTGATTTTAATTTTTTTGGATATATATCACAAAGACAGATTATTGATAGTTCCATTTTTAATTTTTGAAGAGACTCCATGCTGTTTTCCATAGCAGCCACACCATTGTACATTTCCACCAAAATTCCATAAGAGTTTTAATTTCTCCACTTCCTCACCAATACTTATTTTTATTTATCTCCTTTTTGCTTTTTTCTATTTCTTTCTTTCTTTCTTTTTTTTTTTTTTTTTTTTTTTTAATAATAGCCATTCTAATGGATGTAACGTGATATCTTTTTGTGGGTTATTTGTTTGCTCATTTGTTTGCTCATTTGTTTTTATTGATAGAGAGAGAGAGAGAGAGAGAGAGAAACATCAATCCATTGCCTCCCATATGCACCACAACTGGGGATCAAACCTGCAACCGAGGTACAGGGTGTATGGAAGGACCAACTGAGCCACCCAGCCAGGGCTCTCGTTGCGGTTTTGATCTGCATTTCCCTGATGATTTGTGATGCTGACAAACTTTCCATATGTTGGTAGGCCATTTGGATATCTGCTTAGAGAAATGTCTATTCAAATTATTCCCCATTTTTTAAATTTGATTTTTTGTTGTTGCTGCTGTTAAATTGTAGGAGTTCTTTATATATTCTGGATATTAACCCAGATACATTATTTTCAAATATTTTCTTCTATTCCTATGTTGTTGCCTTTTCACTCTGTTGACTGGTTATTTTGCTGAACAAGTTTTTAGTTTGATGTGACCCATTTGTATATCTTTGCTTTTGTTCTCTATTCTTTTGGTGTAATATCCAAGAGATCACTACTAAATTCAATATCATGAAGATTTTCCTATGTTTTCTTCCAGGAGTTTTATAGATTTAGATCTTATTCCATTTTGGTTAATTTCTGCATATAGCATAAGGGTTCAACCTTATTCTTTTTCATATGACTATTCAGTTTTCCCAATACCATTTGTTAAGGAGACTAATATTTACTACTAGAGGCCCAGTGCATTACATTCGTACACTGAGGGGGAAGGGGGTCCCTCAGCTCAGCCTGCACCCTCTCACAGTCCTGGACCCTTCAGGGGATGTCCGACTGCCTGTTTAGGCCCACTCTCCTAAGATGGCGTTCGGACATCCCCCAAGGCATCCTTAGCACTGCCTCAGAGGTGGGAGAAATCCCTGCCACTGCTGCTGCACTCACCAGCCATGAGCTTGGGCTCACTGCTCTTTAGTGCTGCTTCCCTGTGGGAGTGCACTGACCACCAGGGGGCAGCTCCTGCATTGAGCATCAGCCCACTGGTGGTCAGTGTGTGTCATAGCTACTGGTCTTTCCTCCTTTTGGTCAATTTGCATGTTAGGGTTTTATTATATAGGATTGTATAGCTTTGACACATTTGTTGAAGATAATTTGGCCATATATGTGAAACTTTATATTGGGACTCCTTAATCTGTTTCATTGTTCTATATCTACCTTTATATCAGTATCATATTGTTTTGATTACTGTAGATTGTAATATGTTTATCAATAAGGAAGTATGAGGAGTCAGCTATATTTTTTCCCCTTAAGATTGTTTTATCTATTCTTGTTCCTTTCAAATTGCACATGAATTTTAGTATGGCTTTTTTTCTATTTCAGTAAAAAATGCCATTGGAATTTTGATAAGTATTAT
Source organism: Myotis myotis (assembly GCF_014108235.1). NCBI lineage: Eukaryota > Metazoa > Chordata > Mammalia > Chiroptera > Vespertilionidae > Myotis > Myotis myotis. The sequence goes on along the minus strand of NW_023416335.1, from coordinate 63,549,759 downwards.
TGAATCTATAAATCATTGTGGGCAGTATGAACATATTAACAAATTAAGTCATCAATCCTGGAAAATAAAATGTATTTCAATTTATTTGTATCTTCTTTAATTTCTTTCAGCAATGTTTTGTACACAAATCTTTCAGCTCCTTGGTTAAATTTATTTCTAAATAAATATATTTTTATTATTTTAAAATTATAGTTGATATTCAATATTATTTTACATTAGTTTTAGGTGTACAGCATCATGGTTAGATGATCATATAATTTAGAAAATAATACTCCTAGTATATCAGTTATAAACCTGGTACCATATTTAGTTATTATAATGATATTAACTATGTTCCCTAGGCTGTATTTTATATCCCTGTGACTATTTTGTAACTATAATCTGTACTTATTGATATATTCACCTTTTTTAACCAGCCTCTTCAGCCCCCTCAACCCCTCTCCCCTCCGGTTTGTTTTCTGTATTTATGAGCATGCATGTTTCTGTTTTGCTTGTTGGGTTTTTTTTTATTCTTTAGGTTTCATATATAAATGAAATCATATGGTATTTAACTTTCTCTGTCTGACTTATTTCACTTAACATAATATTACCTTGTTACATTCAGTCTGTTGCAAATAGTAAGATTTCATTCTTTTTTATGGCTGAGTAGTATTATATATACATATATGTGCCATATTTTTTAACCACTCATCTATCAGTGGGCACTTGGATTACTTCCATGTCTTGGTTATTGTAAATATTGCTGCAATAAACATAAGGGAGCAATATCTCCAAATACAGGCAATAAACTTTCTGGTTTTTCTCTTAGAAAAAAAAATTTTTCTTATATATTTCCTTGGGAAAAGGAAACAAAAGAAAAAATAAACAAATGGGCACATCAAACAAAAAAAGTTTTTGCACAGAAAAAGAAACCATCAACAAAATGAAAAGAACTTAATGAAGGGAGGAAGATATTCACCAATAATATACTGATAAGGCCTAATATGCAAAATTTACAAAGGACTCAAAAACTCAACACCAAAAAAAAAAAAAAAAAAAAAGGCATAACCAACCCAACCCAATTAAAACATGGGCAGAGCACCTGAACAGACACTTCACCAGAGGACCTACAGATGGCTAACAGAAATCTGAGAAGATGCTCAGTCACTAGTCATCAGAGTCATGCAAATTAAACATATTTTTAAATGTTAACTATAAATGAGATTTTCTTCATTTTCTTTTTGGATTGTTCTTTGCTAGAATATATAAAAACACCTGATTTTCTGTGTTGATTTTATTGAATTCATTATTTATTCTAATATTTATGGAATCGTTAAGCTTTTTATACATAACAAGATCATGTCATCTATGAAAGATAATTTTACTTCTTTTTCTATTTGGATGTGTTTTATTTCTCTTTCTTGCCTAATTGCACTAGCTAGAATTCCCAAAGCTTTTAGTTTTTTACCTTTAAATATGATGTTAGTTTTTGGCTTTTCATATATGACTTTTATTATATTGAGGTAATTTTCTTCTATTCTTACTTCGGTTAGTTGAATTTAGTCAAATTATTTTCTGAATCAAATGAGATGATCATGTGCCCTCTGTCTTTATTCTGTTAATGTAACATAATGCAGTTAATGTGACATTTGTTGATTTGTCAGTTGTGTTGACTTTTGCTATTGTTCCTCTATTCATTTATTTCTGCTCTAGTCTTTATTGTATTTTTTTCATTTCCTATATTTAGTTTTAATTTGTTATTGTTCTGGTTCCTTGAGGTGTAAAGTTGGGTGGTTGATTTAATATTTTCTTTTTTTTTTTAAATGTACAAATTTCCACCATAACTGTTAGTTCCATTTTTGTTGCTTCCCATAAATTTTGCTATGTTGTGTTTCAACTTTTATCTGTCTCAGTGGAGAAACAGATAAAGTAGAAGTGGAATTCAGATGTCACCTATGAGTTTACTTTCATTTATTTTAATGCTTATTTGCCAGTAGAAGTTTAGCATGTCTTGGGTTTTTCCAACACTGCATATCATTTTTCTACAAATTAACCCACTTCAGGTATTCAAAAGTATTAATATAGTTGTAATTCTATTCTATTTTAAACATGTTGTGGTTTCAAAAAGTGTCCAAAGATTCTTTCTTTAGCCTCTACTCCTTTAAGGTTGGCTGGACTTAGTCAGCCCCTTCAAACAAGCAGAATATAGTGAATTGGAGGACGTGGAACTTTACTTATTACGTCATAAAGGGCATCATGGGATTCCTCTTTATTTTCTCTCATTTGGATTGTTCAGGTTTGGGGATATTGACTGCCATTTGGTGAGGAGTCAAGCCACCTACATAAGCTTCACCTGGTGAAGAATTGAGTCATTCAGCAGAAAACCATGTGAGTAAGCCATCCTGGAAGTGACTCTTCTAGCCTCTGTGAAGCCATCAATGAACTTAGCCCTCAACAACAACTTAACTGTAACCACTGGTTAGAATCTAATCAAGAAACACCCAGCTGAGCTATCTATGCCCACTTTCTCAACCACAGAAACTGTGAAGTCATCAATGAGTATTGTTTAAAGCCTATGATATTGGAATAAGTTATTGTTCAGGAATAGAAAACTAATGCTAATATATGTATCTTTAGTCATTTGTCTTTTGTTTTGCAATCTCTCATTTTGGAAACTTATCTCTGGCATTACTTCAAATGCTTGTGATGTTGTGACTCCTTTCCTCCAGATATTGCATTTGTAGTTCCATTCTCTATGCAACATTCATCCAGTGCTTTAAAATGATTTGCCATTGCTTCCTGTCTCCATTGTTTTTGTTGTTTTCCCTTTTTGAAAAAAAAGTGGCTGAAAAATATATTGCTGTTTTTTGAAGTTATTTTTTTAAATTCTGAATGTTTTAAATAGATCTTTTTGATTTTAATAATTGTATTCTAGCAGCCTACACATCTTATATTCATGTTCATTTTGCTTAGTTTCAGAGTGTCTTTTTTGTCATATGTTTGATAAAATTCTGAGTTATCACTTATTTTTGGATCATTATTATTTCTCTCTTATGGAGATCTCAAATTTTATATATGATTAATGTTTCCTATGTATCCTAAATTACTTCATGTACACTATAGCTTTTTGTCCATGTGTATATTAGTAACTTCCTTCTGTAATACGTCAATTATTATTACTCAGAGTAGTTATGTACTATGTAAACTTTCTGTGGACACCAAATTAGCAAATACTGAAACATCTGTCCTAGGGAAATAGAGGGTTAGATACCTGAAAATATTTTCATCAATTATTCAATAACCTTGTTCTTTGCATGTTTTATCTTAAAAATAACTTATTTAATATACATTGTTGATTGATTAACATTAAACTCATGACTAACAGCACTACAGCTCATGCCTGAATTAAGCCTACCCAACATATATCTTTTTCCATATGGCAAAGCATAGCCTTCTTGCATTTAGGAGCACTACACAGCAATTATGAACTGTGTTTGGAGCCATTTTAAACAGTGAAAGTATCAATAGAAAGCACAGCCATGCAATAAATGTGGCATTAAATAGATCACAAAAGGGCATTTCTTTACTATATGAGAGCTGATATAAGAAAGGAGAGTGCTGTCTTCCTTGATTTCAGCTGGGTTGTGTGCGTGAGTAATTCAGTCTTCACTGTTCTGAACACACATATACCCCTGAATGACTGGGAAAGCACCATGAGCAATGATTTTGGAGTTAAATTGTGCCAAGTAGGTGAAATCGCAAATATTAAATTTGTTAATAGTGAGGACTGACTGCAGATCCCAGTGTGAGAACATATATTCAGGGTTATCTAATCCCTTTATAAACTGATATATTTGGTATTCTAGTTTAGTTTTTCACTAGCTATTAGTTTTCTGCCCAAATTTTCAACATTACCTTTTATTTCCTTAGTCATATTAGGCATAATTATTTTTTAAATGTTGTGAATGACACTGACATTATCTGACTTCCTTCTTTATCTTTCTACTACATGTTGTTTCTCTTGTTTTTCATCATATAGTTTACCATATGTCTAATCAGTTTTTATACTGACACTATATATTGTGAAAATGCTAGAGATAATTTTCAGCTCTGAGAGATTTTACCATTCTCCAGAAGGGATTTCACTGGAGGCTAGAAGACCATTAGGTTAAAAGCACTAGCAGTGACACATCACTTTAATCCACTGAGGATTTGAGATAAGTCAAAATTAGTCTTAACTCCCTGCAAAGATGGGATTAAGTTCATAGTACATTTCTTCCTCAAAGCCATACTATTTAAAATTATGCTCAGCTTTTCAACCATACTTTCAGGAACAGATACGTGCATTACCTGCCTCACTCACCTTTGTAGCCCTATGCATTCCCCCCACTTTTCACTAATGTTGGTCTGCAATTCCTTCCAAAATTTGGCCTTCTTGATTTCTTCAAACTTGAATACATTTTGTGTAGCTCGTGCAGATCTTTCCAGTAGAAATTTGGGGTTAAAAAATATCAGCTGCTATTGCTAGGATGTTACCTTACGTCTTTGGTAGGTGTTAGTTTGTAAGGTAAAAATTCTTCTTTTCAATTTTAAATTATGACAAGTAGCAAGCAATATTACAAAGATAATGTTTCTATCTCTATTTTAAAGTGAGGTAAGCAGGTATATCCATCTCATAAGTTAAATTTGCACATTATCCTTTGGACCAAAATGAAAATTCACCCTTGATTTTATTTGAGGGGAAATGTTAGTATGACCTTTCAATATAAAAGCTCTGTAATTTTGCTATAATAAAGATATAGGTTTATTGTGAATGTGTATAACGTAAAATATTTAAGCATATCGCTTATATCATAATCAGTTCCTAAAATGGGATTGTGGCTAAGCAAAAGTTAATTAGAAATCAGAACATCGTATATCAATTTCTTTTCAAGAATATATGTTCTCAGTAAAATTACTTTACTTTTCTATAAGAATATATAGTTATAAATATATTTGACATATATGTACACATATATGCATTTTACAGGTTTTAAGTCAACTATTTTTTTAAATTTTTTGAGCTCTTATATGATGGTTTTATAAAGTGAAAAAACTATTCATGTAAACAATTCAGTACTCACAGATATTCTCATTCAAATGCTTAAAATTATAATATACCTCAGCAAAATATGTAACATTTCTAAATGATAATAAAGGACATCTGTTTGAAACATGAATAGTGTGTGGCAACTAATATCATCACTTAAACTTGGTAAGAAAGTAAAGAAATATCCAGACCTTACTGTTTTAAGATATATCCCCTCTTAAGAAAAATAAAAAATCAAAGGGGAAAATAAATTATGTCAATTGGTAATTGTGACCTTGAATAAAAGTTGTAGAATGTAATGTATGTGTTGTGTCCATTATAAGTCTGAAATGAGAGGCAGCCACTGTGATTACTTTGGTATAAAAATTCCTTAGAGCTTTGGCATGAGCAGGAAAACAAAAAAACCCAAACCCTTTTCCTATTGGTTGGAATATTTAAAAACCACTCAGTTTTTTTATATATATTTTAAATTCTTTCTTGTTAAAAGTATTACATAAGTCTCCTTTTTCCCCCATTGACCTCTCCCCAGCCGTCCCCACCGCCTAGCACATGGCCTCCTCCCCGCCCCCCACCCCAGTCTGTGTCCATTGGTTATGCTCATATGCATGCATACAAGTCCTTTGGTTGATCTTTACCCCTTCCCCTATATTTTTATTGATTTCAGAGAGGAAGGGAGAGGGAGAGAGAGATGGAAACATCAATGATGAGAGAGAATCATTGATGAGCTGCCTCCTGCATGCCCCCTACTGGGGATCAGGCCCACAACCCTGACATGTGCCCTTGACTGGAATTGAACCTGGGACCCTTTAGTCTGCAGGCTGATGCTCTAGCCACTGAGCTAAACCAGCTAGGGCAAAATCACTCAGTTTTTAACAAACAAGTGGTTTTCAGAAAATAACTTTTTCCTCTTGGCTTATAGATAATTGCATGAAATATTAATTCCAAGGGAAGTTTATGATAAACCATGTAGAATTTGAGAATGAGGAGCAAAAATTATATGTATTATATTTACACTTTTTACAAAATAGCTAGATAGTTCGCTAAATTGTTGCTAAAGATTATGCAAGTGACAAAAGTACAATTTACGCATTATGTCAATGAAGGAGAAAAGGAAGAACATAAACACTATATATCAATAAGATTCACTTGAAACATATAAATACAATAATGTGATATTTTTGTTGTATGCTATAAAGAAATGAAAACCATAAAAAAAAATGAGCTAAGCTAAGGTAATATTTGCATTTTCTAGAATCCCAAACAAAGTCAGAACAATGAAATTGATTGAAGACTAAAGTTTGAATATACAAACTGCTGAATTCACAATCATCAAATATTTCAGCTTTTTATGATTTACAGCTGTGTTTAAATAAACCTATCTAATTATACTGAAGCCTGCCATGTAATCATAGAATAAAGCCATTTGCCTGCTTAGAAAAATTGATAACAATGAGCTCCTCTGGGCAATAAAGATTGAGATAAACAAATCAGGAAGTTTCCATAGTAATCCTAGGTATTTTTTAGGATTTTCATTTGGCACCCTACTTCCAACAGAGCATGTTTTTGACCTTAAACTAAAACTAAGAAAGACAGATAAGTCAATGCTTGACACTTCCCCCTCAAAGACTGGACCATCTGGGCGCTTTATATTTGTAACAGGTGCTTCTGGGATTTAGAGCCTAATTCTGGCCCAGATTCTGTTCTGTATGGATGACTCTGTTGCTATGTGCAAGTGTGCATTGCATTAATTGAAGAGAATGGAAAAGGCCAAGCACAGCAATTAGTCAGTTGGTCATGCAGAAAAGAGTCTAGCAGCTTGAGCCATGAAATGTTGAATGCACAGATGCACAGCACCATCAGTTTTGCTCTCTGTGGTGTGCTCCGAGCCTGTGACAGGTAAAATGCCTTTGTGACTTGATCCCAGTTATCCGCCCCCTTTAAAGACAAACTGTGTTTTGTAGCCACAGGAGAGAGAAAATGCTACATTGACACAATATGTTTGGTATACCTGATAGGATAAGACACAATAAAAGAACACTGAAAAATTCTAAATGAGCTTACTATGTCCTTTATCATGAAATATTTAGATGTCTTATTTATTAAGTGAAAGTACCATTTTAGGAGCACTTTCCAAAAGTGAATGAATGTTCAGACCCATGACATGGGCATAAGTTTAAATTTGGTTAAATTGTTTAAAGCATGCATAATAATTTAGTTACTTAACACTTCAGTTTCCTCTTTATAAATTAAGAGTATTGTTAATAATCGAAGGATGAGTGACAAGAATGATAATCATTTAGCTATTTTATTTGGGATCAAATAAATAAGGAAAAAAGAAACAAACATCTCAAACATTGAGACTATTTTAATATTTATGGTTTCTCTACTCATTTTTAGAAACTGAATTGATATTTTTCACACTGTATGGTTTATTACTATTGTAATGGTAATTTTATGTGTCAGCTTCACTAGGAAGATGAACAGATACCTAGTAAAACATTATTTTGCATTTGTGAGAGTGTTCCTGGAAAAGTTTAGCATTTGGATTAGCATTTTGTTGCTGTTGTTAAACCTCGCCTGAGGAAATTTTTCCACTGATTTTTAGGGAGAGTGGAAGAGAGAGGGAAAGACAGAGAGAAACATGGATGTGATTGGTTGCCTCCTACAAGAGCCCTGACCAGCGTCCATGGGGGGAGAGGAGTCTGCAACCAAGTTAGGAGCCCTTTACCGAAATTGAACCCGGAACCCTTTGGTCTTCAGGCTGACACTCTATCCACTGAGCCAAACCAGCTAGGTCTGGATTAGCATTTGGATCAGTAAAGAGCACCCTCACCAATGCAGGGAGCATCATGCAACCCATCACTTGAGTGCCCTAATAGAACGAACGAACAAACAAACAAAGCAGAGGAAGGGAGAACTTGCTCTCTGTGTTTGAGCTGGGATATGCATCTTCTCCTGCCTTTAGCCACAGGATCTTCTGGTTCTTGGGCCTTTGGACTGCAATTGGATTACACCACAGGCATTCCGGGTTTTCCAGTTTGAAGATAGCCAATCATGAGATTTCTTGGTGGTCATAATCACATGATCAAATCCCTATAATAAATCTCCTCATGGATATAGTATAATTCCTATTGGTTCTGTTCTCTTAGGAGAACCTTAACTAATAAAGCCATTATACTTTATTGTGTTTCCAGTACTTTATTCTATGTTTTATATATCACTAATGCAACTTGTAATAACTTAAATAATAAAAGCAGTGTTAAAATTGCATACAAAATAGAGATCAGACTTGAAAATTCTCTGAGCAGACAAAAACATTTAATCCACATAGCACAACTAAATATAGCTTATTTAATGAACATAAGTGACACTTAGATTATCTTCCTAAAAATGGGATAAGATAATCACTTTTAACCAATCCTCTGCCATCTGGGTATCCCCAATGTAATGTCCAATCACTGCAAAGGTTAAACAATTTCCTCATTTTCACTTTATAAGCCATGCTGTAATGAATGTCATGCCTCTGAGCCTCAGATGAGTTTTGAATTTGAAAGCTCCCAGTTTGCAAACTGTTCTTATATGCACCATGAACTCTTACTAAAATCTATTGTACTGACCTGGTGGTTTTCATTTTGCTATTTCTGGATTTTTGACAATAGATACTATTAGTTTAATACAATAAACAAATATTGTGAATGCATACTATAAATCAGGAACTGTTTTAGGAGGAGAAGCAACCCTAACCTACAGAGCTTACAGTGTGTGTGTGTGAGTCACATCATATATTTAATGCTCACTTACATGTTATTAAATAATAAAAATTAAAATGAATAATGGTTGGTGTCATGTAAACAAAGAAAGCAAGGTAAGGAGGGAGAATCAATAAAAGTGCTATTTAAGTCAGTGAGGCCAGGAAAGAACTTTTAAGAGGGTGATATTTACATAGAAACTTAATGAAATGACCAAAAACTTGAACACCTCTGGGTAAAGAGCGTTTCAGCTGTGAAGGTGGGAAAGGGACAAACAGAGGGAGCAGCGGGAGCCACGGACATAAGGGGGCACAGGCTTGTTGTGGAGATTCTGTGGCTCAGATCTGTTTTACTTCTGATATGCAGATAGGCTCCATGGCAGAGCAATTGAACTCAAAATCCCTGGAGCTGGAGAAAATCACTTTCACATCCAGAATCTGGCACTTGTTAGATATTTTGTCATTTGTAAAATAGGGGTTACAATAATAGTGATGACATGGTACTGTTAAAAAAGAAAGAAATGCACATCTCCAATACCTGACATACAGTATGCATTGTATAAATATTAGCTATCACCATCATCATCATCATTGCCTTCTATAAAGTATTAGCTACTAGTACGATTCTTTTAATAGGGAAATTAAAACTCAGATTTCCTTAATTCTGGTGGTTTTGTTTGTTCTGTAATACGTTCAAACAGCTTTTTATAAAAATTAATTTTAACCTCTACAGCTGTTCTTAGTGGAAGGATTAGTCTGCTACAAGTTAGTCCTTTATAATCAAAAAGAAAAATCTTCCCTAGAAAAGATTGTAATGTTTATAAGAATGTCTTTTCCATGTAATTAAAAAAAAAAAACACATTTAAACAAAAAAAAACCTCTGATACCTGTACTTTTATTGCATAAAGCTTGAAAATATTCCTATCAATGCATCAAAATTTGGAAAATCTTGTTTTATTGAACAATGTGGTTCATCAAGAATTCCACCCTCAAGGTCTCTGGCTCAAGTGTTGTAACACTCAGAGAGGATCTAAGACTCCAAAACATCAAGCTTCTTAAGAAAAAGGGTTTTGTGAGGAGTTTTTTGTTTTGTTTTGTTTGTTTTTCTCAGAATAGTTTTTATTATCTGTAAATAGAATAAAATAAAGTAAAAATAATAATAAACTTGAGGGTCATAGAAATTAAAATAAAACAATGTGGGCCACTTCTTTCAGGAATTATTCTTTCCTTATTGCCAGAGCTGCAGTGCTCTCTAAGCAATATGCAAATTGAAGTCTATGATCCCAGGGGTAGCCCATGTGTGCAGCGCTTTTTCCGCATCGTGCCTCTTAATAATGATTCTTTGTGGTGGCCAAATGCATAATCACGAATTTTTTATTCCCATCATGGTAGCAGCACCTCGTACTCAGCTCATAGTGACTAATCCTTGGTGGAAGCACATTCAAAACGCTATTCTTTTGTGCTAGACCAGTTTTAAAGAGTCCTGGCTTTTGGTGGCCATATTTGTTAGAGTTCTGGTCCCTGCTAACCTTCTGTTGGTTGCTACTAGGAAATGTACTAAGTTATGCTGGAGGACTTCTGGAGATTTGCTGGGAAGTAAATATACCTATACAATCCCTTAAACTTTGTTTTGTGTTTAAATAAAGGAGAAGATAATTCGCTTCCTTTGAATTTGAACAGAACATTAATTAAAAAGAATTTATAGCACATCTTTACATCTTCATCAACTGTCACTGGCATTGCTGCTCTAGTACATTGCTTCACAGCATTTATGGTTTCAAGATTTTCATTATTGGCAAATACATTATTTCAGAATTTTTCAGATAAATCATAAATTTCAAGGCAGTCTTGCCTTTGTGTCATTTAAACAAATTAAGTAGAAGAGGGGGAAAAAAGTAACTCCTTGGTTGTTTATTAATTAGTAATATTAGAAGATGCAGATTCAATAAAAGGAAAACAAATGTCATGTTTAATAGCAACATCATTTAAGAAAGGAAAGTTTCCAAGCTTTCTAATTTTTTTACAGATACCTGTTTATGCATTTGGAGATGAATTATCTGACTTCAGGCTTTTAACTTAATGTGTTTAGTGTCATGTTCATATAGTAATGTAATAACATTGTTTATATAATTGCAGATTGTCTGGTAGAGCAGATATAGTAAAGATTCTAAATCAGGGTCTTAGGAAATTTCCTGTAGTTAGTCAGGCTATCTATACCTACCCCTATATCACTTGATATATTACCTACACTTACTGGTATACCTATATCTATATGCAACAGGTAACTTGTATAGATTTATAAGGGACTAGAGGCCCAGTGCATGAAACTTGTGCATTGGTAGGGTCCCTAGCAGCTCCCTCCCTCCCCTAGGCCGCCTGCCACTGCTGGGGCCTCCCTCCCTCCCGCTTAGCCAACCTTGCCCCCTGGTCAAACTCCTAGACAACTCCTCATCCAGGGGACAATTTTCATACTACACTTTTATTATATAGGATAGGCAGGTATAAGTAGGGCATGTGAAGATTTTTTTTTTTAATGAAAGGGACACTTCAATGCAAAAAAAACAAAAAACAAAAATAAAACTCTCTTATACTGAAGAAACACCATTTAAGCACTACAAAAATATTGTACAGTTGTTTGAATAAAACAAAGTCTTTGTCAACAATTTCATTGTCAAATTAAATGGTCACATATGACTTGAATTCAAGACATTTATTAAAAAGTATATTAAAGATTTAAGTCAACTTCCAAGCATTTAAATTGCAATCAGAGAGTTTATTGATATGAAATTTGTAAAATATATATATATGTATATTTCATTGATTAATTTCCATACCTTTTCAGAAATGGGGCTTAGAGACAGAGCAATATTTGGCAGAAACAGCAAAATCTGTTGTTTGTTAGGGTGGGGTGCTTTTTTTCTTTCAATTTTTCAAAACTGTTGTTCTACTTGAGGCACTCTGTTTTTTGGTAAAATAGTATTGATTTTCTTTACTTATGAGTCTGATATCACTAAGTAGGCTGTCATAAAGCAAACATGGACATTTACAGGTCATGCTTAGTCCCTATCGATGTTGGTAGAAGTGGAGGTCCTCATTCCCACCTGTTCCTCATGCGAGTGAAATTCTTGCGATATCCCAAGAACAAGAATTTTCTGGGAGAACAAGTGATTTTTATTACTATGGAATTACAAACCTGAGTTCCCAAGGCCCCCTCTCCTTCAGTCCCCTATCAAAGTGTAGCTGTGGTTTAAACAGGACTAAAATGAGCCAATGTCCAAAGTTTCCCTGCCATATTGGAGCAGTGTCCAATCCAGAATCATTGAGTTCCCCACTGCAGTCCATCATTCCATTGCATGTAGAGTCTGCAAGACCTCAGGAAACATGGACAAATTAACCCTCATGCCCTCACAAGATGGCTGTCTACATCCAGGCCGACAGGGGGGTTAGTGAGGGATGACCAAACTACTGAACAAGCAGGCTGCGTGGGGTGACCAGGCTGATGGAGGGCCATGAGGGGTGACCAGGCCAGCATGGGGGGCGCAGTTGGAGGCAAACAGGCCAGCAAGAGGGCAGTTGGGGGTGGCCAAGCCAGCAGGGGGCAGAGTAAGGGGTGACCAGGCCTCGGGGGGGGGGGGCAGTTAAGGGTTACCAGGCTGGCAGGGGGTGTAGTTAGGGGCGATCAGGCAGGCAGGGAGGTGAGCAATTATGAGCCAGCTGTCCAGGATTGTGAGAGGGATGTCTTGGATTGGCGAGGGTGCAGGCTGGGCTGAGGGGACAGCCCCCCCCCCACTTCGTGCATGAATTTCAAGCACAAGGCCTCTAGTCTATAGTAATAAAAGGGTAATATGCTAATTAGACAGGACATCTTCTGGACAATCTTCCGGACATCCTTCTGGACAAAGCCATGGTGGTGGGGCCAAGGTAGAGGTGGTTAGGGGTGATCAGGCCAGCATGGAAGAGCAGTTAGGGATCAGGCTGGCAGGGGAGGGCAGTTAGGGGGATCCGGTCGGCAGGGAAGGGCAGTTAGGGATCAGGCCGGCAGGCAGGTGAGAGGTTAAGAGCCAGCAATCCTGGATTGGGAGAGGGATGTCCAACTGCTGGTATAAGCCTGATCCTGCAGTCCTAAACCGGCAGCTGGACATCCCCTGAGGGGTCCTGGATTGGAGAGGATGCAGGCCTGGCTGAGGGACACCCCCCCTTGCACAAATTTCATGCACTGGGCCTCTACTATACATATAAAAGACCATTATTATGTAGTTAGGTCTCTTTTTTCAAGAGAGTACAATTCTGAAATGAAGGCAATTCACAGAGAAAATTAAAACAAACAGACAAAAGAATCTGGGCCACTTTATTATTCATCTCAGGTAATAGTTGACAGGTTGACATACTTACATTTCTTACATAAGTTTATTATCAATGTAAAGGAACAGATCTTTTCAGAATTATATTTAATCTTGCTTATTGAAGGACCTACTATTTTTTTCTGACTTCCTGATTTTCCTTGTACTGCTTCCTTCATGTTCATTCTGTCAAATATATTAGTTAAATTCCTATCAATTTATTCAATCCCTACTACAAATACCCCGGATCCTTTTATTAGCCTACAAGCATTATTACAGGGTTTATTGCTTCCCAATTTAGTGCCTGAGAATATCTGCTCAGCACTAATTACGTTCCATATTTTCTTTAAGTGTTTATTCAGAATGCTCTCAGTTCACCGTGTGCTTTGTTTTACCTGATACCCTCAATTCACTGCTCATAAGATAAAAGCAGGGATCACTTCTGATTGACTTTAAAAATATCGTATGTGCTTTTGATCTACATTCAGTGCATGTTTGTTAAATGAATATGAGCTCCTGAAATAGGTTTTCTCATAAACTGCCTCCCATTCTCCTCTTCACTTATCTCCTCTAGCTATCATTCCCAAGTGAAGGTCTGCTCAAAGTACTACCTCTGTATCTTCTCTACTCCCCTCAGACAAATTCAAGAATGTATAAATCATAGCTAAGGATTTTTACAGGAATGTTACAATCACAAGCAAGTACTTTGCGACTCAAGGGCCACGAGAGTACATAGAGAAATGTCTTCATGGATAGGCCAATCATGGAAGGATTTTCTTCTTTAGGCTAATGTAAAACCAGGAATCAGAAAAAAATTTTCTCCTTAAATCAGAAAATAAAAGCTCCCAGAATGTTCACTATTTAAGAAGTAGTAAAACAAACTTATCACTCAGTATAAAGTCAGCTATTACGTACAAAAAAGTACTCTGGTCTCCCTGTCAAATAGCTTGGCTCTGTTGCTAACCAGTGATATGGCCTTAGGCGTGAAGCTTAGTCTTTTCTGCACATCAGCATGTCTATCTAAAGTGAAGATGTAGGATTCAATTATCTCTGAATTCCCTTCCAGCTATGGAAGGTGCTATAAAAAGGCACTTTCTTAGTTTTACTATGAGATATAAACTACTCTACTATTGTTAAAATTATACCTTCATTCCTTCAACCCTAAATATCAATGCTGTTTTTATAAGCATGTTAGGCTCCTCTCTATACAGTATGTGTGCCAGCATACTTATTTTTAAAAGTGTATCATTTTTATTGAGCAGTTCAGTGCAAGTGAATAGTATTCTCAGAGGGTATCTAAGGAAAAAAGGAAAGATGCACAACTTTTCCTGTTCTCTGCTGGAACTCATCAAGGCTAAATGGTGAGAATAGCTGGACATTTACATAATTAATTTCCTTTATTATTTAAATTACCCTAACAATTGCTTTAGAATAATAGTCATTTTGTGCATCTTGCTTTTAGGCTGCAGCTTCATTGAAATGTAAATATGAAAATCCCATTCTTCAAAAGCAGAATGGAGAAACAATTGGTGCAGTTGCCCATTAGGAAATACCAGTGGCCACAAGGGACCTGGACAAGATAGAATAATAAACCTATGTTTCTGCCTCTTTCATCATATGAATTTGTGGGATAGAAATGATTTAGAAACAATATGGAGAAGTGTTTGTAATATCTCATCTCAAAATTCTTTGTTTCTTCTGCCTTTTGAGGGAGGCGTTGAGAAGCCCATTCTGTAACCTCAGATCTTCTAATCCTGTGGGACATACACGTGTTGTCTATGCCTAATAAAATAATGAGATGCATTAAGATTGATAATTTGACTTGTTAGAAATAGTTTATGATCTCTTTCTTAATAACATATTTTAAATAAAGTTGAATAAATGATGAAAGTTTTCCATAGTGATACTCCCTGTAATTATTCAGAAAATTTATTTAAAAGGTAAGCAAATGAGGCATGAATACTGTGTTTGTGAGTATATGTAAAGAAAAAGGAAACAGACACATTCACACTTAAATAACTAAGGATCTAAGAGATACCCTGAATGATAAAGCTTCTAAACCAACCTCCTCATTAATATTTCTCTAGTATTAATTTCTTATTTAAACTCATGGATAAAATCATCTTTTGTATTATTATTGTGCTTATTTATTTTCTCTAAGCCACTTGGTTTATAGCATGTTGGCATATCTATTCTCTGATTTTATTCCATCTCAAACTCTGCATCAGCCCTTCTTTTCTGGGGCATCCTTAAAATCATGTGTATACGCAAATATATAATGATGGTGTTTTGGAGTTATCAACTAATTATACCTACGAGCCAAGCAGGAAAAAGCATGCTCCACTCAGTACAGTGTGAAAAAATTTCCCCCAGAATTCTAAGATTCTCATATCCCTTTGATCTTTGAAGATACACAGCAGAGAACAGTCATAGATTTGTATCCCAAAGCCTCAGGTTCTGCCTTTTCATAGTAACCAAGTGACTGATGGGAGCAGAATATGCCCCACCAAAATATGCCATTTTGGCATATTAATTATTTTGAATTAAAGTTACTTTTAAAACAGCCTGTATGTTCTAGCTGGTTTGGCTCGATGGATAGAGCATCAGCCTGTGGACTGCAGGGTCCTAGGTTCGATTCCAGTCAAGGGTACATGCCTGGGTTGCAGGCTCAATCCCCTGGTGGGGTATGCAGGAGGCAGCCAATCAATGATTATCTCTCATCATTGATGTTTCTATCTCTCTCCCTCTTCCTTTCTCTCTGAAATATATATATAATATATATATAATATATATATGTAACATATATATATTATATATATATATATATATATATATATATATATATATACACACACAAAAACAACAGCCTGTATAATAAGAGCACTCAGTATACATGCCACATCTTCTTTATGCAATCATCAATTGAAGGACACTTTGTTTCCATGTCTTGGCCACCATGAATAGAATGGAATACTACTCAGCCATAAGGAAAGAGGAAATGCCATCATTTGCAACAACACAGATGGATCTTACGAAGATTATGCTAAGCAAAACGTCAAATGTAAAAAATCAACAACCATTTGATATCACTCAGATGTGGGATATAAAACTGAAAACAACAAATTTATGCCATTGTAATAACCTAGTTATTATTTAACAGGAAAGAAGGAAAGGGAAGACTAAATATAGGCATGGCATTTGTACAGCTTTGTCAAAAAGCTGCATTTAACATTCTCCAAATCCGTTCCCCCCTGACTGATGGGGGAATGGACAGGACAAAGGGAATTTAGATGCATGACCAGTGATGTCTGAGTGATGTGGGATGATGCTCTCCCAACAGTCACACCTGTAAACAAGTCAGTGGCCAGGATGGGAGTGGCCACTGCAAGTGCACAAAATCTGAACATTTAAACTTCTAAACAAAGAAGCATGTGCTCTTTGTTTTTTTCTCTCTTCACATGTGCAGGGCCCTCTTAAGACTCCTGTTTTAAGGGGTTGTGTTCCCTTGCACCCACATGACTCACAGCCATGCGGGAGACCCCTATAGACTAATGTGCTTTAATTAGCTTGGATGCACTGGCCTTGCTTTTGGCTCTATTGGACCACTAACTGTACCTTTTCCAGGACTGGCTTAAGGGGGATGGGTGCTTTGAAAGCTAAGGAATATAACTTCATACAAATAAAGCCTTTTTCCACACCTCATCCTCCCATGTGAATCTTAGAAAATTATTTTTCTAAATGTGTTGCAAGAACTGCTACCTTGCTCCCACAAGTGATGGGGAAGTTTGCTTATGCTATAACAAAAGGAACAACCAAGACAAACAAATAAACAAAAACTCGTAGACACAGACAACAGTATGGTGGTTACCAGAAGGGAATGGTGATGGTTGGGTATTAAGGGGCAAAGAGGGTCCAATGTGTGGTGACAGAGAAAATTCAACTTTGGGTGGTAAACACACAATGCAATATAAAGATGATATATTATAGTGTTGTACACTTGAAACCTATAAAATTTCATTAAAGAATAAATTTATTTAAAAAATAAAACTATAAAGTAAAGAAGAAAAAAAAAGAACACAAAACACCTTGACCCTCCTTTGTCCCCCTGAAAGCAGAAAATAAATCTCCCATGTGAAAGGTACCCTCCCTGTACCAGGAAGATAAAGGGGCTCTTATCACCATAAATAAAGAATTAGGGAAAAGATTGTATAAACAAATCTTGTTACTTCCTCACTAGTTTATTGCCCTGATCACAAACTTCTTTTTTTTAAATTTTATTTTATTATTTATAGTATTACAAGTAGTAGTACATATGCCTCCTTTTTTTCCCCATTGACCTCCCTCCGGCCTCCCCTAATCCCTGGCACATACCCTCACCTTCCCCCCCACCAGTGCCTGTGTCCATTGGTTATGCTTATATGTGTTGTTCATTCTTCACAATTTATTGTTTTGTCTTGTTTTTGTCTAAAAAGTATAACATCTGTCTGCTTTGGTCACTTCTTTGTCTCAAGTTTTTTTTCGGGGGGCTCCCGTAAATATAAAATCAAATTTGTTTTTCTCTTGTTAATCTGTTTTATGTCAATTTAATTATTAGGTCAGCCAAACAACCTAGAAAAGGTTGAGTAGTCCACTCCTCCATGACTCTGAATAAGTCATAAAAAATATTTTGCTTTTAACTATTATAAATAAGTAGATATTTATATTTAATTTTCTAATTTTATATTATTATCTTTATGAAGTTTCCATAAGAATCAAATGAATTGATGTATGTGAAAGCAGATTTTCAAAACACAAAATATTATAAAGATTTAAAATATTTCTGCCAGTGTTATAACAATACCTAAATTTTACTTGGAATTCAAAATATGCATTAATATAATAATTGCAGCTAATTTCGTTCACCTCTAGTAATACATCTTTAAATTTTTTTTCATATATTAATTTGTTTAAATCTCAAAGTAAAACTATAAAGATATACTATTATTACAATTACTGATGAGAAAAATTAATACTGAAAAAATGAATCAAATATTCAATTTCTGGCCATTGAAGTTTTTTATTGCTTTCATTTTTGAAATTTAAATTTCTTTATCATGAATCAGACCATAATAATTTCTTAGGAAGAAAATAACCAAAGTGAAAACACATATCATTTTTGCTACAAAGTATACTGAAGATGTGAGGAGAACTGCCTAACACTTTCAAACAGTAATATGTGACATTATTCACATTCCACTCTCCATGCTGTAGTGTGACAACTACAAAAAAAAAAAACACACAAAGAAACAACACAGTAAAAATAAAATCACTAACATGATAACCAAACACAATGAGAATAGCAGTTGAAAAGGTTAGGTCACAATGAAATTTGCAAATCACATCAGAACCTCACATTTTCACTCCCAAATCATCTTTGCCCAGCAGGGTGGAAATAGAGACTCAGACTGCATAACCTTTCATGCAACATCATTGCTGTGCTAGAGAGAAGGCTTAAGTAACTTAATGTTTCTCACAAAACCTGGTGTTGCTATTTGGCAGCCTCTAATCTGGCTGGGTGCCCTGACATGAATTGCAGATTCTCTGTGCTCCTTTTAAGGGGAGTTTGAGGAGGAGGAAAGCAGATGCAGACAAATGCAGATGGAGCCCAGAAGCCAAAAAGCATGAGGCTCCTCACTACAACAGCAGTCGATTTGGCAGCATTCACACTGTGTTAAGGAAGAAAGGTAATTTTCTATAAAGTAATTAGTTGCTCCACTCAAACAAACCACGATGGTGATTGCATTTTGTTTTTGTAACTTTAGGAAATGTTCTTTGAATGTAAGTTAAAATTAAGCAGGTGTTTTTGGTTTTGATTATTTTTTAAAAGGTAATAAATGGAACTTTAGGCTTGAAAGTGATATTTAAATTGGAACATATTATAATTGATCTCCGAAACTGAAATCAATGTTGACCTTTTCAAACAGATATAAGAAAATGAAAAGCTGTTGTTGCCTGGTCTGGCAACATCAAATCTTATTTCCAAGCCCCTTGCTTTTCTGGCCATTTCCTTAAGCTTCTTAGGGTAGCATTACTTATCTTTAAACCTGAACTCTTATAGAACTGGAGGCTCTCATACCTATTCTTCATGTTCTTCCATCAAGAGATATTCCCATGGTAGGTCTCTATTCACTTGCTACTTTTTGTGAGAGAGAAAGGGAAATGCCTTCACTTCCATTAGAAGCTTCTCAATGACTGTACTTTCTGACATCTCTATATCACTTTACTCATTTTGCTTTGGGTAGGTAGAAAGATTCATCTCAAAATGGTACGGATAATCTCTCCCCTTCTTAGCCACAGAAAGTACTATTAAATGAGCGCTGTAAAGTTTGTTTTAAAAGCTCCTGTCCCTCCCTAGGGCATTTGAAGTTTTGAGCAGTTAATAACAGAAACCATAACTTACACGCTTTATATATTCTAAAACATAAAACAAGAAGGTAATTTAAGGAAGCAATTGAGGTTACCCATGTACTGGATATACGCATTGGGCCTTGGATTTTAGTTTGTGGGCAAGGTATTTTAAAACTGGAAGATACTGCCCTAGCTGGTTTTGCTCAGTGGATAGAGTGTTGGCCTGGGAACTGAAGTGTCCCGGGTTTGATGCCAGTCAAGGGCATGCACCTAGGTTGCAGGTTCAATCCCGGGCTCTGGTCAGGGCACGAGTGGGAGTCAACTGATCAATGTGTTTCTCTCACATTGATGTTTCTCTCTCTCTGTTTCTCCTCCTCCCTTAATAATCAATGGAAAAATGTCCTCAGTGAGGATTAACAAAAAATAAAATTGCAGGTAATATTTTTGTAGTTGAACATTTGGCTTCTTATTCCTGAAATCTAGGCAAGATGTGCACACCGGTTCTGTGGTGACTGCAGGGACCTGAGCCAGGATAACACCTTAGGAAAGATGTTCAGGCTTCAGAAGAAGTGACGGAGACCTCTAGGCTTGGCAAAGTTGCAGGCACCTCAGGAAAAGCTCCCCAGGGACCACTGCAGTGCTGCAGTATTCTGTAAGACTACCTGAGTCTTAACGGCCAACAAAACTTCATCACTGAGGTCTGAAACTTTGAGGTCGGCTTTGGGGGGTTAGTAAGCAAAAGTCACCAAGACCTCAGGCTACCCTCTGCAAGGACTAGATGACTTGTGATCCTGTAAGCTAACAACCATACCTTTAGCTGGCACACGTAGCTCTAGCATGCCTGCATTCATTGCTTACTTCACACCTTCATCTTTTCCTAAGTAAGCATAGATGAAACAAATGTTCACGTTTTGGCAAAAGGAGCACCTTGCATACATCTTTAAAGTTCCTTTGTAAACTGATTTACAAAATATTTGCTGTTTTTAAATCATGTGGCAGCTGAATTTTGTGTGTACTTCACAGAACCAGGGGGGTTCTAGTTTTAAATTGTTAGGGCCAAGCCTGTATGTGCCGGGCTAGATCAACAGCCCCAAATCTTTTTAATATTCCTGGTTAAGAAGGAAACACAAGCTTTCTAGGACCTCAAGTTGGATTTAAATTAGTTTAACTGCATATAACAGCGGTTCTTAACCTGTGGGTCGCGACCCTTTGGGGGTTGAACGACCCTTTCACGTGAGTCGCCTAAGACCATCGGAAAACACATATGTAATTACATATTGTTTTTGTGATCATCACTATGCTTTAATTATGTTCAATTTGTAGCAATGAAAATACATCCTGCATATCAGATATTTACATTATGATTCATAACAGTAGCAAAATTACAGTTATGAAGTAGCAACAAAAATAATTTTATGGTTGGGGGTCACCACAACATGAGGAACTGTATTAAAGGGTCACGGCATTAGGAAGGTTGAGAACCACTGGCATATAAGAAAGAAAACGTTAAGTGTAACAGTTCCATAAGAGGCAGCAAAGAAACAGCCGCTGTAGTGCATGATTAAAAATACTCACACATGCCCTAGCCGGTTTGGCTCAGTGGATAAAGTGTAGGCCTGTGGACTGAAGAGTCCGGGGTTCGATTCCGATCAGGGGCAAATGCCCAGGTTGTGGGCTCGATCCCAAGTAGGGGGCATGCAGGAGACAGCCAATCAATGATTCTCTCACATCATTGATGTGTTTCTCTCTCTCCCTTACTCTCTGAAATCAATAAAAATATATTTAAAAAAATACACACAAGGGAGTACTAATGCTAGCCAGAGCACAAACTAAATATAGGATTGGGTGTTGGAAAGCAGGGACTCAAAGGGAAGATGGAAATTATAAGGTTGTGCAAAATGGTAATGTAGGAGTGTTAAAATCAACCTATTGATGCTCTATTTCTTCTACGAGATCTAAATTCACAGGTGAATTTTTTATTACTTAAGCAGAGAAAAATGATGCTTTGATTAGTTTTCTAGGACTGCCATAAAAAAAAAGTACCAGAGACTAGGTGGCTTAAGCATTGGAAACAAACAGGATGCCCCCCAAAAATGTATACACACTTTAACAGCGGATAGCTCAATTGATGTTTCTTTCTTTTCAGATTTAACTAACTGAAATGGATAATTATTCAAAGTGTGTATACATATCTGGAGGGACACCTGTATTTTCTCAAAGTTCTAGAGGGCAGAAGTTCAGCGTCAGGCTGCCAGTAGGATTCATATCTTCTGAGGCTTGGAGATGGTGATCTATTCCCTCTGACTTCAGAAGGTCTTCTCTCTGAACCTATCGGTGTCCGAATCTCCTCACCTTATAAGGACACTAGTCATTCTGCATTAGGACCCACACTAATGACCTCATGTGAATTTAATCACCTATTTATAGGCCTTATCTCCAAATACATTCCATTCACATTCTGAAATACTAAGGGTTGGCACTATGAAATATAAATTTTTGGAGGGGGCACAATTCAGACAATTATAATGCTACTTGGTTCCTCAAAACACCTTAATAATACCACATTCATCGTGCTTGATTCCTACTTGTCTTATTTTCCTTGTGCTATTTTCCCTAATCTCTAGCGCTCAAATAACTTTTGGAACATAATTAAAATGTAAGAACTATTTCAGCTTTTAAAACTTCTCCCTCCTCTCCCCAATGTCTCTGGTCCTGATATTCCTGAGGCTGCTCATCTTCAGAAGGCCTGGTTCTACGTTAGATAAGAGTCACTTAGGCCAGTGGTTCTCAACCTGTGGGTGGTGACCCCTTCTGGGGGTCAAACGACCTTTTCACAGGGGTCACCTAAGACCATCAGAAAACACATATATAATTACATATTGTTTTTGTGATTAATCACTATGCTTTAATTATGTTCAATTTGTAACAATGAAATTGGGGGTCACCACAACATGAGGAACTGTATTAAAGGGTCGCGGCATTAGGAAGGTTGAGAACCACTGACTTAGGCGGATTTGTAGAGCAGCAGCAGCCCCCTCTCAGATAGGATGTTAAAGTGGCCAGGCCAGGGCCAGACTGGACTAGTTCAAACATCAAGACATTTTACTTCTAGAATGCTGATATGGTAAAGACCACATTTTTTACCCGTTCATACAATATTTTTATTCAATCGATATGTGCAAAGCCGTCAATGAAAAAAGCACAGAAAGCAAACCCTGTTAGCTATAAAACAGTGCTGGTTTCCTGACCAGTGACAGGAAATTTCCTGAGGCCATGATTTTGAATCTTTACTATATTCGCTCTACGGGACAATCTGCAATTATATGAACACTATTACTACATTTCTGTATGCACTAGTCAACACATTAAAATAAATTAAAAGCCTGAAACCAGATGATTAATTTATAAATTGATAAATGAATATTTATAAAAACTTTAGAAAACTTGGAAACTTTCCTCTCTAGAATTATACTGTTATTAAACATGACATTTATTTTCTTTTAATTGAATCTGCACTTTCTAATATGACCAATTAATAAATAGCCAAAGAGTTATTTCCTTTGCCTCTCTTCAACTTAATTTGTTTAATTGACACCAAAGGAGAGACAGTCTTAATATGTATTATTTTTTTTGAACAGATGTGAAATATGTATTTGTCTATAATGAAAATATCCAAATAGTAAATTTTGTAGTCCTCTAGCAATAATGCCAGTAGCATTTGACACAGATATAAAGATATTCTACAAGTTGTTTTCACTATAAGCAAATTAAAAATAAATGGTGGTGATGATGGTGGTGGTAGTGATTCACATTTATGTGCCAGACAAACTTCTAAGTTCTTTGCATGTATTTTACATCATAGGAAAGATCAGGTATTCTTCATTATACTGTTCATGAAATGGAGATGGAAAAAAGTTACCTTGCTCAAGACAGGACTGTTTTTAAGTGGCAGACTACTATAAAAATAAACACAAAGAGCCCTAGCTGGTTTGGCTCAGTGGACAGAGCATCGACCTGCCGACCAAAAAGTCCAGGGTTCGATTCCGGTCAAGGACACATACCTAGGATACCTAGGTTGCAGGCTCCTCCCCAGCCTGGGCCCTGATTGGGGCACGTGAAGGAAGCAACCAATCAATGTGTTTCTCTCACATCAATATCTCTCTCTCCCTCTCCCTGTCTTTTTCATTCTCTCTAAAAATCAATGGAAAAATATCCTCAGGTGAGAATTAAAAAAATAAATTAAAAACAAACACAAAGGTGTGTCAATTCACACAATAACACTTCCGCCTGTTTTCTTTTTACTTTTTTTTTTTTTTTGTAAATCATACATGCGTAAAAATGTACAAATTATGTGGGTGGCTCTATGAAATATCAAAAAATGAACAAATTTAAGGGATCCTCACCTAGAACTAAAAATTGGGCACAATCAGCACCCCATCATCAGCACATCCCTACCTCTCCAAGGCAATCTCTACTCTGATTTATAAGCGCATATATCATTACGTGATTTTGTATTTTATTGAAATGAAATAGTATCACATGTATTGCTTATTTCACTTTTCTTTATTGTTTGCGAGATTCATCAGTTTTGGTCCAAGGAGCAAATGTTCATGAATATGTGTATCTGTTCTGAACTTCCTGTTCTGATCCATTGGTTTACATATTTATCCTTAAGTTAACACTACACAGTTTGATTGACTATAGATATATAAAAGGTTGATCTTCTTTTGTTTTTAAGTTCCTTATTTCTGGTGCAGTTAAGAGAGATGTAAATGACATAATTCATCAAACATCACAAGTATTTGAGTTAAAATCTGCTCAGTGTTACTAAATAAAATCAAATATGGTGGTCCTGTGGTTAAAGTAAAAAAAAAAAAAAGAGTTGATATTCTTTTCAAAACTATTCCTGGAATTTCACTAGTAATATTAGAATCAGCTTTTCAATTTATACATACAGGCCTACACAAATTGCTGGGATTATTTTTCCAGGAAACCCACAGAACATATAAATCACTTTGATAAATTTTAACTTATTTCCAAGATCACATTTTCCAATCATAAACAAGTTCTAGTCTCCCTGTTATTTATATCTCTGTAATCTCCCTCAGTAATGTCTATACTTTTCTGTATAGAGGTCTTGCATAGATTTATTTCTAGGTGTTTTGCTTTTGCTGCCAATATAAATAATAAATATTTCTAAATTTATTTTTCAATTGTTAGTTGAATATATATAAATAAAGCTGATTTTAGATTGATCTTATATCCAATAAGCTTGCTAAATCTTATTTTAATAGTTTACTGCAGTTTTATTATCTTATTATAATAACAATATCTTATTACAAATATTTGCAATGTTATTTACAAATAGTGAGAGCCTTATTTTCCCTTCAATCCTTACATATTTTACTTCTTTGCTTGCAGGAGTAAGAAAGTCAAGGACAGTGAAGACTATAAGTGATGATAGTGGACATTCTTATATATTTGTGAACTATTAGTATTTTATCATCTGATATGTTTCTGCAGGTTTTTTTTAATACTCATAATTGAACTGAAGAAGTTCTTTTCTGTTCCTAGTGCACTAAGGGGACATTTGTGGTAATGATATTGTAGGTTTGGTTTTGGTTTTGAATCATGAAAGTGATTTTTGTTTCAGCAAATGCTTTTTGTGCTATCAAATGCTTTCTCTGAATCTACTGAAATTACTTTTCTCATGGCAAGAGATGAAATTTTTCTCCTCTGTTCTGTTTATGAAAGTAAATTACCTTAATTGATTTCTCAATGTTAACTCAATCTTGCAGTCATGTTTAAATACAGTTTGGAGATGATATTTATTTTGTGCATCGCTGAACTCGGTGTGCTAATTTTTTGTTCAGGATTTTTGCACCTGTGTTTATGAGACACTTTACAATATAGTTTCCCTTTCTTGTGAGGTTTCTATGGTGATGTGGTTTCAAAATAAATTCATTTTTTTCCCTACCATATGAAACAATTCATGGAAATATTACCATTATTTATTTCTTGAATATTTGAAAGAATTCTCTAATGAAGCCATGTGGGCCTGTCGTTTGTTTGAGGGCAATGGCAACAAATTTTCCTTTTCTTCTTTGTTCGCCCTTAAACCTCAAGAATTACAACATTCCAATACAGAATGCCCAGAGTTCTTTGTCTTCTGGAACGCTCTGAATATTTAGCTGCCATGGTAGCAGTCTCAAAAGTACAGAAACACTAGCATAAAGAAGGGGGAGATGAGGATGGAAGAGACTAACCAAAGAATTTATATGCATCTGTGCATAACCCATGACACAGAAATAGGGAAGTGAAGGCCTGGGGCAGGGGGAAGGGTGGAAGAGCTCAATGGGGAGAAAGGAGGCATCTGTAATACTTTCAACAATAAAGATTAAAAAAAAAAAAAGGTGGTGCACAGTCACATGGAAAGCTTCCTCAATACAATTACAAAGATGATCAAATGGATATTTCACTGACATCAGGATAAAAACAAAGTAATCAAACAGTTTCACATGGATCTTCTTAATTTTATGTTAGCTTTCATGTCATAAAGATTTTTAGTATTTTTACTAAGTTTAATAAAAAGTTATGAATGTCTGAGAAAAATACTTGTTTCAAGGTTGTTAAGTAAATATAATATAAACAGCTGCTTAGAAAAAGCTGGCTTCATGAATAAATTGCCTAATTTTTATTCAGGTGTGAGTGGTTTGGGCTTATACATGTTATCGTATATTCAAATTTCAAATTTATACCTTAAGTCAATGACAAATTGATAAGTATAAATAATTAAAACATTGTGAGATCTATATATTATGAAATAATTTAATATCTCATCAAAAATTTACACTTAAAAATTATAAAAATAAATATTCTTTTGTTTTATATTCCAGCAGTAGATATATGTTGAAGACTCTAAAATTTATCTGAAATAAGATTACTGAAATTAAAAATTGCCAGTGCTATTTCCTTTACATACAAATGTACCTACCACTGATTATTCAGCATTCATCTTAAAGTCATTTAAAATATTTTCACCTTTGACTGTACAATGTTTACTACCTCTTGTCAATTCCTAGGATACAATAATTAGAAGTTATTTAGCTTAGAGCAAAAATCAGTGTTTTAAATAAAATTTAATAATTTATATGCAATGACCAAATACATATTCATTTAATAGAGAACAGCATCAAATATTATTATGAAAAAAAAAGAGTCTCCAGTGATAACAAATTAGCCAGAGTGTCAAACATGAAGGAAATAATATTTCAAAATCTCCATTGTTTTTCTGGTCCACATTTCCAATGTCTGATATATATTCCCATCATAATAACTCCTCGCATAACAAACAGCAATGTATTGTTTGGGAGGGGTTTTCTTGGCAGTAATAGCCTCTGAAGGGAATTATTTAACTACTAAACGGACTTTAAAAGGAAATACCTTCTGAGAGACCAAAGAAAGCATTAAAGCCGCAGTTCTCAACCTGTGGGTCGCGACCCCTTTGGCAGTCGAACGACCCTTTCACAGGGGTCACCTAAGACCATCCTGTATATCAGATATTTACATTACGATTCATAACAGTAGCAACATTACAGTTATGAAGTAGCAACGAAAATAATTTTATGGTTGGGTCACAACATGAGGAACTGTATTTAAAGGGCCAGAAGGTTGAGAACCATTGCATTAAAGCCTTAGAAACAGGTTACACTTAGCAGTAGTTAGAGAAAAATGGATGCCGACAAACAAACAAAAAGGCAGGCCTCCGACAACAACCAAATGAAATAAAACTAAATTACTTTTTTTTCTTCCCTAAAACACATACTAAAAAAACAAACCAGCCAAGCACCCTGTATGGCACTCATTGGTGTCAGAACTATGTGACATCACTATTGATGTCATAAAATGTTGCCTGGTTATTTTCTGGTACTAAAGAGGAATCAAGCACACAGGGAATTCAGAGGCCACAGAAATGTAAGTAGGGATGGCTGTCACTAATAAATGTCGAAGTAAATATGGGGAGAAGAAACTACAGTGTATATAACCTCTTTAAAAGGTGTTTTCTGGTTCTTACCAAGCCAGACATGTTTGTTTAAGTGCCTGGTATTTTTCCACATCAATAGCAGGTGAGTTAATTATAAGTAACCATTATATTAGTAGGCTATTAGTAGTTTGGTAATAGTTTAGCACACAGTTTAGTTTGGCACCAAAAGCAATTCAGTATATTAACCTTGAACCATATTCAATCTGTAATCTATAATTATTAATGTGTCATTTCTGTGTAGAAATTTAGTTGACCTGAGTTTGTTTTATCAACCTAACAGTTCATTTATTGACTTGTCTTCATATTTTCCCGTTTTCTCCTGCAGTGGGCCTACCTACCTAACCTTGTTTAGTGTGTCGTACTCCTTGTGCAAAATCGAAACAACAGACAATTCTATATGAACACATTCTCAACAAATTGAGAACCTTTTTTGGTCGCAAATCGCCTTCGTTCAGCCTCGCTTGCCCCCAGCACACTTGGGGTTGGCAGTTTGCGCAGATACAACACTAAAGGGACAATGGCTGCCTCGGAATCAAAGCGGCCCAACCGAGGGAAGATCTTTCGCATGTTCTCGGCGTTTTTCTCCTGCATCCGAGGTCAAAATAAGCTCAAACGGGAGTCTCAGACGGTGAAGAAAAACCTTCGGAGGGACAACAAGATGACCCGGAACGAGAACAACGCTCTCCGAGGAGAAAACAGGCGCCTGTGGGCGGAGAACAAGGCCCTGCGGAGGGAGAACAAAAGCGCCCGCATGGAGAACCAGGAGATCCGGGAGAGGAACCAGACCCTGCAGGAGGAGAACCAGGACCTGTGGGCGGTGAACACCGTGTTCTTCAAGACCCCCAAGACCCCGTGGGAGAAGCTCAGCGTCCTGAGCTCGGAAACGAAGTCTTACTGGCAGCAGAACAAAGCCCTGAAAGCTCAGAGCAAGGCGCTCTGGGAGCAGGAGGTGGCCTTCCGCAACGAGGCGAAAGCCCTGCAGGAGGAAATCAGGTCCCTGCAGGAGAACATCAAGGGCCTGCAGCACCAGAAGCGCGCCCTGCGGCTGGAGGAGCTGGCCCTGCGCAAGGAAGGAGCGGCGCTGGAGCTGGAGGAGCAGGCCCTGTGGAAGGTGGAGCAGGCCCTGCGCCAGGAGAACCAGGCCCTCCGAGAGGAAAGCCTTGCCCTGCAAGAGGAGATAAAAGCTCTCCTGGAGGAGACGCAGGTGCTGGAGCTGTGGAACAAGGCTCTCCGGGGGAAAGGGAGCAGCCATGCTCGCTGGGGAGATGCCCACTGAGGACACAGAGCGCGAGACGTGCCATGGAAACCATGGGCGTTCCAGAAAGCACAAACGTTTGAAGGTGATAGACTATTATTGGGGTGGAGTCAAAAGCCTGGAAATGTACATTGCTCTGTACCTGATCTTAGGAACGAAATAAAGTTCTTAAAATTAAAAAAAAAAAAAGAGAGATCCAAGTTTACTTAC
Organism: Myotis myotis; assembly: GCF_014108235.1. NCBI lineage: Eukaryota > Metazoa > Chordata > Mammalia > Chiroptera > Vespertilionidae > Myotis > Myotis myotis. The sequence goes on along the minus strand of NW_023416335.1, from coordinate 63,520,707 downwards.
ATTTTCCGCTTCTATTAGTGGTTATTTTTACTTTACAATGCCAAGTATGTACTGCACGAAATGTGATGCTTGAATGAACCAACTGATGGTGGTGTTAACATTCAGAGACAGCGGGTGAATATTGTAAAAAATTAACACCACAGAGGGGATATTTGCCTTAAAACTTGCCCTTTGAACTCTCTGAACCGTGTAAAGCTTTACATACGTATTGTGAAAAAAGATGTGAAAGAATATCACTTCTGCCACCTCATACTGACTCCAATGGTCTCAGTGAGGAGGCCGATAAGATAAGAATTTAAACATGGGTGTGGCAGTACAGAACATTTCCATGAGAGCTCGCAGGCTTCCTCACTTTCTCTTCATTTTTCCTTCCGTTATCACCTCCTTTACCTTCCTGGGAGGGTGGATGTCCTAGCTCATGAAGTAAAGAGAGAGAAGGGAGTAAGAGGACAAAGGTCTCCAGCCAGGAGTGTGGGAGCTTGAAACGGGATTCTGTGGCTCAGTGTGTGTTCAATGAAAATTGTAGAAGAAATGGAGTGTTCAGAAGGGTTAATATTGATAATTGATCTAGTTCAGCGATTTTCAATCTTTTTCATCTCATGGCACACACAAACGACTAAAATTCGGGGGCACACCAAGGAATATGTATTTTGCCAATCTGACAAAAAGTAGGTATAATTTTGATTCATTCACACCAGACAGCTATTGCTGTGTTGGCTGTTGTCATTTATTTGACAATTTAAGAAAAAAAAAAAGTCAGTTTCCCTGATTAAATAGTCAGGTATTGCATGTTTTAAAAATTCTTGCAGCACACCAGTTGAAAATCACTAATCTTGTTGAATGCTGTTTAAAAAAGAAAACTATTCTGAAAAAACTGAGTTACAGGACTCATGGTGGATTTATTAAAGTGACAGATGTACTTGCATAACATTACATTACAAACCGCCAGAGGGCTGGTGCTGTACCTTATTTTTCATTATCATAAATTTTGAGCACTTAAAACAGCGTAAACATTTAATGCTTTTTAAAAAAAATCTTTATTGTTTCAAGTATTACATATAGTATTACATATGTCTTCTTTTCCCCCCATTGACCTCTCCCCAGCCACCCCCAACCCCCAGCACATGCCCTCAACCCCCTATTATCTGTGTTCATTGGTTATGCTTATATGCATACATGCAAGTCCTTTGTTTGATCTCTTACCCACCGCCCCCCATCCCCTGCCTTCCCTCTGAGGTTTGAAGGTCTGTTGGATGCTTCTCTATCTCTGGATGTATTTTTGTTCATAGCCAGTTAGAGGAAGATAAATATCACATGATCTCACTCATTTGTGGAATATAATGAACAACATTTAATGCTTTTTATTGAATATAACAGATAACATCTTATTCTGATTCTTGTGTAATGTTGGTGGCACAGAAGTAGAGGAAGAGAACACATTTTTCCTTTCTGAGGTGCTGCCACATATGCAAAAAGTCAACATACATCGGGTACCTTTAATTAGCACTCTATAAAGCAATACAAATACATTTGAGTATAAAAAGTGAAAAGACATATCCCTGATTTTAAGGATTCCACAGCCTATAAAGGAAGATAAACATTTTTACTTTATACCCTGAAAGTCCATCTGTCTGATGAAGAGTTTACTGACCACTGTTCCCTGGAGCATACAAGGATGGGGCAAAAGTAGGTTTACAGTTGTTCATATGGGAAGTAATACAATAATCCTATATAATAAAAAGGTAATATGCAAATTGACCCTAGTGGCAGAATGACCAGAATGACCACTGGACCAGTCACTATGAGGAGACAAGGTTTATAGATATGTTGGGAACTGACTTGTAGATCAATCAGGGAAGAAATGCAAGCCTTTATCCCTTTCCCAACCTGAAAAGATGCATTAGTAGCCTGCAGGCAGGGGAAGGGCCATGTTTGTGTCTTAGGGATTTATGGATATGTGCTCTATTGACTACACATTCATTTTGATATGTTATTGTTCATATAAAAGGGTCCTTGCCTGTTTTACTCCTTTGTGGTGAGGTCAGGAAGATCATGCCCATGTGGTGGCCTGGTTATCACTGACTCCTCTCAGGGAAAAATCTGTCATTATTGCATCACAGCTAAATCAGCAGCAGCTTGGGTTAGACTTAAAGAGTAGGACACACTTATACCTTTTCCACATCCACATAGATAATTTCTATTATCAGTCCCTGTAGGATCCTTCATTGTCAGAAAAGCAATGAGAATAAGCTACATCTATGTCTACTTAAACAAAAAGAGACAAGGACTCGGGTGCTGGAGCCCACTCAAAGCTTATTCACAATTGGCTCAAAGAGATGATTGTACATATCACTTCCCAGCTCTGAATTCCTGACATTTACATCCGTGTCTTGAACTTTATATGCTCTCTAAATTAGTGCTGCTGCTGCTGCTGTTGTTTTCGGGTAGAGCTGGTTGCTAAATATTTACCAACCCAACATGAATCAAAGTACTTGAAAGCTGCTTAAAGAAAAACAATGAAATGTAAATGCTTTATAATCCTTGAATATGTGTACATTTTAAAATAAGAGACTGTTGTTCAATTAATTTCAGATAGTCATGTCATCAGTTATTTATTTTTCAGGAAAATCTCACAAGATTTTAATGAACTATAATTTATTAACCATGATTTACATTTTAAACAGGAAAAATAAAAAGATAACGGCAACAATGAAGCAGACCATTTTCCTCTAAACACTATTACATTATTATATTTATATTAAAATATATTTTAAATATTTACATAACTACTTCAGAAGCATGCATTAATAATTTACTGTCCTTAAAGTATAATTAGTATATTAGTATTTTGTATATGGCAAATGAAAAGCATGAAAGCAACTGGAAAATTATACAAATTCAAAAATAATTGAAAATAGATCACCGGTTATTTTATTTTCAGGATATTACACCTTATGTTCAGGGACTGTAATGGGCTAGACAGCAATCCTGAGAAAATGGCTCATTAGGGGTCTCCAAAGGGAAATGACTGTATAGTTAGGGACGCTAGAGAAATATTAGAGCAGTTTGAAATTATAGATTTTGTACTGAAAAAATTGTGATACGCTAAATTAAATTCAGATTGCAAGCCAAAAAGACATACATTGGATCAACAAAGAGAAAAGTGCTGGTGCTTGTTTATTTTGCTAAATCTAAAAGAAAACACACAAATAATTATGATTCATATAATGTTTATATTCATATTATTTTTGAGGAAACTCATGAGATGAGGTTAATTAGTAATATTAAAGTAGAATAGCTAGTATTACCTATGATTCTCTCTAACATTTAATTTTTAAACTCTAAAATCCCTGAATATATCTTTGAGGCAGGAAAATTACATCTATAAAGATGTATTCTGCTCCTCCTAAAAATATTTAGCACCATACAGTTTCTAGAAACCATCACTGCTACCACGGCATACTGCAAAAGGTAAGTATCTTTAATAAAATTTATTACAAATAACAAATGTCTTGCATTGGGGTGATTATAATCAAATTTGAGTCATTGCAACACATAAAGCCATAACAAATGAGACCCGAAAGAAATTCTATACATTTTTTTCTATAAGCACTAGGGATTCAATTTCCTAAGTGTGATAGTTTGCAAACAAACTTTTACTTTGTCACTGTTCCTTATGTTCACCCCAAATGTTATCTCACACTGAATACAGGCTGAACCACCTGACTGGCTTTGGCCAAGAAGATGTTATCAGCTGACACCAGCAAAACCTCATTAAAAACATAAATAGCCGAACCGGTTGGGCTCAGTATCCCATCGGCCTGCGGACTGAGGGGTCCAGGTTCGATTCCAGTCAAGGGCATGTACCTTGGTTGCGGGCACATCCCCAGTAGGGGGCGTGCAGGAGGCAGCTGATCGATCTCTCTCATCTATGTTTCTAACTCTCTATCCCTCTCCCTTCTTCTTTGTAAAACATCAATAAAATATATTAATAAATAAATAAATAAATAAATAAATAAAAACTTAAATAAATAACACTTGTCTATTTCTACTTCTGCACTATTACCTCTATCACTAACCTCAGAGCATTCATGGGTTAGTTTGTTTTTAGATGGAAGACATGTTGAGAAGATTCAATTTCCACCAGTCATTCAATTGGAGGCCAATAACCATCTGACCACAGGCATGTGCATGAGTCCAGCCTAAACCAGAACAACCCAGAAGAGCCCAGTCTAAATCACCAATGCACAGTCCTTTGAACCAAATACATGATTATTAATTTTAGTCACTGATGTAGGGCTTTTATTCAACATGATTGAGGCAATAAAAAGAATGCTTATATGATAAACCAAAGTTTTTGTATTCCTTCTATGTTATTATTTTATGCTTTTTACTTGTTTGAAAATTCTAAGGTTTAAAAATGTTCAAGGCATCTTGAGTTAACTGATGACATTGTATACATTTATAATTTTAACAAAATATACATTTAGATATAAATTAATTTAAATAAACACATTTTATTAAATCATTAGCAAAATATGTTTAACTAACATCATCAGTAGTAACGTTATCTAAAAGATTATTAATAACCTATTAAGTTTAAATGAAAGAATAGAAATAATCACGCTATTAGTAAATGAAATTTCAGAATAATGTAAACTACTTTAAAGATAAGATGACATGGGTTACTAATTGCTCACATATGTCAAGAAAGAATGCAAGTACTTTAAATTATAGCAAAAGTAAAAAAAATACCTCTAAATCATACTGCTCATCTATAATCCCACCTAGGAAAAATGTATGATGAATTATAGACAATTACCTCATAAAGGCCAATATTTTAAATTATTTGTCTTTGTCACATATTATTTAATATGATCCTTCTCTATACCGTACAAATACCACAACATTAAAAAAACAGCATAGATATTTTTCCAAGGTGAATGACACATTACTTTCATAGTAAGAAAAGCAGGATCAAATATGAGAAAATCAAATGAATTATGTTTAAATAGCATTTAGACATTGAAAAAAAATAGATGAAGTAGAAAATAAACTGTTTGAATGTCATTGCAGGGTTACAACGGAAATACTGAAAGTAGACGTCTATTGATAGAATTCCAGGAAGCATAGTTTAATTCCAAATCAGTCACAGCTCTGACTCAGACATTAAAGTGGTTTTTTTTTAATCCACTTTGTGCAAGTTGTTAGTGAACATATTAGTTAATGACCTGAAGGCAAATCCCTGACAATGTGATTTTGTGTTAATTGTGTGGAAAATATTCTTAGCTTTAAAAAATGTTACATTCTGAGATGCTATAGGGAATTCATCTTCCCTACATGAGCTATTCTATTCAACCTTCCTCAAGGGCACTGAATCATATTGAATGAGTCATCTAGCATTCACTTCATATCTAAAACCAAGGAAACCTCTCAAGAAGCAATGTAAGGGATTAAACATTCCCATTTTGTTTATATTCAGGTGGCATTGAAATGAAAAATAAGTTATTAAATCAATTGTATAATGACTATAAATATTTTCATGGTGCTTTATATTAAAGTGCCATACCCTTAGATGCCCTTATTTTTTTTTTTTTAAATATATTTTATTGAATTTTACAGAGAGGAAGGGAGAGAGATAGAGAGCCAGAAACATCGATGAGAGAGAAACATCGATCAGCTGCCTCCTGCACATCCCCCACTGGGGATATGCCCGCAACCCAGGCACATGCCCTTGACCGGAATCGAACCTGGGACCCCTCAGTCCGCAGGCCGACGCTCTATCCACCGAGCCAAACCGGTTTCGGCAGATGCCCTTATTTTAAATTGATCTTCTTTAAAACAGTTTTCTTGATTATTAATCAAATTAAAATAAACCAAACATGTATCAAAATAAATGTATGCATTGGTAGTATGCTTATGAATGGAAGACTTATACTTTAAAAGTCTTAGATTGAAAAATATTAACTTGAGGTATGTTCAAGAATGAAGCTGTAAAATATATGTATGTGTAAATATACACATACATTGTAAAATTTTACTTGTAAAAATATCTGCTACTAGCTTTAATATGATTATAAAAGCCTTTTTGATTCCTAACAAAATAAATTTGCTGTTTATGTATTAAATGTATGCATAATTTTATTTTCAATAAAATATAAATATAGATACTTTAAACAACATAGAAAAATATCAACTTCATAAGTTAAGATTTCTGACATTTCTCTTTTATTTTATTGGTAACTACATTTTTCACATGACACCAATTTCCATGCTCTACACCCACACACCTTCTCTACTGTATTTAATGCATATACTTTCAGTCTATCTCAGTTATGCTGAATTTAAATGTTTCTATTAATAGTAATTATCTATTTATTAAAAGTATAGTAAAACTCACCTGTAAAAACTGGAGCTTGGGCCCTGGCTGGGTAGCTCAGTTGATTAGAGTCTTGTCCTAGTCCACCAAGGTCATGGGTTCAATCACAGGCCAGGGCACATACAAGAAGCAGCCAGTGAATGCAAAAATAACCAAAACAACAAACCGATGATTTTCTCTCTCTCTCTCTCTCTCTCTCTCTCTCTCTCTCTCTCTCTCTCTCTCATCAGTAAATAAACATTTTAAAGCCTGGGATTTGGGAGTTGCAGAAGGTTTTTTAATAATATTTTAATTTCTAGAATAATTATTCCTCCATTCAAGATTTCTTTTTTCCACTGCCAACTTTAGCATTTTGTAATTAATGAAATGTGTAGTTAATCTATATTAACTACTATAATATTAATAATCTATATTAACTAAAAATATAGTTAATCCAAATTAACTATGTTTCCAAATTTTTAGATACAGGCTAAGTAATATTATTGAATAGTTCTAAAAAAAAAAAAAGAGAAAACTCTGCAGTTATTTGTATCATAAAACACTTGGATACTATATTGCTTTACTATCTCCTATCTTTCTTTTTTTTTTAAAATATATTTTATTGATTTTTTACAGAGAGAAGGGAGAGAGATAGAGAGTTAGAAACACTGATGAGAGAGAAACATCGATCAGCTGCCTCCTGCACATCTCCCACTGGGGATGTGCCCGCAACCAAGGTACATGCCCTTGACCGGAATCAAACCTGGGACCTTTCAGTCCGCAGGCCGACGCTCTATCCACTGAGCCAAACCGGTTTCGGCATCCTGTCTTTCTTTAAAAATAAAAGTTTTTTAAAAATCCCAGAAAAGTGCCATATGATTGAGAATAAGGACATTAAAATCCACTTAATTTGTATAAATAATAAAAGTAAAATGAGGTGGATTTTGCAATCTAAGAAACATATAATAATAAATGACTTGAAGTATAAAGATAATTTTAAATACAAATTGAAAGAGAGTATAACACATGAAAACAATGTGAAATTTTGTAGCACCACTAGTGATTGGCTATTGAATTGAGAATCATATAAGCAGCTAATAACACACTTCTAAAGTTCATAACATAATAGTAACTGTCACATAAAGATAAGAAAAGGATATCATTTTGAAATTTAGAAAGAGCAGGGAAGGGTTGTGTTCTTATATTTTTTCATTTTTGGTAGGAATTAATGGCTGAATAGTTCATCATAAAATTCTGTAGCAGTTGTAGTCTAGGGAACATTGGAGTATCAGGATCAGTAAGAGCATAAAGGTAAGAATTTACTGAGTAAACTATTTTGTTCCATGAGCTGTTATGTAGGGATTTCACATAAGGATTTCTTGTGTAAACTCAATAAATACCCTCCATAAATTTCAGAACTAGTATTTTTCATAATTGATTTGGATTACCAGTCTGTATATGATTGTGAGGTAATATGTATTTGTAATTCTTGGGTGTATATCACATAAATGTTTATGTATAAATGACTATAAAATTAGAGCATATACTTTAATACAAACATCGGACATATTACATGGAAGGAACTCTATACTTCCAATTTTTGCAAAGATGGAGAATATAATTTGTGGACATATTACATCTAAAAGAACTAATGCAATGGTGACAGCTGCTGATGGTAAAGAAAGGTGAAACAAGTGATAACATGATAAGAATTGTAGAAACTTATGACAAATTAAAGGAGATAGATTGATAAAATTGTACTGATAAAAAGTATCTCATGTAAAAAATACTACAACTCTCCCATTTATAAAAAATGATATTCAGTGACTTTCCCTGGAAAAAAACTAGTTGCCACTGGAATCTGTACTCTTGATTCCTATCTTACAGTGCTTTAATTCTAGACCTACGTTAGGAAAGACTTTTCCTGTCTACTTCACAGATTAGTTGTGTTATTGATGTTGTATGTTCCATTAACTCTCTTAGGTAGAAAATGGTAGAGAGAAAAAAACATATCTCTAGGGATGAACAGCAGACAGTGGGATAGATAAAAATAGGCTACCGCAAGTCCAACTGTACTATTTTATGTATCATCATTGCCAAACCCACTTATCTTCTGTTTCCTTGAGTTTTAGCTGCCTGAGGCTTGAAAGTCACTTATCTGAAGCACCATAGCTCCTAATCTAGCAGGGAAAAAAATGGAACCCTACTCTCCCTGGAAGCTGTTTGACCTCAAAGTGTCATATGCTAAGTTCTCTGTCACTGCTGCCAAATCACTTTTTTGTACACGATGCTACAACTCAACAAAAGTTAGTGTTCAATTCTACCCTTTGGCATTTTTGAAATTTGTACTTACCCTGTTAATTTAAAGTTTGTGAATCACCTTAAAATCCTTGAAGTTGACACATGCATTGTAAAAATAGAAACTACATAATATAACAAGGAGACGGCTAAGGAACACCTTAGGAAGTTGGCATTCTCTGAAGGATAAATATCAATGACAAAGTTGGCCCAGAAAATAACACAGGAGTCATGCTGAAGACATCCAACAAATTGGTCTGAGTTCCTAATTCAAATGAATCTAATCCTTTACATAAAATAATTTCCTCTAGAGTCTAGAAGCAAATATTAATTTTTGAGTTGTGTTCCTGTCTTGAATTATTAGTGTTTCTTTATGTCTTGTTTGGATACTATATGTCCCCAAGTTATGTGATCAGGTTAAATGTTCTTCAGTTTTAATTATTAGTACAGCAGTTTATTCATTAAAAAGACTAAAATGTAATGATAAGTTTTCAATTATGTTTTTATTCAAACATAAAAGAGATTCACAGGATGGCTACATAAATACACAGTTTTTAAAAACCCAGTTTTCTGATGGCTATGAGGTTTATTTATAGAGAAGGATGCACTTTTAGACTATATCAAGATGTAATGTCTAATGTATAACTTTATCAAGAATATTCTTCAAATCTAATTTTCAGATTTCATATCTTGTCATTACTAACTTTTAGTAAAAACAATTAACTATTAAATTCCCATTAGACTTCAATTTGACTTACAATATACTGCTGGCCTTTTCAATTCACTTCTAAAACAAAACAAAAAACTAATAAACATAATTAATGCATTTAAAATAAAGTGGTGCATTAATAGAAGACTGCCATATAATCAGCGTAAATAACATTCAGATGTTCTCCCTTTACAACCCTCATTTTGGGATATTTAAAATTAGGAAGAACATATTAGTGAACACTACATCTAACTGTCATTGCTTTATTTTAATTGGCCTTTTATTCTATCTTAATGGTTCCATCATTGAATATAATTTTTACTCCAAAGTAAGTAGATAGAAAATGAATGGGATGATCTCTCTTTAAAACACAAACATGGCATTGTTGGTATTTCTTTACGTGATCTGGCTTTAGATTATATTCTCTGACATTTGTGCAGTATAGTTAATAGGATTCTCATTCTCCCACTTGCAGTCTTCATGCTTCTGGAGGGAAGGAAGCACCCCTTAGAGAGGCAGGAGGATATTTGTAATGATGAGATTACCACGATCTTCCTCTTTCTTATTTGTGTACCTACTCTCTGTAGATGAGGAGGTGTGGGCAATGTACACATAATCCATATATATGTACACATAATCCACCTAATAATCAGGTGGCCAGATTATTAGGACCACCTGATGTTTGTAAGCAAATTCTCCATACACTGCATCGTATGGGATATGGAAGCCGAAGGCCTGTTCAAACACCTTTGCTGTCTGCAGATAAAACATCTCCAAGTCACACAGGAACACAAGGATTGGACAGTCGAGCATTGGAAAAAAGTCATGTGGTCCGATGAATCACGTTTCCAGTTGCATCATGCAGATGGCAGAGTGAGAATTTGGCAGAAACAGCATGAATATATGCACCCTACATGCATGAGTACAACCCTTCAAGCTGGTGGGGGCAGTGTTATGGTTTGGGGAATGTTTTCCTGGCATGACTTGGGCCCTTTAATTCATGTGGAATGACGTCTGAATAGCACAACATACCTAAGTATCATTGCTGATCAGGTTCATCCTATCATGTTGATGGCGTATCCCAATGGAGATGGCTTCTTCCAACAAGACAATGTGCCATGTCATGGTGCTTGTATTGTGCAGGAGTGCTTTCAAGAACATGAGGGAGACTTTACCTTGCTTAGGTGGCCCCCACAATCACCAGATCTCAATCCAATTGAGCATTTGTGGGACGAAGTTAAAAGAGCCATCAGGCAGCTGGTTCCATAACCATCAAATCTCACAGAACTGGACAGTGCTATTCATCAGGCATGGTGTCAGATTCCTCGCATCACCTTTCAACATCTCGTGGAGTCAATGCCAAGAAGAATCGCCGCAGTATTGAAGGCAAAAGGTGGCCCAACGAAGTACTGATGGGGTGGTCATAATAATCTGGCCACTAGGTATATATATCAATATATATCATGTTCAAAGGCTGTTAAATCACGTTGTTCACCCATATCTTCAGAAGAAAATCACTTCTACTGTCGTGGTAAACAACCTACTTCCCTATTTATAATGGTCTGGCCCTCTAGCAACTTCAGTGCAAAATTATAGCTAATTTGCCTACAAATGTCAGGCGGTCATAATAATCTGGCCACTCAGTGGTTCTCAATCTTCCTAATGCCGCGACCCTTTAATATAATTCCTCATGTTGTGGTGACCCCCAACCATAAAATTATTTTCATTGCTACTTCATAGCTGTAATTTTGCTACTATTATGAATCGTAATGTAAATATCTGATGTGCTATATGTGTTTTCCGATGGTCGCTACTCACAGGTTGAGAACCACTGGATGCTGATCGGTCTCACAAAGGTACAATTGAGGACAACACCACATACTCATGTAATTTAGTCTTCTTATTTCATGTTACTATTTAAGGCTCTCTTCCTAAGAGAAATTAAGGAAAAGAGCAAAACAAAACATTGGATACCATTTCTGACTAAGTTGCAGAAAAAAGGCATGCAAAATATTGATCTTTTAGGCGTTTTTGTTCCCATTTCCTCTTTCCCCTGTCGATTTATTCTCCATCAAACTTTTTATCTTTGTCCCTTCATCTCTCTGATTGTAACTCTTCCTTATAGTTTTCCTACTTTACACGTGCCCCTTCATTGTATATATTCAGCTTTGTTTAGTGCAATGCTTTCTGTAGATGTTGGATAAAAAGATTCTATTTTCAATCTTTTCCCCATCCAGAAAAGACAGACTTGTTTTCTCCTCTTGATATATATATTACACTATTACACTATTACAGTAGAGCTAGTATTTTCATAATGGTGTATAATAAAAAGTGTATATATTTTATCACATCCCAAAACTTTGATAAGTTAAAATTAGCATGTTAGAAAAAACAACAACATTGAGTTCATTGTTCAGTTCATCCATTTTCATCTTCAAATATTTACATGTGTGCAATAGTCATAAAAATTGCAGTGATGGGAGTAAAATCAGTGTTCATTACTTTATTTATTTAAATATCGGTTACCTGTGCAAAGGCTTAAAGTAGGGTGTGATGATTTACAGCACCATCCTTCTTCTCCGAGTGTTGGAACCATCCTCAATACATTTGTTAGCGGATAAAAAAGAAAATTGCTATCACCCCATTTATCTGTGTGCATCTGAAACGGTGCACAAACCGTCCTACTTGCCTTTGCTCATTCCTGAAACACTACATAAATATACATACATTTCACCCACTCCTAACAAAGCAGCCAAATGCACTAGGCAACAGATGGGAAACTGAGAGTCCATGTGTTCACATCACTACTATGCCATAACTTGCTGGGTGATCTTACGCAAGCCACAGATCTTTAGTTAATTGCTTCTCTGTAAAAGAACAGAGCCATAGGGCCTGCCTATTAGTTCTCAGAAGCCAGTAATGCATTTGTCGCACCATCCTGCTTAATATAGAAAACATGTTCAAATAATAAAGAGCTAGAATTGATCTTATTATTATTGCATAATCTCACTAGGTCGTCCCTGCTGTTCTGAACTCTATAACCAAATGCTTTGCAAAATCCATTTAAAAAAAAAAAAAAGAAGAACTTTCTCTACTATTACCACAGTCAAAATTATGAAAAAATCCTCTTATGCACACACAAGCTACCAAAAGAATAGAGGCATATCCAATTTGTCCAAAGAAGGTATATAAATAAACACATATGCATGAAATAATCCTCAATATCATTAGCCTTTAAGGAAATGGACATAAAAACCATAATGAGACCCCGTTACACATCTACTAGGATAGCTAAAATTAAAAATACAGACAAAAAATTAAGAATTGGTAAAAATGTGGACAAACTGGAACCTTCATGCATTAATGATAAAATTGTAAAATGGTTCAGCTACTTTGAAAAACAGTTTGCATGTTCTTCAAAATGTTAAACATATTGTTACCACATATTTCACTGCTAGTTATGTATCCAAAAGCATTGAAAACATAAGTCTACATAAAAACACAAACACAAATGTTCATCAAAGCATTATTCATACTAATTACAAGATAGGAGCAATCCATATATCCATCAACTAATAAATGGATAAGCAAAATTTGATATATTTATAAAATGGAATATTATTTAGCCATAAAAAGGAATGAAGTACTGAAGCATGTTACAACATGGATGATCCTTGAGACATAATGCTAAATAAAAGAGGGCTGTCACAAAATGCTACATATTATATGACTACATATTATATGACTATAATATATGACTATATTATATCATAATAAGACCCCTTCTTTGGTCTTATTGTGAAAAAAGGTTAAATAAATATGAGGGAAGGAAGACTGTGGAAGTATATGTTAATACCTACAAAAATGTGGCACATATGAAAAGTATGCTTTTATATATTTACATTTCCCACCATCGCTGCCCCATATTTAATACATATATAAAAATACATACTACCCATAGAACACCAAATATATACAAAGTACTGCAATAGATTTTTAAATAAGCTATTATTTTATTGACTTTTATGACAATCCAATGAGATCGGTAATTTTATTATACTCATTTTACCAGTGAGAAATTAAGAATTAGAGTGATTCAGCAAGTTATACAAGATACCAGAGTTGGAAGTTATTTAACTTTAATGCAACCACAATTATTTCATATTCTGAATGTCAGTGATTTTTCTACCATACTTTCCACCATTATTAAATATTATTACCAAAAATAAAGATGGAATTTTAGTAAATAAATTGTTTTTTGTATCTTTTGATCAATGATTATATAGGTATTTGCTTCCTTTTTTTTCCCTGGTATGTAACCAATTCCACTGATAAATTCAATAATATCAATTACACTATATATGAAGTATTTTTTTCATTTGTAAGAATACACTTTTTAGAAGAGTAAGGCTGTCACTTTTTTTCTTCTCCCCTCATAAGGAAGGACAAACATTGCTCCCATTACTTTTTATGGCTTTTACTGTCTTGTCAACAGGAAATTCTATCTACATTCAGCAGGCAAAACAGCAGGCAGAATTATGGTGCCTTAAAGACATGTTAACATTCCTGACTGCTCCTTAACTTCCCTGTTTCCAAATCTGTTGATCTAAACAAGTGACTCTATATTTCACAATTTCTTCTACTATGTCATAAGAATTTCCTTGCTGCTATAATTTCCCTACATTTATACTATAATGAGTTACTGTCAAGTTCTGAGCTCAGAACATCAGGCTAAGGGGTCAGGCTACCTAAGACAACTTAACTTTCAAAGCGAGGGAAATATGCCTTCTTCGCTATCTGCTTTATTACTGAGCCTGTTTTAACTTATTGTGGTTGTATAAATTTAACTTTAACTTGAGGAATTAAACATTGAGGAATTCAAGAGTGAAAATTAGAATTTTTCTAGTGGCCAATGGCCAACTCAATCCAGCAAAATTCTGAAATTGGGAGCGAGGTAACATGCAGAGGAAAAAGGAACCAAAGTTTCAAAGCCCTTAAAAAATCACACTTTGTTTTCCTCTTGACAGGGAAAAACAAAAATGATGAAGGTCAAGATATTATATTCCATTTTAACTATTTCCATATCAAGGGTTGATTTGTAACTATATGAGTGCATTTATAAATAAATTAATTTTGGAGCAAAGTTTTGTGAGACGAGCCTAGAGATTTTAATGTGGCAGAGTTGATACTGTAAACCAGCCTGTTGATGAGTTATTAGTGAAAATATTTTCATTCCAATAAGGCTAATCTCAGATGAGGCAATTATAGGCAGACTCAGTGACAATGGTTAGTAAAATAGTGTTTTTGCTCACTCTGTTTGTATTTTTCTGACCCAAGTACACAAAATGAGACTTTAAAGTGAAAAATAAAACAATAACAACAACAAAAACCATGCACAACAATAACCAAAAATAATTTTAAAAAGCAAAGAGTACTAATATGTAACTTTGGGGAAATGTAAGGTTTAAGGTGTTGATGGACAGTAGCAAATGGTCTGGCTTATTCCACAATATTCAAGGCCAAGGAAGCAATTCTCATAGGAATAACTTAAATACTTGTACCATTTCCAGAAGCTCCTATAATCACCTCTCATCCTATGTTTTCAAACTAGCCCTGACATTCACCCGGATTACAATTGTGGCTTTCAGAAACCCACAGTCTGTGGATAAATCAGCATCACAGTGGGGTAGATTTGTTCAGTGAACAGATAATGTAGAACAGAGATTTGATACCATAAGGTATCATACCACTAAGCTGAGATAGAGAAAAAAATCACTGTAATTACTATAAACCCAAGGGCCAAGTGGTAATTTTAAAATACTCTTCTCATAAACACTTTGCCAGTTGAACTTCAGGTTGCACAGAGACATAGTAAAGAAAGAAATGAGTTTAAAAAGCAGTATTTTTAAAGTCAGAACTGAAACTGTGTTGAAAATAAAATAAAAACAAAGCGATGTTGATTTAGCAAGAGGAGAAAGGAGATTTGCTTAGAAAACGGGAAGGTCTTAAATAGAAATCTACAAAATAAGGAAGAAGGATGGTAATTTTCCCATACTTAACCACTTTTAAATTTAAAAAATAGCAAAATTGAAGATACTTTTCTTCTTTTCTTTTTTGGACCAAGATTCAAGGATATTTTATATGTTAAGACATAGTCAAGATGTAGGCAAATAGGTTTTTTTTGTGTTTTTTTGTTTGTTTGTTTTTTTAATTGGGAGGCTTCTATAACAAAGGTAGAGCGGAGGACTGAGGGGGAAAAAAAAGTGGAAAGTAGAAAAGTATACAATCGTATCTTCTAACAGTGCCCCTTGCTTATTGGAACAATTGCACTGGCTTATTGGAATCTTAAATAATGTAAAATAAAAATAGAATCCTAAATGGGAATGCAGGTAATTCTTCCGTTATAAGAGAACACCAGACTTTACATGGTACTTTATAGATGATGAGATGCAGAAGTTAAGCAAAACCTGAAACAATAAATTAAATACAGCTTTTAGGAATTTTGAACAAGTAGTTGATAACAATCTCAGTGGAATTACCCTAAAAGCAAAGAATATTTTTTTTTGAAAGAAGTGGATGTTCTTTCACACACAAAATTCAAAAATTGTATCTGTCATGCCAACCGACTTATAAAGCAGGATCAGGAAGAATACATTAGTAAAACAAACACCTGGACCCAAAACAAAGTGAAAAGGAAGGAAAGGGTGATCCTTCAATAGTAGCTAGTGTTTTAACTGTGTCAGGTAGAGAAGACATAGAGCTGAGGTTAAAAGCAAATTAAATTTAAACAAATTGAGAGGTCTTGTTTGAAGGGTGTAAGAGACTAATAGAAGTAAATGGGGTACACAAAGCACTCACTCATAGGTATATTACTTTCCGTGGCTGCCATAACAAAGTACCACAAACTCAGTGGCTTATACAACACAAATTTATTGTCTGAGTGTGGCAGCTACTAGAAGTCTAAAATTAAGGTGTCAACAAGGTTGATTTCTTCTGAGATCTGGGAGGGAGAATCTGATCTGTGCCTCTCTCCTATCTTCTGGTAGCCGTAAGCATTTCTTGCTGTATGAATGGTATTCTCACAGTATCTGCAAAAGGTCTTCCATCTCTGCATGTGCATCTCACTTCTGAATATTCCCTTTTTATAAGAACACCAGTCATATTGTATTGGAGATCATCCCAAAGACCTTATCTTAACTTGAGAATTTAGAACCTATTTCCATAGAAGGCCACATACACAGATACGTGGGGTTAAAATGTCAACATGTTTTGAGAGGAAACAATTCAACCATAACAATAGGAAAGATAGTAATAGATAAGAATGTTTTTGATGTCTCTGAAAGAGCTCAAATGATCCAAATCTTGTGAAATTAAAAAAGAAAACACAGAAGAAGGGCAAATATTTTGTTGTGCACTTTACAACATAGTCTCTAAAGGTTCTCATTAGAGGGAAATTAGAAGATCAGGGAGAAAATATTTTAGAAGCAGAAATCATGGACCTAGAATTAGCCTTCAGGAATCTGCAGGGGATTCATTAAAATGGAGAAGAAACAAACAATCTTTCTAGAAAAGGAAATACAGAAAAACCTGAACAGACAAGGCCTGGGAACTTTGAGAAGTACTAGAAGTTTTTTTGTTTGTTTGTTTTAATGTATTTTTATTATTTTCAGAGAGAAAGGAAGAGAGAGAGAGAGAAATATCAATGATGAGAGAAAAATCATTGATTGGCGGCCTCCTGCATCCTCCCCACCCCCTCCACTGGGGATCAAACCTGCAACCGAGGCATGTGACTCGATCTGAAATGGAACCATGGCCTCATGGTTCATAGGTCGAAGCTCAACCCCTGTGCCACACTGGCCAGGCAAGTACTAGAGTTTCATGCTTCATGTTGGGGCATCTAGGTCATCGAATTAAATACAGTCTATTTCCCTACTGAATCCTCATATTTATTTGAACTGTGCAGTGCTTTGAATTTGGGACATAAAGAACAATCTCTAAGTACAGGCTTGGAAATATATGATGTGAAAATAAAGGCAATTCAGGAATCTCAAGGAAGCAGAGGGGATAAGAACCATTTCCCTTGCAAAAGTTTACATCCACAAGGTAGAAGGCAAAAGGTAGAACCCCCGAATAGCTGCAGCAATCCTGAAAAAGAACAAAGTAGGTGGGATCTCAATACCAGATATCAAGTTGTATTACAAAGCCACTGTTCTCAAAACTGCTTGGTACTGGCACAAGAATAGGCATATAGATCAATGGAATAGAATAGAGAGCCCAGAAATCGGCCCGAACCAATATGCTCAATTAATATTTGACAAAGGAGGCAAGAACATACAATGGAGCCAAGATAGTCTCTTCAATAAATGGTGTTGGGAAAATTGGACAGATATATGCAAGAAAATGAAACTAGACCACCAACTTACACCATACACAAAAATAAACTCAAAATGGATAAAGGACTTAAATGTACGACAGGAAACCATAAAAATTCTAGAAGAATCCAAAGGCAACAAAATCTCAGACATATGCCGAAGCAATTTCTTCACTGATACAGCTCCTAGGGCACTTGAAACTAAGGAGAAAATGAACAAATGGGACTACATCAAAATAAAAAGCTTCTGTACAGCAAAAGAAACCATCAACAAAACAACGAGAAAACCCACTGTGTGGGAAAACATATTTGCCAATGTCATATCTGATAAGGGCCTAATCTCCAAAATTTATAGGGAACTCATACAACTTAACAAAAGGAAGATAAACAATCCAATCAAAAAATGGGCAAAGGACCTAAATAGACACCTTTCAAAAGAGGACATTCAGAAAGCCAAGAGACATATGAAAACATGCTCAAAGTCACTAATCATCCGAGAGATGCAAATCAAAACAACAATGAGGTACCATCTCACACCTGTCAGACTGGCTATCATCAACAAATCAGCAAACGACAAGTGCTGGAGAGGATGTGGAGAAAAAGGAACACTTGTGCACTGCTGGTGGGAATGCAGACTGGTGCAGCCACTATGGAAGACAGTATGGAGTTTCCTCAAAAAACTTCAAGTGGAACTCCCATTTGACCCTGTGATCCCACTTCTAGGAATATATCCCAAGAAACCAGAAACACCAATCAGAAAGGATATATGCACCCCTATGTTCATAGTAGCACAATTCACCATAGCTAAGATCTGGAAACAGCCTAAGTGCCCATCAGTAGATGAATGGATTAGAAAACTGTGGTACATCTACACGATGGAATACTATGCTGCTCTAAAAAGGAAGGAACTCTTACCATTTGCAACGTCATGGATGGAATTGGAGAGCATTATGCTAAGTGAAATAAGCCAGTCAATGAAGGAAAAATACCACATGATCTCACTCATTCATGGATAATAGAGACCATTATAAACTTTTGAACAATAATAGATACAGAGGCAGAGCTGCCTCAAACAGATTGTCAAACTGCAGCGGGAAGGCCAGGGAGGTTTGGGGGGCAGGAGGTAGGGGGGTAAGAGATCAACTAAAGGACTTGTATGCATGCATATAAGCATAACTAATGGACATAAGACACTGGGGGATAGGGGAGGCTAGGGGACTGTCTAGGGCGGGGGGATAAAATGGACACATATGTAATACTCTTTGTAATACTTTAAGCAATAAAAAAAAAAAAAAAGAAAAAAGAAAAAAGAAAAAAAAAAGGTAGAACCATTTAAATGCTGAGAGAGAAAGTGGGTATAGATGCATGACTTTTTAAGCAGGATGTTCTGAGTAACATTTTCATGGGTGATTTTTCTAAAATGGACTGTAAATTTTGAACAACTGGCAATGACTGGCATCTTACGAAAGCTGAAGCCTAAATGATTATTTTCTTCTTTCTCATGCTTTTCACCTATACCAACTTATGAATGACTGAATCACCACTTTTTCTTGAAGATGTATTACAGAGGTCATGTTGAGGTTAATTTTGGAGGAATGGTGTCCTTTTAGAATTTTTGGAGTGTGACAAATATGAGAAAATTGAAATTAAATTCAAATTTTGAGGTGTTATTGTTAGAAAGACAGCTGTGTGAGTCACGTGACTAAACCAAAAGTAGCATCTAATACAGCGGTTCTCAACCTGTGGGTCGCGACCCCTTCGGGGGTTGAACGACCCTTTCGGGGGTCGAACGACCCTTTCACGGGGGTGGCCTAAGACCATTGGAAAACACATATATAATTACATATTGTTTTTGTGATTCATCACTATGTTTTAATTATTTTCAATCTGTAACAATGAAAATACATCCTGCATATCAGACATTTACATTATGATTCATAACAGTAGCAAAATTACAGTTATGAAGTAGCAATGAATATAATTTTATGGTTGGGGGTCACCACAACATGAGGAACTGTATTAAAGGTTCACGGCATTAGGAAGGTTGAGAACCACTGATCTAAGACATCATATCATCTGATCACTGTAGAAAAGTTCTAAAAATAATGCTGAATTTAAAGTTAAAAAATAACATAAAATACTTTTTGAATCAATTTGCTATAAACTGAGAGTGAAAAATTAACTATTAAGATATTTCTGAACCAAAAAATTACTGAAGGAAATTTATAAATGAAATATATATCTTTCACTTGATACACATTTGATCTCTTTGTAGTGCATCTTAGAAAGCTACCCAGTTATCAAGTAAGTCAATCTCAGTGTTAATACACATACACACACACACACACACACACACACACAGATACATAGTCTGCCTAGGAAGTATCCTATGCAAGAGAAACAGTAATTTTGATTTCCAGATGATATGTGATAAAGAAAGAAGTGTGTTATGTTATTTATCACTCTGCACTTGTGTAGCTAATTAGATACCCCTATTCCCCACCTGATTGTAACAGTAGGTTATAATTATAAAGAAGGAACAATTTATCCCATTACTGATGCTACTTTAAGTCAGACTGAACTCAGCAACCTCTCCAGTTTGTAGTTATTAGAGGACAAAAATGACAATGCCTGCCAAAATAGCCAAAAAGGAACAAACAAGGGCAATTTTGAAAGCATAATTTACTTCAAAAATGATAAAACTATATTATACATATAGACCCATGCACACACAAATACAAACACACACACAAAAGTTTATAAGTAACAGACTCTGGAGAGTATATATAATTTCTTAACCAGGAGAAATGGCTGACCTTTGGAATCATAATTAATATTACTGATATAAGTAGCACCTAAAGAATATTTTTCAGGTAGAAAAAACAAACCACAATGCTTATTAGGGTTTCCAATAAATCCTGTGAAATCTCCATAATAAATTTTTTAAAGATATCACAATTTCTGCTTTTAAAAACAATCGAGTGGTTTATTTTATTCTAGCAATGCTAAACAGAGGTATTGACACAGATGGCTCAGTGCAATGAGTAATTTTTTGGATAAACATCTTTAAAATGCTCATAGACAAATAAAGTCCAATTGTGTAAAAGTAGCATTGCATCTTTTTTTTTTCTTCAAAAATGGAATGATAAAGACTACTCTTTCATCTTTGTATTATTTTGTTTTCTTATTTCTCAAAACAAGCTGGAATAAAATATGTAATTCCCAATTTACAGATTGGTGGCCATTACTTCTGCTAGAGACCCATTTAAGTGGATCTTGAAAATGTAAAAAAAAAAAAAAAGTCATCATGTAAATTCAAGGTAACTGGGTAATTGCAGGAAATAAAGGAGAAAATGTTTCCAAATTATAGCTACTTTATTTATTATGCAATAATGAAGACACAAACTAGGTATAAAGCACTCTAAACACCTCTAAATCCACTCCCTATCTTATCAAATTAAATGCTATAAATGAATTTGGAATTCTCTACTTCTCTAAAGATGACTAGCATGCTGAATATGTGGTTGATCAATTTCATTCATGTTTTCATTATATACATATCTCTATGTATATATAGTATTGTTCTATATACAGTATCATTATATCAATGACACCCTACTGTATGCTCCTGCTGCTTCACTCTCCTTCCATGAGAGAAAGGAATAGATTTGGATTATCCAAATTTGGCATCAAAAGTATTCATTCTTATATTTTATATTTCTGTTCTGCATTCTGATAAAATTTTCTACAGAAATAAATACTTACTGTTTCATCCTGAAAAACAAATGCATGTCATTGAAAACAGGGTGAGTCCTTCACATTCAATGATATTCAATTACAAATAATATACAAATAATTTTAGAGGAAACCTGCATAATGTTTTAATGATGTATAGATGTAAATTGTAGGATGATTCAGTGAAGACTTTTAAACTGTGTAAGAAAACAAAAAGTCTATTGTCACCTCCTAAGATCCCCTTGAGGATAGATTTCAACACATTGCTTCTCTGTAGAACAGACTGAGATTTGGTAGGTAAGAGAAAAGGCCAATTAGATTCCAGAACTACATAGACTCCAACCAGTATTACATTTACAGACTTTGAAAATGAGTCCCTGCACTGAGGACTCAAAGGGTTCCAGTATCACAAACAAACAAATATCTTCTGCTCTCTCATGTGGATGAGTATAAAGAAGTTTTGGCATGGCAACAAGTGAAAGGAATTTTGCAGACAGGACAGGCAGTTAAGGAATAAGGAGATCCTTCGGAGAGAAATGCATAGGTGAGGGCTTGGAGCCACCAGAGTGCTTATGTTATTTTTACAGAGGATAGAGAAGTATTACAAGAGAAAGGCATACATTCACAGAGGGTAGAGGAATGTTGCATGATAAGGGGGAGGGAGAAAGGGCGGCACCAGGTAGACTTTGACCTTTGAAACTGTTACTCTGCAGAAGACTGACCAATTAGGAAAACACAGGGGTCATAAATTAAGGAAACATCCAATTAAAAAGGGTCATGAAGAGACAAAGAGCTGCAGCCGTTATAAACCTGGAGGCAAAGAGGCTCAGAGGCTTTGTTTTTTGGGGGTTTTTTTTTGTTGTTTTTGCATTTTAGAGAGAGAGCAGGTTTTTTCCCCTTTGGTGACCCCTCCCCAAGTGGAACTTGGTGGTACTTAAACAAAAATGCCAATTCAAAAGTTTTATAAATTGATTGTGGTAAAAGATTAATAGCAATCAATGACACATTTCTCATATCATTTCACAAATTTGTCAAGTGAAGCCCTCCAAGTGATCAAGCAATGCTCCATTTGTGATTATTTTCATATATTTTAAAACTGCCAAGGGGGGCAAAGATGGTTTATTTCACATTATAATACAAATATATTTGCATTTATCTGTATACAAACGTGAGAGAGAGAGAGAGAGAGAGAGAGAGAGAGAGAGAGAGAGAGAGAAAGAGAATGTGTAGACTAGCTCAAATAGGTGTATGTGTGTATATATTTAGTCTATCATATATATGATTAATTCTTATTGATTAACAATCAATTTTAAAATGGCTCACCTTTTAATGCCATTGTGTCGGCTTCATACTTGTTTTTGCAGAGAATATCCTACATAATAAAATCCTAATATGCAAATCAACCAAATGGCAGAAAGACCAGTCACTATGACACACACTGACCACCAGGAGGCAGATGCTCAATGCAGGAGCTGTCCCCTTGTGGTCAGTGTGCTCTCACAGGGGGGAGTTCTGCTCAGCCACAAGCCAGGCTAATGGCTGCCAGTACAGTGGTGGTTGTGGGAGCCTCTCCCGCCTCTTTAGCATGTTGATTGCAGCTTAGGCCTGCTCCCCACTGGCAAGTGGACATCCCCTGAGGAGTCCCAGACTGTGAGAGGGCACAGGCCGGGCTGAGGGGACCCCCCCCCACAAGTGCACAAATTTTTGTGTACCTGGCCTCTAGTCCTATATAATAAGAGAGGAATATGCTAATTAGCCATTATGCCCTGATCACAGATCAGCAGGAGGGTGGGCCAGCGAGGTGCAAGCAGGCTTCAAAGAGCTACAGGAGAAGGCGGGGCAGCAAGCTATGAGGGGGGGGGTAGGGCTGAGGGGACGGGGGAGCTACAGGAGGGTGGAAGCGACCTATTGGCTACAAGCAGACGGCAGAGAGCTACAGGACGGGACAGGACAGCAAGCAAGTGGAGCTACAGGAGAGGGCAGGGCAACAAGCTATGGAGGGTGGTGGGGGAGCTACAGGAGTGCGGGGTAGTGGGCAGAGAGCTACAGGAGGGCAGGACAGCAGGCGGAGCGCTACAGGAGGGTGGCAGACCTACTGGTGCACGGATTCGTGCGCAGGGCTACTAATATATATATATATATATATATATATATATATATATATATATATATAGGCTTAAGTGAAAAAAGATACAAAAAAAAAAAAAAAGCCTAAGTGAGCGAATGACCAAACGACCAAACAACCCAATGACTGAACGAATGAACAAACAACCGGTCACTATGACATGCACTGACCACCATGGGGCAGACGCTCAATACAGGAGCTGGCCCCTGGTGGTTAGTGCACTCCCATAGCAGGAGTGCTGCTCAGCTGACCAATGGGTGCCAGGTGCAGGGCTCATGGCTGGCTACTGCAGCCCAGAGACCACAGTGGAGAGGCAGCAAGCCTACCCAGCAGCAGCAGCAGCAGGCACAGTGGGGCTGGGATGAGCAGGAGCAGCAGGCAGGAGTGGCAGGTGGTGTTGGAATGCCGGTTTTGGCCCAATCCCCACAGGCTATGCCAAGGGACCCCTCTGGTGCACGAATCTGTGCTCCAGGCCTCTAGTTAATAATAAAGACTTAGACTTAAGTAAATTCATTAAAGGAAATAAAGACAAAGCTCTCCAGATATGACTAGTACTAGTACTAGTAGTACTTAACCCTTTTCTGCAGTTTTGCTTTCTTTGGTTTTGATTACCTTGTAGTCAATCGTGTTAGTCAACTAATATGCAATGATATTACATGTAAGATGCCATAAATAAAAAATTAATACGTTTTAAATTGCATACTGTTCCAAGTAGCATGATGAAATTTCATGTCATCTTGCCCAGGATGTGAATCATGTCTAATGTCTCCATAATCTATACACTTACCACCTGTTATCAGTTATCAAATTAACTACCAAAGTATCACAGTGCTTGTGTTTCAGTAACCCGTATTTTACATAATAATGTCTCATTCAACTCACTTCACCTCATCACATGGGCATTTTATCATGTTAAATTATCACAAAAAGGGTGAGTACAGTACAGTAACACGTTTTGAGAGAGACAGAGAGTGACCACATTCACATAACTTTTATTACAGTATATTGCCAGAATAGCTCTATTTTATTACTATTTGTTAATTTCTTGCTATGCTTAATTTATAAATTAAACTTTATGATAGGTATGTATGTATAGAAAAATTATATAGTATATATAGGGTTTGATACTATTTGCATTTCATGCATCCACTGGGGTCTGGGAATATATCCAATATTCACTACACATAAGAGAGGAAAACTGTAATAGTCTGTTTTATGTATAATACTTTACATTTTTATCATTATAATACAAATAAAATGTTATATGTAAAATCCAGGATAATGTACATTGATATGTGCATTTTTCCTAGAAAAAGTATTTTACAAAATGAAATGACATGATTATAGAAAATATTAACTTTTGAAATTTTTATCATTTTTTTACCGATCTAAATGCAACTCTCAAAATTCTTTTAAACTTGTGCTACAAATATTTTTACAAGATCTCCCTCTTCTGGCCAGAAAAGTTATTTCATTACTTTTTATCTTCAGTGGCCAAAATCTGCAGCAAAGTATGAGCAAAGCTAATTTATACTAATCTGGCATCAAAAAGATAAATAAATGGACACTCCTAAAAATGAAAAACAGGAAGTTCTTTTTAATATCTCTAATACACATACTGTTCTATTAAAGTCTGTTTATCTAATTTCATTTAAGTTTTCTGCCTCACTGATAGTCTGAGGATTCATTTGCCAAGCTTGGTAATAAGTTAATAAATGAACTGAATGCTTGAGGTGTTCCAGATGGACTTAAATTGCAAATGCTGTCCTTCACAAAAGAGACTGAGCTCATGCAGCAGAATTGCAAGCTCCCAAATGCAGACTCACCTACGCACTTGAAAGTAGAAGTTAGATGTAAGCTCCCTTAAATAACCTTTCAGAACTTAATTTTTCATCTCAAATTTGCAATCTGATTGAAAACAATAAAGCAGATGTGAGAAATATAAACAAAGGACAATAAATACTTACCTTGAAACTTACACAAGAACTGACCAAAAATATTTGAAAATATGTACTTGTGTTATTATTACATATTTATTAGTCTAATCATTAGATTTAATTTTATAAAATTCAGGAAAACATGAATGAAAAGTTTGGTGGAAGCTACTGTTCCTATAAACCATATCAAATTATTGCACTAGAATTCCCAGTAGCCATTACTTGATAAGTTCCTCCATTTCCTCAAAAAATATTCGCTAGGCAATGGCAACTCAAAACAAATAAAACTTAGTGGTCTCAAGAAATGCATGATATGGTGCTAACATTGGGTTACATTAAAAAGTTTCAATACAGGTGGAATTCCTTGAAATTATGCTCAGCTTGACTTTGTACGTATGTCCAGTTTCCAGGAGGGAGGGCTTATAGATTTCATCAGAGATTAAAAAAATGTCAATGACCCTCCAAATTTAAGAACAATCAAGTGATATAAGAAAATAATTATAAACTACATAATATTTGATCATTTAAAATACCAGTGTAAACAAAAACTCTAATAATAATTCTTCAAAAGAGAATCAAGAATGGTTCTTTAGGGATGATAATACATGCTCTGGCTTTTGAAACTCAAGAAGTTTTCTAGGAAGAGAAGAAAGAGAAGAAGACATCAAACTGTTTTAGAATATATGCAAAAGCAGCGTGGACTACTAGAGCCTTAAAAGAGTCATTGGAAAGAGTTTATGGTAGGACTAAACTAAGGGATTCATGCTGGGGAATTTTGTCCATTGCATTCATTGTTGTAGTTCTTACATTTACAAAAGTACTTGGCACATAATATGAAGATCTACAGTGTTAAATGAAAAAGGAAACGGGTTTAAAATTAGGGGTGGAGAATGTTTTTTCTTCCAAGAGCCACTTGGTTATTTGTAATATCATTTGTATAATATAAGTCATTTAATATAAATTTATGTTGATATAAAAAAATGCTCCTAGATTTATTGAATGTCTAGTTCCACCTATAGTTGACTTGACAGGGACAGAGCAGATGGTTTTGTAGGCCTTATATGCCCCACAGACCAGATGTTCCCCACCCTGGTTTAAATGATAAAATAGCAGCAAATAATAAATTTTATTGACAGCCTGGAAAAGAATTTTGGTCTCTATCCTTTTATTTGTTTTTATTCATTTTACTTCATTTTTTCCATCACCACTTATCCCCTCTATGCTTTCTTCCACCTCCACACATCTCCCTCCACCCCTGCAACCACCACACTGTTGTCCATGTCCATGAGTTCCTTCTCTCTCACTCTCTTATTTTTTTTTTTTGCTCAATCCCTCCACTCACCCTCACTGCAAGCTGTCTGCCTGCTATCTTTTAAGTTATTTAATTAGTAAAGAACAATTTGAGTTTTGTTGTTTGTTTATTTGTTTTGTTTTTATTATTGTCGCATTTTTAGAGAAAAAAGATCATCAGATTTGAGTACAATGTAAATTATGTAGAGAAGTAATATTGACTTCTAGAGACATGATAATAGTATATCAACTAAAACATCAGCAGAACTGGGGACATGAAGTTTGACAGTATCTGGAAAAAGAAGTAGAGATTTAGATAAGTAAGGAAGTGAAAACAATGAAGAAGGAGTGATTGAGAATAAAACAGTTCTTAGCTTAGATGACTTAGATGGTAGCTACTATTACACAAGATTTTCTTTTGTTATTATTGAAAGCAACATTTTTTAAATGAAGTTATGTTTGGAGCAGTTACAAGGAAAATGTAAAACAGTTTTATGGTGTTGTGGTTATATAAAGGAATAAAGACAAAGCAATTGTTAAAAACTGCAAGATTAAAAAAAATCTTAGTAATAGTTGAAGTTTGGAGAATGTATATGCTATAGCTACAATCTTAAAAGGACAGATTATTTACATGCAACTAAATGAAATTAAAAGTTGGTTGGTGAATAAAACTAAGATTTCCTAACATCAGATGATGTTAGATTCATTGAATGTAGAGATTTAACCTCATATTTTGTACATGTGAAAGATAATGAGGAAATTGTATAGAGTTCACTCTATTTTCTGTTTTCTGATGTTTTAGACAGCTTTCTTTTCTTAGAATATACCCAACCAGTTATACAATGTCAGAAATGTCACCATTAAAGAAAAACTAGTTTTTTCAAATCCTTTGTAAAACTAGAGATAATATTGGGTCATTTCTAATAGAAAGGCATGACATAATTTTATAAACTTTTTCTGATAGAAAGAATGCATTTATTTGCATAGAAAGACTGCATCCTAAGAGAGTCAATTAGATATTTAAAGAGATATAATAGAATACACTTTATAGCATATAACTTAAAATATCATCTAAACAACTCCCCATGCCTTTAATTATATGTCAACATATTTCAATTTCATATATGGTACATTTACTTAATTAGTTATAAAGTAGTTTCTAACAAAAAAGCATTTGTGATAACCACCACCCCCGCCCCCACCCCGTGAAGCATTTGGATTTTTAGTTTACTGAAAATCATTTTAGATCTTGTATTACACTGACCCCCCACTCTAAAAAACATAAGTAATTGGTGATAATTGAGCCTATTTTTGCTTTACTGTAAATACAACATTAAAATGTTCATTTAGCTTTCTGTACAGAAACTAATATTTATACCTCATGCTGACATAGCCAAATAAGCAACTATTTGGATTATGGACTCATGTTAACAATTTATTTTTCTGCAATCAATCAAATTAACTACACTACATTTCAAAGAGCCAAAAATAACTAAAATATGTGGGGGGTTTTAGTATGTAGCTTCCACACAAAATTGATCATTCTGTTGAAGCAGCTGGGCATGGGAAGGGTGATTGCCCAGAGTAGAACTGCATCAATCCCAATAATAACTGTGGAGGATTCTTCAGCAGGGATTCATTGGGGCAAAAGAAGGGAAAAAAATAATGTTTCTGAGAGATACAGAATTTCAGTCTGTTCCAAAATGCAAACATATGCAGAGTGGGATATACTATAACATGCTGAAGTGTTAGTCCTTTGTGATTTACTAAGCCAAATTTGGTCATGGACACCAAGTATAGCACATTTCTCTAAGCCATTTTCCTATTCTGCCACTTTCCCTGGATTTATATCCCTATTCCACCGCATGCAAAACCAACTAGTTCAAAACAACTTGCCTCTTTGATATAGCAATAGAAGTTTTAGGAATTTATTTTTCCCTCTCTCATCCATCTTCTATGAACATTGTCTGCACATCGCCTAAAGTCTCTGTAGCAATTTCACATTCCTGTGCTTGCAGCAGCAGCAATAATAACAACACATTGATTTTAATCAATATTATATCATTCCTTAAATGGCATTATACCTATTTTGCCTATGGCAAAGGACCTGGGGTGACTGACCAAATATATCCTATGCATACTTATATCTTATTTCTTCATATATATAATGTTGAAAACTGTTTCAGTTAAGATAATTTCTACATGCTCTTGGGTATAAAGTCATCATTTCCATAATTAAAACATATGTATGAGCCCTGGCCAGTGTGGGTCAGTTGGTTGGGTGTCATCTCATGTACTGAAAGGTTGCCAGTTTGAGTCCTGATCAGGGCACATGCCCTGGTTTTGGGTTAAATTCCCAGTAAGGGCATGTAGGAGGCAGCCTATCGATGTCTCTCACATCAATGTCTCTCTCTTCTCCATCTTTCTTCCTCTCTCTAAAAATCAACTAACAAAATATGTTTTAAAAGTATCTATGAAAAGGAATTAGAGGTATTATATAAAATCCCAGTTTTTATGAAAGTAACTAGGTAGCTCTAGTATAAAGTAACATCATCATCATCATCATCATCATCATCATCATCATCATCATCACAACAGTGGGGTATGATATTGCTTCAACTTAATGTTTTGATTATAATCTCCCCATTTTAAGAGGAACATATGTTTTTATGGAACATATAGTTTGATAAACTCAGGAATATGCATAAATCAGGAATATGAGCTGCACTAAACTATGAACAAAATAAAGCAGGAGAAAAGTAGAAATATTTCCACAGTTGGAAAAAGACTTTTTTGATAAGGTAAAATCTGAACAAAAGTCTGAAGGAAATGAAGATGTAAATCATGTAGATCTAGGAGAACACTGCTCTATCATAGAAGCAATAAGGCTTGTAAAAATTAGAGCTAGAAGGTTCTTAAGGCATTCAAGCTAAGTACAGAAAGGAACTGTGGAGGTTTTTAATCAGGAAAGTGACATGATTGGATTAATATTTGGGTTGTATACATAATAAATCATTGCCAAGTCTAATGTAATGTTATGATTTCAAATTTTTATTTGTGGAAAGGTTGATAGCCTGTCTTGCATTAGAGCACCATGCTTGTGTACTGGACATCTGCAGCCTCACAGATTTTACAGCTTATTAGGAATGGATATGGGGCCCAGTCAGAGTGCTAGAGTGGTCCAGTTGGTTCAGCATCATCCTGTGCACCATAGGCTTGCCAGTTCAATCCTCAGCCAGGGCACATACCTTACTGTTGGTTCTATCTCTGATTGGCATGGGTATGGTGAACAACCAATTGATGTTCCTCTTTCATATCAATGTTTCTCTCTCTCTTTCTCTCTCCTTCTCTCCCCCTTCCTCTCTCTAAGCATGTCTTAGGGCTAAGATTAAAAAAATAAAGAAAGAATGAAAAAGAAATGGATACAAGGAAAAGTTGGACACCAATATACAGACAAAAGCTGATTGTGATGCATGATTGGAGGCCAAAGACAGCAATAGGAGATTACAAAAACGGAGCCCAACCAAACATGGAAAGCCAATTTGGGCTTGCTGTTGATGTCTTAATTTATGAACAGCAGTGAGGCAAGTAAAAAGAGGACACTTGGAGGCTTTTAGATTAGAACATGTGATGAAAATGATACATATTGATACCAAAGGCAATTTACTTTTATTAGATTGTAAACTGTAAGGCATTGGTTTATAACATATTCTAGATTCTGAATATGTGATTAGGAAGACTGAGATTATTACAATAAAATCAGGAAGCCATTAAAGTATTTACATAATCACTGAAAATTGCATTTGATGTGTCACTCTGACATGTGTAAGAAGGGCATATGTAAGGACAACAAGGAAAGGAGGCAACAGTTACTAAGGTGTTTTGTTTTGTTTTGTTTTGTTTTGTTTTGTTTTGTTTTGTTATGAGAGAATAGATATCAGAAGGAAGGCAAACATAATAAAGATAGAGGAGAGAGATTAATTTCATATGGAGAATGAAATCAGAGAAATAGAGGATTAATCACAGAAGGAGATAAGGGGAAAAATAAGTCAAGAATGACTTCTAGGTTCTAAGCTGTGTTAATAGATCAAACAGTACCGATCACAGAGAGAGAAAATACAAAAGAAATAGGCCCTGGGAGGAAGAATATTTGTTCAATTTTGACATTTTTGAAGCTCTGTGTGTTGCTTTTGTTTGTATAACAAGCAAACACTTTGATTAATTAATTCTAGATTTCAAAGAGATGTCTAGGAGGGCAAATAAACTTGGAAAAAGAGGGATATAATTTGTATTTTAAACCAGAGTCAATGAGATCACCCAAAGGTACTATATAGAAAAAGAACAGTGGTGTGCAAGGAACCAAAATCTACCAAAATCTAGGATGACTAAGGCTGGGTCAGAGAGAGAGAGAGAGAGAGAGAAACTTTCAAAAATAAAAAAGAATAATGAAGAGTTTTGTCCATCAGGAAAACTGAGAGTAGAAAAGGTCAAAGAAGAGAGATCTTCCAAATTTGACTGTGAACTTTTTTAAAAATTTCTTTATTGATTAAAGTATTACATATGTGTCCTTATCCCCTCATTACCACCCGCCCCCCCCTCCCCCCGCAACCCTCCCACTCATACCCTCTCACTTCTAGGAATATATTCCAAGAAACTAGAAACACCCATCAGAAAGGATATATGCACTCCTATGTCCATAGCAGCACAATTCACCATAGCTAAGATTTGGAAACAGCCTAAGTGCCCATCAGCAGATAAGTGGATTAAAAGACTGAATTTCTTAAGGGCCTTTGCCTCTGTTGTGTTAGGTCCTCAGCACAGAACACAGAAAATTTTAAACTCTTAGTAAAAAAATTAATAGAATAAATGAGAAGAAAATACGGGATAAAAGTAAAGATAAAAATGTAGATTAAAATGTTTAAATATAAGGATCACTGCATTCAATGAATGAAGAAGATGGAGAGTCTAGTAGCGCTTCCTAGAAGGGAAGCACACAAAAAATATGAATATATCTATCTTATTTCCACTTCACCTATGTTAATAACACCTTAAACCCCTAAATCTAGTTTTATATTTGCAAAAGGATACACTTTGGGGGAAATATGCAAAAATGAAAGTTTAAAATTGTAAGATCTCATTCGATACTTATCATTATAATAGAAATAATTTGATTCAAAAACAGTAAAAATTAAAGAACTAATAAACACAGGAATTCAACTTCACTATCCTTAAAATAGGAAGCCACTATGACACACCTCACTTTGAATTGTGAGTGTAAATAATGTTATGAGGCATAAAAATGATTACTTCATGGAATTACTAAGCTGGATTAACTAGGAAATAAGGTTGGAAAATGGAAAAGGCTGATGGGCAAATTAGGTGATAAATCTAGTTCTATGGGAAACTTTCAAAGGGATTTTAGCCCAATTACTTGATCTTTTTGCATGCAATTCTTCATAAATGTATAAAAATAAAATAGAATTTGATAAAATTTATAGTGATTTTCAGTGCTAAATAGGTAATTTAAAAATTTCAAATATGGTGAATATGCCAGATATCATGTTTTTTACTTTCATGGTCTGACATACAGAGCAACATTGGAAAAAGGAAATAGAGAGGGTGTTAAATCAGAGATATGTATAAAAAGGGAGAGAAAACGAAGAGGAAGAAAATAATAAAAAAGGAGATAACATTCAAAAATATAAAGCAAACTGTAAAGACAAGAAAATATTTTTAAAGACTTTTGAAGAATTCATATGTATATATGAATTACTATATTGGTTATATATGTCTTCCTAAATAGGATAGAACTGAAGAATAATGTATAGGTGGGTTTACATCAATGGTTCTTGGATATCACTATATTTTCAGACCAATAAATCGTGGATCTAGTTAATTTAATAAATGTAATACTCAGAATCAGATGTGAAAGATAAGCCCGGGTACAAAATCAGAACATATCTGAAGACAGGCAACAGTTATGACTTACATTTAAGGATTTTTTTTTTTTTCAGAGCTCATAAATGCACAGTGTGACAAACACAAGATCAAGAAATAAGATGTTCCCAGCCGGTGCAGCTCACTTGTTGAATGTCAACCTATGAACCAGGAGGTCACAGTTCAATTCCCAGTCAGGGCACTTGCTCTGGTTGCGGGCACTATCCCCAGTCTGGGGCATGCAGGAAGCTGCTGATAGATGATTCTCTCTCACCATTGATGGTTCTCTCTCTCTCTCTCTCTCTCTCTCTCTCTCTCTCTCTCTCTCTCTCTCGTCTCTCTCTCTCTCCCTTTCCCTTACTCTCTAAAATCAATAAAAACACATTTTTTAATAAAAAGAAAGAAGATGGTATGGATATACTAAAAGGTCTACAGTCTCATTATCCCGGAAGAAGGCAAAACCTTCAAGGTTGTAGGAGCCTAAAACATTAGAATTATCTATTTGTATGATGGAGACGAGTTATTCAGCATTTAAGTGTCTGGAGTATTATTATTATAAAACTAGAGGCCCGATGCACGAAATTCAGGCAAGGGGCTTAGCCCTCACAGCCCCTCGCAGCCTCGGCCAGCCATCACAACCCTGGCTTCGCCCCGGCTTCATGCAGAAGGTTGTCTGGATGGTCATCTGAAAGGATGTCTGGATGGTTGTTCTGCTGTTTGGTCTAATTAACATATCAGCTCTTTATTATATAGTATTATTAGTTAAATCATGAGCTTAAGATCCAGCTTTGAAACTAATGAATTCTTGCTATGCCAAGGTGCCAAAACTGAGTTGCACCCAGTTTTAAGCATATTAGGTTCAGCAAATACTTGTTGGATGCTTTGGAGCCCTCCTGAGAGTTCCATGGAGCAGGACTAGGCATCCAAAAATGAAGCGCTTTATTTCATACAGTCTTCTTCAAAGTTTAAAAAAAGACTAAAAATAGACTTTTGTTTCTGGAATACTGTACTTTAGCAAAAGCCCATTGTCCATTTTCTCCCCCCTCTCAAGATTGTACAAATTTAATAAAACACTGCTAAGCATGTAGCATTTTCATTTTTTTCAGTCAATTCTCTATCTAAAGATATTTTAAGCCAGTAACAGTTTTAGCTACCCTGAGGTACAGAATCCTATTTATGAATATAACATAAGTGCAAAGCGTATATGGTGTGCAAAACAATGTAAGTCACTAGGATACAATGGGTTGTAAATAATTTTTGATACACATTTTATAAAACAGACACAGTTCAAAAGAAATTTATTAGGAATCTAACACAACTGTTTCTACTTGTTTAAATTCCCAACAATATAAACACAAAATAAGTTTATACTATCTTTACAAATTTATCTAGAAATTTGTTTTTACTTTGGTATATCTTATTTAATCTCCTTCACTTTACATTAGAAATACTATACTAAATATCTACCAGATCATAAACTGAATTTCCACCAGATGTCAGTATATGCATGTAAACGTTTCAGTTTGAACTGAAGTGCTAGCTAACAGTTGAGTTGAATCTTTCATTATAAGTTACTCCCATGGCATGACGTCAGAGAGATAACAGAGTGAGAGCTCTCCGTGATCTCTCCCTTTGGAGTTTCATCAATTTAAACAGCTATAATTAAACAAAAGATTCCCTGCTCAGTGCACAAACATGTCTGAGAAATCAGTGCATTGAACCATGTAGTTTGCAAACCAGGGAGGCAAGAAGACAGAATAACCCAAAGCAGCCAGGGACGCAGCCTTGCAGCCTATAGTTCACTGTGAGGCTCAGCCCAGAGGAAGGAGGAATCAGGTTGTGGCTGGCACTCCCTTCAGCTGGGAGCGGCAAAGAGAATTAGTAAGCATTTCTGCAGAAGAGGGCAGTACATGATGCAGCAGAGCCCAGCGGCCGGGCAGGCATGAAGACAGAGGTGCAGCCCAGTCTGGCAATTGTCATTCCAGACAGAGAAATAAAGTCACACAATACTGAATACATAAATTGATCAAATGAAAGAATGTGAAGAACTCAATAATCATGCTGAAATTAAGAATAAATAATTGGATGAGGTGATAGTTTGTCATCATTATAGAAAAAAATCAAGTCATCTTTCTATAGAAATGTTTACTACTTAATCTGCACTAAAACCTTAACTCACCTTGTGTGATTTAGTCATTCATAAAAACTTGTATGTTGAATTCCCACTATGTGTCAAGAACTTTACCAAATATTTGGTATAAGAGCTGTACCAAAACTCCATAAATATCTGTGCACAAGACAGGCATTTCTGCCTTGGGATTGATGTTATTTATAGATAATGTATTCAAACTGTGGAAATGGTAGAGAGAACCAATAACTAGCACTTTCCCATTCAGAGCTTAAACTTGTTTAAACCTATGTACCGTATTTAATGGAAATATTTTATTAAATACTTTTCCCTAGTCTTCAGTCTCCTGACTACCAGCCTGTGATGTGCACATGACTTAGCCAGGACATTTTTGGGATTCTGTACCTCTGTGTGTGGTGTGTGTGTGTGTGTGTGTGTGTGTGTGTGTGTGTGTGTGTGTGTGTTTGTGTGTGTTTGTTGTTGTTTTTTAAATTACCACTTTCTTTTCTGCTCAGAGATTTTGCCAATGTAGTTGAATTAAGGATATTCAAATGGGGAGATTATACCAGGTTATCCAATGGGATTCAATGTGATCACAAGGGTTCTGTTAAGAGAAAAAGGGAGGCAGGAGAGTGAAAGTCAGAGAACAAATTTTTACCATGAAAGCAAAGTTTGAAGTAATGAGTGAATGCAAGCTAAGGAATGCCATCAATATCTATAAACTAGAAAAAGCAAGGATGCAGACTCTCTCTTAAAGTTTCCAACTCTGCCTACCCATTTTAAACATCTGAGCTCCAGAAATATAAGATAATAGTTTGATGGCATTTTAAACCACTAAGTTGGTTTCTAATTTGTTACAGCAGTAATAAGACATTAATACAGGTATCTTCAGACACAGCTTTCATATAGTGTAAAAAGCACATTTAAGTGCAGCCAGTGTGGCTCAGGGGTTGAGCATAAACTATGAACCAGAAGCTCATAGTTCAATTCCTGGTCACGGCATATGCCTGAGTTGTGGGCTCAATCCCCTTTCTGGGACATGTAGGAGGCAGCTGATCAATGATTCTCTCTCATCATGATGTTTCTCTTTTTTTCTCCCTTCCTCTCTGAAATAAATAATACATAAAATTAATAAAAAAGAAGACATTTAAATTTTTCTCTGTCTAATCTGGTCTTAAAGTTCGAAAGAAGCTGGCATATACTGTGAAAGATATGAAATGGCTGTGAGCAAATTTTTAAAAGTGGAGGATATTACCATTCTGGTTCTGTTTCAAACAGCTCTATTAGCCTGATTGTTAATGAAAATTGTTCTGAGAATTTAACAACAATTTAACTGTTAATACCCCAGAGCTGTTTTGTTTTGTTTTGTTTCAGTGGATGTTTCATTGTTGCTAAAGATGTCAGGTTTCCTAGTTTGATGATATTTTAAATCAAGGGTGTAGAAATTGCTTCTCATCATTTAGGTATGGATTCATTTTTTAAATAGCAATTTGATTAAAACAATTATTCTATCTGATCTCATAGAGTTTATAGTCACAGTAAGAAGACAGTCACTGGATAGTATCTAAAATTAATGAATATTTCAAAAGGGGAAAAAAGATAATCTGAGATTTTATGGTAAGGAGAAATCCCCTATCTAGGAAGGTTCAGGAGGATATCCTTAAGGAAGTGAAATTGCTATGATTTACTACATGAAACTAGAGTATCTGAATGGGAGAGATGAACACCTGAGAGCAATGGGAAGTTATTGAAAAATTTGAAGCAGTAATGTAGCATAATTTTCATTCTTGAAAAGATTACTCTGATTGCAATTTAAAAAATAAATTAATGAATCAGAGCGCTTTCTTAAACTGTTGCTTTAGTAAACATGAAATATTTAACGCAATTCAACTATTCTTATTATAATTGATGCAATATTGTGATTTTCTTTACTATTACTTGGTTGTATTTTGTAAAGTAAACATTTCTTCTTGGTAAGACTGTTCAATTTTTACTATCGATGTATCTCACAGACCAAACCCTCCATTTCAATGGGTGACTTTTATCCAGAGATGCACCGTGCAATACGAATGGGAGCGAGGAAATCAGACTTCCTCAGCCTGCTTTATAAACTTTACGCACGCTGCTAGATGAGAAGGAAACACTGCTGAGTAAAGTATGTGGTCTTTGTGAGACCTAGTCCCCGTTCTGCTCAAAGATTATATTATTTTTATTGATGTTGTGTTTATTTTGTGCTTAGGATTTGTTAAATATTACACTACATAAATTGTATTGTTGCATACAATTTTATGTTTTCCTCACACCTACCTAGACAATATAAATCGCTTGCTGTTTTACCCTGAAACTGTTACTCTATATATAATAATACAATAATCATATTTTAAATATTGTTCCCATGAAAATAATATATTAGCTTTGGTAGCTGGCTAGATATGCTAAACACTAACATTTTCATTATAGAGTGCCAAATCTAACCTCAGAGGTTATATTATACACTAATACCAAGAAAAACCTTTCTTACAAATGAGCAAGACTTGTAGCTAGAATGCATGAACTTCAAAATGGCTTTGAAGATTAAAGTATAGTGCAACTGTGAACATGAACTTGCAAACATATTTTCAATATTTGCTTTCAATTATTTTTATAAGTATCTAGAATTTAGATTACTTGGTGATATGGTAGCTCTATTTTTAAAATTTTTGATAATCTACCATGCTGTTTTCCGTAATGGCCACTCCATTTTGTAATACTAGTAACAGTGCACAAGACTGAATTCACATCCTCACCAACATACTGTAGTGTAGAGGCATAAAGAGCACAAATGTAATCTTCAGGTGAATGGATGAACAAAATATGGTACAGACACACAATGGAGTATTATTCAGTCCTTAAAAGGAAGACAGTCCTGTAACATGCAATAACATGGATGAAACTTGAGGACAATATGCAAGTAAGTGATATAAGTCAGTCACATAAAAAGACTTTAGGATTCCCATATATGTGCTGTGCAAAGTGGTCAAATTCATAGAACAACAAAGTAGAATGGTGGATAATTCCAGGGATTTAAAATAAGGATTTGTTGTTTAAAGGGTATAGAGATAGCATTGCAGGTAGAAACGTTTTGGAGATCTATAGCATAACAGCAAGAATATACTTAACACTGACCAGTACAGGAAAACCTTTTATATAGTAACTTTTATTTTATGATTAGTTACATGTTTGAGTAAATTTTCAATATAATCCTAAATAGGTTTTGGGGGAAAAAGCTAAAAAAGAGAAAACACAACAATGCTATTAATTTCTAAGTGCCTATATTAAGTTCTGTGAGTATAAGTATAACCCTATATGTGTTTTGTTTCTACTTACTGATAATTAGAACTTATAATTTTTGCTTTGAAATATAAAAATGCAAATAAATTTTTCTCTAGTGATGAAAAATAAAATAAAGGGTAACTGGTTTTAAGGAGTACGATACTATGAGATTTTTCTCTCAGCCATAATGAAATTCCCCAACATTTGTACATTCCTAAAAACAAAGTGATTTAATGAATGTTCATTTGCTATTAATACATAACATTTAACATTTAAAATATTTTTAATGTGAATTCCCATATAAAGCCACTTTTCTATCTTATGCTATTTTTCTCTTTTGATATTAAAGAAATACGATTTTTTAGCTCTAACTATTATTATTCTTTCTTTAAAGATATCTGTGAAGTAAAACACTTTTGTCTTTCCAGAAATATGGCCTTCAGGGATCTTGATTATTTAAATTTTCTCGAGTCTTTGATTCCTCTGATCTCCTCCCTAGAAAATCATTTTCCACATCAGTCAGCTTGAGATGGCAAACCCCCTCCCTGCTTGCTTCAACTTCGGTAATTTCGCTTGCTGCTTCTGCTTCTGCTCCAGTAGGGCCCGCTGCCAGTCAAGCTTCTGCTGTCTCAGGTTAAGGCCCTCCTCCCCAAGCTGCAACAGATACCCAGTAGCTTAACATATAACATAGAAAGCATATCTAGAATGTACGTATATGCCATATATGGGAGACAAAGAGCCTGGAAAAATATAAAAGGCCAAACCCCACTTTGTTTGGAGCTCAGCCTCTGGAGGGGACTCCGCTGAGCCAGCACCCGTGTGAATAAAACAGTTCTTTTCTGAATCTCTGAGTGCATATGGTTTGTCGCTTCCTGCCAGCCTGATTTCTGCCATTACAAGCTCAGGCAAATAATCTTATAGTTTTTTACTCTATGCAAGTTATTGCATTTCAAAAGCCATTCCTGACACAATATTCTCAAATAGAAATCCTATCACCTTTTCTACCCCTAGCATATCCTATACAGGTTTATAGCATAACATGTGTAAAAATGTATAGCATTTCTTCTTGTCCTACCCACCCCCTATTTCTGAGTAAGCTTCTTCAAAGTAGTACCTATACCTCTAATTGTCTTTTGTAACGCTCAAATACGTGGGCCATACATAAGTCATTAAAGAATAATTAGAGCTTGAGTCACAGCTCACATTTGAAAGTAAATCATGCTGATCTGAATCTAGATTGGGCAAATCTTCTATGCACGTAAAATATTATAACAATATAATTGATGAGAGTAAGAACTATCATTTGGAAACACAAACCATGTTTCCCAGTACAAAATAAGCACCATTATACACTTGGTAACTTTTATCCTTTTATCCAAAACTATGTAATAACCAGTGCATATTATAAATAATCTGTAATTTCGAAAATATCATTGTCAACCATCTCCACATAACTATCCAAAATTTTACATATATATGTAAAATTTACTTATATATATATATGTGTATGTGTAAAATACTTGTAGTCTACATGTATTTGGGTTCTATATGAGTATTTTTGTATTTGTGTATCCATGTGTATTTGTGTATAACTTTGCTATGAATAGCCTTATAAATATAGGAAATATGCATGTTTAAGTTTAGAAGATAATGAAGCATAATCTTACAAAATTGTTCTAACAATTGGCACTATATATATATATATATATATATATATATATATATATATCCTCTCTAATAATAGACAAACATGGTAATTAACCATACCTCTGCTACGTTTCCCATTGGCTAATCAGCAGGATATGCAAATTAACTGCCAACAAAGATGGCGGCCGGCAGCCACACAGCTGAAGCAAACATGAGGATTGCTTGCTCCAGTGATGGAGGAAGCCAAGGTTCCCCTCCTGCCGCGGCCCAGTTCTGAGCTCC
The DNA here is from genome assembly GCF_014108235.1 of Myotis myotis. Lineage (NCBI taxonomy): Eukaryota > Metazoa > Chordata > Mammalia > Chiroptera > Vespertilionidae > Myotis > Myotis myotis. The sequence continues at coordinate 63,480,578 of NW_023416335.1, read as the reverse complement.
AGAAGCAACAATGTTTCAATTATAGAAGCTAAACAAACCCCAGATACCTGTTTCAGCCAGCCAGGGCCTCAGAGCTGGAGGCAGCTCTCAGCTCCAGTGACAGCTATTGAAGGTAAATAAATACAAGAATAAAAAAAAAAAGAAAAGAAAAGAGGCTGGGAGCTTTAGTCACCTGCAAGCCTGAAAACGGCCCTCAGCCCCTCATCCAGGCTGGCCAGGCACCCCAGTGGGGACCCCACCCTGAAGGGGGTGTGACCAGCTGCAAACAGCCATCAGCCCCTCACCCAGGCTGGCCAGGCACCCAAGTAGGACCCCCACCCTGATCCGGGACACCCTTCAGGGCAAACCAGCCGGCCCCCACCCATGCACCAGGCCTCTATCCTATATAGTAAGAGGGTAATATGCAAACTGACCCTAACAGCAGAAAGACTGGGAATGACTGGTCACTATGACACACACTGACCACCAGAGGGCAGACGCTCAATGCAGGAGCTGCCATCTGGTGATCAGTGCGCTCCCACATGGGGGAGCTCTGCTCAGCCACAAGCCAGGTTAATGGCTGCCAGTGCAGCGGTGGTGGTGGGAGCCTCTCCTGCCTCCTCAGCAGCGCTAAAGATGTCTGACTGCAGTTTAGGCCTGCTCCTTTCTGGCAATTGGACATCCCCCGAGGGCTTCCAGGCTGCCAGAGGGATGTCTGATTGCCATCTTAGGCCCAATCCCCCAGAGAGCAGGCCTAAGCCAGCAAGTGGTCACCCCGAGGGTTCCCAGACTGTGAGAGAGAACAGGCTGGGCTGAGGGACCCCTTACCTCCAAGTGCACAAATTTTTGTGCACGGGGCCTCTAGTATATATATAAAAGTCTAAGTGACTGTTACAATAGGATGACTGTATGACCAGATGACCAGCTGGTAGCTATGACATGCACTGACCACCAGGGGGCAGATGCTCAATGCAGGAGCTGCCCCCTGATGATCAGTGTGCTCCCACAGGCAACCTCCTGTGGCCAACCAACCTATAGTCCCTCCCCCTGGCTGGCTGACCCCAATAGGCTCAATGGGGACTGGGAAAGATGGCTCCGATTGGCCCCAATTGCCGGCCAGGCTGAGGGACCCAACCTGTGCATGAATTTGTGCACCAGGCCTCTAGTTACTAATAAAATGTAAGATTGACTTATGCTCCACATATTTAACAACCCTGGCCAATAAAAGAGTGCAATTATTTCAAAGGTGTCTGAGAAACTGTCCATCCTGTTTAATGGGTCCAAAGGTGTAGGTTGGTGGTGAAGGAAGTACAAACAGATCATTTTGGTTCAGGCACAAGCTGCAGTCTCCAAAGCAACACAACACAACACAACATTACCTATATTTTGATCTCTATCTCATTTTATATTTCCTCCCTAATTGTTTCAAAATGTGGACTTTAGGATTATATGCAAAATTGTTACTTTCACAGTCTTACATATAGAGCCTTGGCAAGGAAACCTTGAGAAACTGGCAAAAGGAATGATATTTTGGAACCAAAATACTCCATGGTGAGAACTAGCCTCTTGATACAGCTGTTGTAGCAGGTGTGTGCAGGCAGTTGAATATTTGTAACAGGTGCAGGTCTGAGAAGTGCATGGGTTGAGGGAACAGATTGTGGTTGGGTAAACAGATTGTGCAGACTCTGTGTCCAACAAACCTCAGCACTTGGCCACAGCTGGTTCTGCAGGTATCGGGGAAGGGCAAGGTAGCATTTTGATGATTAAAGTCTTTAAAGACAAAGCTCACCTAAAAAGTGATTGAGTTTCATTGTATGGAAATTTCAGGCATTGGTGGGTTTAACAATTTTTACTTCTTTCATTTGCTTTCTCAGGCTGTACAGCATTCTTGGGTAAAAACACAAAGGTGCTAAAGATGGTACAGGTTATCAAATATTCTTCCATCATATTTTGGCCTTTAAATTATTAATGTCAGAAATAAGTAAGCAACATTAGAAGATCTCCTTCAAATTTCTATTTCCATATGTTTCTTGGCCATCTGTCTGTCCTCTTTGGAGAAGTGTCTATTTGGGTCCATTACCATTTTTAAATTGTAGTGTTTGTCTTCCTTTTGTTAAGTTGTATGAGTTCTTTATATACTTTGGAAATTAACCCCTTATCAGATGTATCATTGGCATACATGTTCTCCCATACAGTGGGATTTGTTTTCATTTTGTTGATGGTTCTTTTTGCTGTGGAGAAGCTTTTTATTTTGGTGTATTTTTATACACAAATAATGAATTCTCAGAAAGGAAAACTAAAAAATCAATGGCATTTACCATTGCAACAACAACAAAAAATAAGATACTTAGGAATAAATTTAACCAAGGAGATAAAAGACCTGTACTCTGAAAACCACAGGACATTAAGAAAAGAGATAGAGAAAGATATAAACAGGTGGAGGAATATACTGTGTTCATGGTTTGGTGACATCAACATCATCAAAATGTCCACACTACTCAAAGAAATCTATAGATTCAATGCAATCGCTATTAAAATATCAAGGGCATATTTCACAGATCTAGAACAAAAACCCCAAAAATGTATATGGAACCAAGAGAAAAACATTAGTATGCACCCCCACCTTGGACAGAACCCGAAATCTAGGTAAGTGCCCTGATGGGGAATGGAACCTGCCACCTTTCAGTGGACTAGATGAAGCTCCGAACAACTGAACCACACCAGCTGAGGCCATTTTGTGATCTATTTATGTACTGTTCTGTTAATGTATATTATTTCCAGCTATTATGAATAATTTTTCTTATGAGCATTTTTATAAGTTTTTCTTCAGGTTTAGGTTTCATACTAAAATATTGAATTGCTTGACTTTAAGATAAAGAAAATATAAGATAATGCCAAATTATTTTTCAAAGTTTTTGTAACCACCTAACCTCCTGCAACATATAAGAGTTTTTCTTATTCAATAATATTTTCTATTTATTTTTATTGTTCTAAAACTTCTTATTTTCTTCTTATAGTTTCTCCTTTTAATGGTTACTCTTGAAATTCTACTATTTTGTCTTTCAAAAATATAATGTTAACTAAATTTATTATTTTTCTTACAAATCCAAATACCTTACAAAGCTTAAATGCTAATACAGTGTTTTTGTCTGAAATTTTCTATTCCTTCAAATTATACATTGTTGTTAATTATACATTATTATCATTATTATCATTTTTATATGCATAACTTTTATATGACTTTTTTTTCTTTTACTAGCAATGTTTATGCCCACCATTCCTTCTTGTATTTCAGGTCTTCCTTATGTGATGTTTTTCATTATTATTAAAGTAAATTTATCTTTCTAGTAAATCCCTTACCTTTGTTTTTGTGCAAATGTTTGTACATTATCATTGTTCGAAAAAAAAAATCACATATAGTTGAAAAGAAAAGTGAAAATTAAAAACAAGACCAAAATGATATAGTATTTAGCTGAACAAATCTGAATGAAGCAGGAGGAATTTGAAGATCTCCGTGAGGACAGAGATCCTTATTAACTATCTCTGACACTGAGGAACTCCAGTTGTCTAAAGGAGACATATTTATACTGTGGGCTCGATAATTATTCATTGATGTAATGTGTGAGCACAGAGAATTGGGAAATTTGAAACATACACTTCACCATAGGAAACAAGTGATTAAAGAAACACAGGTGCTACCGTTGAAATAGTAAAGTTATGCAAGGACAGAAAAATTCCAAAGCTAGGGAAAGAAATGTCTGGGAAAAAGTTAAACAAGATTATTGGTCCTCTTTACAACTAGTGAGGATTGCCTCTTCAAACACTAATAATTGCTTCAGCGCTAAAATCAGTGGTAAGTGATTTTCAATAAAAACAAACATGGGGATATGATTGAGTTCTTTTATTTAAGCACATTTAATAAGTTGAAGATAGTTTAGAGTAATGCCACACAGAACTAAAATGCCTCAAGGACCCATTGGGTATGAGAGTGGCACTATGCAGAATGCCAGTTTTCTTGAAGAATAATCTGTGGCAGATGTGTGTATTCTGTTCACAGAACAGAAAGGAAGTTTCCACACGATGGGACTCATAATCAGTTCAGAACTTGGTGTAAAGGAAGGTTGAGGGATAGTGGGAATTATATGGTTTTAAATATCTATCTATCTATATAAAAGCCTAATTTTCTAATTGCCCGTCCAACCATTAGACCATTTGACCAGTCACTATGTTGTGCACTGAAAACCAGGGGGCAGACGCTCCAACTGGTAGATTAGCTTGCTGCTGGGGTCTGGCTGATTGGGACTGGACGAGATGGGCTGAACACACCCTGGAGCCCTCCCTCGATTCCTCCCCAGCCCTGATTGGCCCTCCTCGGGACTGGGCGAGACAGGCGGGACACACTCTGGAGCCCTTCCATTGGGGCCTCTAGTATTGAATAAGGAAGCAAACAACTCCAAAACATAATTTAAGCCAATCAGAATACATTTATAAATATAGTAAATAGGCAAGATAGCTAAAGTACTAATTTTAGTGTGTGATGATGGGTAGTACCCTCTCTCCTCTTTATATCACAATCATTCAACTGATGGAAGATTATTCTTAATTTAGTTTAAATATAAAGGATCATATCCACTGTGATGATTAATTTTATTTGTCAACATGGCTGGATCACAGAGGCCATATAATATGGTCAAATATTATTCTGAATGTTTCTGAGGGTTTTTTTGGATGGGATTAAAATAAACTCAGTGGAATGACCATTTTAAGATTCAGTTTGGTGCCAGCTAGGAACCAATACCTTGCAGGATGTTTCTGAGGGGTTTGTTGGATGAGATTAATGTAAACTCAGTGGAAGGACCATTTTAAGACTCAGTTTGGTGCCAGCTAGGAACCAATACCTTGCAGGATGTTTCTGAGGGGTTTGTTGGATGAGATTAATGTAAACTCGGTGGAAGGACCATTTTAAGACTCAGTTTGGTGTAGGTTTCTCCGAGAGGCTGTACATGATCTGAATCGGTGTCCAGTATAAGGTGCTGTTCCTCAAATAGTCTGGATTCGCAGATACAGGAATAAAAGAGTGGAAATGGGAGTTAAATAACTTACTATTACCTCTAGTGACCATTAGCAAAGTGTTTGCTTCCTGTCTTTGCAATTGGTATTCTGCTGGCATAGAGGTCTCATTTCCAGAGGAAGGAATGCTTTCATGAGGAGACAATGATTCCAGTGAAATAAAAGTTAAAATCACCATCCCATCACTTTGGATTCTTCATGCCTCTGAATCAACAGGCAAAAAGAGTTACTGTGTTGGCTGGGGTGAATGATCCTGACGACCAAGGGGTAATTGGACTGCTCCTCCACAACAGAGAAAAGGAAGAGTATATCTGGGATGTAGGAGGTCCCTTAGGGTGTCTCTTAATATTATCATGCTCCATGATTAAAGTCAATGAAAAGCTGTAGCAATCCAATCCAGTCAGGTCTACTAATTATCCAGGCCCTCAAGTCTCCTCACCAGGTAATGAACTAGGACCAGCGAAAGTGCTTGCTGAGTGCAAAGGGAACACTGAATAGTAGTAGAAGAATGCAGTTATAAATAACAGCTACGATCATGTGACCAGTTATAGAAACAAGGGCTATAATTGTCATGTGTATTTATTCCTTATTTTGTTGTGAATATGTTTATGTGATTGATATATGCATGTTTTTATGTGAGTGTGATATATATTATTCATATATCATATATATTTGCATACAGACATATATAAAAGTATCTGTTTTCTTCCCACTTTTTATGCCCCTACCAAGTAATATAAGATGTATTGATTTTATATCAGAATATTTAAGTATTATTAAATTTACATCGTGGTATTTAAGTTACAAGAAATAAAAAAGAATAAACATTACTTAAGGCTTTTCTCTCTCTTCTGGGTAAAGAGAATGTCTTCTGTTGTATTCAGGATAGTCATATCATATTAGGTATACGTGTGTCTTTGTTATTGTCTTTAGTTGGAGATTAAGTATGGTTTAAGAAGATGCACCATGTGCAAAGTTGACAGGTTGTGCTGGGCAATGGTGTCCAAATATGTGGTGATCCTTTATTCTGAATGTTTTTGTGAAGATGCTTTTACATGTGATTAACATTTTAAGTTGGTGGGCTTTGAGTGAAACCACGTGCTCTCCATAATGTGAGTAGGCCTCTTGGAATCAGTTGAAGGTCTGAATAGAACAAAATACTGACCTCCCCAAATAAGAAGGAATTCTGAAAGCAGATGGCCTTTGGACTTAAACTGCAACTTCAGCTTTTCCCTGTGTCTTTGACCTGACTGTCTTTGGATTTGAACTATAGTATAGCGTTGTCCCAAGCCCACTCTGAGGAGTTTAGACATGCCAGCCTTCACATCAACATGAGCCAATTTCTTAAAATAAATCATAACAGCAGCTCTTATGGTTGAGTGAAGAAGCCAAGTTTAGGGAGACAGAAGTATAGAAAGAAACAGAAATAAAGAAACACACACAGGATAAGATAGAGAGAAAAATTAAGAAAAGTAGACATACAAACATGAGAATGTGACACTAATAGTTTAGAGCTTGGATCAGAGTACAAATTCAATAAATGTAGCCTTTTTTATCATAACAATTAACTGCATTTGTTATTGAATACACATCCAAAAGGAAAAAATTAGACACCTCATAGCTATGTTGATTAAAAAATGCCCAACCATGAGAGAGCTGAATTAAAGTTGCACCTTTCTTTCCTGCTTTATAATTCATCACAATGAATGTTAAAATAAAAAAATAAAGGAACTGTAACTTTAAAAAATGATTTGCTTATACCTTCAATAATTAGAAACAGACCCAAACCAAAATTCTTTTTACTTTTAAAACAAAAAGATGCTATGAGCATGCATCAAAATCTCAATGCTATAATTTAATTTAAAATTATTTTGTTTCATGTGTTCAATCTTGGGTGACTCTAAAATATAATTGAAGGCCACTTATACTGTATTACATTTTCTTATAAGTATTATAATTATTTTCTTTAACCTCTTGGTCTGTCTAAATTAAAGTATGTAAACAACCAGAACTTAAATAGCCCATCTGTTACTGCATATAATTTAAAGCCACGCCATAGTAAATAATAAATAGTTCTCTTCAACAGCCTGAATTTGGCATAAAAATAACATAAGACATATAGAAAATTATATCTAAATTTTGAATGTCATTTCTACCTTATTATAAATAATATATTAAGAAAAACTAATCCAAATATATATATATATGCTGTCTACAAGAGACATACTTTACATTAAAGACACTAATAGGTTGAAAGTGAAAGGATGACTATATACATACTAGAGGCCCGGTGCATGGATTCATGCACTGGTGGGGTCCCTCGGCCTGGCCCACAGGGATCAGGCCGAAACCCGCACTCCGACATCCCCTGAGGGGTCCCGGGTTGTGAGAGTGTGGTTCTCAGGTGACACACCCTGGAATTGGGCTCCCTCCTCTCTGGTTACGGGTGCATCACCGGAGAACCACAGCTGCCACGTCACCACAGATTGGCAGCTTCGGCATTGAGCATCTGCCCCCTGGTGGTCAGTGCATATCATAGCTACCAGTCAGACAGTCAAACAGTTGGATGCTCGCTTAGGCATATATACTTGCAAAAAGTAAACTAAAGACAGTAGAATAGCTATAGTACTATCAGATAAAATGAGCTTAAAGACAAAAAAATTGTTACTAGAGACCTACATAAGATCTTTTTAACGGTAAGAGGATCAATATATCAGAAAGATATAAACATAGATGTACCTTAAAAAAAGAGCTCCAAAATACATGAAAAAAAAAAAAAAAACTGACAGAATTGAAGGGGGGGTATAGGCAATATAAAAATGATTGTTGAGGCTTCAATTATTCACTTTCAATAGTGGATAAACTAGGCTGAAGTAAGCATGGACCAAAAAATTTTGAACAGCACTACAAATCAACTAGAGCTAACACAGCTATACAACACTCTATTCAACAATGGCAAAATAAAACTTATTCTCAAGTGCATATGACAGGTTCATCAAGGTAGATCATTTACTAGGCTAAATAAGCAAGTATTAAAAATCTTAGAAAGATTAAAATCATAAAAACATTTTTCCTACTATAATGGAGCTAAATTAGAAATCAACAGAATAAAATTTGGAAAATTCACAAATATGTTAATATTAAACAATACACCCTTAAATAACTAATGAGTCAATGAGATATTTGCAAGAAAAATATAACATACTTTGATATGAGTAAAAACTGGAAGAAAATTTAGCTAAACAGCTTATGCAGTACAGATGGCAATTTATACCTATGCATGCATATATTAAAAGAAATCAATAATTTCAAATAAATAACTTAACCTTCTACCTTAAAAAAAAAACTAGAAAAGAAAGAACACATTAAACCAAAAACAAGCAGAAGAAAGGAAATAATGAGATGATACTGAAATGAGTGAATTACGGAATAGAAAAACAATGAGTAATATTCAACAAAACCCAAAAGTCTCTTCTTTGAAAAAATCAACAAATTGGAAACAATTTAGTAACCTAACCAAAAAATCTCCAGAAGACACAAATTAGTAAAATTAGGTATAAGAAAAGAGATGTCACTATAACTGTATATATGTAATATGAACAACTGTATGCCAACAACCTAGAAACTTCAATAAAATAAAATAAAATTCTAGGGAAATATAAGCTATTGTAATGGATTAAGAGGAAATATATGATAGCAACAGCAGAAAAATGGAATTAGTAATTTTAAAAACTTCCAACAAAGAGAATCCCAAGACTAGGTAGCTTCACTAATGAAAAATACCAACTTTTAAAATAAAATTGCTACAAATGATTTATAAACTGTTCTAAAAATAAATGTATAGAGAGAACTTCCCAGTTCATTTTGTGAGGTCAGTATTACCTTGATGCTAAATCCAGACACAGGCATAACATGAGAAAGAAAAGGACTACAGACCAATATCTTAAGGAAATATAGAAATAAAAAATCCTCAAAAAAATACTAGCAAAGCAAACACAACAGCATATAACAAGAATTACACAGCACAACCAAATGGGATTTATCCCAGGAATGAAAAGTGGCAAAACACACTAAAACTAATCAATGTAATAAAATGACATATTAAAAGAACACAGATAAAAAACTACAGGGAATTCTCATACACTGTCGATATAAATGTGAATTGGTGCAGCCACTATTGAAAACAATATAGAGATTCCTCAAAAAATTAAAACTAGAACTACCATATGATCCAGCTATTCCACTTCTGGGTACTTATCTGAAGACTACAAAAATACTAATTTAAAAAGATATATGCACCCCTGTGTTAATTGTAGCACTATTTACAATATCCTTTATGTGGAAACAACTTAAGTCTCCATTGGTAGATGACGAAGCATTGAACAGACTGTCCAACCCATGAGGGAAGATGGGGGGTGAAGGGGTAAGAGATCAACCAAAGGACTTGTATACATGCATATGAGCATAGCCAATGGACACAGATGGGGTTGGGGATGAGGGCATGTGCTGGGGGGTGGGGGTGGCTGGGAAGAGGTCAATGGGGGAAAATGGAGACTTATGTAATACTTTAAATAATAAAGAATTTTAAAAAAAATATATAAAAATTGATAAAGAATATGTGGAAGAACATTTTTACATTTGCAACAACATGGACGGACCTTGAGGAGATTACACTAAGTGAAATAAATCATACAGAGAAAGACAAACACCATATAATTTCATTTATATGTGGAGTCAAAAGGACGAACAAACAAAACAAGACAAAAACTAATTCATAGATACTAGTACAGAGAACAGACTGGTGGTTACCAGTGTAAAAAGGGGTTGGGGAATGGGCAAAATGGTTGAAGGAGCTCAATTGTACAGTGATGAATAGTAACTAGACACATTGTATAGTTATAGTAACAATAGTAATAGTAACATTGTATTCTATATCCACAAGAATGGTGCTGATCATTTTGTAGTGTATACAAACAACAATCTATTTTGTTGCACACCGAAAACTTTATATTGTTATATACCAATTTTACCCAATAAAATATATTAGATGAAAACTTTAAAATGAAAAAAATTAAAGTGTTCTATGTCTCAACAACGTAGGAATAGAAGGGAACTGCTTTACCTTGATAAAGGGACTCTATAAAAATCCATAGCAAACATCACACATAATGGATAAAGACAGAATTTGTTGCCCTTAAGATCAGAAACAGGGTAAGGAACCAGTGTCAGCTCTGGCCACTTCGAATCAACTATGTTCTTGAGTTTCCAACCAGGCAACTAGGCAAAACAGATCAATAAAAGGCATTCAGATTAAAATGAAGAAAGTTAAACTATCTATTTACACATGACATAACCTTATATAAAGAAATCCACTAGAAAAATACTAGCAGTAATAAGTTCAGCAGTTTGAAAGAAACAAGTTGCAAATACATAAATTAATTTTATTTCTATGTACCTCCAATGAATAACAGAAAAATAAAAATTTAAAAATTCTATTCCAAAAGCATCAAGGTGTGTAAAAACCTAGAAATATTGCACGCTTTTAAACTTGAAACTACAAAATACTGTTGGGAGAAACTGAAGAAGCTCAAAATAAATGGAAATATATACCTTTTTGATGGATCAGAACACTTACCATTTTAAGGTAGTGACTGTGCAAAATAAGTCCCATACATGCAAATGGGAGTGTAAAATGGTATAGCTACTTTGGGAAACTTGCAAATTAAAAAAAAAAATCTTAGCCCTTATATGCCCTATGATGTTATGACTTCCTGGCTATAAATTTACTAAATGGAAATAAAGTAAAATGTCCACAAAAGTATGTATACCAAATGTTCAAAGCAGCTGTTTTCATAGCAGACAGTAATTGAAAGCCACCAAAATATTCAGAAAGAGTAGGCAAACACATTGTGTATTTTTATACTTCTAATGTATTTTTATACTACTACTCATTAATAAAAAAAATAATGATCTACCAATTTAAGCAATAAGACTGCATATTGTATGATTACATTCACATTAAGTTAAAAAACAAAAAGAACCAATAAAGTTACCAGAAATCAGAAGAGATGTGGTATGGGGATTTTTGACTGGAATGTGGCATAAGTAAACTTTCAGAGCTGATGAGACTTTTTTAAATGGAAGATATATTACAGCATGTGCATATATAGATATATGTGTAGATATAAGATAATTAGGACAATATTTTATTGGATCAGATCACAAATGAGAGGCAGAAGAAGAAAGTGAGATATATGCTGTGCTAGTCAAAGTTCTCCAGAGAAACAGAACCGAAGGATGTCTGTGTATACAGAGAGCCAATAGGGGAGGGAGAGAGGAAAGAGGGAGAAAATTATTTATTCCTTAAATATGCTGTTATAGTTATTTTTTCCTAGTACAGTATAAGAAAGAATAAGTCACCCTCAGCATTTGCTGCTCACTGTGATCATACTGACCTCACCTCCCACACAAAGCTTCTTGAGAGTAGCTACTGCACATGATGTTACAGAATTGGCATGTCCGTTTCCCTCTATCCTCAGTCTATAACATCCCCCTTGTATTCTATGAATAGATGCAGAAAAATAAGAATTTACCTACCTGAGAACAAAATCTTTGTCTTAGATCATACTCAGCAAAGGATTAGAGCTGAATTCCAAGGAGCCAATATTATATTAAAGAGACCAGTAATAAAATATTATTTCTTCTTTATAGTCATTAATGCTGCTTCCCCCCCCCACCCTACCCCCACATTATAGAGAGTCCACTGACTGTAAATGAGTGAGTTTCTCAACTATCATAAAGTCTGAAGTCTGTATTTTTTTCTAAAATATATAATCTAATTTATTTCAATACTCTCTTTTAAAAAAGTTTTTGTTTAACTTAACAGGATTTAATTGGGAGTTTTAGCGATATGCATTATCATTGAAACTAAATAGTTTTGATGTAGAGAAATCAGTAAATACAGAATAAGAAAAGTGAGCCATAGGCTTTTGATGATAACACAGGTGGGTAAAATTACATTTACAGGAAACACAGAGTTTATTCTTGTGTCATTATTTAATAATAACAATAAAGCTACAGAAATAATCATAGCCTGCATGTATTTTTCCATATGAACAACAGTAAACCTACTTTTGCCCAATACATGTATAGTTACGTTTCAGATTTAATGTGACAAATACTGTAGATTGGCTCATTCAACAGCAAATTTACTTTGCCTCTAAAAGAGAGGCTAAAAATTATTTTAAAATGCCTAACATGTTTTTAAACCCCTTTGAGCCTAAGAGTGTTTATGTCACTCACTTCCAGCCCTTGAAATAAAAGGAAGTCAATTGTCAGTACCTTGAGGCCTTTCTTTCTTCCTTTATAGAACGCTGGTGATAACTGGAAGCACAGTAGTCATCACTACGGAAAATGTAACGGATATAGAAGAAACCCATTCCCTGTCATTATTGAGGCAGAATTTCAGTCTTTAGAGTAGCACCTGTGTTTATTTTTGCATGAGATAAATGAATCCTTATTTGCTTGAGCTACTGTAATCAAGTCTCAAATAGACAGTAAAAAAGAGAGCCTTAACGACAATATGATAATGGATACCAAGAAAACAAGAGTTTATATTCTCTAATTTCTAAACCATCTCCAATATTATTAGAAAAATAAAATAAATTTAAACATGCATAAATTCATTTGGTAGTTTAATAGGAAATACATTTGGTAAAGTAGGAAATCTCATTTCTTATTTTTGAATTTTTAATATTATATAATATATCTAATAAAAATATCAATATTATGAAATTTTCAGATCATATATATGTATATATGTATATATATATATGTGTGTGTGTATATTTATATATATATTTAGAAACTCCCAGGTTATTCTAAAATAATACTTTTGCATTTAGCCCTATTGCCTCTTATGGTGAGTTCTACTCACCCAATCTGTTACTTGATAATAATGTATAACAATAAACGAAGTTTTTAATTTCTGTCTCTCAGTCTACTCATTGATATGTGCACAATTATTGATGAATAAATCATCTGCTCTGACAATTTTGTTTGAAGCAATAATACTCATTGCCATGTATATCCCTATACATTGTAGACAGACATTCAATTTTTAAAAAGTCTGGGTATGGGTGTGATTGTAAACCAGGAGTTAAATAATTTTCATATTCTTGAATTGCAAAGACAACAGAAACTCCAAACTCACCTTGGAAGATGAATATCCTGATAAGAATGGCTTCTGGGCTACATGACCTGACCATCAATTCCTGAATGTCTCACTAGGGATCTCTTACTCTGCCAGCTCCACTGTAGCAGCAGAGCACAGAAAATCAGTCTTGGATAAACACTTTCCCTTTCTTCTCCTTGGAAGAGTTGAAAAAAGAGAAAGTTTTAGAAATGTTTTACCAAATAAGAAGAAGAATACCATTACCTCCTGAATGATGTAAAGCTTGTGCACCTCAGCTAACATGCTTATCTCACATAAGAGATCAAGTTTAAATAAAATGTCCTAGCCTGAATCTTTCACTTATTACCTCCCATCCTATGTTTGATATCCATCACTCATGAAGATCTTAGACATTTAAAGTCTTCCAAGAGAAGCAGTCTTTTTTATAATTGATCTAAGACACCTTTATTCAGTTCTAGCTCCTAGTAGTAAGGCACATGTTCTTTTCAGTAGGAGGATTATATGATTGCAACATTCTGGCAGACATTCAGCTGACACAAAGCCCACCCCCCAAAAATATTTTCCATTACAGAATAAAATTATATCACAGAGTAATGGGACAAAAATATTTAATAAGGCATATCAAGCCATTGATAATATCACTCAAGGTCAGAGAAGTAAGAAAACATCTTAAAAAGTCTTTTGACTTTCAACATTTTGTATGACACTCATTCATTAATCTATCTGTATAAAACCCCAATATGCAAATCGACTGAACAGTGAAATGACTGGTAGCTATGATGCACACTGACCACCAGGGGGCAGGTGCTCAACGCAGGAGCTGCCCCCAGCCTGCAGGCTCCAACCAGTGGCAGCGGCAGCGACGGCGGGGAATGGGACTGGTGAGCAGGTGGCACCAGGCTAACCAAGGCAGGTGCAAGCAGGGACCCCAATCACCCCACCAGTCGCCCCACAGATCGGCCAAGAGGAGTAGGCCTTTAGCACTGCGGAGGAGGCGGGAGAGGCTCCCACCACCACTGCTGCACTTGCAGCTGTCAGACCAGCTTGTAGTTGAGTGGAGCTCCCCCTATGAGAGCTCACTGACCACCAGGGGGCATCTCCTGCATTGAGCGTCTGCCCCCTGGTGGTCAGTGTGCATCATAGTGACTGGTCGTTTCCAGTGGTTCTGCTGTTAGGGTCAATTTGCACATTACCCTTTTATTATATAGGATACTTATATACAATAATAAACTCTTCCACTTTTCACTTTCATAGAAAATATAACATTTTCTAAGACAAAGGGTTGAAAAGACAATTTCCAAAGAGTGAATGAGAAGGAGAGAGGTAGAGTAGTGAGGAGGGCAGGGAAAGGAAGATGGAGAGGCAGAGAGAAACATTTTGTTCCAGGGCAACCAAAAACTTAAGTCCATGGATCAAGTTATTGTGAAAATAAACTCTGTAGTCTCTTTAACTCTTACGTAAGCACAAGAGAGTGAAATAATAATAGTGTTCAAGGCCCTGCTGAGTTCAATTCTGGCTCACAATTGTATGCCCAAATATTGTAGGGGCTGCCGTCTCAGAACATGTTGGTCCCAGTTCAGCTGAAGAGTGAAGACGCCTATCTGAAGCCTTCTGTGCTGAAATGGAAGCGTATAACTACATGAGGACACTATTAACACCTTTAACTTTTTAAAAAAAAATTTTTTTTAAGTATATTTTATTGATTTTTTATAGAGAGGGAGGGAGAGGAAGAGGGATAGAGAGCTAGAAACATGATGAGAGAGAAACATCGATTCAACTGCCTCCTGCAAGCCCCCCACTGGGGATGCGCCTGCAACACAGGCACATGCCCCTGACCAGAATCGAACCCGAGACCCTTCAGTCCGCAGGCCGACGTTCTATCCACTGAGCCAAACCGGCCAGGGCAACACCTTTAACTTCTATAAATCAAGATATAATTCAGTCTACAAACACAAGGCCTGTTATTGGGACAAAAAATATTACCTAAAATCATGCAAAAGGATACTTTCTCGTAATGGTAGTTGGAGTAACTCTTTTAAACAATGCTTTCAAATGTCATAACTGACATTGAGGTTCTTTCAATTAGCTCTCTCAGAGACACAACATTTTCCATGCCCTTTAGCTCTGCTTTTCCAATGCTTATCACTTTAATATTACTGGTGTGATTATGGTTTGGAAGTGAGTACACATGTAAACATTGTTTCAGCTCTCTCCTGAATCAGTGGTAGGGTGATTTTTATTTTAAAAATTTCAGAAAATTGATATGGAGAGAATTGGAAAATGCTCATAAATGAATAAAAATAGAATAACTGTATCAAGAATATGCCAGTGAAGCTAAATTAAAACTTAAAATCTCAATATTAGTAGAAAAGATAAATATCAATATTATGTTGAATTTTAATGTGAGTCATTTAAACCTTACTTAAGTTCTTATGAATTCTGAATTATAAACAATCCCATTATAACTACTTAAAGGCTGACAGCACAAGTTCCTGATTTATCATAATCACATAGCGATTGCTTATCTAAATGAATTGACCATGTGACAGAGATTAACTGATCCTTTACCAATCAGGCTCTACTTTCTCTACTTTCTGGGTTCTCTGGGTCCCTTACTTGATCCCTAGTTGTAATAATGCAATGAGTTCTGACTATGGAATACAGTTACACAAATGTGTATCACTTTCAGATCTAACCAACTGAAAGCCTTTTACATTGTTCTTCTTTTCCCTTCCATGGTGAATTTTGAAGCCATGTGTTGATGACAGTAGAGTAAAACAAGAGAAGGACCTTGGGTTCTTGAACCTACATTTGGACAATTGGTTCTAATCAGGAACACCTGCTTTGGACAATTACATGAATGAGAAATGTTGCTTTCATCATTATTAAGTCATTACATATTTTTGGATATGTCATAGTAGCTACTGTTACCTTATTTAAATCAGACCTTATTTTTAAAAAATGATGTTCTTCTTTAATATAATCAGTGGTACCATCTTTCAGAGACAAAACGCACTGTCAGCCCTTAGGAACATATGGCATTCTGTGAGCTCTCCCTTTTTACTCTCATTTATAAGTAACTTCCCTAAAAATCCCACACCAGGGTTCTTTGGGGGAATGGAGTGTATGCTAGCTTCCTATGGCTGCTGCAACAAGTTATCACAGCCTGGGTGACTTAAAGCAGCAATTGTTTCTCTCACGCTTCTGGAAGCTAGAAGTCCAGATCAAAGTGCCAAGTCTGTCCGAAGTCTGAAGAGAAGAATCCTTCCTTGCCTCCTCTGGATTCAGGTAGTTTCTGGAAACCTTTGATTTTCTTGATGCATGTCTGTGTTTTTGTGTCCAAATGTCTCTCTAGGATAACAATCATATGGGACTTAGTGCCCATCTGAATTCAGTATGACCTCATCTAACTTGATTTCATCTGCAAATACCTGGTTTCCAAAGAAGGTCACATTCTGAGGTTCCTAATGAACATAATTTTGAGGCAACATTATTAATCTAGATAGTGTGAAAGGAAATAAGAAAGGGTTAGAGGGTGAGGCGTTTTGTAGGATATGTGCATAACATTCAGATAAATTTCCGTACATGAATATCATAA
Organism: Myotis myotis; assembly: GCF_014108235.1. NCBI lineage: Eukaryota > Metazoa > Chordata > Mammalia > Chiroptera > Vespertilionidae > Myotis > Myotis myotis. Next base: position 63,463,737 of record NW_023416335.1, on the reverse strand, counting down.
AGGTGCTTATTTTCTATAATTTAGAAACATAAGTGAAGAGTACATACTGAGATGGGGAAGACATCAAGAGTGACCAGTACTACAGCTGACAGTAAACTTTAATATTACACATTTTCAGGGTCAAGACCGTGGTTCTCAGCAACTTAATTTTGAATCTGATTTTAAAATTGTCATTCATTGCCCTAACCGGTTTGGCTCAGTGGATAGAGCGTCAGCCTGCAGACTGAAGGGTCCCAGGTTCAGTTCCGGTCAAGGGCATGCACCTTGACTGCGGGAAAATCCCCAGTAGGGCATGTGCAGGAGGCAGCTTATGGATGTTCTCTCTCATCGATGTTTCTGACTCTCTATCCCTCTCCCTTCCTCTCTGTAAAACATCAATAAAAATATATATTTTTAAATTGTCATTCATGTTGCCTTAGACTTTTGGAATCAAACATATTTACTAACTCACAAAACACTATCATGACAGCAGTTTAAACATTCATCCTATAAAATAAAAGGGTAAAATGCAAACTGACCCTAACAGCAGAACAACTGGGAATGACTGGTCACTATGACACACACTGACTACCAGGGGGCAGACGCTCAATGCAGGAGCTGTCTTCTGGTGGTCAGTGCACTTCCACAGGGGGAGCTCTGCTTAGCCACAAGCCAGGCTGACAGCTGCCAGTACAGCAGTGGTGGTGGGAGCCTCTCCCACCTCCCTCAGCAGCTCTAAGGATGTCCGGATGCAGCTTAGTCCTGCTCCCTGCTGGCAAGTGGACATCCCCTGAGGGCTTCCGGGCTGCCAGAGGGATGTCTGACTGCCCAGGGAGCGGGCCTAAGCTAGCAGGTGGACATCCTCTGAAGGGTCCCAGACTGCGAGAGGGCATAGGCCGGGCTGAGGGACACCCCCCCCCCCCGAGTGCACAAATTTTTGTGCACTGGGCCTCTAGTTATCCTAATAAAGAGGGAATGTGCTAATTGACCTCATGGTGTTGCAAAGATGGCAGCGCCCACAGCCAATAAGGAGGGAATACGCTAATTGACTGCCCCACCCTCAAAGATGGTGGCACCCACAGCCACAAATGTCAGTGTCCAGTCCCCTCAGCCCTGCAGCCACCCAGGGCCAGCCAAGGCTCAGGTAACCAGTTTATAAACTCACAATAAAATATAAATGACCTGAAAATGCATAATTCCATGCAAAACTTCATCTCAAAATGACTAAGCATAACATTTAGAATTCTTATTAAACTTGAAAATGAGTGATAAAGTCATATACCTGTCACTTTTCCATTTCCCCAACATTTCTTTCCTCTCTTCAATAAATAAATATGTACAATTTCCTTTTTGTCAATCTATTCTAAGAACTGACACCTTGAATTTTGAATGAAGTAAAATAATAAATGAAGTCTGTATGTGTCAAAAAAGATATCAGAAATTCATTCTAAATGTATTGAGTCGGTATACACTATGTGCCATGCCTGGGCTACTCACTTGGGATATAATATTGAATAAACTCTCCATGAATACTTGATGGCTTCCATCTATAACCCTGACTTACCACACCCTATAAGCTTGATGAGCTTTTGATTATAGCTAAAACTTTCCTATCAACAAGAAAAGCACTTTAGCTTCTCAAAGGTATATATTTAAACCAAATTCTACCTAACATGCAAAATGAATGTCTTGGGCTTGTTTCATTTTTTATTTCAATTTTATGACACTTGATTAACTTTTTAATATAGTTATACTAGTAAGTTGTATATAATTGTTTTAAAACCCAAGGCAGCATTTAAATGAAGACTAAATAATTCTGATCTCCCTTCTTCCTAAAAATATGTAACTTAAACGCTCAAAATTTGAGAATGATCCTAATTATATTTATTATTTGTACAGATGGGTTTGAATAAGTTATTTTAAATTATATTAAGTTTCTCTTAAGTCAGAAATTGATAATAATTATCAAATGGATTCTTAATTAAAACCCAATTTAAAATTAGGTAAGGAGAGCCTTTATTCAAAAAGACTTATTGCACTAGGAGTAGGGGGACTATGACAATAGGGAGGCTACTTCAAACATATAAGATCTATAAACCTTTCAAAGGTCAGGCAGAAATTAATTTTATTTATAGGAGTGTAAGCAAAGCTAGAAAGAACACAGCATGAGACTTGTGATAAGCAGGTGGTGTGATCAGGAAGTTAATCAGGGATGCTTTTCAGCTGATTCTCAGAAGCCCAGAAAGGAGGGACATAGGGAAAGCTGACTAAATTTTGGTCAAGTCTGTTGCCTGGCATTTTGTCCATATTGGCCAGTGGCACAAAGAGTTCAGCTAATTGTTTATGAGACAAAGAATGGGAATTTGGAGGGTCTGTGTCTAGCCTTGTCCTGGATAAACAAGAGGGTTATCCAGTGAATCTTATTGAGGTCATATGGATATAGCTCTTTGCAGTAGGCCATTTCCCAAATCACAAAATGGATAGGGGTGATGTTCTTACCTTCACTGTTCTAGAAGCACATGGCTCAGGTAAAGTTCTACACTGTCAGAGGAGGCTAAGCCAAGAGAAATGGAGAGTCAACTAATACCCCCAAATTTGTCTTCTTACCTAAACCCTTGGTCATCGCATTTTAAACTATCATATAATTCAGGTGAACTGCATCCCATGCAATCAATGCCCAAGTACTTATTAAATACTCACTATAAGATTAAAAATATAAAACATTTATTTGTTTACTTTTTCTTCTACACACAGTTTGTAAAAACATGCATCTTGTCTGGAAAATTAACATATAAATAAGATGAATAGGTATAATTCCTCCTCAAGAAACACAACAATCTTAATTGTAAATCCATTAAGTAAAGATTATTCATTCTCCTTTAAATTTTAGATCGTTGCCCTAGCCGGCTTGGCTCAGTAGATAGAGTGTTGGGCCTGAGGATTGAAGGGTCCCCTGTTTGATTTCAGTCAAGGGCAGGTATTTTGGTTGCAAGCTCCATTCCTGGCCCTGGTCAGGGCACTTGAGGAAGGCAACCAATTGATGTGTCTCTCTCACATTGATGCTGCTCTCTCTCTGTCTCTCCCCCTCCCTTCCACTCTCTCTAAAAACTGTGGTACATCTACACAATGGAATACTATGCCACTATGAAAAAAAAAGGAACTTTTACCATTTGCTACAGCATGGATGGAACTGGAGAGCATTATGCTAAGCAAAATAAGCCAGTTGGAGAAAGATAAATATCACATGATCTCACTCATTTGTGGGATATAATGAACAACATAAACTGATGAACAAGAATAGATCCAGAGACAAATGGTAGGGGTGAGGTGGGGGGCTTAGAGAGCAAACAAAGGACTTGTATGCATGTATACTAGCATAACCAATGGACGCAGACACTGGGGTGGTGGGGGCTTCCCCGGGGTGGGAATGGGGGGGAGGGTGTCAATTCGGGGAAAAGGAGACATATGTAAAACTTTAGACAATAATAAAAAAAATCAATGGAAAAATATCCTCAGCTGAGGAATAATAATAAATAAATAAATTTTAGATTGTAAATTGGTTAGAAATATATTTATGTGCTCAGTGATTAAACTTGCTTACAAAAGAAGTACTTGAAATATAGCACATAAATGAATTGAAATGTAATAGGCCTGTGTCATGGCTAAAAGAAAAGCCTGAATGAATTCACCCTTCCTTTACCTGTGTTACACAATCAAGCATCACATTGGAAGTGTAGGATGTTTTCCTATAAAATGCTTATGATTATACATAACTATATCACTTTGGTTCTTAGGAAAAAAACAACATTGCCAAGCTTTATACTTTTATATTTTAGTATGGATTTCAGTCCTTCTATAGCAACTCTATATATTCTGCAAAATAGTCTTGAGTTTGCATATGTATAACCATTGTCTTAAAAAACTAGAGATTAGCCCTGACCAGTATGGCTCAGTGGATAGAGCGTCGGCCTGTGGACTAAAGGGTCCCAGGTTTGATTCCCGTCAAGGGCATGTACCTTGGTTGCTGGCACATCCCCAGTGAGGGGTGTGCAGGAGGCAGTTGATTGATGTTTCTCACGCTCTATCCCTCTCCCTTCCTCTCTGTAAAAAATCAATAAAATATATTTTTAAAAAAACACTAAATATTAAACTTTCTGTAACTTTTAATTACATTATTAGCCTATGAAGCTGAGTTTCCCAAATGGGTCATACATATACATGTATTTGGGATTTTATATCCACATAACATGGTTTATATAAAATTTTACTTAAAATGTGATTTTTTTCTCTCCTTGGTTGAGGGAAGTAGCTCAAATATAATCTCCTCTGCAATAACATAACATACTAAGTCACTGTGGAGGTCCTTTGGAATTTTAGTAGTCTTTTGGAGTAACCAGACTTATTCAGCAACTTCCAATAGGAGTACTTTTGTTGATTATTTTAACTTGTCATATCACATTCCTTGAATCAGAAGGTCAGTGTTGACAATCAGTAAGAAGTAAAAAAGTAGAGTGGTAGACTATTCATGCTTCAAAACCAGAGGTCAGAAAACAGATCTTTGCTGTTTGCACAGGATTTATTAGACAAGTCACAAAAAGCGCTCACATAGAAAAATATTAAAAATAGAACTTGAGCAAAAACTAAAAATTTCTGTTAATAATACCATTAAGAAAATGAAGCCTTGCCCAGTGTGGCTCAGTTGGTTGAGTGCCGTCCTTCCCCTGCACGGAACAGTCACCAGCTGGATTCTGGATCAGGGCACAGTACCCAGGTTTCGGGTTCCATCCCTGGTGGGGGGACATGCGGGAGGCAACCTATAGATGTTTCTCTCTCACATCTGTGTTTCTCTTCCTCCCGCTCCCTTCCTCTCTCTCTAAAATTAATTAGACACAGACAATAGTGTGGTGAAAGCCTGGGGTGGGGTGGGTGCGGGCTAGCAGAGGCCAATGGGATGCAACGGGGGCATCTATAATACTTTCAACAGTAAGGATTTTTTTAAAAATCAATTTCAAAAGACATTTAAAAAAGAAAATGAAGAAATGTCACAGAAAGGAAAAAAATTATGTTACAAATATATGTCAAATTATTTATAATCTGATTATATATCCACAATGTATAAAATAATCTTGCAAATCGTCAATCAAGAAGAAATATAATAAAATAAATATGAGAAAAATTGAATAAAAACTTCACAAAACAAGATATGCAAATGACCAATAACCTCATGAAAAAGTAGTCAAAATCTTTGACCACCAAAATAATGCAAATTACAATTGCAGTGCTCTATCATTTCCCACTCACTAGCATACATAAAGCCAAAGTCTAACAAAATGTTGGTGACAGTGTGGAGCAACTGGAACTCACACACTGCGGGTAGGAGTAGTAAGTGCTGTAAATATTCTGGAGAATTGTTTGGCATTTCTTAACAGTATTAAAAAATAACACAGTTACCGCAAATATATAATTGCCTATGTAAATACTTTGGAGCAGACTTTCTGGGTCATGTTGTAAATAAACATTTAACAGTATAAAACATTGACAAATTTCCATTTTTTTTTAAAAAAAGCAATATTTTTATAATCTGAAGATCCTTTTAGAGAAGAGCAGGAGAAAACTACTGACGAGGATAATAAAGCTAATTTTAGTATCATCCCAGTACGTGTTTAACAACTGCATTTTGGGGCTTATTGGTATAAATACATATTCTCATCATTGCTGATTTCAAGCTACCAACATAACATCAACCAACCCCCAAAATTCCAAAAAATTTCACTATCGGTTCTTCCAAAAGTCAGCTTTAGTACCCCACTGGTTCTATAATGATATTTTCGGCAAGAGAAAAACTGAAAGAAAAAGAAAAGAAAAGCTAGGCAATTCACTGCACCATCTGGTCCATCTCCTCCTGAAATCTCTCTGTGGAAATGGAATAGATAATTAATAATGTTTATTACATGCTAAATATATGCTAAGTGCTTTTGATGAACTATCTCTTTAAATCACTGAATACCTTCAACAATGCTAAGGCAAAAGTACATTTTTATAGATAAAGAAACTGACACACATTCAGTAAAATGTTTTCCCAAAGTCCCACACCTAGAAAATCGTAAAGCCAGCATTTCAACTCAGTCATTCCAGTGCCACATGCTGAACTTTATGTTATTACATAGTTTCCATTCCTCCAGAGATGACACAAAATTTTGTTTACCACAAAGTATTAGTTTGTTCACTATTTAAAACCATAATTAACTAGAGGCTCAGTGCTCAGATTCGTGCACTGGTGGGGGCGTGGCCTGCGGGGATTGGCCTGCTGTGGGAGAGCTGCTCATCCCAGTCAGCTGAGCAGCACTCCCACTGTAGGAGCGCATTAACCACAAGGGGGCTGCTCCTTCATTGAGCATCTGCCCCCTCATGGTCAGTGCACGTCATAGCAACTGGTCAATTGGTCGTTCTGGGAGTTCCTCTGTTCTGTCTCTGGGATTTTATATATATAGATAGGAAGAATGGGTACTTGACAGCATAAAATGTTCAATTATGTATTACACAGGCCTTACAGAATTCTCCCGGGGGGGGGGGGGGGGAGCAGGGGGCGGGGAGTGAGGAGAGAATAAACCTCCAGAGATTATAATTATACACAAAGATAAATTTGAGATCTAGAATCAAGCAATAATGAGGAAAGAATGACTTTGCATTGTATCCAAAAGCAATTCACCTTAAATTAGCATTATCTTGTCAGTTCTATAAATCTTCAGGAAAACTGGATAAAGGATGTATTTATTTATTCATAAGATGTCTACATATATAACAAACTGTTGCTGCAGAATAAAAACGATGTCTCAAGTTCACCAAAGTTCACCTCCTGGACAAAACTAAAATGTCAGCTCCACAGTCAGCACTGATAGCAGAAGGTCAAAGCGCCTGGGGAGGCTGACCTGTGCACTCTAGAAAAAGGCAGCGGGGAGCTGTTAGCCTTGTCAAAGGCGGTTGGCTCCTAAGGTGCTCATAAGGAGAAGACAGCCTCTGACCTTTCATTACTTTGAGCCAAACATTTGCAAAGTTTTCGGGGCAGGCGGGGCTTCAAGCAGGAGGCATGAAGGAGGAAAAGGATAAGGAAAGGCATACAGCTGACGCCCACGGTGGCAAAAGACGGACACATAAATCTGAAGGCTGCAAAACGACGCGATTCACGCTGTTGTTCAGCTGGCAGGGAAGTTGCACAAAAATGGTACCTGGCTACTCCGACATGCGGCAAAAGAAGATGGTGCCAGAGCTTGCTCTGTCTTGCAAGCTCAAGATGTACAGCTTGCTGAGTGAAGGGACCTCCAAGATGTTGTGATAGATATGCAGCCTCTACTTATGCCCAGACATCCAGGGCCGGCCAAGGAGCTCATCACGCTGGAGCCGACACAATGATCTCCGGAGCTCCTCACAAGCATGTGGACAGCATGCGAGCTGGGCATCATCTTCAACTCAAGGAAGGCCTACTTCGTCTTGGATGGGTTTTGGATGGGGGAGTGATGTCCAGGCACCTCTGAGAAGAGTGTGCCTAAGTTTGTGGAGCAGGCCGACCTGCTGCCGCTGGAAGATGAGTTGCAGGGCAGTTTGCTGGGGGAGTTGAGTCTGGTACAGTCTTTGTTCTAGGCCAGGTGGAGATGTGGGGAGCTGCTGGAGAGGCAGGCAGAGCAAGAGGCAGGGCTGCTTCTCAGTGTACCTCCCAGGCCCTTTTCCTGGTGGGACTCAGATGCCCCTTCTATGCTACCTCATATTATTATTTTTTTAAATCTTTTAAAATTACAATTTATTGTCAACATTTTTGTATTGATTTCAGGTGTATAACATAGTAGTTAATGATCATATACTTTATGAAGTGTTCCCCAGGTATTTCCAGTACCCACCTGGAATCATACATAGCTATCACAATATGTATTATTGACTATTACATCGTTGTGATGTAATATGCCTACATCCCTGGGTCTATTTTATAACCATTAATTTATACTTCTACAGTGGCACCCAGGGGGTTTCAATGGCAGAATTCTCCCCTGCTATGTGGGAGACCTGTGTTTAATTCTCTGCCTCACCTTCTTTTGAAGGGATCCGTGGGCTCAGGAAGACTCATACATCCAGCCCCAACCTTCTGTTTCCCCTTTTCCCATTGAAGGTTTTAGGAGCTTGGAGGCAGGAACATGTGACCAAAGAGAGTTTCTGTTTGGCTTTCATTCCCTGCTTTTGAAGAACCAATATTATCCCTAACTTCCTCCCCTCCCTTATAAAAAAATATACAAAAGGGAAAAGTTCTCCCTGCCCCATAACCTACCTTTACTTCTTCCCTGGGGCAACCAGGACAGCTCTCCTGCCTGGGAAGGGGGCTTTTGTGTATAGAGAGGGAATTCCTTTTCCCTCATCTGCCCCTTCCTCTTCTTTTTTGGGTGCAGTGGGGCCTCTGTCTACTTTGAGGGGAGGCTGGACTTTATAGAAGTCTGGGCCATATCCCTCCTTCACTCCATATTATGGGTGAGGCCAGAGCTTAGGGTACCTAAGGAAATAAAGTCAGGTAATATCTGACTTTATTTCCTTCCCTCTAAAACAAAAGGAAAAGAATTTATTCATTATAATCTAAATCTCCTGACGCAGAAACTTGAGTTGCATTCTATGTGTTCTTAAGCAGATGAAAATTAGTTCAGACTATACAAAATTGTGTTTTTGGTTAAGTATTGCCTCGCTATTTTCACTTCACTTTTCTGCCTTCTTATATTTCCAGTAGCATTCTCTAAATATTTTTTGAGATTGAAGCCACAAAAGACTATGTTTATTATATGCCAAGACAATACTTCTCATATTTTAAAGTTTGGCTCTTATTGCAATGTCAGCATATTATTAGTAGCACAAAATCAATGTGTTAATCCTAAAGGAGCCTTTTTCCTCTCATTTAGAAGAACTGTACCCTTCTGATACAAAAATAGATTTGCTGTATGTCTGGTCTTTTAATTTACTTTGTATTTTTTACTTTGCAAAATATGCAGAGTTGAATTGATTAGAATTTTAATTCTAGATCTTCCACTTCTTATCTGGCCTTAGACAAATGATTTCAATGTTTTTAAACTTCACAATCTTCATGTATAAAATGGGATGTTGCTAGCCATTTCATAACATTTTCCTTGTGTTGTAATGAATCTATATATATATATATATATATATATATATATATATATATATATATATATATATATATATGCCTAAGTGACCAAACAACCAAATGACCAAGCAACCATCGGCTGGTCACTATGATGTGCACTGACCACCAGGGGGCAGACTCTCAATGCAGGAGCTGCCCCCTAGTGGTCAGCGTGCTCCCACAGCTGGAGTGCCACTCGGCTGACAGACCTGTCCTGGTGACCACCAGCCCAGTAGCAGCCACTCACTCCCTCAGTAGTCCTGCAGGTCCAATCATTGGAGAACAGGCCAGGCACTGGCAGATCAGTGCTGCTGGCATGATGTGACAGTGCTACCAGCCTCCTGGAAGTAGGCCTCAGGCACCGCCACTGCTTCCCCTCCTAGATGCTCCACAAGAAAGAAACAATATAAAGTGGCCTCCAGGTGGCTCCTGACAACCAGTGTAAATGTGAGCAGGATGGATCCAGGTCCCAGGCCAGCAAGGGCATCCCACAGCCTACTCAGAGGGCTGATCGGGTCCCGGCTCCCCCCACACCCTCCCTCAGGAAAGGCCCCAGATGCACCTCTTCTGATTGGAACTGACTGGGCGTGAGCCCACAGCAGGCACAGCAGGGACGGGATAAGCAGGAGCAGCAGGCAGGAGCAGCAGGTGGTGTTGGACTGCTGGCTTCGGCCTGATCCCCGCAGGCTACCCCAAGGGACCCCACCCATGCACGAATTCGTGTACAGGCCCTCTAGTATGTAATAGAACACAATGTCAGAAACATAATGAGTTTACGTGTTTACCTTCTGTTTTATTTCCCAAAACAATTTATATCCTCAGTGTCATCATAATGTCAGTGATAAATATTTTTTTAGCTCTTATTTTATTCAGTTAGTGTCATCTCCCAAGTTTAGGCAAAGTTGACTAAACAAAACTACTTTAAGCCAGACAACATTTCACATTCAGTACCATGAAGCCAGTTATATATTCTTGCTTATCTTTCCTCAATTTACGCTTTCCTTTAACTATAGTCACATTTATATAACATTCTCAAACCTCATAGTTTCCCATTCCCACCTGTAACTTCTCTACTCTTCTAAATCCTCTTGATATTTTACAAATAGTACTTCGCTACTCTATATACTGCTTCTACTTCTATTTAGGGTTTTGTAGGTTATTTCTGAATTAATGCAATAATTTTCTACCTGATTTACCTGTTCCTACATCATTGCTTCCTAACTCATTTTCCACACTAATGGTAAGTAATTAATTTAATCAGGTTGATCACCCAATAATAAAATTCTCGTGGTTATTTTTTTCCCCAATGCCTTCTATGAAAACTCCAAACATCTTCTCATGGAACACAAATCCTTTCACAATCTAAAATCTATCTTTCTCTGTTGACCATGATATTGGCTACCATTGATATGTCATAGGCAGGGTATCAATGCCCCATGAATTCCTGTGTGCCTATATGCCTATATGTGCCAGGGACATTGCTTTTGTATCTCTTTGTTGCTAGCTTCTATTAGAACCCATAACTCACCCCAGATGTTTTTTTCTTCTCTAGTGCTTCTTTTACAATGATCCTGATCTCCTATGCCTGCTATTGAGATACCAAACAAACGGTTGTGCATTGATTTGTTTATGTTTTAGTCTCCTCAGTAGACTACAACTCCTCAATGGCAGACGTAACTAGCATGTTATCTGGCACATACTATCATCGACACTGACCCCTCACCTACTCTTCCTACCACTACAATCATCACTACTAATGGAATTAATAGGTAAAATGTGCTGAGATTACTATGTACCAGACAATATGCTAAGCTCTTTTCATCTCTGTATACATTTCTACAGCACTCTATCAAGTTCTATAAATGCTCCCATTTTACAGATCAGAAAATGGAGACACAAAACTTTGACATCATTAGCTCACAGTCACACAGCTAGTAAGTGGCAGATCCAAAAGTCAAGTTGAGAGGTTGACCTCTTAACCACTATAAATTACTGATCATAACAACTCCAAATAAACGGCTTTCCAAAATTGTAAATATAACGTAAATAATATTCTATATCTTTGAGACACTTTAGTTATATGAGATATTATATTGTTTTAAGTTAAATAGCTTCATAATAAATTAAATTTAGATTTTTAAATGTCAGAAATTTGAACAATCATATATTAATGCTGTTAATGAAGACAACTAAAGAGTATGTTTTTCATGTCCAAATCCTAAGTTAGTGTTTAGAAAATGTGCTACATTATAACAATAATGTAGAGAATTTATAGGATTTATTTGAAGTGGCTTGGATGGACAAAGGCCCACAGAACCCTGGCCAGTGTGTCTCAATTGGTTGAGCATAATTCTGTACACCAAAAGGTTGTCGGTTTGATTCCCAGTCAGGGCACATGCCTGGGTTAGAGGCTCAATAACTGGTAGGGGGCATACAGGAGGCAGCCAATGGATGCCTCACTTATATCAATGTTTCTCTGTAATCCTTCTCCCTTCCACTCTCTCTAATAAAATCTATATATATAAAAGACTAATATACAAAGTGTCCCCTCAGGAGTTCGGCCGGGAGACCGGGAGTTCAATTACTAGCTATGATGTGCACTGACCACCAGGGGTTGGCGTGGAATGAAGGAAGGCCTTGACTGGCAGCTGGAAGGCCCCAATTGACCCTGATCATTGGCCAGGCCTAGGGACCCTACCTGTGCATGAATTTTGTGCACCGGGCCTCTAATTCAGTAATAAAATACACATTTAAAAAGCCTCACAGATGATATGATATTTAGCCTGATTTTATATAATGAACATGCAAGTGAGGGAAAGCAAACAATGCAATTAAAGTTGATTAAAGCGCATGAAGAGAAAAATGGAGCTATGAAAACACATTTCATGTATAAGGGAAAAAAAACTTGGCATGTTGAAAATGCTAAGGGTGTCAAAAGGAGTGATGGATAGTCCTGGGACAGTAAGGGAAGACAGGTTTGGGGATAAATTATGTAGAGTATACCTACGACTCTACTTAAGGAGTCTGCCCTATATTTTGCAGGAAACAAAAGCCAAAGGGTTTTCAAGCAGCCCTTACTCATTGTTTTTAAATGGCTAGTTCCCTGTAAAAACACAGCTATATCTACAAGGAAAATAAATGGTTCTGACATAATGATTTCTAACACCTCAGGGTATGGACGATTAGTGGGTATAAAGCAGAGTTCAAGAGCTTTAGAATGTAAGAAATGTAACTTTATTTTCCAATAAGCCAAAATTATTTCTATTTTTATGCCCCATTCTTCCAGAATGACAGGAATTCAGTTGCAGTCATTTGGGTTGTAAACGCTTCCTGGAGTTATGACTAATCTCCAAAGTTTAAGAAGATAATCAGAAGGAGGAGCGTGTTAATTTTCTGCCACTACTTCACAAAGTCCTTCTTGGTTCCTGGAGTAAAGCCCGGAACCCTTTCTATCCTTTTGACTTCCTGAATTTCTACCTTGGCCCCTACTAAAATTATAATTCGATGTATATAATGATGCAAGCATGTCATTCAGTGTCTTCTCTATCCCTCTGGAATACAAACTCCCTGGGATCAGGAGCAGGAATTCTCTCTGTCCTTTACTGTTTCGTGTTGAGCCCCATTCCTGGAGAGTTTTAAATTTTGCATACATTTTTTTAAAAAAAAACTAATAAATAAATTAAATGAAGCCCCAGTGGGAAAAGTTTGAGCCAAGTCTAGATTCGTGTGATACTATTAATGGACAGAAATACTTTAATGCCCATCTATATAGTTTACACTTAAACAATTTTTGACCCATTTATTTGGTACAATTTTATTGAGTAGATAGCTCTCTACAGAAAGTAGTTCTTAGATATAAAGACTAAGGCAACCTGAAGAAAGATTTTTATCAGCCTCATTTGCATAGCTGTGGAAATAAAGACAATCCAAATGAAAAGAAACAGAAGCTATTTATTCAGAGTTTCCTATAGCAAAGGAGTTAGCCACCATCACTGGTGTTTGGCAGAAACTCAAGCAAAGCAGGAGAATGAGAAAGCTTTATAGTGGAAAAAGGAAAAAGTTCAGGTATGTTCTCATTGGAGGTCATTGCCAAGGGACAGATAGAGGAGGCTAACTAGAAGCTACGCATCTTATGTGATTGATTTGAGAGCCTGTTGGGCTTTTTTTTTTTTCCCCCGTTGGTTCTGAGTTGGAATCATAGAGGAAATATAGGGGAGCTGGCAGGCAATGACCCAGTGCTGACTGTTTTGAGAGAATTTCTGCAGAAGTTGACATTGCCTTCCTGACTGGTTGCTACAGAGGTTGTGGGTCAGAATTCTGTTGTCATTCACTGTCTGGCAATTGTACGTTTGTGTATTCAGTCTCTCATAGCTATAAACACATTTTTATGTCTATTAGCTGATAGTGGTACTAGAGTCATACTTTGTATTTTTATATTCAATTTCAAACCATTCAAAAATATCTACTAAACACCTATTTATATTTGTTGGACAATGAGGATATCGCAACGTAATACCATGCCTATTTTCACACTTGCTACTACTCAGTTACAGTGGTCCAAACCAGGGCAGCCTCCTTCTTGCTTTCTCCAACTATGAAAACATATTAGATGTTTATTTAAAAATTTAGGTTTTGTGCAACACTGTTAAAACAATTAGGCTGCTTCGTGTTGCAAGTAATTGAAAGTTCTTCTCAATAATGAGTGAATCTATAGCTTATGGAACTGCCACAGACCTGAATCATTGCAGGTTTCAAGCATGTTTTGATGATGGCTAGGCTTCTGCTTCTGTGTAAATTTTTTTTGGGGGGTGTAACTCTCCTATATTTGCCAGTTTTAAATTCAAGCTGACCTTGGCTCATAGTGGTTAATGGCTTAAATAGTTTCCTACCTCACATCTCTTCTATATACCACACAGAATAAAAAGAAATTTCCTTTTTAACCAACTACACAAGAAAACCCCATTGATTAAATCCTAATTTTATATTAGTATTCTGTTGCTACTGTGACTGATGGGGAACATAAAAATACATTTGTGGGGAGGAGGGGCCTAGCGATCTGAATTTGTGCCAGTAACCTACCTTCTAATGCACATTCTTGCTAGCCAATAATTAACTCACTGCCCTTTCCTTAATTATCTGGCCTTGCAAGACCTATTTACCTAAATACTCCCATTTTACAAAGGCCATGAACCATACACAACCCCCATAGGGGGTTATCAGTGCTGGCGTCAGGCCAGGCCTTTAGGTGTACTCTCACGTCCCCCATCCCAACACACAGGGCTTTTTTGCAAAGCCCGCAAAAGGTTTGGAAGTCTGATCCTTATTTGGGGGACAAAGAAACCAAAGGGTAGAAAGGGAAAGCCTCCTCCATATTTGGGGCTCAGGATTTGGAAACAGGCTCCCCTGAGTGACTGTACTAGTACATGTGAAACATCTGAAAATAAATGAGTTTGCCTACCTGATTTGGCTCAGTTGATAGAGTGTTGGCCTGTGGACTGAAAATTTCCAGGTTTGATTCTGGTCAGGGGCATGTACCTTGGTTGCAGGCACATTCCCAGTAGGAGGTGTGCAGGAGGCAGCTGATCAATGTTTTTCTCTCTCACTGATGTTTCTAACTTTCTATCCCTCTCCCTTCCTCTCTGTAAAAAATCAATAAAACATTAAAAATAATAATAATAAAAAAATAAATTGTTTTATCCTGAATCTCCAAGTACTCCTGTGTATTTTTGGTTGCCTTGTAAATTCTGTAACATAACAATTTACCACATACTTAGTGGCTTAAACTAACACACATTTGGTTTCATACGGTTCTGGAAATCAGTTTCACTGGGCTAAACTCAAGGTGTCTGCATGCCAGGGTCCAACCCCAGCGGGTCCAGGGGTCCCCAAAGGTGTGGACGGAGTCGGCAAAGAAGGAATGACACGGAGACAGCGTTCAGTTGATCAGCAGCCTAGCCAGGATCTCTAGTCAAGTTCTGTTCAGGAACTCCAGCGAAGTTCTGGTTAGGATCTCCAGCCAGGTTCTGTGTCCATGTTCTCTTGCTAGGTTCTCCAGCCAGGTTCTGTCCAGGTTCTCCAGCCAGGTTCAGTCACCAGGTTCTAGTCAGGTTCTCTTGCCAATTTCTGTAGTCAGGTTCAGTCCAGGATCTTTTGCCATGTTCTCTTGCTAGGTTCTGTCTCTAGATTCTGTGTAGGTTCTGTGTCTAGGTTCTGAGTGTAGGTTCTGTCTTCTTACATCTGTATTTATACCAGTTGATTCCAATCCTATCAATCTCTATTACAAAGGTTAGGGCATTTCTTATCTCCATTCCAGGGAGTAAAGATTATGTAGCTTAAGCATGATTGTTCGTAGTTAAAGTGATTAATTACCCACCTGGCACTTAGTTAAGAGGTTTTATTCCCTCCCTAACTTCAGGGGAAAATCCCTATCTGGGGAAACAACCTTTCTCAGAGACCTTGGTTAAAACACATAGTGCCAAGAAGGTGAGAAAACATATTAAGAACAGTATGCCATATATGCCAGGTCCCTTGAAACAGCAAGGATGGACCGGCTCCCGGCATCTGCAGGACTGGTGCCTTCTGGAGGCCCTGAGGAGAAACTGTTTCCTTTACTTTTTCAGTTTCTAGTGCCTCCTTTCAGGGGTTGTATGCCTTGACTTGTGGTCCCTTTTGACATCTCCAAAGTGTACTACTTCAGTCTCTGCTTCCTGCATCATAGACCTCTCCTTGCTCTCTGACATCCCCTGAGTCTTTCTAATAAAGACTCACCCTATATAATAAAAGTGTAGTATGAAAATTGTTCCCTCAACCTGGAGTTGTCCAGGAGTTTGATCAGGGGGAGGGGCTGGCCAGGGAAAGGGAGGGAGTATCCAGCTGGAAGCTGGCAGCTGCTGGGGACCCTACTAGTACACAAATTTCGTGCACTGGACCTTTAGTGTGATTATATTTAGGGCCCAAGGAAATAATCTAGGATAATTTCTACACCTCAAATCCTAAATTTAATCACATATGCAAAGTACCTTTTGCCATATAACGTAACCTTTACAGAGTCAGAGGATCATGTCAGGGACATCTTTGGGAGGCCATTATTCAGCCAACGACAAATATTTCCAGCCTTGCTCTGTGCTCGTTGGAATAAGCGTAGTTTAAATCAGTCACCAAGGCAAGTGGGCTGAGATTACACAGCAAATTCTCAAGAGTGGAGTATGGTTAAACTCATTTTAACTGCATTGTTGCCCATAATGTACAGGGCTAATGCATGCAGGGAAGGTAACACCTCTGTCTGTTCCTGCTGTAATCTGTAAAATTAATGCTAAAAGGAACATCCTTGGGTTTGTATGGATACCTTGGGTAACCTGCCAACATAGGAAATTAAGGGAAAAGCTTATTGAACACAATAAGAATAGAATGACCACTAGGGAAGTTTCTTTGTTTTCAAGGGAAGAAACATTTGGATTAAAACTGAATAACAGAATCACAGAACTAAAAGTAAGAATGAACAGTGAGAATAAAAAAGAAACTGAAAGAGGTAACACGGATAGGTGAGTATAGAAATATTTTCTTGAACGAATGTGTGCTTAGGGGGATAATTTAAATGTTAGAAGATGAGAGAGAAAACTGAATTAACTGGTTGTATGGTGTTGATCTCTCACTATTTGCTGCTTAAGGTAGCTTGGGTCAAGTAATGTCCTGAGCCTTAAGACTAAAATAAAGTGCTTCATAAAATGAGATAGATTTTTTAAAATTTATCATGTTTAACTCTGGAAGTCAGCACTTCTGAGTAACAGCAGTGACACTTTATTTTCAAAGATAAACCATGTTTTTAAAGTCTAAATTCTTCAAGGATAAGATGAGAATTTCACTTTGAAATAAATTACAGTTTTGCCACTGCTGCCTCTTAAAAAATATAAGGATCATGGAGGAAGGTTTTGAAAGGATTAAATAAATTCATAAAATTTGTGTAAATAGAAATGAAACATTTTACATATAAATTTTTTAAAGAAAAAACACTTTTCCTAAAAGATATATTTTATTGATTAAAGAGAGGAAGGGAGAGGGAGACAGAGATGGAAACATCAATGATGAGAGAGAAGTTACCAGGGCTCTTTGATACTAGAATCCAAAGTACTATGGTACCAAAATCTATTGGTGAAGCCCTGCCCAGTGCTACAAAGAGAAAATACAAAAATGAGAAGACTGATAGGATTATAAAAGTTGGAATGCTTAAACGGGGTTTATGTAAAGAAGTTGTGTCTTCTTTACCTGAATATGTTCTGGGATGAGTATCATATCTGTCTGGAGAATACTTTTGTTATCTAATTTTATAAAACCAAAACTTATAGATGAAGTTCTAATAGAGGCTACAGTAACGAAACAGAAGAGTTGATGAAAGAGTGGGAGTTGATAGAATTAAGGTAAAAGTGGGTAGGAGAACTGGTGTGTTTGACTAAGCTTTCAGTGAAGTGGTGCCATCTATTTTATCTGACTGTATTATAGCAGCGATTCTCAACCTGTGGGTCGTGACCCCTTTGGGGGTCGAAAGACCCTTTCACAGGGGTTGCCTAAGACCATCAGAAAACACATATATAATTACATATTGTTTTTGTGATTAATCACTATGCTTTAATTATGTTCAATTTGTAACAATGAAATTGGGGGTCACCACAACATGAGGAATTGTATTAAGGGGTCACGGCATTAGGAATGTTGAGAACCACTGTATTATAGAAACGGATATTGTATCTCACTGGGGAACATTTTCCTACTTAATACAGAAGGTTCTCAAATAAATTTTTGTTTAACATCGTTTTGTTATAACTTGATGAGATGCCTAGGAACTTAACTCTTGTTTATACCAATTAGCCTATGGTAAAATTGGTTTCATTATATGTCATTTCACTTAAAGTCACAAAACTTATCAACCATATTAAATGGAGACTCACTGTACTGTAAAACAGAAGGCATGCACATCTTCCCTTCAGGCAATGTTAATAGGACAAGCTAAATGGGAACCAGCAATATTGCCTGAGCCCACACAGTGTAGAATACTAGTAGAAGCTGGAGTGCTGGTAGGGACAAATTCTCCATGTGAGCATACCCTGGGGCTTATGGCAAAAACCTGTGAGCACCACCCATCAATGACTATTGACTGGGACTTTGTGAACTAGAGAATTTCCATTCAGGGGCATTTACTACTGTAAATTGAAGCTACTCCCATGATTGAAGACATATAGTGATCTTAAAATATGAACTACCTAAATGTCTAAGATGATGTCAGAGAAACATTCCAATGGAATGGCAGTGCCCAGAAGAGTTCCATAATAAACTGCACATATTTTATACAGGGTCATGCTGCCTGAGGAGTTGAAAGAATAGCTACTCAAAAGCAGGGAGCCTCTTTTCCCCTAGGACTGACTCTGGAACTGTTTGGAGTGCTTCTGGATTCTATTGTCAAATGGGCAGTGCCCTATAAATAGCTTTCAACTGAATGCCAGAGAGCTGCTTGGCTTGGGATTGCAGTTCCAAGGTGAATGGACAACATTCTGTTTGGGAGGCCATCATTCTGATAGGCTGAATTGCATGCTGCTTTCTTGGACTTATAAACTAATTAAACACTGATAAAGTCTCCTATGTTTGTTTTTATACTGACTGATGGGCAGTGGCCAATGGCCTGGTCATATGGTCAGACTGAAGGGCAACAGAAATGTGGCCTATTGAAGAGATGTCCAAATGAGGAACGGCCCCATGAAATCACTTCGGGAATTTGAGGGCAGCATTAAAGAAGGATATGTTGATGCCCATCAGAAGATCTCCCTTTCAGGTTCAGAATGTGATTGGAATCTACAAGCAGATACCCCTGGGTACTCACTTCAGGTGATCATCGAGGTCCATGAAATAAGTGAACGTGGTATACTGCAGCATATAAATATAACTGAATCTAAACATATCCCTCTTGCATCCTTTGAGGCACAAATGCCAATAATAACTGTTCTGTCTGCCAAGAAGACAGAGACTACAGATGGCTTTGTGGCATCTTCCCTGGTGGGAAGGCCGTGATCATAGCTGGCAAGTGAGACTGATGCTGGAAGCCCTGAGGGGCTATGAATGGGTGCTGACAGGAACAGGCACTGACTCAGTACTGGGCTTCACTTACCCAGGGGTAGATACAAATGCTCAGAATATTGTGAAAAAACCGTAATAGAAGATACTGTGCCAATTTGGATGGCTGACCATCATTTCTTCAGACCAAGGAACACACTTTATAGCCTCTGTTTGTCCAACAATGGACAGAAATATATATTCCTCAGAGTAATAGTTTTAATAGAGAATATACTTGGGGCTAAAGCAGCGGTTCTCAACCTGTGGGTTGCGACCCCTTTGGGGGTCGAACGACCCTTTCACAGGGATCGTCTAAGACCATCCTGCATATCAGATATTTACATTACTATTCATAACAGTAGCAACATTACAGTTATGAAGTAGCAACAAAAATAATTTTATGGTTGGGGGTCACCACAACATGAGGAACTGTATTAAAGGGTCGCAGCATTAGAAAGGTTGAGAACCACTGGGCTAAAGGAATGTCCCCACTACATAGATTCACTTTTTTTTTTTTCCTGGTGGATCTGTGGAAGAGAAGATGAGGAAGATGGTGGTAGTCTTTCTTCCCCATGTCACCTCAGTGTGTTGTGTTGTTATTGTTTTTCCCCCTACTTGATGCAGTGGTGATAGGACCAGAGTTGCAACTACATGGACAAGAAGTAGGGATGATTCCTAAGCAAGAAGCTGTAACTATGTTTTTATTCTATATGTCAGAATCTATAAGGGTGTAATTGGGCAGGATGTGCCTTCATCTCATCTGACAAAATTAGGGTTAATAGTGAAGATAGCCACACTGGTGCTAGCTACACTGGTGTGTAACCTTACCCTACTGGAATAGAAGTAAACTGAGAGGGAGGCACTTGCTAGATTACTGTTGCTGCCTGCAATCTATACAAGCACAGTGGTGAACCTGATGTCCCTTCTAAAGGTGGAAAAGTTTGGATATAAATGGAGAGAAGGAAATAGTAGCTGTGGGTAAAGGAACACATAAATGTGATATGAAACAAAGAAATCTTTAGAGATGCCCTGTGCATCTCTTCCATCTGATTGTTCCTGAGTTATATCCTTTTAATAAACCATCATCTAGAAATTAAAATGTCTTTCTGAGTTCTCTGAGTCCCTCTAGCAAATTAATTGAATCCAAGGAGGGGGTCATGGGAACTTCTGATTTATAACCAATCAGTCAGAAATAAAGATAACAATCTGGACTTGTAATTGGCATCCTGAGTTAGAGGGAGTTCTTGGAACCTCCAATTAATAGCTGGTCAGTCAAAAGCATGGGTAACTTGGGCTTGTGATTGGCATGTGAAGTGGAGGGCAGTCTTGTAGGACTGCCCGTTACCTTTTGAATCTGATGATATCTCTGGGTAGGTATGGAGAAAACCCCCATAACTCCACATAGGAATTATATGCAGAACCCATTAACATACCTCCACATCTGAATTGGCTGAAGAAACCATTAACAGTATATCCCTAGTTTTAATGGTTCACAGTGCACATTTTTTATATTCAGGAATCTAAAAAAATTTGAATTAGGTAAAACTATTTAATTCCATTTAACCTAAAAATTAACTCCCAAAATTATTTGTGCCTGAAATAATTTCTCCCTTTATATCTCACATCTCACAGAAATCTTAACCATAGACTACTTTAGAATTTTTGTAGCCTTCCCTCCATATGACACTCTTCATGCATTGCATGCTGTGAAAAGTTGGTTACATCTTCCAAATGCTTGACTTCATGAGCCAGAATCTGGTTTGGAGAAGAGCTGCGTGACTGCTGTTTCCACCCTTCATGTCAGTGGCAAACAAATGTGCTACATGACTGCCTTTGTGTTGACTAGTTAATTGACCAGTAAGCCTCTATGTCAGGAGGTTAGGTGAAGAATATGGACTACAGTGATAATATTCTTTTCTTCAAATTTAGTAGAGCATTTAGGTAACTACCTTCTGAGATGGAAGGGGAGAATAAAAATTAATAAGTATTGTCTACTGCTGTGCTTGCTCTGGAATCTGTGCCACATAAAAGCCAAAACCAGTCATATAAAATAAGAGAAATAGATATACTTTTGACTCCTCTAATTTACTTCCTAAACCAAAAGCAAATAACACATTTTTAGGACATCTGAGCATTAGTGTATTATGAGAACATCACTACTGGAGCGCAAAAAGATATAAATAAAATAAACTATATCGGGTTTCAAATGGCTTTTAAATTATATGAGCAAGTGTAGGTCAGACCCATAGAAAGTGAACAAAGAACATGTAAGTAAAAGTGCATGTACAAACAGGATGACTCGAATTCTAAGCAGTTCAACCAACAGATGTTGCTCCAGGTGGACTGCTGGTTTGTGCATAGTACAGGGGAGGCATTTTTCTTTGTAGAAAAATTAAATTAGTGTTGACCTAAAGCTTTTTATTTGCTTTCCAGATGCATAGCTTCTTAACTCTCTGTGCCAAAAAAAAAAAAAAGTAAAAGAAGTGTCTTTAATGTTCTATGAAGTTGCTTTCAGAATTATCTTCTATATTTTATACTCTATATTAACTTAATCCTCATAATTACTAAAGTATAATTTTAGTTATTTGGGGAACTATTTACAAGAAAAGGTCTAAGCACTAGAAAATTAAAATACGGGACCAAGTATATGATGCTATGCATGATAAAAATTCCTCAAGGATGTATTAATTTCTACTTATATGAAAAATATAACACATTTATAAGTCCTTAAAACAGAATTGTTTTTAATTAAAATAGTGTAGTATTCTGTGAAACTTCTTAGAGAATAAAATTTACAAGTCCCAGAGGCAAGGTCCAGAAAGATTTCTTGAAGATAAGTTTTCAGCAAAGAAATCTTAAAATTGAAGGCAGGAAAATGGCGACCGGCAGGAAGATAGGGAGGGAGAGAGTGTGAGAGCACGAGGGAGTGATAGAGGAGTGTGTGGATGTGTGTGGTGTGTGTGTGTATGAGCTAAGGACAGTTAGATTCTGCAGTTCTTATAAGGGGCTGCTAAACCGGGCAGTCTTAGGCTGCGGAGCCCCGCTCCCTGCGCGGACACTCCTGAGCGGCCAGCACAGGCACAGGGACCACGCCATCTTGGGAAACAGAGCTGCTTGAGACTAGGATCCTGGCCTCAGAACCACCCAGTCTGATCTCAGACGCATACCAGGACCCTGCAGCCACTGGGGACAGAGACCTGTGACCACAGTTACAGACCTGCGGACACCCAAAGATCCGTGAGTAACAGAGCCCATCTCTCTCCCCACAGGCTCGTGGGCAGTGCCATAGTAACTGATAGACCCACCTCTTGCCCAGGCCTCAGTGCTGCCACAGGAACTTTAACCTGGAAGTGCACGAGCACCTTGGAACTGGTCCCGCCCAGTGCCGGCTATAGGTGCCCTGGCCTGGAGGCTAACACGCGAACACTGGGAACTGGTCCTGCGTGCAGTGCCGGCTACAGGAGCTGGCCTGGGAGCTATCGTGCAAATACCAGGAATTTTCCCCGCGTAGCACAGGCCCAGGGACCCTGATTCTCTGGGCAGGAGGCAGCACCAAGCACCAGTGACTTGACTGTGTTTCTTATCACCTGCGCCTGGGATCCCCTGATTCCCTGTGCATTCATACTAAGAGCCAGTGACTCCAATTCTTGGTGCATGGGCACACAGGGACCCTGATTCTCAATGCGAGGTCGCACAAAGCAACAGAGACTCTGATTCTGGATTCTTGGGGAACTCTGACTCCTGGCGCATGCTAGGGGGCTCTGATTTTCAACACACTCCAGGGGGTCTCTGTTTCAGCACAGTGCAGGCAGGGTCCCTGATTCTAAGGGCGCACACAAGGCCACATTGAGCGCTGGCAACAATGACTCTGAGCAAGCCTGGTTCCCATCAACCCACAACAACCACACATCTTAGTGTCAGAGCTCTTCAGTGACACTAGGGTGGTGTGAGGCTCCCACCACACACGACCCAGGCCCACGCAACTCAATGTTTGAACCATCAGGAGATAATCAGAATGAAGAGATGACACAACACCCAGAGGAAAGGAAATTAATGAAATTGAAGCATGCAACATGACAGAAAAAGAATTCAGAGTAATGGTTGTATAATTCATTCACCGGATGGTTGAGAAAATCAACAACCTATGCAAGAATCAGGAAGAAATGAAAAGTGATAAAACTACAATCAAAAACACCATGGAAGGTTTTAACAGCAGACTAGAAGAAGCAGAGGACCGAATTAGTGAGTTAGAAGATAAGGTAGAGAAACAAGCTCAATTTGAACAGCAACTGGAGAAAAAAATTAAAGAGCAGGAGGAGAGCCTAAGGGAACTTTGGGACAACATGAAACGAAGTAACATAGGGCTGCCAGAAGGACAAGAAGAGCAGCAAGGATTAGAAAATCTTGAAGAAATAATGACAGAAAACTTCCAAGATGTGGGGAAGAAAAAAGTTACACAAATACAGAGAGTCCCAAGCAAGATGAACCCCAAAAGACCCACACCAAGACACGTCATAATAACGATGGCAAATGTACAAGACAAAGAGAGAATCTTAAAGGCTGCAAGAGAGAGACAGAGAGTCACCTACAAAGGATCCCCCATCAGATTAGCAAATGATCTCTCAACAGAAACACATCAACCTAGAAGGGAATGGAAGGAGGCATACAAAGTGTTGCAAATCAAAGGACTGAATCCAAGAATACTATATCCAGCAAGACTATCAATCAAAATTGAAGGGGAAATCAGGAGCTTTGCAGACAAAAAAAGGCTAAGAGAGTTTATCACTACCAAGCCAGCAATGCAAGAAATGCTAAAGGGAATGCTGTAAAAAGAAGAAATATAAAAGTAAGAAAGAGCACAGGTATGAAAATAGAAATGACTACAAGGAAGTACCTTTCAATAATAACTTTAAATGTAAACGGACTAAATGCTCCAATCAAAAGACATCGAGTGGCTGAATGGATAAAAAGACATGACCCATATATATGCTGTCTACAAGAGACCCACCTTAGAACAAGGGACACACACAGACTGAAAGTGAAGGGATGGAAAAAATATCCTTCAGGCAAATGGAAATGAAAAAGAAAGCTGGGGTAACAATACTTATATTGGACAAAATAGACCTCAAAGTGAAGGACATAACAAGAGATAAGGAAGGCCACTTCATTATACTAAAGGGATCGATACAACAAGAGGATATAACCCTTATAAACATGTATGCACCCAATGCAGGAGCACCCAAATACATAAAAAACCTCCAAGAAAATAACAAGGGAGAGATCAACAACAACACAATCATAGTAGGGGACTTAAACACACCACTGACATCACTGGATAAATCCTCTAGACAAAAAATCAGCAAAGAAACAGCAATCCTAAATGACTCACTAGATCAGATGGACTTAATTGACATCTTCAGAACATTTCACCCCAAAGCCATGGAATATACGTTCTTCTCAAGTGCACATAGGACATTTTCAAAAATAGACCACATATTGGGTCACAAGCAAAGTCTCCCCAAATTCAAGAAGATTGAAATGATACCAAGCATCTTCTCAGATCACAATGGCATAATATTAGAAATAAACCACAATAAAAACAACCCAAAAAACTCAAACACTTGGAAGCTGAATAGCATGTTACTAAATAATGATTGGGTTACCAGTGAGACCAAAGAAGAAATTAAAAACACCCTGGAAACTAATGACAATAACAGAACAACAATCCAAAATCTATGGGACACAATGAAAGCAGTACTGAGAGGGAAGTTTATAGCACTACAGGACTACCTCAAAAAACAAGAAAAAATGATAGTAAATCATTTAACTCTACAACTCAAAGAATTAGAAAGAGAAAAACAAAAAACGCCTAGAGTGAGCAGAAGAAAGGAGATAATAAAGATCAGAGCAGAAATAAATGACATAGAGACCAAAAAAAAACAATACAAAAGATCAATGAAACCAAGATCTGGTTCTTTGAAAGGATAAACAAGATTGATGAGCCTCTAGCCAGGCTCACCAAGAAGCAAAGAGAGAGGACTCAAATAATCAAAATCAACAATGAAAGAGGCAATATAACAACAGACCAATCACAAATTCAAAGAATTTTTAAAAAATACTATGAAGATCTCTACTCGAACAAACTAGACAACCTGGAAGAAATGGACATATTCCTTGAAAAATACAATCTTCCAAAACTCTATCCAGAGGATTCTAAAAATCTCAACAGGCCAATAACTATGGAAGAAATTGAAGCAGTTATCAAAAAGCTCCCAGCAAACAAAAGCACGGGCCAGATGGCTTCACAGGGGAGTTTTACCAAACATTCAAGGAAATACTAAAACATATCCTCCTCAGACTATTCCAAAAAATTCAAGAGGAAGGAACACTTCCCAGCTCATTCTATGAAGTCAGCATCACCCTAATACCAAAACCAAATAGAGACAACACAATGAAAGAGAATTACAGTCCAATATCCCTCATGAACATAGATGCCAAAATACTCAACAAAATTCTAGCAAATTGGATCCAGCAATACATCAGAAAGATCATACACCATGACCAAGTAGGATTTATCACAGGGATGCAAGGATGATACAATATCCGCAAATCAATAAATGTGATACATCACATAAACAAATTGAGAGATAAAAACGATATAGTCATATCAATTGATGTAGAAAAAGCATTTGACAAAATTCAACACCCTTTCTTGATAAAAACTCTCAGCAAGGTAGGAATAGAAGGATCATACCTCAACATAATAAAAGCCATATATGACAAACCTACAGCCACCATCATAATCAATGGGAAAAAACTAAAACCATTTCCCCTGAGAACAGCAACAAGACAGGGATGCCCCCTCTCACCACTCCTGTTCAACATAGCACTGAAAGTATTAGCCATTGTGATCAGACAAGAAGAAGAAATAAAAGGCATCCAAATTGGAAAAGAAGAAGTAAAACTGTCTTTATTTGCAGGTGACATGATACTGTACATAGAAAACCCTAAAGACTTCATCAAAAAATTATTAGACTTAATAAATGAATTCGGCAATATAGCAGGATACAAAATTAATGCCAGGAAAACTATGGCATTTCTACACACCCATAGTGAACTTACAGAAAGGGAGACTAAAAAAGCAATCCCATTTAGCATCGCACCAAAAAAATTAAGATACCTAGGAATAAACTTAACTAAGGAAGTAAAAGACTTATATGTGAAAAACTATAGGACACTGAAAAAAGATATAGAGGAAGACATAAACAGATGGAAGAACATACCGTGTTCATGGATTGGTAGAATCAACATCATCAAAATGTCCATAATACCCAAAGCAATCTATAGATTCAATGCAATCCCCATTCAATTACCAACGGCATATTTCACAGATCTAGAATGAACGTTCCAAAAATTCATCTGGAATAAAAAAAGACCTCAAATAGCTGCAGCAACCCTGAGAAAGAAGAACAAAGTAGGTGGGATCTCAATACCAGATATCAAACTGTATTACAAAGCCACTGTTCTTAAAACAGCTTGGTACTGGCACAAGAACAGATATATAGATCAATGGAATAAAATAGAGAACCCAGAAATTGACCCAAAGCACTATGCCCAATTAATATTCGACAAAGGAGGAAAGAGCATACAATGGAGTCAAGACAGTCTCTTCAATAAATGGTGTTGGGAAAACTGGACAGATACATGCAAAAAGATGAAACTAGACCACCAACTCATACCATACACAAAAATAAACTCAAAATGGATAAAAAACTTAAATGTAAGACAGGAAACCATAAAAATACTAGAGGAATCCACAGGCAGTGAAATCGCAAACATATGCCGAAGGAATTTCTTCTCTGATAATGCTCCTAGGGCAATGGAAACTAAAGAGAAAATAAACAAATGGGACTACATCAAAATAAAAAGCTTTTGCACAGCAAGGAAACCATCAACAAAACAACAAGAAGACGCACTGCATGGGAGAACATATTTGACAATGATATCACCAATAAGGTTTTAATCTCTAACATTTACAGGGAACTCATGAAACCTAACAATAGGAAGATAAACAATCCAATCAAAAAATGGGCAACGGACCTAGATAGACCCTTTTCGAAAGAGGACATACAGAAGGCCGAAAGACATACGAAAACATGCTCAAAGTCACTAATCATCCGAGAGGTGCAAATCAAAACAACAGTGAGGTACCATCTCATTGGCTGTCATCAACAAATCAACAAATGACAATTGCGGGCGAGAATAGGGAGAAAAAGGAACCCTCTTGCACTGCCTGTGAGAATGCAGACTGGTGCAGCCACTGTGGAAAACTGTATGACATTTCCTCAAAAAGTTAAAAATGGAACTCCCATTTGACCCAGTGATCCTATTTCTAGGAATATATCCCAAGAAAACAGAAACACCAATCAGAAAGGATATATGCACCCCTATGTTCATAGCAGCACAATTTATCATAGCTAAGATTTGGAAACAGCCTAAGTGCCCATCAGCAGATGAGTGGATTAGAAAACTGTGGTACATCTACACAATGGAATACTATGCTGCGGTAAAAAAGAAGGAACTCTTGCCTTTTGCAACAGCTTGGATGGAACTGGAGAGCATTATGCTAAGTGAAATAAGCCAGTCAGAGAAAGATAAATATCACATGATCTCACTCATTTGTGGAATATAGAGAACAACATAGACTGATGAACAGGGTCAGATCCAAAGACAGAGAAACAGCGATCAGACTATCAATCCCCAGAGGGAAAGTAGGGGAGGGTGGGGGTAAGGGGAAGAGATCAACCAAAGGACTTGTATGAATGCATATAAGCCAAACCAATGGACATGGACAACAGGGGGATGAGAGCATGAGTGGGGTGGGTGGAGGATGGGGGTTAATGGGGGGGATGATGACACATTTATAATTCCTTAACTAATAAAGAATTTAAAGATAAAAAAAAGAAATCTTAAAATTGGTAAATGTATATTAGACAAAGAGGGAGGAGATGCACATTATATAATTGAAGTAGTCAGTTCAAATTCCTAACTTTCCAAAGCTTCATACCCACATCAATAATATAAGCTACTCTAAAAGCAATGCATTAATTGGATACCATATGTAAATTTAAAATAAATTTTTAAAAAAATTAAAAAAACTGTGAACTAGTACAAATAAATAAATAGATACGTAAATAGATAACTACATTATTATATACACAGACACATATACATGCACACATACATACCAATATTCCCACATCTACCCAGCTTTTTCAGTCTTTACACTTCTGCTTCTCTGTTTTTAACTAATACCTGTTGCATGATTTCTACATTTTATGGGTTGAATTGTATCTCTACAAAAGATATGTGGAGGTCCTAATTCCTGGGACCTGTGAATGTACTTTGTTTGGAGACAGAATCTTTGTGTATTCAGTTAAGATGAAAATGAAGATTAAAGTCATACTGGAGTATGTTGAACTTTCAATCAAATATTACCAGTATCCTCATAAGAAAAAAGTCAAGAGGCAGATTAAGGCAGATATTGGAGTGATGCATCGATAAACCAAGGAATGACAAGGACTGCCAGCTGTCACCAGAAGCTAGAAAGGAGTCAGGAACAGAGTCTCCATCAGAGCTCTCCGAGAGAACCAACCCTGCTGAGTACTTGATTTCAGGCTTCTATCCTCTGAAACTGTGAGTCGTTACATTTCTGTTGTTTTAAGCCACCAGTGTTGTGGTACTTATTATAGCAGCCCTGGAAACCAATGTATGATATGACCTGGGCATATGACAATTCCAGAGAACTTCATGTCTAATGCAATTAATTCTAATACAATTTAAAGGATCAGGTTTATGATATAATTTAATTTAAAAATTAGGTATTACATTTTTAACATAATGTTAAAATTATTAAGGATTTCTCATTTTTACCTGTTGGACGGGGGGCATGGGGGTGTATTCTAAAACTTTTTTCTTTATGACCAGGACATGTAGTAAATGATCGTGATAACCTTTAGAACCTGTAGGAGCTATAATGTGTAAGGGATTAATCAACGTGTTACCCCGAAAGGCAAGCTGAAGTTCTTATTCCGAGTTTTTATCCTACAAAGTTGAAGGAAAAAGCTTGCGAACCAAAAGATTTTAAGCAAAAGTGTGGAAATCTATTGCAAGCATATACAAACTCCCACCTGGGGAAGGGTCTCCAAATGGGTAACCAGTAAAGTCTCTTTGTCTAAGAGTTTATAAATGTTGGCAGCTTCTTTGTTCATGCTACTTTCTAATTGGACCCTTCCTCATTTTATATCCCCTCTGTCCAGAACCTATTCAGAGTATTCCAGATGCTTAAGGCCAACTGTAGTGTAGAGGCCCTGTTCAGAGCACACCAGATGTTCAAGGCCACTCTGAGCTTGGGAATCTTAATCTGGGTGCCCCAGGTCTATACACAGGTGCAAAAGCAAGTCCACAGTAATCTCCATGTACACTGTGCAAATGAGACCTTCTATAACCCAAAAGACTGAGGTCACTATTTTGCAAGAAGCCTCTTTTGTCTAAGTAATATAAAGTTGTTACTGACCAGCCAGAGGCAGCTGCTCCTGTATAAGACTGGACTGTTTAGTGGGAGGCTGTATTATGGAGGAAATATATTACTGAGCATCAGGCTGCTGATGTGGGTACAGAGGCTGCTGCTGCTGTGTGGGAAAGATGTATTGTTACCCAGCTGGTGTGCGGCTACTGTATGGGACTTTGCTTTGAAGAACTGTTTTGTCTAGTGGCTCCTTGTTCGCAATGGCTATATGGCCACTGGCTCCTACAATAATGACTCTCTCATATACCCAGGACTTTTCATATCTCCTTCGTCAAATACCTGGCATCTAAGAAGGTTCAGACCCTGGCAGACGGGCCCAGACCCAACACCTTCATGTTTCTTTCCCAAGTGGCCAACTTCCCCCTTCCCCATCTGGTATCAATTTCAAAGTTTCAAAGCTTCAAAGCCCACCCGACACTCTCCCTCCTGCTCCCCCTTCTCTT
Organism: Myotis myotis; assembly: GCF_014108235.1. NCBI lineage: Eukaryota > Metazoa > Chordata > Mammalia > Chiroptera > Vespertilionidae > Myotis > Myotis myotis. The sequence goes on along the minus strand of NW_023416335.1, from coordinate 63,433,457 downwards.
GTACCATTCTGCTGCCCTCTGTACTTGAAAGATAAACATTCTGGCAGTTTGGAGCTGGCACTGCCTGTCACATATGCATTTGTTTCAATGGATCCTACCCTAACTGCCTCTCTTATCTCTAAACCTTCTCAAGGGTTTTTGAGGTAAAATGTGAGTCTGAATTCATATTTAGCCTTTCCTTAGTTCTTCTTATTAGGTAAATATTTTTTAAACATATTTATTGATTTCAAAGAGGAAGGGAGAGAGAGAGAGAGAGAGAGAGAGAGAGAGAGAGAGAGAGAGAGACATCCATGATGAGAGAGAATCTTTGATCGGCTGCCTCCTGCACGCCCCCCACTGGGGATCAAGCCTGCAACCCAGGCATGTGCCCTTGGCCGGAATCGAACCTGGGACCCTTCAGTCTGCAGGCTGACTCTATCCACTGAGCCAAGCCGGCTAGTGCTAGGTAAATATTTTAGTCTCTAGACCCTCATGTCTCATGATATTGTTGAGAAAATAATTTATATCAGGTTAGTAAGATTTCTGTGAAAGTATCATGGTATCATTATTTATCTTCCCATTTTTTTCAATAAAGAAAGCTAGGAAAGTAAACTTTTATTCTTAATGTTGAGGGGAAAAAATCTGCTAAAGCAGTGTGATTCATCACAAGTTATGTGAATTGATTGGTGTAATTTCACCCAGGCTAGAACCAATGCTTCATGCTCAACATGATATTTTTGAACGACATAGATTCTTGTTCACATAAGTTCTAGCATTTGAATATAATTGACCTCTCTGGTCATTATGCCTATTGTTTCAAAAACCCTTGCCCCTCTAAAGGAATTCCAGGACACCAGAAATAGCATGTGGTGTTATTGTTTTATCTTAACTTAGCAGGTTTGACTATGGCACTAAAGTGGAAAGAGATCACTGGAATTCCATTCTTCTATCTTTGTAACACCATTTCTAACCTTTGTCACATAAATGGGTTGATATTTTAACACTTGTATCCATATTGTTAAAACAGTTGAAAGTTTCCAGAACTGTAATTCTAACTAACCCTTCTCCACATCATCCCTAGCAAATCATATTACCTCAGGTTATCAAGGAGCCACAATGGGGGGAAACAATGAACAACAAAGATTGTTTTTGCTTTTATAGCCTTTGCTTTTACAATTCAACAGTGAATCAACAGTGAACATTTGGTTTGCCTGAGGCAAACATGAAATCAGCTTGCCTGTTTGGAGTTTATATTGTCTTTTGTTCTTATATGATAACTTTTCAAAACAAGTGCAGGCTCGAAGGTCTTAGAGGCCCCCAGCACCAGTGGTTGTCCCCACTGAATTTATTCATTTCATCAAAACAATATGAAATCTGGCTGTCCAATTGTGTATTCGTGAGAGGGATATTGGTAATTTAGTTCAAAATAAAGCCAGAGAGAAGAATTCATTTCAGCACACAAATAATTTACCCTACAGCTAAGCCTGTTTTTATTCAGTACGAAGACTTGCCTTCACAAGGCTATTTCTCTCCTTAGGAGGAAAGCAGATTTGTTGAGGGAAAATCATCTGACTCAACAGATATTTGAGCTTGCAGGCAAGAAAACTCTTATTCAGGATGATCTTCTTACCAACAAACTCTGAGTATTCCCCTGGTCATGCTTATGTTCCATGCCAGATTCAAGCCTTACTAGTGACAAACAAAACTGTCAGGGAAATGAAAGGGATAAGAAGTGTGGACGAAAGGGGCCACACGCTGACCTGACAAGCTCAGGGAAGGCCTGCGTGGCAGCCTAGCAGACCCAGAGACCTAAAATAACCACAAAGGATGGTCTGAAATTAAACTTTGACTAAAAGCAGTTATGGTGGGCAGTTATGTCCTAGGCCAGTATCTTCACTGACAAGATCAACTTTGATCCTTACTGAGCCCATTTGCCTTTTTGCCTCTAAGATAACATTCCTTTGAAGTGTCTGGGTAACTTGTAACTTCCCTTTTTCTGGAGCCCCTGGGGCACAACCAAATGTTCTGGGCGCCAGGACAGATACTACAAATTCCTTCATTATCATGTTAATTGATCCTGCACCCACCTAAGTAAGTGTCCATCATTTTACTTTTTATCCTATCACAGAGGTTTCCCCGCTTCGCTTAATCCCACCTCCTTAAATCTGTCACCAATGAATTTCATGTATAAATACAAATGTAACCCTGCCATTCTCCGGAGCACTATCTCAATTCCTTGAGGTTCTGCTTCCCGGCATATGTCGACAGTTTGGCTCAAATAAACTCACAAAAATTCTTTACAGGTTTCAATGGTTTTTTTTACGTTAACAGAAGTGTTCTGAAAACACATTAAAACAGGGGAAGCTTTGGAAAAAAAACAGGGCATGGAGAAATTCAAACTGATAGGCCTGACTTAGCTGCATTATGAAACACTACCTTGATTTGCTAAAGAGGCAAAGGTATATTGAGGACTTAGCTGAAAGGTATTTCATTTTCTACTTCCTTCATTTTACCTATAGATAAGAGGCATTTGAAAATTATCCATCTTTTAAAACTACTGTAGGAACAAAGAATTTTGGGTAAAAACATATAAATGAAATTCAAAGTATTCTCAACACAGCTAATGAAATGTCTCTCTCACCTTTAAATTTGAGCAAATGTAAATAGTTGAAAAACAATATGTTGGTTAGGACTTCATGACATGTCACACTGCTGAGGACTATGGGGGGTTAGGGTTCCACCTTCCATGTGAAAGAGAGCACAAATAACGGGCCATTTACCTCAGGGCTTCTGGCGGTATTGCCAGTATCTTCACTCTTTTGTTAGAGAAGTATTTCTTTGTCCCTTTTCCCTGAATACCACAGAGCTGTGTTACTATTTTGACTGACAGACTGAGAGGGAAGTGATGTTCTTCCAGTTTCTATGCTGAAGCTGCCATGTTCTGTGGAACATAAGCAGCTCCATGGAAAGGCTATGTGCCATGGGACTCTTGCCAGTGCTCTAGCTGAGCATCCAGCTAGTGAGCACCACCAGTCTTGTTGCCATGTTGATTGAGCCATCTTTGGAAGTGGATCTTCTGGCCCCAGTCCAGGCACTCTTGCTGATGCCACATAGAACAGTGACAAAATTCCCTAACACCCTGATCAAATCATACACATGTGAGCAAAAGAAATTACTTTTCTTTTATAAACCAGTGATTTTTGTGGGTGGGTTGTTGTACCTATTGCACAATAGATAACCAAATAGTTTGTTAGGAGGCAACCTAACTGATTCTGCTTCCAAAACCCCGACCATAACTTTAGCACCTATTGTATATATGTGTGTGTGTGTGTGTATATATATGTGTGTATATATATATATATATATATATATATATATATATATATATATATATTGTATGACTAGGGAAATTGTAGAATAGAGAGAGCTCTCATATTTGTAAATAACTGATCCTAAATGTTCTGTATATCAAGTAAAGGGTTGGAGAAGACAAGGTGAGAAAATAGGCTTTCTTCCCTTTTCTGTCTACTTTCATACTCAACTACAGGTGTTTAATGGGATTAACTCTCAAATAAATTACTTGCTTTTGAATTATTGTCTTGAGAGAATCCTTCCACTAGTGATACAAGTCATACTGGTTGCATAGATACGTCTTGTTTATCACTACTTTCAGTTGTAATATAATGGATATATATGTCCTCTGTGTACTGCACTTTAGTTTATTACACCAATTCAGTGGGTGTAAATGTAAGTTTGGACATACTGGGTTTTTTATTTCTTTATTTTTAAAAATTTATCCCAACTGGATAATATGGAATCTTTCTTCTATAATGATTAGCAAATTCCTTAATTATAAGATTACATAATGCCTTCTATATCCTTTTGTTATTAATTTCCAAAAAGCCCTGTGTTTTTACCTCCAATGACAATCCAGTTCTAGTCACATGTCACCTGCTTTCTTCAACCAATCTCGGGATGGTTTGTTTCAGTTTCAGGTACTTAGGGTGAGAAGGAGGCAGGGTCTATTTTTCCGTGCTGTCATATCTTTAAAATGTAGATAAGTGTATTGGAGTTGTGTCTTCTCTGGTTTTCTGGGCTGAGAAGGAAACGAAAGGACACAATTGGAGGCTTCTTAAAAACAAGGCACCTATCAGTGGTGGAATGGCCTGCCCGGGCCTCTTTGTCACTGATCATTACTCCTAAAATGATATTCTGAAAACATGGGGGTCAGTGTTTAAAGCCATCAAGCCACCAAGCTTCTTTTGCTGCTGCTATTCTCAGAAAACTCTTTTTTCTTCTTCAGAATACTCTGAAAGCTGTGGGAACTTGGGAGAGCATTCTTCTCATTCTCCTTTTCCTAGAAATATCATTCCACCGTCCCTTCTCCTTGTATGTTTGCGAACTTGTCTAGCAAGCTTTTGCTTTCAGAAGTATTCAAAGATGTGGCACAACCTTCTTTATCTACACATGCTGCCAAACTCTAATAGATAATGGTAAAATTATAGTGAATTTTTACTCTTCACATCTTATTTGAAATATTATGACAAGTCAGACTTTTATACTTTAGAAAATGCACAAATAAAAAAATGAGAAATGCATCAGTCATCTACTCATAAGTCAATTATTTTGCTGTCCTCTAACAATTTGTTTAAAAATTTGGCTGGCCAAATTACCTATAATAAAAGAGGATTACTGGGATATCCACAATATCCACTGCTTCAACTGGTGAAAAGGCAGCAATATTCATCATGCCTTCCCAAATTCCCCTCATCAACAACCAGCAGTTTCTCTGTTCTCAGCTACTTGCATGGCTGGATTTAAGCCTCTGGTGGCCCTGCTCATTTACAGTTGTCAGTAGGCATGTAAACACCAGTTCCATGGATTCCATTATTTTGTCTATGCTTTTTATAATAGAACTAGTGTCCCAGTGCACAAATTTGTGCACAGTGAAAAGAAAATAATTAGAAGAAATATATTAAAATCGCTATTTGCCCTTTCTCTATAATAGAAGTGTCAACCAAATTCATGATTGACAATGACAGATCAAAACACATGTGTGTGATTGGCACCAGTGAGAGCTTTATATGTATCACACATGCACAAATCAAACTACCTTTTTTTTTATATATAGAATAAACTTGTTTAATTAGACCTGCTTTCTGATTTAGCTAAACTTTTTCCAGCCCAGTGAGGCACCCCAACTTCTCTTTCAGGTAACTGTCAAAAACACAGGAGTAAATATCAACACAAAGCAGATTATTATTATAGATCGCATAGGGAGACTAAAGGGTAAAATATTTAACTGCAGCAGTGTTTGACCTGTGCAGTGAGAAAACCTGAAGTCATTTTCAAGGCCCACCATTTCTTACTTCTTTTCAGTTGGGTCAAGTTTCTAAATTTTCTAAATCTCCATTTTCTGGCTAATGAGAAGAAAATAGAATTCCACCGAGTCTCCTATGTACCTACTCCAGGACTTCTGTGAGGATCAAATGAGATGAGGCATGGGAAAACACTTCACAGACATTTGGTTAAAGTGTAAAATGTTTCTGCCTGGCTATAAAGCAAGTCATGTTCCTGGGCTGAAGAAGCTGCAAGGAGGCTAGTCATTGCTAGGGAGAGGAAGCTGGGCATTGCTATGTGACTTCATTACTCAGCACCTACAGCAACAGTTTTCAGTCTGGGATGTGGGCTGCACTTTTTGCCATGGGGTCTTGGCAGCGTGGGCTGAGATTTGGTGGGCTATTGCTCTAGAGTGGTAGCGGGCCCCATTTCCCACTTGGGGGAAACTAGTGTTGTTTTGTGGGTGCCAGGTCCAAGGTGCTGTTTCTTTGTAAATGGCCAGTGTGCATCATGGAAGCTCCTGCATTGAGCATCTGCCCCCTGATGGTCAGTGCACATCATAGCAACCAGTTGGACAGTTGGGCACTTAGCATATTAGCCTTTTATATTTATAAACTAGATGTCCAGTGCACAAATTCTGCACCAGTGGGGTCCCTCGGCCTGGCCTGTGGGATTGGGCTGAAACTGGCTCTCAGACATTCCCCAAGGGGTCCCAGATTGCAAAAGGGCACAGGCCAGATGGAGTGACCCCAGTGGTGCACAATTGGGGCTGGGGAGGGATGTGGGAGTTTGGCCAGCTGGGGAGGGAACACTGGAGGGTTTTAGGGGATGTTCAGCCCATCTCCCTCAGTCATGATCAGCTGGACCCCAGCAGCAAGCTAACCTACCAGTCAGAATGTCTGCCCCTTAGTGGGCAGTGCATGGCATAGAGAGCAGTTGAGTGGCCTTAGTATGTCATTGGTATATTACACTTTGATTGATTGAATGGACTACTGAGGACTGGACACTTATCATGTTAGGCTTTTATATTATAGGACTAGTGGCCCAGTGCATAAAATTCATGCATGGGGAGGAGGTGTTCCTCAGCCTCGCCTGTACCCTCTCCAATCGGGGACCCCTTGAAGGATGTCCTACTGCCAGTTTGCAGGGATTGGGCCTAAACCAGCAGTCGGACATGCCTCTCCCAATCCAGGACTGCTGGCTCCTAACCATTCACCTGCCTGCCTGCCTGATTGCCCCTAACCACTATTCCTGACAGCCTGCTCACCCCCAACTGCCTCCCCTGCTGGCCTGCTTGCCCCCACTTTACCTCCCCACTGGCCTGCTCACCCCCAACTGGCCCCCTGCTGGCCTGCTCACTCCAAACTGCCCCCATGCTGTCCTGATCACCTCCAACTGATCCCCACTAATGGCCTGCTTGGCCCCAACTGGCCCCCTGCTGTTCCGCTTACCCCCAACAGCCCTGCCCCCACCAGCCTGATCACCCACAACTGTCCTTCCCTCTTGGCCTCTAACAGCCTCTACCTTGGCCCCGCCACCATGGCTTTGTCCAGAAGAATGTCTGGAAGGTCTCCTGGAATGTCTCTTAGTCTAATTAGCATATTACCCTTTTATTAGTATAGATAGAGGTCTGGTGCATGGGTGGGGGCCAGCTGGTTTGCCCTGAAGGGTGTCCTGGATCAGGGTGGGGGTTCCCTCGGGGCGTGGGGCAGCCTGGACAAGGGGCCTGTGGTGGTTTGCAAGCTGGCCATGCTCCCATGGGGTGAGGGTCCCTGCTGGGCAGTGTGGCCGGCCTGGGCGAAGGGCTGATGGCTCTTTTCAAGCTGGCCACTCACCCTTCAGGGTGGGGGTTCCCACTGAGGTGCCTGGCCAGCCTGGGTGAGGGGCTGATGGCTGTTTTCCAGCTGGCCATGGCCCTGGGCAACCCAGGCTCCCAGACCTTCCATGAGCAGAGGCCACAGCTGCTGGAAGCAGGTATCTGGGATTTATTTATCTTCTATAATTGAAACTTTGTAGCCTTGAGCAGAGCCCACTGCCAGTCAGGGCAGGTGGAAAGCTTGTCTTCCTCTATTGCCAGGGGCAACACAAGCCTCCTGTTCACTCCAGCTTGGTGGCTGCCACCATCTTCGTTGGGTTTATTTGCATACTCACTCCTGATTGGCTGGTGGGCATGGCTTGTGGTGTAGCAGAGATATGGTCAATTTGCATTTTCTCTTTTATTAGATAAGATGATCAATTCATCCTGATAGCATAGTGATGTTGCCCTCTGGTCTGCTGGCATAAGGATAGCAATGTAACTAGGCAGTAGCCACAGTTTTAGCTGTTTCCTCTGGGAGAAAAGTACCTTCAGGGATCAGGGTCTTTAGTCAGGCAGAGTTTACATTTAGGGATGGGGAAACAGAAATTCCACATGTGACTCAATTAGAATGATGGTAAAAGATTCCTTCTCCTTTGGACCCCAAACTCATATATTCCACATATGGCTCTAAATCAGCATACACTGGCTGTTGGGCCCTAGTATATTTTTCATCTTAAAGAACACAGTCCTGACTACAAGGATGTCATCATCAGGGTGTTAGCTATATATTTTAAGAGTACATTCTAATGCTCCATCAGTTGAGCTGTTTTCTCATGTATGGGGAATATGGCACTTATATATACCATGAATTTGAAATCCCCACTCTAATAAGGGACTCCTAGTATCAATGACAGATAAAATTATATTCAGCAGTCCTTGAAATATTTGAGTATTCTTCGTTCTCCACTATACAATTACTCTGGTGAATAGACATAGGTCTCTCTGAGATATATTGAAATAATTACTACTATGTATGTACATGTTGAAGTATGAAATCCTTATTTCTCAAAGAACTTTGACCTCCCCTTCCATCAAAGGGTCTTGTGTCTGAGAAATATTTCAGCTCAAAATTGGGCTAAGAATTGTGATTTGAACTGTTGCAGTTGTCCTTAGCCTTCTGGTTGCCTACTCTTAAAGTTTCTTAATTGTAGGAGTTAAGAAATACACTCTGTGGCTGGTCCTCTACCTTGCCAGTAAATACAATATAGTCTATTGGCTACCCACAAATCTTGGGGGTCATGAGTATCATTTCAGCCTTTTGACCATTCCTACAATTATGCCTCTCTTGTCTCTGATGTTAAATACTGAAATGTGGCCTCTGTTCTTTTGTAGTCCTATTTTTACCACTGACATTATATTATCCAATTGAACAACAGCCTTTCTACCATCAATCTCAGCCTGCAGAAGATAGCCTGCCAGTGGCTTCCAACAATACTGGTGCCTCCTCATGGCTTTAGGGAAGTGATTATCCTCAGAGCCCTCCTGGATATCAAAGGCAGCAGCTGGGTTCTCTAATTTATACAATATATTACTCTCTTTGCTATGCTTTCAGCCTTTTGACCACAAGCTACTTCTGGCATTTCCACCTCATTTCCATTATCACCCAACTTTGTCCTTTTTTTTTTCATTCTTAAATAATTCACCAGCATATTAGGGCTAGCTCCAGGTAGTCCTTGACATATATGAATTATCAAATCCCATAAGACCACAATTATTAAAAAACTCTACTTTATTCAGCCTTATTTTCAGCCCCCATTAACCTAGCACCATCACGATCCATTTCCAATCATGATCTCCTGGTTCTAGTTGGTTTTTAATAGCTGGGTCTTCTCTACTGATGAATAAACTCTTGATTTCTATAGCAAAAGCAATCCTTCCCCCATTAATCCATAGACTGGCTTGTCCTATATAGTATTCTAAAAGCAATGAGAGAAAGCAGAGTTAGGTATCATCTTGACAAATATCTGCCATTTCATGGTTGTTAGTCAAGGAGTTAGAGTTTTTCCAAAAGTTATCCCTAAACTGATTTAAAATGCAAGTTGTTTCTTTGAGAGGTGATCTTAAAAAAAAAAACAAAAAAACTGGATATGGAAAAAAATGAGGAAATATATTGGGTTGACTAATGTCCCCCACTCACACAATTTATGTACACCTGAAATGTAACCATCTTTGGAACTTGGGCCTTTGTGTGTATAAATAAATGAGATCATACTGGGTTAGGGTGGACCTTAAATACAATAACTTGTATCTTTACATCTTTATTAGAGAAAGGGAAGGGAGAGTTCGATATAGGGGCACTAAGGAGACACAGAGAAGGAGGCAGTGTGATTATGGAAGAAGAAATTCAAGTATTGTAGCTATAAGAGAAGGAATGCCAAGGATTTTTGGCACCCATCAGAAATGAAGAAGAAAAGGATGATTTTTCTCCAGAGACTTCAAGAGAGTGTGATCATGACTACACCTTGATTTTTGAATTCTAGCCTCCAAAACTGTGAGAGAATAAATTTCTTTTGTTTTAAGTCACCGAGTGTTTATTCGTTGTTGGTTTTTTTTGTTGTTGTTTGTGTGTGTGTGTGTGTGTGTGTGTGTGTGTGTGTGTGTGTGTGTTTCAGCAGCCTTAGGAAATAATACAGGCATGAAAAAAAATAAAAAATAAACCAGAGGGTGTGTTATCAAGCTTGGGGCCACTGCAACTTAATTCCGCCAGGGAATTCTAAGTATCTTATACAAAGTATGCTTCAGTTATTCCTTTTGAAAAGTACAAGAGTTGGGGTAATACTAATGTTTCCCATTGGTTGCATGCTGTTTTCCAGGGAATTATTTTATTCTCCAACACCTCTGACCTGCCAAGAACTTGAGCAGAACTGGTTCTGATGGTAAGAGTCCTCAGGCGAGAAGACACAAAGATTGATAGGTGGAATTGAAATCTCTATGCTTGAAAATGGTAAGATGTAATAGGATATAGATGGAGTACTGACAGTGCCTGCTAGAGATATTAAAATAAATCCATGTTGTTTATTAGCATTCACATTGTACACACCATTCACTTTCAGATATTCATCCACCACTCATGGGCTCAGTTGATCTGCATTAAGTAATTCTCTAGTAGGCCAGACTTTTTGCTGCAGTTACTTTTGTTGTGATTTATATAGAAAACTAGTCCTCCACAATTCAAGAGAGCCTTGCTCACTACTGTGCTGATTTTCTCACAAGACACAGTGATCTTTCAATAGAAGACAATACCACACCTCCTGATTTCTAGATAGTGTCCTTCAAACAGATGGTGACTGTTTAGTTTATGCTTCCATCGTGCCCAAGTGTTTCTTCTATGCCAGGGTGATTCTCTCAGTAGAGTATTCCAGAGCAGCTACATGTTGTACAGAGACAGCCCTTTCTAATTTCCTTTGGCCCTGGTACTGAGATTGTATTACTGTCCCAGACTCCATTTTCCCTTATGGTCATTTCTATGCAGCAGTCCCAATGTCTCTCATTTGGGATAAACTTTTTACATCATGCATGTCCGGAAAACATTAAAACATAGACAGAGGAAAGATGGCTATTTCTTTACTCTCAGGAGGTACCTTGGCTTTGCACAAATATGCCTATCCCTCCACAGTGACCTTCTAGAGTGTCTTACCAAGGGGCTATTACAGGGAATTATATTAATGACATAAATTTGGTTCTTATATAAACTCCACATGTACTCATGATTCTTAAAAGCCAACTTGCTAATGAATGCAATTATTCAAAAGAGGAATAGGGCATGAGGATAGGAGTAAATTGGTTTCCTATTCACCAAAGCTATTAGAAAAACAAGGTGACATTTTTTTCTACCAATAAAATACCAATTTTATAGGGAGTAGAAGGTGTAGAAAGTAAGTACTAATCCAGATGTTTGGTAAAAGTGATTTTCTTATTAAAATATTTGCACCTACTTTGTGCCAACATTGTGCTGAGTGCTAGATGGATAAAGACAAATACAGCTCCTGTCCTTATGAGTTTACAGTATGGGAAGGAAGAGAGAAATACAATTAGTTAGTCAAATAATAAAATAGTAAAAAAAGTATGGCAAATCCATTAAGAAAGAAAGAAATTATTGAGTAAGACTAGAGAGTAACAGAAACCAGCAATCTCTGGAGAAAGTGTACAGGGAAGACCATTTATTCAGAAGCCTGATGGAATAAAAGCATGAAAGAGCAAGAAGGAGAGAGTTCTGAGTTCCGGACAGAAGGAAACTGCTGTACAAAGACATATATTGTAGGGATCTTGGAATAATATTAAATCTGAAAACAGCCAGTGTGTCTGATTCATTGGGCTAGAGATCAGGTTTGAATGCTCTTCAGGGTCTAGAAGATACAGGGCCTGAATGGTAATGATAAGTAACTGAAGTTTTTTTTTTCCAAGTACAAACTCTAGGCATGTGGATAACATGCCACAGTGTATGTTTTAGAAGAACTCTCTGCTTTGAGCACAATACATTGGAGAAAACAATGAAAACTAAGGGGGAGTTTGGAGCCTTTACCAATTGAGAGACCATTTTTTAAAAATATATTTTTATTGATTTCAGAGAGGAAGGGAGAGGGAGAGAGAGAGATGAAAACATCAGTGATGAGAGGGAATCATTGATCGGCTGCCTGCTGCCTCCTGCACACCTGTACATGGGGGGATCGAGCCCACAACCCAGAAATGTGCCCTTGACTGGAATGGAACCTGTGACTCTTCAGTCCACAGGCCGACACTCTATCCACTGAGCCAAGCTGACTCAGCAGAGACCAAGCATTTTTAATTGGGAGGCATCCTTGATTATCTTTCATTTGTGTTGAAGTTGATTTTTTAATCAGTAAATACCGCTTGATGCATTATGGCCGGGCAAGTCCAATGTGGTGGTAGTAAAACACATGTTCCACATTGATTAAAATAAATGTTAACGTAAAAAAACCATTGAAACCTGTAAAGAATTTTTGTGGGTTTATTTGAGCCAAACTGTCGACATATGCCGGGAAGCAGAACCTCAAGGAATTGAGATAGTGCTCCGGAGAATGGCAGGGTTACATCCGTATTTATACATGAAATTCATAGGTGACAGATTTAAGGAGGTGGGATTAAGCGAAGCAGGGAAACCTCAGTGATAGGATAAAAAGTAAAATGATGGACACATACTTAGGTGGGTGCAAGAACAATTAACATGACAAATGAAAGAATCTGCTGCATCTGTCCTGGGCCCAGCACACCTGGCTGTGCCCCAGGGGCTCCAGATACAGGGAAATCACAAGTTACCCAGACATTTCAAGAGTATGTTGTCATAGATCCAAAAAGACAGGCTCAGTTACAGTAAAGGTTGACCTTATCAGTGAAGATATCGGCTTAGGATGTAACTGCCCACCATAACTGCTTTTAGTTAAGGTTTAATTTCAGACCATCCTTTGTGGTTACTTTAGGTCTCCGAGTTTGCAAAACTGCCATGCAGGCCTCCCCTGAGCTTGTCAGGTCAGCATGTGGCCCCTTTCGTCCACATAAATTAATGAGTTTATTTTATTTTTTAGTTTTGTACCAGAAAGTTACTCCAACATTGTGGTAAATGTGGTTCAATGATTATTAGAACTGCACTTAGAACAACTGTATTGGTGCTAAATGAATATATACTTCAATTCTGATCTAGAAACATGTCATAATACATTTATAAGAGAGGCAAATAATAAAATAGTATACCATACATGAAAATTTCTTTTTACCTAGGACTCAGATTGATGTAAATAACTGTAAATTAAATTATAAAAGTTGTCATCAGAAGAGAAATCTTCCATTAAAACAAATGCATCAAAGAGCAGAAGACTAATACATTTCTTGGCTTATATTTTTTTTATTTAGCCATGACTAACTATAATATTATTGTGTTGAATAGTGATTTAATATTTTTATTTTCAGTTATAAATTCTTTTCATAAATAAGTCTGTGATTACTTCATTTTGATTTTATAATAAACAGTTCAATATACAATGAATTTCTTAGCTATTAATATGCAAATATTGCCACTAGATATATTCATTCAAAATGAAATTAGCATAAGGACTTCTAAATTTTCACTTAATATATCACATATTGATTTAACAAAGCTCTTTATCAACAAGCGTCTTTCCTCTTTCAAAACCACACACTAGTTCTAATTTCAATACCACATCATCTTGATCATAATATAGTAATTGAATACTTAAAACTGCACTTATTTTCAAAGTTAGTTGTATTAATAGTTTAGTTATTTATACATAGACATAACTTGAAACCTCTAAGGTATGTCTGACTATAAATATACCTAATAATTGACTTTCCTGGAATTCTCATTGATATCTTACCCTCTTTTTGATAAAAATATGGAAGAACTTCTTGTTCTGTAAAGAAAACTAAATTAGGCTTTATTCCCAGTAAAGAGAACTCATTTTGAAATATTAAAACACACATCCAGTATATGTAGGGTGTAGCAAAAGTAAGTTTACAGTTGTAAGTACAGTATGCTCAAGCCCGTATATATTTTACTTAACCTTAAAAAGCATAGTTCTTAAGGAGTTATTGACAATAATAGAGTTCAGTGTGAATAGATATTTATACAAAAGAAAAGTTTTCTTCTCCTTTTTTCTTTTCTAAATATTGGTATCTTTTGGTAGTCCTTACTACTATTGTTTAGCATCTTTGTTTTTTTCATATTTTTCCCAAACCCACCAAATTTCTACATACTGTCACATTTTATTGTAATTCATTTTCTTTAAACACAAACCAAACCATGTCACTTCTCTTCAATGCCCTCTCTTTATAGAATCAAATCTTGGTCTGTTCGGGCCTGATAAACATTGCGGGCCTCACCATGATGAATCCCAGAGACCCTACCCCATCACAAAATTCTGTAGGCATATGGTGGGTGGTAGCTGACCTTGATGTACCCTGAGACTGTCGCTGAGTGTAACTGGGTCTGTACCACAGAGCAAACAGCAAGAAGAATGAAGAGTAAAAGCTTCTGATCTCTGTTGTGCCCAGATTTCAAGATTCCCAAAGGCCCACCAGGGAGCCAGCCAGTCCGATGCAAAAGCAAAGAGTCATTTATTTCAAACCTAGGTCTGGCTCCCCTGCCCTCCTTACTGGCACAGCAGCAGGTGGCAGAGAGAGAGAGGCCTGATGGGATTGTGGGTTTTATAGTAAGGGCAGGGGAGGGGACTGTGGGCCCTGCCGATTGGCCAGGCGCGAGTCGGGTCTTCTTACATAGGATGTGGTCATATTGATGGCGTGCACTTCCCTTGATTATCATTGGTTAGTCCAGAGAAATCCTGGGCGTGGCCAGCAGAGGCCTGGGCCTCCAGGAAGAAGCCCCCGCTGAGCACATGGCTCTGCCCAAAAATGGAGGACCCAGGGCAAGATGGAGGGCACAGTCCTTGCCCCCCCAAGGGCGAGCTGAGCCCAGGCTCCAGGGGCCAGTCCAGTTGCCGGTGGTCCAGCAGATCGACCAGTTCCAGCCCAGACAGGAAGTCCACATCCTCCGTCTCGTCCCCGGGGGTGCCGGCGATCGCCTCCTCCTCCATCTCCTAGGGCAAGGGCACACGCCCTGCCCCGCCCTGCCGCCGCTGCCGCGTGGGTCCGGTCCAGGGGCGGCGGGCGGGTGGCCTACGCCGGGCTCCCGCTGTGGGCTGGGGAGTCAGTGCCTGAGGCCGCCAGCAGCGTGGTCAGGCTGTGCCTCATGGGGCCCGGCGGCTGGCCCACGTAGGCCCCGCGATGACTCGCCCTTTCAATCTCTAAGAGGAGTGCTTCTCAATAATCCTTGGCCTGTGACTGTGAGTTCTGACAAGTTGCAGTGTCAGAAGAAAGCCCGTGTCTTGTCATGATCACTGGGAGGAGCCGGCAGAAGGGCTGACTCTTGCTTGGCATCCAGAGAAGCATCACAATCCTGGTGGACTTAGCCAGCCAGATCTCTGTACACCTCCTTGACTACTCCTTTCTTCACAGTTCCCATCAATGTCTCCACCATCAGGTTTATGGATCTGATTCGCCTGGTGCCCAGGGACTTAGGAAAAAAATATCCAAAGTCAGAGACTAAAATCCAAGAAATGAGATGGTTCTCAGAGCCTTTGGTCACCCCAGAATTCAATGACCACAAGTTGAGTTACTTTAGAGCAGCAGTGGGCAAACTACGGCCCGTGGGCTGGATCCAGCCCGTTTGAAATGAATAAAACTAAAAAAAAAAAGACCGTACCCTTTTATGTAATGATGTTTACTTTAAATTTATATTAGTTCACACAAACACTCCATCCATGCTTTTGTTCCGGCCCTCCGGTCCAGTTTAAGAACCCATTGTGGCCCTCGAGTCAAAAAGTTTGCCCACCCCTGCTTAGAGTCTACACTGGCATCACTGTTCAAGGCTAAAATGTGGAGCTTGGGTGAAGATGATCGCCACACATAGTTGGCCAGTAATGGTGTCAACCCATCTTTAATGCCCAAAGCAAGCCCAGATAATATCTTAAAGCCTAAAAAATTCTGATACAGGTCTTGTTCACTGTGGCTGTCATTTAAAATTTCAGCGAGACTTTTTTTAGTGTATTTTTTTTTCATTAGGTGCCAATTTATTTGCCTATTTCTTAATGTTGATGTTGAACAAGTTGTTAAATATTGTGAGTGACCTAGTTATTGAGATGCCTTTGTTAAGGGAATATAGACATTCTTTGTTCCTTTCTGACACAGCCACAGCATCAGAGGAGGATGCAGAAGAGAAGGGAAGAGACATTTAATTAGCAGGATGTTTTTCTCTTTTTCCTTCCTCTCTTTCAAAAAAATCAATAAACTATATTTTTAAAAAGTAGTAACTATATCACATTTGCAATTCAAATCACCTATACTTCCCAAACTTACCTGAAGCTTAGGGTGTTTAACATAATAGACTCTGGGTTTTCACTTAAGTTTTAAATCAGTATATGGGGTAGAAATAGAAGACAATGAGATTTTTAACAACTGATTCAATCTTAAATAAATTTATCAAGTTTTCATTTTTTAAAAATACTCACTTGGTTTCAGTCTGGACACTAAGTTTGTATATTTATACTTTGTTAAGAAATAGAAAAAATGTTAGATATATTTTCATTTTAGAAGGAGGTGATTATTATTTATTTTTCCAGTGATATTAACCCTATCCATAAAAATTTTTCTTTTATTTTTAAATATACTTTCATTGATTTTAGAGAGGAAGAGAGAGGGAGAGAGAGATAGAAACATCGATGATGAGAGAGAATCATTGATTGGCTGCCTCCTGCACACCCCCTAATGGGGTTCGAGCCAGCAACCCTGGCATGTGCCCTTGACCGGAATTGAACCAGGGACACTTTGGTCCACAGGCCGATGCTCTATCCACTGATCCAAATGAGCTGGGCTAAAAATTTTTCTTGACAACAACTATCAAGTGTTTATTGCTAGAGTAATGATAACATGAGGGTAAAGCATAAAACTTCTCAAAGAAAAAGAAACAGCTTAAAACCTCTTTAATATAATAAATGAGTTGAATTATATATGAAAGTGAAGCAGGAATTTTAGGGGGAACATAGGCAGGATTAGGGATTTTTTAGAATTGGGGTCCATGAAAAGTGCAGGGCCACAGACTGGGAGAAGGTACATTTCCATAACACAAGGACGCCTGGTGCAGTTACATCTCCATAAGACAAGGGAGCAGCAACAGTTGCATTTACATAAGACAAGGGAACTGGAAGTAGCCAGGAAAGGTCTATATTTACAACATAAAGAGAAGGAAGCCCTTCATTCAGATGGAAAAGAAGAAAGCCCAGAGGAATGGAAGGACTATGAGGGAGGAGGGCCTTAGGAATCACTATAGTAACCAATTCAAAGGGGAATATTGACCAATCAGAGGGGATATCAGGACACAGGAACTGCAGCCTTTATAAGCCATAGGGGAAGGAACTCTGTGGGACTCTTTCCCCTCTCTATATGGGAGTCTGTACTTGTTCTTCAATAAATCTCCATCTTTGCTATACCACTTTCTGTCCATGGACTCATTCTTCGATTCCAGCAGACAAAGAATCCAGGTTCCAGTCCAAAAATTCAGTATCAAAAGTAACTAAGGTGATTAAGAACAAGAGAAGGTAAAAAAGTGTTATTCATAAAGGAAATAAATACAATTAAATATAATCAGTTGAAAAGAAGGTAGAAGTGTCAACTTAAAGAGTGAAATGTAAATAGTTCATTTATGGGAATAAGATGAGAATCTTGAACTCCCTGATCTGGAAAAATCATTTTTGGAGGATAAGGATAATTTTGAAGGAGCAGTCTCAGGAAAGAGGAAAGCAATGTTGTGATGTTTACTTTATTTTTTTTAAAAAATATATATTTTATTGATTTTTTACAGAGAGGAAGGGAGAGAGATAGTCAGAAACATCGATGAGAGAGAAACATCAATCAGCCGCCTCCTGCACATCCCCCACTGGGGATGTGCCCGCAACCCAGGTACATGCCCTTGACCGGAATCGAATCTGGGACCCCTCAGTCCACAGGCCGATGCTCTATCCACTGAGCCAAACCGGTTTCGGTGTGATGTTTACTTTAAATGTTAATATGAGTCTGGGGGGGAGGGTGATAAACTAATCAATGCTGTTTTCTCTTCTTTTCATGTGGTATTTTTTTTAACAGCATTGTTTGTCAAAGGAAAGGTGATATGTTATTTGTGTCTGATAACACAATTCTAGTATTTAAGAGGCTTCAGTGGCTACTATCTACTTAGAGGATAAGTCTAAACTGCAGGATAAGGCGGTTCTAAATGTGACTCTCTAGTTTTCTTTTTAATTTCGTGATCTTTGTTTCACCAACGTGTCCCATATATTCAGAACTGAGGATCATTTGCCTGAGCAACATGCACCTGTGCTCACATTCTGCCTTTGTTTCAGCTTCAAGGCCCAGAACCAACATCTGATTCCTTCTTTGGTAAATTATTCACTCTCTACTCTGATCCCAAACCACATGGTTGAAATAGTATAACACTGTCTAGGTTGTTTTAAATATATTTTTGTATCTGTAAGCACTACTAGCCTGTGACCTCCTAGAGGACTTCTGTATTGTTTCATTCATCCTTACAACTGTGTTTCTCAGGCACCGAAGGAATTCTAGAGTTCTTTTTCAGAATGCAGACTGATGTTATATTTATTTTTTATTTCCTATTGTATGTGTGTTTGCACTTGTGTGTGTGTGTGTGTGTATGTGTGTGTTTAATAGTATGCTTAGATTTTTGTGACCAGACATTAGTGGATATAAATGACATTAATAAAGATCTATTAATGTGTAACATTAAAAGCAATATAAAGATTGCACATTCAGTTCAGTTTTCTTTTTAAAGGCATGACTATCAAATTTCATAATTTAAGATTAAGATATCAGAGATATAAGAGAATTAAAACTATCTATTTTCTCTTTTTTTCGTTTGTTCCAATATATTTATTTGCTATGGTAAATGTTAGAAATTTTTTTTGTCTGATCCTATCAATCTTCCTTATACTCCACAAACAAGTTAGATCAGACTACTACATTAATTCAAATGATGTTAAATGACTTCTTAAAACACAACTAAAGTCCCTCTCTTCATCATATTATTCTTCAATAGTAAAATTTCTGGTATTTATTTACTTATTTATGCCATCTTCCTGATTAGTTTAGAGGTTGATGTGCAAGTTTACCACAATTTGTTTATCCAAATCAAAATATTCTCTATTTTGTAGGGATTTGAATTGCTCTTAGTAAGCTTGTTTTATTTTGTTATCATGTTCAATTTTATAATAAACAATTTTGTGCATGTGGACTAATAAACATGAATAAGTTTTTTCCCTATGGCATATATCTAAGAATAAATATATATATTTAATTTTACTAGATAATGTGTATAAGAACTATAGGAAATAACATGAAAGACTCATAGAAGTATAATATTATGTAAAAGAATGCAAATTGTAGAATAATACAAGAAACCTTTAATACCAAGTCTTACAAAAAACAAAACAGAGCTCTATAGATTTAAACTATTTGGGCTTGGGAATTATAAAAATTAACTTTTAGTAGTGATGACCTCTGGGGTGATGCAAAGAGAAGAAATTGGAAAGATTGCATAGTAAATTATAAGGGTAATGTTCTAGTAGTTAGATTAGATGGTTGGATCAGGAGTATTTATTTTCTTATTTTTATAGCAAACATGTCATTTTTACAAATATGTGTTTTACTGAAATTATTATGATTTATCTAATATTTTTCTGAAGTAACATACAAGTAATTTTATTACATCGTTGGGAGACTGTGGAAACCCATAAATGGTCAATCAAGGAAACTATATGTGTGGGTGTATTAATTAATGTGAGTAAATTATAAAACTTGAAGAGCTGTCAGGACCATAGCAGTATTTGATAATAGACAGTGTCATGTTGTCCATATTTTTTTTTAAACAATGGAGGATCCATTTTGAGTTTGGAAAGAAAGTGTAGAGCTCTTTTATAATTGCTTTTCTGTGGATGCACAGGAAGAAGAAGAAAATGCTCTATAAGGAAAGATATATAAAGTTCTCTGGGAGATGGATTGCTACAAACACCAAGATTACTATAGGAAGACCAGCTAGAAATCAATTTACTAGATGAGGTAGCCAAAAACTAGGAATAGAAGCCAGATAGGAAGTTCAAACAAACTCATTTAGGAAGTAACCCAGAATGTTCTTTTTTTGTAGTAGTGCTTTCTAATACTAAAAAGTGTTATGTGACATAATACCTGAATAATACTTTTTATTGCATTAAGATTTTGCTTCATGTCTCAATAACTTTTGAATAATTCATACTAAATAAATCTTTAAAGAGAGTTCCTTCTATTCTTGAGCTATAAAGGAAGAAATTAATTACATATCAAGCTTGATTCTATGGTCTCTATTTTGTATGTTTAAATATCTTCATGAAGTGATTCTTTTTTAAAATAAATATTTTATTCAGAGAGAAAAGTAGAGGGAGAAAGAGACAGAAACATCAATGATGAGAGAGAAACATCCATCGGCTGCCTCCTACATGCCCTCTACTGGGGATCAAGCCCACACCCTGGGCACATGCCCTGACCCAAATCGAACAGTGACCTCCTGGTTCATAGGTCAACACTCAACTACTGAGCCACACCAGCCTGGCATGTCATTCATTTGTAGTAATTTTATATAATAAAACTAACAAAATAAAGTCAAAAACTTTATTGAGTCTTGCAAGTTTTTAAATATCTCTCTCTCCCCCCCTACCCCCATCTCTCTCATACACACATACACCAAGTGCACTATCACTCAAAAGAACATAGTAATAGTAGATTCAGCTTATAGAAAAGATAAAAACTAAGCCTTCAGGGCTGGAAATTGCCATGTATGCTATTAAGATTTTTCTCTCAGTGTTTTTATTGCTCTGGTCTGATGGAAAAAATGAGAATTACTGCCAAAGAGTGAAACTCACCAAGTTTTTATGGTCCTCACTGTAGTTGCCCATTGTTTTAATATCTATAAATTGCAAAACCCATCCACAACAATATAGAAGTAGGAAAAAATAGAACTAAAACTTTTATACTGTGTGGGGGTGAATTATTTAGTTTTAAACAAACATTATATAAGAACTCTATTAAGATATATATGAAAAAAAGCAAACGCTTAAAGACTGTAGATATTATTGGCAAAACTATCACATGATTTTTTTTTATTTCCAGTGATTTGGACAATGAAAATGATAACTCAGTTTAGACAAGTTATGTTTTTCTCCCCCCTTATACAATTTGAGAGTATATTGAAGTTGGAGAATGAATGTACCCTATTTACTTAGTATTTCACTTGTTCTCTTTTGCCAGTGGTTTGTACAACAATTTCATTCCAACTATTAGCTTCTTAAATCAGACCTTAGTATATAACTGAGTTTAAAAGTTATCTCATTACAAATGAATATAGGAGAACTACACTCCGCCGAGGAAGGAAAGAGGGTGAAAAACAATCTTTGTAGAAAATAAATATATTTTTTAATGCACTGAACAAGCTTTTCCAACTATTTCATTTCCTGTTACAATGTAATTACAGACTGAAAGATAATATTTAGTATAATCCTTATCCTCAAAAACGATGACCATAAGCATTTGAAATTTAAGCAAACTTTCACATCAAAGGATGTGTAAAAGAACTTTTCTGTTGGATGAAGTCGAGAACAGTACAAGACACTAATAGGCCCCACATTATTTCAAAATAATAGAATGCAATAATATATATTTTTTGTCCTCAATTTTATTTTCTTTAGCACTAAACATAGATTTCATACAAATTAGAGGAAAATTTTCCATCATCTCTCCATATTTTCTCCCAGAGCATACCCTGCAGAACATTAAAGCAACTGTTATGTTGACTCTTAGTTACAGACAGCTGAGGCTTAACAGCAATAACCTACTCAAAATAATGTTCTATGCTGACATTTTATACTTATCACTATCAATTAGTTATCATTGACAGCTGGCAGAATTTCAGAATTTATCATGTTGTCTAACACCTGACAAGGTTAATACAAAAGAGTTAGAGTTTATGAGGAACATGTCAAACTAACTACTGTTTTATAAATGGTTTTATGGTAGTCTAATATTCTGATAACCATACTCTATTTTTTAATAAATCCTTATTATTGAAAGTATTACAAATGTCTCAATTTTTCTCCCATTGACCCCCTCCTCAGCCTCCAAGGCATGATTGTCTGTGTCCATAGGTTATGCATTTATGAATGTAAGCTCTTTGGTACTGTTTTGGATCCAAGGTTAGGAGTCTATTTTAACAGCTACATTTATTAACACCTAAAATGTTTTTCCATGAAGTCACAAAGAACTCTCTAATATATTCATAATGATTGAACGGCAACATGTGTATTAGTCCCATATCTATGTAACTAGTTCAGATTTCCGGTCTTCTCACATTTACTTTACTTTCACTACCAAAAGAAGTAGAGTGAAAAAAAAATCATGAGAAAATTACTCAGGCATTATAAAATTTCTAAAATAGCATTCACTCAGTGCCATTTATGGGATAAAATGTATTATTAAAAAATAAAATAATTATGGCTAAGATATAATTTCTATTATGTGTCAGTTCTTAATATTTTATCTACATTGTAATACTAGTTTTATGTTTAAAACTTTTCATTCTCCTCTGAAACTGGAATTCTTCATTTCATCATCTTCATATGAAAATTTAGCACATAGATATTTTAGGATTGCTGAAAAAAAAGGTACCTTCCTTAGCCAACACTAGAATTATTACAAGATGTTGGCAGCCTTGGTTGCCTGTATGGAAAGCCAAAAGTATCCCTGCATGCTGCCATTAGCCACAGTGATTTAGTTTTTTATTGTCTAAAGTTTTACATAAGTCTAATTTTTCCCTGATTGATCCTCGCCCCAGCCATTCCCACCCGTGGGCAAGCCCCCACCACCCCAGTCTCTGTGTTCATTGGTTATGCTAATATGCATGCATACAGGTCCTTTGGTTTCTCTCTAACCCTCCTCCCCCTACACCTCCCCTGCATTTGTCTCTGGATCTATTTTTGTTCATCAAATTATATTGATCATTATATCCCACATATGAGTAAGATCATGAGTAAGATCATCTTTCTCTGACTGGCTCATAACACTTAACATAACGCTCTCCAGTTCCATCCATGCTGTTGCAAATGGTAAAAGTTCCTTCTTTTTTATAGCGGCATAGTATTCCATTCTGTAGATATCCCACAGGTTTTTAATCCACTCATCTCCTGAATGACACCTAGGTTGTTTCCAAATCTTAGCTATAGTAAATTGTGCTGCTATGAAAATAGGGGTGCATATGTCCTTTCTGATTGGTGTTTATGGTTTCTTGGGATATATTCCTATAAGTGGAATCACTGGGTCAAATGGAAATTCCATTTTTAATTTTTTGAGGAAAATCCATACTGTTCTCCACAGCGACTGCACCAGTGTGCATTCCCACCAGCAGTGCACGAGGGTTCCTTTTTCTCCGCAGCCTCACCAGTACTTGTCCTTTGTTGATTTGTTGATGATAGCCATTCTGACAGGTGTGAGATGGTACCTTATTGTTGTTTTGATTGCATTTCTTAGATGATCAGTGACTTTGATTATGTTCTAATCAGGAAAAAATTTACCTAGTTGATTATAATTTTCATGATTTAAAGACCCTCCCCCCCAATATTTGTCAATTTATAACAATGAGGACATGGTTGAGTATTTGAATCTTTTGTGTTTGCACACATTGTTTTTCGAATTTTTTTTCTATTTCTATGAAAAATGTCATTGTAATTTTGATAGGGATTGCATTGAATCTATGGACAGTTTTGTTAACATGGGCATCAACGATATTAGTTATTCCTGTCCATGAATATGTAAATAGTTCCATTTGTTGTGACTTCTTTAATTTCTTTCATCAATATATTTTTAATTTCATTGTGTAGATCTTTTACTTTCTTAGTTAAGTTTAATTGTATGTATTTTGTTGTTTTGATGCTATTGTGAATAGGATGTTTTTTTTATTTCATTTTCAGATATTTTGTCATTAGTGTTTAGAAATGCAATTGATTCTGTATGTTGATTTTACAACCTCTAGCTTTACTGAGTTATTTCATTAATATCAACAGTTTTATGGTTGAAACTTTCAGTTTTTCCATATGTAAGATTATAACATCTGCAAATAATGACAATTATACTTTTTTCCTTTCCAAATGGATGCCTTTTATTTCTTTGTCTTACCTAATTTCTCTAGCGTGAACTAGAATAAAAGTGGTGAAAGTGGGCACCCTTTCTTTGTCTTGTTCCTCATCTTAGAGGAAAAGCTTTTAACCTTTTACAGATCAGTATGGCAGTAGCTATCAGTGTAAGACCCCTAATAGCAAAAGCAATCCTGAGAAAGAAGAACAAAGCTGGAAGTATCATTCTTCCTGATTTTAAACTATACTACAAAGCTATGATTCTGGAATAAAAATGGACACATAGACCAATATAATCGAACAGAGAGCCGACAATGCATGGTCAACTAATATTTGACAAGGGAGCCAAGAATACTCAATGGGGAAAGGAAAATTCCTTCAACAAATGATGTGAAAACTGGGTAGCCACATGCAGAAAAATAAAATGGGCCCCTAATTTACACCTTTACAAATAAATTAAAGACATAAACATAGACCCAGTACCATAAAGCTCCTAGAAGAAAACACAGGAAAAAAGCTCATTGACATGGTCTTGGCAATGATTTTTTGAATATGACAACAAAAGCATAAGCAACAAAATAAAAAGATCAATAAGTAGGGTTGTATCAAATTAAGAAGCTTCTTCAAATTAAAACCACAATAAGATATGGAGTTACCTCATACCTGTTAGAATAGCTATCATCAAAAAGACAAGAGATAATGTGTTGATGAGGATGTGAAGAAAAAGGAACATTTGTGCTTTTTTGGTGGGAAGGTACATTGCTTCATTCATTATGGAAGATAGCATGAAATTTTCCCTAAAAATTAGAAATAGAATCATTGTATGATACAACAATCTCAATTCTGGATATAAATATCCAAAGGAAATGAGGACAGGATATCAAAAAGATATCTGCACTCCCATGTCTATAGCAATAGCATTCAGAGTAGCCAAGATATGAAAACAGCCTACATGCCCACCAACAGATGAATGGATAAAGAAGATGTTATATATATATACTAGAGGCCCAGTGCACAAAAATTTGTGCACTCATGGGGGGCCCTTGGCCCGGGCTATGCCCTCTTGCAGTCAGGGACCCCTCGGAGGATGTCCACCTGCTGCCGTAGGCCTGCTCCCTGGGGGATCGGGCCCAAGCTGGCAGTCAAACATCCCTCTGGCAGCCCGGCAGCCCTTGGGGGATGTCCACTTGCCAGCGGGGAGCAGGCCTAAGCTGCACTCGGACATCCTTAGCACTGCTGAGGAGGCGGGAGAGGCTCCCACCACCACCTCTGTACTGGCAGCCGTCAGCCTGGCTTGTGGCAGAGCTTCCAGTGGGCAGCTCCTGCATTGAGCATCTGCCCCCTGGTGGTCAGTGTGTATCATAGTAACCAGTCATTCCCAGTCTTTCTGCTGTTAGGGTCAGTTTGCATATTACCCTTTTATTATATAGGATAAAGGCCTGGTGCATGGGTGGAGGCCGGCTGGTTTGCCTTGAAGGGTGTCCTGGATCAGGGTGGGGGTCCTGCTGGGGTTCCTGGCCAGCCTGGGTGAGGGGCTGATGACTGTTTTCAGACTGGTCAAGCCCCCCCCACTGGGGACTCTCAGCCCATGGAGGTTTGGCCAGCCTGGTGAGGGGCTGATAGATGTTTTCAGGCTGGGTGGGGGGTCCCCACTGGGGTGCCTGGCCAGTCTGAGTGAGGGGCTGAGGGCTGTTTTCAGGCTGGCCAAGCCCCCCGGGGACAGAAGCTCCCAGCCTCTCCTTTTTTTTCTTTTTTATTCTGGGATTTATTTATCTTCTATAATTGAAACTTTGTAGCCTTGAGAGGAGCTCAGAGCCAGCCAGGGTGGGTGGGAGGGAAACCTCCTGCTCGCTCCAGCTCCGTGGCCACGGCTGGCTGAAAGCAGGTATCTGGGGTTTATTTAG
The DNA here is from genome assembly GCF_014108235.1 of Myotis myotis. Taxonomy (NCBI): domain Eukaryota; kingdom Metazoa; phylum Chordata; class Mammalia; order Chiroptera; family Vespertilionidae; genus Myotis; species Myotis myotis. The sequence continues at coordinate 63,407,631 of NW_023416335.1, read as the reverse complement.
CTTCTATAATTGAAACTTTGTTGCTTTGAGTGGAGCTCAGAGCCAGGCCATGGCAAGCGGGAAGCTTGGCTTCTTCCATCATTGGGGCAACCAAGCCTCCTGCTTGCTCCAACTCCATGGCTGCTGGCCGCCATCTTGGTTGGGTTAATTTTCATATAGTGGCTCTGGCTGGCTGGTGGGCATGGCGTAAGGTGCAGCGAAGGGATGGTCAATTTGCATGTTTGTCTTTTATTAGTGTAGATATATTAGGAAGAAGGAAATTTTGTCATTTGCAACAATATGGATGGCCATTAAGGCATTATTATAAGTGAGGTAAGTCAGAGAAAAATAAATACTGTATAGTATCATTTATATGTAGAATCTAAGTTGAATTTGTAGAAATTGAGTGTAGAATGGAGGTTAGCAGGGACTGTGGGTTGAGGAAATTGGGAGATATTTAAGGGCAGAAACTTGGCAACTAGAAGATAAACAGTTCTGGAGATCTAATGCACAGCATCATGATTATAGCTAAAATACTGTATTATATGTGTACTTCAAAGTTTCTACGAGACTAGATCTTAATTTTTCCTACCTTATAAAAGAAAATATAATTATGTCATATCATCATATAGATCTATTGAGTCAACATGTACACTTTACACTTACAGAATATTATGTCAATTCTATAGTTTTAAAAAAGAATAAGGAGAACAAAGACAATTTCAAATTAACTTACTTGAACTCAAAGAACTGGTTAGATACAGATATTGAACTGCAATGAGTGAAAGAACCATAGCAAGCAGAGAGGCATGGATCGCTTTTTAAGGTACATTCTTTATAGACTCTTTTGGAGATGCTTTTTTCTACTAGTAAAGCCTCCCTTTCAACCAATCATTGTATATTTGGCATGATCAATGTAAATTTCCTAGATGTGTGCATTTAGTAGCCATGGTCAACATCAGACAGACGTTTTGACAGTTAGTACAACCATTTAAAAAATATTTGTATATTATACTAGTATTACTTTGAAATTACTTGATATATCAAAGCTGGAAGTGTCATACTTCCTGATTTTAAATTTTATATTAAATTTAAACTTCTAAGAGATTTTGGTAAAATCATAAAATAAAATAATAAAATAAAATAAAATAAAATAAAATAAAATAAAATAAAATAAAATAAATAAAATAAATAAAATAAAATAAAATAAAATAATAAAATAAAATAAATAATAAAATAAAATAAAATAAAATAAAATAAAATAAAATAAAATAAAACAACAACAGTATGACATCACTTTTCACAGTTTTCTTGATTTTTAAACCCAGTGTCTAAATAGACTCCATAAATGCTTTATGTAAACAACAAATTTGAATAACAGACAATACTTAATCCAAACTCATCTATGCCACATAACTAAAATAATACATTGAGGGAAACTAGTAGTGCTTCATTGTTTTGGGTTAAAGTGAAATTGAAAATGCACACAGCGTTGCTTTAAAAATAAAGATTTACTTTAGTTGGGCTTTCACACACACATATCTCTAAGGTCAAAATAAATATGTGTGGTTTGCAAGCTTTTCTTTCAGACTTCTAGCACTTTATAGCATCTTCACATTAAAGCTACATCTCACTCCCTTGTTCAGTCTCTTTCATAATATAATGACTTATTTTTTACACACACACACACACATGCGCACACATATATAAAATAGGATAAACATTAAATTACTACATATGATGTATATATAGCATTTTTCATATTTAATGTGAAAATGTAATGGTTATGCAATTAAAGTACTGATGCCTGAAAGAAAAATATATAGATCATATAGGTGGTTTGAAAATATGATCAGTAGTTCTATCTAGCATTTTGGCACAAACTAAGTCTTAAAATTTTCATGTACTTTCTGAAGTTATTGTTAACATGTTTGATGCAATAGAACCCAAATATCAGAATATTTAAATGACAAAACAATTTTTAAAATAATACAATGTATTCTTCTTTCATGTAAACACCTAAACTACTAGTGTGCATCTCTTTTTATTTAGGAGTTGTAATGATGTTACTGAGTACCCAGGAAGAAGTGAGAGAATGAATATACATAACAGGGGCAGGACTTCTGATCTTTCACAATTGATTGGGATCACTAACACAAGTTAGCAGGTGGCAGAAAATAAATATGAAACACCTGTTGCTAAGGTCTGAATTTTTGTGTCCCCTCAAAATTTGGATGTTGAAATTCTCATGATATTGGTAGGTGAGGCCTTTAGGGGGTGATTTGGTTATAAGGAAGGAGCCTCATGAATGAGATTAGTACTCTTATAAAAGAGATCCTACCCAGCTCCTCAACCTTCAGCAACATGACTTTGCAATGAGAGGAGGGCCCTTACCCAATCATTTGCACACTAATTTTGGACTGTCAGCCTCCAGAACTGTGAACAATAAATTCTACTGTTTATAAGCTACCCAGTATGTGGTTTTTTGTAATAGCCCAAACAGAATAAGACACCTCTGCTAAATCCAAACTTAATTTGCCAAATACAGATAATTACAATTTTCAATAAAGACATTTTTTAAAATTGTGTTTACTTTGTATTAAAAATACTGGAAAAATGAACTATGTTATATAAGTAAAAAATCCAGAATTATTAAAATAAAAAGCAATGCTCTATATAATTTGTGTTTGAAGCACCATAATATTTTAATTAACAATGTTTCCTTGGTTATAATAAGACATATCTTGAAATGCTTAAAATACTATGTTAAGAAGAAAACTACCTTTTGAACATTTTTAAAAAATATATTTTATAGTTTTTTATCACTAGCTCATGAAAATTGCTACTATACTAGAATGAATAGACAATTTATTCAATGCAACAAAAGATTATTAGACATTTGAAATTAGGGTAAAAAGAACAATCATTCATATTATTTTATTTTATTTTCAAATAATCCAAAGGGCACACAGGGTTTCAAAACACTAGGTTATGGATATACAAACTGTACTATACAGCCCTGGAAATTTTAATTTGCATGTCTAATTCATAAAAAAGATAATACTTTTGTTTCAAGGAGTGGGCATATTTGTAGTCCTTTGAAACATTTATGGCATACTCTTATGAGTTTGCCACTGCACTAGACTGTACTAGATCATGTTCAAAAAGGTAAATATAGTCCCTATATTTATATTACTTGCATTCTAACAGTAACATAGTTGGACAAATAAAATACAACTACTAGAAAGTCAAGCAATATATATATATATATATATATATATATATATATATATATATATTCTTATTACAATGGTGCTGAATCAAAAGTTACAAAATCAAGTAATAATGAAAAACAAGAAAGAATAATTAGGCCCTAGATTATATTTTGATACTGTTTATGTGTAACCATTGTTAATTTTTCTAACTTCTAAGGGCTTTAAATTATCTGGGAAAGGAGAAACCTGATTTAATTTCTCCAGAGTTCCTCTTAACCATTAAAATAGTATGACATTTTAAAAATTATTATTGTTTGTACACTAATGTTTGTTCCATTATATAGTAATCTCCTTAGAGAAATCAATAATCATGTTTGATAGTGATCATCAAAACACTAATAGTTCATTCACAATATTTATTAAACAGCAATATAAATGCATATACACACACAAATTGTGTTTAGAGTGGTGAGGGAAATAAACATTTTTCTTGTTCTCATGAAGTTTAGTATAGTGGAAGGAAATGAACAATAAATAGGTAAATATATATAAATGCATAAATAAAAATTAATAGCCGAAACCGGTTTGGCTCAGTGGATAGAGCGTCGGCCTGAGGACTGAAAGGTCCCGGGTTCGATTCCGGTCAAGGGCATGTACCTGGGTTGCGGGCACATCCCCAGTGGGAGATGTGCAGGAGGCAGCTGATCGATGTTTCTCTCTCATCGATGTTTCTAACTTTCTATCTCTCTCCCTTCCTCTCTGTGAAAAATCAATAAAATATAAAAAAAAATAAAAAATTAATAACACTGCAGTAAATCTATTGAATAGAACTCTCAGTTTATATACATATATACACTGAGTGCCCAGATTATTATGACCACCTGACATTTGTAGGCAAATTAGCTATAATTTCATGCTGAGGTTGCTCGAGGGCCAGACCATTATAAATAGGGAAGCAGGTTGTTTACCATGACAATAGAAGTGATTTTTTCTGAAGATATGGATAAACAACGTGATTTAACAGCCTTTGAATGTGGGATGTATATGAACGTGAATGGCCAGATTATTATGACCACCTGACGTTTGTAGGCAAATTAGCCGTACACTGCATTGTATGGAATATGGAAGTCGAAGGCCTGTTCGAACACCTTTGCTGTCTGCAGTTACCAAGATAAAACGTCTCCAATTCGCACAGGAACACAAGGACTGGACAGTCGAGCATTGGAAAAAAGTCACGTGGTCCAATGAATCACATTTCCAGTTGCATCATGCAGATGGCAGAGTGAGAATTTGGTGGAAACAGCATGAAAGCATGCACCCCACATGCATGAGTGCAACCCTTCAAGCTGGTGGGGCAGTGTTACGGTTTGGGGCATGTTTTCCTGGCATGATTTGGGCCCTTTAATTCGTGTGGAACAACGTCTGAATAACACAACATACCTAAGTATCGTTGCTGATCAGGTTCATCCTATCATGTTGATGGCATATCCCAGTAATGGCAAACCTATGAAACGTGTGTCAGAGGTGACACGGGAACTCATTTTGGGTGACACGCATCAACAGAGACAAAAAACTGCATAATTCAAATATTTGTCTCTCACAATGGCCAGAGTTGGGCATCACTCGAGTAATATTATTACTCACGTTACTCATGATCAATAATGCAATTCTAAAACCGGATGTAAACATGTACATCGGTGTTGCGTAGCAAAGATACATAGTGAAAACATCCAGGATACAGTGTTCCAATATTGACATTAATATAAATAGGTTAAGAATCGCACTATAAAGAGATTAGTCTTTACTCATGACGTTTTATTTTTACTCGAGTGACAAAATGCCCAATTCTGGAAACGGCCTCGTTATTGTCAACATGTGCCTCGGGTAAGCTTCCCGTGCTTTCGGGTGCATTCAGCAAACAGACGCCCTTGATCGCCATGTTTGTTAAAAGACAGGAGTGGGAGGGTTAGAAGAAAAAGATATGCAGTGCAACAGTGCTCGACAAGACATTCTGCGTGTCGGATAATTGATTACAGCACCATATATTTGTTGGTTATATATACTATCTTTGAATTGTTTTGCACCAGGAGTCAGTGCAACAACACTGCAAAAAGTTAATAGGTAAGAAATCTATCAACCTTTTATAAAAAAAAAAAAAAACACCATGATTTATATTTATTTATTTTTGCAGCCTTGTGATGGAGAATCAAAAATATAAAAGAGCAAGATTGAATGATAAAGGAAGTGGAAGTAGCAGTAGCCGACCCTTTCAAGACATATGGACCGAGATGTACGGGATTGTCGACAGAAACAACAGATCATTGTGCATACTGTGTAATGAAACGGTAGTAAGCAGAACGTGGAATGTAAAGAGACATTTTGAAACTAATCATTGTCAGCTCTTGAAAAAAAGTATCGATGAAAGGAAGGAATACATTTCTAGGCAGCTACACCTCTATAAAAGTAAATCAAATTCCATCATTAAATTTGTAAGATGCTTTACAAATTTAACATCAGCAAGTTACTGTATTGCTCACGCCATAGCTCAGCATGGAAAAGCCTTCAGTGACGGAGAATTTATTAAGGAAGCATTTCTAAGATGTGCACCAGCTCTATTTCACAATATGAAAAATAAAGATGATATTATTAAAAGAATTTCTGAGTTACCACTCAGTAGAAATACTATCAAAGACAGAATAATAGATCTTAACAAAAACGTACATCAATTAAAAAAAGACTTAAATAGTTGTAAATATTTTTCGATTTCTCTTGATGAAACTACTGATGTCACATCAAATGCTCAGTTGGCCATTATTGCTAGATATTCTGATTGTCTCACAATGAGAGAAGAGTTGATAAAGTTAGAATCAGTGCCAATAAGTATATCAGGAAACAAAATATGTAAGGTTGTTATAATAACATTCAATGACCTAAACATTGATATCTCTAAAATTGTGTCAGTCACGACAGATGGGGCACCAATTATGGTGGGAAAAATGTGGGATTCCTGAAATTGTTTGTGGAAGTTATTAGACATCCACTTGTACCTTTTCATTTCATTATCCATCAGGAGGTGTTGTGTGCCAAATCGGGATTCTCAGAATTGAATGATTTAATGTCAGTTGTAACAAAAATTGTGAATTTTATAGCTTCTCGACCCCTTCACAAGCGAGAATTTTCTGCACTTTTACAGGAAGTTGATTCAACCTACATTGGACTACTGATGTTCAATAATGTGAGATGGCTGAGTCGAGGTAAAGTACTTGAGCGATTTGTGGAGTGCTTTGAAGAAATTGCGGTATTTATTGAGAATAAGGATCTGGCAAACTTTCCTCAGATCAATGATCATAAGTGGGTCAGCAACTGGATGTTTTTTACAGATCTCTCTGTTCATATGAATGAACTGAACTTAAAATTACAAGGTTTTGGCAAAAGTATTGACCTTATGTTTGGATACATCAAATCTTTTGAAAGTAAACTTAAAATTTTCAAGCAAGCTATTGAATCTAAAACTTATAAGTATTTTCCTCGGATAAAAAAGTATTTCGAGAAGGCCACTACACTGAATGTAATGGAGTCCATACTTATCTACCAAAATATAGTAAACTCATTCTTTGAACAGTTCAGCGAAAGATTCTGAAAGAATAAAAGAATGTTACAAACTGCACAGGCCCAGCTGCCAGGCCTAGCTGCCTGTTTTATCTCAACTCCCTAGGCTTCCCCCACTAGAGATAGGAACAGAGAGAATGACGCCCTCCCTAAGGCTGTTTCAGGAGATAGCCCCAACAAAGGGCAGGCTGAGTAAACCCGGCTTCAATCAACCTTGAGATAAAACACCAGGCAAGAATGCCCTATCAAGACACGAACCAGACCCCTTTGAAATCTCTTTGTTCTCCTCTCACCCTCCTGCATGCCACCCCCCTCCCTGATGTGTGATTTTGGCATATAAATAGCTGAAAGACCGCTTGCTGGGGGCCCAACTCCTCTACTCCTGCGTGAGTGAGTACGGGTTGAGCCCCAGCGCGCGCTGGAATAAAGCCTCATGCCGTTTGCATCAAGTGACGTCTCCTGCGGTTGATTGGGGTCGCCGTCGGTCGGTGGGACAGAGCGAGGGTCCCCCTGCGGGGTCCTCACATTTGGGGGCTCGTCCGGGATCAGACGGCCACCCCTCATCCGCGGAGCCGACCTTGGAGGTAAGGAGGGCCCCGAGTTGTTTGTCTTTGTCTTGTGTTTGTCAAGCGGTCTGGATTTGAGTGCGCGCTTTCGTTTTCGGTTTGGCAGCCGTTCGGCAACTCGTGAGAGTGGCCGAACAGTGGTCGGTAGACGTGCCTGGAGGACCACAGGTTGCAGCCCTGGGGGACGCCCCAAGGGTGGAGATGCCGGGGACGCCTGGTGGTCTCCTTTAGTAAGGGCGCTGATCGGGTTCAGCTGTTGGATCAGAGATTGTCAGGATCACGCCCGTCTGATTCCGCTATGTGTTTGTGGCAGACGAGGAGGGGGAAGTGGGTCCTCGTGTCTGCAACTTCTGTGTTATTTGTGTTTTTGGTGACATAGGAACTGACTATGGGACAGACTCAGTTTTTCTTCCGCGGGGTCGGAAGGCTGTTCTTAGGTGTCTTTGTTTGTTTGTTTGGTGTCTGTGTTCTTTTGTTTGATTTTGTGGACTCACTGGACGGACGCTATGGGACAGACTCAAACTACTCCTTTAAGCATTATGGTCGTTTTAAAGTCAAGGGCTGGGTCAAACCTGCTTGCCAGCCTCAGGTGTGGTTTTCCAGAACTGCTGAGAACTTGGGACCTTGAAGCTTACTGAATTCAAATGATAAAAAACTTATGTCTTGCATTTTTGAAGGTTATTCTTAAAAATGTTACTGATTGAGAAAAACTGTGTGTTGTGGTGGCTAGATGCCTTTGCTGAATGAATGTCTGGTGAAAGTGTGCGAGTGTGGAGGGAGGGGGCCTGCCCTCTCCTCTCCTTTGTGTGGCTCCACAACTTTGGTCAGGCGGGTACCTGAGTGAAAATCTGTGAAAACAGGTCACCCCTCCCTTGTCTGTCTCTCGTCACCGATCATCATGAGGTCAGGACAAAGTAAACCTGCTGTTCTTAATTACATGTTGAAAAATTTTTTAAAGGAATACAATAGAGATTGTAAAATTAAAGTGAATTCTAAAACACTGAGGAAGCATGAGTGAACAGCTGTTTGTTTGTGTGGAACTAGCCAATTTGCTACCAAAGGGGGGGACTGGATGCAGTCTTAACTCCTCCAGTAGGTTCTCACCAAAACGTTGGTCAAGAATTCTGTTCTGGGACATGGGTGCCAGGAGTGCCCCCATGCCCGTCTGGGGAGTTGGGCATTGTTTTGTTTATCTGCTCAGCTTCAGTCTGGGCTAGTCTACTGAGAGCGTGAATACGAGTGTTTATCTATTTTGGCTGCCCATTACTAGTCTGTGTAAAGTGAAAATTACTTTGATTTATTTTGCATTTCTGTTAATTCATCTGGCTGAACGTTTGGACTGGACCCGCGGTGGGCTGCAAGAATCTCTAGCAGTTCTCAGAGTCTTTTGCTCGCCACTACAGAAGGAATCAGCCCACTTAGTTAATATAAATTTCTGTCTATCAGTTGCTCTTTGCTCTTACCTGGGTTGTAAATCGCTGTAATTCCAAGATTGCTTAGTTCTGAGATTGCTTATAAAAGAGTAAAAGAAAAAAAAAATCTGTGAGGAAAAGCAGCCTGGGCTGAGAGAAGTGGGGGGGGTGGCAGTTATGCTGCTGGCTGCAAACCTAACAGGTCTTATCAATGAACTTCAAGGTTACAAAAAGTAACTGTAAGCACAGTCTTTCTCTGCCCTGGTTTATTCTTTTAACCCCTCCAATGCTGAATCAGACCGATACCTGTTCTTAGTTTTATCACAAAAGGTCTAGATATATCTTAAGAGTAAAAGTACATTTAAAATATGTTCATAAATATTAATCTAAAATTGCCGAATGTTCACCTTTGGTAATCATTAAAGGATTAAGGTTTCTAAGAATAAAATAAAACAACAACTGAACTCCCGCTAGAAAAGCGGAGGAGGAACAAAGCTAGAATCCACAGCCCCCCTGGTGATTTAGAACTGTTTGCCAGGTAGACTCAGCCCCTGAGAGCCAGGTCAAAAGAAAGGGGGGGGCTGAATGCCTGAGCTGCCCGCAAGGCCCGGAAGCCCCTGGTGGAGAAGAGGCGTGTGCACAGTCAAGGAGAGCCTACAGGAGCTGCAGCAGCTGCTGGCGGGCACCTGCGGGCCAGAGCTTGTGGGCGCGAGCAGCTGCAGGCAGAAGCCAGTGAGCGCTTCGCTGCCGGCTACATCCAGTGAACCCCTGCTTGAGTCCATACCACTGCAAAAGGGCAGCGGCTTTCCGGGATTTGCTGGGGGACGCTCTGGCTGGGCCCCTGGGAGACCCTAGGCTGGAAGAGGAGGGGTTAATATCTCCTTCCAGTGCGCTCCCTTGAAAGAGGCCTGGTTGCTGCTCTGCCACAAAGGGAACTGGTAAAAAGGCAAAAAGCAGGGCCCTAAGGGTTAACAAAAAAAGGCACTCTCCCTGGACCTGGGAGCTATCAGGACTTTGAAATTCTCCAAGAGAGGAGGAGGAGTCTGACTCAGACTGGCCGAAACCTCGTTGGGTTAGAAAAACCGGAGGCTGCATATTGAACTTATAGGCTGCAGGTTGCTGGGCAGATGTCCGAGCCCAGTTGTGTAGAGGTTAGCTGCCTCTGTGCAGCAAACAACCTTCTCCTGTGCCAGAATACATTTTAAGAAAATAGAATGCATAATAGACCAGTAAGCTGGGACAAGTAAAATAGGGAAACTGAGCAGAAACCACTTTTGCCCCAGATGACTCAGCACAGCCTTGCCTAGGTGAAGAGACCTCTCCAATGATCCTGTCCTTAGCAGTGCCGAGAGAGAAAGAATGAAGACTTTATACCCCCCAGCCAAAGGCCCCCACATCTGTTCTTGTCAGGCCCCCATCAGGGGACTTGGGCAGTGTTCCTGTTATCTGCCAAAATTCCCAAGACTGTAAAAGTACTTGTTCACTGAAAAGGTGTAAATATGGATGTTTATTTGATGTTTATATGTCTACTTAGGTGTAATTATTTGTAGATAAATAAAACCTCTGGATAATTTTCTGGTGATTCTGGAGCAGCCTATTCAGTCTTGACAGAGCCAATGGGACGAGTAACATCTATGAAGACACCAGTTCTAAGAGCCACCGGACAAACTGCCTTTTTCCTTGGACATCAAAGAGGACTGTGGACCTCAGAAAGAACACGGTAACTCATTCGTTTCTAGTCATGCCAGAATGCCTGTACCCCTTACTTGGATGTGATCTCTTACAGAAATGACAAGCCACCTATAAGCTTGTTCGAGATGCCCTGCCAGTGCCACCTCGGACTCTGTACATCCTTTCCAGCCTGGGGACTCGGTATAGGTAAAGAAGTTCACAACCCCAGGACTCACCCCAACTTGAAAAGGACTATTCCTGCAGAAAATTGCATAATAGACTCAGATGATGCCTGCATCTCCATAAACATGGCTTCAGAAAGACAAGGACAATTTTACCTTATATAGAAAGGTCAAAGTATGGACTTTAGTCACCTCCCTAAAACGTTTGTATAGCCCTGCCATATCTCATGTTTAGTAGCAGAGGATTTGACTGCCTGAAGAGGCCATGATGCCAATATTATGTTATTATGTTTCATTGTATTAATGTGTTGTATTAACCTTCAATTCTCTTACAGGTTTAAATGCAGCTGTAACTGGCAAATATCCAGTCTCCCATACTGAGGAACATTGCTATAGCTATGTGTTAGCTGTCCTGGAAGGGGACTATGTGGGGTGAACTCCAAAAGTAAAGGGTGTCTAGCTGCCAAGAGGGCAGGTGCCCAACTGGGCAAAGGAGAATACCCATCAGGTTTTAGTCTCTATCGAGAGACAGTTGACAGTTGGCAGCCTGTATACTATCTTTTGGGCCTGTTTGACCATGCCCATGTCAGAGGTGACACAAAACCTCAACTGTAGAAAACTGGTAAAAGCCTGTTTGGAATAGAAGGCCTAAGGCATGGTTATGCATTTTTTAAGGACATAGAAAGAAGGTTTAAAGGCTAATTTGAAAGCATGAAATTTAAAAAAGGTTGTATATGTGATAAGAAGGAGAAGAGAAATGTTAAAAGAAAATTAATCAAATGATACAGGCCAGTAAGTCAGAAAGAGTAAATAATTTACATTCTGCCTCCCTAAACAGAGGGTAAATAGTTATGCCAAAGTACTTAGGGAAAATGATAAAAGAGCAGTAACAAGAAAAATCAGAGGATCTTAGAGCAGATCAGTATGTTTTTCTCCTTATATAATTCCTCTGAAATTTGGCAATGCTTAATAAGTCATGGCAATACATTTCTTTGCATAAATTCAATAAGACCAGTTTCCAGTAGTGGTTTTATTTAATGAAAACTTTGACTGGAGTATCATGTTTTAAAGAGTTCTGTCTGAGTTCTGAAGACTTGAAGTCAATAAAAGTGCCACAGGAAAAGCCTGGTATCCTGCTTGGGAGCCCTGAAGATGGCTGGCGCTGAAGCGTCAGGCCCATGCCCTACCATCACTGGCGGTTGGTAAGAGTAGAAGGGGAGCAATAAGGATGCCTCTGCATCCCTGCGGAACCCCATACACTCTGGGCCGCAACAAGTAGGAGGGCTACTGAGATGGGCCTTAAAGCCTAGAGCGTGGGCTCAGGTGGAGTTGCTACAGGTGAGGGATTCACCTAACGCAGCAGATACAGCAGGCAGGCCTGATGGCAGCTGGATGGCTTGGCTTCCTGGCCCTACGGGGCACATTAAGATTCAATCATGAAATTCCAGCACAGGTAGTCAGTTACCATTCTTGTTGTGTTTATGCAAACATCAGGCCAAATTGAATACAGTAAATAAATTGGTCTTGATTTGGCTTTTTGATAGCCATAGAGGAGTTTTAAGAAGAAAAATCCTATTTCAACAGAGGTTATTAAAACTGAAATGTTTTCTTTCCCTCCCACCAGACCATTGTTACAGTTTGTCTCTGCCAGGTCACAAGCCCACCTCCTTCTGTGCCCAGGCCTCATCGTCCCTCTGACAGATAGCAAGGATCTCTTGGCTCTGAGAGAAACTTCTGTCCCTCCTCAGCACGAAGCAGCTACAGAAGAGAATTCAACGCCCATTTTCCCTGAAAGAATTCAGAGCCAGGATCCTTGAGGTAATATAGTAAGCAGTTAGACAGACATGAGCAGAGCAAGGATGATGGGCCAACTGGCACTGACTCCCCAGAAGCAGGAGGGAACTAGGCTGCAGACAAAGCAGCCCAGGAGGCTGCCCTAAAACCAGTGGGGCCTTTACAGATTCTAGTGACTCTTCCAGACCCTGTACTACTCATCTCACCTGTTTACTCAAGTTCTTTCAGGCTTTACAGTCTACCCAGAAAGCAGACCAGAAGCACATCCAAGATGTTCTGCCTGTATCTGGTTCATCCCTTCCAACCTGGTGACACTGTTTGGGTAAAGAAATTTGCCACCCAAGGACTGAAAGGACCACCCCCACGGCAGTCAGGTCGACGGGATCCCGACGTGGCTTCATCACACCCGGCTTAAGACAGCCCAGGCAAAATAGAGAAGTCCAGGACTCAGTGGACCCTCATATCCACCCTTATGGGTCCTCTTATTATATTGCTTTTAATTCTTACTCTTGGGCCCTGTATCTTAAACCGACTGGCCACCTTTATCAGAGAAGGAATAAGTGCTGTGCAGGTACTAGTGCTCAGGCAGCAATACCAGTCTCTCCGCCAGAGAGATAGTTTCGAAAAGGAATGTCTAGAGACAGAAGTTCCATGATTAGAACTTACCAAAAAGCAAATGGGGGAATGAAAGAATAAAAGAATGTTGCAAACTGCACAGGCCCAGCTGCCAGGCCTAGCTGCCTGTTTTATCTCAACTCCCTAGGCTTCCCCCACTAGAGATAGGAACAGAGAGAATGACGCCCTCCCTAAGGCTGTTTCAGGAGATAGCCCCAACAAAGGGCAGGCTGAGTAAACCCGGCTTCAATCAACCTTGAGATAAAACACCAGGCAAGAATGCCCTATCAAGACACGAACCAGACCCCTTTGAAATCTCTTTGTTCTCCTCTCACCCTCCTGCATGCCACCCCCCTCCCTGATGTGTGATTTTGGCATATAAATAGCTGAAAGACCGCTTGCTGGGGGCCCAACTCCTCTACTCCTGCGTGAGTGAGTACGGGTTGAGCCCCAGCGCGCGCTGGAATAAAGCCTCATGCCGTTTGCATCAAGTGACGTCTCCTGCGGTTGGTTGGGGTCGCCGTCGGTCGGTGGGACAGAGCGAGGGTCCCCCTGCGGGGTCCTCACAATTCAACCAATTTAGAAGCCTAGAACAGACCATTAAAATAATTAAGTATCTGGATGTAGTTGTTTACAGTACTTTGAAATTAAAGGATTTCCAATGGATGCAAATTGATGATTTAGAGATGCAACTTGCAAATTTTCAAGTTAGCATTTGAACTCATGTGTTTGTCGACTTAAGGTCGAAACTTGAAAATCTGGAACGAAATCATTTGAATAATGAAGAAGAGTGCAACTACGAACAAGAAATTTTGAGTCCTTGGAACAGAGTACCTGACACTTTCAGCAACATAAAAAATCTAGCGATGGCTTTGCTAACAATTTTTTCATCAACATATTTTTGTGAGACTTTGTTCTCAGCATTAAATAATATTAAAATGAACAAAAGAAACCGGCTAACAGATGAAGTTAGTGGCGCTTGCTTGGCCTTGAAGTGCACCAGGTATGAACCTGCAATCGAAGAATTAGCAGACAAACTTCAGCACCACAAAAGCCACTAATTTCTAGTTTTCATACCATTTGATTATCATTGTTTTTATTATTATTATTTTTTCCTAAATGTACATTGTTTTTCTGTTTTTGTTCATTTTATACATATTTTTTGGTTGATTTTTCTTTGTTAAATGGCATTTAAATATATAAAATAAATATCAAAATATTAATTTTTTTTACTATGGTTGCAACAACGAAACAAAGATTATAAAGGAAAAAAAAAGCAAAGAAAAGAAAAAAATAAAATAATACTATAGGACATGAGACCAAAAACCTTGAGAGGATATAAAGAAAAAGGAAGAAATACCAAGAATAAAAAAGAGACTATGATAGCAAGAAGGAAGCTAATAGAAATAAATTAAGAATTAAAAAAAGGAAACATAAAATAAATGAAATAATAATAGTATATTTAGAAAGTAATAATAATCAACATTTTAAAGTATAAGTAGGAAAAGAAAATAGAAAAATAAAATAAGAAAAGTTAGTAATAACAATAAAAAGAAAAGAGAAAGACAAAAAGAGAATAGAATGAAAGAAAGAAATGAGAGATATGCAAGAAAAAAGAAAAGAAAAAAATGTGCGTGCACGCATGTGCGTGCACGCATGTGCATGCACACACGCACATACACCTTTGGGTCTGCTATTTGTGGAGCTCAATGTATTTTGTTCTGATGTTGTTGAATCTGGTCCCTTGGTGGGCCTCCCTGGAGCTTCTCTGGTGCAGGCCTATGTGAATCACTGTTCCTTCCTCCCCTGGGCAACCTGACTGAGTCCTTCTAGGCTGGAGCCCTGAGTAGTCCAGCAGGAGGGGTCTCCTTAGCCTAGAGCAGTGGTTCTCAACCTTCCTAATGCCGCGACCCTTTAATACAGTTCCTCATGTTGTGGTGACCCCAACCATAAAATTATTTTTGTTGCTACTTCATAACTGTAATTTTGCTACTGTTATGAATCATAATGTAAATATCTGATATGCAGGATGTATTTAGGCTACCCCTGTGAAAGGGTCATTCGACCCCCAAAGGGGTCGCGACCCACAGGTTGAGAACCACTGGCCTAGAGGTTAGATCTGCCTCTGATTCACTGTTCTGAGCTGTTTCCCCTTTCCCCATGAAGCTGGGATCTGTGAGGATATCCTGGTCTTGGCAAGGATGGTTTGATCAGATTTGTGTTAGGGTTGGTGCCAGTAGCTTGTAGGAGAGGAGCCAGGTACTTCCTCTCCATCCAATGCCTCAGCCCTGCCTGGCTTGCTGGCACATCCTCACTGCCACCTGCAGGGGCACAGATTTCTTGCCCTGGGCTGTCCCCCTTGCCTCAGGTTGCTGCAAGCAGTCAGATGTTCTGCTAGTGGGAGAGAGGGCACCTCCCCTGCTCCAGGTAGGAAGGTCTAATTCTCCTTTCAGGTCCTACTGTCCAGTCCTCTTTCTGCTCACAATTCCTCTAAGAAATAAAGGGTCCCCCAGACTCAGTGCTGGATATGTCCTTCAGGTCTCTCCATGGAGGCTGACCCTCAGCTCCACTGTGTGGCCCTTCCTGCTGACATATCAGGGTGAACGTGCCAGGCTGGATGGTGGTAGGGTGCTAGCTACTCTATCCAGGGACTTTAGCACCAGGCTTCCACAGCTGCATCCACTTCACAGTCTCCACAGCCAGTGCCCACTGGCCTGTCCGAGGCACCCCCATCTTATCCACAGATCTGCAGCCTGTTAGTCTTCATCCGGTCATCAATTCCAGCAGGTCCTGCTCTGTGGAGGCTACAGCCCCCTTCCCAGCCTTCAGCACAGTTCCTTCCCCAACCTCTGGTTGTGGGGCCACTGGTGCAGTGGAGGTGCATGGCCACAGTCTGGTGGGTGAGGTCTGCAGCCAGGGCGAGGTCCAGGCCATCATGCATATCTGGCCAGGGCCATGATGCCTGGTTGGGGTTTGTGGCAGGCACGGGGGATCCACAGTAGGATCCGTGGCGGGCATGTGGTCAGTGTTATGCCCAGATTTCAAGATCCCCAAGGAAACCACACCAGGGAACTAGCCAGTCTGATGCAAAAGCAGAGGGTCTCTTATACAAGCTCGCTTGGTACCCCCTTGCCTCCATTACTGGGTGCAAGAGAGATCCCCGAGTCCCAAGAGAACAGAGAATTTATAGGGCTTGGGGTCGGGGGTTGGGGCAGGGTGCAGCTAGGGTCTGGTTACACAAAGACAGGGGGGGTGGCCAGCATACTTTTGGCCTTGGGCTAGTTTCCCCCGCTTTCCCATTGGCCGAGATAAGGGCAGGCTGAGTAACTGATACACCCTGCGGCTTTTTCTTGGAAGAGGGGTTAAGGACACAGCCATCAGCCCTGCTCTGTCCTTTCTTTCCCCCCTTGTCTTGGAACTTCCGGCTCAATCATGAGATGGACTGCATTTCTATTCCACCGTACTGGGCACACAGAACTATCAATTGAACTATTCTTATAAGCTTAACAAATGGTCTGGTGGAAGGGAAAGAAACCATTTTAGCTTTAACAACTTCTATTGAAATAGGATTTTTCTTCTTAAAATTCCTCCATGGCTATTAAAAAGCCAAATCAAGATTAATTTATTTACTGTCCTGATGTTTGCATAAACACAACAAGAATGGTAACTGACTACCTTTGCTGGAATTTCATGGTTGAACCTTAATGTGCCCCGTAGGGCCAGGAAGCCAAGCCATCCAGCTGCCATCAAGCCTGCCTGCAGTATCTGCTGAGTTAGATGAATCCCTCACCTGTAGCAGCTCCACCTGAGCCCACGCTCCAGGCTTTAAGGCCCATCTCAGTAGCCCTCCTACTTGTTGCGGCCCAGAGTGTGTGGGGGTTCCGCAGGGATGCAGAGGCATCTTTACTGCTCTCCTACTACTCTTACCAACCGCCAGTGATGGTAGGGCATGGGCCTGACGCTCCAGCACCAGCCATCTTCAGGGCTCCCAAGCAGGATACCAGGCTTTCTTCGTGGTCTTAGTGGCTTCAAGTCTTTAGAGTTCAGACAGGGCTCTTTAAAACATGATACTCCAGTCAAAGTTTTCCGTTAATAAAACCACTATTAGGAATCAGTCTTATTGGATTTATGCAAAGAAACGTACTTATTTAAGCATTGCCAGATTTCGGAGGAATTACATAAGGAGAAAAACATACTGATCTGCTCTAAGATTTTCTGACTTTCCTTGCTAATTCCTTTTCATGGATTTAAAACAAAACAGTAATTGTTGGTATAAAATCTTCTTTCTATGCATAACCATGCCTCAGACCTTCTATTCTAAACAGGCTTTTTCCAGCTTTACTACCCCTGGCATGGGCATGGTGACTCAGGCCTGCAAGACAGTATTACAGGCTGTCAACTGTTAGCTGTCTCTCAACAGAGACCAAAACCTGATGGGCACCCTTCCCTGCCCAGTTGGGCACCTGCCCTCTTGGCAGCTGGACACCCTTTACTTTTGGGGGTCACCCCACACAGCTCCCTTCCAGGACAGCCAACATACATTCAAACCTGCAAAAGAATCAAAAGTTAATATAACATATCAATACAATGAAACATAATATTGGCATCATGACTGCTTCAGGTAGCCAAATCTTCTACTAAACATGTGATCCTATAAATGGTCCTTGTCTCTTTGGAGCCATGTCCATGAAGATGCAGGCATTATCTAAGTGTATTACACAGTATTGTGGAGGCTCCTGGTGACAGGAGCGATCGCGAGTCATGTTACCGGCATCAGGCAGGTCAAGCACTCCGTAGCTTGAGCTTGAGCGGGTTGCGTTGATCTCGATAGATCGATGCTCCATTTTGTGATGAAGTCTTTCCGGATGGACCCAGGTCGCGACACCGTCTACCTTGAGAGCGGTGGGGGTCTTCAGCACCACAGTTTAGGGACCCTTCCAACGTGGCTCTAGGGTCTCCCAGCAGTGCCTTCTGATGTAGACCCAATCTCCTGGTCTGTGCTGATGAGGAGTTGGGGTTGGGCAGGTCTCCTAGATGGCGCGGAGGCCCGGCCAAATGTCCTCGTGCGCCCTCTGGAGCCCTCTCAAGGAAAGAGATTGTTAAAGAAAAGCCACCCAGTCCTCGCCAGTCTCTGAGTCAGATTCCTCCTCTCTTGGAGAACTTCAAAGTCCTGATGGCTTCCAGGTAACCCTGTTTATCAGTTACAGCGCTCTGCTTATTTGTCTTTCTACCAGTTCCCTTTGTGGCAGAGCAGCAACCAGGCCTCTTTCAAGGGAGTGCGCTAGAAGTGGGTATCAGCCCCTCCTTAGCTAGCAGCAACAGGTACCAAACCCTTTCAGTACATTTGACCAGCTTCATTCCCACCCACCTTTACAGATTCTAAGGCCCATTGTTTTCCTTTAACCAGCAAGCTAAATGACACTGGCCTGCATTATTTAATTCAGCACAGGCAGGGGGAAGGGCCCATGAAATCTCTGCCCTAAGGAACTGTGAGCCCCACCCTTAAATGTCCCAATCAGACTAGAAAAGTCACAAATATCTTTTAAATCTACCCCAGAATTCCAAAATCCCAACCTACCACAGAATATATTTCCACACTTACATGAACAAATAATTATATCCAAGTAGACATACTTACATCCTTTACTTTTACAGTCTTGGGATCTTGAGCAGGTAACAGGAACACCGCCCAAGTCCCCTGATGGGGGCCTGACAGGAACAGATGTGGGGGCCTCCCTTTCCCACGTCCCAGGATGGGATTCTTGACCTATGTCTCATCCAGATAGAAACGGTACTCATATTGAACAAGGAAATCAAGACTAAATAGACACGATAACTAGATACATTCCCCATTAAGAACTTTGAGGTGCATGCCACATTTATACCACAAAATACCAACAAATCAGTTTCAGTTGTGTCAAGATACAGAACAAGTCCCTGAACAGAAGTGGTAGAAAACTGCCTAGGAATGCTTCTTTTCTATCTTTCTAAAAGATCGGCCAGATTCGAACCCTTAGCCAGTCCGAGTTTTGACTTCCCTCCGGAAGTCCCAGAGACGGTGAATACCATCTAGAAGCCATTCCTCCAGATACAGGACAAGTCCCTTAAAGATTCTTGATAATGTACATCAGTAATCCATTTATACAATCCCCTAAAAGTTAAAGAGGAAGGAAAGAACCATTCAATGTCCTTCAAGAGCATTAAACACATTGGATCCTCTGACGTTTCAGGGGTACCAAGGAAGGAGAAGTTAGGCCATGTCCAGCCCTTCTCACAATCCATCATTAGTGACCAGTCCCAGCTCACTGGTATATCATCCATTTAACATTTCTCTTTTCCTCCTATCACACCAAGGCCATGCTTTCCAGGTAGCTAGAACTCTTAGCCTTAATTCTTAGGTGATTAGTAATACATTTTAAGAGACACAGAAATTTCACTAGTTAAGCAGAGACAGCATGCAATTTAAACCACAGCTTTGGGGAAACACATTATCTAGAATGTAGGTTAAGCTTAGGCATATATTAGCTGTTTATACCTTTTATAATCATTTTAAAGAATATCAATTAAATTTAAACTGGTCCTTGCATCAAAAATCTTCAGTTGAGGTCACAAAATCAATCCTCTCTTCTCAATCAGATCAATAAGCAAAAGCATTTTCAATTAATAGATTAACTTCTATCATTTAGACTTCATACTAGGCATACTTAGATCAACATTTCAGTATTATAAATTTCAATGCTTTTAGATGATTTGAACTTAAAAGTTTTAAATTTCCAGCCAATAAGCCTGGCATAGCTGCTAAATTTCAAAATGGTCACAATTTTCCTGCTGGGCAAGTCATAGCTATTCATATGTAAACTTGACTATCAACTTCCTGGTGGTACTTGCCTCAGGGCAGGAAATTTCAAAAGAGCTACTTTAAATGGCCTTGGGAAACCAGACTGTATTTCTTTTTCAGGTTCATCTTCACCATTTTTAAGGCCAAAACAGTCTCGGGTTTTTATTCTGTACACAGCAAAAAGTCAAGTTCAGCTCAAAACTATGTGCACTCGTTTTTAAACTGGCCTTTTCCCTTTACATGTGCACAGAAATCCCAGATGCATTTATAAATTTGTAAAAGCTTTTCAATTACAAGAAGGATTTTAATTTTAGAATACTTGGGGAGGGGGTGACCTGTTTCCACAGACCCTCACTCAGGCGGCCGCCTGACCGCCACACAAAGGAGGGGGGAGAGCAGTCCCCCTCCCTCCACACTTTCACCAGACATTCACTCAGAGTTTAAAAAATCCATTCAATTCCTAACAACTTCCCCATTCCGGAGGGAGCTCTAAAGCCTTCCCCAATCTCCTTGAAATGATTAATCACAATACCCAAAGGAGCAGTATGAGTCCAACACAATGTCCATCCAGCAAGTCCACAAAATAAAACGGAAACACAAACAACTAAAGGGCCTAAGAAAGTACAGCCTTCCAACTCCATGGAAGAAAAAAAAAAAAAAAAAAAAAAAAAAAAACGAAAGCTAGACGATGGCTGCGCGCCAACCAGTGGGAGCGACCCGCCTTTTCTCAGATGGAGGGGTTCCTACAGACCTTCCGACTCCATGGAAGCGAAAATGCCCCCCTTCAGATGGAGGATCGAGGCGTCCCCCGACTCCTCCCACCTGTCTCAGATTGAGGGGGTTTCTATAGACCTTCTGACTCTGCGGAAGCAAAGCTATACCCCTCCAGATGGAGGATTGAGGCGTCCCCCGACTCCTCCTGCCCTTGATCCCCTAGATCATGCGGGCGATTATGATTACAGATTTCAGAAGTGAGCTCACACAGGATAGATACAAAACATACAACGACACACAAACACCTACCGCGGTCATTCAGGCCCTCCGGACTGGGGGTCCCTCAATGGTGTTGGGGATCCAGGCGAGCCCCCAAAATGTTATGCCCAGATTTCAAGATCCCCAAGGAAACCACACCAGGGAACTAGCCAGTCCGATGCAAAAGCAGAGGGTCTCTTATACAAGCTCGCTTGGTCCCCCCCTTGCCTCCATTACTGGGTGCAAGAGAGAGCCCCGAGTCCCAAGAGAACAGAGAATTTATAGGGCTTGGGGTCGGGGGTTGGGGCAGGGTGCAGCTAGGGTCTGGTTACACAAAGACAGGGGGGGTGGCCAGCATACTTTTGGCCTTGGGCTAGTTTCCCCCGCTTTCCCATTGGCCGAGATAAGGGCAGGCTGAGTAACCGATACACCCTGCGGCTTTTTCTTGGAAGAGGGGTTAAGGACACAGCCATCAGTCCTGCTCTGTCCTTTTAGTCAGTCCTGGGCCACAGTGAGTCTGGCTGGTGCCAAGGCTGCAGCTACTCCCGCAGCTTCTTCCAGAATAGGACCCCACATTTCCTCCAAGATAGCGTGTTCCACAAGCTTGAACTGCAAGAAGTGCTGCCAAGAGGCTGTGGTGGCAGCAGCGGCTCCCTGGACAGAAGAGCCCAAAAGGCCCATCACCTAGTCTCCGTATGATCCAACTGACACTCACTCATGCTTACACACCTTCGCACATCTGCACACTCGCCCACTCACTCACACTCACCCTCACTCCGGTTCTTCCCCAATGACATGTTTTGTTTTGTTTTTCATTCAGGTGCTTAACTTTAAGTTTAATTTGCAAAGGGGCTGCTATTTATTAAGGTCAGAGTGAGTAGGATTTTTGGAGGAATGCGATGATTGACATGTTCTGTTCAGTTGGAAATGATAGTGAGCTAACCAATTTTGACTATGAGTATTTGCTACTGTGAAAAGGGCATTGAGGGTAGTTTTGATAAGTCCATGCTCATTAAGCACTATAATATCTAGTGGAGCTAATTGTGGTCAGTGCTCACCAAACACAGGATAATCATTTGCCAGGAAAATTAAGAAATTAATATATGATTCATAATTAATATACTTACCATATATGTCATTAAATAATAATCATACCAAATTTTGAAAGGAGTTTTCAGGGGTGAAATAGGCAGGGTTAGGAAATTTTAGAAATTAAGGGTTCTTTGGAAAAAGCACAGGCTACAGAGCTGCAGAAGGCATATTTCCGTTGAATAAGGGAGCTGGGAGCTGCAGAAGGTACATTTCCATAGAATAAGGGAGCTGGGAGCTGCAGAAGATACACATTTACAAAATAAAGGGAAGGAAGCTCCTCATTTAGAGAGGGAAGAAGAAAGCCTGAAGGGAATGGGAACAATAAGGGAGAAGAAGAGGAGAGCCTCAGGTACCTCAGGTGAGGTTTGAGCTCTGGAGTTGCTATAGTGACCAAATCGAAAGGGATAGTGACCAATCAGAGGGGATATCAAGGCACAAAGAACTGCAGCCTTTATAAACTGTAGAGAAAAGGGACTCGGTGAGACTCTTTCCCCCTCACCACCTGGGAATCTTTGCTTGTTTCTCAAAAAATTTCCATCTTTTGCTATACCATCTTTCCTCAGTGGTTTCATTCTTCCACTCTACCGGACAAGAATCCGGGAATCATCCTGCCCAGAGGAACACCACACATTCCAGTCCCATTTTCCCTTATTAATTTCATTTTTCAAAGGTAATCATTGCCAAAAATATTTTTCCATTTGT
Source organism: Myotis myotis (assembly GCF_014108235.1). Classification (NCBI taxonomy): domain Eukaryota; kingdom Metazoa; phylum Chordata; class Mammalia; order Chiroptera; family Vespertilionidae; genus Myotis; species Myotis myotis. The sequence goes on along the minus strand of NW_023416335.1, from coordinate 63,384,984 downwards.
TTTCCAAAGCCAAATTATCATTCAACACACAAAAATTAACATTGCATTAAGGGTTAGGCATACATTGGTAAACAAAATAATTATTTCTTCTTTTAAAAAGGTCACAATTTAGTTGCATACATTTGGAAAACATTTAAAGTTACCTTAAAAGGGTTTGTTTGCATTCCAGTATTGAAACTGAGAGGTAACGCAGAGCAACTCTCTTAGCACTCATTAAAACACTTTACTAAAGCCTTAATAATCTAGCAGTACACTTTGGTTGTAAACAACAGGAGAAATATCAAAGGAGCAAAAGAATCCTAAAACAACATTAAAGGTCAGTTTAACATTAAAGATTAGTCTCAGAAGAGAGAAATAATCAATAATGGAAATGAAGCAGTTAGCAACTCTTTTAAAGTCAACTCTCCAGTAAAATCCCTTTCAACACAAGAGATTGCTAAGAATGCAAAGTAAGAAAAAGAAAACTGGGACAATATAGTCACATAAGAAAATCTGTTTCTTAACAATGCATTTTCTTTTGTTTTACCAAGGGTTTCCCAAATTTATTTAAGTAAATCCTAAATGGATTTGATGAAATAAACCCAGGAATGAATGTGTGACCAGAATGTAAAAAAAAAAAAATCATCCACTGGCTTTTGTTCCTGCCACGTGGGGAAGAGAAGTAATTTTAAAATGAAGCAATATAAATAGCTCAACAAAATAAATTAAAAAACAATGTCCAATCTTAATAGTGAACAAATGAATAAAACAAACAAAAACCCTGAAGAATGTTTTGCTTACCTAACTTTCAGTGATAGGCTGGATGGGGCAGGAAGAGGTATATGTAGCCCAGGAAGCAGTCTTTCTCTCCCTTAAGTCTAAGGGCCCCTCCAAACCACCACTACCCCAGGACACCAGGGTAGTAGTAAATATTAACCACACATTTTCTAGTTCATGAGTTCTGATGTGACATTATGCCAACCCCAGGATCCTGCTAGGCTTTATTCACTAGGCTTAATCTGATGATCCTTGAGGGTGGATTATAGTGTTGTTTTAATGGTGTGTTGATTTTTTCTGTGTTTTCTTTGAATTCTTTATTTTAAACTAGAGGCCCGGTGCACAAATTTATGCACGGGTGGGGTTCCTTGGCCTGGCCAGTGATCGAAGCCTATCAGAGGGCCAGCCAGCTGGGGGGAGGGACTATGGGAGGTTGGCTGTGAGAGTGCACTGACCACCAGAGGGCAGCTCCTGTGTTGAGCATCTGCCCCCTGATGGTCAGTGTGCATCATAGCGACTAGTCAACCGGTCATTCTGGTTGTTCGGTCATAACAGTCGCTTAGGCTTTTATATCTATAATGAGTGACCATCTCAAGTCTAATTCTCATTATTAATGCTCTTCCAATTTCCTGGTTTGTCCATCTTCACCTTCAATAGTTGATTCAATTATCCACTCAATTACAAAGCCTTTTGCAAACACAATGTTCTCAATTCCCATGTATGTTTAATTACATTCTCTTTGTGCCTCCTTTGTTCCCCATATGCACTTAGAATCTAAGTCTTAGATGGTAGTATCTGAAGCTATTTATTACACTTCTTTGCAAACCTTATGTTTTTGTCTGGTGTGAGGTCCTATTATTTATAATTCCAAACAGTGACTGTCACATAACATTTGCTTAATAGAGATTTGTTATAACAAATAATTAAATTATTAAGTAACATTACAAAATTCTAACTCAATGGGGACTATCCTTATTCACAGTACTTTAATATATTTACTTAGAATCACATTTTTCTGCCCAAAATAACCTTCTCAATAGAGAAAAAAACTTGAGTATCTTAATAAATGCATCTCTTGAATCATTCTTGCAGAAAAGTTAACTTGGCTAAGCAAAATCCCTGGCAGATAGAAACTCAAATTAAAAAAAAAAAAAATCAAGTAGCTATATTTTGAAGGATGAGTAAGTGTAGAAGAAGAGAAGACACAAAATGGAAGGAACTTTGATAGTAGAACCACATTTTGAAAGACCTGACAAAAGTATGAGGACATTCAATTCTCATTATTTTGGCACATGAGAAGTTGCTAAGTAAATGGTTGCATGGAAATACTTTCAGTTGCCTCCAAATGTCAATTATCATTTTATTCCATAATTACAGAATGTTTTACTGAAAATAGGTCTGCTCAGAAGAAAGACTACATTTTCCAGTGGCTAAACAACAAAGTTTAATCAATCTGATGAGGTGGGAATTTCATATCATGTAGAAACTTTTGTTAAACTTTTCAAAGAGGAGAGGACATTAGCAAGGGCAGGTTGATCATTGCAACCTGTTGAGCATATTGAGTTATTCTTCAGTTTGCAAATGTTTTTCTCTGCAAATAGAAAAACTGATGTTCATCCAAGTTAGCATACTACATACACTCCCTGAGAAACTTGGAGGTAACATCACTATCTTTCTTGATGATTACCTTTCAAACAGGTGGTTCTAGGTTCTTGAGAGAGACATTCATGGGTTGTAAACTTCACTAGGCTGGGGGATTTACATACATTCCAAGGGGATAGAGGAAGAATTTGCAATTACAAGTTTTCTAAAGGAAATGCTCAAACAAAAGAGAGGTTAGGGACCTATAGTCAGGAAGAAGTTATCTAAATTTCAGTCAAATTGAGAGGAACATTAAGATAGTTTTTGTTGTCTTAGCAACAACCAACAATGTATTACCAAAAGTATTACTCTTCTTACTCATTTCTTACTCCATCCTAATATCTAGAATGTCAATTATTCTTTGGACTAAGAAGACAATGTATCGATAGTAAAGCAGGGAATTGAAGAGATTCTAGTCTGGGAAGACTCTGTGAAGCAAAGAATGCCCTATCAGCCCTGGAAGCTATTCCTTCGGGTGTTTTGAGTATTTACTGGTAAACCATCCAGAGATTTTGACCTTTGTTACGCTCAACGGAACATAAACCTGACTTTTACTTCTTGTTTGTTGAATTGCTATGAATCCAAATGTATTCCAAAAGGCTTCTCTAAAATTCACCAATTCATGAGTTCACTTTTCTTGAATATATCTACTTTTATTTATCCTCTAGTCTCATTTATTGTGTTATATATAAATAATTTTACTTTATTGACTAAATTTAAATTTCTGATATTTGGTTCAGTTTTTACAGGACAGCATCATCATTACATAATTTACCCTCAAGTAATATTTGTTTGAACAATTTAATATGTTTTTGCATGACTGTAGGACTATATCAGAGAACATGGAGCTTTGTGATTATGTGATTATCTTTATGTCCTATTCTACTAGAAGTGGAACAAAAATATAGACCCTAGCACAGAAGAAAACAGAACAATATTTATTGTTAATTGATTTGATTATTGAGTTATTTGGAATAATATCAAAGCAAAAGGCAAAAAGGATTCAAATTAATTTTTAAAACTTTAAAAAATTTTGAAGTTATTTAGCTCAACTTTTATGGCCCTGTTTCTTCAAATAAAATTTTAGTTAATTCGGAATATAGAGAACATTAAATTTAAAAACAATGGCCTTTCAAGTTCAAATAGAAAGTTTTCTCATTTTTATTAGGTATTTTACTGAAATCTTTAAAGCCAATATATGTAGTGTCAAAACCTAATGAAGAAATGTGGTCCACAATAAATATTAAACAACAAAATAATAATGACAATTTTTTTTTCATTGGGGACAGCTTTTAACTTTTTGATTCATACAAACTATTAGCTGGAAAGCTTAATAGAGTATTGACTGCATATAAGGACTGTAAATAACAATAAAGAGATCCTCACTAATAAGAGATATCACACGAGAGAGTTTCTAATTAAAATTGTAATTTATTATTATAAAACTAAATCTTATTGTGTAATTTAAGATCACTATACCTGAATAATTAACTCAGTGATCAATAAGTATTGACTAATAGAGCTGAGTTTGTTGTAATTTTTTTCAAGCATGCAAACCAGGACACAATTATAAACACCAAAATTGTCTGTCTTTAGGCAATACATTCTGTTAACAAAAATCAACATACAATAAAAAGAAACCAACTTAATTGTTGGTTTTATTTTTTTATGGAAATATATTAAATTTAAATTGTGATGTCTGTTTGCATATCCAGGCGTAAATTTATATATTCAAATAAGTTTAAAGAAGTAGAGTGGGGAACATATGCTTGAAATGTGGTATATCAAAATAGAAACCACATCTTGTTTTATTTTCTTGAAGTGTACACAAATGTTTATAGAAGTTTTTTATTAAATTTATTGGAGTGACATCGGTTAGTAAGATTATATAGATTTCCAATGTACATTTCTATGATAGGTGATCAGTATGTTGCATTGTGTACCCACCACCCACCGTCAAATCCTCTTCTGCCACCTTTTAAACATATGCTTGGGTGGGAATAAAAAAAAAGAAAAGCCCCTTACTATTGTGAGGTAATGATCAAAGTTGAAATAATTACCTTTATGTTCGGTAATAGTATAGGATTTATTTATTTGTAAATGAGAATAAAAATTTTTCTAATTATAAACACGTCACTAATTTTACCCACAAATATTTATTGAGTACCCCCAAGTTACTGAGCATGTTCTAAGGGGTTTAGGACACTATGTTTATCCACAATCTTATGAAAGAACTTGGGCTTAGTAAAACGCAGAGAATGATTCAACCAGTGCTATCTTTTGGCCTCTTATAGAGCAGATTTCAATTATCAGGGCCACTGTGTGAACTTTTAGTACCAGAGGAAATAGGTCCTCCTGCAATGTCAAGGGGAAGAATTTCAGCAACAGTCACATAGGAGGAGTTTTAAGTGATGCTGGCAATAAGAGCAAAAAGTGACAGTACACTTTCGCAGAGACAGAGAGCCAGTGCTATAGGGTAGTAGCTGTGTGGACTCAGGAGAGGAAGTTACAGAGGAAAAAGGAGAGACCTCTGCCATTGCTCACTGCTACCCTGGTTATAAGTCTCCTGGGGACCCTTAGAGTTTAGGAGAAAAGAAGGCAGAAAAAGTGAAGCTCGAGAAAAGGAGGGCAGGAGCATGCTCCAAGGAGGGCTCACACTGGGTTCCTTCTCTGGCTTCCATATATTTCCTTGGGTTCAGGAAAGAGCAGTCTTTCTTTCAAACTACCCAATGTCTTTCTGGCTCTTCCAGGCCTGTGCTTGTGCCCTCTGCTATCCAGTCTCTTACCTGGATTCTCTGAGGTTTGTGCCATTCCCCAATCCCATCCTCCTCTCACACCTTCCCAGGCTAGTGCCCTCCCCCTTGTGTGCTCACCATTTTGGCTCCTACTGCACATGACTCACTCACAGTTCCATTTGTCATTTGGCAAAGGGAATTGTCCCTCCCATTTTTCTCCCTCCCCCATTAATTGGGCAGAATGATACTGGTTACTCCTCAACCCCCCTCTGTGACTATAAACCTATCTTTCCTTCATAGTCAACTTAGGCAGGATGTTTTGCTCTGTTTGGGGAATGTTACCAATTACTCCCCCGAGGGACTGAAAAGTTAATAATGTTTAATCAGATGTGTCTGGTCGATTCGGTCCCTTTTCTCTTGTTAATACTGAACTCACTGCCTAGTTGAACACTGTTATTTTACTTTGATCTATCTCTGTTTCTTTTTCTCTGATATGAAGGTAACAATAATAATTTTCCAGGTTGTTGTAAGGGCTAAATGAGAAGATATGGAAAGTGCTACAGTGAGTGCAACATTACAGAACTCAACAGATGGCAGCTTACTATAATTAAACAATAATCCTATCTAATAAAAGAGAAACATGGTAATTGGCGTATGACCGCTACCTTTCCCATTGGCTAATCAGGGCAATATGCAAATTAACTGCCAGCCAAGATGGCGGCCGGCAGCCAGGCAGCTTAAACTGAACATGAGGCTTGCTTGCTTCAGTGACGGAGGACTGCAACGTTCCCCAACTGCCTTGCCGGCCTCTGAGCCTGTAGTTTGAAACATTGTAACAAATATAGAAGCTAAACAAAACCCCAGAAATCTGCTTTCAGCTAGCTGGGATCTCAGAGCTGGAGTTGATACAGAGTTTCGATTATAGAACCGAAACAAATCAGATACCTGCTTTCAGCAGCTGAGGCCTCAGAGCTGGAGCCTCAGAGCTAAAGCTGGCCCAGAATAAAAAAAGAAAGAGAAAAAAAGGAGCAGTTGGGAGCTTCAGTCCCATCCTGAAAATAGCCCTCAGCCCCTCACCCAGACTGGCCAGGCACCCAATGGGGACCCCCACCCTGAAGGGTGTGTGACCAGCTGCAAACAGCCATCATCCCCTCATCCAGGCTGGCCAGGCACCCCAGTGGGGACCCCCACCCTGATCCAGGACACCCTTCAGGGCAAACCAGCCAGCCCCCACCCATGCACTAGGCCTCTATTCTATATAGTAAAAGAGTAATATGCCTCCCGGCACCGGGATCAGCATCACAGAGGGTAGCGCCCAAACCCCCTGATCTCCCTGCGGCTCTGTGTGTGACAGGGGGCGGGGCCACAACCCCCCCACCCCACGGGCCCTGCTCTGTGTGTCATGGGGTAGAGCCATAACCTCCCCATCGGCCCTTCCCTGAGTGTGACAGTGGTGGCGCCCCAACCCCCTTATCGGCCCTGCTCTGTGGGTGACAGGGGGTGGTGCCCCAACTCCCCTATCGGCCCTACTCTGTGCATGACAGGGGGGAGCTCCCCAACCCCCTGATTGATCCTGCTCTGTGCATGACAGGGGGGAGCTCCCCAACGCCCTGATGGGCCCTGCTCTGTGCGTGACAGGGGGCAGCGCCCTAACCCCCGGATTGGCCCTGCTCTGTGCGTGACAGGGGTGGTGCCCATTGACCCTGCCTTGAGTGTGACAGGGGGCACTGCCCCAACCCCCCAATCGGCCCTACCCTGAGCATGACTGAGGGTGGCATCGCCACCTCCCAATCCGCCCTGCTCTGTGCATTACAGGGGGCGGCGCCCCAACTCCCCAATTGGCCCTGCTCTGAGCCCAACCAGGGGCTGCACCTAGGGATTACGCCTGCCCTCTGCCACCCGGGAGCAAGCCTAAGGCAGTAGGTCGTTATCTCCTGAGGGGTCCCAGACTGAGAGAGGGCACAGGCCGGGCTGAGGGACCCCCCCTCCCCCCCGAGTGCACAAATTTTTGTGCACCGGGCCTCTAGTCTATACTAATAAAAGGGTAATATGCTAATTAGACCAGAAATCTTCTGGATATCCTTCTGGACAAAGCCACAGTGGTGGGGTGGAGGCAGAGATGGTTAGGGATGATCAGGTAGTCAAGGGAGCATTTAAGGGGACCAGGCCAGCAGGGGAGAGCAGTTAGGGGTATTAAGCCACCAGGGGAGCAGTTTGGGGCATCAGGCATGCAGGCAGAATGGTTAGGGGTGATTAGGCAGGCTGGCAGGTGAGCCCTGGATTGCGAAGGGGAAATCCACAGGGATCGGGCCTAAACTGGCCATCAGACATCCCCTGAAGGGTCCTACATTGGAGAGAGTGCAGGCCAGGCTGAGGGACCACCCCCTTCCCCCATTCACGAGTTTTGTGCACTAGGACTCTAGTTAAATAATAATTGTAAGCTCTTGTGGGTATTAACAAATACTAGTATACTAGAGGCCCAATGCACGAAATTTGTGCAAGGGTCTTGGCACCTGCTGTCACCACGGCCACCTCTGCCTTGACCCTTGCCACCACGGCTTTGTCTGGAAGACTGTCCAGACTAATTAGCATATTACACTGTTATTATTATAGATTACTGGTGGTTGAGATTTCAAATGATCAAAACATCTGAAGACCCACTTTCAATGGTTCTTGTTTCATTTTAATACAGAACATGAACCACATCCAACATTCATAAAAATGTTGTATCTCATGTGTTCACAAGTATTTCCTAGTCAGATTCCATATGATAACATCTGGTCACTGCCACTGGAAATCCAATGTAGGTAGTAGGCTCCTCCACAGGCAACTATCACATTTGGAGGACACCCTTGTTGCTACCATATCACTGCTTTAGCTTGGTTCTACCACTACACTGAATGATACCACACAATTTTTGATAAATATTTTTTTTCAATTAATAATACCAACATCTGAAATCTTTGGATGCCAAAAGTCTTATGGTGATTTGTGGCTAAATTGAAGAGACTATCATTTGCATTTAGACTGTGTTACATTAGAGAATAATCAAAATCCTGTGCATTTAAATTTTAGAACTTCCAGTGAAACAGTTCTTCTAATTTGTAATTATAACCCTCACTATGAAAGTATATGTTTTCTAATCTACAGTTTATCTTATATGCCTGCTTTCTCAAATTATACTTATGATTATTTATTTTATCCTCTAATTTTATCAATTGTATGTATTAAATGGCATTATTTCTTGAATATATTTGCTCAAAATGGCATCAAGTAAATAGTTCCAAGTTCTCTGCTAACAAAACATCCAAAGGCATAGTGTTACCTCACTTCAGAAAATCTTAGCTATTGCCCCATTTAAATGTTTAGAATATATATATATCTCCTATCTAATAATAGACAAACATGATAATTAACCATACCTCCGCTACGCTTCCCATTGGCTAATCAGCAGGATATGCAAATTAACTGCCAACAAAGATGGCGGCCATCAGCCATGCAGCTGAAGCGAACAGGAGGCTTGTGTGCTCCCGTGATGGAGGAAGCCAAGGTTCCCCACCTGCCGCTGCCCAGCTCTGAGCTCCGGAAGCAACAATATTTCAATTATAGAAGCTAAACAAACCCCAGATACCTGCTTTCAGCCAGCCATGGCCTCAGAGCTTAGAGTGCCAGTAATGGCAACAGAGTTTCAATTATAGAAGCTAAACAAACCCAGATACCTGCTTTCAGCCGACAACGGCCTCAGAGCTGGAGCCAGGCCTCAGAGCTGGAGCCAGCTCTCAGCTCCAGTGACAGCTATCAAAGGTAAATAAATCCCAGAAAAAAAAAAAAAGAAAAAAAAGGAGAGGTTGGGAGCTTCAGTCACCCGCCAGCCTGAAAACGGCCCTCAGCCCCTCACCCAGACTGGCCAGGCACCCCAGTAGGGACCCCCACCCTGAAGGGGGTGTGACCAGCCTGAAAACAGCCATCAGCCCCTCACCCAGACTGTCCAGGCACCCAAGCAAGACCCCCACCCTGATCTGGGGGTTTTCACCTTCAGGGAAAACCAGCCAGCCCCCACCCATGCATCCTATATATTAAAAGGGTAATATGCAAACTGACCCTAAAAGCAGAAAGACTGGGAATGACTGGTCACTATGACACACACTGACCACCAGGGGGCAGATGCTCAATGCAGGAGCTGCCCTCTGGTGGTCAGTGTGCTCCCACAGAGGGGAGCTCTGCTCAGCCACAAGCCAGGCTGATGACTGCTAGTACAGCAGTGGTGGTAGGAGCCTCTTCCACCTCCTCAGCAGCGCTAAGGATGTCTGACTGCAGGTAGGTCTGCTCCCCGCTGGCAAGTGGACATCCTCCGAGGGCTTCCGGGCTGCCAGAGGGATGTCTGATTGCCATCTTAGGCCCAATCCCCCGGGGAGCAGGCCTAAGCCAGCAAGTGGTCACCCCTGAGGGGTCCCAGTCTGCGAGAGGGCACAGACTGGGCTGAGGGACCCCCTACCGCCAAGTGCACAAAATTCATGCACTGGGGGTGTGGGTCCTCAGCCCAGCATGCCCCGTCTCACAGTCCGGGAGCCCTCAGTGGATGTCCTACTGACAGCTTCCCATGGAGCGGGCCTAAGCCACAGTCTGACAGCAGAAGCTCAGAGCAAGCGCTGTGTGTGTGTGTGCATGTGTGTGTGTGTGTCCACTGGTGGTTGCCCCCAGCCATGCCACAGAGGCTTGGAGCCGGTGCCCTCTGTGTGTGTGTGTGTCCCCGCTGGGGGCCTGCCCTCTGCCACATCGGAGGCTCGGAGCAGGCACCCTGTGTGTGTGTGCGTGTGTGAGTGTGTGTGTGTGTGTGTGTGTGTGTGTGTGTGTGTGTTCACTGGGGGCCTGCACCCAGCCACACTGTGGAGGCTTGAAGCAGACACCCCTCTGTGTTTATCTCTCAGGCTCCTGGTCGTGCCTGTGTGTTGTTCTCTCCCTTGAGCAGCGGCCAGGGCAGGCTGGAAGCCTGGCTTCCTCCATCGCTGGGGGCAACCCAAGGCTCCAGCTCCGTGACCACTGCCATCTTTGTTGGGTTAACTTACATCCTCGCCCTGATTGGCTGATAGGTATAGAGGAGTGACACCAATTTGCATGTTTTTCTTTTATTAGTGTAGATATTTATTCCGTAGTTTTCAAAGAATGCTACAGAGAATATTAAAGTTTTGCTAAGCGAATGAATGACTGACTGATTGAATCAATGAATAAGGGGAGGTGGGGATGAAAATTATTGAAGAAATACTGAAAACTCTATCCTACTCTTAGATATTTATGGTATATATTGATATTTTAAAGGATGTGGAACTCTCATGTCAAATAAAACTGTTTATCTAAATTTATACTCAATTTTCTACAGAAACCTGTCAACAGTTATAGAAAGCAATTGGAATATACTAGTATGTTCCAAAGAATATTTTGAAAAATCAAATTGTTCATACAATTTAATTTATATAAGGTAATCAAGTTGAGTATAATTAATTAAAAATACTATAATATTGTGATTATGTCATTTAGAATGCCACATTTAAAATAGTAATATATTCTCATCTTGAATAATTAATACTTTAAATGGATGAAATGAGTTGCTTCTCTCTTCTTTCCTGTCATCCTTACTTTAAACTAACAAGCTAATGGGAATTTATTCCTTTCTGATCCCAATTTAACTTATTCAGAATTAATTTCTTGGTTGTTTACTTTTCAAAAAATGTTTTCTGTTTCCACAAAAAGATCCATTAACGCTCATTTAATATTCACTTTGCTGAAGGCTTCTCTGCTTAGTCCCCTCAGAAGAGTTAGTCACAGGCACACCACTCTCCTTCAGAAACACCATGTGAAGAGCAGGTCTTGGCTCCCAGCTCCCGTGCTATTCTTTTTCTGATTCCTGGGAACCTAAATGGAAATGTTACACATGAATTGACATTGATGGACCACTCTGTTAGGCTTTATAATGAACTGCAAAAGAAAGGCACAATCTCTAATTCAACTGTTTCCACCTAGAGAAAAAAAAAAAAGATCCATTGATCCAGAGAGACAGAACATCAAGCCACTCAGAAAATCCAATTCACTTAATAAAAAATTAAGACTGTACTGTTTGTCAATCAAATCTTCATTTTATTCTGAGAGAAGACAGTATTTTACAATACTTTGCAAGCACTTTAGTCTCGTAAAGAGATTTGTACATTGACAAATTAAGTAAGTAATGCTTCTTTTTTCTACTTTATGTCTGTTTTTCTGTCACTTGACTTCTTATTAAAAATTGTAATGAGAGTAACAAGTACAGCTAGACATAAAAGTTTTACTTCAACAAATCACACAAAAGTTTCAAAAATAAAAAGAATGTTTTTAAAATAATATTTTCCTCAATAATTTATCAAGAATTTCCTTATATGTCATAAGTTCAAGTACATTGATTTTGTGGGCTCGTCTACAGGTAAGATGGTTATAAGAATTAAGTCTTGAATACGACAGATTTAGCTGCTAATGACTATATGATCTTGGTGCTTACTTCCATTTCTTTTTTTTAATTAATGAAACTACCCAGGATAAAGATTTCATTCCAAACACTCTCATATAGTGTGTTAATTTTGACTAATAAGATAAAGACTGAAGTGTTATATGTCAGTTACTTGAAATTTCCTCAACAGACAGTTAACATGAGTGCTTTTCTGTTTTTATGTGCTCGTTTCATATCCCTGGTGCCTTTACATAGATGGGATAGGTACCCCAAAGGGAAAAACCAATAGAGTCTTAGGTATATAAATAATTGAGTAGAAGGAGCCTGAGTATCTGGAGACTTCATGAAGTGGAGTCGCCACACCAACCCTGTCATGCACACCTTTCAACTTTACATGAAATATAAATATACTCTTACCATCTTTTATTTATGATATTCTGATTTTGGTGCTTCTAGTAAAATCTAATCTCAATGGATATAGTGACATTTCTATGAGATTAAAGATATTCATGTCAGTGTAATATGCTATAATTTGTTTGTGGCAGGTATTTGACAAAATAAGAAGTAGAAAATAAACATTTAGAAACTTTAGAGCAATTAACATTTCCATCATATTTTTATTGTATTTTTACAGAAGTATTCATTTGTGATAGAAAAATTTAATAACAGAGATCCTTATGACAAATAATTTGAGATTGTGTAGGTAAAATATCTTGTGTGTATATGTGTGTGTTTTGTGTATAATTATTATTTTTATTCATGAATAAATGTATTATGGGTACAGGCTTTATCTGGAAAGCCTGAAATTGTTAAGCAGCTATAAATACATTCTGTGTCTGCTCACAGTTTCTCTTTTCTTGAAAGATAATAAGGAATCCACTTTAGTTACTCTTGCACCAAATTATATTTCTTGCACCAAATATAATCCAAACCCTAGACATAAGAAAAGTCCTAAGCATCTATGTGAGTCTTCAGACTCTAATAGAAATGGTGAGAGTACCTCAATGTTGAAACATTGGACCTATGATCACCCAAGTTCCTGATTTGAGTATATAATGATACCAGTTATTGAGAAATGGCTACCACTAAACAAGTTAACTTTGGTCAAGAAATAGGTCAATATAAATGACAGTTCCTGAGTAACCCAAATTGGTGGAGTTAAAGTAAAGCATTGTTCTAGAAGTGCAGCAGCTATTGCTAAAAGGCAGAAAGATAAGTGTAGGAAAGGAAAGGAGGGAAGGAGGGGGGAGATAAAGAAGAGGCAATGACATTTGTTATATTTCCTACTTGAGGCCCAGTGCATAGATTTGTGCACCAGTGGGGTGTCTCAGCTTGGCCTGCACCCTCTCGCAATCTGAGACCCCACAGAAGATGTAAGACTGCCAGTTTCGACCCGATTCCTGCAGGCCAGGCCAAAGGACCCCACCGTGCAAGAATCCGTGCACTGGGCCTCTAGTATGAATATGAGATCTTTGGTTAATCTCTATCCACCTTCCCCTCTCCCCCTCTTCCTTCTAAGATCCATCAGTCTGTTCCATGTTTCCATGCCTGCGCATTAAGCATCTGCCCGCTCGTGGTCAGTGCACATCATACCTACTGGTCGAATGGTGTAGGCTTTTATATATATATAGACTAGTGGCCCGGTGCACAAAAATTTGTGCACTCGGTGGCTAGGGGGAGTGTCCCTCAGCCCGGCCTGCACCCTCTCCAATCTGGGACCCCTGGAAGGATGTCCTACTGCCGGTTTACAGGGATCAGGCCTAAACTGGCAGTTGTACATCCCTCTGACAATCTGGGACTTCTGGCTCCTAACCACTCACCTGCGTGTCTACCTGATTGCCCCTAACCACTCTGCTTGCCAGCCTGCTTGCCCCCAACTTCCCCCCGCCACCAGCCTACTCACCCCCAAATGCCACCCCCCCACCAGCCTGATCAGCCCCAACTGTCCCCTGTAACAGTGTGCTCACCCCAACTACCCCCCCTGCCAGCCTGCTTGCCCCTAACTGCCCCCAAACCCTGCTGGCCTGCTTGCCCCCAACTGTCCCCCTGCTGGCCTGCTCACTCCAAGTGGCTCCATGTTCTATTCATTTGTGTCCTTTCCACCCCTAAGTTAATGCCATGTCCTTAATATGTGGTTATGAGATGTCTCTGTGACTGAGCTGGGAAACCTTTCATGTTTCTCTTTCGTTTCCTTTCATCTCAGGATAACTGAGGTCTGCAGTTTGTGTGGGACCAAAGGCCCTGGGAATACAGTGCTGAGCCCTCTGAACTCATTTTATTCTTTATTGTATTATTTGATTCCTGCGGCTGAATTAAACATGCAAACAGAAGTAAATATACCCTTAGATATAGAATCTGAGTCATTACCTGGAGATTTCTGTGGGAGTTGACACTGAGGCATGAGACACATGTGTTTATTGGTCAGTTTCCTCAACTATGGAACGAAGGTTGATCCTGCCCCTCGGATCCTATGGAGGTTGGATATGATGCATCCAGAGGGATTAACTGGCAGCTCTGAGAGGAAGATCAGAAGTCAACAGACACTTGTTTCCTTTACCCAGACAGAGTTAGAAAAACACAACTCCTTTTATCATAACAGCAGCAAGGGCCATGCCTGTGGGAGGAGGAGCAGGAAACCAGGGCTTCCCCCTTGCTCCTTCCCCGCTCTCCCTCCATCCCTGCACTGTTCCACCGCTCAACTCAGGCTCTGGCCCCGCCCATCTCACAGGGAGGAGCATGCGCACTTCTTGCAGACACAGAAGCAGCTGTGGAGTAGGGAGGTGGTGGTTATTCCCCTGAGCAGGCGCTGAAGTCCTTGTTGAAGTCTCTACTCCAGAGCCTGTGAGTCCTGGGAGGCTGTGCAGTGGAGGCGCCACATTCCTTTCAGTAGAAACTGAAGATTGATAGGAGCTACCAGCTGAGGGGAAGGACCAGGAGGTCTGCCTTGTGCCCATTCCTAATCCACAGTCCCGCTTTGCTGGTGGAGCCTCCTGAGCCTGGGCGCACAGGGAGCGGGGCCAACACCATCACCTCCTTCCCTTTGAGCCCCAGGGCCACTTTTGCCTTGCTACCCGGCTCTTAGCTGCCACTTGGGTTTCCGATCACCATGTGGCAGGCAGCTTCTTCCCCTTTCGCCTCCCAGCATTGCGCCTACGTATGCAAATTAACCGCCATCTTTGTTGGAAGTTATATTGCCCTGATTAGCCAATGGGAAGAGTAGCGAAGTTACTGTAAATTACCATGTTTGTCTATTATTAGATAGGATAGCTTCTGTAAGCGTGTGGTGGTAGTGGGATATCACACAGGAAGAAGTTTCAATGGGGCAAATGGTTAATTTATGAAATTATTGCATCATACTTTAGCAAAAATGAAAGCAATATTTGAATATAATAATTACTATTCTCCTACAAAAAATATTTTCCCCAAATAGCCTTTAAAAACAAAAAGGAAATAATAAGTATGTGATGTATGCTTCACAAGCAACAGAATTTCTTATTCCTTGTCTTCATGATTTTTCAGGCAATATGAAATTCATTTAAATTTTGTTGCTTTATTTATTGTTCAATTTTGTTTCTTATTTGCTATTGAAGATTTCTTTTATAAAGTCTATCAAGTATCCAACTTAATGAGTACTCTACCCTCTATTTCTATTGTTGACTATGTACAATACAGGGGGAAAAAAACAAAAAACAGCTTTATTATCAGCGACTTCCTCTTAAAGATAAACCATGGTTCTATTATTAGGGGATATTGGATGTCTTTTTCAATCAGATATAGAGAAAATGTTAATTGTTGACACTAAATAACATTTAACATGAAAGGACTGTAAATATAATTACAA
Organism: Myotis myotis; assembly: GCF_014108235.1. Lineage (NCBI taxonomy): Eukaryota > Metazoa > Chordata > Mammalia > Chiroptera > Vespertilionidae > Myotis > Myotis myotis. The sequence continues at coordinate 63,369,536 of NW_023416335.1, read as the reverse complement.
TTCTCAAAATAAATCAGTGATGTTTCTTGAATAAATAAAATGAAAGGGAAAAAGAACAAAATTATAAAATAATTATAATAATAAACAGAATAAAAAATAACAAAGATATGTATTAAGAAATCAGAAATGAAAAAATGTAGAGGAGAAAAAGGTTTTACTTGACCTTCTTAGGTTCCCAGACTGGATCTGTAAATTAAATGGACAAAGGAAATATTAATAGGAGAAAATCATACAAATTTATTTAATACTAGAGGCCTGTTGCACAAAAAGATTCGTGCAATAGGCCTTCCCTTCCCCTGGCTGCCGGCACATGTTTTCCTCTGGCACCCAGGAACCAGGCCTTCGCTCCAGTCGGAGCCGCCTTCAGTCTTTGCTCCTCCACTTCGTGCCTACATATGCAAATTAATGGCCATCTTTGTTGGTGGTTAATTTGCATATCTCACTGATTAGCCAATGGGAGGCATAGCAAAGGTACAGTCAATTACCATGTTTGTCTATTATCAGATAGGATAATTTTTACATGTCATGGAAGTTTTCTTACAAGGTTTCCACCCTTATAGATGAGTAAGGAAGTTACTGTCTTGTAGGCCCAGGAACATAATGATATTTTCAAGGGAAACTTAAAGAGAGAAGAATGCACCCAAAGTAATAGGTTCTACAGAACAAATCTGATGCTAAGTTTTTGGTTTGACTTCATAGTAGAGCAGTTGCTTCCGACCACGGCATATGGACCCTCTCTGAAGGCCAGAGGGAAGGTAGGGGTGGAGGGTGTGTATGGGGGAGATATTAACCAGGATATATGCATATATGCACAGTCCCTAGACACAGACAATGTGGCAAAGTCTTGGGAGCAGTGGGTGCGGGAAAAAGGAGGTCAATAGGGAAAAAACAACAACCACCAAAAAAAAAAAAAAAAAAAAGGCAAGCTATTGTGCAGCTGAATGACAAGGAAGGGAGTGGTATTATGTTGAAGTTCAGCAGATACCAGAGAGGTTGTCTTTAAAAGTTATAGTTTGTTGCCTTTCCAGGAGACAGTCTGACAGATGTCCTAAGGAGGTGTCTTATCAGTATTATTCCCAAGCCGGTAAAATACACTTACAGCAAAACTTATAAAGAGTTCAAAAGGGGTTTATCTGAAAGGGGGGCAGGGGGACTTTCTACTAACTAGAGTCTCCTTGGTGTGAATTATTCCTGAGTTGTGAAAAACAGCAGGGAGGAGGAGGATGCAAGAATGCAACCTTGAGAGTAGTTTGAACAGAGGCTGTTTGAATCACAGGAGCCAACAATCTTGAGGCTTAATTTCCAGGTGCTTCTCATAAATTATGGAAAGCCACAACAAAGAAAAAGAGAGGACCTTTTCTGCCCTTACAATAATTTTTATACACTTATAACTATTGCTAATTTTTGATGATTTACTCTTTTGGGTTGGGAAGTTTTGCCTTTTTTCAACTATCAAATATTAGCTTTTCCCTTTCTCTACTACAAACAAAGTTACTTTCATAATGTAGAAAATCATTTGTTGATCCAGTTATTTGCTTAATTTATGCTATGCAAATAAAACCTTTTATTTTGTCTGATTCAGATTTAATGCTAATATTAATGTGGGCTTTGTTTATCAGAAAAAAAATTTTAAAAATCTATTTCTACAAATTGACTCTTTAAAAATAATTGTCAATTAGTAAACAATCTTTTAGAGTTGACACCTTTTGAGTTTTTCTGTGAACAATTACCATGTATAGCTGTAATCACAGTTCTAGTGGCCTGTTTATTTATTTTTCTTTTTTTTCTTTTATTAAATCTATCAAGGATTTTCTAAGGAGCAGACATTGGGCTAAGTGATTCAAATAACTTTTATAATTAATTTCTTAATATCATTATAGTGAGAAAACTCAGGAGCAAAGATGTTAGGTAATTTGCTATAGTCACATAGTAAAAGGCACAGCCTATATACAAGCCTATGTTATCTGAATCCAAATTATAACCTCTTAGCCACTAAAATATTTATTTTTTAAAAAATATATATATTTTATTGATTTTTTTACAGAGAGGAAGGGAGAGGGATATGTTGAGTGTTTTTCCTTCCACGACTCGCGTGGAGTAGGGTTCGGTATCTGAAAGAGGAGCCGCACAGCAAATGAGAGAAAAAGACACGAGATAATTTTGCAATATTGGGGGACCAGGCGGCAAGTCCCGAAGGACTTCTCCCTGTGCTCAGGCCTCACCAAGCTTTTATTGATCTGGGATGCACCCATAGCATAGCCTTAGGCAGGTGACCCCCTGTAACAGGCAGACTAGCCCATCAGCAAGGATTTACATAATAATAAATGGGGGAGTAGTTTCAGCTACCACTGTCTGGACAAACAGAGGTGGCGCCTAGCTCGGACCTTTGGGGGAGGGCTTCAAAGGCACCCAGCCTTCGTGGGGGGGGGGGGCAGGTTTCGGGGAGTGCTCTGTCTATGCTTATCAGATAGTGAAGGCAATAAACAGTTTCCCACAGGGATAGAGAGTTAGAAACATTGATCAGCTGCCTCCTGCACACTCCCTACTGGGGATGTGCCCGCAACCAAGGTACATGCCCTTGACCGGAATCGAACCTGGGACCTTTCAGTCTGCAGCCAACACTCTATTCACTGAGCCAAACCGGTTAGGGCCACTAAAATACTTCTTCAATGTATAAGGACATTTCTTGTATATTATCAAACTTGCTATAAATGTAAGGAAAAAATATCTACCTAAACTAGTAAATTGAAGTTCATTCAGTAATTCCTAGAACTTAGATTCTTATTTTAGTAAATTCTTTCTTTTGAATTTAGAGTTTTAAAGAGAGAAAAGTGGATTGAAAAATACTTACAATGTTTCTTTTTCAGAGGACTTACAGAAGAGAGAAAGGCACCCTAAAATTGTTCAAATCAGAGTGACTTAGCACTGTTAACAGAAGAATTCAAAGGCATCAGTTGGTCAGCAGTTCCTAAGGATTCATCATAAATATTTTAGAATTTTTTTCTGAGCCTCTAAAGAGATGACCAAACAGAAATACCTTCCTCATACCAAGATTTAGCAGTATTAGATTTACCAGGACCAGTGGGAGGTGGTTAGAGAAAAAAATAATAATAATTGCTTTCTACGTCTTACTCTAAGCCTAATTCAGATCCCTCCTCTAGACCTTTCTATCCTGTTAAGTAAGTTCTCTAGGAAATCATTCTTATCTTCCCAAGCAATTTGATGTTGCCTCAACTTCTTTAACATCTGCCACTTAAATCTATAACAGCATTTACTCAGGGTATAGAAGTCATTTTCTTACAAGTATCTTCCTTTCCACTGTCCTGGATGTAAAATTAGGCCTCCAATATTGACTTGGATTCCTAGCATTACAAGATGTATTCAGTGAATATTTGATAGGTGAATATGTTGAACATAAACATATCACATTTAACTTATTATTATCCTATAAATTATAGAGAATAATTTACTCACTTTAATATGAACCTGTAATTTCTATATGCTTACAGAATTCCAAGCCAATTGAAGAACTGAGTTTTTTTTTCTGAAAATTCCTGAATTATTATGCTTGGTGTTTTTTTAAAAAAATTAATAGCATAATATATGAAAAGCAGCATTTGTCAAAAAATTTTTTCAGTCACTAAAATAATGGTTTTTGTGACCATAGATCTGCCTAATTCAGGTTATGAATGTATGTCTAGAAATGTGATATGTTTCTTAAAGTATCCTATATAATAAAAGGCTAATACGCAAATTGTCCCCTTGACTGGGAGTTCAACTGGGAGTTTGACCAGGGGACAGGGCCAGCCAATGGCTGGTGGCCCTTTCCCCCAGCCAGCCCTGTCCCTGATTGTCCTCCCCACCCCGATCAGGGGTGGGGCTGGCCTGACCCCACCCATGCACAAATTTGTGCACTGGGCCTCTAGTGTACTAATATAAGCTAAACAACTTGATAAGCAATGAACACATGGAAAATTAGAGACCAATCATCAAAACCTAAGTCAGTATTTAGTTGACTTCCCATGTACTTCTCTGTTTCTACTCTTTCAGATAACTAGTCAGTGTTGTTGACTTTGTATGATGTAGAAAAATTAATGTAGCATGTTTACATCTATAATAATAAAAGAGTAATATGCTAATTAGATCAGACGTCCTTCTGGATGACCTTCTGGACAAAGCCAGGACTGCGAGGGAAGCCTGGGTCCTGGGTGCCGGAGGTAAGGCAGTGCCAGTAGCCAGGGGAAAGAAGGCCTACTCTTGCTCAAATTTCATGCATCGGGCCTGTAGTTTATAATAAGAAGATAATGAGGAAAAATAAAAAGAATTAATTCAATTAATATTGATTAAATTAATATAATTAAAAACCATTAAATTCTATATTTTTGGCATATTTTTCACTATGAATGGCCTACCTATTGAGTAAACATTTAGATGACCTGGAGGGTTTCTCAAAGTTTTTGTGTTGGTTAATGGTTCAAAATTTATATATCTCCTTTTATAGGATAGAAGCAGTTTCATTGAAGTTATTTGAAATACCAGACACATTTGAAATAACATCCTGCAGAGGCTGGAGGTAGTACAAACACACTGATTAAAAAAAAAAAAAAAGGATGGAAAATTAATATGTAGCACATGAAAATTGAAAAGTAAATTTGCATAAAGACTCCTTTTCAAGTTTTATAATTTACATGATTTATTCTTTTATTTGGTCATTTCCTTACTTGTGTTAACATAAGGCAAGTCTGAGTCTGGAAACACTTTAGCTTTCCCTTTACTACATTCTTTGGTATAACCCTGCTCGTTCAATTCAGTAGTCAAGCTTTTAGTCTCCATGGTTACTTTTGCAAATGTAATTTGGTGAGAAGATCAGAGTAAAAATCAATCAGAGCAGTGCTTGGACATGCAATTTAGTTCTTCTCCTTAATGTATACACTTCATTACTTGCTTCCTAGAATCTTTAGAAGTTATATTAATTTTTTAATTGACTTGAAACTAGTTTTAATATAATTCCTCTTTTCAAAGGTATAAAATAAAAAAAATAAGTTTCCTATAAACTCCTTCCATACCTGTTAATATCTAAATATATCATTTGTATTAGCTAATTATTGCACATCATTTACATCTGATAATAGAAATGAGGTGGGAGGGGGCTTGAAAAAGCATGGGCATTCAACTATGCATTTTTTTTATTTAAATTTTTTATTGTTTAAAGTCTTACATAAGTCTCCTTTCCCCCCCTTGACCTTTCCCCACCCACCTCAACCCTCCAGCACATGCCCTCCCCTTTCCCCCTGTGTCCATTGGTTATGCTCATATGCATGCACACAAAAATAGTACCAGAGTCACAGAAGCATTGAGGAGACTGCCCAACCTATGAGGAAAAGTGTGGGGTGAGGGGGTAAGAAATCAATCAAATATGTATTATTTTTAAAAGATTTCAACATTTTGTTTGTGAGGGAATGAGGAATGGTGGATAGGGGATGTGACAATTATGAATTTCCAAACAGTTGTATCTCAACTTTTTGACTTACTACTAAACAGAAAAGTAGTTATTTAAAAGCATATTCAAATATCTTAACTAACAATGATGATCTGTCCTAAGATGGGGGAAAATGTGGTAGAATACAAATATACTTATATTAGATAAAGACATCAATATATAATTAGTATAACATTATCTATATACAATAAGAGTTATCTCCAGAAATAATTACTTTACCTATATATGGCAAACTTCTGATTACAAAACATCTGCTCTTTTTATTATTCTGCAGTAACCCTTTTAAGCCCCAAAGAACTTACCTCATCCTTAGCTCAGAATGCCATAAAAACCTCATTTTAACTTTCTGCCCCTGAATCTCTCATGTATGTGGGGTCTCTGATCATGTCATGTATATAGGATTCCCAGGCATATGAATGTAAATTAAATTTGGTCGTTTTCTCTTGTTAATCTTCCTCATATAGATTTAATTATTAGACCAGTCAAAAGAACACTAAGAAGGTAGAGAAAAATGGATCTCTCTCCCACAGTAGCAAAGTCCTCGTCCAGGGGCTAGATTGTGAAAAGCAAGTATATTTATCAGATGTCAACAACTTTTTTATAAAGGATTAGAAAGTAAATATTTTAAGATTTATGACCATCTAGTTTCCATTGCAACTCTTTATCTGTAAGCAGCCACAGATAATGCATAAAGAAATATTCCTGTCTCTGTTTAAATAGCACTTTATTTATAGACACTGGAATTTGAGTTCTATGTAATTTATGTGTCAGAAAATACTACTATTCTTTACGTTACTATTTAAAGATGTAAAACCATTCCTAGCTCATAGGCCATAAGGAAACAAACAGCAGGCTGCATTTGGCCTACAGCATATTTTGCAGACTCCTAACCTAGGTCATTGCCTCACCTTGCCCCCAATAGAGAAGAAAAGAGGGAAAGAACAAATTTCCTAAAGTGAAATAGAAAAACAACTAAAGGAGAAATACACTAATTTCTACTGTCTAAGGATGTAACAAAGGGAAAGGCTCACTCTCCCTGACTCCATTTGGTTTGGGCCTCATTGCTCCCATGGCCTTCAGGCTAATAGCTCCTGCTTTAGACATGTTGCTCATTAGAGGAGTTTTGCTTGGGGCTTGAGTTTTTACAGAAACAACCACTCCCACTTTTTCCTTCCCTTGACATAAAAGAAGCCCGAACTGTATTTTTCAAAGATGGATTTGAGAAGCTACTAGAGCTCTTATCTTCTTGATTGGGATCTTCTTGATCAAAAAAACTTCCTTAATTCAAACTCTGATGTTTTGAGTTTTGGACTTTGAAAGCATCAAGCACATGGGCTTTGGACGGGTAACAAAGACAAGTTCAAATAAAGTAAAAGACTTAATTTTTTCTGTGGAAAATAACGCAAGAGATTTTCTTGCCCTTCTTTTTTCTCAGAAAATTTACTTTAGAAAAAATGTAATCCTTACTATTTTATCCTACCTTTTAACTGTATATAAATTCTTTCAAAAACTAGATAGGACTTTTGTCAGCTTTATCAAGTGAGGATGCCTATCTCAAGGGCCTGGGAGCCATCTCTTTGAAGTGTAATAAACAAGGAAGGCTACACCCCTACTTCCCATGTCCTATAGGAAGGTGGAAGTCTAATTCTGGTGGAGCCCTTGCTCCAGGTTGCAAAATTACTTGCTGCCTTAAGTTTTTGTATGTGTATTTTTCCTGGATAAAGCTTGTGAACTAATATAAATGCTCATCCCAACTACCAGATAAAGATAGTATGAATTATATTGGACAAATGGTGCTATCCAGTGCATTTACTTGTGGACTAGTTATTTATCTTGAAATTTATGCATTTATCTGCTTGGATATATAAAATGATTATATTTCTTTCTGTCTTTGCAATATCTTAATAATGAAAGTTTTCCTTACTGCCATTGTGAAGAAGATTTTTTAAAATTTATTCTTCCAACACTGCCACCCAATTACCATATTACTGCTAGGTTCACTGTCATATAGAGTAGTAATGGATGGGGTAAAAGACCATGAGTGTTCAAGGAAAATAATTTCTTCATGCACTAATGAAGCAGAGAGAAGCATATATATTTTTTGAACATTATCCCCAGGGATTTAAGTATCACATTCATACAATAAAATTAGATGTCCCTCACAGGTTTCCCATACCATCCTAGAAATTACTTTTCAACATTATTTGAGTGTGATGTAGTCATGTGTTGATTATTTTTTCTTCTTTCACGTCTGTGAGCTACTTGTAGGGAATGTGCACTGAGCACAGTGCCTGGCATGTGCAGGGTTGTCACTTCCATCACCCTGTCATGGAAATGAGAAGCAAATAAAATAAAATTAATAATTTCACTTTTACAGTGTTTTACATATATTCTGAATATATAATATTGTGTGTAGTAGTTTGTGTTAATTTTCATTAATTTTCAAGTAAAAGAAATTTAAATGTCAATAAATTTTCAATTCCCAAAAGTCAAAACTTAATATAAAAATGATCAATTGAAAGTATCATATCAATGTATGTAATATATAAATTCACTTAATAGAGTTTATATATATGAAGTACCTAATTGTGACTATCATATTATAAAAACTTAGAGCAAAAATAATTTATTACATTTATATTATTACAAAAGATTAATTTTACATACAAGACAACAATAATCCACATGATTATGTGTTAGGCCTTTTGAAATTACTTAGTAGGGTAATTATCTAGTAGAATATTTATAAGGAAACTTTGTAGGTAACAAATTAATAAAACTTGCCTATAGGGGAGGAAAAGTAATTTTCCCTCTACCCTTCAGGGTTCTTGGCTGAAATTCCCCAGTAATAAATGACAGATTAGCAAGAGAAAAATAAACAGAAGTTTAATAACATATATACTTCCTATGTACATGGGAGATACCCAGGAAACCTGAGTACCTTTCTGAAATGGACCAAGCCACCCCCTTACATACTATCTCCAGTTAAAGACAAAAAATATTGGGGGTAGGGGAGTCAGTTATGGGAGGTTATCAGGGAAAGTAAGATAAACATGGTTGTGGTTTTATGAAGATTTAGGTCATTACCTTTTCTATTGTTAATGGTTTCTAGAGATTTAGTCACCCTTCTCTTCCTCTCTTCCTCTTGCTAAAAGCAAGGCACCCTTACAAATGGAGGTTTCCCTTATAAATGTAAATGTCCCTTACAACTTCTACTAGGTTTTCAGCTTTTCCTATGTTTTCTGTTTCTTCAAAAATAACCAGCTCAAGATAATTTTTGTGGACAAAAAAGGGGCCACATACTAAACCTGACAAACTCAGGGGAGGTTTGCATGGGGAGGCTTACAACTCAGAGACCCAAAGTAACCACATAGGATGATCTGAAATGAAAACTTTCTAACTAAAAGTAGTCATGGTGGGTAGCCATGTCATGAGGCCCATATCTTCCTTGACAAAATTCAGTCTTTACCTTAACTGAGACTGTCTGTTGTCTTTTTGCATTTAAGATAACATACTTTTGGAATATCAGAGTATCCCCCTTTTTTCCAGGCCCCCTCAGGGAAAAATCTCCCACCAGAGCACAAGACCATGGAAACCTTCATTGTTATCAAATACCATCTCTAAGTGCTGTAATGTTAATTGTAAACTATTCTGCACCCACCAATGTTAAAGAGTCTTTTGACTCTCAGATTTACTCTTTACCCAGTTTCAGAGATTTCCCCCTGCTGTGCTTTTCCTGCCGCCCTATTCTACCGCCAGTGAATTTAATGTAACTCTCCTTATGCATCCTCCATTGATCGTAATTTATAAAATAAACTGCAAAACTGTCATTCTCCAGAGCATTTTCTCACTCCATTGAGATTTTGCTTCCCAGCAATTGTTGTCAGTGTGGCTCCAATAAACTCATAAAAATTCTGTACAGGTTTGGGCATTTCTTACCTAGACTTCCTTATGCCAAGGAAGTACATTTTGAGGTGGTAAATTCTGCTCCTCCTGATGCCTAAGGGGTCAATTTTAACTCTCATTTTTCTTATTATTCGTACTGCAACTTTAATCTCTTTAAAACTACTGAAAACTCTATGTACAGTTTTCATGAGTGACATGGATATGTTTAAAAGAAGAATTACCCAAAGCTTTAAAGTCTTAAAAACTTTATTTATTGATTTGAGAAAGAGAAAGGAAAGGAGGGAGGGAGGGGGAGAGAGAGAGAGAGAGAGAGAGAGAGAGAGAGAGAGAGAGAGAGAGAGAGAGAGAGAGCGATTTGTTGTTCCACTTTCTTATGCACTTATTGGTTGATTCTTGTATGTGATCTGACTGGGATCAAACCTGAAACCATGGCATATATGGATGATGCTCCAACAACTGATCTACACAGCCAGGGCCCCAAAATCTTAAAAAGTTTAATAGAAACACTTCAACCTAGAAATATAAAACTATAGACATGTCACTATTATATTTTCACTCATATTTTAATGCTAATTTTTTTAGAATTATTTATGTCACAAGTGTTAGCTGATTGGTTACACATTTTTATTTTCTAAATAGATTTTCTAGTTTCTTTAAACCATATATGATGTAATTAATAATTTGAACTCCTTAGACTCTTTTGGGTAAACAGTGTGGACATAAAAGGGTATATGCAAGTTCAGTGATTAAAAGTAACATCATAGGGTGATCTGATCATAAATTTCTAACTGGGCAGGTCATGGTATGTAGTCAAGCCGCAGGCCTATAACTTCTTTAGTAAAATGTTTTGAAGCAAGTCCTGCCCATTGTTCTTGTGCATGTAGGTTAAAACTCCTTTGAAATGCCAAAGTAATTCCAGATCCCTTGGAGGTGTAACAACATTCAAGGGAGAATATAATCTTAACAATCCTATACCTTACTTTCTTCCACCTTCATGTAATCTTCCTCATGTCTTCTTTTTAATTCCAAATGTATAAAGGAAGTGCAAAACTTTCATTCTCTGGAATATTTTTAGATCTTGCTTCCCGGTAATGTTGTCAGTTTGGCTCAAATAAATTCATAAAAATTCTCGACAGCCGAAACCAGTTTGGCTCAGTGGATAGAGCGTCGGCCTGTGGACTGAAAGGTCCCGGGTTTGATTCCAGTCAAGGGCATGTACCTGGGTTGCGGGTACTTCCCCAGTGGGGGATGTGCAGGAGGCAGCTGATCGATGTTTCTCTCTCATCGATGTTTCTAACTATCTCTCTCCCTTCCTCTCTGTAAAAAATCAATAAAATATATATATATATATAAAAAAAAATTCTTGAGATTTATAAGTTTGTTACATCTTCACCAGTATTTCTCAGGAAATTGCACAAGTATTTCTACTCTCATTTAATCAATTGTTGTAGTATCCAGGCTAAATATATCATCTTTTAAAATTTTATTCAAACTGTAAGATTATGTTTTGTGGCCTTTAAGACACAAGATAAAAAGAAAAATCAGCACTACCATGTTTGGAGCTTTGGAAATTATTGTAGTACCTAGTAAATAATTTTGAGCTGTATTATTACTATTATCATTAAAAGTGAAAATAATTGTAGAATATTCTAAAATTTTATAGTACTACTACTTCCTATATAATAAATAGGTAATATGCAAATTGACCATCACACCCTCGCTGGAGATGGCCACCCCCATGTGGTCACAAAATGGCCACCCCCATGTAGTCACAAGATGGCCACCCCCATGTGGTCATAAGATGGCCATGCCCATGTCATCACAAGATGGCTAGCAGGGAAGGGCAGTTGGGGGCAACCAGGCCAGCAGGGAAGGGCAGTTAGGTGTTTATCAAGCTGGCAAGAGAGTGGTTAGGGGGTGATCAGCTGGCAGGCAGAGTGGTTAGGGGCAATCAGGCAGCCAGGCAGGTGAGTGGTTGGGAACCAGCAGTCCCGGATTGTGAGTGGAATGTCCGACTGCTGGTTTGTCCCACAGGGATCGGGCCTAAACCAGCAGTCGGACATCCCCCGAGGGGTCCCAGATTAGAGAAGGTGCAGGCTGGGCTGAGGGACACCACCCCCCTCACAAGTGCACAACTTTCGTGCACCGGGCCTCTAATATAAAAGTAAGTAATAGTCCAGGGATATCATAAATTCCTAACTGAACAGTATTGTGGAAAAACTAGTCTTATTGATGCTATTTTCTATGCTTCCTATATTTACTGGTAGAGATGCCTTATTAATTAAACAGCCAAATAGTGATTCTTCTGTCTTTAGCAGAAATTTCATCTCAAAGGGGGATCTTTAGGGAAACTGAATACTAGATTTGAGACATAGTAAAGTAGGTGCTAAGCCCTAGAACTCATTTAACTTGTGACCATGGTGGACAATGTTCTTTTCAGTAAATGGAACAATGATATCTCTTCTTCCTATCCTATAAATAAAGAGGTAATATGCAAATTGACCCTCACACCCTCACAAGATGGCTGCTTACAACCAGGCTGGCAGGGGGGTTAGTAAGGGATGACCAAACAACTGAACAGCAGGCTGCGTGGGGTGACCAAGCCGGTGAGGGGGGCCAGTAAGAGGCAACCAGGCCAGTGCGGGGGGGTAGTTGGGGTGACCAGGCTCATGGGGGGGGTGGGCAGTGAGGGGTGACTAGGCCAGCAGAGTGGTGACTAGACCAGAATGGCAGGGGGTGCAGTTAGGAGCAATCAGACTGGCAGGGAAGGAGGCAGTTGGGGGTACCTGGCCAGCAGCATGGGACAGTTAGGGGCAACCAGGCTGGCACACAGAGGCAGTAAGGGGCTATCAGGCCAGTGGGGGGTGCAGTTAGGGGTGACTAGGCAGGCAGGCAGGCAGGTGAGCGATTAGGAGCCAGCAGTCCAGGATTGTGAGAGGAATTTCCGACTGCTGGTTTAGGCCCAATCCCCGGGGGTCCTGGATTGGAGAGGGTTCTGCCGGGAGCCGGTCCATGCTTGCTGTTTCAAGGGACCTGGCATATATGGCATACTGTTCTTAATATGTTTGCTCACCTTCTTGGCACTATGTGTTTTAACCAAGGTCTCTGAGAAAGGTTGTTTCCCCAGGTAGGGATTTTCCCCTGAAGTTAGGGAGGGAATAAAACCTCTTAACTAAGTGCCAGGTGGGTAATTAATCACTTTAACTACGAACAATCATGCTTAAGCTACATAATCTTTACTCCCTGGAATGGAGATAAGAAACGCCCTAACTTTTGGAATAGAGATTGATAGGATTGGAATCAACTGGTATAAATACAGATGTAACAACACAGAACTTAGAAGACAGAACTTAGAAGACAGAACCAAGAGGCACAGAACTTAGAAAACAGAACCAGGAGGCACAGAACCTACACAGAGCGTTCTCTAGAGACAGAAGAACTTCACTGGAGAGAACATGGCAAAAGATCCTGGACTGAACCTGACTACAGAAATTGGCAAGAGAACCTTACTAGAACCTGGTGACTGAACCTGGCTGGAGAACCTGGACAGAACCTGGCTGGAGAACCTAGCAAGGGAACATGGCTACAGAAACTGGCTGGAGAACCTGGAGAACCTAGCAAGAGAACATGGACACAGAACCTAGCTGGAGATCCTAACCAGAACTTCGCTGGAGATCCAGACCAGAACTTGGCTGGAGATCCTGGCTGGAGATCCTGGTTAGGCTGCTGATCAACTGAACACTGTCTCCGTGTCCTTCCTTCTTCGCCGACTCCGTCCACACCTTTGGGGACCCCTGGACCCGCTGGGGCTGGACCCCGGCATATGGCGCCCAAACAGGGACCCCTAGGTAAGCCCCACTCTCGGGATGGATAGGACTCCACCGTAGGAAGAGGGTGGATAGTCTTCGCCGACTCCATCCACACCTTTGGGAACTCCTGGAACAGGATTCCCATAGGTGAGCCCCCCCCCCCCCCCCATTGAGAACCCTACACTCGGGACGGATAGGACTCCACCAGGGTACTTCAGACCCCCCTATAGAGGATAAGTAAGGTAAGAAGGTGGATAGTACAGAACTTAGATTGAGAAGATGTGCCATACTGAGTCCAAAGAAAGAAGACTTTGTATTGATTCTTAGATTGAGAAGATGTGCCATACTGAGTCCAAAGAAAGAAGACTCTGTATTGATCTTTAGATTAAGAAGATGTGCCATACTGAGTCTAAAGAAATAAGACTCTGTATTGATCTTTTAACACATATGCTTGCTAGCAGAGGAATTAAGGTTACTCCCAGTCAGACAGAACGTTTTATACAAGAAGTATGTCCATGCTTTTCTGAGGAAGGAAAGGTAAATGTAAAGGCATGGGAGGAGGTAGGCCCAAGGAGCCTTATCCTTAACCCCACTGCAGCCTTTCCACCCCGGGAAAGTGCAGGATTGGCAAGCTCTCCCTGGGGTGATAGATCAGGCCTCAGGTAATAGCGGAAAGCGCCAATCCTACTCTTAAAATGGATACAAGAGAGCATTTGGGTTTTTTTTTCTTTTTAATGCCTCCTTTTAAAAAATAAAAAAGGGGGAATTTGCCGGGAGCCTGTCCATCCTTGCTGTTTCAAAGGACCTGGCATACTGTTCTTAATATGTTTGCTCACCTTCTTGGCACTATGTGTTTTAACCAAGGTCTCCTTTCTGAGAAAGGCTGTTTCCCCAGGTAGGGATTTTTCCCTGAAGTTAGGGAGGGAATAAAACCTCTTAACTAAGTGCCAGGTGGGTAATTAATCACTTTAACTATGAACAATCATACTTAAGCTACATAATCTTTACTCCCTGGAATGGAGATAAGAAACACCCTAACCTTTGGAATAGAGATTGATAGGATTGGAATCAACTGGTATAAATACAGATGTAACAACACAGAACTTAGAAGACAGAACTTAGAAGACAGAACCAAGAGGCACAGAACTTAGAAGACAGAACCTACACAGAACCTACAGACAGAAGATCTTCGCTGGAGAGAACATGGCAAAAGATCCTGGACAGAACCTGGCAACAGAACTTGGCAAGAGAACCTGGCAAGAGAACCTGACTAGAACCTGGTGACTGAACCTGGCTGGAGAACCTGGACAGAACTTGGCTGAAGAACCTAGCGAGGGAACATGGCTACAGAACCTGGCTGGAGAACCTGGAGAACCTAGCAAGAGAACATGGACACAGAATCTAGCTGGAGATCCTAACCAGAACTTCGCTGGAGATCCAGACCAGAACTTGGCTGGAGATCCTGGCTGGAGATCCTGGCTAGGCTGCTGATCAACTGAACAATGTCTCCATGTCCTTCCTTCTTCACCGATTCCGTCCACACCTTTGGGGACCCCTGGACCCGCTGGGGCTGGACCCCGGCAGGGTTCAGGATGGGCTGAGGGGACCCCCCCCCCACACACAGCCATGCACGAATTTCATGCACTGGGCCTCTACTCTCATATAAGGTTGGAGTTCATTGTCCAAACTGCTTCAATGTCCTCATATGGCAAATTGGGTGCACAGACTCATTGCATGCAATATAAACAGTACTACGCTAATATGATCTAAACCTAAAAATACTTGGTTGAATGTATTTGTTTGGAGAAAATTTACATTCAAGCTAAAAATTTTACTTATGTAGAAAAATACATTGGTAAATTTATTAACAAACTTTTAAATATGACCACTGGAAATTTTTATTGTTTAAAAATAGAGATATACCAATTTATCTTCTCCTCTATTCTTTGAAATTTCAAAAGTAAACTGTATACCTCAATTACTATTAGCTAATGCTATTTGTGTGGTCAGTGTATTGGAGAAAATATGTTTCTCAAAATATGTTTGTAGAAAAAATTGAATATGCTAATAACGACTAAACTGTAGACTTAGAAATAGTTAAGATGACAATTTTCATGTTATACAATTTTGATTATATATATATATATATCCTATCTAATAATAGACAACCATGGTAATTGACTGTACCTTCGCTATGCTTCCCATTAGCTAATCAGGGCGATATGCAAATTAACTGCCAACAAAGATGGCGGTTAACCACCAACAAAGATGGTGGTTAATTTGCATAAGTAGGCGCAATGCTGGGAGGAGAAAGGGGAAGAACAAAAGAAGCCGCCTGCTGCTGACAGTGATCGGAAACCCAGGCAGCAGGCAAGAGCTGGGTTGCATGGCAAAGGCGGCCCCCTGGCTGGTGATTAGAGAAGCCGGGCGAGGCAGGCTCCCACCACCCCCGGCCAGTGTTCGGAGAAGTACCTGTATTTTTTTTTAAAGTATCTGTATTTTTAATAATTTCTTGACATGGTAAAAGAATTTTACATTATAATCCAAGGGTGGTGGGGTGAGGAGAAAGAGCAGCAGAACAATCCAACAAACAAAAAGGGAAACAGAAATGCATGGTGGAAGGTATTTGAAGGGGGGGTAGGGGCATTGCCCAACTAAAATGCAATTGGTTTGTTACTGAGTACTATTCATGGGAAGACAGCATCCTTACCCCTTCTCTATACAGCATTTTGGAAATAAAAATGATGCATCCAGGTGGAAATATGATTAGGGTTTGGAAGACAGACAGGGAAAGAAGAAGTCAGAAATAGACAATGAGAGAGTCACTGGCTGGCTGGCTGCAAATACTGACTCTCCAGTAGTGATAGAATAAAATGGGGGATATCTCTGGAAGATTCAAGAGATAGGGGGGAAACTCCTATAGTTTTGACTTTCCCAGCAGATTTCCACATATACACGTGTACATGCCTATGTTTGCATGCACACACATATCACATAACTGACTGCCCTCCCTGGAAGCACAGAAGAAGAAGAAGCCTCCAGAAGAAGAAGCCACCCACCTTTGGTCCAGGTGCTAGCACCTGCGGCTGGCTGCAGAGCAGGAGACAGACAAGCCACCTGCCCAAGGTCCCAGGCTGCAGCCACCCAGAGAAGCTGCCAGCCCTGTGGTCCAGGGCACCAGTGCCTGTGGCCAGGGAAATAGGTTCCCTCTTCTCCTACTGCAGTCATTACTTCAATATCCCCCTTCTGAATTTCTCTCCTGTGCTGCAACCCAACTCCACTTTTCATCGGAAGGATATGGAACAGAGAGAGCAGTGTTAAAAGCTTACATTTTTAAGCCGGTAAGGTTGGTACTTAAACATATAAATGGAAAATTAGAGTCCTTAAGGTTGTTACAAAGGACAGGGACAGCACATGACCTATTATATCCAGCAATCCATATGAGGACTGAAAACTTTGCAATGATAACAATTGGTGAAGATATGAATCAGCTAAAATAGTTGACAGGGACAATTCTTCCATCTTTGAAAAAAAAACCCCATCAAATCTGTTTAAATAGATTTCCATCTATATAATATAACACATTCTGACAAGACCACCACCTCACCACCACCACCAATGTGGTCAGTGTTGTGCCAATAAATGTTTAATAACTGAAGGACCTCCCCCCACCCGAGTGCACAAATTTTTGTGCACCGGGCTACTAGTATATCCTATCTAATAATAGACAAACATGGTAATTTACCATACCTCCGACACTCTTCCCATTGGCTAGTCAGGGCGTTATGCAAATTAACTTCCAACCAAGATGGCGGCCGGCAGCCAGGCAGCTGAAGCGAACAGGAGGCTTGCTTGCTCCAGTCAAGGAGAAAGCCAAGGTTCCCCGCGTGCCTTGCCGACCTCTGAGCTGCTTTCTAAGAAACATTGTTGCAATTATAGAAGCTAAACAATCCCCAGAAACCTGCTTTCAGCCGTCAGAGCTGGAGCGAGCAGGACTGAAACAATGTTGCAATTATAGAACCCAAAGAAACCCAGATAACTGCTTTCAGCAGCCGAGGTCTCAAGCTGGAGCTGAGCCTCAGAGCTAAAGCCGGCTCTCAGTTCCAGTGACAGCCATAGAAGGTAAATCAATCCCAGAATTAAAAAAAAAAAATGAAAAAAAGGAGAGGTTGGGAGCTTCAGTCACCCACCAGCCTAAAAACGGCCCTCAGCCCCTCACCCAGACTGGCCAGGCACCCCAGTGGGGACCCCCGCCCTGAAGGGGGTGTGACCAGTTGCAAACAGCCATCATCCCATCATCCAGGCTGGCCAGGCACCCAAGTGGGACCCCCACTCTGAAGGATGTGTGACCAGCTGCAAATAGCCATCATCCCCTCACCCAGACTGGCCAGACACCCCAGTGGGGACTCCCACCCTGGAGCAAGAAGATGGCGGCTAATTTGCATACTGAAGGTGGGCGGCAGCGGGCAAGGCTGTCTGCTGTCCCAGGACCCAGATCTGTGACCCTGCCAGGTGCGGGGCAGTGCTTGAGGCTGTCCACTGTCCCGGGACCTGGATCTGTGACTCTGCCAGGTGGGGAGCAGTGCTTGAGGCTGTCCGCGGTCCCGAGATCCAGATCTGTGACCCTGCCGGGGGGGGGGGGGGCAGTGCTTGAGGCTGTCCATGGTCCGGGAACCAGATCTGTGACCCTGCCAGGCGGGGGGCAGTGCTTGAGGCTGTCCGCAGTCCCGAGATCCAGATCTGTGACCCTGCCGGGGGGGGGGGGGGCAGTGCTTGAGGCTGTCCATGGTCTGGGAACCGGATCTGTGACTCTGCCAGGTGGGGAGCAGTGCTTGAGGCTGTCCGCGGTCCCAAGATCCAGATCTGTGACCCTGCTGGGGGGAGGGGCTGTCCACGGTCCGGGAACCAGATCTGTGACCCTGCCAGGCGGGGGGCAGTGCTTGAGGCTGTCCACGGTACCAAGACACGGATCCGTGACCCTTCCCGGTGGGGCGGCAGCTCTCACAAAGGTGGATCACCTGGGGTTGGGCAGGGCAGGATGCCTGGCTTCCACCCAGCCCCAGTCACTCTGGGCAAGTGAGCAGTGCAGAGAGCCTCTGGACAGGGGAGGCATGCCGGTGGAGGGCGGCCTGTACTCCCCACATGGCAGTGGTGACAGCTGTGAGCGCATCAAGCAGAGCCTGCAGAATGAGCTGAAGTAGCGCCTGCAGGCCATCAGTGCCCAGGAGTGGCTGCGCAAGATCCGCCTCCTGGCCCAGAAGGTGCAGGATCGCAGGGACAGCCACTGTGGTGGGCCAGACTGACGTCCTCCTGGTCGCACCACGGGGGTTTGCGGATCTGCAAAGCCAGAGGCCTCCGGTGTGCACATCCCCCTCTGGCATGCGAACATCCCCTCTGATGTGCTCATGTCCTTTGGAGAGTGTCTGGGTGTTCTGGGTGCTGAGGGTGGGCACCTCTGAGATGACAGTGAGAGGGCGGAGTGGTGATACCCTGATCCCACAGAGGCCAGTGCAGTTAGGAGATCACCTCTAGGGGGTTATTGCAGTTGCTGAGGCAGGAGCAGGTGCAGATAGACACACCTGGTGGGCTGGGGCGGCCCTCTCTAAGGTGCCTTTGGTCAGCATTCAAGATCAAGAACAGAGGCAGAGAGGAATTCCGTCCTCTTAGTGAAAAAGTGGGATAATTGGGGCAACTGTAGAGGAGGAATGATGTGCACTTTGGGTGCCAGCACCCATGAGCGAAGGCTGCCCTGACCGAGTTTCGCTTGCTTGGGGCCTAGCACACTCCTGCTGGGCAGCGGGTGACAGGACGTGCTTTTCCAAATTAATGAGAGAAAATGTTGATTCTCCTGCTGCCCATGAAGGTGGAAAGTGAAGTGGGGAGACATGTGGGGAGTGAGCGAGGTTCCCTGTCTGGGGGTTCCAAATCTGCTGTTGGTTTCTTTCACCGCTGACTAGAGATATACAGGGTGTCCCCCCAAAATGTATACACATTTTGAATACCTACCAATTCCAATGGTTTTAAGCATAAGAAAGAAACAACAATGGAGCTGTTATCTATTAAAAATGTGGGCACAAACAGGTAGTTGGACATTCCCTGAGGGGTCTCATTTTGGAGAGAGTGAAGGCCAGACTGAGAAGCCCCTCCCCCCCCACCCCAGTGCATGAATTTTGATGAGAGAGAGAGAGAGAGAGAGAGAGAGAGAGAGAGAGAGATTGGTTTAGTCCCATATGTGCCAGGACTGGGGATCTAACCCACAACCTAGGTATGTGCCCTGTCCAGGAATTGAACCCACAAACATTTTGGTGTATGAGAGATGACTCTCCAACCAAATGAGCCACCCAACCAGGACATATATATTTTTTTAAAAATCACTGATGCTTTCTTAGTATCTCATACTTATAATTACATTGCTTTTCTGAAAAAAAAAGTGACTAAAAAATTGACTACATATACATGTTGGGAAATATCAAATTTACTAACAGTTTCTTGACACAAAATACAAACTATTAATCAATATTTTCTTTGGTTATTAGATTTCGACACATTTTACCACCCAATAGTATAACTCAATTCCATGGTTTATATTGACTCAAAAAGAGGGATTTTCTTGCCTTTTTTAGATTCTGCACAATTATCAGCAGTCTCATTATGGGATGTGTCTTTTCTAAGCACCAATGCTGGAAAATAATGCTAACCTGTTTCAGGTGAGTAACTACAGAAGAAAACAATAATTAAAGATAGCATTTGTGTAGCCCTGGCTGGTGTGGCACAGTTGGTTAGAGCATAATTGTCCCATATACCAAAAAGTCATGAGCTTAATTTCCAATTAAGGCACATACCCAGGTTGTAGGTTTAATTCCCAGTTGAGAGGCAATCAATTTGTTTCTCACATAGATGTTTCTCTCTCTTTCCCTCTCCCTTCCTCTCTCTCTAAAACCAATAATAAGGTATCCTGGGTCAGAATTAAAAAGAAACAAAAAAAGATTGCATTGTTGTAAGCATAGCATTTAGGAGGAAATAAACATGTTAGGATGGAGATATAAACTTCTTGAATTTTGAAAAGTTAAACAATAAAAATTGCCTATCTTTCTTGATTGAAGAATGATACACTGATAAAAGCAAATTTTCTATCATTTATTAATTGTATTTAAAATTTACATGGATCTATTAAAGACATTGTGTAATGTTTCCACTTTATGTGGTAAACAATGACAAACATTTGGCATAAAATAATATGCATATCAATGTAACAAGTTTGAAAAGTGGGGAATGAAAATCTGAAGTCTGCCTTTATTCTAACAATGATTATTAACACTTCAAATGAATGGATCCTAGATTTCTGTCTCAAAATTCTAAGTTGTTTTTTATAAAGAAAATTCTTAAGGACTTCAACATGCAATGGATATATATATATATAAATAACACTCAGAATAACTAGCTTCCATGCTTACGACCTCAACATAAGGCAAAAGCCCGTAATTGCACTGATACTTTGGCTCATTGTATCCAAAAAGCAAAGCAATGTGATAGCCTAATGAAACAATCCTTTTTGTCTGCCAGCTTCAAGTCACTAATACAGTTGCAATAAAAACCAACCATCGCTTCTGATGGCATATGCAGCTTTGATTAGCAGGACAGTTTGTCTTCTGAATGTCTGAGCCAAGCATGAATCTGTTTCTCTAATTATCCTTGTAGGTTAGGTTAGGAAAATGAGGAAGACACATGCTTGTTTTTATAAAACATAATTCTGCCTCCTGGTCTGACCATATCTGATTAGGAGAACAGTAAACCAATCAGATTCTTTCAGATGGAAATATCATGTCTTCTACACTGGGCAACCTCTTGAATATTGTCAGATATTATCAAGCAATTACAAATAATGAAATTATCCATGTCACACATATTGGTTTCTCCTTTTAATTGCTCAAGAAAAACAAGCCTTTGGTAACTCCAGCTATTGTATGCTACAATACAAAACAAATTACCAATGACCATTCCTGAGCTAATACATGGCCAGATGTTGTTCCCATAGCAGTTTATTTTCTAGAATTCTGTTTGATCTTCTACCTCAATTGACATCAGTAGGTGAATCTGCAGAAATCCTTGTTCTTGAAGAGTTCACATCTCAGGAAATTCTTATTCTTGCCCTCTGATATAAAAATAACTACTCCAGCAAATAAAATCTCTCCAAATAAAAATAAGTCAAGGTTGCTTGATGACTACTACACAGGCACCTGCTCTCCCAATATTCAAGGAAGCCATCTGTTGAAACAATTAAACAAAATTTAAGAAATTACTTTTTTGAGAAATATACAAATTCTAATATATTTAAGACACTTATCTGCATTGAAATCTAAATAATTTTTATATTTTCCAATTTAGCTACAAGTAGTACAACAAAAATGTAAATGATGAAAATGGCATTCATAAAAGAGAAATAATTTATATATGAAAATTCTTAAAATATGTAATCACATGTGATTTTTAATAAAATAATAAAATATTTTATAACTTCTACTGAAATAAAACCGCTTTAGAAGTTTCCAGCAAAGATTTATTCTGGAGTTTGCATGGACATATTTGTAAAGATATTTTATAGTGATAGGTTAGAATACATTTTAGATGAAATAGCTATTATACTTATTGAAATCATTTTGAAGTTATTTCCCTTGATATTATACTGAATTCAATGTGTTATTCATTCATCCTAAACCTAGGCATACAATGCAGTGACTTTAATATTTTGTCATAAATAGGCCATAATTACAACTGGTATAGGGTTTATTTTAAGAATTCCACCTTATGATGGTGATTGAGATGAGAATTGAGATTTTTAAAAATAATCATGAATATGAAATTGGCTAGAAATATATTAAAAACATTAACTTTTAAAAGTTGTAATAAAAATTTATTCTATGGATGTAAGCCAAGATTATGATAATTTGAGCTTTTTGATATCAGTGATTTTTATTACAGTTTTCTAAGAATAATTTATGTACTTAAAAATATCAAAGAAGACTAGAAATTGCTAGATATTATTTCAACCTGAAAAGAAAAAGAATAAAATATAAGAAATAAAATAGCTAAGAGCATAATAACCTCAGATCACAAACATTATCTTATTGATTGAGAAAGGACATAGTCTTACTCTCTAAATATGAAAATTACCACCATTATCTACTAGTTCTTTAAATGTATTTATTTATTCTTGCCACCCCTTTATAGGTTAAAAAAAAATTCCCATATGGCATTTTATATTCTTTTCATTTAATACATTATTTTTTTAAAAAATATATTTTTATGTAACATTTCTTGTCTTTAATATAGTTAACTGCTCAAAATGAGAAGAGAAAAGGGGCATGCGAATTTATTGATAGTATATTGTGTTAAGAATAATTTTTATAGGTCACCACAATCGCCTGCATAATCTCATCATGCATTGTGATCTTCGTATGCCAGGTGTGTGAATGGAATGTCCAGAGACAATATGTAAACCCAAAACATCAATATATACAAATTAAAGTGCGCCTGACTCCAAGGTGCACACACTTTCCATTATCTCTCTTTTGTTTCCAATGATTTTCGGGTCTTGTTTGACATCAGAGTCATCTGAAGAACTCTTACAAAATATATGTGCTCAAGTCCCACCACTACATAGGAAAGGGATAAGTACTGGGTAGTCATATTTTTTGCAGTTTTCCAAATATCCTCCGATGTTCTTTTAATGCTGAGAAAATTGTGCATAGTTTTTAGACAAAGTGAATAGCTTCATTTTATACCGACATCTACATCTATGTTTCTATACAGGCATATTTGTGTGTATAAAAAATGAATCTCTGATCTTTTTTTATTTTTGTTAAATGAGCTATTCCTAGTGTGTTTTCTATCTCAGTGAATGACACCACTCTGCTCAAAAAAAACCACAAAAAACCTGGAGCATATCTGTGTCCCTTAATTGTATCTCACTCAACCTTATGTCTGAATGCTCAACTATGACCAACTATTTACACTCATTTCCATGGTCTTCACCCTAATTCAGGTTACAATTTTAACCTGAGTATAAAAAGGAGAAGAATATGCCACCCCAAAATATTTCACTTTTACTATTGTTTAATTTAAATTAAAGCCACTTGAGAGACTAGTGGTATAGGAGGGACACTCCTTTGTCACCCTGAAATCAGGAAGATAAAGCTCCCATGTTCATGGTACCCCCCTTGTACCAGGAGGGTAGAAAATATTCTTATCACCAGAGATAGAGAATTTAGGCCCTAAAAGTCTGCATAAACAAATCTTGTTACTTCTTCATCAATTTACTAGCCCAAGCCCAAGTCCCTTTGTCTTGTCAATTCTTCGCAGATTTATTGTTTTTGTTTCTAAACAGTAAAAAAGCTTTCTGCTTTGGTCACTTCTCTGAGTCTCATATTTATGGGATCCCTGTACATAAATATTGCATTTGTTCACTCCTTTAATCTGTTTATGTCAATTTAATTATTAGATAAGCCAAAGAAACTGGAAGAGAAGGGGAATTTTTCCATCCTAAAGTGAATTAGTAAAATATCTTCCTAACATATTTCTCTAACACTAATCTTGCTTTCTCCGAACCATTTTTTTTTTTTTTACATCCTGTCAAACGCAACCCTTTTAAAACTCAATTCTGATTATTTACTTTTCATGCTTAAAATTCTCTATTAACCTGTCTTCAGTATTACTGTAAAATCAAACGTCTACGACATGGTTTCTATCCCTAGATCACACAGACCCTGTTTATCTCTCCAAACTTACTGCTCACCAATTCATTTCTTGCTCAATGTAACATGCCACATGTCCTCCTTCCTGCGGCTCTTCACAAATTCTGCTCCTTAAGCCACTCCCCACATTTTCATTTGGAGAACTTTTTTTCACCTGTCAGCCTTCATTCTACATATCATTTTCTGAAGGAAGATTTCTGTATCCTACACACTTAAGTTCGATCATGGTGCTAAGTATTTCCCTAGCCACAGAATTTATCATGCTGTTTTAAGCATTTGATATATTCTACATATATACATTTTAAATATTTAAGAGAGCTTTACCCCTTTTCCACCTTGGCCCAAATGTATCTATTTATTTGAAATCTGCCCTGCTATCCCTCCAGGGATATACCTTTCAATTTTAGATGATAACTGGAAAAGTTGACCACAGAACCAATTAGAAAACAAACAAACAGACAAACAGCTGAGGGTGTAGATATTTCCCCAGCTTTTCTGGAAACTATTCACAATATCTTATATATCTGAAGTAAACCAATGCATAAAAAGAAAACTGATTTTCAGCAATCATTCTCAATTTATATAAGAAACATTCCCATATCTCTTACTCCATGCCAGCCACTCTGCTCATCCTTGGAGACATGGCAATAAAATGCTACACTATCTTTGTTTCTTTACAGCTGCAGATGGATACAGCATAACAATACTCTGACCATGTAACTAGAGAAAACATGGAAGGGTGATTTTATCCATACCAAGAGTAAAGCTCACTTTTTATTTTTTAATTTGTCTTAAAATACACACATTGTTTTTCAAGTCAAATGAAAGAAATAAACTTAATATTAAATGACAAAATCATTTAAAACACACCTACGTGCATGCATGCATTCTCTGTAAAACTAAGTAATACGAATCTGGCAATTGTTCCCAATCTATTTCCATTATTTCCAAAAGCTATCTTGAGTTTTCAAAATATATATTCTTGAATTTTTAAATATAGTTTGCTTGTTTATTTTAATACCTATCCATTGGGGGGTCCCGATAATAAATGGGATAAACAATTTTATACATTTATAGGCTAAGTGAAGGGAAAGTAATAGGAATTATTTAGTTACCAAATACAGCATTTTTTTCTAGTGGCCTGAAATCTTGAAAATTTTCAAAGGGTTCTCATGTGGGTCTGCTGATGGTCCTTCAAGCGTCTTAAAATAAAAATAATAAAATGATATGAATGCAAATTTTAAAAAAATTTAAGAGCTTTAACGTGAATGTTTATTATATTAAATAAAATTATTATAAAATATTTTAAATGCCACTTTGCTGTTTGTAAGATATTATATGATCCAAAAGAGTGCTATAAAATACAGATGAGGGAAAGTGGTCTTTTAGGAGGCTTTTAGCTATTATTACTACATATATTATTTTGACTTCAATTTTAAAAGAATGATAAGCATAAAGGCTTATTATTATTTATTTGTAATAATAAAAGCATAATATGCTAATTAGACCAGATGTCCTTCTGGACTTTCTTCCGGACCACCTTCCAGATGAAGCTGGGCCTACAAAGGAAGTCCGGGTCCCGGGTGCCAGAGGGAAGCTGGTGTCAGCAGCCGGAGAAAGGAAGGCCTACTCTTGCATGAATTTTGTGCATTGAGTCTCTAGTCCTATATAATAAAAGGCTAATATGTAAATCTACCAAATGGTGGAACCACCAGTTGCTATGACGTGCACTGACCACCTGGGGGAGATGCTCAATGCAGGAACTGCCCCCGGTGATCAGTGCGCTCCCACAGGGGCAGTGCTGCTCAGCCAGAAGCCCGGCTCTTGGCTGGTGAGTGCAGCGGCAGTGGCGGGAGCCTCTTCCACCTGCTCGGCAGTGCTAATGATATCCAACTGACATCCCTTAAGGGCTCCCGGGCTGCGAGAGGGCGCAGGCTGGGCTGAAGGAACCCCCCCCCTGAGTGCAGAAATTTTATGCACTGAGCCTCTAGTACCAGTGATGGCGAACCTTTTGAGCTCGGTGTGTCAGCATTTTGAAAAACCCTAACTTAACTCTGGTGCTGTGTCACATATAGAAATTTTTTGATATTTGCAACCATAGTAAAACAAAGATTTATATTTTTGATATTTATTTTATATATTTAAATGCCATTTAACAAAGAAAAATCAACCAAAAAAATGAGTTCACGTGTCACCTCTGACACGCATGTCATAGGTTCGCCATCACTGCTCTAGTACAGTGGTTCTCAACATTCCTAATGCCGCGACCCTTTAATACAGTTCCTCATGTTGTGGTGACTCCAACCATAAAATTACTTTCGTTGCTACCTCATAACTGTAATTTTGCTACTGTTATGAATCATAATGTAAATATCTGATATGCAGATTATATTTTCATTGTTACAAACTGAACATAATTAAAGCATAGTGATTAATCACAAAAGCAATATGTAATTATATATGTGTTTTCCGATGGTCTTAGGTGACCCCTGTGAAAGGGTCGTTTGACCTCCAAAGGGGTCGCGACCCACAGGTTGAGAACCGCTGCTCTAGTATATAATAAAAGATATACTATCTCATTTATATGTCAATTAACTTCCTTTACTTAATGTTCATTTGTAAAAGTGGCAAATTTAAAATATATACCATTGGCCCTAGCCAGTTTTGCTCAATGGATAGAGCCTTTGCCTGTGGACTCAAGGGTCCCAGGTTCGATTCTGGTCAAAGGCACATGCCCCATTTGTGGGCTTGATCCCCAGTTGGAGGAGTGCAGGAGGCAGCCAGTCAATTATTCTTGCTCATCATTGATGTTTCTAACTCTCTCTCCCTCTCCCTTCCTCTCTGAAATCAATAAAATATATTTTAAATAAATAAATAAATAAATAAATGTATACCATTGAACTGGTACATTTCCTTAGCAAATCAACAATCATTAATTCATGCAATATTCCCTGGGTAAACACTAGGATCTCTGAAAGATAAGAATTTAAAGTATATCCTCTAATATTTTTAGTGCAATAATGATTAACATTTCAATATTTTCTTCTTTTTGGAGAAGGAATGCTTCTTCTCTCACAAATTAAAGTAAAATATACAAAAATCATGATACCTATTTCTTCAAATACTTCCCCTTCTTTCTTTCATTCTACCTTCTTTCTTCCTCCTTAGTGAATTTCATCTATCCTCACTGGAATCAAAGAGCTTTCTCATAGAGAAGTGTGACATTCATAGCCAGGTACCTTAGCCTGTTTGCTATGAATTTGGGTTTGTACTTAAATGCAGCCTATCTAAATACTGTGTGTGAACATATTTCTAAACTGGGAGTGATGTATCTTTAAAAGTAGATATTTTTAAAAGAAATTTACTTCAAGCATTATTCAAGTTTTTCAGATAAATTTTAGTCAATTTCTGTGACCAAAAAATAAAACCTTTCACCCAGAAAGATGAGAGATGAAGTTATTGTTCTGTTTCAACTAAATAAGGCTTTGGAATTTCACCTCACCCATTAATGGAAAAGGTTTATTTGTTTGTTTGTATAGTATTTTGCTTTTAGATTTCTGATAAAGGAGTGAGATAATAGAGATATTGGAAAAGAAATAAGGGGAAGAAAGGAGAAATTGAATATGAGGACACAAGACTGAGAATCTTATATCCATTTTCACCATTACAAGCAATGACATAGTAGTTATAAAGTACAAGGTATTTTCTACTATAATTAAGTTGCTCTAGTCTCATTTCCCCCCAGCACTCGTCCACACCAGCACCAATTCTTTAGCTATATTACTAAAATGGGAGCTGAGTCTCTAACAACAGTGTATATTCAAGCATAGCCCCTCACCTAAGATCAGCCAACCATTTCACTCCATCTTTCGGGCCAAAGTGATTATCCAGGGATGAATGTTTTATACATGACAGACCATTCAGAGACCTTTGCTGTTTGTTTTGTATCAATCAAATAGTTCTTTTATTTTATCTTTTATGGCTGAGTATTGCTACTTGGAGTTTCCACCCATGGAAAATGTCTCTGCAACAGGTAACAATAGACCTAACATAGTCAAGCAGAAACGGGAGGCAGAAATTTGATTTCTGTAGGCTTCCACCCTCTTTATCTCTAAAATCAAATATTCTGAAGTTAGAGTTTTGTGGATCAATATATTCTACATGTATTTTTGCTTTAGCTAATTATCATTCAGTTCCTATAATTATTTATAATAAAGTGGAAACATGAATGTCACTTTTTAATATAAATTTTATTAAAGTATAGAGTACATTAGAGAAAAGTGCACAACAACATGTAATTTAATGAACTTTTACAAAATAAACACAATAGATTAAATCAATCACTTTGGGTTCAGAGTAATTTGAGTAGGTAGATTACTGTATGTATCCTTCTCCTCCAAAGAAAGTAAATGAAATTCATTCTTATATTTGAAGTAAAGTATGCTGGCAACAACCTTACCTGTGTCCACTCATTAGTTTGTGGATCATAGGATTCCATGGTGTTGAGGTATGTCTGCCCATCATAGCCACCAACAGCATATAATCTGTCACCAAGGAGACAAACTCCAACAGCATCTCTGGGCATACTCAAAGGAGCCACGGTGGTCCATGTGTCTGTTTTGGGATCATATCTAAAATGTGAAGATAATAGGACATATTCTAACATATTCAACTTTTACTATATGGATGATGCCCACACAAAAGAAAGCCATGAAAAACAAAATTGTGATTTTGTTTTTTTTCCTAAAAGCTAAATTTTTTGAGCAGGTGTTCAAGAGCTAATATCCACAATGTCTGGCTCTCTAAACTTTAAGGTATTTAAAACATATATGTAGACTCTTATTTATATAACTGCAAAGTCATCTAACAAAATGAGTATGAAAATAGTTTATTTTCTTGAGGAAGTCAGATATGCAAATAACTATTTGCCACAGCATAAGCAAAGTGTTATGGTAAAGAAACAGAAGTAATTGTTAAAAGTCTGAGAGAAGTATGCAATACTTCACTATTAAAGTATCCATTAAATCAGGTCTGAAAGTCTAGCCTAAGTTTACTATATATAAAAAGTTGTGTAAAAGTACTGACGTGTTAATAAAAATGCATAAACAGCTTCCAGGAAAGTGGGTGTGCAGTATGGCTAAGCTTAAGAATGTATGAAAGAGTGCCAAAAAAAGTGAGTGTTTTTTTGGTTTTTGTTTTTTTAAATGTTTTTATTGATTTGAGAGAGGGGGTAAGGGGGTTAAAGAAAGAGAGGGAGAGACAGCAATGTGAAATAAACATGATCAGCTGCCCCCCTTACTAGGGATCCAGCCCACAACCTGGGCATGTGCCCTGACCAGGAATCTAACCAGTTGCTTTTGGGTGCACAAGAGGATGCTCAACCGACTGAGCCACACCAACCAGGGCAAGGTGTTTTGTGATCAACTTATGAATGTTTGATTCCCAGAGTAAGAAGGTGTTTTGTGTTTTCTCAATAGGAAAATAGGGAGCCTTTGAAACTTGGGAAAATAATTACAGCATGAACAGAGCTATATTTTAGTGACATAACTCAGGATTTTCCATAAGGGAGACTTTGGTAAATCAAAAGAATGAAATAGGGAATATAAATTATTACTGCTTAATTTAAACCAAAATTAATCTGATTTTCAGAAAGTTTGATTACCATATAGTAAATACAGATATTTTATATTTTAGGGTAACAAAAATCTGAAGAATGCTTTAGTTAATGAGCTTTACTTCAGCAAAAATAAAATGAATTCTTATACCACCTCTTTGCCTTGAATTTGCCACTATAGGTTCAGATACAGGAACAAGAAAGCTACTAAGAAGTAAAAACTCAGCAGAGTAAATACAAAGGTGTGGGGAGGTGGAAGCTGGGTGGAGGTGGGCAAGTAGGGGGAAAATGGTGACATCTGTAATAGCATCTGTAAGGACAGCAAATAGGCCTTTCTTTTTCATTGCTGTGGCCTTGCACAACTTATAAGAAGCACCTGGTAATTAAACTCCAAGACTGTTGATTCCTCTGTTAAAACTAAAGGATAAAATAAGCTACTCTCAAGGCTACATTCTTCCATCCAACTCCTCCCTGCTGTTTTAACAGCTTCAGAATAATTTGCTCCTCCTCATCTTCTCCTTCCTTTCCCTCTCCCCTTCAAACAGATTTCCCTTTTGAACTCTTTATAACTTTTGGTCTAAGCTTGTTTTAAAGGTTTGGAAAAAATACTGATAAGGCACCTCCTTAGAATATCTGCTGGACTGTCTCCTGGGAAATAAACTGTAACTTTCCAAGACAACCCTTCTGGTGTCTGCTCAACTTCAACACCATTCCCCTCCCTTCCTTTTGGCTTAGCAACTACTGAACAACGCAAACTCCCTTTGTTCTCTGCCCTGTATTGACTAGCAATACTTGGCTCTTTACTCCCTTGAAAAAGAAAATAAATTTCCTCTCTGCATCTTTTCTCTTAGTTGTGAATTCTTTCACAGCCCATGTCACTGAGCAAGCCTTAAACCTTAACAGTGTCATCAATAAGATAAGGGGTGGGGACTGAATGAAATTTTCTGTTGTTGTTGTTTTTTGTTTACCAACACAGCAAATATACTCTGTCTTTCTGCTTCAATTTTGTTTTTCACTAATTGAAACTTTCAACCCACAAACTTTTAAAACAAAGAAACAAACACAAAAAAACAAGCCAAAAAAACTCACCTATAGTTTATTAGAAATAAAAAAGATTGTTATAACAAATGATTGGAAGGACACCAAGGATCTGTAATTTATATTTTATAGAGTATATTCATGTTACTCAAGATATTACATGCAATTACACTCCTTGGTTGAAGAAGTTGGGACAGCCTATAAAATGAGAGACTAGTTGAATGCTTGCAAAACCAGGACCACCTTAAAGCACAGGCTATCTAGCAAATAAAAATGCAATTTTACATGCAGCAATTAATAAATGCAACCATCACAAAGAGACACAGACATATATAGACACACAAACACAGACACAATCTATGCCATCATAATCTTCTTTACAATATTTAAATTTATAACATGGATATTTTGACATTTGTAAATATATTTTTAATGAGGACGAAAAATAAGTAGATAGAGAAGAAAAGACACCACAAGGAGTTAAATAGTACAATCTATAAAGTAGAATATGCACAGGATAACTGAGTTTTTCAATTAAAAAAACAACAGTAATAATAAATAAATAAGAAGTAACTGTGAATAAATTAAATGTGACTTAAAAACAACAAAATGAGTGGACCTTATTTGGATCTCAATTTAAACAGACCAACTATTAAAAGATGTTTGAGACATTTCGGAAATTTTAATTTTGGGCATCAGAGCTTAATAAGACATTATTGAAGTTTCTATTAGTTGTGATAATGACATTGTGATTATGTTCAAATATAAAGTTCTGATTATTTTATTCACTTGTTTCTGGGGTGAAATCAGAAATATATTCAGCAAAAATGACAGCTTGAATAATTTACTTAAAATAACGCAAATGAAAAAGGAAAGGACAGCGAAGGTGAATGAATGAAACATAAATGACAGATTGGTGGTGGTTGTTAAAACTGGGTAATGAGTATAGGGGAATATATTGTATTGTTTACTTTTTGTTTGTCAGGAAATTATTGTAGATATAACTTTAAAAGGAAGAATGTATAATATACTTTAATTTCAGTGAACAGTGAACATTCTTTTATTTTATTCATTCTTCAATAGAATCCAATCTGGTTTTTGTCACAATCAATTCACTTAAACTGCTTTTTCTGAAGTCACATTTTAGTCCTCAATTAATTTTTATTCAGCACTATAGAATTCTTTCCAGCAGCTTGTCTACAAAGCAGACTTCATTTATCACTTTGCAAAAAGGCAGAACTGAGAAAACAGCTAACAGTAATACACTAAGCAATAATAAATGAATTTCTGAAAGCTTACGAATCTTCAAGTGAAATTCAAATATCAAAACAATCCTCAAATACTCATATTCCAGGATAAAGTAAGAACACACTAGGGTGTTCTATACACTTTAAAGATAATATCCTACATTTAGAAATAGATATCATTTCTTTTATATTTTACAAACATTCCTGAAGAGAATTTTAAAAATCTAGTGCATTCTTTTATAAAATCTAAATCTTTGAATTAGTTGTACCTCTCATTAGTGGTAGGTAATATACTTTATATGTGTAATACGATCTTTTATAATTAATAACTGACAATGTTGATTATATTTAAATTTATATATTTTTAGAAAAAACAAACCAAAACAAAACAAAAACCAAGTACAACCTTCTCTTCTCCCAAACAAATGCTCTTTCCCTGATATTTAAAAAGTAATCCCATAAACTCAAAATTATCTGCTAATAATTATACTTTTTTTCACATTAATAACTTTAAATTGATTTTCCTGTATTCAGAGTTTTATAAATTCACCTCTCAGCCTGGAGATATACAAGATTGCTACCCCCAAAATGAAACAAATATTTGTTTGTTTTAGCTGAGGGAAGGATTCACAGATATATATAAGCATTTTTCAAACAATTACTAATAGTGAACTCTGTCACTGTCATTTCTGGTTTTTGACAAGATTTAGTTCTAAGCATTTAGGGAAGTTGGTCTCTGGTTTCCTGTTCATCAAAAAGAAAAAGGGAAAGGCAGGGGCTGCCTTTTATATTTAGGCTCTCTTCCTTTCCTATGCTTCACCTTGGCCCTCATGGTCAGAGTATGAGCTCTGCATCAGGAACTCTATTAAAGTTTCTAGCCCTCAAGCAAGAGAAGCACTGTATATATACACTGTGGCTAAAATTGGCTGCAAACTGAACACTTGCTGAAGGCATGCAGCAGTTAGAGAACAAAAGTTAGTTTCTCATTGAAAATCACTATTGAAGTTTTTCAGGTACCTTTCATTTTCAAACATGGTCATTTCTAAAGTTTAAGGATAAGAATCAATCTTAAAATATTTAAAGGGAAATTGTTTTAAATATAAAAGCATTATTTTGATAGCAAATAGAATTGAAAATGTCCATTTTCCTAAATTTAGACAGCTAATTTTCAGCTAGAAAGCAAATTAACAACACAGAAATGGCTTGTAGCCAGGTAGGTTTTCCTATTAGACAAAAACAAGTAAGGAAGCAAAGAAAAAGTAAAAGAAAAATAAAATAACCAAAAAAGCAGTCTTTAGATTTCTAGTAAAATAATTATGCAATCTATATTTGAATTGATTTTAATAAATTATTTGTGAATTATGAATGAAAATAAAATAATTTATTTTTCCTGTAAACTGACATCATAATAGGTATCATGAGATTATCAAAGTGACTTTATAATTATTCTTAATATCTATTTCTTCTTTACAGTTTTCTTGGGATTTAGGACTCTTTATTTTTATTTAAATCATAGGATCACATTTTCAAAGTATATACCCACAATCACAATCCACAGTGTTTATAATTTAATAAGGACTGCATTATACCTACAGTCAGTTTAGAGTAGAATTCACCTTCTTATAATTTTCAATCTTCTAATCCATAAGAATGGCATTCCCTTCCATTTATTTAAAACTTTTTAAGCTTTTCTCAATAATGTTTTATTTTCTCTTTAGTATTTATTGCTAGATATTTTAAACTTATTCAATGGTAATTTTATACATTAATTTTGTTATTTATTGCTTACATGTAGAAATACACTTAATTTTATATATTGACTGAGTATATAGCAACCTTATTAATTCACTCATTAACTTAAATAGTTTCTGCTTAGATTTTGTTTAGATTATCATTAGATATTTATCATGTAAGCTTGAATATTGACAATTTTGTTCATTCCTTTACAAGTGTTATTTTCTTTCCCTTTATTGCCTTACCAATAGTTAATTACTCTACTAAACTGTTGAAGAAGAATTGTATTGACAGGAACTTTGTTCTCAATCTAATAAAAACTTCAAAAAAGAAAAAAATATATATATAAGCTTAATATGCAAAATGTGCCCTTGGGAGTTCAACCAGGAGACCAGGAGTTCAATTGCTCACTATGACATGCACTGACCACCAGGGGGTGGCGCAGAATGAAGGAAGGCCCCAGCTGGCAGCTGGCAGCTGGGGAAGGGAGGCCCTGATTGGCCCTGATTGCCAGCCCAGCCTAGGGACCCTACCCATGAACAAATTTCATGCACCAGGCCTCTAGTATTTCAATGTTTGACTATCAACTTGACTATCAATTTTTGTATTAATTTTACTTCCAAATTTGGTGAGAGTTTTTATTATAATGGGTATTTAGTTTTTTAATATATTTTTATTGATTTCAGACAGGAAAAGAGAGGGATAGAAACTCTGTCAGTGATAAAAGAGAATCATTTATTGACTTCCTCCTGGCCTCCTGTACACCCACACTGGGAATTGAGCCAGGAACCCCAGCATGTGCCCTGACCTAGAATAGAACTGTGACCTCCTGGTTCATCGATCAACACTCAACCACTGAGCTATGATGGCCCAGCAATGGATATTTCATTTTATCATTACTTTTGCACTTATTGATATGTTTATTACTGTACTGAGTTATGCTGATTAACTTTTCTATTTTAAATTAATTTTGTATTTGTGGAATAAACTCAAATTTATTGAGATATACTTCTTTTTATTTCTATCTAGGTTTGATTTGCTAATTTTTCTTTTGTATGTTTGCATCTATTCTCATGAGAAAGTTTTGTCAGCATTATTTTTTCTATTGTTTCTTCTTATATAATATTTATAAAATTATATTTTTCTATAAATTTGTTCATTTCAGCTAACAATTCAAATAATGGTATAAAATATATAAATTCTCTCTTTATATAGTCTGCATAATATACAGTGAAGTTTGCTTTTTTATTTCTTTATAGTTACTTTTTATCTTTTTCTTGATAACCGTGTGAGTAGCTTATAAATTTTATTGCAAATATTCATAATAAACAACTCAGGCTTCTTTTAAATCCTCTCTATTGCATTTTTTTCTATTTCATTGATATGTTATTATTATTTCACTCTTGTATTTGTTGTTTTATTTTTAGTGTAATTATAATTTCTTGAGATTGAAGCTAAAATTTTTGCTTTTAGATTTTTAATTTGTTAAATAAATGAACTTAAATCTATATATTTGTTTGTAAGAATTTTTAGCTACATTCCATAGAATTTGATATATCATATCTTCATTACTACACAATTAAAAATATTTTCTAGTTGAAGCCACGTACGATTTACAAGAGTATTGCCTAATTTCAAATTGTTGAGCATTTGAAAAAAAAAAAAGTCTTTGTTATTTATTTCTAGGTCAATTACCCTGTGATCAGAGAACATGCTCTGTGAAATTTCAAGCTTTTGAAAATTAATGAGGTTTATTTTATGGCCAGAAATTGTAAATTTTGGCAAATATATTATATGAACTACAATTACTTAGTGTTTTTTCCAAAAAAACCTATACGCAATAAACTAAAATGTGGAGAGAAAATTATTTCCATTTCAAACATAGGATTATCTACCCTAAAAAATTATTAGAATTATCTTAGAAGAGAGTTGGCTTGACAAAACATAAATGCAAGGAAGTCTATCATTTTCTAAATAACTTGTTCAGTGGACCCCACTTTGCACCACTGCAGGTCTGCATGGCTCTTCCGCTTCTCTGGGCCTAGCTGGAGTGGTCTTAGAGATTCCTCACTCTGTGTTGTAGTCAGTAGACCATAGTGTCTTTCAGTGATCCTATTTTCACCCACCAAGGGGCCTACAATGGCAGTGCCACCTGACAAAGTGGGATGGTGGCAAATCAGACCTGTGGGACTGGCTTAGCCAAGGCTGAGAGTGGAGTCAGGTTACATGACCTCTGTGTCTGCTCAGAAAAAAACAGTTAAACGAGATGAGCATTTTATATTATTTGCCAAGTGATTGACAAATATGCATGAATATTTATCTGATTTCAGGATGAACAATTACTTTTAAAATATAAACACAATTGTAAGTTGTTACTTTGAGGGCTCCTTCATAATGAAGGAGCCTCTTAGTGTCATGTCTTTGAGAAGCTTCCCTCCACCCTAAAGGTCACTGGCTTGGGCCAATGCAATTTTATCAAGTGTGATGGAAGCAGAGGCTGATGAATCATTGTGCTGAACACCTGTCGTCTTTGAGATCCCTCCTCTTGAACTCCTTTACCTTTGAACCTCAGCCACCACTTGGTGGGATGTCCAAGCCGCAAGGAGAGTCCAGGAAAAGAGAACCACAGTGCTCTGAAACCCTTGGCTAAGCTCTCAGATGACAGCTAGTCCTAATGGCCAGCTCACTGAGAGAATCATTTTGAATATTCCAGCTTTGTGGAGCCCCAGATCACTGCAGAATCAGGCAACATCATCTCGAGGAGAATAGACTAACTGAACCCAATCAACACAGAATCATGAGAGAAAATAGATGGTTATTTTAAGTCACTAAGATTTTGGAATTATTTGATAGAAATGTATCATCCAAACAACAATAAACAATTTCATGAAGAAATATATATTTACCTTAAAAGAAACTTAAAATATCTGAATATAAAGCCAATATTGGAAAACATTTGTGAAATATATGATATACATTTGGTTATAATATCTATATCTAAAATCCTATATTTGTACAGGATTTCCTATATAATAAAGAGGTAATATGCAAATTGACCATCACTGCAACACATAAGATGGCCACCCCCAAAGATGGCTGCCCCCATGTGGACACAAGATGGCCAGCAGGGGAGGACAGTTGTGGGCAATTAGGCCAGCAGAGAAGGGCATTTGGGGGTGACCAGGCCTGCAGGAGTGGGCAGTTGAGGGGAACCAAGCCTGCAGGGGAGGTCAGTTGGGGGCAACCAGGCCTACAGGGGAGGACAGTTGGAGGGAACCAGGACTGCAGGGGAGGGCAGTTAGGGGGGGCCAGGCTGGGAGGGGAAGGCAGTTAGGGGCAATCGGGCTGGCGGGGGAGTCGTTAGAGGGTGATCAGGCTGGCAGGCAGGTGAGCGGTTGGGAGTCAGCAGTCCTGGATTATGAAAGGGATGTCTGACTGCCTGTTTAGGGCAGTCAGACATTCCTCAGGGGGTCCTAGATTGGAGAGGGTGCAAGCTGGGCTTAGGGACACCCCCACCCAGTGCACGAATTTCATGCACCAGCCCTCTAATTTATAAAATAAATAGACAAAATGATTTTCTTGTATTGTTAGTCCAAACTATAGAAATAATAAAAAAAAAAGAAATGCCATAATTCCTGGTAGGATTTAAAATCAGAAGGCCCAATTCATTGGAAAATGCACATTAATCCATCCATTGATTTTTTCAGTCAATATGTTTAAGCATTTCTTATATGCTATCCTCCAGGGACATAGAGCCTAAAGGTACAATTGGAAAGAGACAAAGAAACAGACTGCAATTTGGCTAAAATTTAACCTTCGCTAGAAGGCATATTTTAAAACAGCAAAAGAATCAAATATAGACATCAGTTTATGTAAATAAATAAATGTGGCAAAGTTGCTGATGAAATTGCTTTATTTTATCATCTTTATCCTGATTTTTCAAGTCATCTGCCACAACCACTGCCTAAGTTAAAAATATAAAAACTTTAAAAGTTGATAAGAATCCATAATTTAAATAGAAAGTAAATCCCTCCTATATTACCTCTCTTCATTTCTTAGATATGATAAAATTCTTAAATTATGTTAGAACTAAAAACATAAAATGAGAAATTAAAAGAAATGAAATAATCCAAAATTTAATTCTTAACTTATATATTAACATTATGGTAATTTTTAAAAAAATTATTTAATTAAATGAATAATGTATTTATCCCTGCATGCCTGAGAGAAATTTTTAAGTTATTTCATTTTTAACAAAGATATAAAGGTGATAAAATGCTGTTCAATGTCTTGACAATAATATAGGGTGTCCCCCAAAAATGTATAAACACTTTAACAGCTGATAGCTATTAAATGAAAATAGAATGTATTTTAAATAAACACTGTCTTTATGATTATTCAAAGTACTAGAGGCCCAGTGCACCGGTGGGGTCCCTCGGTCTGGCCTATGGCGATTGGGCCAAAACCAGCTCTCTGACATCCCCTGATGGGTCCCCGATTGCGAGAGGGTGGTTCTTGGGTGACACACCCTGGAATCAGGCTCCCTCCTCTCTGGTTCCAAGTGCATCACCCAAGAACTGCAGCTGCCAATCACCACAGCTTGGCAGCTCCTGCATTAAGTGTCTTTCCCAGGGTGGTCAGTGCATGTCATAGCTACCTGTAGGAGCATCTGCCCCCTGGTGGTCATTACACGTCATAGCTACCTGTCGGACAGTCAGATAGTTGAACAGTTGCTTAGGCTTTTATATATATAGATGTATATACATTTTTGGGGACACCCTGTATATTAAATGCTGTTATTTTAGATGACATTTTCTGATATGACTGGAGTAGATTTTAATAAAGTTTGAATAAAAGTTTTATATTTATTGCAAGTAATATATCAAAATTCATACTTAGATTTTATTAGTGTTTAAATGATATAGTAATATAATTTTCAACTAATATACAAAAAGTTGCTTAATAATTTAGGCCCCTTCAAAAAGTTTTGGCTATGTAATATATGCCTCAACTATATGTAAATCATTAATATGCAGCCATTGGTGGTGGAAATGGATATTTACATGCAAATAAAGAAATAAAAAATAAAAATATATTTAACTATATGTCTTTCCATCAGTCCATCCAAACATCCAAGCATCTATCCATCCTCCATTCTTCCATCTATCCAATCTTCACTTTATCTATTATCTATTGATTTATCAATCAATCATCTATATATTTATATCCCTATCTATCTATCTACTTATCTATCTAGTAATCTATGTAAGCACTTATTTGCAGTATACCTTAAGATGCTTTTCCTTGTAAGTAATTTGAGGACTGTTCTTACTGTCTGAATGATTCGATAAATTCTTTGTTGAATGATTACTCTATGCCAAAGATTGTGCCAACTATAGGAACATGGGCATAGACAAGCTAATCTTGATCATTATCAGCACATAGAACCTAGTTTAATGAAAAAATTCATGTAAATCAAATATTTTTTATTATAACACTAGAGGCCCGGTGCAAGAAATTCATGCACTTTGGAGGGGGTGTCCCTCAGCCCAGCTTGCACTTTCTCCAATCTGGGACCCCTCCCCACTGCTCGCTTCCCTGCCTGCCTGATTGCCCCTAACCACATCTGCTTCTGCCTGCCAGCCTGATCACCCCTAACAACTCCCCTGCCAGCCTGATCGATGCCTAACTGCTCTCCTGCAGGCCCGGTTGCTCCCAACTGCCTTTCCCTGAAGACCTGTCCCCCCCCACCTGCCCTCCCCTGCCAGCCTGATCACCCACAACTTCCCTCCCCTGCTGGCCATCTTGTGGCAGCCATCTTGTGTCCACATGGGGGTGGCCATCTTGTGTGTTGGAGTGATGGTCAATTTGCATATTACCTCTTTATTATAAAGAATTGATATTTGACACTAATGAAAACTCGTGTACTTTCAGATCAAGTGTGCATTATGGAAAGATCCCTCTGGCTACTACACAAGAAAAGATTCTAAGAAGCAAGAGTGGGTATTGCAAAGGCAGGCGTAGTAGGTTCCTATTGTCTTGACACCTCTCTCCTACCAGTTCTCATTACTGGGATGCCAATTTGAGGGTAAAGGTGGTCCTGATCTGTTATTAGCCAGCAGTAGACTGATGCCTTTCAGCATCTTTTCTGGTTTCTAGTTTTGTTTTTGATCTTAAAGAGTGCGAATTAGCTATTTCTTTGTCTCTTTCTTCCAATAACATTTTAAGCTCTATGTAGCACAGTGAAAAATACACCAGAAATATATATTGAATAAATAAATAGGTGAATGTGATTTTTCTAATGGAGTGCACCTCTTGGGCCTAAATTTGCTAGAACTTACTGCATATTTTGGATATTGATTTTGTCCCCTAAGATGTCCATGGAGTAAGGCTTGGCTACAGAATTAGTTTTCTCTGTTTCATCAACTATTCTAACGTTCCTGCTCATGCTCAGTCTCTGTCCTGTTACCTTATTTGATTTGAAATGCCAGTGTTCTTTGTGTGTAAGGCAGCCTGACTCTTTACATTTTTTTCATAAATATTACACAAATGTAGTTTAACACCACCATTATATAATACCTTTACATTTACATAAGAATTATTATCCTAAAATAAAATTTGTCCATCTACATATCCACCCATCTATTTATGTTTAAAACAGCTTTGTACATGACTTCTTGCTATTCCTAATGATTTATTTGCCTATAATTATAAACATTTTTTACATCATATGTGCAAAATAATTTTACAGAAGTACCTTGATTTATTGATGATATACATGTGAAATCATTAATACAGAATATATGTTGTAGAAAGTGCAAAAATGCTATTAATCTGCCACATAGTATGAGCTTGAATAAGAATCAGGATAATGCCATGTGCTTCTGCATTACTTAAGCAGCTTATACCCATTGTACTCCTATAACTTAAAATAGCTATCCTTATTTAAATCTAATTTTGCACCATAAATGTATTCCTAGACTGAATTATTTATGTCTCTGTTCACAAACAACATTTCAATACATTATACAGTAAAGTTAGAAGAGAATATTTGTATGAAATATCATTTCATTGGTAGCTTTTATACAAGGTACTCACAGTAAAAGTAGGAGCCTCATCATATTAATTTTCTTTGTCATTTTCCCCAAGAATTTAGCAGTGGAAAATGAGAGAGACAGAGAGATTGAGAGAAGAAGCTCTAGGGGTTGAATTTACCTTTCCTAAGTCTAGTTTTTGCAATCCCTTGGACTAGGCATCGGTATAATTTGCACGGTCTCTCACTTTAGCGGTGTCCTGAGGTCTTACCTTTCTACATAATCCAGTAGCCGGGAACAGTGATTTGAAGCAGGAGCATCATGACCTCCTACTGCATAAAGGAAGCCATCACATGTGGCCACGCCAACACCCCCTCTTCTTTTACACATTGGAGCACACATGTTCCACTTATTTGTATGAGGATCATAATACTCCATTGAACTCAAACACGAACTTCCATCACGGCCTCCAACTGAGTACAACCTAGAAAACACAATTGGAAAACCATGACTTAATACTATAGTATGGATGACAAAATGTAAAAAAAGAAATGTCATTTATAAATAAATTTAGTCACAGTATGAGTCTCAAATATATTTGAAATACTCCTTCACATGGAAATTTTTGTTAGAGGTACTTTATAAATAACTGCATAAGCCTAGAGTCTCATCATTCTAATATGCAGAATACCAGATGAAAATAAAACAACAATAATTTTCTAACCTAAGTTATTTCTGGGATGTTAGATAGATTTATACTCCTTATGCCATACTAATTCAATATTTTAATATATCATTTTAATACATATAAAGGAATTAAAATATAGAATCAGATATGTTTACCCCCAATTTTCCTTGAAAATTCCCATAATCAAAAGAACACTGATTATCTTACTTGATAAGCAATTGATTTGCATTGGCAAATAAATCATGCCTGCTTCTTGTGTTCTGTCTCTACTGTTTAGAACACTAACTAAATGGAATTTCTAAGCAAGTATTGTCATAACATCAGCTTCCTTAATCAGTGCTTAACCTATAGCTAATGTGTTACATAGATAAGTCTTTACAGGAAAAAAGTGAATAGTCATGTTAATCAGACTGAATATTGCGTAAATGTATTACTTAATACACTCATTTTCCTATAGTTATTTCATTAATGACAAGTATGCTACATACCTGGGAAAATAAGTGCTACAGCATAAATGATACTTAAATGATTAAAAATATACTATTTATAATAAAATAGATCTTTTCTATTTGGTCATCGCTATGAAAATTTCATCACAGTGAGGTACAGAGTTGCATTTATTTATTAATTCACTCAACACATATTTTTCAATGCCTAGGCTATGCCACATACATCATCTAAAGTTTTGCAAATACATCCATGAACAAAACAGGATAAATATCCCTGCACTTAATTCTTCTGGAATAAGGGGTAGACATAACATACAAAACAAACACATATATTTCTTTATAAAGGCTGGGTGCTGAAGACGTAGACAGAGCAGGGAAGTGGGGTCAAGTGTGCAATGGTAAGAGAGGGATTGTGGTTATAATTTTAAATATATATCAAGAAAGTTCTCACTGAGAAGATGATGTTCGCACAAAAATTTGAAGAAGACAATAGTGGTTGGATGTGAGTTCAGGGATATCTGCCAGAGAAGATTCAAGCAGACAGAACAGGTGACTACCAAGGTCCAGGAGCAGCAAGGGAGCCAGAGTGGTTGGAGCAGAGATTGAGGGAGGAGTGGCAGATGAGGTGAGAGGTAGGGAGTACAGGGTGAACCTCATACAGGTATTTGTAGACGTTCACTCTGAGTGAAACAGGAAGCCATAAGACATTTTTTGAGCAGAGGGTGATATTACTTGCTTGGGTTTTAATATGGTTAGATGTTATGAAATTTTTGTCTTATTAGTGGATATTATGCTTAATATATTGGTAAATAGACAATTCAGTACTTTTCAATTTATAAATAAATGTTCAGGAAGACATTACTGCTTAGAATATAATTTAATCCGGGTCTTATATTTACAAATTTATGCTCTATTATATTTTACTAACTCTAAAATATGATGGCTAAACTGATTCAAATACTGGAGACTTATTTTTTAAAGCTATTTAAGTTTCTTTGAATGCCTGCCACAATAAAGTGTTTCTGATTGCCCGAGTGTGCCCTTATGGACATAATACTTTTTTGCTTGATTACTCAACAAGTTGTCTGCCAGCTCTCAGTCTTGCAACATGTTGATATTAACTAATAAGAGCATTTTGTAGAACAAATATCAAACAATTTAGCCTGCAAAAGCACCCAGAAGTGAAATAATTATTCACTCAGAAGATTTTATCTTCCTAACAACTTTCTGAAATCTGAACTTCACTTATGTTTTTGTTTTACTTATATTGAAGATCTAACTCAAGGGAAGTATGCA
This sequence comes from Myotis myotis, assembly GCF_014108235.1. NCBI lineage: Eukaryota > Metazoa > Chordata > Mammalia > Chiroptera > Vespertilionidae > Myotis > Myotis myotis. The sequence goes on along the minus strand of NW_023416335.1, from coordinate 63,326,470 downwards.
ATAAGCTTAATGTATTATTATTAAAATTTAACTAAATGTTTTTGCAGGAATTTTGCTTTTTGGAAATCTTCACATGAAGCACATAGTTTATATATAAGAAAAGCATCCCCCCTTTTGTCTATTGTTTTAAAGAAATTGTTGACTTTAAGCTGTTTTATTTATTTATACATATAACAGTGATAAATTATGGTATTGCTACATCTGAACTCAGTGTTGCTGATAATACATTATTCCTGTGCAGCAATATATCATACATTTTCTTTTTCTAAGATTATTAAATATGCTAACATATACAAATATATAGGTAAATGTATATAAAAGTAATGGTAATTAATATAACATATTGCTTACAATATAAAAGTCAATATTGAAACTATTAGTATAGGCTTTTATTTGGAAATTAAACAATCCCATAGTTTGTTATATCATAATTGATTCTTTAATATAATTACATATATTACAAACCACTATTCATTCAGTCTCTCTTCTATGTAAACCTCCCCTAATAAAGTCTAATAACACGAGGGATTATAGAAGAAAGAAATTTATGTAATGCTTTAATACAAATGACCTAATTTTTGACAGCTTCTTTTGTAAAATAAGTATTTTATATGTGTATGTAACTATTACTTTGTAAATGATTTACCAAAGCCTAAGCTAGATTATCAGTGGTTTCTTTCACTTTATATCTAGCCTTTTTAATGCCCTTCATGGTTTTATATAGTCTACAGATCAGTAATAAAATTATTGTAACTTTAATAATGTAACATAAATTATTGATAATCTTAGGGAAAAACTAGTTGAAAAGAATAAATAAACCATTTTTTTTCCCCTCAAGAACAGGCTGTGAAAAAGAAATCAGAAAACTTAACTTATGTAAAATATATGATAGTATCCTTTAGGACTGCTTTATGGATCTATTGTTAAAATTAATAAATGTATTTCAGTATTTGAAAAGACCTTGAAAACTGTGTACTTTACAAATATCTGTTATTAACCACTATCTATAATCCACTTATTTTGAAAAGGAAATTTGCTAAGTGACTAAAAATTTAAATGTAAAAATATATAACAACAATAATAATTATTACTGTAATTACATTCAAGTTATAAAAATAACCAAGGATATAAACATTATATTATAAGAAGCTAGAATAAATGCTAGAAGGTATGCATCAAACTTTATGGACAATTATCAAAGGTTATCTTCTCAGATCTTCCCTCACAATCTATTTAAATATAGTGTAGATTGATTTCCTGCTTTGTTACTACAAGGACAAGCTAGATGTTGAGAATCTGAAGAGCAAAGAAGAATCTCTACCCTGACAACATAGGAAGTGACAGCTGACAGTTTCACAGTGAGAAAGGAAATTTGACATTTTAACTTAGAGTTGAAAGATGAGTAGAAATTTGAAAGATGAAGTAAGGAGAAAGCATTACATGTAGGGAAATATTATGAGTAAAGACAAGGGTCATGAAAGGTCATAGAAGGTGACAAATAAAGAGTGGCAGGTATGTCATGTTGATGGAAGAGGTTGTAGTGATGGGAGGGAAAGAAGAGATACAGCTGGTAGAATGAGAAGGTTAAAAGGAGAATGAAGGGAGGGTGGGGTTGTGTGTTCTGCTGTAGAGTTGGAACTTCACTCTGAGGCAATGAGAAAAGGACAAAAAAACAATACTCTTAGAGATCACCAAGGTCATAGTTCAATTTGCTGTGCATATTAACTAGTATTTCCCCTGCAAGCCAAACATTGGCAGGGAATCAGAAATATTCCTGACTTTAGCAAACTCCTGTAGAATTTTGCTGAGTATGGCAAGAATCTGAGTCTCCCCTACTGCTTTCCCTAATGTATGTGTTTATTCAGCATGCTGAAGAGTTTTACCTAAAGTTTAGCTTCCAGGTGTCAGTGTGTGAAAGTCTAGTTGCCATGTGCCTGAGTATCACATATTTACTATCCTAGTCACTACAAAATAGTAGTTGCAGGAAAGTTGTATTAGGATATGGGTCAAATGTGTGTAAAGTGGCTTTGTAGGTACTGAGAACCAGGCTGTTCCCATTTATAACGATGTCATATGTAGAGTCTGACCCTTTGCCATGAACTGTAAAGAGTCTGAATTTAACCGTACTTGGCAACTAACAGATTGCCCTACCACAGCTGAAAGAAGACACATGATTCCTGGGTCAGAGAAAAATGACTTTATTACTCACCACACAATAGGTAGTAAGAGCTTCATGTTCATATTGCTGCTTCTCATCCCCCCAAGTCCCACCAGGGTGATGCAGAGGGACTCGGGTAAATGCTGACACGCAGTGGGGTTTTCTCACACTTGAAGGTCACCGAGTTTATGAAGTGCTTATTCTTTAAAAGAGGATGCTAACAAACCTACCTAACTTTTGCTCTGAAGAGAGACATTATTATTCTGGAGAAGAAACAATTCTGCTCCCTGTCCCAAAGAAAGACACTTTCTATCTTCCAAAGCTGTCTGATTTACAAATGCCCTGAATAAGAGAGTATGAAAAAAAGTTGCCGATATTTCTTGTTTGGAAAATGTGCAGTAATGCTAAAACCTGATGGTTGAATTATCTATGAACCCTGATGTCCTGATGTCCTAAGGTACCTCTTGCTCTCACAACCACAGTTCACATGGCAGGATGCCAGAAGAGTGGAAGAAGGAGCACATCCTCTGCCTTTAAGATTTTATCTTCTAAGTGCACAGTTCACGTCTTACATGCCATTGGCCAGGACTTAGTCACATGGCCACCCCTAACTGGTAAGGTGCTGGAAATGTTCTTATTTTAGGTGACCATGTGCCTATCTAACAATTGGTGTTTATACTGTCATATGAAAGGAGTGAATGAGTATTAGGAGATACTTAGACGTTTCTGACCCAACACTAGGTCTTTTCCAGTCCTGTGTACCATTGTGCCTTCTATCTTAAGCACCTACTTCCTATAGAGGCTAGGTTGCTGCTCCTTCATCTCTCATCAATGAATTCAGCTAGACAATCTTTCCTGATACTACTTTGTCTGCTTCCAGAAATTTAACATTATTTCCAATCTGTATCCCAAGTAAAGTTATTTAATACTTGTCAGACTTTATCAATAGTGCATATTCCAGGAATGGCTATGGGAAGTGCCTTCAATTACATATTCTAAATATTTTAAGGGTTTTACTGATTAGCCTGTGATATTAATTATGATTTTGATTCACAATATGGTTACCCAGAAGGTTTGTTGTTATCTCGTCTTTTGCATAATAAAAGTGCAAAAATTTCACAACCCCCATAACATAAATGCTTCAAAACAGCTCCCCAGAGCCATAACTCTGTTTGATCCTTTGTGTCCCAGTGAGGACTCTCTAATTTAGTCCCAAAAGAAGGCTTGCTGACAGATCCTGCTGTCAGAATACTTCACCTCTGCCATTCTGGGAAACTTTTTGTGAAAAGTACTTGTTGCGGTGCCTGATAGTACAGTGAGCAGATGTCGGTAAGCTTACAACAGCTTGTATGCTGCTTTTGTTCCTCCTTCCTAGAAATGTGGATGCATGGGGCAAACTCAGACCTAGACTTGCTGCCATTAAACATGGCTGGCATGCAAGATTGTGAGTTAAAGTTTGATAGAAAATACTTACCTTAATTTATTAGAATGTGCCCATATTTCCTAAGAAGGAAAACAACTCACAATTTTAAATACGCAAATTACTTTGGGTCAATTAACCACATCCCAACACTTGGTAGAATTCAACAACCTAAACCTGATAGAAATGGCCACTTCTATTCTTTTTTTAAAAAAAAAAAAAAAAAAAAAAAAAAAATTCTTTTAAAATATATATATTTTATTGATTTTTTACAGAGAGGAAGGGATAGGGATAGAGAGTTAGAAACATCGATGAGAGAGAAACGTTGATCAGCTGCCTCCTGTACACCCCATACTGGGGATGTGCCCGCAACCCAGGCACATGCCCTTGACAGGAATTGAACCTGGAGCATTTGAGTCTGCAGGCCGACGCTCTATCCACTGAGCAAAACCAGTTAGGGTGGCCACTTCTATTCTTAAGCCTTCCCTCTTTCCTTGCCAACCCATGCTCTACCCCTCTTAAAATTCTGCATTCCCTTCCTTTGCTGCATTCCCTTCCTTAATATTTCCTGACACTATTTTTCTCAAGTCTAATAAACTGCCTCCTGTTAGTAATGATCTTGCCACATGGACTGCCATACACATAAAGAACTTGAGTTGCAGCCGAAACCGGTTTGGCTCAGTGGATGGAGCGTCGGCCTGCGGACTGAAGGGTCCCAGGTTCGATTCCGGTCAAGGGCATGTACCTGGGTTGCGGGCACGTCCTCAGTGGGGGATGTGCAGGAGGCGGCTGATCGATGTTTCTCTCTCATTGATGTTTCTGACTCTCTATCTCTCTCCTTTCCTCTCTGTAAAAAATCAATAAAATATATATATATATAAAAAAGAACTTGAGTTGTTTTAGGCTATCACTCTAGAGAGTTTTCAAATGTCTCTGAAGATCAGGTGAAAATCTGAAGAGAAAAACTAAGTGGATAGTCACAAGTTATTAAGAATAAACAATGGAAAGAAAATCAAAGCAGAGAGATGAGTATGTGAAAAGGCAAAAGGGTGTGAACTATCAAAGCATGTTCAGGGAATCGAAGTGATTCAGTATGTCTGGGACATAGAGAGACTGTAAGGCCAGGGTAAGAGTGAAGACTGGAGAAGAAAGAAGAGTTCAAAATAAAAAAATATACTGCATTCCAGACTGTGGAGCCTGGTATTGGCTGTGCTCAAACTGGGGACTACAATGAATTATCTGTTGTTTCTGATAGATTCTAGTACTGAGGCATGATTTATCAAATAATCCTTTTGAACCACTGGAGTACATCTTAGCCAATCCACTGTTGTGATGGAATTTCTTTGAACGATTATGCATTATTCTTCACCAGAGTGATCTTTATAAAATTGAATTGCAAGCATGTCACTGCCCTGTTTTAGCCTTTATAACATCTTTACCTTAGCCAAGTTGTCATGTGACCTGAGGCCTCCTTTTATGTCCAATCTGTTAGGGCCGCTCTCTCATTATATTCCAGCCAAACTCAAATTCCCTCCATTTGTTTGCATTTCACACTCAAGGACTTGACACAAATTGTTCCTTCTCCTTGCTTCTCATTGATTTCCCCACTTTCTGGAAAGCTGTTAAATCAATTACGTCCCAGCTTAAAAGTCATTTCCCACCTCCACCCCCACTCTGACCCCCAGGAAGCAAATTACAAAACTCCCAAGTGAGATTCAGTAAACAGGGAGTTTCATTTAAAAAAAAAAGTGTGAATCTAAGATAACACAAATTTTAATATAAATTGCATATTGTATAAAAGCTTATATAAAATTTGGAGGTCCACTTTTAAGAAAGATAATACTGAAGTTTGAATACAAAAATAGAAACAGGGTATTTGGAATCACCAAACAAGTGACGGGCCTTGAGGCATAAGTTAGTTACTGTGCTAGATATCGGGGCACCCCAAATAAAACAGCAGGCTTTGACACTTGCTCTCGTGATTCTTCAAGCTGTATAAAATTCAGGCTGCAATTGCAAAAATCGTGACTTGCAGAAACGGCAACTCTTCCATGAATATAACTAACATGAGATTTTGGAAGAATGTTTGAATAAGTTTTGGATGGAATGATGAAATGAACTCAATTTTTTGGGGGGATCGCAAGGGGCAATAAAATGCATTTATTAAAATTCAAGCATTTATGGATATACTCAGTGTCAGTATCTGCTGTATTAGTTAACTAAGAAAATAAAAATAAACAAACAAGAAAGAGCTTTTAGGTACAAAGTTTGAAAGAACCAACCTAAAGCTAAAAGCACAAAAGAATCATGGAATCACTAGTGGAGATCTTCAGGAGTCACATGGCCATATACAACCAATATCTATTAACTGTTTAGTCGTATTCCTTGAGTAAGTTTGTGGCTGTGCTGACATAAGATGATGTAACTGCCATTTAGCATAATCTTCTTATTGGAAGACAGATCAAAATGTTTCATGAAATGGATATAATTTTGTTCTTAAATTCATCAGAGTACATGCATTAATTTTAAGCTATAAACCAGCTTCTTGTTTTCCTACAACAAATGGTATCATAAATAATCTAAATTCAAGAGGGAGGTTCACTATTTTGATTAGCCTTAATTAGAAAAATTATTCAAAATCACATCCAGAGAAGCAACAGTCAGATTAGAATGACACATTAGAGAAATGTGAAAATAACATAAGAGGGGGCAAAAACACACATCAATAGAGATGAGAAAAAACAACTGTCAAAGGGTGATGTTGAAACAATTTTCTGCTGTTGGTCTAAAGTGAAAGGTGACTTTCTAATGATTGTATTTCTTTCTGAGTAAAACAGAAAAACAACAAAAAGACATTAGTAGACAGTCATCAAACCACAGAATTTTTAGGCGATTAAATCATACCTGTGGTGGGGGTGGGAAAAGATATTTAAATGAGAGTTGTACTATTTTGTTTTAAAGGAGGAAGATTAATTGAAGTAAATGTTGCATTATTTAAAACATTCTATAGAATAAAATTAAAATTTGGGAAAATACACTCAATTAAAAAGTAAAAACTTTGAATACTGTCACATTCTGATATTTGGTATGAATAATGCTTTAGAGTAAAACAGAATTTCTTAAGATATTAAATATTCTAGCTGGCCAAAAAATAAAACAAAAAGAAAAACAACCCAAATGATAAATTCCGTGTATAACTAAGTTAAAAGAGAGGCATTAGAAGAAATTGGATAAACATTACAATTATAATAATATATGAAATTTATAAAACATTGTCCACTAAATATTTTGTTTATTAGATTTTTATCCCATTTATTTCTGATTGAGTTTGGGGGGATCTATAACAAAACACACATATTTTAAGATATTTCAACGTAAAGTATTAGTGAAGGAACACAAAGTTATAATGCGAGGTAATTATTAAAAACCTAGAATAAGATGAGTAACTTTAATATAGTCTGTATGTATGTGTGTATCATCCTTACAGAATAATGTTGCAAATAAATAAGATAATAAATAGGTAAGGATATTTCTCATCCCTGTTAAGAAAATTTGCTGACCTACCTCGATGTGGGGCTAGGAGGACCAGAAGAGATAAACCAAAGAACTTATATACTTATCTGCATAGCCCATGGACATGGGCAACAGGGTGGTGAAGAGTGGGGAGGGGCTGGGAGGAAAGAGGTAAAAGGGGTAAAATGAGAGATAACTGTAATACATCAAGGATAAAAAATATATTTAGAACGAAAAAAATAAAATTTGCTGTGTCAATGAGATATTCATCTTCTAAAGAATACAAGAAATGAACCCATTAAGCATGAATGTAAGTGGCAGGAAAAAAATGGCCAATAAGCAGATAGATCATTACTCCTATATAAATATTAGAAAAAGTAAAAAGGCTAACAAAGTCTATACTTATCTATACAGGAATTAAAAAACATTAACATCTAAGAGAAATGTTCATTCTCCTATTGCAAGTTTTACTATCCATGAATAGCTAAGTCTGCAGGACACTTTGAGAGCTTGTTTGGAGGTTCTAGCAGGGGAGCGCAGCTACTCGTATACCCTTGACCGAAGACCGGTCCTCTCCTGGGGGGGGGGAGGTCCTCCTCTTCGACCGAGCGCGCAGCTTCGGGAGGGACGCACATGGATCGGTGAGGGAGGAGGGGGACACCCGCCTAGCCAGCCAGATCAGCCGAATCAACCCTGGCGATCAATGGGGTGACAGATGTCGCAGCCAGATCGCCCTCACATCCTGCAGGACACTTTAAAAAATGAATTTAATGTAGAATAAAGAAAACTTTTATTAATTTATAAATTAAGTAACATTAAATAAAAAATATTGTAATTTTTAAGAAAAAATAGTCCTACCAAAAATATAAATATAGGTAGTAAAATATTAATAACATATATTCTCTATAACTAAAATGACAATATTAACATAAATTTAAAAATAATTTTTGTGATTGCTATTAAAAGATATAGCAGAATTTTAAAAATATATTCATAGAGGAGTGGGAAATAGAATGTACCTAATTCACAAAGAAACAATTCCACCCCAGTTGGTGTGGTTCAGTGGTTGAGCATCGACCTATGAACCTGGAGGTCATGGTTTGATTCCCAGTCAGGGCACATGCCCAGGTTGTGGGGCATGCAGGAGGCAGCCAATCAATGATTCTCTATCATCATTGATGTTTCTATCTCTCTCTCCATTTCCCTTCCTCTCTGCAATCAATAAAAAAATATATATTTTTAAAAAGAAACAATTCCAAGGAATGTCTTTTGCATAACTTACAGATGAGACTAGGTGGAAAGTTGGTAATATGTTTCAATTCCCTTTTCAGACAAATCTCAGTATAACAAGGAAGCTATATTGAAGAAAACCTCTAACCATTTTTTTTAATATAGCATACCATCACTATGAAATAAATAGGGTATATATAATTTGAAATCCTTTTTATTTGTACACAATGGTTTTCCAAGGTAGCAAAGTAAGATCCTGGATTTTTCTTAACTACTACAGTCAAAATAAAATTACAGGAATGTCTGAAGATATTATTTGATATTAAAGATGGTACTAGCAGAAAGTCTGATAGTTAAAACTATGCTGCAGAAAAGTCTCTTTACCAAATACAAAAACGAAATTAACAGGTAGCAATTTGCTTTGGCTTTCCATGATTCTGCTCCGCCATTCTTTTCTCATCTAATAGATTTTTAAAATAATAATTACATATACTGATTGTGAGATAAATTAAAAGACTTAGATGCTCTGACAGAAAAAATCACAAGGAGTGCCTGGAATGACAAAGTGAAGCACAATGGAGTATGGCTAAGGGTCTTTCCTTAACATAAGAACATCTTACTATTCAAGCAAAGAAAGTATATACTTTTCAACTTTTCCTTTCTGGGAAAATTCAGTAAACAGGGCTTTCAAAAAAAAAATTAAGAAAATATACATTTGGTGATACAAGACATTTTAAAGATAAGATGATAAGCTAGCACATTCAATTGAAAAAATGCTTATGAAGTAGATAGAAAAGAGAGGAATCAAAAATATCCTGTAAGAAAAACTAAAATGCAAAAAATTTTAAGTTTACATTGGAAATAAAATTCATAAACAAAATGTCAATTATTGAATTTATGATATAGAAGACAAAATTTCCCAGTTTATGTGGAAAAGAAAATTACCAGGGAGAAAAGGCATTTATGGAAAAGAAATCTTACTAAATAAAATACCTAAAATATTTATTTTAAGCCTGAAAATAATAGCTTTCTATATCAAATTTTTGGAAATATTTTAGATATATATTATTTTAGATATAAGTATTTTAGATACAATTAAATACTTTTGATGTAAAAAATGAGAGACTACTGACTTACATTTATTTTTGTTTATTTGGGTGTTTTTTAATATGGTTTACTACTAAATAGCCATTAAAATTTGAATTTCCAAAAGTTTTTAATGCTACGGTAATATTTATTTACAATTGAGGTGACAGAAGCAGTATACTAGAGGCCTGTTGCACGAAAAGATTCATGCAACAGGCCTTCCCATCCCTTGGCTGCCGTTACCGGTTTTCCTCCAGTACCCGGGACCCAGGCTTTCGCTCTGGCCAGAGGCACATCCTAGCCTCTTGCGGCTCAGGTGGCTGGAGCCACCTTCAGTCTTTGCTCCGCCGCTTAGCACCTATATATGCAAATTAACCGCCATCTTTGTTGGTGGTTAATTTGCATATCTCACTGATTAGCCAATGGGAGGCATAGTGAAGATACAGTCAATTTCAATCTTTGTCTATTATTAGATAGGATTATAATAGTAACTTTGTAAATATACATACTCACACATATTTAGAAAAAACATTTAGATTCTCAAAGGTTATTAGGAGTAACTAAATTGGGCATGGTCAGTGTCACTCAGTGGATAGAGTGCCAGCCTTTGCACCAAAGGGTTAAGTGTTTAATTCACTGTCAAGGGCATGTACCTGGGTTGCAGGTTCCATCCCTTCCCCATCAGGACATATGAGGGCGCGTGGGGGAGGGAGGCAGCCAATCAATGTATCTGTCTGTCTGTCTGTTTCTGTCTCTGTCTCTTTCTCGTCCTCCCCCTCTCTCCCTCCCTTCTACTCTCTCTAAAAATCAAAGGAAAAAATATCCTCGGGTGAGGATTAACAAAAAGTCAGGGCAATTCATTCACCATTTACTGAGTACATATGGTGAAGGGCTAGCAAGCCCAGGAATATAACAATGAATGATGCTTATAAAATATCAACAGTTAGTGAACTTATAAAGCTAGGGATAAGAGACAAAAACAGCCTTAACCGGTTTGGTTCAGTGGGTAGAGCATCGGCCTGTGGACTGAAAGGTCCCAGGTTTGATTCCTGTCAAGGGCATGTACCTTGATTGCAGGCACATCCCCAGTAGGAGGTGTGCAGGAGACAGTTGATAGATGTTTCTCTCTCATCGATGTTTCCAACTCTCTATCCCTCTCCCTTCCTCTCTATAAAAAATCAATAAAATATATTTTTAAAAAAAGAGACAAAAACAATAACATATATAATTTCAAGAACAGTAAGTAAATAGTTTGGAAAGGTATGCAGTGTTGCCTGTTTTAAATATAATGGTTAATAAACAACTTCATGTGAACAAATTCTGAGATGAAACCTGAATGATGAGAAGGATCCAGGCACCTGAGATTTGCGAGAAACAGCATCTCAGACAAAAAAAAAAAAAAAAAAAAAAAGAAAAAAGAAAGAAAACACAAAAGGACTGAGTTGGCTTAGAAGTTGTCATATTTGAGGCATATAAGTAAAAGGGCAACTTGGCTGATACACAGAGAAAAAGGAGTAGACAGGGGCAAGATCTAGTGGCTCCTTGTAGGTAAAGAAATGCATTTTATTCTAATTGCAAAGAGACCCCTTGAAGAACACTGACATTATTTGCATTCATAAAAGGCTGTTCTGGCTGCTTTCGCAAGTGGACTGTATGGGAATGAGTAGGGAGACCAGATTGTTAGTTTGAGCAGTTGTCCAGGCAAAGTTGTGTTATTAGCTTTGTTTAGGCCAGGGGTTCTCAAGGTAATGAGAAGGAGTGCATTTTGCCATCCCCAAGGACATTTGACAACGTCCGCAGACATTTTGGTTGTCACATTGGGGTCAGAGTAACTAGCACCTAGTGCATAGAAGCTCAGGATGCCGTTAAATACCCTCCAATGCACAGGACAGAGCCTCATCCCCAACAAAAATATATCTGGCTAAAAAAATACAAAGTATTAAGGCTGAGGATTTCTGATATAGAGTAAAAGAAATAGAAATTGTGAAAAGTGACCAGACTGTTATAATTAGGAAACAATTATACATTGGGCACCAAACTTCTTATAGCCTTTTGAAGGCTCATCAGGCAATTTTATCGGAAAGAATGTTAAGTTTTCATATCTTTAGTGAATGTAATTTTCATGAAATATATTTGATACATCTTTAATCAGTAATTCATGTGAAGAAGTTTTGGTTTCTATTTTATATGAAGAGACAACCAGAAAAATACACAGTCTTTCTTGACTTGTCAATTATCCATGAAGACTAATTTTTTAAAACAATTAAAATCTGAAGATATTTTTAAAAGATTTTATTTTTTTAAATTTCTTTATTGATTAAGTTATTACATATGTGTCCTTATCCCTGCTCTGGTTTCTCTTCAGACCGTATAAATCTTTCGCCTTTTTTTTTTTTTTAATATATTTTATTGATTTTTTACAGAGAGGAAGGGAGAGAGATAGAGAGTTAGAAACATCGATGAGAGAGAAACATCGATCAGCTGCCTCCTGCACATCCCCCACTGGGGAAGTGCCTGCAACCCAGGTACATGCCCTTGACCGGAATCGAACCTGGGACCTTTCAGTCCACAGGCCGACGCTCTATCCACTGAGCCAAACCGGCTTTGGCAAATCTTTCGCCTTTTAAAAAGATTTTAATTGAACAATCTTGGTAAGAGTTAATTTATAAGAATATTCACTCAGAATTTTTTTTTCCCCAGATAAAAAGGAAAAATCTACTCACTTGCCATTCAGTGCTGCTACACCAACTGTGCTTCGGGCAATTGACATACTTGCAACAAAAGTCCACTGCTGACTCTGGGGATCCCATCTCTCCACTGTGTTCAGATAGCTCCAGCCATCATGGCCTCCCACAGCATAAATCGGGCCTTCAAGTACGGTCACGCCTAGAACATAGAAGTGAAAACTGAATGTATTTATTTCACAGTCAGGTTTTAAAAATAAAATTGATAGTAAGCCCAGCTGCGGTGGCTAAGTGGTTGAGCATCAACCCATGAACCACAAGGTCACTGGCTCAATTCCTGGTCAGGCTGGGTTGCAGGCTTGATCCCCAGTAGGGATGTGCAGGAGGCAGCTGATTGATGATGTTCCTCTCTCAGCAATGTTTCCAGCCCACCATTCCTCTCCCTCCCTCTCTCTCTAAAAATCAATAAAAACATATTTAAAAAATTGATGGTAAAATATATGATGTTATTCAGAAGAGGCTGTAGTTGTTAGGAAACAATTGCAATGCTGTAGAAACTGTTTACTAAAGTTTAATCATTAAATTGAAAACATTTATAACCAAAAATAAATAGTATGACCTAGATGCTTTACAAACTTAAAGAAATTTTCTTATTTATGTCCATGTGAAAAAGAAAATTCTAAAATCAGAGATGATACATCTTGTGCCTCTATGTTGAAGAATATTTTTATACTGCCATTTTAAATACTTTATTACTTTAAGCAATGTTGTTTTAAGCAAAGTAACATCAATTTGAACAGAGCATAGTATGTCCCTCTATGTTATTAAGATTGTCTTTAAATTCCTCCAGTAATATTTTTCTAATTAAAAAATTCCTATATAATATATATTTTATATTTCTTACTTTATTTCAATGTATGCTATCAATATTTATGAATTCAATTTTTTCTTGCTGAATCTATTTTTTAAGTTATGAAATATTTCTTCTCTATACAGTAGTGATTCTCACCTTAAAGGTATAATTTTTTAATTATTAATGAACCTACATTAAGATTGTTTTTGTTCCAGGATACTGATCTTTGACTTACATGGTTATTTAATCCATCTATATTTAATGTAATAGCTGGTTATTTTTAGATTAGATTTTAATGTTTCTCCTATTTGTTCTTTCCATTCATTTTTATTTATTTATTTAAATTTGTCTTTATTCTTGAAAGTGTTACAGATGTCCCCTGTTTCCCCATTGACCCTTTCTAGCCTGACTCCCTCTGCCACCCCCTAGGCCTTCACCACACTATTGTCTGTGTCCATGGGTTATGCATATATGCATATAAGTTCTTTGGTTAATTCTCCCCACCTCCTGCCTTATTCCATGTCCCTGGATTTATTTTGTTCATCAGTTTATTTTGTTCTTTAGATTCCACATTCTTAAAGAGTACCTACTTTATTGCATTTAAGATGGTAGATTAAATACAAAAGTCATAGTATGAGTTTAGTACTGGTTGATAATTAAGTTAGTAAATTTTAATTATTATAAAAGTAAAATGGTCAGTATAATCCCTCTTAGAATTAGTTATTAAAGCTGTTTTGTTAAGATCTGCAAGCAGGACAAAACCATAGTTGTAACATATTCTTTCATTTTCAAAACTTATATTCCTTTCCCAAACAACTCTACTAGTTGAGTACGAACTATATATTCCAAGGATTGTATATTTTAGTAAACCAAATTTGAAAAATATTCAAGTTTACTTTGAAAATATTCATACTTTATGCTTACAGATTATAAAGAAAGATATTCGTATAGATTACCACAGGATTTCTGAACTCTGGATGCCTCACAATGTGATGTGCATGTTTCTTGCTGCTGAGATGATTCCCTTGCAGAAAGGCCTCATTAAATGACGTGAATAATTGGACCAGCACTGATTTTGAAAATCAGAATGATACTTCAATTTCCTCCTTGTGCTTACTAAAAATATCTTTACAGATGTAGGAAAGCAAAGCCAACAATGCAAAAAATATTTTTCTGTGCTATATTTATGTAACAATGTTAAATCTGCATTAAAGCATAATAATCTAATGAAAACAATAGAAATATCTAAAGTCATTTTTTTTTTATTCTCATCTGAAGAGGATTTTTTTTCCATTGATCTTTTAAAGAGAGTGGGAGGTTGGAGGAGGGGCGGGGAGAGAGAGAGAGAGAGAGAGAGAGAGAGAGGTGAGAAACCTCAACTGGTTGCCTCCCACTTGGGCCCCTACCGGAGCTGGGGATCGAATCCATACCTGAGGAATCAAACCCATGACCCTTTGGTCCACAGACTGACATTCTAACCACTGAGAAAACCAACCAGGACTCTAAAGTCATTTTTTGTGTCTCTAATTGAATAATTGTATAATTTCTTCTGACAAAAATTTGTAAAATTTATTTTTGATGTTTATAGTTACCAAACTTTTTAAAATTCATATAATTACTTATATATTTTATACTATACTACAGATATTATTTCCCTTGATAACTCTGCAGTAAAATCTCTTTTAGAACTTTTCTGTATAATTTTCCTTCAAGATAATTCAATGAAAGTAGCAAGCTATCCCACATTTTTAGGTAAGACAGCAAAAGTTAAATGTAAGCACTTTCCATATAGGTTTTAGTTGTTAGTAATATTTTTTATGCAATCCTACAAAGTATCCCACCCTTGACCTACTGAATCAAGATTTCATTTTAAGAAAATGCTCAGGTAATATGCATATTAAAGTTTAAGAAGTATCAGTGGTCTCCAAAGTGGAGGACCTCTTCCTCAGAAGGTGCACAATGCTATAATCTGGATATGCAAATAATATATTAGAAATTATATCGTCTTATTATTTAATGTGTACCTTTCATGTTTTATAATAATTATAGTTTTAAACAATTAATATATTTTTATAATTAATAAAAAACCTGTTAGAGTAAATAATTAATTTATGAAAAATCTATTGCTGTAAAACTTGTTTACCAATAATCATGCTCATACAAAAATGTTGGAGACTGCCCTGACTGGTTTGGCTCAGTGCATAGAGCGTCGGCCTGCGGACTCAAGGGTCCCAGGTTCGATTTTGGTCAAGGGCATGTACCCAGTGGGGGATGTGCAGGAGGCAGCTGATCGATGTTTCTCTCTCATCGATGTTTCTAACTCTCTATCCCTCTCCCTTCCTCTCTGTAAAAAAACCAATAAAATGTATTTAAAAAAAAATGTTGGAGACTATTTCTTAGCTAATCCCTTGCATAGCTATCAATTTAGTACATACTAATTGCAGGCAAGGTGAGTTTTTGAATCAAAACTAAAATTGTTTTATAATTAGAGTCAAACCCTTTCTACCGAATTTTTAAAAGGCTAAACACTTACCTTTGATTTCTATATTATCTATGTAGCAGTGACTGACAATTGGCACTCACCCTGTTTTTTCTTATCCTATCATAATAAAGCCACTAATTTTTAAGTGGTCGCATAGCTGCTCAAAAGAAAAATGTAAAAAAAGATAAAACATCATTCTTATTTTTAGGCAGATGCAACAAATTGACTAAAGCATAGGTACTGGTATGCTGTCTGTAATGATGATGCAATGGATAGAGTAGAAGCAGCATATAGGCAATGAGGTGCCCTTGGGCCTGTTGTTAAACACAGGGGACCAACAGCAAAGCTACCGGTACTCTCAGGGGTTGACAGCTGAATGGTGGTCTTGCTCATAGATGCTCAAATCCTCCCTTTATTCTTATTAAACCATTGCTGTGCTGGGTTTTACTCTGAGACCAGCTGACTTTGTTCTAGTCCACTCAACTAGGCGCATTCAACTTTCTGACTTTTTAGATAATACCTGAATCCTTAGCAATATCCACCAAATACTCTAATTTTGTTTTTTAAAAAAAATTGTATGTTACCAACATGTATTATGTATTTCAGAGCAATACACATAATGTATAAATGTGAATGTAACCTTATTCTGATTGTGATTAAGTTAAGCCTCTTGAGATGAGGCTATCATTTTGAATTAGGCAGATTGTCCCTAAATTCAGTGATGAGTGTCCTTATAAGACAAACATGGGGAATATGAGGAATATGTCTCTTTCTCTATAGATAGATATAGCTGAATTAAGTTTTAGAATATCTGTAATATATTTTACTTTATTTTTTATTTGTGTATAACAAAAAGAGCAAATAATAATAAGGAGGAGGAGGAGAGGAAGAAGAAGGAGAAGAAGAAGAAGAAGAAGAAGAAGAAGAAGAAGAAGAAGAAGAAGAGGAAGAGGAAGAGGAAGAGGAAGAGGAAGAGGAAGAGGAAGAGGAAGAAGGAGAAGAAGGAGAAGAAGAAGAAGAAGAAGAAGAATATGAGTGGGAACTGGGTAGCAGGAGACAAAAGGAAGTATGCATAGATATCCTTTATCTTGTCAGGGAGGATTCTCAGAAATATCCCAGCAGATTTCTCCCATACTTCCCTGTCCAGGGCTCAGTTACAAGCCTATCTTTAGTCTAGAATAATACTGTACAAGGCAGTGGTTTTCAACCTTTTACATCTCATGGCACATATAAACTAATTATTAAAGTTATGAGGCACACCAAAAAAATATATTTTTGCTGATCTGATTAAAAAAAAAGGTATGATTTTGATTCATTCAAACCAGACAGCTATTGTGGCCTTGGCTGTTTGTGGGGGAGTACAGGAGACTTGGCTGGAAAGTTTGTAAAGAGGAAATTCCGTCCTAGGCAAGTTGGCTAAGGCAGCCTACTCTGCTTATCAGAATTCCAACCTAGGGAAGTTGGCCAAAGGCGTCCACCCCTAATTGTTCCTTGACCTTTCCAAACAAGTTTGTGCATGTGCAGACCCTTGGGTGTTTACCAGAATCTTTATGCTTAGTCATTAAGTGTCTTGCTTAAAGGACATTGCAGACACATGTGTCCTCCCAAGATTACTTACCCTACTGATTGTATCTAAAAGATAAACTTTATCCCAAAATGCTGTTATAATAAAAGTCTGAAGAGGCAGACGAACAAGGCTGTCTGGTTCCTATAGCCAGGCAGTCCCTTAGCCCTCTCTTTCACAGCAAACTTTGTGTCAAAGTAATCCATCATCCATTGCTCAGGGTCTGCTGGTCAGCCCCGGACAGTGGTGCCCCACGTGAGGACCAAGGAACACGAGACACGGCGGAAATCTCAAAAACGAAGAGTAAGAAAATGAAGAGTTACTACACAGTAAGTCATTGGAGCCCATTTGGGATTTCCAGTTTTGATGGGATTGTGTCTTAGCTAAGTTTTCACAATCGGACAGCAGCTGTCTGACAAGTTATTAAAAGCAAATGGTGCCTCAGTTACAGAAGAACAATCAAAGAGCCTGTTGCAGACTGTTATAATTTACTAGGGGCCCGGTGCATGAAATTCGTGCACTGGGTGTGTGTGTGGGGGAGTATCCCTCAGCCCAGCCTGCCCCCTCTCACATACTGGGAGCCCTCAGGCGTTGACCCCCATCACCCTCCAATCGCAGGATCAGCCCCTTGCCCAGGCCTGACGCCTCTGACAGAGGCGTCAGGCCTGGGCAGGGGACCCTCATTTCCCCCCATCACTGGTTCTGCCCCCAGCCCAGGCCTGATGCCTAGGCCAGAGGCGTAGACCCCCATCACCCTTGGATCGCCTGATCGGCCCCTTGCCCAGGCCTGACGCCTCCTCCAGAGGACCCCCATCTCCCCCTGTTCACTGGCTCTGACCCCCGCCCAGGCCTGAGGCCTCTGGCCCAGGAATCATGCCTGGGCAGGGGACCCCCATCTCCCTCTGATTGCTTGCTCCGCCCCCCACCCAGGCCTGATGCCTCAGACAGAGGAGTTGACCCTCATCACCCTCTGATCACCAATCACCGGATCGGCCCCTTGACCAGGCCTAAGGCCTCCGGCAGAGGTGTCAGGCCTGGGCAGGGGACCCCCAGCTCCCCGCGGTTGCAGGCTCCGCTCCTGCCCAGGCCTAACGCCTTTGGCCTAGGCGTCCGGCCGGGCAGCGGGGAGCCGCAGTGGCAGCAGGGGGCGCTGCGATCGCGTGGGCTCTGCCCCTGCCCCTGCAGGACTCCTCTGGCTGAGGCGTACGGCCTGGGCAGCGGGGACCCGCAGCTGCAGAGGCCCCGTGATCGTGGGCTCCGCTTTGGGCCCAGGCAAGGGACCCCTAGCTCCCGGGACTGCCAGCTTCAACCTTGCCCAGCTCCCATCGCTGGCTCCATCCCTACTTCCTGCTATCACTGGCCAGGGCGGCCAAGGCGCCTGATTCTGTGATCATGGCCGGGGGGCAGGGCAAAGGCGGCCTGGGGCCGCCTTTGCCCTGCCCCCCACCTCTTAGCTCACCCCTGGGTTTCCGATCACTGTCAGTGGCAGGGGGCTTCTTCCTGCTTTCCCTTTCGCCTCCCTGCATTGTGCCTACATATGCAAATTAACCGCCATCTTTGTTGGCAGTTAACTGCCATCTTAGTTGGGAGTTAATTTGCATATAGCCCTGATTAGCCAATGAAAAGGGTAGCGTCGTACGCCAATTACCATTTTTCTCTTTTATTAGTGTAGATAATCCTTGGTTCCTTGATGCTGGAACATTAGACCTTGATCTCTGGGAGCAAGTAGGTAGGAGTTTAAAGAGAAATCAGGTCCAGGGAAAACGAATGCCCTTGTCATCTTTAACTATGTGGGCTCTTGTTCAACCTGCACTATGCCCACTTTATATTGAGGATCAAAAGCCTACAGAATGCAGGAGGCCTTACCACTGCCCCTTCCTTCTGAGGTAGAGCCTGTAACACCTAAGGCCCCGTCATCAGGGGAAGCCCTTCCTGATTCTCCTCCTCCGGTGGGGAAGGCTCATCAACTAGATCCCCAGTTATCTGATCATGTGACAGCCAATCTATGTTAGAAGGAGAGCTTTTGGCGTGTGCAGTTATGCAAGATCAGCAAGGTAATAGGCTTCATGAGCCACTCTCCTTTAATACCTTTAAGAAATAAGGAAAAGCGTTAGAGAAAATGGGGCTAACAGTCCATTTGCAAAAGGACTCCTTAATGTCTTGCCTGGAAATTGCCATTTGAGGCCTTGGGACTGACAGATTTTGGCCAAAACAACTCTGAACGCCAGTCAATAGTTATTACGGAGAGCAGAAGATGATGAGAACTGTGAACAACAGGCTATTTGTAGGTGTTCACTGGCGACCCCACCTGGGAGCCCTCTGGGCCACAGTCTGGCTGTAAGTCCCAGGCACTTTAAGACATCTTCTGAAAGATCCATGAAAAAGACTGTTTTATTAAGTCTTGTCTGTGGGTTATGCGTGCCTATAAATATTTTATATAAGAATGTCTGTTGATTGTTGCTTTATGTCTCTTTGTTGTTTGGTTTCTAATGAGCGTCCTTGTCTGTCTGTAATGTAACTTGGTTGCTGATTGATGTTCTTTGCTTGCTTTCTTATTTTGGGGGGACTTAGTTTGCACTTCACCATTTTATGAACATAGGGAATCCTCTGTCTCTGTTTGGGCTTTGTGCCACTCAGAACCCATTTGCTGTGCTGGGTTAGTGTGAGATAACCTTCTAAGGCTAATGTCCCAATCCACCCTTTAATGAGTACTCATTTATTTACTGTAGGATTTTTTGTTTCTGTTTTTAAGATCTCTTCTTATATGCAAGATTTCATATTGTTAGTCTACTCAGAAAGAAAAATAATATGGGAAATAATAATTTAAACCCTACACGTCTTTTTCCTAGGATGATTAGACCTAGAGAAGTGCCTTCCAGCAGGCTGTAGAAATAGCAGTGGGGGTCACTTTGATTTTGCAAGAAAAAATAAAATAAAATAGAACTTTCACATTAAAGCCACTAAAGGCTGGTGAGTTATCCCGGTTACAAAATATGCCAAGAAAATGCCTTGGGTAATAATAATTGGCTTTAAAATCTCAAAGAGAATAGGGGTGGGTATATCTAGTTTAAATTCATTATTGCTACATTTATTTGTGGCTAAATCATTAAGAAGTATTTTTGGAAATGAAAACAAACATGTTATTCATTACTTTTTCTTTCAGGCTTAACTTAGAATTATTTGCTTAAATTTGAAAAAAAAAACTATTCTAAACATTGCAAAACCCAGATTTATTTATTTTTGGCTTTAATATATAGATAACGTTTAGTATATCAAAAGGGTAGTGAGGAAAAACATGTTTGTTATACATGACTTACCCTTTTAAACAAGTTTTATACACTTACTAATGAAAACCCTGTTTTAACAATATATCTTCTACTCAATCAAGAAATATTGATCTACACTAACATAATCACTATCATCAATTCATATTAAAATTAATTGTATCAAATATTAATAGATCAATCACATACTAATAATTTTAATGGAAGATTTTATTTGCAAAATAACTTTTACATCGTCTTTCTTTTTGATTTATCCATAATTTGTCTTATTTAATTTTCACTTTATATATTTCAGCAGCTTTCTAGCTCAGTTTACTACCTGCCTATCTTCTTTCTCCAACTGATTTGTGATGCTTCTATGAAATTGAGATTGATCACCCAGTAGCAAAAACTAGCCGTGCTCAAAAACTTTAAAGATTTTTCTCTGTAGAGAACATTTTAAAGAGTAAATTTTATTATAAGATATGTTATTCAATATCTGGCCTCAAACTTTTAAAATTATATCTACCAGTAGAATATTTATAAATTATTCAAATCAGTCTGATGTAATACTCGGTGTTTCACCTAAGTTTCATGTAGGCTACCTTTCATGGCTTTTCTTAGATTGTACCCTATACTGCAAAAGATCTCTCTAGCATATAAAAATTCTGCTCATCATTTAAATCTTTATTCAAGTTTCCAGAGATAAAATTTTATTTTCCTTACCAATCTGCAAAAAACAAACAAACAAATAAACAAACAAAAAAACCCCACTGTTTTGGGGCAGTTTTTTAATTATTTTCTGGATTGCATTAAAATAATTTAGGGTTTGTGTGTAAGAAACTGCAGCTTCTGTGAAAATAAGATTTTTTTCTTTGATTAATTGTTGCATCTTAAAAAGCACTTAGAACTGTGATTTAGACCTAATGAACATTCAATAAATGTTTGTTCACCAGTGGCATGAGTAGATGAACCATGGAAGATTATAGGAAGAGTAAAAGAATGTATTAATTTAGCAAACTAAAGCCTAGAGTAACAAATTGATCTTTTTCAGTCATTGGAAATGCAGTATATGATAGTAAAGAATCCCTATAAAGATGTGGAAAGGGTTGGGCAGTAATTTGAAAGTAAATTAAGAGATAATGCTTTAAAATTTTTTCTCTATGAAAAAATTATACTGATTGTTGATTATATTTAAGTTTTAATATAGAGCACAATGCTGAACTAATGGCAATCTATACTAATAAATGGGTAATATGCGAATTAGACCGGACGTCCTTCTGGACAAAGCCATGGTGGCGGGGCCAAGGCAGAGGCAGTTAGGGGTGATCAGGCTGGCAGGGGAGAACAGTTGGACCATCAGATCAGCAGGAGAGAGCAATAGGGGGATCAGGCTGGCAGAGGAGAGCAGTTAGGGGAATCAGGCTGGTAGGCAGGCAAGCAGTTAGGAGTGGTCCTGGATTGAGAGAGGGATGTCCAACAGCTGGTTTAGGCTCGATCTCGCAGGGGCTTAAACCGGCAGTTGGACATCCCCTGAGGGTTCCCAGATTAAAGAGGGTGCAGGCTGGGCTGAGGGACAACCCCTTCCCATGCACAAATTTTGTGCACTGGGCCTCTAGTCATTTAATAAATGCTTACAGAATAAATTTTCAAATTATAACGTAAAAACTATAAATTAAAACTTAGATGTTTTATTTAAAAATATTTCTTTCTGCGAATAGTAAAATGAAACAATTATATTTTAAGAACTTAAAAAAAAAATTTTTCCCATTATTTCATATAAAATGATCTGAGTTTTTTTTCAGATTAAAGGAACAATTTCTGTATGGTAAACCAAAAAGAAATTACAGTGTAAACTTTCTAAGCCAACATAGTTTAATTTACTAGTATAGTAAATCATAGGATTTTTCCAGGGTCATTTTCATTAAAGTTGTTAACAGTAAAAAATTACATAATTGTCATTAAAAAAATATATCTAAACAGCAGATAAAAAATAATTTCACTGTTGTCTTGACTAAAACAAGTGTCCAAAGGTTTAAAGAAGATATTGTAACAAGTATAAAGTCAAGTCTAACATATCAAGTAATTTCTAGCTATTAAAAAAATACTTTCTATCTGACTCGCTGAGGGATTAATTGTCCCCACATTTGTATACAGTTTGTTTCTGTTACACATTGACCTTGAGGTGGTATGATTAAAACCCACCCACTAAGTATTAATAACTTCATTAGTTAAGGTCTTGTTTATGCTTCTGTTAATTATTAACTATTTCTTCCTTGAACTGAGATTTCTTGACTAAATATATATGTATTTGAATGTCAGGCACTTATAGAAATTGAACAAGTATGGTTCTTAACAAGAAACTAAAATGTTTTTAAAGGTTTTATTGATATATTAGAGGCCCAGTGCACGTGCACCAGTGGGGTTCCTCGGCCTGGTCTGTGCCCTCTCGCAATCTAGAACCCCTCAGGGGATGTCAGAAAGCCAGTTTCAGCCCATCCCCGCAGGCCAGGCTGAGGGAACCCACCGGTGCATGAATCTGTGCACCGGGCCTCTAGTATGCATGTAAGATCTTTGGTTAATATCCTCCCGTCCAGACCCCTCCTCTCTTCCCTCTGAGATTCATCAGTCTGTTCCATATTTCCATGCCTGTGTATTAAGTGTCTGCCCCCTGGTGGTCATTGCATGTCATAGCTACCAGTCAAATGTTCAGACAGTTGTTTAGGCTTTTTTTAAAAAATATATTTTTATTGATTTCAGTGAGGAAGAGAGAGGGAGGAAGAGAGATAGAAACATCAATGATGAGAGAGAATCACTGATTGGCTGCCTCCTGCACGCCCCCTACTGGGGATCAAGCGTGCAACCCAAGCATGTGCCCTCAACCAGAATCGAACCCAGGAACCTTCAGTCCATAGGCTGATGCTCTATTCACTGAGCCAAACCAGCTAGGGTTATATATATTTGTAATTGATGATAGTATGTTATACTGATTTAATGTGAGTTTTTTTTTAATATTTTATTGACTTTTTACAGAGAGGAAGAGAGAGGGATAGAGAGTCAGAAACATCTATGGGACAGAAACATTTTGATCAGCTGCCTCCTGCACACCTCCTATTGGGGATGTGCCTGCAACCAAGGTACATGCCCTTGACCAGAATTGAACATGGGACCTTCCAGTCCACAGGGCAATGCTCTATCCACTGAGCAAAACCAGTTAGGGCTTAATGAGAGTTTTAATGTGAGCTAACAATGTTTTAGGCATTTGTGAGCAGTTAAATAAAATGGGTATGACAGCCCTGGCTGGTGTGGCTCAGTTGTATGGGTATTGTCTTGTTCATTGAACAGTTTTGGGTTTGCTTCCTAGTCAGGGCACATGCCTGAATTGTGGGCTCAATCCCCAGCAGGGGGCATGCAGGAGGCAGCCAATCCATGTTTTGCTCTCACTTCTATGTTTCTCTCTCTCTCCCTCTCCCTTCATTTCTCTGTAAAAATCAATAAAAAATGTTTTGAAAAAAATGGGCATGACATAGTCTCTTCTAGAAACTAAGAGACTAAGCATGAAACATGTTTAACTAAATGATTATGATCTTCAATAATGGGTGCTAAGCCACACCCACTACGTATCATGAATGCAGAGGAGAGGGTAACCAGCATTACCATAGGTGATAAAGGAAGACCTTGTCTAGGGAATGACATTAGACTCACTATTATGGGTTGAGTAAGAATTCTAGGTAGGAAACAGAGGAAGGCTCAATCTGGGAAGAGACAACTTGAGCAAAGCAGGCTGTAAAGCAGCTTTGTGTATATAGCTTGGTAAGATATCTAGTGCGATAAATCTCAGGGTGTAGTAACAGAGGGAAGTAGCAGACTTTAAAATGGCATGAGGCAAACAGTAAATATTAATGAGCTGTGAATATTACTTTAAGGAGTTTCTTCTTCATAGACGGGTAAATAGACAGATTTGTGTTTCAGAAAGTTAACGTCTAATTTTAGGGAGAAATAAATAAAGGGGAGAGATCAAGGTATATTGACAGTTTTTTATCCCTTGTCTTCAAACTTACCTTAAGCAATGAGAATCAACTCCCTCATTTTACTTTTTTTAATATATTTTATTGATTTTTTACAGGAATGGAGAGAGATAGAGAGTTAGAAACATCGATGAGAGAGAAACATCGATCAGCTGCCTCCTGCACATCTTCTACTGGGGATGTGCCCGCAACCCAGGTACATGCCCTTGACTGGAATCGAACCTGGGACCTTTCAGTCCGCAGGCCGACGCTCTATCCACTGAGCCAAACCGGTTTCAGCCCTCATTTTACTTTTAATAAACCACTTAACTTTCACTTCCCATCCTAAATCTTTTAGGGAGATGCAGACAAGTTAATAAATATTTCATAAATTTTTAGATGTAAGGACAAGGTTAGAGACCCCATCTATAGACTCTTTCAATAATGGCCCTTATCTGTCATTTCATGCTTGCTTGCGTTCTGGCAGCAATTGACCTTTGCTGGCACAGATTTATATGAGCTGTTTTTAGTCAAAAGCAGTTGGGAATGTCAAAAATGAGAACTAGATATAGTTTATTTGCCAAGAGGGGCTTACAATAAAGGGATTGGCGTGCATAGTTTTAGGTGTTAAGGTTTCCTAAGTGCTAAGATTGAGGGATAATATAGTATAAAATAATTTTGGGTGCACTCTGTTTAATCAAAATGATGTTGTAATGTTTCTTTACTCCTTGCCAAAATGATCTCAATAAGGAGACTTGAA
Source organism: Myotis myotis (assembly GCF_014108235.1). NCBI lineage: Eukaryota > Metazoa > Chordata > Mammalia > Chiroptera > Vespertilionidae > Myotis > Myotis myotis. The sequence continues at coordinate 63,301,450 of NW_023416335.1, read as the reverse complement.
TAAAAAAGTGAATATATGATATCAAAACAGTAAATTTCACTAAGATATTTTTCAGATTTGTATTTTTTTAGTATTGCAAAACTTATAAATGAATAGTATAAATTAGATAAAATAATTGCAGTAAGACTAGGATCCCAGAACATCATTTTAATGTCATGGATTTATACAGTTCTTAGCTGATACTAGAAAATGCTATTTTTTAGGAAGCTGAGAAAAGCACTTTTATTTATTTAATAGAGGCCCAATGCACAAAATTTATGCAAGGGTGGGGTCCCTACTCCTGGCCGGCAATCAAGGCCTATTGGGCGTCTGACCCAGTCCCGATAGGGGCCAGCCCTGCCAGGGCCTGCCAGCTGCTGGCTGGGGTCTGGGATCCTGCCAGCCAGGACCTGGGGGCCACCAGCCACTGGATGGGGCCTGCTGGCTGCCAGATGGGGCTTGCTGGACAGGGCTTGCCGGATGGGGGGAGAGGGGGAGGGATGGGCGGAGGGACCAGGGGAGGTTGGCTGGCCATGGGAGGTTGGCTGTGGGAGTGCACTGACCACCAGGGGGCAGCTCCTGCATTGAATGTCTGTCCCCTGGTGGTCAGTGTGCATCATAGTGACTGGTCGACTGGTCGTTCTGGTATTTCCAGTCATTTGGTCGTATGGTCACTTTGGCTTTTATAGATATAGATTAGATAGATAGATAGATAGATAGATAGATAGATAGATAGATAGATACCAGTTCTGTTATACCTATGCAGCTGTATTCAATTACATGGAAACAAATGAAAATTAGGATAAGCAAAATAAGCAACTGTAGCAGTTGAAAATAACTGCTCACTAGTTCCTGAGATGTTGTTACCTGTTGACCCCTCTTTTTTTTTTTTAATTCTAGGTAGACACACATCATTCCATTCAAAAGTCTCAGAGAGAAAGGGGGTGGGAGTAGATTAACCAAATAACTTATATGCATAACTCCTGGACAGAGACAATAGTGTGGTGAAGGCCAAAGTGGGGGGCAGATGCAGAGTGGAGGGGGTCAATGGGGGAGTAAGGGGACATCTGTAATACTTTCAACAATAAAGATAAATAAATAATTAAATAAGTCTTAGGGATTTGCCCGTTGCCTGGGTGTTATTGACTGATATGAAGGTGTTTTCTAACTTAGAATTGAATCAGAATATTAATAAAAAGTACTGATTAGAGCATGAAATTGGATGCAAAAAGTTTTTGGTATCCTTATGATAGCAATTCATATGCTTTAACACTTGAAGCTTCAGTTTTCTTATCTGGAAAGAGTGGTAATAATGGCATTTACCTAAAGGGGCTGTTGTGAGAATTAGGTGCAGCCACTGTGGAAAACAGTATGGAGTCCTTTAAAAAAATTAAAAATGTAACTGCATTTTGACCCAGCAATTCTAACTCTGGGAATATACCTTAAGAATACCAAACAGCCCTAACCGGTTTGCTCAGTGGATAGAGCATCGGCCTGTGGACTGAAAGGTCCCAGGTTCAATTCTGGTCAAGGGCATGTACCTTGGTTGCAGGCACATCCCCAGTGGGGGGTGTGCAGGAGGCAGCTGATTGATGTTTCTCTCTCATCAATGTTTCTAACTACATATCCCTTTCCCTTCCTCTCTGTAAGAAATCAATAAAATATATTTTTAAAAAACCCTGAAATTAAAAAAAAAAAAAGAATCCCAAAACACCACTTTGAAAGAATATATATGTCCTTCTGTTCATAGCAGCAAAATTAACACTAGCCAAGATCTGAAAACAGCCCAAGTGTCCACCAGTAGATGAATGGATAAAAAAGCTGTGGTACATTTATGCCATGGAACACCATGCAGCCATAAAAAGAAGGAAATCTTACCTTTTGTGACAGCATGGATGGACCTAGAGATTATTATTCTAAGTTAAATAAACCAGTCAGAGAAAGGCAAATACTATATGATCTCACTTATATGTGGAATCTAATGAACAAAATAAACTGATAATAGAAACAGAGTCACAGATACATGAAATAGACAGCTGTCAGAGGGGAGGTTGGAGAAGGAACTTAATGAAAGAGGATGAAGGGATTAGACAAAGAATATATATGCATAACCATAGACACAGAAACAGAGTGGTGATGGCCAGGGGGAAGGTGGGGGTTGGGGGGGGGGCATATAGAAGGGCAAAGGGAGAGGAAATGGAGACATCTGCAATAAGCATAAAAATAAGCATAAAAAAAAGAAAATGTTCTTCAGGTATGTGGGAGAGTTTTTAGCACTTGGCTTTTATTAAAAAATACAACTCTTTGTTTTTTGTGATTTCATATACTAAGAATCAAAAATAAGGTCAAGTTCAAAACGCAGTCCAAGAAGAAACAAAAAAAGATCTGGATTCACATGAATCCAATTGCTGTTTGCACCATTTTCTTAGAATTCTCTCCTTATTCCCCTTAGTTATAAATTTTACATATAATAGTGATATTTTACATCTATTTCCAAAATTTGGTAATTATCAAAATTCAGCATCAGTTACTGCTTGAGGATGTTGAATAATCAATATCTTTTTGTGTATATTGATTTATGAAATGTGCAACCATTCATATTTGTCCTCATCAAAACAGAAAAAAAATCAATAGTAATAATTATTTGATTGTACTCTATATATATGTATACACACACTGAGTGGCCAGATTATTATGACCAGCCAGATTATTATGACCACCCCATCATTACTTCATTGACACTTCCAAAAATACTGAATATTGAAAACTTCCTAAGCAAATACTCTCAAGGTATTATTATTATTATTATTATTATTATTATTATTATTATTATTTGCATAACTAATTCACTTAATTGTACTGATCGGGGTGGTCATAATAATCTGGCCACTCAGTATATATGTATACATTTTATAATAATATAAGACAAAATGATAGACTGTGTTTTAGAAAAGATTAACAGGTCTGTTTAAATAAAATATAAAAACTCTAAAGTGGAAATAAACATTATAGATTAAAGCATTTGTCTTTTTATTAACAAACTAGAGGCCTGGTGCACAAAATTCATGCATGGGGGGTCCCCTCAGCCCAGCCTGCACCCTCTCCAATCCGGAACCCCTTGGGGGATGTCCAACTGCTGGGGATGGGGCCAAAACCAGCAGTCGGACATCCTTCTCACAATCTTGGACCACTGGCTATTAATTGCTCACCTGCCTGCCTGCCTGGTTGCCACTAATTGCCCCCCCTGATGGCCTGATTGCCCCTCACTACCTCTGCGTGCCAGCCTGATCACCCCTAACTGCCCCCCACTGCTGGCCAGGTTGCCCCCAACTGCTTCCTCCCTGCTGTCCTGGTCACCCCTTACTGCCCCCCCTGCCAGCCTGGTTGCCCCCAACTTCCCCCCTGCTGGCCTTGTCACCCCTAACTTATCCCCGCTGCTGTCCAGGTTGCCCTCAACTGCCCCCTCTCTGCCATCCTGGTCACTTCTAACTGCCCCCTCCCTGCTGGCCTGATCACCCCTAATTGCCCCCCCCCCGCCAGCCTGGACGCCCCTCACTGCCCCCCCACCAGCCTGATAACCACTTACCCCTCTGCCAGCCTGGTTGCCCCAACTGCCCCTCTGTGCTGGCCTGGTCACCTCACGAAGCCTGTTTGTTCAGTCGTTTGATCATCCCCCACTAACCCCCATGCCAGCCTGGTCATAGTCAGCCATCTTGTGAGGGTGTGAGGGTCAATTTGCATAGTACCTCTTTATTATATAGGATGGCATGAGAATCTATACATTTAACATAAGATAATGTAGAGCAACAATTTAAAATTGTTTTCATAAAAATACAAATGTTTCAATTTCTATATTCTCTGTAATTTTTTAGAATATGTCAGCATAAGAACTAAAATATATATATTTCATATTTTTTACTTCAGTTTTTATTGAGACCCATTAGTCGACATTTAAGTTAGCTGCTGCAAATAAGAGTTGTTTGTTGTTATTTAAACAAGTCTTATCAGAAGCTCAGATACAGGTGTGGCCTATTACAAGATCATCAGCTATGTCAGTCATATTTATTTTGTACAATTAATATAAACATTCTATCCCTTACTGAAATGTGTGGTCTTTAAAGTATGTGGAATAAGATGAAATATTTTATAAGCACCTCTTCCCTCACCACCAACAAATTATGTGATTTGAAAAGAAGGTTATAAGATTGTAACAGGTTGTTCAGTAGCATATTCAAGGGTATTTTTAAGTATAGTCAAATATGGGGATTCTATTGCCTACTTTAAAACACAATTTTTGATGTATGTAACAGCAAAGGATTGCAATTTGTTTAGCATACAAATCAAGCAGTGTATCTAGTTTTCCTCATTTTTATTTGATTTGCATTGACACAGTCTGTGTGGGAGAGAAGTAGATTCTGGCTACAGATACCTACCAAAGAAACCCAAATATTTATATTCTAAAATCAATATATTTATATAAAAGACATTTTTATTATATATATATATATATACATATATATATATATATATATATATACATATATATATATATAATTCATTTGTATTTCCTCAGAGACACTCATTATTTTGTCATTAACACACATATTATGTAACACAGTTTTTAATAAAAAGTACATTTATTGTTATTTTAATGTAATAGCATGAAACTGAGAAACTTTTTTATAGAAAAACTTTGAAAATCTCAATAGGATGGTTATAACTATTATAATAATGTACACATTTTATTTATAAGTATAGCATTGGGGAATATAAGTATAGCATTATATATTCCCCAAAAGAAATTGTGCTAGAATCAAAATAAATTGTCCTAAAGTCAACATCTATTAAATACATGCTTTTTTTGTTACCTTAGAAAATCCAAAGCAATATGAGAATCTTGTTTGTTCAGTTTTCTGTTTGGTATCCAGAAAAGTCCTTGCTGAATGTATAAAATTACACTGGAAGTTTTGATCTAACATAATAAACCATCAAGTTGAACTTAGTTTGGCTCAGTTTATTATCTAAGTCTGACAGTGTTATAACAGATCCTGTATTAAAAGCTAATTATTTTTACAAAATTAAAAGGGAGACAAATAGTTTAATTGCAAAAATAACGAGTATAAAGACTCTTTTAACCTTATTAAAAGAGTTCATATCAAAGAAAAAAAAAACTATTTGTGTTCTAAAAAGAATAGTAACTATGCTGCAATACTCATGTTAACATAAAGACCTGAAATTTAGGCCTTTCAGACTAAGGATAACATTGTAATTTACTGTTCTTTATAACAATATATAAAATCATAAATATATACATATATGGTTGAAAGATGTATTAAAATGTATAAGTCAAAAAGGCTTTAATTAGATTTTGACATGAAAGTACAAATATATACTAGTACTAGAGGCCCAGTGCACAAAATTTGTGCCTGGGGGGGGGTCCCCTTAGCCCAGCCTGCACCCTCTCCAATCCGGGACCCCTTGGGGGATGTCTGACTGCCAAACATCCCTCTCACAATCCGGGACCACAGGCTCCTAATTGCTCACCTGCCTGCCTGCCTGATCGCCCCTAACTGCCCCCTCTGTCAGCCTGGTCTCCCCCACTGCCCCCCCTGTAGGCCTGGTCACCCCCAACTGCCCCCTCTGCCGGCCTGGTTGTCCCCAACTGCCTCACTGCTGGTCTGGTCGCCCTCAACTGCCTCCCCTGCCAGCCTTGTCGCCCCACACAGCCTGCAGCCTGCTGTTTGGTCATTACTGTGATGGAGTCCCAGACAATTTGCATATTCCTCTATTATTAGTATAGATGTGCAAATATATATATGGATATATATATATATATGCATATATATATATTATATATGTATGGATACTGTATATAAATATGTGGTCTGTTTTAAGTTCTTAAATTTTAATATATTGGGGTTTTGTATATCACATTAAAATAATATTAATTATTCTGCATTTTTACCATCCTTTAAGAATGTAAAATAGTACTGTTTGGTAAGATAATGAAAATGATTTTTGCTTTACTCTTTTTCTTTTACCAAACATAAAATATGAGTTTATTTTTGCATTCTTTTCTTTTATTCCAAAGTTTAAAATGTATTCAACATGTAACTGATAAAAAAACGGTATAAGTAGCTATGTCATTCTATTCAAGTGGAACACATCGGTGCTATACTTTTTTTTTATATTAACTTTTTAGAAAAAAATTAACTGAAGGTCTGTGATTTATCTTTTATTGTATAAGTCAGCTTACCATTAAAGCTACTTACAAATTCTATTTGAACATCTACATTTAAAACTATATTTTAACTGAAACCATCAGGAAATAAAATGTTGCTAGGACATCATTTTTCATCTTTATTGTTTCGTGAGTAGAAGCTTTATGTCTTGTGAAAAGGTGAAATCTTTTTGGAACAAACTTTATTCTATATCAAATCTGACAATCTAATCCCTTTCTCAGGGCAAAGGAAAAAAATAGCATACATTTTTGTTTAAAGCTTTTCCTGGGAGTCCTGAATGATGAATTCATCTAATCAAACTAATAGATAAGTCATGACTAAGGGCAGGACTAACTTCCTATATATGGCATAGCTAATATAACTAATCAAACTAATAGATAAGTCATGACTAAGGGCAGGACTAACTTCCTATATATGGCATAGCTAATATAACTAATCAAACTAATAGATAAGTCATGACTAAGGGCAGGACTAACTTCCTATATATGGCATAGCTAATATAACTAATCAAACTAATAGATAAGTCATGACTAAGGGCAGGACTAACTTCCTATATATGGCATAGCTAATGCACTCAAGCTTAAGTACTTAGTATCTTGGAGTGTTTGCTGTTACATAAATGAGGACAGAGGCACACTGAGCCTACAATGTCAGTCAAATGTCATAAGAATAGGTAGTAGTGATTCAAAAGACTAAACATTTAAATAAAAGATTTATATTACTTGTCTTATAAAATTAAACATTCTTATAATATTCATATAAATAGTTGGTAACTATAGCAATACCTTCAAGTTTATAGGGCACATTCTTTTATTTAAAAATATTAATTCATTAAAAATATTTGGTTTCCTATATGTGTTGGGTGCTTGTCAGACCAGAACAAACAAAAGATTATTTCCTCTTGGGCTTATATTCTAGCAAAAGTGATTTTATTAAATACATGAAGAGGGTTGATTTCATTCACTTAAAAACTAAAAGATAATAAATATATGTAGACATATATATGTGGTCTTTTATTTCACTTTAATGAAAGTATATTTTTTGGGTAATTTAGTTAAAATCTATTTTTTGAATGGCTAAGGATTACAGTACAAAAATTCATAATATCACATCAATAAAATAGCAAATAAGAGCATTTTACTGGTGACATAACATTGGCCATGACAAAAGTATTTGTAGTTAATCTCAGGGTAGCTGTACTTAAGTTATAAATCTCTAGATTTATATGAACAACAGTTCTAAAGAATTAGAACTATTTAATCAAATCAGTCACCCTGGCAAAAATCATAAGCATGTTCATCCACAGATTTTCAGTTGGCTATTTATGTAGTTATTTAAAATGTTTTAAGCAATAGTACATTTATAGCATGAAGGTATAGGCCACCGTGCTTATGGCTTTTCTACACTACATGAAAAAGAAAATAATTTTTAGAAAATTTAAAACTCTATATAATCTATTTTAAAATTTTATCTTTATTGTTGAAAGTATGACAGTTGTCTGCTTTTTTCCCCATCAACTCCCTTCACACCGCCCCCGCCCCCTTTAGGCCTTCACCTGTCTATCCTCTGTGTCCATGGGTTATGCATATATGCATATAAATAATTTGTTTAATCTCTCCACTCTCTCCAATCCATCTGAGATTCATAAAACTATATATACTTTTGAATGCAGTATGAATTTATATGTAACATAACACTATCATTAGTAACCCTTATAAAAATAAAAACATATCAAATTACATAATTTATTGACTAAAGCAAAATATGGTTTTAGAGTTAACACTGATAACCCTACTCATTGAGAAGAGATTTCCTATGAGGCTGATGAAGCTTAAGGTTCAAGGCCCCTCACCAGGTTCCTTCTGAGGCCCTAAGAAGGGTCCCATTTTTAAGCTCCACAAAACCTGGCTCATCATATTTAAGCTCATCATATTTTTAAGCTCCTCATATTTACTGTGAAGAGTGAACTTAATATATTCTAGAAATAGTAACAAACACATAATCACAGTGAGGTAGAAAATCAATGCAAAAAGCAAAGCAAGTCAAAACAAACCTGAAAGTTATGAAGAATTCCAAACCAAGCTTTGCCACTAATGAGCTGTATAAACTTCAACAAGTTACTGAATCTTTCTCACCCTCAGTGTTCTCATTTGTAAAAATTAGATTCTGGAGTAAATACTCTTAGATACTCTCTAGGTTTAAATAGCTATTAGTCTACATAATGTTTTTGTTTTGTTTACTTTGGCATTCCATTACCACCTGCACACTGAGATGGGAAATTGTTAGAACTGTAGGTATTTTATATTAATGTAGCTTTAACATGCATTTTAAATTGAGATATGAATGATTTGCATGGTCATTCAGGTTGAAGACATATATGAAAGAAATTAAAATGTAAAATAAAATAATCTCCCCAGATAAATCTAAAAAAGCAAAAGCAAGCAATGAATTAGCAGTCCAAACCAGAATAACAGCAACTGAAGTAGTAAGCTTTCTGTAGTTGATTTAATATCATTTCTTCTCTGTTAATAGCTCTTTGTGGGTGATTCAACTGAGTGAATAGATTACCCTTAAAAAATCCGATCTCATTTCTTCTCTATTCAAGGAAAGCAAGTGAATTTATACCTTCATTATTTGAAATTTGGGCAAAATTCAAATATACCTGGACAATAAACATTTAACAATTATATTAAAATTCTAATTAAAATATTATCATAGAGTGGGATTACAGAGGTCATATTATATTCTCAGACATGCTTTGTGCTACAGATTAAATATGAAAAAGGATATTTGTTATATTTTAAAATATATTCATGTGATAATCCAACATCTTTGAAACTAATTTGTCTTCTAGTAACCTAGTGATTTGCTACTCAAATATCTTATGATCTCTTTCACATTTGTGTTTTACGCATTTCATTTTGTTTACTTAAATGTAATTTTTTTTTTAAATATATTTTATTGATTTTTGACAGAGAGGAAGGGAGAGAGATAGAGAGTCAGAAACATCGATGAGAGAGAAACATCGATCAGCCGCCTCCTGCACATCCCCCACAGGGGATGTGCCCGCAACCCAGGTACATGCCCTTGACCGGAATCGAACCTGGGACCTTTCAGTCCGCAGGCCGACGCTCTATCCACTGAGCCAAACCGGTTTTGGCTTAAATGTAATTTTTAATCCAGTTTGCCTGATTACTAATTCTCAATGGCTCAGTTTAGTAATCACTTCTCATTAGAAATTTTTCTTAATTATCCATTTGACTTAAAACAATATAATCATAACATTCTTACTTATTGTACTTCAAACACTTCATTTTAATTGTATTTTAACTTTTCTGCTCTCTCACTCAAGTGCAAAATCCTTGAGTGCAACATCTTTTTATTCTAACATGAGTATTATAGTGTGTAGTAGTGCAATTTTAATGCTTGAATGATTTAACCAATAAACATTCTTACATAAATCTTCCTCGTATTTAACTAGGCTAATTCTGCTAAACTTATCTTTAACTTAATACCTGATTTTATTATTGAAGAATTAAGGTGATTTCAAAAATGTATAAAATAGAGATTGCTATTTTTTATTAAAACGAGGCCGAAACAATAGCAAAACAAGCAAAGAAATATAAACTAGAGCAAAGTGTGAGATTGCTAACAAAAATGCATGCATATTTGTTCTTGTTAGGCTGCAAATTTAATTCCAGAATTGATAACATTTAACTCACAGAAGAGAACCAAATAAGTGACATTATACATAACATTCTTAGGAAAATTGATACCATGACTCTTAGATGAAACAGGTACATCTCTAAAGGTTGCTCAGAAAGGGGAAAGTATGTGTATTCAGAGCCTAGATTCAGGGGCCAGTGTTCTAGAATATGTCCTATTAGCTTTAGCATTTTATTAAAGCATAGTACAATAAAGGAAGTTCTCTCTACTCAGTCCACAAATTGTTAACACCACTGGAGAATACAACATCTGTATTCCTTAATAGAATCCCATGTGAGAAGATAAAATATAATTTTAAAAAATATGTTTTTATTGATTTCAGAGAGAGGAAGGGCGAGAAAGAGAGAGATAGAAACATCAGTGATGAGAGAGAGTCAGCAATTGACTTCCTCATGCATGCCCCTACTGGGGATGGAGCCTGTAACCCAGGCAAGTGTCCTGACCAGGCATTGAACCATGGCCTCCTGGTTAATGGGTCAGTGATCAGCCATAGAGCCACACCGGCCAGGCTAAAATATAATTTTTGATTATTTAAGAGGCGGGACATCCAGAGACTATAGAGCAGTGATGGCGAACCTTTTGAGCTCGGCGTGTCAGCATTTTGAAAAACCCTAACTTAACTCTGGTGCTGTGTCACATATAGAAATTTTTTGATATTTGCAACCATAGTAAAACAAAGATTTATATTTTTGATATTTATTTTATATATTTAAATGCCATTTAACAAAGAAAAATCAACCAAAAAAATGAGTTCGCGTGTCACCTCTGACACGTGTGTCATAGGTTCGCCGTCACTGCTATAGAAGAATCATGTTGAAGATCAATCACACATTTTTGTGGTATGAAATTTTACTTCTAAAAATGAAGAATAGATTAAGTAAAACAATATTTGTACCTGAATATATAATTTTTATTTGTAAGAGAGAATTTGCAACTAGTGTATATAACCAGTGTGTATAATATTGCAAGTAGGTATTGATTTTTATTCATCTCTTTTTCCCTAATACATAATGGAATTCTTAGCACTAAAAGGTCATCAATGTTTATTTAAATAAGAACATAGTTGAGTGGAAAGACACCAGGAAATATCTAAACTTAGAATTCAACAAGTAACAGGAACACAGAAGACTAAATATATAATAAGAGCTTCAGTGATATTTATAATTTATAAATCAGTGTATATAAGATCACATTCTATTAAGAGTTGAGTTTGTTGTTGTTTTTCCTTCCTCACTTTCTTTTTTGCTGACATTACTAATGGCATATGTTTTATTTCCCAGAGAAAGTGATAAAATAAAAGTAAAGCAACAATGTTCCAAAATATTTTTAACTGTAGACAGGGCTATGTCTATAGCACATCTGCATAAGTAATAAGAAAGGTGACATTATTATGATTTTGTTTACTCAAATATTAAAATTTCAAATGAAAATGGTCAAGTTTGACCATGCCCTCTTCAGAATTTTCCCTATTTTCTCAATCAGATATGCATAATTACTGGAAATTTTGGATTGGTGTATACATTTGTATATATGTACTTATGAATGTGTATAGGAATGTATATTATCAAAAAAAGTCTTTTTTGCATCCCAACGTATCTATTATATATACTTTTTTTTTTAATTTTTACTATATCTTTTTTAATATATCTGATAAATAAACCTGAGTTGACAGTTTTAAATCTTTAATTTTGAACTCTAAAGAAAGAACCCTTTTAGATAAACATAGATCCTCCTTGTTCTGTGAGAAAATTAATTTTAAAGTAAAAAAAGACATGAAGAGGACAAATATCACTGATGTAATTAAGGAAATGTAATTAAAGGACCAAGCTGAAATAAGTGTTCCTTTTAAGAGAAGTTTAAAATGAGATTTTCTAGTCTAATGGGTTATATCACAAATATGTACAAGGCTTATTATGCTGATTTTTTCAGTCTATTTGTTACTTGTTGTTATAAGTATGTTTTCTAAAAGCCAGTGAAAAGTCTCATAATAAATGTCACTTTGGGTTCCCTTTCTTCATATATATATTCAGGAATTTTATCCACTTAAATAAGTTGAGTTACTTCTTTTTTCTTGGCTCTGAAAAACTAATTAATGCCCGTTCCTATAAATAAAGTTTGGCCAATAAGATACTCCCAACAGGACTTTAAACTGGAATGAACAAAGCAAAGAGAGAAACTAAAATTTTGTTTTATTTTTGATTTGGTAAAGTTTGCGGCAGTATCTAGATTCTGGGGCAATGCAACTGCGAGTTATCTCACAGACAAAGAGTAGGTAGAAGCAGAGATGCCAGCTCCTGTGTCTTCCTTGGAAGCATCTTTGTCCTAACCAGACTTTCAAAGGGATGTCATTTTTATCTTGAATTAAATACCAGGTCTGTCTTGGTTTTAGGTAAGTTCCAGGACACTAAATTAGCTTTCTAAGATAACCATTATGTTTTGTTTGTTAGTTCTGTTCAAGTGCATTGCTTGGGGATTTATGCATAATGTTCATTCATTATGCATGTTTTTTTTTCAGCTCAAGCATGGCTGACCTTACTTTCCAAGGGGTCATTTGCCATCATTGACAAAAGGCCAATGCAAGTGTTATTCTCATTGCTTTGAAAATGTTTTTCTGGTGATGGGAAAAATTAAATTAAAAATTTAAAAACGAAAGAAAATGTTTTTCTGTTGCTGATGGGAAGACCATGTGTGTCATTTCTAAGCTTTTAATAACCATTGTGATTTTAAGAGATTCCTTTTGCTCATGGATCAGTCAGTATCTGTTTATTGTACCCATGCAAAAACAATCCTAAGGCTGCCATCTGAGCAATGGAAGACTGAGGACCTCCAAAGACCCACTACCCCATAAAGCTAATGAAAGCACTGGCAAAACAAACAAACAAAACATACACACACACAAAAACAAACAAACAAACAAAAAACTCTGGAGAATAACTTAAGGCTTAAAATTATCTAAGGAGCATTTATTTAAGAAAAACAACTTTATCTAGATAAGAACAATGAGCTTTGTGATGTTTTAACATATCCTATTCCCATCACCTCCTCCATAGCTTTGCAGTAACCTTAAAAGCCAACAACCTCACAGTAAAGGGAGTTATGAAATCCAGCGGCCTTGCTGCCACTGGAGGAGGCTGGGCTAGGTTTGAAGATTCCCCAAACATGAGTTCCTCAGGAAATTGTTATTGTATGACCTGGCTAGCTGTTTTCTGGAAACTTCCATGTGTAGAGCTTGTCCTTCTTTCACCTGACTGAGGCTTTCATTTACTGAAAATGCCCAGGGTATGTGTCAAAAAAAAAAAATAAATTAGTGGCAATTACATTTGTCCTTTGATCAACACTGGTTTGAATTGTGTGGTTTTATTTATAAGCAATTTTATTTCAATAAATAGATAGTTGGCCCTTGTATCGCAGGTTTTACAGCCATGGATTTAACCAACCGAAGATCAAAATTAGTATTTTAAATCTCCAGTTGGAAATCTACCTAGGCAGAATGCCAGCATAAGATATAAAGAATTTTGGACTGTGTGGAAGGTCGGTGCCCTTAACCCTGTGTTGTTCAAGAGTCAACTGTATTTAACATCATAGCTGCCTGAGGTGGTAAAAACAGTTGGGGCAAACAAAAAGTTGACTAAAAACTTAAAAGTAGCACTGGGAAATATGTCCATGGGGGGATTTGAAAAGATTGATACATTCCTGGTACTCTTGAAGGTCATGTGCATGTTCAGGGCTGTACACATGTTCAGATAAAATCTGAGAAGGTATTAGGCTCTCATCTCTGGCTGGCCTTGAAGATTAGTGTAAGCAGGAAGTGAAGGTTAAGACATGAGAAGTTCAGACCTGATTGTAGGCAATTACAAAGGCTTTACCTGGCAGTAAAGCTGTTCTCCTCACACCAGTCTACAAAACCACAAATCCAAATGAAGAATAAAAACCTATGGTTAGGTGAATATATTTTTAAAATAATGTATAAGTGCATTTTTTGTTTATAATGAGGAGACAGAGGGAAGCTAGGTAGTCAGAAATCGGGACCATGGAGGAGGAGGAAATAAAACAGAGGAACCCAGCTGGGTGGAGTTACTAAGACACCCCGGCTGGGCTGGGAAGCAAGGACACCCAGGAAAGAAACAAATTTTAAAAATGTATGGATGTTGCTAAGAAGACAGGCAGCATGGAGATAACCAATCACAAGGCAGTAAGGCATATAAATCAATCTCAAGGACGTTGCTAAGACAGAATTCTTTGAAAAGCTCAATCAGGAGCTAGCAAGGCTGTATCCATCCCCTAAATTAAAAAGGGTGAGTTTCCTCTTGTGTTCTCTCTCTTTCTCCCAGGTGCGCAATGGATTCCTGACATTCCTGTGGTGTGGGAGCATATCCCTTGCACCCATGAGGCTCATGGCCAAGTGGGACTCTACACCATGAGTAGACTTTAACACCTGATGGCAACATGGAACAGAATCTCTGGACACTAGCCTACTCCCGGAACCCTAGCTGCACCTTTTCCAGGACTGACTTCTCTCAATAAACTTTGCTTCTGCTAACCATTTTTGTCTACAAAGCCATTCTTTGGTTTTGTGAGACAATGAACTCAGACTCAAACACTCCACATTTCAGTTTCAATAACATTTTCTTCTTTCTTACTTAAAAAATAACTGCATAAAACAATAGTTTAAAAACTGTGTTAATGGATGTATAATATAGAAACATGTAATTTGTATGACAATAATAACAGACATGTGGAAATTAAAAACACTCCTTCAGCTCTGGCCAGTATATTTCATGGTTAGAGCATTGACCCTCACATGGTAGGGCTGAAGGTTCAATTTACTGAGCTGAAAATTCAATCCCCAGCCCAGTCAGGGTGCACATGGGAGGCAACCAATCAATGTGTCTCTCTCAGATTGATATTTCCCTCTCTCTCTTTCCCTTTCCTTCTTTCCTTCCTTTTCATTAGCCCTAAAATTAATGGGAAAAAATATTCTCAGGTGATGATTAACAAAACCAAACAAACAAAAACAGATATAACCAATGGATCAAAGATGAAAAAATAATTAAAAATACATTGAGATTGGTGAAAATGAAGGCACAAAACTTCAAAATTTATGGAGGTCAACTTAATCAGGGCTTACCAGCAAATGTATAGCTGTAAAAAATGTATAGCTATGAAAGAACAGATATAAATAAAATAGGGAATTTTAAGACAAAATAAAACATAAACCTAGCAGTTGATTCTTTGAAAAGATCAACAAAATCGCAAAACTTACCTAAACTGAATAAGAGATAAAGAGAGAAATGTTTAATTATTAAAATCAGGAATAAAATAGGGAACATTACTGCCAACCTTATAAAAATACGATGGATTATAAGAGAATACTATAAATAAATGTATGCTATCAATTTTTGTATCCATTTGAGATGGACAAAGTCCTATAAAGTCACTAACTACAGAAACTGACTCCAGCAGCAATGGAAAATCTGAATAGGCCAAAAACAGTAGAGAGTGATTAGTAATCTAAAAACTTTCCACAAAGTAATGCCCAGGTTCCCTTAGCTTTACTGATGAATTCTACTGAGTTTTTAAAGAAAAAATAATATCAATACTTCACAAACTCTTTCACAGGTTAGAAGGTCAGTGAATAGCTCTCATCTCATTCTACAAAGCCAGCATTACCTTGATAATCAAACCAGACAAAGATATCACAAGAAAACTATAGACCAATGTCCCTTACAAATATAGATGAAAACCTTGCACATAATACTAACAAAGCAAATATAGCAACCTAATAAAAAGATTATGGACCATGACCTAATGAGGTTTATCTAAAGAAGCTTGTATGAATTAATATCAGAAAAGCATTTGATGTAATTACATTATACTAGTAGAATAAAGAAAAAAAATTACATACTCTTTTCAATAGATGCAGAATACTTGATAAAATCCAGTAGCCCTTCAGTGATAAAACATTCGCCTAAACTAGGAATATAAATGACTTTCTGTAACACAATAAAAAGCCTCTCAAAAAAAACAACACACACACAAAATAACAATGATAACATCTTATTTAATGGTAAAAGTCTGAAACATTTTCCCCTAATTTTAGAGCAAGGCAACAATGTCCTCTCTTGTCAATTCTATTCAATATTGTACTGGAGGTTCTTGCCAAGGTAAATAAGTAACTAAATGAAATAAAAATTATAATTTTAAAGAAAAAAGTAAAAACATTTTTTCTTCTCAGATAAAATTACTTTATTATATATAATCATAAGAAATCTACAAGAATCTACTAATCTATTCAAAATGTTTCTTGGGTTTCAGGATATGAGTTAATTACAAATATAAATTGTATTTCTATACATAAACAATGGAAAACTTGTAAATGAACATAAGAAATTATTCCATGTACAATAAAATCAAATATAATAGATAACTTAGCTATAAATTTAGCAGAAAAAGAAATTCAATAAAGTAGACCTAAATAAATAGAATGATGTTTAATATTCATTGATTGAAAGACTGAAAAAAACTGACAAATTGACCCTCAGATCCAGTCCAATCAATATCAGAATCCCAGATATGATTTTGCAGCAATTGAAAAATTAATTCTAAGATATGTATGGAAATGTAAAAGACTCAAAAAGGCCTCTTGAAATCTGAAATATCTTGAAAGAAGAACAAAGTCAAATCTTACTACACAGAATATAAAATAAACAATTACAACTCAATAATAATAATATATATATATATATATATATATATATATATATATCTCCCAAACAAAATATGGGTAAAACCTTTGAATAGAGATTTATCCAAAGAAGATATATACATAGCCAATAAACACATAAAATGTTTTTGAAAATTATTTATTAAAGATATGCTTATAAAGTACAATGAAATTCTACTTTATATACATTATAATTGTTATAATAAAACAAGAATAGATAATAACAAAAGTTGGAAAAGATGTGGAAAAACTGGCATCCTCATACATTGCTGAGGCGACAGAAAGTGGGGTAGTCATTATGAAAACAGCTTGGTTGTTTCTCCATTAGTTAAAGATAGAGTTACCATATGAATCAATAATACCCCTCTTATGTATATATCCAACAGAATTGGAAACATATATCTACACAAAAATGCATACATGAATGTGCATAGCAGTTTTATTCATAATAGCTATAAAGTGAAAACAACCTAAATGTCCATTTATTGATTACTAGAGGACTGGTGCATGGGTGAGTTCCAGCTCACCTGCCCCAATTGGGGCTGATCAGGCCAGGCCTGCCGGGGGGAGGGGCCACAGGAGGTTGGCTGGCCAGCCCCGCCCCCTGGTCAAAATCTTGGTCCAACTCCTGGTTGAGGGGACAATTTGCATTAGCCTTTTATTATATAGGATGCATAAATAAAATGTGGTAAATTCTAACCATGGAATATTCTTCAGCCATAAAAGAAATGAAGTATTTATACAGGCTATAAAATGGATAACTATTGAAAACTTTATGTTGTGTGAGGGAAACCATACATAAAAGGCCACCAATTATGTGATTCTGCTTATATGAAATGTCCCAAACTGACAATTCCATAGAGACAGGAAGTACAGTAATTGTTGTGAAAGACTAGGGAGATGGGGCAATAAAGAGTGACTGCTATTCTTGTACAGGTTTTTTAGGAAGACAGAAATGTTTTGGAATTTGATAATGGGGATGGCTGAGCATATCTGTGAACATACTCCAAGTATGTACTCTATATGTTAAAACTTAGTTTTCTGGTATGTGAATGTTATCAATTGAAACTAAAAAACGCAAAAACGAAAAGAGCCCTCACCATGTATTTAACATACAACACGGTGCCTGGCATGTAGAGGATCTTACTAAATAGCACTAAAGTAATCTTTATCAATTTTCCCTAAGCTAACTTAATTGCAAAAAGTTTATTGAACTAATATTTTATACAATATAAAATGTGGTGAAAAAAGGCATGATGTATCAAAATGTGCCTCAAAGACATAAATGCTAAAAGGAAAACTCGTAGCATATTGAGCAAACTATGCTCTTAATTAGTTTAATCCTCTAGGTAGATGCATTGCTCCCGTGTGTCATAGACTTAAAATGAATATCATTTTTATATACTATTTTATGCAGCAGAATGTGCCTTCTTCATTTATTGATAACTATGAAATATTTTTGACCACATAATCATCTTTAGCAACCAAATAATTCATGTGACTTTCTTGTAAAGTTATACAAGGACTTTTTTTTTTTTTTTCCATACAAATTAAGGAGAGGGGAGCTAAGCTATCTGGGTTAAAGAAAATATTTTGCATATCTATTTAATATTTTTAAATTTTACTTTAGACTCTAGCAGCTAGAATCTAGCCCCTTGCCACTTGAACGTATTATATTAAATTACATAGTTTTGTAATTACACTGTATACCACAAAGTAGGCACTGATTCACTGTGGGAAATAACATAGTACCTTCTGGTTTCTGAACAAATAGAAAATTAGCTCAGGCAGCTGTTGGTTTATACTTGAAACTAATCTTGAAGATTATACCAAAGGGAGAGTCATGATATGTGTTTGAAAAATTAACATCAAAATTGTAAAAAAACAACAAACAGTTAGCAAATCAGAAATCAGTTGCAGCTTCCTCAGTGAGACAGAAATTCAAGGAACTGCCTTTAGGGAATATCCTGGAGGAAAACTTGATTTGTGCTCTTTTTATTACCACATACTCTCTTCAGAAGAGCTACTGTGTCTTCTACACTCCCAGGCAGTGAAACAGCAGTGCCTGGTGGGAGCTTGTCATAATTGGTTCTGAAACGGAATTTTTGGACTGGAACACTGATTCTTTGTCCGCTGGAATCGAAGAATGAATCCACGAACAGAAGGTGGTATAGCAAAGGTGGAGATTTATTGAAAAACAAGTATAGACTCCCACATGGGGAGAGGGAAAGAGTCCCAAGTAGGGAGGCGGAAAGGGTACCACTGAGTTCCTTTTCCCTATGGTTTATAAAGGCTGCAGATCCTGGTGCCTTGATATCCCCTCTGATTGGTCAGTAGTCCCTTGGACTGGTTACTATGGTAACTCCTGGGCTCAAAGTCAAACCTCACATGGGACATGTTCTCCTCCCTCCTTCCTTATTGTTTTCTTATTCCCTTTGGGCTTTCTTCTTCTCCTTCTGGATGAAGGGCTTCCTTCTCTTTATTTTGTAAATATAGGCCTTTTGCTGTTCCCAGCTCCCTCATTTTATGGAAATGCACCTATTGCAGCTTTTCAGCTCCCTCATTCTATGGAAATATACCTTCTGCTGCTCTGCAGCACTGTGCTTCTTCCATGGTCCCCTTGATTTCTAAAATTTCCTAAACTTGTCCTATTATACCCCTAAAATTCCTGTTTTAGTTGGATAACATCAGGTTACCATCAGAGCCCAGCTTGGATGTGGAACTGCTAACAGCAGAATCAGACTTGTTGGTCCAGAACATTCCCTCCTCATCTCAGCTCCCAGCCCTGTGGTAAGAGTCTCAGAGATAAGGAAAAAATGCCCTAGGAAATTGATGTGCAAATGTAAGTAAATCACCATGTGTCCCTGGCCCTATATTTTAGGAATAACAGCAGATAGGTTGGGCAAAGTTAACTTGCAGGGAAAGAGCTTTATGCCCACATATAACTCCCCTATCCACTATTGAGTATTTGGGAGGACACAAGAATGGCAAATGCCTCAGCCTTTCATTCAACTAGTCAAAGTATCTGATATGTTCACATGAGTGCACAGTTTAACATTACATATTTTAATAGTTATAATGACTGTTAAATAGAATTAGAAGAGGAGAAAGAAAATGAAGAAAAAGAAATGGCAGGAGATGAGGAAGAGGAGGAAAAAAGGAAGAGAAGAAACAGGGGGAGATGAAAAGGCTAACAGGAGAAAGAGGATATGAGAGAGAACTTGTCAGGGAGTTGGGGGAAGAGAAGGCGAAGATAATCTCCAATAATAAATAAAAAAGAAGTAATTAAGTAGGGAGACAAGAATTTGAAAAAGATATAATAAATATTCTCACAGAGATAAAGGAAGTTATCGATATCATTAAAAAGAAGAAAGCAATTATAATTTATTACCAAGTAGGAACATGATCTCAGTCATGTGAAATCTAAATGAAAGGAATTTTTAGGGGTGAAATAGGCAGGTTTAGGAAATTTTAGGAATTAAGGGGTCCATGAAAAAAGCACTGGACCACAGAGCTGCAAAGGGTACATTTCCATAAGACAAGGGAGTTGGGAGAGGCAACAGTTACATTTCCATAAGATAAGGGAACTGGGAGTAGCAAAAGATACACATTTACAGAATAAAGAGAAGAAGGAAGAAAGTCCAGAGGGAATAGGAGAACAATGAGGGAGGAGGGCCCCACACTTCCCATGCAAGGTTTTTGACCTTTGAGCTCAGGAGTTACTATAGTGACCAAATCAAAGGGTAATATTGACCAATCAGAGGGGATATCAAAGTACAAAGAACTGCAGCCTTGCCCTGGCTGGTTTGACTCACTGGATAGAGCGTCGGCCTGGGGACTGAAGGGTCCCAGGTTTGATTCTGGTCAAGGGCATGTACCTTGGTTGCAGGCACATCCCCAGTAGGGGATGTGCAGGAGGAAGCTGATCGATGCTTCTCTCTCATCGATGTTTCTAACTCTCTATCCCTTTCCCTTCCTCTCTGTAAAAAATCAATAAAATATATATTTTTAAAAAAGAACTGCAGCCTTTATAAACCATACAAAAAGGAATTTGGTGGGACTCTTTCCCCCTCCCCACATGGGAGTCTGTGCTGTGGGATTCTCTCCTCCTCCCCACGTGGGAGTTTGTACTTGTTCTTCAATAATTTCCACCTTTACTATACCATCTTCTGTCTGTGGTTTCATTCTTTGACTCTGATGGACAAAGAGCCCAGGAAAAGCCATCTTGCCCAGGGAACACTGCACATTCCAGTCCAAAATTCCCATATCATAAACTGATGAACAAAATAGATTCAGAGACATAGAAGCATGGAACAGAAATAAATCTCAGAGTGAAGGCAAGGGTGGGTTGTCAGTGGGAAGAGATTAATCCAAGAACTTATATGCATATATGCATAACCCATGACAGAGGCAATAGTGTGGTGAAGGCCTGAGGTGGGGAGAGGGCAGGCTAGAAGAGGTCAATGGGGAAGAGAAGGGGACATCGGTAATACTTTCAACAATAAAGATAAATTTAAAAAAAAAAGAAAAGAATACAAATTGAGATCAATACATACAATTAGTCTCATGGTACACACAGATTAAGAACAATTTGAAGGGCTGGATATTACAATTATTTATCAAATAAGTAAAAAATTAAGTTTATAAGATATGATGCATTAAATAAGAAATATAAACACCTATGTAAACAGAAGTCCCTAGAAGAAAAGAGAAGATAAATCAAAGACTGATATATTATGTTGAAGGAACAAGAATCTTAGGATGAGAATGTTAATTGCATTTGAGTATGATACATAATGTTGAACTTCCCGAGATGTAACTGATCATAAAGAATGTGATTGATCCTAAAGGAAGCACTCTGGTTCATCAGAGAACATACTCTTCTTGTGTTATTACTGAAAGGATTTAGAGATAAGGAAAGGCAGTTAGGGAAGGCTCCATGGGAAAGGAATGCATATGTGATGGGTCAGAGATAGCTCCAAGCAGCCAGATGGTTTATCTTACATACACAGTGGACAGAAGAATGTAATAAGACTAGATGCCCAGTGCACAAAATTCATGCATGGGTAGGGTCCCCAGACCTGGTCAGCGATAAGGGCTGATCCAGGCCTCTTTCCCTGGCTGCTGGCTGCTGGCCAGGGTCTTCCTTTGTTCTGCATCACCCCCTGGTGGTCAACACATGTCATAGCAAGCAGTCAAACTCCTGGTCGGTAGAACTCCTGAGCGAACACTTTGCATATTAGCCTTTTATTATGTAGGATAAGGGGGAGAAGATGGGGGAAGCACCGGGTGAGCTTTGAAACTTTGAAACTGATACCATGCAGGGAAAAGGAGGAAATTGGAAAAAACACAGGGGACATAAAATGAGGAAGGGTCCAATTAGAAAGTAGCACATATAGACAAAGAAGCTGCCAGCACAAAGAGACTTTACTGATTATCCACCTGGGAACCCCTCCCCATGTGGTAGTTTGTATACACTTGCAATAAATTTCCACATTTTTGCTTAAAATCCTTTGTCCATGAATTTTATTCTTCAAATTATGTAGGACAAGAACACGGATCCAGCTTGCCGTTCAGGGTAGCACTATCAATCTAGCTTCAACTGATTGGACCTCGATTGGCATCCATGTCAAAGACAGCTTTCTATCTACAGGACATTGCTAGCACTTTATGAGACGCTCTGAAATGAGAATTTGATGCCTTGTGCTATGATGTTACCTACTAACTCAATCAGATCAGCTCTTAGGGAGTTCTGTAGTAGAGGATTTAAACAAAAAAAAAAAACTGAACAAAACCAAAAATTCCTAGGCAGTAAAACACATAAGAACCCAACAGCATGCTCTATATAGGAGAGGTGACCCACCTGGCAATTAGAAGTGAAGGAAAACAACAAAATAAACAAACAGAAGGAGAGGCTTCATCATGAAAACAGTCAACTATGAGAATTGCTATTGAGTCAATAAAACTTGTAGAAAAGCTACATTACATGTTGATGTTGTGATACTTGGCACAGGTAACTTTTTATGTAGCCTTATTTCCACATGGACCTTTACAATGAACTCTTCAACAAATAAGACAAACCAAAGACACTATGTGAGATTACCATCCTGCTCAGCACTGGTGCTGGTGTAATAGAATTTGAGACAAATAGGATTTAGTATACTTGAAGCACATAGAATTATACCGCTTAAGGTACATTCTTGGTGAAACATTTTCATGTATGTTCTCCTGACATGTAAATATCCTACATAATCAATATATACATAGTTGAACCTGGTTATACCTTAATAGAAATGAATTAATTTTTATAAAAAAAAAAGGGGGGGGGAAGATACATTAAATTCTAAATATTCCAATCCGCACTGCATATTCTCTATATTCCCCCAAAACAGGAACATAGGCTGTTAGTTAACTAATAAAAACAACACATAGAGCTTTTATATGGATATGAAAGCCAAAATGCTCTAATTTATTTGGGAGGAGAGACCATATAAGAAACCTTATATATCCATAAATATTACCAGGGGAAAATCATTTGGTATTCATGTTTTTCATATTCTAATTTGATTCTATATGATTTACAGAATTTATGTGGCTTTTATGTAAAACCCAGAATTTTAGAACTTAAACTTTCTCAGGCATTTATTATTATTTTATAATTTTACTAATGAGCAAACTGAAGAAAAAGAGGTAAAAGACGATGATCAAAAAGGTAGAATATGGCCGAAACCGGTTTGGCTCAGTGGATAGAGCATCGGCCTGCGGACTGAAAGGTCCCAGGTTCAATTCCGGTCAAGGGCATGTACCTGGGTTGCGGGCACATCCCCAGTGGGAGATGTGCAGGAGGCAGCTGATCGATGTTTCTCTCTCATCGATGTTTCTAACTCTCTATCTCTCTCCCTTCCTCTCTGTAAAAAATCAATAAAATATATTAAAAAAAAAAATTTAAAAAAAAAAGGTAGAATATGGAAATAATGATTTAGTTAATCTATTTTAATAGTTTACTTTTTATTTTACTTAGATTGATAGTAGAGTAAATATGAATGAGGAATGCAGTTTTGGAGAACTCAAGGTTAAACTATCCTATATAATAAAACCCTAATATTGCAAATCGGCCACATGGCAGAATGACCTGCTGAATGACTGGTCATTATGACATGCACTGACCACCAGGGGCAGACACTCAACTCAGGAGTTACCCTGGTCCGGGCCAGCGAGTGGATGGTGTCAGGCCACCAGCCAAGGGGGGTGCCAGTGGGGGGCCCCCTGATTGCCCTGCCCGCCGGTTTTCCTGCAGAAGGAGGAGATTAGCTGCAGCGGTGCGGGGCGGGGCAGCCAGCAGGTAGTGCCAGACTACGGGCCAAAGAGGGTGCCAGTGGGGGGCCCCCCCCAATCACTCCGCTAGTTGCCCCACAGATTGGCCCTGATAGCCGGCCAGGCCTAGAGATCCTACCCTGTATATTGGGAACAGTCTCTTAGATTTAAAAATTAAAACCTGGCAAGGCTACTCTAACACTGAAAAAACAGGATGATGCAGCGATGCCATGCATGGACTCTGGCTTGCACATTTTGTGGTCAGCCCTGATTCTGACACTTACAACTGTGTTACAAAGCTAATTACTTAACTTCCCCCTGCTTCAGTTTTTCCACCCATTAAGATGAGGAAAATGGTCCTACTGCTTCAGAAGGATAATGTTATGTACTACTTTTTATAATCAGGGCAAAAAAATGTACCTGTCCTTACAACAGCAAGATGCCTTTCACCTATATGTAAAGTATGGTCACTGGTGCATGTAGTGTCCTGTATTGCAAGAGGATAGTTTAACTTTGAGTTCTCCAAAACTGCATTCCTCATTCTTATTTACTCTACTATCAATATTGTCTTATTGCTGGTTTAGGCCTGATATCCCATGAGCGGTCCCCGATTGTGAGAGGGCGCAGGCTGGGCTGAGGGATTCCCCCACTCCTCCCAAGCACGATTTCATGCACCGGTCAGGTAGTCATTAATATTTGTTTTTGAAATGCTCTCTAATTTTGCTTGTCTATTAACATCTAAATCAGTGGATTTGCAATTACACAATCTTTCTAATGTGTATATTCAAAGTATATGAAAGACACTTAGTTAACTCTCTGTCATATTCCAGGTCTTCAAAAAAAGTAATTTGCATTTCATACAATCCCCATGACACAAAGTGCAAATTCAATAGCTGTTAGTCTTTATTAAATTCCTCTTTTTCAAATATTTGTATGGGGCTTGACAATTATCATTGTTAGATTTTTTTATCTACTTAATGACCTTGAATTGGTAGTGAATTAGGAAACTAAGGCTCATAATTTAAGTTCTGGCCCAAAATCATGTCAATATTAAATAGTAGATGCAAGACAAGACTCACAACCAGATCTTCTGATATAAGTATAGTTCTCCCATCTTCAGGTTACTCCACAGTAAAGATCAAGTGAATCCTATCATATTGACCCTTGGTAACAGCTGAGGAGTCACTTTTTCTCTAAAACTATATTTCCTTCTCCCCATGGATTTTCCAAGTTGGAAATAATGCAAATATATAACTAGACTTGTTTATCCAGTAATGTGGAATGAGTCATCTTAATCCACATTAACTGTTTCTTTTTCTGAACTATATTGCTCTGGCCTCTCCATGATTGCACTGCATTTGTTATATCAAATTTCACATATTAAATGAATGTCAGATTGTGAAAACTTTGTGGATAGTTTGAGGTTTACTCATTTTGGTATTGTTAACATCTCTCTCAACAATTAAACGCACATTGGTCAACACAGGAAAATGTGAAGAACTTTAAAATAATGCTCCAAATAAGCCCTGGTATACCTAAAATTAATAATAACTGATGACAATAATACTACACTTTTATATATATTTTTACTATTAATAAAAATGTTTTTAAAAGTAATATCAATAAAGTAAGAAATCTTACCTAGACCATGTCGATGTGTTGACATCGGTGGTAAGACAGTCCAAGTCTTTGTTTTGGGATTGTAACATTCAACAGTGTTCAATGTCTTTAAGCCATCTCGACCTCCAATTACAAAGAGTTTGTCATCAATAACAGCCACACCGAATTGCAATCTCCGGCCATTCATCATCCCTGCCTGGATCCACAAATTTGTTCTGAGGTTATATTTCTCTATGGTTGTAGCTCCTGATAAAACACAATCACATAGTCACCATTTACTACTACAATATACAACTCGATCCAGTTGTACAAATTATTAGTAGTGTAAATTTAGGACATGAAAATGTCATGTCCATTTTTCTTAAAGAAAACATGTCAGAAAAACAAAGGGAGTAGTAATTTAGTTACTACTACATTTTCTCTACCTGGTGAATACTTATGATCAAATAGACACAGATGTTCAGCTTTTTTGAATTACATATTGGTGTCATGATAAAATATCAGTTAAATGAAATAATTTTGGGCATTATACAGTTCTAGCAGTAGATTTTACAAAGTCCCTCTATCACTGTTTGCCATTTAAAAAGTATATCATAATCCTAGCCTGAAAAAAAAAACTAACCTTTTTAATGCCTAAGCTATGCATATTATATGTGATTCTGAGAGTTAAGAAGTTAATTTAATAAACTATTTACCATGTTTCTCTTTAAATTTGTCTTATGCATTAAAAACAAAACTTTTAAAAGTCAATTTTAAGATATGCAAACAAATGTCAGTTATGCTTGTTTTTTTTTTAATCCTCACCTGAGGATATTTTTTCCATTGATTTTCAGAGTGAAAAGGAGGGAGGAAGAAGAGAGAGAGAGATATCAACTGAGATAGACACATCGATTGGTGTTTCCTGCACTTGCCCAGATTGAGGGGTGGAGGATAAGGGTGGAGAGCAAACCTGCAAGGCCCTTGACTGAGAATTATTGAATGCAGGCTGATGCTCTGACCACTGAGCAAACCAACCATGGCAGTGTGATGCTTTTTAAAAAAAATCTTTTAAAAAAATGCATTTGGAGAATACTTCAATAGAATTTAGAGACACATGATGATGTATCTTTATCAATCATTTTATTATCTTTCCTAAAAGCTTTTTATGTATAGAGGCCTGATGCACAAAATTCGTGCAAGAGCAGGCCTTCCCTCCCCTGGCCACCGGCATTGTAAAAATCTTATAATCATAACAGTACTTTTTGTGTGATTAATAAGCAATCAACATCTACATTTCTCCCTGCTGTAAATAGAATCCATTTATAAGATAGTAATAGTTTGATACATAGCTATGTGTAGAGATATAAATGTAAGTATATCACTAAGCTTAATGCTGGATTTTAAGTGGATATATAAATCTCAAAATCCAGCATTATGTTTGGTTTAAACTAATTTAACTAATTATATATATATATATATATATATATATATATATATATGAATGCCTACTTCTCATTCAAAGCCATAATTGTAATTATTTGTATTATTTGTAACAGTTCACCTTAATAACTAAAAATTATTACTGTTAAAATCTTAGAAAAATCAAATATTTAGGGAATTTGGCAAATCAGATAAGCAAAATACAAAAATCAATCAACGTAAGGTTTTATAAAATGAAAATCACCTAGATCATATAAAGAACATAACTTATTTCAAATAGTCCACTAGAAGTAAATTATTTAAAAGTCAAAGCAGCAGGATAGTGACTAGTTCTAGATAAAGAAAAAAATTAAAGCTATTAAAATAAGTCAATTTGAATGAATGGGAAGAATCATACTGAATTTTAATAATATGGCTTGTTATTTTATATGTGAAAATTATTTTCTTACATAATTACAATTAATAAAATAATGATATTTTATACAAGGCATTTATAAAATTATATTTGCATTCTCTAGAAATTCAATTGTAAAATATTAGGAAATACATTTTTAAAAGCCAGACAATCTCTAAATACAAAGGAGTCTTGAGGAAAAGAAATGGCCTACTAAATATTTTTAAAAATATTGTATGCATATAGAGATTTTAAAAGTTGCCTTATGATGAAGAATAATTACTATGTTAATGACTCTGAGAAGAATTCCAGAAAAAACTGTAATACATCTATAATAATAGAAGTATAATATGCTAATTAGACTGGACAGCCAAACGACCTTCCAGACATCCTTCTGGATGAAGCTGCAGTGGCAGGGGCCAAGTCAGAGGTGGTTAGGGGCAATCAGCAGACAGGTGAGCAGTTAGGGGTGATCAGGCAGACAGGCAGAGTGGTTAGGGGTGATGAGGCAGGCGATTGTTTAGGAGCCAATGGTCCTGGTTTGTGAGAGGGATGTCTGACTGCTGGTTTAGGCCTGACCTTGCAGGATCGGGCCTAAACCCGCAGTAGGACATCCTAACCCATGGGTCCTGGATTGTGAGAGGGTACACTAGGCCTGTACTATAAGTATAATATAATAAATATGGCTGTTGCAATTAATGTAAAACATTTTATTACTCAAAAGAAGCAATGTTTAGATAGCTAGGTATCCTTTGGAAAGAAATGAATAAGTAAACTTGGACTCTGCCCATTCTTTACACCAGAATGACTTTAGCTGAACCAATAACTAAAGCACAACACACAAGGCCACAGAACTCACCAAGTGTTTGGTTCTCTTTTCAGGGTTCCACATAAGTAAACAGACAGGAATACTTTAAAAACAACCTGCTCTGGGTCATGCACTACTAAACCTTAAATGTCTTTGAAGATAAAAAAGGAGGTGTTTAATTTTTACTTTGAGGTGGGAATAAAATCAAAGGCCCATGAGGGAAAGCCACAAGACCCAGAAATTACATGTATCTAAATATGTCACATATGAAATACACAAGCAAACAAAAAACCAAACAAACAAAAGGCTAAGAGCATTAACAACAAAATATTTTTATAAATATAACAAAAGATTGATTTCCCTGATACATAAAAAGTTTTTTTAATAAAACAAGAAGTAAATATACAGATAATCTATAATAGAATTGTAGACTTAAAACTTACATACTTTTATTAATCAATGTCACCCCAATAAATTAAATAATTATTTTTAAAAAGAGGTGACTTGGAAACATTAAATAGAAGTAGGCTAATGACATGAGCATGCAATTAATATGAAAGCTATGTTCATGACATGCAAACTTCAGAAATGTATTTATGCTTTCCTAACAATTAAGTAATTCTAAAAAATTTCCAAAAGGGTTAGAAAATGAAACATTTTGATGTTGACATCAAAACCAGCTGACTGCTCTGGCCAGTGTGGCTCACTTGTTGGTGTGTCTTCCCTTGCACACAAAGGTGATTGGATTCTAGGTCAGAGTTAGGGCATATACCTAGGTTGTGGGTTCAGTCTCTGGTTGGGGCAAGTAAGAGAAGCAATCATTTGATATTTTTCATGTCTTTCTTTCTCTCTCCCTTTGTCTTTCTAAAAAAATCAGTAAATATATCCTCAGGTAAGGATTAAAAAAAGTAACAACAAAACAAAACAAATAGCTGGATGACATTAAATTGATGCAACTTTCTGGGAGATGTGAAGTGTGTGTGTGTGTGTGTGTGTGTGTGTGTGTGTATGTGTGTGCGTTGTGTGTTTTAAAATACATAGTAAATTTAGGAAATGGGGTACTTGAGTGTTTTTTTTTTTATTTTTAACTTCCTAGTTTATATATTTAGCCATAAATATGCCTTAGTTCTATAATTAAAACACTAATTTGTTATATTTAAAGACAGCTTTTGGTATTGCTAATAATGTCCTAGAAATGGACTATATTGGAAAGGTAAGCTAAAGATGGTAGTGTTGTGATCATCATTACTTCCAACAAAGTGCTCATATCTATATACTAGTATACAAAAGTCTAAGCGACTGAACAACTGAACGACTGAACGACTGGTCAACCAGTCACTCTGATGTGCACTGACCACCAAGGGGCAGACGCTCAATGCAGGAGCTTCCCCCTGGTGGTCAGGGAGCTTCAACAGCAAGAGTGCCGCTCAGCTGACTGACCCGTGAACCTGCTGGCATCTGGTGTCCGTTGGTCAGCTGAGTGGTGCTCCCACTGTGGGAGTGCACTGACCACCAGGGGGCAGCTCCTGCATTGAGCGTCTGGCCCCTGGTGGTCAGTGTGCATTATAGAGACCAGTCAACTGGTCATTCGGTCATTCAGTTGCTTGGGCTTTTATATAGAGAGATATTTTTTCCTAGACATAAATACCTATGATAAAGTTTACTTATAAATTAGGTACAGTAAGAGATTAACAAAAATAACTAATAGTTAAATTGAACAATTATGACAATATATTGTGATGAAAGCTGTGCAAATGTGTCCCTTTCTCTCTCTCTCTGATAACCCATTTGATAATTGAGAAGGCTGCTAAGTGATTAATGGGTGGGTAGCAGAGTGTGGAGATGCAGGACTAAGGGTTGATTCATGTCCTGGGCAGGATGGAGGAGGATGGTACACAATTCCACCAGGCTACTCAGTACAGCATGCAATTTAGAACTTATGAAATGTTTATTTATGGAACTTTTCGTTTAATATTTTCAGAGCATGGTTGACCACAGGTAACTGAAACTGTGAAAGCAAAACTTTGGATAAGGGGGAAATACTGTAGATTATTAAAATACCTTAGGTTCCAACAAACACTTTGCACATAATTATATTAGAATGTTTCTAGCTTTCATTAAAAATATGGGCACTGGTGAATGAAAGATTAAATGCCTATAATGATATTTGGGTTCTAGTTCTTAGTATTACTGATTGTATGGCAGAAATTGTACAATCATTAAAATGTCTCTTCATAAGTGTAGTAAAAGAACAAGAGTTCTCCACTTAAACTGTAACCTCCTGCAAAATACATGCTTGCCTTTTTCATAAACCAGCACCCACCTTAACCAAGATAAATTAATTGAAGGTTCCCTGGGATCTACTGGCATTTATTCATTTCAAGGTGAACGCTTAAATTAGTAACACATTAGGTAAAAGTATAATGACTTCTACTTATCTTTAAATCTTTTACTTCTTATTTTCTGTGAGTCTCTAACATAGCAGTAATTTAAGCTAGCCCTGAGGAGTCTCACTCATTGCCAGAGAAGAGCCACACAGTGGAGGAGTAAGATCGGGAGTGCATAAAACACATGCACCAACACACACACAGGCTCATTCCCCTGTGGGTCTCAAGTAATTCCATTACTGTATATTCACAGGGAGATTGATAAAAATAATGTACTAGGCAGTCAAGGATTTATAAATATAGTGGTCATTTTATCACAACACATGAATTTATTACTCAATCCACATTCACTGAAAGACCTACAGAATGTATAGTGACTTGGCGCAATTCTATGACAACTAAAAAGTAAACTAAAGTTATTGATAGACTCAATTTTGAGAAATTTGACCTACAATTTTAACTTTGATCTACCCTCAAAAGGGACACAAGAAATAGTAACAGCCTAGAATAGATAGTCACTGAGCTTTGTCTCTTTCAAGTGAAGCTGAGGCTACGAAAGAAAACTTTGCCAATAGATCATTCACTTTTCACCTGAGAGAGCCTTTTCTTCACTTTTCAGTGAATGCCGGGGTCCAACCCCAGCAGGTCCAGGGGTTCCCAAAGGCGTAGATGGAGTCGGCGAAGAAGGAATGACACGGAGACAGCGTTCAGTTGATCAGCAGCCTAGCCAGGATCTCCAGCCAGGATCTCCAGCCAAGTTCTGGTCTGGATCTCCAGAGAGGTTCTGCCGTTTATTGTCTTGTTACATAAGTATTTATACCGGTTGATTTTAATCCTGTCAATTTCTATTACAAAGGTTAGGGCATTTCTTATCTCCATTCCAGGGAGTAAAGATTATGTAGCTTAAGCATGATTTTTTGTAGTGATTAACTGCCCGCCTGGCACTTAGTTAAGGAGTTTCATCCCCTCCCTAACTTCAGGGAAAAATCCCTACTTGGGGAAACAACCTTTCTAGGAGAGGTGACCTTGGTTAAAACACACAGCGCTAAGGGGAGCAAACATATTAAGAACAGTATGCTATATACGCCAGGTCCCTTGAAACATATGCTGTGCAGATGTTTCTATCCTGCAGCGACTGTGTCAAGCAGCAAGGATGGACCGGCTTCCGGCAAGTGAAGTCATGACTTCTGGGATCTGAAAGTTTCTTGTCTGCTGACTCCCTGGGAACAATATAAACAACTGACATTTAACTTAACAAATGAGCATATTTTTTTTTCCTGATCATAAACATTTTTTAAATAGATACTTTAACTTCATTTAGTTTTTCCCTGAGATCTCTGGGGAAGCATGGTGCTTCCCTAGAATATTGCTTAGCGGCCCAGTAAGGAGACATCTATTCCATAAAACAACCCTTTGTGTCTGAAAAACAAACCGGGCTCAGGCTGATATGATGTCATTCATGGTTTTCAGTTGTTTCTATGGCTCTGTGCAAACTGATGACCTTTAACTGGTAATCTCTAATGATATACTTCAAGTTCAAAAATAAAGTACTGAAGTGGAACCAAAGTGACTGAACGGAGTTACTGAGGCAGACATTCAAAAGGGCAAAGATGAAAGAATACGCTTTCTCTTATTGTATTGCTTTTCTTCAAAAAAATTTGCACAGTATTTTTAAGTTATTTCTCCCACCTGATTGCAAATGCTCAGGGTTATTTTCTGACCGGGGAATGCTAAGTGAATCGTTTTCTTAAGCCACATGATGATTACTATTGAGTTAAATGCTTTAAAAACTACCCAGATGTAGAATTGCAGTATGAAAAGCTTTTCTTTAAAAGTTCTTGATAGAACAGCTTGTCCAGTTCAAGCCAAGGAAGTAAAAATCAGGTCAAGATGGTTAATTCTACCTCTTTATTTCACTTTCCATTTTTGCCTTTCAACAATACTGATAATAATGCAGAGTAAAGAGGCACATTCAGGATAAAATGACCTGGCAAAGCCCTTTGAATAAGGAGAGAAATATATCAGGAGTTATCCCGAGGTTAGATAATTTTTAAATTTTAGATATGTGAAAATCTGAAGTACACATTAATTATATTACCATGATGTAGGCTCTCTAATAAAAGATTCAATAAAAAAATCTCAAGAAAATAATTTTTATTTTATATTTAAGAATAGAAGCTTTTCTGGTCTTTATGTTTTTTAATTATCAATATTCTCCTTATTATTAGCTATATTCATAAAATTTGTTTTGCATTCATGTGGAAGAGGTAGGGCTGTCTCATCAGACGCCAGGCTTAGTGAAAATCGATAACTGACCTGTGGCTGCGACTAGGCTGTCAACAAGGGGACAATGCAAATACACAGAAATAAAAGACAGTTTAATTCTTCTCTTGTCCACTCAATCAATTACTATCTAAGAGAAGAGTCACTGCCACTGTGACCTTGACATGCCATCCGCCTACTTGGTATATCTTTGACTGGGCTCCATTTAGTGTTCACATCTATCTCCCATAAGATGATAAGCAGCACAATGCAATAATGCTATTTTCTTAAGTGCTTTTCTCTCTTTTGCATTAAAAGAATATCAGTTTGAAACATTTTCAGCTTTTAACTCTTTGTTTAATCTTTTTCTTTTTTTAAACTAAATGGTTCCAGTAAATGCCTTAGTCCCAGCCAGAGACCCTGTGCTTGCCTGCTGCCACACTGCATGTAGGAAGCACACTGGCTGCTTCATGTCAAGAAGAAAGTGATGCCTTGTAGAATCTTGATTCTCCTTCAGCCAAACAGAGACTGGTTTTTTGTAGGCTTGTACCTACAAGAAGGACTTTGCAGTGGCTATCAGCATTATACCCTAACATTCTGGTCCTATTTCTCTGTATGAAACAGCATAATTCTACACTATCTCCTCAAGTATAGACAGCCCTGGCTTGCATGTTTCCGATATCCATAAATTTCAGTTATCATGCTTTGGTTAAATAACACCAGTCCCCCTATAAATTTCAGTTACTATAATACAGGGGTTGGCAAAGTAGGTATATAGTTGTGAATATGTGAAACACGAAGTTTATTCTTGTTATCGTTTATTAATTATTGTATTACTTATTTGTATTACAACTATAAACCTGCTTTTGCCCACCCCTGTTTTTAACTGTGAGTAATTTGCATAAAGCACATACTTTGCTGTTAGCTCTTCAGCCCACAGATGCACATCATAATCAGTGGCCAATCATGTCACTTCTCTCAAAGTCAGAAAGGTGATTAATTATTGCACTTCTGTTATTGGGCTCATGCACAGCCTATTGTGTTGCCTTTTCATCTTCTAGTGATAGAAGTCATTTTACAACATAAAATGGATAATTAAAGTGAGAATTGGCCAACAAAGATATAAGTGGAATATAAAAAGAAAAAGTGATAATGATGGAATTAAAATTACAATGGAATCTCAGACTTCTATACCTGCAGGTTGGGGATTGCCTCAGGAGCTTTAAATAATCCTATCCTCAACTTAAAGAACTGGGCTTTCTACACAAAAGAAATTGGAATCAACCCTGCTAAGCCTTCCACTTAAGTCTGCTTGTATCTTTTCTCCACTCACAAGCAGTCTGAGCTTGCTCTCAATACCTCAAGGAATGCTCGTAGGCAGATCAGCAGGTAGTGCAGGAGGTTGCTTATGATAGGACATTATAAACATGCACAGAATCTGCCTACTCTAGCTGACAGTAAATTGGAGTTGGGTCAAGGGAATGTGACATTTGGCAGCAGGAGTTCCTAGAACTATGGTAGAGAGGTCTATTTTTTCTATAACAGTGGCTAGAAAACTGTTCCTGTAAAGGGCCAGAAAGTTCCTTCTTATGGGACCCTTTGTTGCAACCATATAGTCATTATAGAGGGAAGCAACCATAAACAATGGGTAAACAAATGAGCGTGTCTCATTAAAACTTTATGGCCACTGAAATTTGAATTTTATGAAATGTAAATGTTCACTAAATGCATCATGAAATATTATTCTTTATTTGATGTTTTCAACTATTTTAATATAAAAATGAAAGCCATATGAAACAGATGGTGTGCTAGATTTGGACTGTGGGATAGTTTGCCAACTTTTATTCTTAAATATCAATAAAACATAAATATTCAGAGAAAATGGCACTTTAAAGATGTTTATTGGTCATAATAATGTTGAGAAGTCTTCATTTTAGAAAGAAACAGATTGAATTTCCACATAAAAATTTATATATAATATTTCACTTTTCAGAGTGGCCTTTTGCAGCCAATCTTTATAAATAACAACACTGTCCCCTCATCCTGACCCTCCATTACCCTTTCTTTATATTATATTTCACTATAATTCATCATCACATTAATTATAGTCTGTATGCTTGTTTATAGTCTCTTGAAGATAATTTAGGGCAGGAACTTTTCATGTTTAGTTCACCAGAACCAAGAACACTGACTGGAAATTAGTAGGTACTCAACAAAAGAGTGAGTTGATAATCTGGGAACCCTAGAAATGATTAGAAATGGATGGTAGAAAGACTACAATTATAATCCAATTTCCTAATTGATATATTTCAATTATTAAAGCACAGATCTTTTAAAAATTTATTTCTTTACTAATTTGGGAGAAAAAGCAAAATTATCAGAAAGGTACATTTTCTGCTCAACATGTGAGCACCTTAAAATGATTTTAATCCAATAGAATTATAATTAGTAAGACTGCAAGTATATGGCACCATTATTTATTCATGAGCATGCTTTAGAGGTAGACAATTTTCTCCAATGTTTATGTTGGTATAAAAATTTTTCCTTATGCAGTATGGTGATTATTTATCTAAGTATCATTTATATGAATATCTTATTGTCTTATTTTCTCTCCTGTGTCACCTCACTATATTTCATAGAACCCCCTGTAATCTCATGCCTCCAAAGTTCCTAGATGGCTTCACCTTATTTCATATTATGATTAGGAAATTCAGCCACAGGCTGCTACTGAGTTCTCTTGCAGTCTCTTTGATATCAAACATCTTTGAATGACTTGTAATAGTTTAGTCTCTTTACATACTCTAACTCATTTAATTATAATAAATTTTATAGAAATGGAGCATAATACTGAGAAAAGAGAAAGTGTACTAGAATTTTAAGTGACATTCATAGATTTGAACAGGCATTTTTCTGATTTTAAAGACTGCTTTCTCCACTAGGAATGACACCTGCTTTCAAAGACCTCTAAAGTTCAAATCAGAATCAACCCGGTTAAGTCTTCCCTTAAAGTCCGCTTGTATATTTCCCCCATGTACATGCTTTCATTTCCCCACTGGCTGTATTCCAGCATGACAATTTCTCTGCATTTTTGAAGATGCTATATTTCTTCAACTGTAAAACTTCACATTTGATGTATCTCTAGTCTGGAATTTGCCGCCATAACCACTCTGACATTTCAATAATGTGCTAAACTAATGCCTAGTAATTCTTTAGGTTTTAGCTAGGAAAAAAAAAAAAAAAGGCAGCATCAAATACTTCTCTTGCACTCCCCTATTTTTTTACACTAGACTGGGATGGCTCCCAAACATTGTACTGATTGCACTTGTAATTCCCTTCTGATAACACTCATTTTACTCATAAATATTTGCCTTACTATTTGTTTTCACAGATTAACTTGGCACCTCTTGGAGGCAGGGTTCATATGCATAATGTTCACCATGGTCACAAGTTCTTAGCATAGAGCCTGGCACAAAATAGACGTGCATCATTGTTGAATGCATATATATCCTATATAAAAAAGGCTAATATGCAAATCAACAGAACAGTGGAATGACCGGTTGCTATGATATGCACTGACCACCGGGGAGCAGATGCTAAACGCAGGAGCTGCACCCTGGTGGTCAGTGAGCTCCCACAGGGGGAGCATTGCTCAGTCAGAAGCTGGGCTTATGGCTGGTGAATGCAGCGGTGGTTGGGGGAGCCTCTCCTGCCTCCACGGCAGTGCTAAGGATGTCTGACTGCCGGCTTAGGCCTACTTCCCAGGGGGAGGGGGACTAAGCCTTCAGTTGGATATCCCCCGAGGGCTCCCAGACTGTGAGAGGGTGCAGGCCAGGCTGAGGGACTCCCCACTCCCCGGATCCCTAGTGCACGAATTTAGTGCACCGGGCCTCTAGTATGAACATAAGAAAAAAGCAGAGGAGAGGACGGTGCTCTGAATTTTCATAATATCTACAGAAAATTGTGCCCATAATTTATCAGTCCTATGAAATAGCATTTGGATCCCAGTTTTCACTGAGCTAAAGAAGAAAACAAGGCATGTTTACATAGTCCTTTCTAAGGCATAATTTAAACAGGTAATTTCAAAAACTCACACCACATATTGTATATCATATGGTTTTGTATTGTATTATATTGTTTTTTAAAGTAGTCATGAAAAATTAATTCCAATTTTTGGTGTGCTACATTTTTTTCATTCTTTTCCTTTTCTTTCTTTTTTTCTTTTTTTTTTTTTTTTTACATTTTGTTGATTCCTTTCCTTTCCCTCAATACCTTTCAAGGAAAGGCAAAACAATTTTAAGATAAAATACTAATGTTTATTTAAGGAAAACACAAGTTAATAAGGTGTGGAAAATACTCTTAAGCAGTAAAAGCACAATGGAAATACATGGGATTACCTTGAAAATGTCCTAGTTACCCTTTAGATACCCTGAGACATGGGGTTCAATAAGCTTTCGCTTCACCAAAAGGAAAACAAACAAAAAAAAAGGCTTTCTGAGGTTTGCTATTAAGTGCTATATTTTTTATTTAAGTTTATGAAATATATTTAATATCCAATTCTTATCAGGCTGAGGATATGGTAAAAATTCTTAAAGGTTTTCTTCAAATAATTTACTTCTGTTTTATTTCTGATTTAATCAGGAAATCTTTTTAAACTCCTTGTATTATAACATTCTTTTAAGCCTCTAACTTACTGGATAAGTGTATTAATAAAGAAACTTAGTTTTATTTAATGCTAAAATGAAACACATTTATAATTCTTATAAAAGTTATTTTTTAAATAATTTCTTTAATCTCAAATGACAACTGTGTAAGATTAAGGAAATTCAAATTCTGGCAAACAGCTTAACTAATTAGACTCCATAGCTCAAATTTTTTAATGTTCTAGTAATTGTATTAATTCACCATATTTAAAAATTCAAGTTAGTCACATGCTTTTGTTCTTGAATAATAGTGATTTTTGTACTAACATTTACTTATTGTTTATTTTTTAGTCCTAGCCATAAGCTGACCAAATTCAACCAATGGTTTTTATTATTTATTTATTTAAATGTTATGTGTACACTCCAAAAAATGCAAGAAGGAAGACTTCCAAGCTCTTTTTAGAAGGCAAGCATTATCCTAGTTCCAAAACCAGATAAAGACATCACAAAGAAAGAAAATTATAATCCAATATCCCTGATGAACATATATGCTAAATTTTTCAACAAAATATTAGCAAATTAGATCCAGCAATATATTTAAAAAATCATACACCATGACCAAGTGGGATTTATTTTGGGGATGCAAGGTTGGCACAATAATCAATAACCAAAAAATGTGATACAACACATACACAAATTGAAAGATTAAAATTACATTTTCATATCAATAGGTTCAGAAAAAGCATTTGATAAAATTCAGCACCCATTTTTGATAAACACTCTCAGAAAAGTGGGAATAGAGGAATCATTTCTCAGCAAACATCATGCTCAATGAGCAAAAACTGAGAGCAATTCCCTTAGGATCAGGAACGAGACAGAGGTCCGCTTTCACAACTCTTATTCAACATAGCACTGGAAGTCCTAAGCACCGTGATCAGACAAGAGGAAGAAAAAAAAGGCATCCAAATTGGAAAGGAGGAAGTAAAGTTGTCACCATTCACAGATGACATGATATTGTATATAGAAAACACTAAAGACTCCACTAAACAACTACTAGATCTAATAAATGAATTCAGGATACAAAATTAATACCCAGAAATTGGGGGTATTTTTATACCAGTAATTAAATATCAGAAGGAGAAACTAAGAAAACAATCCCATTTACTTTGCAACAGCAACAAAAAATAAGGTACCTAGGAATCAAGTTAAAAAGTGGTAAAAGATCTATAGTAGGAAAACTATAGGACATTAAAGAAAGTAGATGATGATACAAGCAAGTGAAAGCACATATGTTCATGGTTTGGAAGAATTAATATCATTAAAATGCCCATACTACCCCAAGCAATCTATAGATTCAACAAAATACCAATAACAGCTTGGCTGGCATGGCTCAGTGGTTGAGCATCAACCTATGAACTAGGAGGTCATGGTTTGATTCCTGGTGAGGGCACATGTCCAGGTCGCAGACTTGATCCCCAGAGGTGAGTGTGCAGGAGGCAACTGATCAATGATTCTCTCTCATCACTGATGTTTCTATCTTTCTCTCCCTCTCCCTTCCTCTCTGAAATCAATAAAAATATATTTAAAATATATGTAAAAAACAATAACATATTTCATAGATATAAGACAAATATTTCAAAAATGTATATGGAACAACAATAACAAAAAAAAAAACCCTAATAGCCTCAGCAATCTTGAGAAAGATGAAAAAAAGTTGGAGGTATCACAATACTGGATATCAAACTATCCTACATGGC
The DNA here is from genome assembly GCF_014108235.1 of Myotis myotis. Lineage (NCBI taxonomy): Eukaryota > Metazoa > Chordata > Mammalia > Chiroptera > Vespertilionidae > Myotis > Myotis myotis. Next base: position 63,262,178 of record NW_023416335.1, on the reverse strand, counting down.
CATTGTAATCAAAACAGCGGTACTGGCATAAGAACAGGCAAATAGATAAATGGAATAGAAAAGAGTCCAGAAATAAACCCACACCTCTATGGTCAATTAATATTTGACAAAGGAGGCAAGAACATACAATGTAGTAGTAAAGATAGTCTCTTCAATAAATAGTGTTGAGAAAACTGGACAGGTACATGAAAAAAAAAGAAAAGAAATTAGACCACCAAATTGCACCACACACAAGAATGAACTCAACATAGATGATAGACTTAAATGTAAGTTGTGAAGCCATAAAAACCCTAGAAGAAAACATAGGCAATACAATCTCAGACATCTCTCATAGCAGTATTTTTGCTGATATATCTCCTAGGGCAAAGGAAACAAAGGGAAAAATAAACACAAAGGACTACTAAAAAGCTTCTGCACTGCAAAAGAAATCATCAACAAAATGAAAGGGGAACCCAAAGTGTATTTGTCAGTGATACTTTAAAAAGGGGGTTAATTTCCAAAATATATAAAAACTTTTACAAGTCAACACCAGGAAAACAAACGATGCAATAAAATAATGAGCAAAGGACTTGCATAAACAGTTCTCTAAATAAGATGTACAGATGGGCAATAGACATATGAAAAAATGCTATGCCACTTATCATCAGAGAGATGCAAATTAGAACTACAATGAAGGAACATCTCACACCTGCCAGAATGGCTATCAGCAATAAATGAAGAAACAAGTGCCAATGAGGATGCAGAGAAAAGGGAACCCGGTGCAGTCTTGGTGGGAATGCAGACTGATACAGCCACTGTGGAAAACAGTAAGAAGTTTCCTCAAAATTTTTTTAAAAAATGGAACTGTCTTTTGACCCAGGAGTCCCACATCTGGGAAAATATACTAAGGATCCTAAAAAAGCAATCAGAAAGAATGTATGCACACCCGTATGTTCATAGCAGCATTATTTACAATAGTGCAGATCTAGAAACAGCCCTAGGGCCTGTGAGTAGATGAGTGGATAAAAACAAAACAAAACAGTGGTACATTGTGGTACATTGACACAGTGGAATACTACTGGACTGCAAAAAAACAAACAAACAAAAAAAAAAACCTACAAAAAACACACACAAGGAACTCTTACCCTTTATGACAGCATGGATGGACCTGAAAATCATTATGCTAAGCAAAATGAGCCAATCAGAAAAAGACTACCATGTAATCTAACTTATATGAGGAATCTAATGAACAAAATAAACTTACAAATAAAACAGAACTAGAGGAATGGATACATGGAACAGTCTGACAGAGGTCAGAGGGGAGGGGAAAGGGGAACTGGGAAAAGAAGATGAAGAGAGTAGCCAAAGAACATATATACATAGCCCATGGACACAGACAACAGAATAATGCAGGCTGGGGCCTGAATGGAAGTGGGCAAAGGGGTGACATCTTAGGGGTCATATGTAATCGTATCTACACTAATAAAAGAGAACCATGCAAATTGGTGTCACTCCACTAGGCCCACCAGCCAATCAGGATGAGTATGAAAATTAACCCAACAAAGATGGCAGATCAATTTGCATTCACAGGCATGGAGCAAAGATTGAAGGCTCCGGCCCCAGAGAAGACTGAAGCCAAGTCTCACTGTGGCCAGAGTGGAGAAGCCTAGCCTCAAGGCTTGGCTTCTCCGCTGTGGCCGGACCAAAGGCCTAGGTCCTGGGTACCAGAGGAAAACCAGTGCCAGCAGCCAGGGGAAGGAAGGATTATTGCATGAATCTTCGTGCAACGGGCCTCTAGTTAACAATAAAGAAAGAAAAAATGTTATGTGCTCACAATACAATAATATACAGATAATGGATTATTGAATTGTACACCTGAATCTATATAATTTTATTAACCAACGTCATGCCAATAAATTCAACAAAAGTAAATTATAACAACAGTTAATAAAGATGTTATGTGCAGCTTTACAAATGGAATACATTTTGTCTGGGCGTTCTTTCTGCAGAATACAGTATTCTTTAAAAACAAGTGTCACTCTCTACTTCACAAAGTACATGATTGGCCCCTGTGCTGTACACCTGAAATTAATGCAGAATAGTATTGAACATGAGCTATGGTTAAAAACAGTGCCATTCCTCTGTCCTTAAAATTCAATAAACATGTATAAAACTATTGCCCATTTATGAACTCAAGAGATTTGAATGAATGTATTTATTGAAAGTCACTGGAAATCAGGGTATTTACTTTTATAAGTTAAATGAATTTATAATGTTACAATAAACTTTGCATACATCTACTCTAAGAGATGGCTAATTATGTCATGTGGCACATTATTTGCTGTTTATCACTCTCATAAGTACAACGTAGATATAGGTAAATATTTGTTTTCTTAAGTTGAAAAAATTTATTTGGCATTTTAGTATAATTTCTAATAACTTTTCAGTCAGATTTATACCTGATGTTTTCCTGTTTTAGCACTTTAAAATGAGGATTTTCAACAATTATACCTTTCCTTCAAAACTTCTGACATGTTCTTTTATTTTTTTTTAGTTTTATTGCTTAAAGTATTACAAAGGGTATTACATATGTCTCCTTTTTTCCCCCACTCTTGACAATCCCCTGGCCTCCCTTACCCCCAGTGTCTTATGTCCATTGGTTATGCTTATATGCATGCATATAAGTCCTTAGTTGATCTCTTACCCCCCCTTCTGCCCCCCTACTGACATGTTCTTTTAAAGTAATGGTGCTTATTAGGGAGAGAGAAATGGAGGACATAGGATGACAGGGAGGAAGAGAGAGAAAAAGGAAGTGAGATTAATGCCATTTTCTTAGTTCTTTTTTTTTTTTTTTTAAATTTTGAAGTATATTTACATTGTATGTAACTGACAAAATTATTTTTTTCTTTAACATATTGGACACTGTAACTGCTGTGGTCTTGACAAACCAGTAAAAATGTAAACCCAAACTAAAAGTATCATAAAATAAACTCCTTAAACAGAAAGTTCATGAGACCTTGTAACGGTGATACCATCTGGTTGTTTCCTTCTTTTTTCCTTCTCTTTCTTTTTCTTGATGTTTCATCTTTTGTCCTTTCTTTCTTTTCTCCTTTTATTCCTTTTCTGTCCTCTCTTTCTCTTAACTTTTCTGTTGGCAGAATCGTTAGTACTTGAATCTGTCTCGCTCTCAGAAGACGAAGAAGAAGAGGGAAATACACCGTCATCTGAAGAGAAAGATGTTGATCTACGTTGGGGTTGGTGGTGTTTCTGGCTTTGCTCTTTTGTCCCCGTTTGTTTGTGTTTGCCTTCATTTCTGCTGGCCCTGGCATCTTCAGGACTTGTGCGTGGGAACTTCTTATTCATGTCTACAAAACCTGCCTGCCATGGTGTAAACTGCAGGGAAACGACCTTCCTGGGCCGGCTCCAGCCCGGCCCGAGGGTGCTGAAGAACCAGGGCAGCGAGCACCCGCCGCCTCTGCGGAGCCCGACGCCGGACCACGAGGTAATGAGCATTTTCTTAGTTCTTACAGCAACATATTATTTACACTTTAAAAGTGATGGTTATGCTTATTATATGTTATTATTTTAATGTTCATTTAATATGATAATTATTGGAAATCAATATCCCAGTTAATGATACTTAGGCTTTTGAAAAAATTAAACTAGTTAAAAGCATTTAATATCTACAAGATCTGTCCATTAAGACTAAAATGGGAATGCATCATTCTCTATTGATGATATTAAATTATTTTTTAATTAAATACATTATTATTACTTTTTAATATATTTTATTGATTTCAGAGAGGAAGGGAGAGGGAGACAGAGATAGAAGCATCAATGATGAGAGAGAATCATTGATTGGATGTCTCCTGCATGCCCCCTATTAGGGATCAAGCCCGCAGCCCCAGCATATACCCTTGACTGAAATTGAACATGGGACCCTTCAGTCAGCAGGCCAACGCTCTACCCACTGAGTCAAACCAGCTTGGGCTAATCACATAAATTATTAGCTACTATTTATAATCTTACTTCACAGATGTTGAAGTAAGTTTTCTTGTTTCTTTCTGATTCTTTCAAAGCAAAGCTCCTTTAGTAGAAGTTGATTATGGGATCACACTCTGTTGAGAGCATCTACATGAATAAAAGACAAACATGCAAATTGACTGCACCTTCGCTATGCCTTAAGCCATGCCCACCAGCCAATCGGAGTGACTATATGCAAATTAACAAAACCAAGATGGTGGCCAGCAGCCATGCAGCTGGAGCAAGCAGGAGGCTTGATTGCCCCAATGATGGAGGAAGCCAAGCTTCTCGCCTGCCACGGCCTGCTCTGAGCTCCACTCAAAGCAACAAAGTTTCAATTATAGATGCTAAATAAACCCCAGATACCTGCTTTCAGCCGGCCATGGCCATGGAGCTGGAGCAAGCAGGAGGCTTTCCTCCCGCCTGCCTCGGGTGGCTCTGAGATCCACTCAAAGCAACAAAGTTTCAATTATAGAAGGTAAATAAACCTCAGAATTTAAAATAAAAAGAAAAAAAGGAGAGGCTGGGAGCTTCCATCACCTGGGGCTTGGCCAGCCTGAAAACAGCCCTCAGCCCCTCACCCAGACTGGCCAGGCACCCCAGTGGGGACCCCCCATCCTAAAGGAGGTGTGGCCAGCCAGAAAACAGGCATCAGCCCCTCGCCAGGCTAGCCAACCCTCCATGGGGTGAGGGTCCCCATTGGGGGGGGCTTGACCAGTCTGCAAACAGCCATCAGCCCCTTACCCAGGCTGGCCAGGTACCTCAGTGGGGACCCCCGACCCTGAGGGGGGTGTGACCAGCCTGCAAACACCCATCAGCCCCTTACCCATGCTAGCCAGGCATCCAAGTGAGACCCCCACCCTGATCCAGGACATCATTCATGGGAAACCAGCCAGCCCTCACCTGTGTACCAGGCCTCTATCCTATATAGTAAAAGGGTAATATGCAAACTGACCCTAACGGCAGAATGACTGGGAATGACTGGTCACTATGACACACACTGACCACCAGGGAGCAGACACTCAATGCAGGAGCTGCCCTCTGGTTGTCAGTGCGCTCCCACAGGGGGAACTCTGCTCAGCCACAAGCCAGGCTGATGGCTAGCAGTACAGTGGTGGTGGTGGGAGCCTCTCCCGCCTCCTCAGCAGTGCTAAGGATGTCTGACTACAGCTTAGGTCTGCTCCCCGCTGGCAAGTAGACATCTCCTGAAGGCTGCTGGGCTGCCAGAGGGATGTCTGACTGCCAGCTTGGGCCCGATCTCCCAGGGAGTGGGCCTAAGCCAGCAGGTGGACATCCTCCGAGGGGTCCCAGACTGCAAGAGTGCATAGGTCTGGCTGAGGGACCCCCCCGAGTGCACAAATTTTTGTACATCGGGCCTCTAGTTAAATATATTATGGATAAGTATATCACTTATTAGTCACAAACATATGACACGCATTATTTGTCTTCTGTACTTGTTCAAGAAAATTAACATCCATATAAGAAAGGCTAAAGAGGAAATATATTTATAAAGAGTCATTTAAACTAGGAAATACAAGAACAAAACCTTCAAGTACCTGTGTTCAATTTATAAACAAATCATCCACTTTCTTTTGAAGGCCAAAACTGGTAAAACTAATAATTTTGTAAGTTATAACTGTCACATTTTTATAGTTGTTTGTAATATTTTTTTTTTATTTGACTGGCTTCTGTGTGAAATTCAGAACTTCTCATAAGCACAAACTTTCTACATAATATTGATTTTAGCAAGCAAGTACCTGGCAACATTACATTTTCTTTACTTAGAATGGAAATACAGTTCTAAATATTTCCAAAACCTATTTGGCCCGTGCTTTCTAAGTGCTTTAAATCCCCTTTTTTGTTTCATATGAAATTTGAACATATTCATCAGAGTTAAAGGACTTAAAGATGAATAAGAAGCAGAAGCAGCAGCTACAAACTAAAAATAAGAGGTGTTTTCTAATTATTCACTTAATTTTAAATCTTAATGGATAAACAAAGTTTATGAGAAGTTTGTTGACATTATATAGATTGCAATGTTAAAATTGTGTCATGTTATGACATAGGGTATCCTACATAATAAAGAGGTATTATGCAAATTGACCATCACACACTCACACAAGATGGCCGCCCCATGTGGTCAAAGATGGCTGCCACAAGATGGCCAGCAGGGGAGGGCAGCTGGTGGTGACTGGGCAAGAAGGGGTGGGCAGTTGGGGGTAATTGGGCTGGCAGTGGAGCAGTTAGGCATCAATCAGGCCCGCAGGGGACTGGTTAGGGGGTGATCAGGCAGGCAAGCGGTTGGGAGCCAGCAGTCCACAGATTGTGGGTCTCAGATTGTAGAGGGTGCAGGCTGGGCTAGGGACAACCCCCAAGTAGCATGAATTTCATGTACCAGGCCTCTAATGTATTACATATAGATCTAGATTTATATACCTTTGTTGTTATCCATTCCTCCTACAGCATACAGAGTTCCAACTGTGGATTTTCTAGGTTTAGTTCTTGGACTTTGCATTAAAGTTCTTCTTTCTGGCAATAGATGATATTTCATTGCTTCCAGAATCAACTTTTGACATTCCAGATCATTCTTAAATAATGCGTGGTTTTCTAGGTCAGCCAATATCTGTAAAAAACACACAAATACTGTTAATGCTTTATGGAAATGTGCATATGACATCAGTAGTTAAAATTAGAAGCTTAATGTCTATGATATTACCCCTTTATTGAGAGGTATACAGAATGTAATAAGAATTAATTATATTGACAAATAAATATAATTAAAATGCATGCCTTCTAAGAGAAACAGAATGGATATTATTTTCCATTCAATATTTTTTATTATCGCTTTAGGACAGAGTATAAAGAACCTTCCAGTGATCTCTTTTCTATTTTTTTTCTCTTACAAAAGCTGTTTATAAATCAAATATTCTTCCTGTGTTGGCCATAAATATGTCTGATGAAAGAAATTAAAAAGTAACTTTCAGCAAATTAGTTCATAACAATCCTATCATAAATACTGGGTGGGGCAAAAATAGGTTTACAGTTGTTCATATGGAAAATAAGAAAATCATTAATAAATAATAATACAAAAATAAACTGTTTCACATAAACCTACTTTTGCCCCATCCTGTATTTACATATTTCCTTTAAGATGTTCCAGGTACAATTTAAATGCATTGCAGATTAGAAAACAACAACTCAATAAAAATGGGAAAAAAAGGCAAAAAATAGTTTCCAATAGTGAAACTAAGAATTTATTTTGAAAACTCCAGCACCTTAGTAAACAGTAGAGGAAGAGCAGCAGTTTTAAGTTACATTATGTCTCTCTTGGCTGCTCCAGGTTTTCATCCCCACAAATTTTTCTGTGTATATTTCCTGGAACATATCTATAGTATGCTTTTTTTCTTCCTCTATTTCTCTTTAGATTCTCTTTTTCCTTAATTCTTTAAGTAGCACATTATATTTCTTAATGAATCAATATATCATTTTGAATGAGAGTTAAATCTGTTATATAGATTTATAAAATTAATAAGTAATTACTAAAGAATTTAACATTAGCTCACTGACCTTTTCTGCTACATTGGTAAGAAGTTGTACTTCATCTGAACACTAATGTTTATTGAGTGAGTGAGTTAATTTATGAAGGCAGCATAAAATTAAATAATTACTTTTAATGCTATAAATTTAACCTTAATTAAGTAAATTTATTTAGTCATTTTGATACATAAATTATTGTTGGAGGTGCCAGAAAGCATATAAAAGACATATAAGATGTCGTAAAGAAAACCAGAATAAATCTGAGGTTGAGTCCTATCTAATAAAGACAGAATATGCAAATTGATGTCACTCCACGACAAAATGGCTGCAGCCGGGCCAGGATGCTGGAGTCATCACAGTCACAACGATGCCAGCATTCTTCCCTGCCCTGCCTGGGCCACTTTGCGCCTGTGCACACTGCCCACTGCCCCACCTTAGCCGCTCAGCACCTGTGCGTGCTGCCCTCTGGCCCAGAGCAGCTGGGTCAGGGTGGGACGCCTGGCTGCTTGGAATGCTGCCTCTTAAAAGCTATGAAAGTAGTTTAACTTTCCTGAGACCACAGTATGAGGAAGCCCAAATTAGCCACAGGGAAATAGGTCCTGTTGAGGATGCTGTTCAGGTTCTAGCCTCATTTATAGGAAATTTAAACTGGAGTATCTAGATGTCACGTGGAGGGAGGGATGGGCTTCTGGGGGTGATGTGAGCTCAGCATCCTGTGCCTTGGCCATGTGGAGGGAGGGAGGGGCCTCTGGCCAGAGGCCAGGGCGCTGAATGCTGGTGTCATTGCAATCCAGGCTGAGGGATCCCCCATCCCCCCTCCCATGCACAAATTTCATGCACCATGCCTCTAGTCTATATATATATATATATATAAAGAGGTAATATGCAAATTGTCATTACTCCGTAATTGTAATGACTGTTCAACAGGCCGTGCGCACAGCAGGAGCTGGTGGGTGGGGACTTGTGCCGCTGGGACATGAGGCCGCCTCCCAGCCTGACGCCTGGCCGGGGATATGAGGCTGCCTCCCAGCCCAACGCCTGGCCGGGGACATGAGGCTGCCTCCCAGCCCGACGCCTGGCCGGGGACATGAGGCTGCCTCCCAGCCCGACGCCTGGCCGGGGATATGAGGCTGCCTCCCAGCCCGACGCCTGGCCGGGGACATGAAGCTGCCTCCCAGCCCGACGCCTGGCCGGGGACATGAGGCTGCCTCCCAGCCCGACGCCTGGCCGGGGACATGAGGCTGCCTCCCAGCCCAACGCCTGGCCGGGGATATGAGGCTGCCTCCCAGCCCGACGCCTGGCCGGGGACGTGAAGCTGCCTCCCAGCCCGACGCCTGGCCGGGGATGTGAGGCTGCCTCCCAGCCCGACGCCTGGCCGGGGACGTGAGGCCGCCTCCCAGCCCGACGCCTGGCCGGGGATGTGAGGCTGCCTCATGGGCTCCTCATGTGAAAGGTGAGCTCGGATCCTCATGCTTATTCAGTGTAGTGGAGCGTGGGAATTGGTTTATAGGATCCAGTCCCACTTGGGGAAATGTTACTACAGTCTGGGAGTAGATGCAAAATGGAGATCATATTTATTTGCTCACAGGCTTGCTGTAGAACAGACAGAGTCACCATCCTCACAGAATTCAAGATGCCCCAAGTGCAAACTTAGAATGAAAAGTCAGCAACACCCCGCATGGCCAAGAACTATAAACTGCCCTTTGAAAGGAGTGTATGCAACAGAACTGTGAGTCCCAGGAGGGTGAAGAGGAAAGCTATTCTTGTGGTTAATTTAAGAGTTTAAGGTGCAAAACTGGCATCAGAAAGTAGTGGCATAACCCCGAGGCCATGCAGTCATGTGGCAACACTGAGACCGTGGGACCCTTGGGATGAGTGGTTTCTGACACTGTGGGAACCCTCTCCCCCCAACCCAGCCTCTGTGTGCCTGTTAAAAACGACCACGTGTGCCGGGATGAGGGCTCCGGGCCTGCGGTGGTGGGGTTAGGGGACAGAGGACCTCCTCCCAGAAAGTCTCCCCCAGCCTACGCAGCATCAGGCTGTGTGGCACGCCCTGCTGATAGCATTACCAGGTGATGTTACCTAGAGGGGACGCTCAGGCGGTTTCCCTGAAGAGGGTCATGCGCCCAGCTCAGAGGCAAGGAGGTACAGGCTTGGGGGCCACGTGACCTCTCACAGCCTTTGCAGTGCAGCCGAAGCTGAAGCTGCAAGTCTGACTGTCTGTCACGGGGCCTGGACAGTGCAGTGACCCCAGCACTGGCGTCAAGTGCTAAGTGCCTGAATCCGGGGAGCTTCCCAGAACCATGGGCCTTCCCAGAAAAACCACTCCCCTCCTGCATCCTTCACCAAACCCAGGTCTGACCCTCATGCTCCCCACCAGACCCCAGGGACCCAACCTCACAAATGGTGACCTTGGACTGCATGCCCTCACCCTGACATCTCAGTCTCAGAACCTAAAAGCTCCCTTAACCCCCTCACCTCTGATCTAACCTTTAACAGGAGCCATTGCCAACCACATCTGCTCCAGCACCACTCTACCCACTCTAGCCCTCCACCTTCCTCCATGGAAGATGCTATTGCTTCCCGTGAACTCAAACAAAATAGGATTACTCAAAGAAGAGTATGTCTGAGCAAAGACCTTGAACTAAAGAAGAAATAAAGTAAATAATATACATGAGAAAAGTTAAGTAATCAAGTAATTGCAAAGGAAAGATACCTGGAACTTTTAAAAAATCACAATATTCAGTACTGGAGAGGATGTGATGAAATAGACACCTGATAGCACTGGTCTGGAATATAAGGGACAGCATTTCTGGAGACAGCTTGACAGGATGTAGCAAATATTCAGGCTCCTGGGCTGGGTGATTACATTTCCAGGAATTTATCACACATAATAATCAAAAAGTTGGGCCAGATATTATCATCATAATAAAAGGCTAATATGCAAATAGTCATCACACCATGACACTGTAGGACCAAACAGCAGGAGGCTGGGTGCGAGACAGGCAGGAGAGGCAGGGAAGATGCGGGGATTTGCAGCCAGCCTGGGACATGAGGCTGCCTCCCCACCTAGCGCCGAGCCAGGGGACGTGAATAGCAATATTAAAATATTTCCTCTAATTAATTCTCTTTTAATGTGCACAAATTTTGTGCACTGGGCCACAAGTAGGAGTATAATGTATTAGAGTTACCAGATGCTTTGGAATATGGAAGGGAAGATGTTTAATTAACTCCTGGATATGTTTCTCTTCTTGTATATTAAACCTGAGTTTCCTTCCTACCAAATTTCATTCTGAAGACTAAGAAAAAAAAAAAACAGAAAAGGGTGAAGGGATTAAGTAAAACAACAACAACAACACACACAAAAACAAACAAATAAAAGCAACAACAAAAGAAAAACTTACAGAGAAATGACCAGAACTACTGGTCAACCAGTTGCTATGACATGCACTGACCACCAGGGGGCAGACTCTCAATGCAGGAGCTGTCGCCTGGTGGTCAGTGTGCTTCCACAGTGGGAGCAGGCGCTCAGAGGGTGAGTCCACAGCCACTCAACTGACTGGGAATGAGCGGTGCTCCCACAATGGGCTGATCCCTACAGGCCATGCCCCGCACCAGTGCACGAATCCATGCACCAGGCCTCTAGTACAAAATACAGATGATGTTTAAAGAACTGCACACTTGAAGCCTGCATAATTTTATTAATCAATGTAACCCCAATACATGCAATAAAAATAAAAAATTCTAAAAAAAAAAAAAAAAAAAAAGACAGTATGGAATAGGATAAGGGATCAGGATAAGGGTTCTCCAGTGGACATTTTTTAAATGAGCACTATATTATTTTTTAGTAACATTGTTATTTTTAATTGCCAAAGAAAATATCTATTTCTAACAAGGACCTGGTTGTCTATAAAAACTTTAAAAATAAACCCGAGGGAAGAATAAAGAGAGGGAGAGAGAAAAGGGAGAGAGACATTTTGATGTAGAAATAAATTTTCCATATATCTAAACCTTTTTCTTTCCTTAAAAATAAAAATACTTAGCCTTTACCATAATAAATTTATATATGTCTGAAAATGGCTTCCATCAATTATTTTTATTTTCTATTTTACACCCTTTATGATAAAAAATTCGAAAGATATGTACTTCTTTACTCTGTTTTTCCTTAGAAAAGTGTAACTCAGAATAAAAAAAAAATTATCTGGGAGTTTGAGTAATGGTATAGGTTTTAAATAAGTTGTAAATATCTTTAAATATAGAGGCTCATTTACATTATTAATATTTCATAGACTATTCTTGATATTTAGATAACTCTTTAACTAAATAGAATTGATTAATTTTAGTTTAAAATGACCTGTATGCTACTTGATTTTATTGCCACACAAGAATAACTTTAGCACAATATTTAATAGGTATAAAATAGATTTAATTTTTAATATATTAAACTTTAGAAAAATTTTATATTGGTTATATGGATCTCTGCAGGGAATAATTAATTTAGAAAATGGCTTGGGGGAACCAAAATACAAAATCATTAAAAAGAAATATCAATAAATTATATCTTCTGTAATGGTTTGATCTTGTGACTTTTTGTAGTGCTACAGAAAAAAAATACTTACTGTGTTGGCTTACATTATAAGCTTTTTGTCCTTGGACAACTTTAAGACAATAGACTAATATTATATTGATTAATTAATAAAAATTCTTAGTTTTTTTTGATTTACAATTAAGAAAAGTTACTAAGATGTTAATTTATATGATATAATTTGTCAAAATAAAATAAAATGTGTTTTCTTGGTCAAAAATTAGAGAGGATTTGTCTTCCTGTTTCTAGTTTTCCTGTGGCAGAAAACAAATGTCATTCAGGCTAAATTATACTATTAATACAAAAGACGAAAGAGAAATAAAAACATGTATACAAGGTAAAAAAAATATTGATTTATTTGTTTCTTAAGAAAAAGTTATAGCTTAAAAATTATATAACATGATATATACTTGATAAAAACTAAAGTAAAAACCTTAACTTTATCATATATTTGAATAGTTTAATATTTATATATTTCTAAGCACATACATGCAAAGGTATATAAGGGTTACTTAAAAATTTTTATAATTAATGAATAATTACAAAATAAAATATAAAGAATCCTGTAAAAATAATCAAAGGATGGTCAACAATAAGTCCCTAGGTTTGTAATACAGACAATTAATAATTTTTAAAAATTACTTGCTGTGCCCTAACTGGTTTGGCTCAGTGGATAGAGCATCGGCCTGCGGACTGAAAAGTCCCAGGTTTGATCCCGGTCAAGGGCATGTCCTGTTGTTGAGGCACATCCCCAGTAGGGGGTGTGCAGGAGGCAGCTGATCGATGTTTCTCTCTCACTGATGTTTCTGACTCTCTGTCCCTCTCCCTTCCTCTCTGTAAAAAAATCAATAAAATATATTGGAAAAAAATTAATTGCTCTATGTCTATAGAATGCATAGTGAAAATATATTATGAATTACTTATTACAAACTATGGCATGGGAGATATACAAAATAAAATTAAAGTTTGTATTATTTTTATAAAATAACCAAGGTATTCTATACTTAAGTAATATTTTTCACTTTATTAACAAACCATTGTATTAAATGTATTAACTTTTGTATACTTTTAATAATTTGACAAAGTTCTATATTTTAAAAGAAACTGAATTCTTTGTTATTGTTTGTTTTCATGTTATTATTTGTAAGTATGTCTTGCTTATAATATTATGGCTAGTGTCTATATCATGTCTCTGACAACATTTTTAGGATTACTGTTCCATCCCAAAGTAAGGCACAAAGTCAGAATAATAAAATGACTGAGCTGATTTTTAAACTTGAATTGTTTTTAGATTTTCTGGAATGATCCAAGATTAAGACAAATATTGCTCCTCTCTATAAAATAAGAGACAGGCCAGCCTGTATGGCTCAGTGGTTGAGCAAATGACCTATGAATCTGGTAGTCATGGTTCAATTCCGGATCAGGGAACATGCCGTGGTTGTGGGCGCAATCCCCAGTGTTGGGCGTACAGAAGGCAGCCCATCAATGATTCTCTCTCAGCATTGATGTTTCTCTCTCTCTCTCCCTCTTCCTCCCTCTCTGAAATCAATAAAAATATATTTTAAAAATAAATAAATAAATAAAATAAAAGACAATTTTGTTTTTTTTTTAAATTCTTTGATTTTTAATGAAAACTGAACTACTGTGACAGCTTTTTGCTTGTCTAACTTAGAAAAAATATAAATGTTTCAATAATTGTATACTACTTAGAAATATATTCAAGTTTTTGTACATTATTGTACATTATATTGTACATCATTTGTACAACAGTTATCTACACATTACATTTTATTCTAAAGATTCTACATACCAATGCCCTATGCAATCAGGGATAAAGATAGCAGATTTCAGTTTCCAAAAAAAAAATGCCCTTGAAAATTTTCAATATCTTCACTGTTAGTACATTCTTAAACTTAGAATAATCATCAACTACCACCATTTAAATTAATTATATGTTAAAACCCAAGAAAAGATTCCACCATTTACAAACAAATAATGTTTCAGAATATTTTGTCATTTAAATGATATATTAGAAATAAAAAAATCCTGAGACTCAATATGAAGGGCAGCATAAGTTATATTAACTATTAAAATTACATACAATTCTAAGAGGTTGATACTTGGCAGTCACTTTACAAATATGCTCTATTTCTTTGTAACCTTGATATGTTTTTTCTGTGACTAAATAATGATCAGTGAGTAATAGCTTAAACCTGTAACTGCAGAATGGAAACGTGGTCAAGAAATTTATGAAATTTATATAAGAACCCTGTATATGATATTCAGCATTGACTAATATAAAAAATCAGAATAATTTACCCATTAATAGTTAGAACTCTCAGCAGTTACTTTGTCAGAGCATTCCATTTGCCAGGAATGTTATGCAGTTTTGATTAGAATAGATATATTCTTTACAAATGTGTGCATTGAAACCTTTTCTTTTTATACATTGCTCTTAAGTTCCACTGGTTTTACCACTAATTTTGCTTTGATTAGAAAAAAATAAAGCCCTAGCTGGTTTGGCTCAGTGGATAGATCATCAGCCTGGGGACTGAAGGGTCCTGGGTTTGATTCCAGTCTAGGGCACATGCCCGGATTATGGGCTCATCCCCAGTGGGGGGCATGCAGATGCAGCCAATCAATGACTCTCTCTCATCATTGATGTTTCTATATCTCTCTCTCTCCCTTCCTCTGAAATCAATAAAAAATATATTTTAAAATGCAATTATTAAAACAATAGCTGTTAGAAATGTCCACTGTTTGCTATTACAATACAAATAATTTGTTCATTTTTAAGGAATTGAACCATATCTTTAAAATATATTTTACAACATGAAAATATTAATGATTGTTTTCATCCTGCATGTTTACACATAGACACTCCTCAAAGTTCAGTTTTCTAAGAATATTTTGATGAATTTATTTCAACTGCTTGCAATATATTGAAAATTATGATTCTGCAACTATTGCTTCATCAAAATGGAATGCATGATCCATGTAGCTAGATTTCACATTTTTCCAAATTCCAAATAAGAAAATAAAATAAATTTTCATATCATTCAAAATTGTTCTTCTTCCTGTATAGATCACCTTAAGATGTCAAAGAATGTACTTCTTTGAGATAATTTTGTCATGATTCTCTATACTTATCTGCATATGAAGATACTTAATATTATAAATAACTAGTTTATCATCATAAGCAAACAAAATCGAATACATGGATTCAATTGTGCTATACAACCTACTCTTATTATATAAAGTGCATACAACTCTAATTTTATATCAAAAAATATTTGCATTATAAAAATTAGCATTATAGATAACCTTCTTAAAATATCCTAAATTAATGTTATTAAGCAAATGTTTCAGCAACACTCCCATAAATAAGAAAATATCTATATTACATGCTATTTTTAAGTAAAAGTAATACTGCATGGGTAAAGGCATAATTTGAAAGACAAATAATGAACAAAATCTGTACAAAGAATAGGAAATGCATCTATACCTTCCTTTTGGTCATGGAATCCATTGAAAAATGGAATGCAATAGTGAATAAACATTTAAGGAAAGATAAACTGAAATATTGTCTCTTCTAACACTATATCCTTGGGCTATCAAGGTTATGAAGACACTCTCATATTCATATGAATGTGACAAAATTTCATATACTCCATATTATTGCATAATATGTCAGTTTTGTTTTGCTACTGGGTATTGTGCTAAAAAGTCAACTTACAGAATTCAAATCTATAAAACAAATTTGAGTCTTACTAGAAGTGACAGTCCTTAGAGAATGAGTGGCAGTTTTATACATATTCTTTCAAGTTTTCTCCTTGGCAAAATGAATAAAATAAAAGATAAAATATTACATGCAGCAAGCTGAATGAAAAATGAATTTCTAATTCAACATATTATAAATAGGTCTGATAAAAATAAAATATTATCAGGTATTTTAATTAAGCAGTTTTTAAGACATTACATGATCGCAATTAATGCTAAATAGTCTGTTTAACAGTGTAAGGTGCTGGTGAAAGGAGACAGTTTAGTTATCAAAAAACTTTGTAGCAACACAATAAATGGTGAGGTCATAGGTAGGGCTCACCCGCTTCTCAAGGGAAAACATGAACTATTTCATTCTTAGAAAAGTTTTCTGTTTATCTACTCCCTTTCAGATAGATTTTCAAAGACAGAGGAAAATGGACAAGTGAACTGAAAATCTGGCAATATAACTTAGTTGGTTCACCAATGCTCACAGCATTTTCTCAGTTACTATATGAGTTTCTGCTGTGACTGGAACAGTGTATGTTTGCACAAAGAGAAAATAGCTGAAATATAGCCAGACTATTAGTCTGAGGCCTGAAAGAAACTCAGAAATATGAGTAGATAGATCTTCATATTACACTTGAAGTCCTGTTAGGATTAGTTGAAAATAATTTTGGCCAAGGGCAGAATCATGAATTAAAGAGACTGAAACACTTTTTTTTTATCTTTTTACTGGTAAAATCACTATTCTTGCTAAATTATTTGAGGATATAATATCTATTTTCACATAAGTGAGAAAAGTAGTAATAGTAAAGTTTCTGTTTTCTCTTTCAGTGCAATCATTAAACACAACAACAACAAATACAAATTCCTGACAAGCTAAAGCTTGCATCAGTACAGCTGAATGAAAATTGCTGAAATGTTTGCAAAAACAAAAAGAAGCCATCTATGAAATAAGGAGCAGGTTCATTGATTTTATTCTAAATATAGAAATATTTGATTGCCTAAGAGGAAAGGTAATTGGCTAAGTTGACAGTATAAATAGAGAAGAATAATGACATCATCAAAACAAGTAGAGCTCATAAAATTAACTCAAATAATAGTTCTTATTAGCAACAGATGAAATGGGTTTAATGCAGGCGTCCTCAAACTATGGCCCGCGGGCCCCATGCGGGCCGCTGAAAACATTTATCCGGCCGCCGGGTGTTTTTGCCGCCGCTGCCTGTCCTGCTTAGCAGCCGACTCGTCCCGGGCCTGCAGTGCATATGTGTGGAATGTCTGAGGGACAGTGAACTGGCCCCCTGTTTAAAAAGTTTGAGGACCTCTGGTTTAATGCTCTATCACTTATGATTACATTTTTATTCATTTAATCTGTGTCTACAGCAGGGGTTCTCAAACTTTTTAAACAGGGGGCCAGTTCACTGTCCCTCAGACCATTGGAGGGCCGGACTATAGTTTAAAAAAAAAAACTATGAACAAATTCCTATGCACCCTGCACATATCTTATTTTGAAGTAAAAAAAACAAAACGGGAGCAAATACAATATTTGTATTTGCATGTGGCCCGTGGGCTGTAGTTTGAGGACCCCTGGTCTACAGTCTCATAGATATTTTGAAAACTCAGAATTTCTAAAAATGAAATAAGCAATCTTCTTCCCAGCTTGAAAATGTTTACTGAATTCTAAGTAGGCTCTGGACTTTGCATTCATTCATTCATTCATTCATTCATTCAGTAGATATCTAGTCAGCACCAATTTTGTGCCAGGCGCTGTAATAGGTCCCAGCTATCTGCAATCTCTCTCGTCACTAATTTATTCTATTCAAGTCAACCCTACATCCCATCCCTTAGAACACGTACATTAATGTGTTCATGCCTACACTATATTCAAAACCATGCATAATATCCTTATTGTTTGCAAGATATTATTCAACATTCTCAGACCAACATGCCAAAAAATCTATAATACAACTCCATATTAACTATCCACTCACTTTCAACAATAGTGCACGTTACTCTATATTTCATAATTTAGCTCTACTGACCTCTTTAATCTGAGTAGATCATGACTTTTTTTTAAAGGAATATCTGTGTAATATTAAGTTATGATCCAATTCTAAGAGTCCAGGTTTAGTTCTTTTATTTCATTGAGGACTAACATAACTGCTCAGGCCATAGTCAACACAATTTGTTTTTATCAGTCAGATGAGACTTTAATCAACTGTCGTCTGTGTAGACACTTAAGGGTTTATTAGTCATGGTAAGTCATAAACTTATAGGAAATCAGGAAAAATCAGGCAACACTTGCTGGGTACCATTAACAGGGTTATAAGCTCCTAGAAAATGCTCCATAACTATTTAAGTGATTTATCATTTACTTTAATGATATTATTATTTTTAAATAATGTACTCAATATTAAAGTCTAAACATATACAATGTATAGGCAAAATATATTTAATATTATATCTTAAGTTACTTGCATAAATTAATCATCTTTATAAATATGTATATGGTCTTTCAGAAATATCTTTGCTTAACAACTAAAAAAATATTTACATTTTTTAGTGACTTATCCCATATCCAGCTGATGGTATGCTTATTTCCAGTCATAGTAAACAGCAAAATTACACTATAAAATAATTTGGGATCTTGTACACTATTTCCTTTCCTTTCCAAAAGCCATCTCACTGGTTGACATTCTTATCTACTCTTTTTTGAAATTTTAAGAAAGATTAATAATTTGAAATATTTTATGTGGTACAGATAATCATAAAAAAGTTCATACTATTCCCACATAATGCCCTAAAACATAAACTTTCAAAATTTACTGTCTTGCTGTCTCGTTTTAATTTCTTGCATTAAACTTGAAAGTATTTCCTAAAGTTAGTTAAAGCACCTAGTTGCGGTTCATTTCCCACTGTATCTCCAGACCAACCTTGTACTCTGACAAGGCTATTCTATTTGCTATCACCCACATGAACAACTTGTTATATCTTTAACGTGATTTTTAAATCTTTGAACTCTCTGACGTTCATTTACTCAACTTGTTCTAAATGAACATTTAAAAGTGCATCTTTTGATATATAAATCAATATGCTTAGGACTTAAGACTATGATCTGTGATGGCCTGAATTCATGAATTCATGACCTAGTACTGTATTGCTTATACTTAGTAGTCACCAATACAAAAAAAAAAAAAAAAAAAATACTGTTTTTATCTTGCTTTTATAGGTTTATACATAGTTGTCTCATTTCTAAATATTAACTGTATTTACTTGAATTTTAAAGGTGAAATCTGGAAGAGTATATTTTTATAAAATTTTATTATTTGTAATTTTATTTTGCAAGAGAATAGTTGGAAAAGAGCATGTTCAAATGTGTGCAGATTCATTAGAGGGACCATTATTTGTGTTTATTCTTTTTTAAATCATTCACAAACACATTTCTGACTGGGAAATGCAGATCATAGTGCTTGGTAAGTTATCTCTGCCATCTCAGTGAGGAGTCAGACACAGACACAAATTGAGAAAAATGTGAAGTGTACATTTATGTTTTGGGAGGACATCATGAGATTTATGATATAGAGATTTGCTTAATCTGTAGCACTGAATTGACTGAAGGCATTCTTAATCTTTGAGTCACATGTAGTAACAACTTTCAACTTGTTAAATACTATTGGAATATATTTGTATTATACTCTAAATGACAGAGATTCCTTAAGGAGCAGTATTTATTTTTAGTGATATTATACTTGAGGCATTATCATATTGTTTAATAAACATTATTGATGCGTCAATAACATTTATCTTTTTCTAGAATAAAATTATTAATAGACATTTGTATTTGCCTTGCTGCTTACTTTCTAAAGATGTATAGCATGCCTGAAATTGTATTATAGTTAAATGAGGTACTCGAATCATAACCTGAATTCAAACCATCTTGTGGTAATTAAAGTACTCCTAAAAGGACACAATTTAATTATGATTTCAGTGCGATCTTGCCTTTCTGTGCATTTTTCTAACATGAAATTTCTCTGAGTTAGGAGGTGATGCCCACATACTAACTATAGCTAACAAGTGCAATGGACTAAGTGCAAACGTCGTTCTCAAGTATACCTTCCTAGAAGTGGACATATCTGCAAGTGGCCTACACACTATGTCCGGAAGTAACAACCTTGAGCCTGCAAAGCATATCTGGTACTAGGAGAAAGATGGAAAATTCTTCCTCTTCTTCTTTCTTGTTATATTTCAGAGACATTAATTCTTTTTTTTAATTTATTTATTTTTATTGCTTACAGTATTACAAAGGGTATTACATATGTGCCCCTTTTTTCCCCCCGCAGAGACATTAATTCTGATGGTAAGAACAAAATGATGATCCTGAAAGGTCTTTGACACAAATCTTTAGGAAAGCAATTGAAGAGACTGCATTCAGTACTATTAGGGAAACTGGATTCCCCGATTTCAATAATAATGTGGACCTTGTATCAAATATTTGTTTTGCTTTAACCTTATGTTAATTATCTTTAAATAAAAGCCTTTTAATTTCTCTCACAGTAATTATAAGGTATCAGTCAGTATTTTACTTCCCTCCTTTCACTAAGAGAAGATGGAGGTAGAATTTTAATCACTGCATATTTGCAAATTTCCAGATTTCTTTAGATTTACTCTGATCAAAGCCCAACATACCTCTTTTGATCATCATCAGGGAACTAAGTTTCTATGAAAACATCAAGGTGGATGCATCTTGCAAGTCAATAAGGGATTATAATAATTCTCCCAAGTGATGCTAATTCCACTGGGCATACACTCTGTAGAGTTTCTAAAGTTTGCTCATGAAATAAGTTGTTCAAACAATTTGATTGAACAAACTTCAGGGATAAAATAAAATATAAGCTTTTTAATCTTAATACTAAGGATCTTGAAATGACAGACACTTTGTGGTATGCAAAAAGTAATCTATAAGTTTCTAGCAAATAATTTATAATATAATTTACATTATAATGGAGCATATAATTAATATTGTCTAGTACTTACAATTAAGTAAGTATTAAGCTGTATTGTGAAACCTAACATATCTTTATCCAACAGCAATATTTTCAGTTGGTTGACTTTTCAAAACAGGAATCATTAAACTATTCACTCTTCTTCTGTTCTTTACATATAACCCTCTGAACTTAAATAATAGTTGAAAGTACTGCAAAAAGTTACATTTAATCAAATACACACACACACACACACACACACACACACGCACGCACACACTAGAGGTGTGATGCACGAAATTTGTTCATGGAGGGGGTCCCTCAGCCTGGCCTGAACCCTCTCCAATCCCAATCCAAGACCCCTCGGGAGATGTCCGACTGCCGGTTTAGGCCTGATCTCATAGGGAACCTGCAGGGATTGGGCCTTAACTGACAGTCAGACATCCCTCTCACAATCTGGGACAGCTGGTTCCTAACTGCTCTCCTGCCTGCCTGCCTGATAACCCCTAACCACTCTGCCTACCTGCCTGATCACTGCTAACCACCTCTGTCTGGTGGCGTGATGCCCCTAACTGCTCCCCTGCTGACCTGATTGTCCCTAACTGCTCCCCTGCCAGCCTGATCGCCCCTAAGTGTGCCCCTGCCAGCCTGATTTCCCCTAACCACCTCTGCCTGCCTGCCTGATCTCGCCCTAACTGCTTGCTCCCCTGCTCGCCTGATTGCCACTAACTGCCTCTGCTTTGGTCCCACCACCATGGCTTTGTCTGGAAGGAATTCGGATGTCCAGAAGACATCAGGTCTATCTAGCTAGCATATTACCTTTTTCATATATATATATATATAATTATTTAATGTGGTACTAACCAGATTCAGCAATTATAATCTAATTCTGGCTATTTATCCAAAGAAAATAAAAAATGAACTAAAAAAAATATCTGCACCCCAAGCTCGTTGTAGCATTATTTAAAGTAGCCAATACATGGAAGCAACCTGTGTTCATCAATAGATTTATATTTATTATTATATACATTATTCAGCTTCAAAAGAAAAAGGAACTTTGCCATTTTCAACAACATGGTTGGACTTTGAGGTCATTATGCTAAGTGAAATAAATAAGACAGATAAAGACAAATACCATATGTGGACTCTAAAAAAATCCTGAACTCATACATACAAAGAACAGATTGATGGTTGCCAAAGACAAGAGGTGGGGGTGGGTGGCCAAAACTGGTGAACATGGTCAAAGGCACAAACTTTCAGTTATAAATTAAATAAATAAATAAGTCCTGGGGAAGCGATGTGCAGCAGGGTAACTATAGTTAATGGTGCTGTGTTATATATTTGAAATATGAGAGTCCATCAAGACTCAGAGGGTAGTGTGTGGAACATAAGCATCTCCAATACATA
Organism: Myotis myotis; assembly: GCF_014108235.1. Lineage (NCBI taxonomy): Eukaryota > Metazoa > Chordata > Mammalia > Chiroptera > Vespertilionidae > Myotis > Myotis myotis. The sequence continues at coordinate 63,239,903 of NW_023416335.1, read as the reverse complement.
ATAATATGTATTATTGTAAATACATATAAGCATCCTCTTTCAGCAGGTACCACTCTAGGGAGAAGGAAGATTGGTTAAAGACCACTTGAGAGGGAAGAGACAGCCTTATAAATAACTTGGAACTTTCAGTTTCCCGGATTGTCGTAGTTGTGAACCATATCTTTTTTCTTAATTCTCTATATTTTCTTTTCTTTTTTAAAAAAATATATTTTATTGATTTTTTACAGAGAATAAGGGAGAGGGATAGAGAGTTAGAAACATCAATGAGAGTGAAGCATCGATCAGCTGCCTCCTGCACACCTCCTACTGGGGATGTGCCTGCAACCAAGGTAAGTGCTCCTGACCGGAATCGAACCTGGGACCCTTCAGTCTGAGGCTGACACTCTATCCACTGAGCCAAACCGGTTAGGGCAATTCTCTATATTTTCTGACTATTAAGTACTAGTGGCCTGGTGCACGAAATTCGTGCACATTAAAAGGGGATTAATCAGAGGAAATATTTTAATATTGCTATTCGCCCTTTATAATAGAAGTGTCAGAGATGAAAGAAAATTAGTAAAATGTGTATTAAAATCTTCCTTCTGTCAGAGTCTGGGGCATGCTGTGGGACCCAGAATCAAGTCCCTGCACACCTGTGGCACCTCAAAATTGTGCGAGACCCAGACCTAGCCGGCCCCACCCACATTGGGTGAGATCCAGACATGGCCAGCCCCACTCTTGTCAAGCTCTGCCAGGCAAGGGGCGCAGCCTCAGGTCCCCCATCAAGCCCCGTAGGGTGGGGGGCACAGCCTTAGCCACTCAAGCCCTACCAGGTAGGAGGCACAGCCTCAGGTCCCCCAGTGCACCCTCAGGTCCCCTAGCCTGGTGCCGGGGCGGGGGGTATGGCCTGAGGTTCCTCAGCCTGGCAACGGGGCGGGGGCATGGCCTGAGGTCACCCATCAATCCCTTCCAGGTGGGGGGCACGGCCTGAGGTCCTCCATCCTGGTGCCGGGGCGGGGGCATGGCCTGAAGTCTCCTGTCAAGCCCCACCAGGCGCGGGGCGCAGCCTCAAGTCCCTGCTGTTAAGGCTCATTACGGGAACTCAGCCTCCGCTGTGGGCACAGCCATCTTGTGTTATGGAATCCCTGTATCCGCTGTGGGCACAGATATCTTGACCATTATGGTGTGACGGTTAATTTGCATATTATCTCTTTATTAGATTAGATAATTTATTCTGCCATCAATAAGAATAGAAGTTTAAAAACCAGATGATATAACTTACAAAAATTAAATGAGTTCTCTCTTTGTAGAAATATGAGTTAAGATGAATATTTCTAACATTCAAGAGAGTGCATTTAATTAATTGATGTGATATTTATTATGTTCATACTGCTTTGGAGGCACTGTTTGAGGAACATAAACATCAATATAATTCCTTTTACAGACAAAGGTATCATAATTTACTAATAAAAAGAGATACATCTATAATAACATAACCAAAATGTTCTATTAGTAATGATAACTACTAATAGAAATATGGGCAAATTGCTATAGGAAACAGAAAGACATGCTTAGCCAAGTGTTTTTTGATAAATGAATACAACAGGGAATCTTTTTTATCCTGAATCAATAAGGATAAATGCCTGTTTCCTAGGCATGGAGAAAAGTAAAGGATATTTCAAGAAGACCCTAGGTTGAGAAGGATAAAAGGACATCTAGTAATATTCAAAGTAATTATTTTTATCAAAACCCCAAAGGCAAGGGACGTAAAGGCAAAAATAAATTAATGAGATTATATCAAACTAAAAAGTTTCTGCACAGCAAAAGAAACTGCCTACAAAACAAAACAACAACCAACTAAATGGGATATTTGCAAATAACAGCTAGTGCAAGGGGTTAATATCCAATATATATAAGAACTCAAACTCATACAGTGCCAAACAAACAAATTAAAAAATAGGCAGAAGACCTAAACAGACACTTCTCCCAAAAAAACATACAGCCAACTAACAAATAAATGAAAAGATACTCAACTTCACTAGCTATTAGGAAAATGCAAATCAAAACTACAATGAAATACCACCTCACACCTGTTAGAATGGTTACTATCAACAAGACAAGTACTACGTGTTAGAGAGGTTATAGAGAAAAAGGAACCCTCATTCACTGCTCATGGGAATGTAAACTGGGACAGCCACCAAGGAGAACAGTATGGAGGTTCCTAAAAAATTTTTAGAATGGAGTTACCATATGACCTAGTAACCCCTCTTCTGGGTATCTATCCAAAAAATGTAGAAACATTTATTTACAAAGATATATCCACTCCCAGGTTCATTGCAGCACTATTCATGGTGACTAAGACATATAAACAACTGATGTGTCCTTTGCTAGATTAATTGGATAAAGAAGAGGCGGTACATATATACAATGTGATATTACTCAGCCATAAGAAAAGATGAAATGTTGCCATTTGTGACAACATCGATAAACCTTGAGAGCATCATGCTAAGCAAAATAAGTCAGGCAAAAAAAGTTAAAAACCATATGATTTCATTAATATGCGGGGTATTAAACTGAAAGCAACACATGAGCAAACAAGAAAAACAAAGAAAAACTCATAGACACAGACACCAGTATGGTGATAACCAGAGGAAATGGGGGTGGGCTTATAAAGTGCAAAGGAGCTCAAATCTATGGTGACAAAAGATGATGTGACTTTAGGTGGTGGGCACACAATGCAATATGCAGATCATGTGACATAAAAATTTACACTTGAAATGTAATTTTATTGACCAATGTCACCCCAACAAATTTAATAAAAAGAAATAAAGTATATAAAGTAAAATTAAAAAGAAAATACACCTTGCTTAGTGAGTCTATTCTTAAAACATTTCTCTCTCTCTATCTCTTATCTCTATCTTTATCTTTCAATCTCCATTCATTTATCCATTCATCCATTCATCGAACCTTCCTCCTTATATATAAAGTCATATAATGTAACATCCTACTGAGTCATCATTTTTTTTCTCTCATTCAACACATCAGATCTACTGGACAATACTTGCAATCTGGCCTTCAAAATATATAAAGAATATATTTACTACTGCAACCCTAGGATAGGCTAGTATCATCATCACCTTGACTTTTAAATACCTCCTAACTACTATATCTGCTTCCAAACTTTCTCCTTAAGATAAATTAAAAAAATAAATAAACTACAAAAAAAAGTGAAGAATCGATACAGGTGGAGAAAGATGTCACTAGAGTTAAGCCATTATCATCGACTTCACTTCAAAAAAATGATAATGCCTAATCTAAAGGCTATTTAAAACTTTTTAAAGTATATTTACCAAAAAAAAACCTTGGTTGACATATGAAATAATGAAATAATAGCTGTTTAAGACTTTATGCAAACAGAAAACACATAAGTCTGTTCCTAGACATGGATCATAACAAAATGGTATTCTACTTTCCTAAAAAAATAAATGATCAATCAGGTGAAATGGACATGTATCATTTAAATAGATCTTTGCACTCAGGTTATGCCTGAAATGCAAAAATCTAATCAATTATATATATATATATATATATATATATATATATATATATATATATTAGCTATAATGAACATTAGCATGAAATCTAGTAGGAAAAACTTTTATCTTTTATTTTTATAAAAGATGAATATTATGAGTGACTACTGACTGAAATCAGATTTCAGGTATTCATTGTGATTAAATATTCATAACATCCTAAATTCTTACCATATATTTGCCATTTGTAATTTTTAACCACCTTTTGAAAAGATTACAGCACTTATGCTGAATTGTAGCAAATTGGGAAGTTGTTTAATGGTTTGGAAAAGTCCCACAGCTGACTGAATCGAGAATAACACACTCATTATTATTTATGACTCTATTTCCAGGTCTTCCTAGGTCAGCTTATTGAATTCACTGAATATGCTACTTTTCCAGTTCGGCAAAGCCAATTTTGCAGGCTACTTTGTCGTAGACATTTTCATAGAAATGGAAGAAAGCCAATTTTGTAAATATAAACACATCTAGAACACCTATAATTTAGGATAATTTACTCTAAATGAACATCCATTGTTTAAAACCTTGACAATCGAGAATTCCAAAACTTTAAAAACTGGAACCACCCAGAACAGTGTTTCCCTAGTGTGTTCTGTAGGTAATTCTTTCCATGAGATTTTAATAGCCATTGCTTAACATAAGGGCTCTTCAGAAAATCCAGGGATTTCACAAGTTCAAATTAAGTGAGTCTCTTTATTAGGAGATTTGATACTGTTGTAATTAACCTAGTTATTAATAACAGGGAAGTACCAAAGGGAAGGACAAATATTATAGGCATGTTATTTGGACAGCTTTGTCAGGCAGCTACAACTTTACACTCCCCAGGGATCCAGCAAAGGGAAGATAAATGCATGCCTAATAAAGTTGGAGTGACATAGGGAAGGTACTTTTCTGTCAGTCACACTTGGAAATAGGTCATTGGCCAGAATGGGTGTGGCCACTGCAAGGCTGAAAAATCTGGGATATTTGATCTCTTACATAAAGGAATTTGCTCTCATGCTTTTGTTGCTTTCGGTGTGTTGTGCCTAACTCCTGACTTGTGGGCTCTCTCACTCCTGCTTCCTGGCATTCTCCCAAATGGCCCACAGCCATGTGAACTTCACACAAAATGGATTAATGGATGCTGAACTGGACCAGGCTGCAACATGGTACTGGAACTCTGGACATTGGCTTTGCTTTTCGCTTTACTGAAACACCAGCTACACTTCTATGACTGGAATGGGACTTTGGAAACCCAGGGCTGTGATTCCACACTAATAAAAATCACTCATCCTCCCGTGTGAGTCTCAGAAAACTGTTTTTCTTGAGATATCATAAGGATCCCACCCCCAGCCTCCATTAGGGAAGAGGGTACTCTAATTTCTCCAATAACAATTTGAGAGACTTTATCTTGACAATCTGCCCTCTGAAATTTCAAAAGGTGGATATAAAAAATGAGTTTATAAACGTATTTTTACATGAAAGAGTTTTGTGATGAATACCTATACATAATATCTGTCCAGGGACTTAGGATTGGGGAATGTTAATCTAGAGCACATCATTGAAAGTATTTCAGAGACGAAATATAGATATAAGAAGGCTTAATAATACAAACCACACCATGTTGTAGTAATGAACAATTTTAGCATCAACATTTGTCACTTTATCCTGTGGAAAATATGGAATGTTTGAGCTTTAAAGTTCATAAATTTAATTCTTATACATATGTTTAATGTGTATTTAATGTACACATGTATTGAATAATATAACTCTAGACTGCCTGAGTTGTTTAAAAAAATAAATAAGTAAACCAGGGAATTGTTAAGGATTTAAATTTTGCAGAAATACCTAAATAGGAATATATAACTTTAGGAACACCATTGTATTAAAACACAGGTGGAAATAAAAATATATTAAACAGTAATCAAAGGGGAGGAGTCTGGGGGGGGGCATGAATAAAAAAAAGGTAAAGTGATTAAGCAATAAAACCCAAACTCATAGACACAGACAACAGTATGGTGATTACAAGAGGAAAATAGGGGTGGGGGGAAGTAGAAGAGGGGAAAAATAGTGATGGAAAGAGACTTGACTTTGGGTTGTGAACACCCAATATACAGATGATATATTTTAGAAATGTACACTTGAAGCCTATATAATTTTGACAAATGTCACCCCAATACATTCAAATAAAATTTAAAAATAATTTAAAGTCTCCTTAAGATAGTCTAGCAAACTATTTTATGTGAAATAAAATTTAATTATTTCTATTCAATAACATTAATTATTTTAGGAGGAGGAGAGTTTGCCATCCCAAAAGATATCTCTTTAGGGTAGTGATTATTTTAAACTGGTCATTGTTAAGAAACAAAAGACTCAGGATAAACCTTAGACCTTCCTCCTGCCTCAAAGGAATTTAGGTGAAGGACCTGCTCCATGAAGGGAGAGATCACAAGTACTAGAGTTTAAAATGAAATAGTGTGTGATAGAGAGAGAAAGAAATCTAGCAAGGCTTCTTTGATCAAAGTCCTCTCTGTGTCTCATTGTTAAAGATGGTCGGCAAACATTTACTCACTAAACATTAGCTTTTCTATTTCTGTGTGAATTGACTTCCTGCTCTTTAAAGTCCCAAACCACAACCTCCCTTCTCCTTAGCTCAAGATGGCCTATAAGACTTAACCACCTATTTGGTCCTGCGTCTCGCATTCTTATGGAACCCCCGTGTGTACATACATATTAAACTTGGTTATTTTTCTCCTGCTAATATGTCTCATGTAAATTTGATTATTAGTCCAGCCAGAAAAACTTATAAAGGTAGGAGCAAAAGGTATTTTCCCATCCCTACACTTAAAATATAGATTTACTAGTCATGAATGCCATAGTATAATACACAAGTATTTTTAAATAAATCATAAAAATATTACCTTTTCATTTATCCTCTTCCATTTTTTACTTTCTGCTGTCATTAATAAACTCTCATACACTCAAAATCCTGATTTTTTTTTTTAAAGTTAGTTATTGTAACCTCTTATCACACCATGACTGTAAGAAAACATATATGTAGCCATGTCAAAGAAACTACACAATGAAAGAATTCAATGATAGAATATCACTTATATAATTTTTATTTTTAAATTTATTTTCAACATGGTATTTTTAAAAATGTTCTTTAGAAGAAAAATATTTTGATTTAAAATTGATAATTAAATTTGGTTCTTTAAAAATCAATTTATCCCATCTCCGCGCGGCAGCCGGCCCTGCGGCCGCACGTGCACAAGCAGCCGGAGAAGACGACCCGCGTGCGGACGGTGCTCAACGAGAAGCAGCTGCACACGCTGCGGACCTGCTACGCCGCCAACCCGCGGCCCGACGCGCTCATGAAGGAGCAGCTGGTGGAGATGACCGGCCTGAGCCCGCGCGTGATCCGGGTCTGGTTCCAGAACAAGCGCTGCAAGGACAAGAAGCGCAGCATCATGATGAAGCAGCTGCAGCAGCAGCAGCCCAATGACAAGACCAACATCCAGGGGATGACAGGAACTCCCATGGTGGCCGCCAGTCCCGAGAGGCACGACGGTGGCTTGCAGGCCAACCCCGTGGAGGTGCAGAGTTACCAGCCACCGTGGAAAGTACTGAGCGACTTCGCTTTGCAGAGTGACATAGATCAGCCTGCTTTTCAGCAACTGGTCAATTTCTCCGAGGGAGGACCGGGCTCGAACTCCACCGGCAGCGAAGTGGCCTCCATGTCCTCGCAGCTCCCGGACACCCCCAACAGCATGGTGGCCAGCCCCATCGAGGCCTGAGAACACTCACGCAGATGCATTTTTTTCCCTGTTGGAGACAGTGGGCGCCCATCCCGTTGAACTCCGAAACACGAGTATTTAACGACCCAGTCCATGGAAACTGAATTGAGGAAATGAATGCTCCATGAAATGCACGAAGTCTGTTTTAATGACAAGGTAATATGGTAGCAACACTGTGAAGACAATCATGGGATTTTACTAGAATGAAAACAAACAACAAAGCAAAACCCGAACCCAACACTCACTATCCAGTGACCTTAGGAGGACTGAGGAAAAAAAAAAAGACGTTTTTAAAACGTAGAGGATTTATATTCAAGGATCTCAAAAAAAAAAAAAAAAAAAGCGCGCTTTCATTTCACTGCCCATCTAGAGAGAAGCAGATGTAGCGATGTTTCTAGTCCGCCCGGCTCTGAATGGTGCTGTTTCTATGTTGGTCCCCGGCTTTGCCAAACAGGAGCCGCAGGCGGAGCGGCTGAAAGGCCCTTTCAGGAGAGGGCGCTGGTCCGCGAGGTTTCCAGTTGACTTAACAAGGGGTTAATTGAAAGCCTGGGTTTCTTAGCATGTCCCTTTATTTTTTTTCCTTTGGCCCCTTCTCCCCCGCCTCCTCTTTTTTTGAGATCCATCCTCTATCAAGAAGTCTGAAGCGACTTTAAAGGTTTTTGAATCCAGATTTAAAAACCGACTTATAAAGCATTGCAACAAGGTTACCTCTATTTTGCCACAAGCGTCTCGGGATTGTGTTTGACTCTCCTGTCTGTCCAAGAACTTTCCCCCCAAAGATGTGTATAGTTATCGGTTAAAATGACTGTTTCTCTCTCTCTCTCTCTCTCTCTCTCTCTCTCTCTCTCTCTCTCTCTCTCTCTCTCTCTCGAAATAAAGAGGAAAAGAAAAAGGAAACTTTTTTTTGTTTGCTCTTGCATTGCAAAAGAATTATAAAGTAATTTATTATTTATTGTCGGAAGACTTGCCACTTTTCATGTCATTTGACATTATTTTTTTGTTTGCTGAAGTAAAAAAAAGAAAGAAGACAAAGGTTGTACCATGGTCTTTGAATTATATGTCGACTTCTATGTGTTTTGTCATTTTTTTTTCCTTAAATATGTGAAAATCAAAGCGCCATATGTAGGATTATATCTTCAGGACTATTTCACTAATAAACGTTTGGCATAGATAAATTAAAAAAAAAAAAAAAAAAAAAATTTATCGCCGAAACCGGTTTGGCTCAGTGGATGGAGCGTTGGCCTGCGGACTGAAGGGTCCCGGGTTCGATTCCGGTCAGGGGCATGTACCTGTGTTGCGGGCACATCCCCAGTAGGTGTGCAGGAGGCAGCTGATCGATGTTTCTCTCTCATCGATGTTTCTAGCTCTCTATCTCTCTCCCTTCCTCTCTGTAAAAAATCAATAAAAATATATTAAAAAAAAATCAATTTATCAAATTATTATTCCATGCCAAAGAAAAATACATTTTCTTTAGTGAAAAGGAAGGGATACTTAGAAGTATTCTTGAGATATTTTAAAGTATCACAGTATCACTTTTAGATTAGAGTTCTATAATTCATTTAGAGTCAAAGAAAAAAGAGCAGGGGTAATAATAATAATAATATGAAAACTAATAGGGTTTTGATCATCTAAATGCAAATACCTTTTGAAAAAGTTAATATTTTGCAATACTATTCTATTTAACCCCTTTTCTACAATACCTGACTTTGGGTAAATTAAGTCTCCATTTACTTATGTGTAAACTAAGTATCCATAATACAAAAATAGGTATGTAATGAAACATTTGATGAGATAAGATGCATAAAGAACTGAGCACTATATCACCATATTTTACTGATAGTAAATCATAAAATAGGCATTATGATTATTGGAAATGTTAACAGACATACATAGATATTGAAGTATGGTAACAACCATCTATAGTTTAACCCTGCTGTTTGGCTTATGTACCTATTTGCTTTGTTTAACAATGGACAGGTTATTTTGATTTTCTGAATTATATAAATCATCCCATTCGATTAAATGCCTTATTAATTGTAATGTGAATATCCCATGGGTTGGGGTCATACTGGTCTTAGAGAGCACATTCTTCTGTACCTGGGAAACAGGACAGCTCAATTATCCTAAATTGTTTTAATGGCCACAGATAATGCGTTCCAGCTGACTCAGTGGTCCCGAGACCAGGACAGCGCAATTACTCTAAATTGCCTCGATGGCTCTAGATCAGCCCTGGGCAAACTATGGCCCACGGGCCGGGACCAGCCCGTTTGAAATTAATAAAATTAAAAAAAAAAAAAAAGACTGTACCCTTTTATGTAATGATGTTTACTTTGAATTTATATTATTTCCCAGAAACACTCCATCCATGCTTTTGTTCTGGCCCTCTGGTCCAGTTTAAGAACCCACTGTGGCCCTTGAGTCAAAAAGTTTGCCCATCCCTGCTCTAGATAATGAATTCGTGACAACTCAGTGGTCTCGAGACCCGAGGGCTCTAGATAATGTGTTTCTATCAACTCAGCGATCCGGAGACCCAAAACTGTAATTTAGATAACATGCCTAAGTTTAACCCAGGTTACCCAAGGGCTCTAGATAATGTGTTTATAACATGCTGTTTCTGCTTCTGTAAACTGCTTTTTTGCAAACTAGGTTCCTCATTCCAGGCCTGAGGGCTCTAGATAATGTATTTCTGTCAATTCAGTGACCCCGAGACCCAAAACTATAATTAACATGCTTAATTCTGCTTCTGTAATCTGCTTTTTGCGAGCCAGGTTCCTCATTCCAAACCCTGGGATGTAATCAATACCTTTGTGATGCCGAAACCGGTTTGGCTCGGTGGATAGAGCGTCGGCCTGCGGACTGAAAGGTCCCAGGTTCGATTCCGGTCAAGGGCATGTACCTTGGTTTCGGGCACATGTCCAGTGGGGAGTGTGCAGGAGGCAGCTGGTCGATGTTTCTCTCTCATCGATGTTTCTAACTCTCTATCTCTCTCCTTTCCTCTCCGTAAAAACTCAATAAAATATATTTAAAAAAAAAAAAGTATTCATTTAGAAAAAAAAAAAAAAAAAAAAAAAAAAAAAAATACCTTTGTGATTTTTTGCCTATATAACCTTGGAGCTGCAACCATCTTGTTACTATGAGATTTGGGGACTGGCCCCTCATAGTCCTGGATTGCAATAAATGTGACTCTTTAATTCGATTTCTTGAGGCATCCTTCTGTGATTTGTGGGGTGCATTACAACAATATATACTGTAAAAGTACAATTTTAACATGGTGATATAAAGGTGTAAATATCAATTTTCATTAATAATGCAATAAAATACATTTAAAGATAGTAATTATGAAGAGAAATATAGATGTAGCTACATATTTATTAAGATGATGGTTATAATGAACATTGAGTCAATACATAACATGTATGTGATTATGAATCTCAAGAAAAATTTTATAGGTAACTAATATTGCTCATTTGTTCAGAAAAAAGAACTAATTTTAATAAAATTAGGCTTTGTGGTTTAAATTATCTAGATTCCTACTTGAGATATAACCTGAAAAACTGAGCTTCTCAGCATCTGTGTTATCACTTCTGCTGTGGGTGTCATAATGACAGTTTATACTTCAACATGGGATAAATGCCCAGACATGAGTCAAAAGATACATTTATTTTGCATGAAAGCTTATTATCAGTGGTGGGGGAAAAATTGTTTGAGTTTGGCTTCCAAAATTTAATTTTACATGTATCAGTGAATTTTTCACTTAAAAATATTACCTAAAATAGTTTGCTTCAATTCTCAGAATCTCAATTTCTACCTGCAAAACATTATGGCAATTATGGAAAAACAAATTCTATGCTGATCACAATTGACCTGATAATGAAGCAAATAGTGGGTAGGAAATGACTTCAAATTAACAAAGGTAAAAATATTCACACTGTTATCTCATATATCATGAGAAAAGTAATGTATCCACTTAATAAATTATACTTGATGAAATCAATGACAGAATAGTGTTGTGCCCAGATTTCATGATTCCCAAGAACCCACAGGGAGCCAGCAAGTCTGATGCAAAAGCAAAGAGTCATTCATTTCAAACCTAGGTTTGGCTCCCCTGCCACACTCACCGATGCAACGGTAAGCTCCAGTGGCCGAGAGAGAAAAAACTCTGTGTGGAGAGAGGTTTTATAGGGGTTTGGGGTAAGGGGAGGAGAAAGGACTGTGGGCCCTGCCGATTGGCCAGGCGGGAGTACACAGGATGTGGTCATAGTGATGGCGTGCACTTCCCTTGACTATCTTCCGGGAAGAAGCTTGCTGAGCACATGGCCAAGTTAAGATGAAGGGCATAGCCCTTACCCTGGGGCAAGGTGGAGGGCGTAGCCCTTACCCTGGGGCAAGGTGGAGGGCGTAGTCCTCGCCCTTTCAATAGCAAAAGTTTGTTATAATAGCAAAATCTGAAGTTTTTTTCATTAACTTAAAACTGATCATATAGAAAGTAAATTTCTTTCAATTCATCAGGAGTATTGAATGGAAAAGCTTGATGTATATGTGGGAAATAGTAAATTGGTATGTGCGCCATTTTCTTTGCAGTTACAGTATGAAACAGCACAGGACTCAGCACCAATAAGATTATTCTAGAAAAATTTTTCTTCCTATTTTGAAAAAAATGCTCCAATAAATTTTGAATGTTTATGGAAAATAATAAACAAGTATTTATAATTTTTTGCATTAGCAGTGTACCATTTGTTACTTATTAAATATTATTAAATTAACAACTTTATGAATTGGGGTGACCTATAACTTTTTTCCATTATATTTGAATGGGAAAGAGTGTATGTGCCTGATTCTCTGAATAGCTCTTCTCTAGGGGGTATTTGTTTTCCATTTTCTGATTCATTAATATAATTGTGAATTGATTTGACTGATAATACTGTTTGATTTGACTGATAATCTTGGTAATTAAAATCTCAGTAGTTGTTGTTTCAATACATGTGTGATAAAATTCAATTCACTTAAGGTTCCTTCACATAGTTCATAGTTTGTTTCTTTGCCTCTTAGGAACGTTTTAAATTATAGAAGTTAAGAAAATCATTTTAAAGCTTATTTTTTAAGTTGTAACATTTTTGGCCATTTAAAAGTTGTGAAAGATAATTTTGAAAAAAAAAAATGACTACAATGGAAGAGATCTATATTTCACTAAAATCAATTTATAATTGAGCAAAAAGAGACTTATTTATTTTTTATTGTTGTTTGTTTTTCTTATTATATTTTGAATAAATGAAAGGATTATGAGAAGTTTGAGACAACATGATTGTTTTTTACATAGGGAGGTGTACATTTCTTAATTCTCTATAAAATCATCTATGTCCATAATTTTTTTAAAATATATTTTATTGATTTTTTAAAGAGAGGAAGGGAGAGAGATAGAGAGTTAGAAACATCGATGAGAGAGAAACATCGATCAGCTGCCTCCTGCGCATCTCCTACTGGGGATGTGCCCACAACCCAGGTACATGCCCTTGACCAGAATCGAACCTGGGACCTTTCAGTCTGCAGGCCGACGCTCTATCCACTGAGCCAAACCGGTTTTGGCTATGTCCATAATTTTGAACAGGGATCAACATTTAGAAAATTAAAACCTATTTTTATTCATACAGTGTTAGTGTCAGAAGGAATATTTCCATCTTCTCATAGCCCTGATGTGGAAATTGAGATCCAATGAAATTAAGTAACCTATCCAGATCAAACACTAAATTAATTTAATAATCAAACACTAAATTAATTTATAAGAATCCAAATAAACTCACACACCATTGCATCTGCTAACCTACCAATTTCTGCTCACATATATTTTTACTTTTTACCTGTTGACATAGAAAATTTTCAAATCTCTTTTTTATAGCAGTCTATCCATTGTGCATAAAATTTTACATATGCTAGTACTTCCAAAGAAAATATTCCAATCATTTTTTCTTATATCATCAAATTTTCTAGATTATACCTGAGTATATACAAACATGTTTGACTCTGCTCCCCCAGTTTGGCTTTTATCAATTTATTAACTCTCAGCTCCAGAATCATCCATTTTGACTCTGTGAAAATGGACCCAAGCCCTTTAAATTTTTTTTTTTTTTTCTTTACCAGCTGGCACTATGGTAAACTTTGTAGAGGGCTCTGGATAGACACTGTGGGAGGAAAAAGTTTGCTTTCCATTTTCTCATGTTTGCTTGACTTATCTTGTCAAAGTCACCTATGACCTTTATGTTGTGGAATAAAAAAAATCAATTATTGGGCATCATTCTATTCGACCTCTCGGCAGCATTTGGTATAGCTGATCACTCACTCTTCTGTGATGATTTATTCCCTGAAATTCCAGAACATCAAGCAAGCTCCCTGGGTGTTTTACACTCTTTGAGTAGTTTCTCCATTTTGGTCACTAGCATTTTTTTCTTTGAAATGTTTCAATGACCCAGAACATCATTCTCAGTTTTTTCCCCTTACTTACCTATACTCATTTCTTTGATGATACCATCTCATATCATGTCTTTAAATTATATCTAATGCCAACAACTTCTTAATTTGTACGTATATCCTGGCCATACCTACAAAGCTCCTGAATTATGCATTTAATGCCTACTCAACATCTCCACTTAGAGGCCTCACAGAAATCTTAAAAAGTCAGTGTTCTGCTGGGAGCCGGTCCATCCTTGCTGTTTCAAAGGACCTGACATATATGGCATACTGTTCTTAATATGTTTGCTCACCTTCTTGGCACTATGTGTTTTAACCAAGGTCTCTGAGAAAGGTTGTTTCCCCAGGTAGGGATTTTCCCCTGAAGCTAGGGAGGGAATAAACCCCTCAACTAAGTGCCAGGCGGGTAATTAATCACTTTAACTATGAACAATCATGCTTAAGCTACATAATCTTTACTCCCTGGAATGGAGATAAGAAACGCCCTAACCTTTGTAATAGAGATTGATAGGATTGAATCAACTGGTATAAATACAGATGTAACAAGACAGCAAGACTCAGAACTTAGAATACAGAGCTTAGAACACAGAACTAAGAGGCACAGAACCTACACAGAACGTTCTCTAGAGACAGAAGAACTTCGCTGGAGAGAACATGGCAAAAGATCCTGGACAGAAACTGGCCTCAGAACCTAGAGACAGAACCTAGCGAGAGAACATGGCAAAAGATCCTGGACTGAACCTGACTACAGAAATTGGCAAGAGAACCTGACTAGAACCTGGTGACTGAACCTGGCTGGAGAACCTGGATAGAACCTGGCTGGAGAACCTAGCAAGGGAACATGGCTACAGAACCTGGCTGGAGAACCTGGAGAACCTAGCAAGAGAACATGGACACAGAACCTGGCTGGAGATCCTAACCAGAACTTCGCTGGAGATCCAGAGCAGAACTTCGCTGGAGATCCAGACCAGAACTTGGCTGGAGATCCTGGCTAGAGATCCTGGCTAGGCTGCTGATCAACTGAACGATGTCTCTGTGTCATTCCTTCTTCGCCGACTCCATCCACACCTTTGGGGACCCCTGGACCTGCTGGGGTTGGACTCCGGCAAGTGTTCCATAGCATCCTTCCTCATTGGGGTTCACACCAAAAAATGTGGAATTTCTATGATTCATCTATTTCTCATTTTCTCATCTAGCACGCTCTACTTTAAGATATACCTAGAACACAGACATTTCTCACCATCTTCATTGCTACTACCTCATTATCCTCATCTGACCCCTTAAAAAAATCTCTCACCTATATATTTCTGTCACCTAATAACTAATTTCCATTTTCTACTCTTGTTTTCCTCAAGATATTTTCAACATAGAAACTACAGAATGCATTTAATTGTGTACCTTAAATCAGACAGACCCTCCTATGCTTAACACACTGCAATGGCTTCTATTGCACACCAAGGAAATTCCAAAGTTCTCACAGTGGTTTCCCAGATGTTAATGATTTGCATCCTCACCTTCCCTGAATTTTAACAACTCACTGTTTGTATCACTCTGCAGGCCACCTTACTGATCCTCAAAGAATAAGCAAAAATATTTTATAAAAACAGCAATGTGGGCACTGGATGCAGGAACAAATGCATTTTATCTATATACCCTTAAAATTACTTATAAAAATAAAAGAACAATTATGTAATTAGACCAATTAAATTTCCTCTACTAAGGCTTTAGCTCTGAGATTTTCCCAAAGCTTAAGAGTATTCTTAAGTCTAAGGATCCTATTTTAAGCCCTAGATTTCATCTTTATATACTCCACTCACTAAAATATTAAAGTAGCTTCAAGAGTTATTTCAAAATTTACTGAATCCTAAATGCAAATCACTGGAAAGGTTTAATGATACAAACAGCTTTTGCTTTATTCCAAATGTTCTGCAATTTTTCTTAGTCCTCTTACAAATATTGTATCCTATTTTAATTTTATCATTCTTATTAAAGTAAGCATGAATAAAATATAAAATTATCTTTAATGTTTAATTGAGAAAAATAATTGTTTTTGCACTGTGTGGCCTCTTGGTAAATACTATGTAATATTTACAAAAGTGCTTATGATCTGTTTTAGTATTTAAATTCAGTTTTATTCTCTTCATAAAATGTAATTTGTCTTCTGATTCATTATGCTAGCAATGCAAGTGAAACGATTTTCTTACAGCCAACTTATTTTAAATGACCACTGACAAGTATGACAGTGATTTTGATAAAATTATGTTTTATGAATATATCTAATGGAACAAAGAGATGAGAAATTATATCCTATTCAAGCTTGCCTTCCCATTATCCATTCAATAAAAGATTTTTAGTAAAGTCTGAATCATATTCTGATACCTCTTTATAAGAGTGTTCCCACTGTTAGCTTCATAGTTTAAACTGTTTTAGAGCTTCCTCACATAGTCCAAGCAGATAAGACGTCAACAGAGAGTTAAAATAAATGAAGCTAAAATTCCCAAGACCTAGCATAAACTTTTAATTGGTTGATTTAGCAAAAACTTACTGAGTACAGACTATGCTATGAACTTTGTGCAGAAAAGGCCTTCAAGTCTGGTTTTCTGAAACATATCGTTATGAAGAAAGAGATAAAAACAAACTACAACTAAGCAAAAAACAAAAACAAAAAACAAAACAGTGGGTGACAGTGCTAAGAACAGGACACATTTAAGGTGAGACATATTTAATAAAAAAATTGGTTATGCTATGATAAGGGTGAACACCTTCTACATAGGGAGGCAGCAGAAAAGGAGAGTGGTGGGCAGCTCTACCCAGGAGGTAGGAGTGCATAACCACTGACATTGTTTACAACTGCCAAGGTCTAGGAAAAATAAGAGCAGACTGACTTCTGTGGTTTGTTTTTTTTAAAATTATTGTCTTTAATTAACTATCAATTATACCTCCCTCATCATTACGTGCTCCTGAGAAAATAGTTCAACCAACTCCACCATCTTTTCTTGGCATGCCTGTTTCTAGTCCCCAGAATCAGCTGGAACAGGATACTATAGAAGAAATAAAACTAAATTGCTCAAGAAACAGAAAAAACGATGTGCCTGTAGGATCCTGAGAACTGGTAGAAAATGAGCTCAGATGAGTAGTCGTGGGAGAGCTGAGGAAGGGCATGTAGGACAGGGATATTAGGATTTTGTCCTCAGTGTATACATCTTAAAAGTTTGAGAGAAATTGAACCATACTGGTTGCTAAATGGAAATCATTGTAATGGTTAAGCATAAAAGAATAATAACTATTTAAATGGTGCAGAAGAAAGATGGTGGTGGTTTCTTTTAGGATGTGGCTGAAGACATGTTAAGTAGAAAGATTCCAGATATGGTTTGGAATACAGCCAAAGGACTTTCAAGGAAATGAATTTAACGTTAAAGGCAATAAAAAGTGGATAATTACAAATGATTCTAGGATTTTGACCTGAGCAACTAGACAGTTGGTAATGATATTTACTGAAGTGATAGGAAAGAATCTTGGGACTTTGAAATCTCCCATTTCGGACATGGGGAGTGTATATAGCTATTTAATATTCGATTGGAGATGTCATGTAGCTAATTGGGTATTTGAATCTATCTTTGAAGAAAAGTTTGGGGCTAGAGATATAAATTCAGAATTGGTAATTGACTCCTATATAGTATTTCAAAACACAGAAATAAATGTGAATCTCTATGCAGCAAAAACTGTGTCCTGGACATTGCAACATTACAGAGTAGAAATAATTAGCTATGACAATTGAGTAAGAGTGGCCAGATCAATTGTGTCAAATGCTGCTGAGACGCCAAGTAAGATGAAAATAAGTGAGAAGGGGAAAATGACAGCATGGAGGATTTGGCTGACCTTTATCACTTCAAAGGACTGACTATAGGAGGTTGAAGAGAGAATGATGAATAAACAGATTTAATGACTACAAACAATAACTGTATATTTTTCTGGAAAATAGAACAGATAATTGGAGCAGTTGCCACAAAGGAATACAAAGAATTTTGTTTTAAGATGCCTAAAAAAACACACATCTTTGTAAGTTAATTGGAATAATCCAATCTGAAATAAAATTGATAATGTAAATATGGACACTTGGAATACTGCAGCAAAAATAAGACTTTCACATGAGATTTCAATTTCAATTTCTACTCTCTTTGCTTCACCACAGAGAATAATGTATATGTATACATTTATACATGTGCATATTTTTTTTTACATTAAAAGCCTGTTGACTTAAAACTTGTTGAAATAAATACCTCGTGTGTTTTTTAATGTTGAAACCTGAACTGTGAACATCATAGTTAAATAACCATTAATACAAATGGTATTTAAGAAAATTTTTGTAAGACTTTAGAAGCATATATTACCTATAAATTTATGTTTTAAAGCCACTGTTTAAGTTTCTTAAGGGAAGAGTAAAATTACTCCATAATTTTTAAAAACTCTTACAGTTGTTTTGTGAAGATTATCAATTTGATGATAGCCTGATATCATTCATAAATAAGGCAACCAGCAAACCAGGGAAAAATCAGAACAAAAAACAAAATAAAAAAATAACAAAGACTGAAGATGGATTGTGTTAATGTTTGAGTAATTGATTTTCCCTTATTCATTTGTAAGAGTTAAGAGGTGTCCATCAGCGGATGACTGGATAAAACAGCTATGGTACATTTACACAGTAGAATACTACTTGGCTATAAAAAGGAAGAAAATTTTACCCCGTGTGACAGAATCAATGGACCTGGCGAACATTATGCTAACTGAAATAAGCCAGTCAGAGAAAGACAAATACCATATGATTTTACATATGTGGAATCTAATAAATAAAAGAAACTACAAAATAGCGTCATACAGAACAGACTGACAATTGTCATAGAGGAGGGGAGTTGCAGAACTGGTTGAAATGGTGAAGGAATTAAGAGGGGAAAAAAACACCAAAAAAACTCATAGACACAGACAACTCACTTTGTTTATCACTGTTGTCAATTAAAATCCTCAATCTGTACCAAAATTTACATCTTCATTATATTGTTCTATATCAAATTAACATAATTTATATACTATAATAATATGTTAATGTGTAAATAATAAGAAATATCAGAGATTTTCTCTTGTGACCTTCAGAAATAACCAAACACACATAATGGGCCTAATAATAATAGACATGAAAATGCAGATTGTGGGAAATGGCTGAACTGAAATCTGCCTAAGTCAAGCTGGTCAGTTGCTTCGTGAGATAAGACTGTTACTGTATCTAAATTTATTCTTTGTCTCTAATCAATCTTTTAACATGTTTCCTTTGTTTTTGAATTCTCTGTCTTTATTTTAATTTTTTTTGAACTGGAGAAAATATTCCATGCATTTGCTGAATAGAAACTCATAGTTGTAAATTTATTTATAGGCTATTTAATTTAATTTTACCCTAAAAGCATGTATTTTCTCTTTCTTCCTCTGTTTCTCTTTTCTTAAACATTTCTAAATTTTTGTCTTTCTTACTCTTGCCTCTGTCAGTTCTTTGTTATGTTTTGCTTAACAATATCATAAGCTACTCACAACTGGTCTTCCAAATATTGTTCTCTTACTTTCCTGAAAGTTATCTTTACCTCTATAAAAGTTATGTTACAAAAACAAAAGCCCAATTCTTTTCTTGACTCCTTTAATACACCCTTTGCAAAATAAACCCTTACCTCACTAGAAAAATCCAGGCTCTAACTCCTTTAAATAATGTTGGCATTTTAACATACAATATTGTGTTTTCTTATAACAATTAAATATTATATAATTATTAATAATTACATATTATAATATATAATTACAGGTATAATATAATTACACAAATAGAGTGTATACCAACAAATCACTTAAAGATTGTAAAAGACCTATATATTAAGTACTGTAAGATTTAAAGACAAAACCTTATTTAATGATTCCAGGATCAAGGCAAAAGGGTTCCTTGATTATCATAATGACTTTTCTTAAGGGTCTTAACATATTTTGCAACTTTGAAAGTTTGTGTAAAAAGCTGAGAAATCCTAGATTCTATTAAACTCTCTTTTTACCCTGGTTGGACATTGCTGTAAATATGAAGCCAACCACAGAAATAAATACTGAACTCTCTTGCCAGCAGTGGAAAAAGCACACATTGGTTTCATATACAGGGTGTGGCAAAAGGAGGTCTACAGTTGTTCAAATGGAAAATAATGCAAAACTGACAAATAAGAATAAAAAAATAAACTCTGTGTTTTGCATACTCACAACTATAAACCCACTCTTCTCCCACCCTGTATAAATAGAGAAAAATCTGAGCTCTACACCTAGGTAGGAAGAAGGCTATCATCCTGAGTCTCACTAACTTCATCTGTCAAATAGTAACAATAATATTCAATTCAAGAAGATATTATAGAAGTTAAATGAGATAAACTAAATGCTTTATGTTTTTGTAACTAATAAAGTAAATGTGTATGTTCATTCCTGTACCCCTGCTCTTCTTTCTTTTCCAGCTTTTAATGGGGACCTTCAGAACTGCTGTATTCAGGACATTTGTATGAGCTTCCAATTTAGAGAGCAAACAGGTGAACAACAGGAACTCACAGAAGAACTGTCTCTGTGCATGCTCCTATCTGGCTAGGCAGGTTTGCAGAAAAACTGCATTTTTCCACTAGGTCTATGGCCCTTGAAAAACCTCTTTGGAACTGTTTTCCCCTCTGTACAACATAACTAAGATTAATATTACAGCTGTGTTTTTAAGATTAGAAATATTGTATGAAAAATACCTATAATGACGTGCAATTCATAAATAGTAATCATGGAAGCAATAGCTCCGCCTATAACCAAGGACATTTTATGAAAAGAAAATGTGTTTTACTCTTTCTTCTTGTACGTTTGTTGTTTGAAAGTATATATAAAGTTATATTTGTAATACCCCCATTTGAGAGCTGAGGAAAGAAAAATTGACTAGGTGCTATGTTTGTGTTTTTTGGAAGTTATATAAGAGTTACCTTAAAAGCCTTTTATTCATTACACAGAAACAAAGTAATATTTTATTTTATAAAATAAATAAATATATTTACCAAGTAAGATACAGCAGCTGAACCAATAAGAATACAAACTGCATATGTAATGTGTAGTCTTAGCACAAATAAGCCAGTAAGATGCTCATGTTGTTCTGATGTAATAGTTGAGATGAGATGGACAGGTAGGAGCATCTTCCATTTTTAGGACAAAATATTGGGGGAAGAGGGTATAAAGGAAAGGCATTTCATGAAAAGATGAAGCACTGGTTACATTCTTGGCCTCCTCTGGTGTGTGTCCTACTATTTAATAGAATTTTTGAGCACCAGTTTAACACCTAGCTTCTCACATTTCAACAGACACCAATTTTTACAGCATCTATGGGACTTAGACCTATGACCCATGGCCCATCATTCTTCCACCATCAAATCTATTTTTAAAAAGTATTTGATTAAAACTAAAACCAAAAATGTGAATAAATAATGGTAAGGAGAGTCATAAAACTTAGCTTGGCAAATGTGCCTTCAAATGTGTCTTTAAAAGTGATTTTTAACAGTTTAATATTATTATTATTTTTCATGTTTCTTTGAACATAAGATTTTTCAGTGAATTGTAGCTATTAAAGAAGCATCACACTTACCTGTGGTGGAAGCAGGGGCAGTCTTATAAAGGCGAGAAGCATACTCAAGTCATTGCATCTTCTCTGCATGTCATACTTCACCCACATCATTAATGCATGGAAGATGGTTTCTTCATCAGGAACATTTACATCATCACTGGCCAGGAGTTTATGGAGCTCCTCAGCTGGAAGCAGTAAAAACTCTTGATTTCTTATAACTTCCATTATGTTTTCCTGCAGAGAGAAAACAAGAAAACATCTTGGCATAAATTTGGTTTCACTTTTATTGAGCTAGCAAAGCATTTCAAAAAGAAATGAGAAAAGTAGTCAATAACCTTTGTTCTCATTATAACATAATCCTTGAGAATTAATCCTTCAGAAACTAGAAGCTGTTAAGATGAAAGCATTGTTATTGTAATTGAAGTGTAAATGTAACCAAGACAGCACAGATCTTGTAATAACAGGGGGATTATAATGTGGAGCTTTGTTATGCAGGCAGAATGTACTAAGTGATTAAATGTTTAAGTTTTAAGTGGACTGCTCTGTAAGATTTGGTGAATATGAAAAGAGTAGCATTTCAAAATTTTTAAAGCTTGACAGACAACTTATACATGGATCAGAAAGTGGGAATAAAACTAGAAAGAGAAGTAACACATACAATACATCACTGTATATTCAGAAGGGAATAAAACAGCACAGATAGTCCATAGAAGTCACAAAATCTCATACATTCCACCCTTTTAGTGTCTTTTGTACTTCCTTCTCATGACAATTTCTCTAGCTTAATTCAGATTCCTGTTAATTTTCTTCCAGATTACTGCAATCACCTTCTAATTACTGTGCTTGACTCTATTCTTAGCTTTTCTATTGTATCCTCCAGAATACTACTAAAATAATATTTCTAAAATATAAATTATCTCATGACATTCCTCTAAAGTTTTTGTGTGGTTTAGTTTCATTTGTTCTCCTCTTGTCTTTGGTTCCAATCTCTTGGGTGGCCACACTGGTTCCTTATGATCTCACCTCTTCCTAATTCGAAGACATCATTTTCTACCTTATCTGCATTTCAGTCACACAAATTACTGTTTCCCTTTGCTATGCTGTTTGACATATCCTTCCTCACTCAATCTATTACTTAAAATTACTTTATCGGTTTTGTTTTCCTAGTTTTTCTTTTTTTAAGACTTAATTCAAAAGCTACCTAGTATCTAAGTGCTTCTTGAGCCCTCTCCTCACTCCCATTTGTCCTGACCACCCCGTCCACTACATGCATGTACAGTGCATGGTGTTCATATCTCTAAGGCAACAGTTAGCCAGTCGTAGCCTCATTTTTGGTGCACTTGGGGGACTTAACACAAACATTAAGCTCCTTGAGAAAAAAACCCTGCAAAGATGAGCAGTACATAGTTATTGAAAAATGTATCATTTTTGTAGAGGAAAAATAAAATATTGGAAATAGTTTAGAACAGTGCAGTGGTTTTCAAACACTTTGTAAAAACTAGTGGTCAAAAAAACTGTCTTACATTTAGCAGAGAGGCCTCTGTGGCTGAGATATGGATACAGATAGTGGAAGCCTGACTGGCCTTCTCTTTTGTCCTCCCCTCTCCCTCTCCTCCTCCATATGTCTCCTGAGATATCTCCAAGGAAGCTATAACTACGGCTTCTTGGTTTAAAAGCCACATTTATTGTAAAAATCTCAATAGGGTGCTTATTTTGGAAAAACAAACAAACAAACAAACAAACCTTGAAATGGAGGGAGTAAATCTCTTCCAAAAATGACATTGTGACTACTCTGAAACAGTAGAAGATTCGGCAAGTGTTCATTAATCTGTAGGTCAGGGCAGATTCAAACCTATTTTCTTAAGTGAGACCTGACCCATGTCATGAGTTTATCACTGGAATTGAATCCCAGGCTTGATGGGCCTTCAGTTTTCACAAGACAATGTCAACTTTTCATTTTTTTTCAGGTCATCTGTCATATTTATTTACATTTTATTGACATCACAGATTAGCTGATTTCCTGGGAACTGTTTTGTCTCCTGTGTTTCCTATGTGCCTAATACAGTGCTGTGTAAATTATAGATGCCTGATGCCTATTTACTGAGTGAACCAAATAAGTGTTCTGAGACTTAAAGCCACCAAGTTTCTCTAAAGAGCTACAATAAGGTAAAGATGTTTTTGAAGAATGTTTGATAGATGTTTTTGTCCACCTGTTTTCTCAGTTATTTAAAAATCTATGTCTCTATGAAACTACACACAGAATTGTATAGCTAGACCATTAGTACCAGTACATAGTGAGGGATATCATAAAAAAGCAGCTCTGTGAAACTTAGTGGTGTCTATCATAAAGATATTGTTCAAGGCATATTTCATTATATTTTACAGTGTCCTTTTTATGATGGCCCTTGGGAGAAATTTCTTTCAGGTTTTAGTAGTAGGAATAATTGCACTTCTCTTGAGTAAATTGGTTTGCTTTTATCATGGGTGTTGTAAGTTATGAATTGATCAGATTTCTTTTTTTATTTGGCCTCCGGAAAACTGAGAGTCCAACTGGGATGTATCTGATAGGAAGGCTATAGCTTTTTATAGTTTGATTTCTTTTTAAGACAGCTCTGATAATGGTTTTGTTTTATATCACTACAGCAGATTTTCTTTTTCTTTTATTCTTATATCTAATTTAAAGAGATTTCTATAATTTTGTACCTTTGTGAGTCACACTAAATCTTCTAAAAACAAGTAATGTTTGTAAAAACTTCTAGGAGTAAACTGGAAATGAGGCACTACAGTCAGATAATATTGGATCTCACATTTGCCCATATATTATGTTGTTTATCATTTTTATTTTTTTAGTTCAAGAGTTCTCTTTATTTTTTCCATCAAGTCTTCTTTTAATGAAAACATGTCTAATATTTTTCTTTCTTTTTTTTTTTTTTTTTTTTTTTTTTTACAATCTAGCTCTGGAAATTGTTTCAGTTTCATCACGTTTTATTCCGTAAAGAAGAAAAAATATCAATGCACACTGATTTCCACTGCTGGAGCACCTTCTCTAGCTCTGTTTTCTGAGAACAAATGATGAGAAACATCAAAACTTGTTGGCTTGTTTACCTTCTGTGGAGAGTGGCTATAGGTTTGGACAGGTTCAAGCCTCAGACTAATGAGGGAGCACGGTCCTCTCATGGCAAAGCCACGTGCAGGCCCCATCTTGGAGGGCAAAGCTCTCCCAGCACAATTATAGTCAAAGGCTATGGTTGTAAGCTTGGCCTTATGGTCCGAACCTGTGGTCTCAGGTGGCCGAGTAATGTAGGCTGCAGGAGGTGCAGCAAGTGCTGCCAAAACAAAGCTTGATAGAGTTCTCAGGTGCATGTAATTAAGTAGCTTCAAAACTCGCATTAACATTATAAACAACTTGACCACCCCCTTACTTTGCCTTATGGGATCTGACTATAAAATAAAGACTAAGCTTGCAGGCTGTGGCATTGACTCTCCATCAGAGAACAGTGTCCCACCTGACCCCAACTGTATTCTCTTGTCTGTCTTCTTTAATCCTCCACTGTCCCTCCTCAGGTTCACCCCTGGCAGTGCTGGACGTGGTTCATCTTTTGTATAATACCTTTATTTTAAATCGATTCAAGTATTCATTCCACATAGATTTATAGAACTCTTAATGTGTGACCCTATATAATAAAAGCATAGTATGCAAATTGTCCCCTTGACCTGGAGTTGTCTGAGAGTTCGACCAGGGGGCAGGGCTGGCCGGGGAAAAGGAGGGAATACCCAGTTGGCAGCCGGCAGCTGCTAGGAACCCTACTAGTGCATGAATTTTATGCATTGAGCCTCTAGTCCTGGATAATTATAGTGAGTAGAAAAAAATGAATTAGCATCAAAAATCTTACTACACATGTGATATCTATATAACATGCAGTGCCTAGAAAATGATTGTCATCAATTCTGTAAAGAACAGTTTTTTAAATGGACTTAGAATATTAGGTAGGCGTATAAATTAGAAAGTGGAAAATGTAAAGATATGTATTATTACCAGGGGAATGATATAAACAAGGGAGAATAGCAGATAATATAGTATAAAGTGCCATATTGGGTGTGTCAACCTGACTGAGAATGAACACAAAAATAGTGGAAAATAACATTGAAAGGGTAATTTAGACCATATAATAGCATAAATTTATTCTCAACTTTTATAGTCTCTCCACTAAATTGGAATATGTGTATACATACATCTTTTACATATAAATGGAAATATTATCAAGAGAGATTTTCGCACCAAATTTAATTTGCCACTACATAAGGCACAGTAATCTTTATTAATAGCATAAATAAAGACTAAATTCTGCATCTGTTTTTCCACTACATATTATAAAATAATTTTTCTAACTATATAAAACTTAGTTTTGTTTTATCTAAATAGAATTTTCTTATTTTTTTATTTTCTGAATTTGACTTAAACAATGATTAATAATTGTTTTAATAAGTCTGAATTGACTTACACAATTAATAATCTAATATTAATTTCCTCTGTATTAATTCTATTATTGTTGGTAATATATCAACACATAGCAATCATTTTTCTTTTTAAAAATGTTTTTTATTGATTTTAGAGAAAGAGGAATAGAGAGGGAGAGAGAGAGAGAGAGAAGCATCAATGTGAGAGGATCATTGCTTGGCAGCCTTCTGCATGTGCCCTGTTCCCTACTGGGGACCAAGCTTGCAACCTGGGCATGTGCCCCAACCAGGAATCAAACCAGCCACCTTTTGGTGCATGGGACAATGCTCAATCAATTGTGCCACATTGGCTATGGCATAATTCATTTGAAATTCCATTAGAAATTCACTATTTTAGATTATTTTAAAAGTTAGCTAACAATTAATGGTAACATCAGGCCAGCATATGTAAATCCCATTAATTACCATGGTTTAGTTATTGGTTATGTTTAACACATGGATAGTAAACTTTTGTAAAATATTTTATTAATGTTCAAATAACTTTAAACAGAAACTTTAATATTGTTTGCTTCATTAACAGCTACTACCAAAGCAACACACTATACACTATGATGGTTAACTCAAAGAAACCTCTCTGCCATGAAAGTCTACTGAGCTAAAATCTACTGTCTCACCATCTTGCCCATCGTGACCAGTGATCATTTAGAGGAGCCTCACACGCACTGTCCTAAGCATTATGATGAGAAGGCTAATCTTTCGCAGGCCACCACAGAATCTCTGGTTTTATTTGAAATCCACAGTGGTCATGGTATTTATTTAATTGTTCATTTAAAAGGTTATTGGTTAGAAAGAGCAATTCTTAGGAGGAACATCCTTTTAAAAAAAGAGCCCATCTGGTTTGGCTCGATGGTGGGCATCGGTCTCCGGACTGAAGGGTCCCAGGTTCGATTCCGGTCAAGGGCACATGCCTGGTTTGCGGGCTCAATCCCCAGAGTGGGGCGTGCAGGAGGAAGCCAATCAATGATTCTCTCTCATCATTGATGTTTCTATCTCTCTCTCCCTCTCCCTACCTCTCTAAAATAAACAACAATATATTTTTTTAAAAAAGAAAAACTGAAAGGAAGTCAGAGAATTTGCCACATTCTTTAGTTAAGGCTTAGATATGAAACATAAAGTTTTAGTCTAAAGTCATAGAATTATAAAATTATAATTCCTTAAGCATACCTTGCAAGAAAAGCTTTTAGAGTTTCTGATGCATGCATGATTCTACTGTTCTCAGGAGCAAGATTAAAACATGCATCTCTTAATTTCTAAAGCAGTGTCTTTTTCACTTCATCATGTACTAGATTGAATAGAGTGGCTCCTAAAAATTCATGTTCACTCAGAACATCGGAATATAACCTTATTTGGAAGTAGGATCATTGCAGATGTAATTAGTTAAGATAAGGCCATACTGGATGTGAATGGGCCCCAATCCAATGACCGGTGTGCTTTTAAGAGAGAAACTTATAGAGACACAGATATACCATGAGAAGATCATGAAGACAGAGCAGACACAGAGGATAGAGGCCATGCAAAAAGTGGAGGGATCAGAGACAAAAGCCATCCTGCTATAAGCAAAGAATACTAACGATCGCCAGGAATCCCCAGAAGATGGAAAAGGCAAGGAAGGGCTCTTCCCTCGAACTTTCAGTGAGAATCTGGCCCCGCTCACATCTAATTTCAGACTTTAAGCCTCTAGAACTATAAGAAAATAAATATATGTTGTTTTAAGCTACCAAATTTTTGGTACTTTGTTATGGCAACCCTTGGAAAATAATACATAACATAAAAAAAATTGAAAGATAGCTATGTTAAAACTATTGCATAAACCTAATTATTCCCAATATTTTAAATGACAATTTATAGGCTCTTTATTTTATATAATGATACCTTTTAGAAATATTAGGTTTCTCATGACCCAAAGGAGTATCTGGGACAGGAAAAAGTGGTCTATTCTCAGGGTCAGAGTCTCTTCAATTTATATTTTTTCCTATTGCCTCTAGAATTTAAAATTTCTAAAAATGCAGGATGGGGAAAGGCACCACTCCCAGTTATCCAGGGCTTCTTGTTACAGGTTCCTTCAACTTGCTACGCTAACAAGACTCTAACCTTTTCAGGTTAAAAGCAATTTTCCTGAGCTTTTGATTATCTGCCTTGCCTAAATTTTTAATCCTTGCATCAAAATTGCTGCCTGAACTCTTGAGCACTATCTCAGAGTTCAAAGAGAACAAGACTTATGAAGAGTCACACCTTGTTATTTTACATATGAGAATGCTGAGGCTTAGTGGGCTCAAACATAGTCACAGTGCCTGACTAGGAAGAGGAATCCAGTTTCATGTCCTATTACAATTACTGCCTTATCTAGCCTTTGATTAACTTCCCCTTCTGGTTCTCTCTCCATCTAGTTTGGACTTACTGTCTCTGGTTCCGGCAACATGTATGCACCCTGATTCTTGAGTGCTCTCCTGGACCCGTTTCCACCTCTTTCTTGGTATATCTGAGTTCCATAATGTGCCTTTACAACGGTTCTCAACCTGTGTCGAATGACCCTTTCACAGGGGTCGCCTAAGACCATCCTGCATATCAGATATTTACATTACGATTCATAACAGTAGCAACATTACAGTTATGAAGTAGCAACGAAAATAATTTTACAGTTGGGTCACAACATGAGAACTGTATTCAAAGGGCCAGAAGGTTGAGAACCACTGCTTTATGATTATGAAGTGTCAATAGATTATAATTGGCATGGGGAGTTGGCCAGGATTTAGATCCCAACCCTGCTACCCACTGGCTGTGTGATTAGGAGGTTGGGTTCTTTATCTGAAAATGGGAATAAAAAACAGTATCCACCTTAAAACACTGTTGTGAGGCTTAAGTGTGAAGATTAAATTAAATTTTCTGTTCAGAGAGAAGTAGGTGACATATAGCAAGTGTTAGATAAGCATTGGCCATTACTACTTCCCACCAGAGCCTACCCTTCCCTTCAGCCTCCTTTTGCTTCAGCCTTCTATTGGTGGCTCTATTGCCTACACTCATATGTCTTTACTTTCCCTATTATATATATTGACTAGAGGCCCGGTGCACAAAATTCATGCATGGGTGGGATCCCTAGGCCTGGCCAGTGATCAGGGATAATCAGGTTCCCCACCTCCCCACCTCCCCACTGCTTCCTTCCCTTGCTGCTCGCATCTGCCACCACCCACCCCTGGTTCTGGTGATTGGGGCCTGCCAGCCTGGAGGAGGGACCAGGAGATTGACCAGCAGGTCCCATTGGTGATGGGTGCCTGCCTGCGGGCTGGGGGCAACTCCTGAGTTGAGCGACTTCCCCCTGGTGGTCAGTGCACATCATAGCAACCGGTCCTTCCATTGAAACAGTGGCTTAGGCTTTTATATATATAGATTTTATTATGAAACAAAATGTTGTTGAGGTTTGGGGTTTTTTTTGTTTGTTTTTTTGTGGGTTTTTTTTTTTTTTTTGCCAAGTATGCTTTTAATACTAGAGAAACAGAGAGAAAACAAGGAGGGTTCTGGCCCCTAGGAAAGTCACTTTCTAATGTGGAGGAGAATATGATATTATAAGAAACATATGTATATTTGTAACAGAAGAGAAAAAAGTGGAGAATTTAATGGAGTCCAAAGTATGGGAATGCAAGTGGAATAAAGGAAGCCAAGGAGGAGTTCAAGTTAGGAGATAGACACCTTTCCTCTCTGAAGTAACAATTCCCAAGACAAAGAAGTGTTTCTCATAAAATCATAGATTTGGAGAGTGGTAAAAAATGTTGATGTCATCTGGTTCAATTCTCATATTCTCTAGCAGGGTTATAAATGGGAATTTTTGCAACCTCACATAATCTCAAATTCAATCTTTGAAGTGACTTAAGTGAATGTTTACTTCATATCGTCTTTCTGTGTAATGCTCACCAGTCATTATAATAAAGGCCAAAAACAAATATGGAGCAAACACTGCACAAAAACCTCATTTCTGTCATTTATATGTATCTATATAGAAGTAATTAATATTATCCAGATAATAAAACAGGAAAAGAAGTGTTCAGAGTTTTCAGTGGGCAAAATTTAACAGTGCTTATCCTATCAATTCTGTCATGAGTGCATTGAAAAAGACTATGGAGTATAATTTCTTTAGTTATTTAAATTATATATCATTTCCTTTCTTAACAATAGCATTATACAGTAAGCACCACATGTGGTTTGGTCTGCTACAGGAAAGCTACTTAGAGCTAAATCTGGCAGAATAAAATGACTAGCTACCACTTCTTTATTAACATTTACCCACCTACTAAGTATGGCTTCTTAATTGGTAGTAGCTCTTTTTATAAAAAAAAAATTAAAGTGTCATTTTTTAAAAGAAGCATTTTCTAACAATTTTAAAATGATCAGTATCAAATAACTTGTGATAGTCATTATTCAAGATTATCTTATGGGATGAAAGATTATTTTAAGTCTATGACTTTGTTTTCTGACAAAATGTTGCTAAGGAGGTATGAAGATTTAGAAATTATAGTGGAAATAAGTTTTTAGTAAAGAGGATTGTAAAAACGTCCCAATTCTCATACTTTCTAGTCATGATTTCCTAGGCAAAGGCACTTAATTATTCTAAGATATAATTTCCTCACCTTAAAAAATGGGGTCTATAGCAACACCTAGCCTATAGACCTTTTTCTGATTTGCTCTTAAGCACAATTGAGACAAGAAAAAAAATGACTCCTAAATTTAATAATATGCAAAGTATATCCAATTATTTTCAAGGGATTCATTAATCCTTGAAAATAATTTGGTCAGCTTCTGATACTGGAGACATATCATACACAATTTTAACATGTGATACCTATTATCTACTAATGAAAAAGGAAGCATGTAGAAATCATTTATAAACTTCACTACCAAGAAAAATAGTTCAGTCACCTAAACATTTCTACTTTCTTTTTTTGTTTGTTTAACTGAAAACTAATTAACCATTCTCAAACATGTTCATTGCTTTGTAAATTATGTAACACTATCTGTTCATAAATTATTAGCCAGAGCGGTAGTATTGATTTTTACAATTATTAATATTAGGCACATTAACTCCTTGGTAGAACTTAAACCTATCTCTCCCCCCTCCTTCATAAATTGCTCTGCATAACTATTACTATTTACTGAGTTTCTTTTAGGTGTTTTATAGAAATTGTTGAGAATAGCAGCTGCTGAGGAAAGTGAAAATCTCTGCAGAATCTCTATAAAAGCCACAGACTAGTATCTGTGCCAGCCCACAGGAGAAATGTTATCACTCCTAATTAAATCATGAGACCATAGCATACTGTGCATTCAAAGCTATTTCTTTCCATTGCTACAAAGTGTCCAGGACACCAGATCACATAAACTTTTTCTTAAAGGAATTGCAATGCTTGATAAAAGCATAAAAATAATGATCCTCTACAACTTTGCCAGATAAAGATACTTTTAATGCAAGGTAATCTATCTGTCTTTTCAGCTAGGACATCTTGCAGAAAATTGACTGCAAGAATTTACTTAAATGTACAAAAATGTACATTTTACCAGGTAGTTCTCATGTTGTACTTATAAAAAATGGAAAGAAAATATATCTCTTATCTTAACAGAAAACAATTTTTTTCAAGACAAAAGAGGATTGCTTTGTCAACCCATGTTTCTATACTCTTTTGTTCTTATGCTTCTAAGCATAAATGCTTCCTCAGGAAAGTCTGTTATTTGCATAATCTAAAATAGCCAACAGTTGGCGTAAAATATATGTAGAGGAGGAAAAGGGAAAGAAAAAAGGGAGTATGGAAATGGCTTACATAGTCTCATTGATTATTTTGCGGCAAAAAACCCCCAAAAACAAAACAAAAACACAGCATTAATGTTCTTTAACAAAGGATACGTTATACTTTTGCAATCTTAAGGTCTAAATGGTCTCTACAGTAGCATGTAAATTTTTAATTATAATCTTGCATCCATTTATTACTTAATATAAGGATTTAGACTATTTCCCTTCTGGGGTGGACTAATTTATTAGCTGCTTAAAACCAACATTAAAAAAATCACAGCACAGTATATTCTCTTATATTTAACCCATTTTAAACTTTTTATACAGCAGATAACTGTAATCATTGTCAAAAAGTCAAGTAAAAATGAGAAAGGAGCTATAAAAAATCTTCTTTAGAAAACCATAATATGAAAATTAATGAAAGTGTATACTTTATGTAAAATAATTGGAATGAAGACAGGTAATCCTCTAAACAGTTATACAAATATATACTAATTTTCCTTTAGTTTGTCAAATAATCATTTAATGCATGTCATTAATTTATCTCTCAGTAAATAAAAGAATGATTAACTATATTACAACATATGCTGTTACATACAATACATTAAATATGAGAGCTGGTGCCAAACATAATTCCATGGAATGTTATCTATAATAATAAAAGCATAATATGCTAATTAGACCAGACGTCCTTCTGGATGACCTTCTGGACAGATGAAGCCGGGGCTGCGAGGGAAGCCTGGGTCCCTGGTGCCAGAGGGAAGCCGGTGCCGGCAGCCGGGGGAAGGAAGGCCTACTCTTGCACGAATTTATACATCAGGCCTGTAAGTATCTATAATAATAAAAGGGTAATATACTAATTAGACCGGGCATGATTCTGGCTGTGATTCTGGATGTCCTTCTGGACTAAGATGGGGCCAGAACGAAGCTTCGGTCCCGGATGCCTGTGGGTAGCCAAGGGAAGCCAGCCCGGGTCCCAGTGCCTGCAGGTGGCCAGAGGGAAGCCCAGGTCCCGGGTGCCAGAGGGAAGCCAGTGCCGGCAGCCAGGGAAGAAAGGCCTACTCTTGCACAAATTTCATGCATTGGGCCTCTAGTTTTATAAATAAGATGCAGTAAAAAGATGCAAGGACTACTATGAAAAAGTAGAAGTTCATACCTCACAATAGCTATACACATTGCCATCTCAGAGAGTTTCAGTATGGAAATGGCTATTCATTATTTCTAAAAATACTCTAATTATACATTTTTACATGTAATAAAGCTATTAAGTAACTTCCCAACTACCCCCTTGATTATTGGCTTAATAATACTCCCATTGATTACCTCACAGTTCTGAAGTCAGACTTCCAGGAAAAGTGTAACTCAGCTGAGTTTCTGCTTCAGGTTTCACAAGGCCAAATTTAAAATATTGACAAGCCTCCTTCATTTGTGGAGTCTTGGAGAGTGAGTCCGTTTTCAAGTTTATTCAGGTTGTTAGGACAGTTCAGTTCTTTGTGGTTGTGTGACCGACATCCCCATTTTCTTTCATGCTGCTGATTCTGAGGGCTATTTTCAGCTTAGCTTGAAATACAGCAAAGTTTGAATCCTCAGCTTCAAATCTCTCCTACCTCCCCTTCTGCCCCATCTCTCCTCTGTGTTATTCTGCCACATCCCTCTGATGGGCTCTTCTGCTTCTCCTTCTTTATTTAGATACTCATGTCATTTCACTTGAATACTACTAGATAATCACTCTGTCTTAAAGTTGATTAATTAGTCACTTTAATTCCATCTACAAAGTCGCTTCACAGCGATACTTAGATTAGTGTTTGAGTAGATAACCAGGGAGTTTTGACAGAAAGAGAAAACTTCAGAATTCTGCTTACCAAAGTATGCCTGACTTAAAAGTTTATCAATTTTTCATGTTTGTTTTTCAAAAATTTAGTGAGTGAAGCTTATGGATGTAGCATAAGCCATACCAAGCTTGTCATGCAACCAAAATTTTCTGTACATCTAAATATACTGAGAATTTATATGTAACACAGATAACAGTGTGGTGATGGTCAGAAGGAAAGGAGGATGGGGGAAGGTGGAGGTGGGCAAAGAGGGTAAAAATAGGGACAGAAAGAGACTTTGCTTGGGGCAACGGGTATACAATGCAGTGTGCAGATGATGTTTTGTTGAGCTGTACACTTGAAACTTATATGGTTTTGTGAACCAATATCACCCCAACAAATTCAATAAAAAATACTAAACATTCATTGAGGTAAACACACTAAACAAACTAACACACTAAATACATTAAATATTTAGTGAATACACTAAATACACTAAATGCTTAATGAGGTAAGGCATTGCTTACTCTCAAGAAATTCCAAATATTTTTGAGGCTTCTTATAAACTGAAGAAATGAGAAGGCAATTTTGGTTATTTGATTAATAGAATACTAGTATTATCTAGTTGAATTTAACTTCCTCAAAAATAATACTTAAGTGATAATTAACTTACTTAGAATCAAACAATGAAATGTTATTTTGAAGATTATTTACAAGAAGTGTTTGGTTCTCAGGAAGACTACTGTTCCTTTTCTTTAGTTAGTCCTCCAACTCCTTAGCCAAGCTTACCTTTGAGTCAAATCAGAAATCCAACAAAGGGGCTCTAAATCACTAGAGAAGCAGCCCGGGGCTATTTTCATGGTCCTCTGGTGATGGGACCCTAAAATGTTAGACCCCTCCCATGTGAGTCACATCAAATGATGCTGTAAATTGGCTGTAAGCATGTCTCTGACATAGGCAGACTTCCTGCACTGTAGTGAGGAATTGAGTTTTGTTACTTACTTGAAAAATTGTGTAAAGCCCATTCAAGATCATTTCATCCAATAACCCAGAGACCTTTGAGTGGTTTTCACCAAAGCAAAGGTGGAGAGCATGCTGCTACAGAAACCCTTCTTGCAAAGTGCCCTGGTTTTGCCTAAGGAAGAAGGGAATAGCTATGAGGGAGCATTCATACCTGAGACCCTCCCCTTCCCCAGCTGGTGACTACTTGGGCTTCAACAGGTTTGCCCCAGTGTGATAAGTTTGCCGCCACGGAAAACATGACTGAATCATCCTGGCAAAGGCCATAGCCGCCTAGCAGGCCACCATAGTTGTCCTTTGGATTTATGATGATGGTGTGGGAACAGTAGATGATAAGATTACTAACCAGACTTAGTTGTCTAGGATTGTCTATGGCACTTTCACTGGTTATAGAATCTACTTAACACTCTCCTCCCCCCCCGCCACCTTATGAGATCAGATCTATCAAGCTGCAACACAATTAGAGTCATGACTGGTAAATGGAAAAAGTAGTCATGAACAAATCAGCAAAGACTGACCAGCAGAAAGAGCAGCACAAGAGTGGTAATCAGGTGCCCTCTCCTGGGTGAGCTGGTTAAGGGCCTTCTTTAAGGGGTTTCTGAGTCT
The DNA here is from genome assembly GCF_014108235.1 of Myotis myotis. Classification (NCBI taxonomy): domain Eukaryota; kingdom Metazoa; phylum Chordata; class Mammalia; order Chiroptera; family Vespertilionidae; genus Myotis; species Myotis myotis. The sequence continues at coordinate 63,204,714 of NW_023416335.1, read as the reverse complement.
AGTTATTCAATAACAAGGTCTCAAAGGAGGAGATTGATGTGCTCCCCATTGGCAGCCAAATGACCCGATAGGATCTGCTTCATGATGGTACAAGTACTATTCTTCCACTCTTCCGAGTGACTAGAGCTAAATTGGAGAGCCCTGCCAAATTTTACAAGAACCCCTGGGCTGCCTTTCAAAAGATAAACAAGGAGTTAGGCAGAGGTCCCTCTCTCTGCAGTGGGAATCAGAAACTCTGTATCATGATCAGGATTGAATGGGGAGATGGCAGTGATTGCACTTGTTGGGCCTTTGAACACCAGTGCACAAGTGCACAGGGGACATTGATACTTGCAATATCTGGCACCAGGATGGGGAAAACATAAACATACACATCATTGGGCCTAATCATGGAGTATCTGATGTACTCAGCATGCTGTGACCTTTTTGGTGTAGAAGATGGCAGTCCAACCAACTGAGCCCCCCAACTAGGCTGACACTCTAGTCTTAATAGAATACTCTGCCAGGGTCTTCCATCCAAAGATTTAAATAGATGGGGGATAAGAATGGTTATTACATTGTAAAAAATGGGAGAGAGCAACCTCCTTCTCCATATTCCTTTCATATACAGGGCATGAGATTTTGCCAGAGGGACCTCAAAAAGAATTACCATCAATTTGAGGGTTTTTGTTTGTTTGTTTGGGTTTTTTTTTGCTTGGAACATAAGAGGGCCTTCGACAGAAGATTTGGGTTGGCCACTTTTTGATTAGATAAGGGTGCTATGCTTACTTGTGGTACAGGATAGACTGTCCATGTTGCAGTTAACGTGGAGGATTCCTCCAGCCCTGAACTGATAGCATATGGGCACCTTCAGACATGACAGCATAGATACAGGAGTGGGAGGGTGAGGGGTCTAAATTATCTTCTTTCTCACAGAGTACCAATGTAACTCTCACCTCACTAAACTCAAAGGGACACCTATCCCAGACAGTTGCCACTGCCCAGAGTTTGATTAACTATTAACTATAATACAACATCTGATCCTGCAGATGAACATGATTTTCGTGATACTGTAGAACACAAGTGGACATTTTTCTAACTATGCATCTTTCTGGTATCTCAGGACCCAAAGTATTGCTGCAACTGGACTCTGACACAACAAAAGTGAAATGTGTCCCTCGGTGTCTACTGACCCCTGTTAGACATGGAGTAACCTGAATATCTGAAACAGAGGGTGTAGGATCCACCACCATGGTTGTCTTGTCTACCCGAAGCAACTTTTTAATCCCTAATACTCATCCTCACCCTGCCATATGTTTGCCAACAACTCATGGTACATCTGAATCAATGAAACCAATAAAGTAGAATAGTTCATTACAAAGCTAGCCAGAAGGGCTGTCTAGTATAAACTCTAGTGGGCTGTGGGACATCTTTTCTTTGCTTGGTAACAGTTTGGGGTCATAGCTACATTTACTTCTCCAGGTAGAACTATTATTATACTTGGGATGATTCTGATTATGGACCTTTTTTCGTGTGTGTGTCCTTTGACAGATTAGCCAATGATGTCTGACTCGTTCAAATCCATGGTGGGTAACATATGCTTCTTGCTCAGGCACTGAAGGATTAAGTGATGGAGTTAAGGAGTATAGCTTTAAGAACAAATCCTATCTGAGATCTTTCTGGCCTCACTATAGGCAATGACAACACTTTACCTGGCAGGATTCCTAGAGAGAGGTGTCCTCCACACACCAGGAGGTGTCCTCTCCACTATTCTCCACTTTGACTCCGTACCTTTCCATTTCTAGCCCTCCCCCTCTCCTTCTCCTTGGACTACTGCTCCATAAACTAGCAGGAATCTTCTGCTTGAGGTATCTTGGCAGTGAGATGAGTTCTGCTATCTCTGCTGACCCACAAAATGAATTACCTAGTACCTAACTTGATGCCATTCTATGGGGGGAAATGGGATAGTGTGGAGTTAGCATCACTTTTGGCATCTTGCTTAAACTGTCACCATAAGTGAATAAAGGCTCAGTTATCACTTTCCGTTTGGCTCATTGTCCTAGTTGTACACTTTTACAACTGGTTGCTTGTATAGGACTCCAACAAATCTAATAGTTTAAACTCAATTTAGTTTTTTTTATCTTCTTTTGATACCCTATAATTAATATGTATAAGGACAGCAGCCATAAACACAACTTTTAAACCTGTTACCACTCAGTTATAGTAGGTCTAGTTTATGCAATAGAAAGAAATTTATATAAAAGTTATATATTTAGAAAAATCAAACCTTTTTTATATAAAAGACCACATTTTATCTACTTAGTTTACTCTAAAGCTGTTAATACAAAATGGTAAATTTAGATCTTGGCTCAATAACTACTGTATCTTTGCTTTTATCACAAATTTAAAAATAATTGCAATGCATTTGTTTATGAGTTTACAGCAATATGGAATGTTTTTGCTTGAATTACTAATAGAAACATATTACCATTGACTTTTTAGTAATTTGTATGAGATTCTATTAAAATTCAGAGTAATACCTGGATTGATGATAAAGTAAGGAAAAACATATTTTTTGAGACATATAAGTGAACATAGGAGTTTCTAACACTAGTCAATGAGGAGAGATTGTAACCTACCATAGAATAATAAATAAGGAATGTAGTTTACATAGATTACAATATTTAATCTCTACACATGAAGAAACTGAAACTAATGAGGGGTAAGCTAGGTCATGTCATTATATAAGTGATACACAAATAAATTAAAATTTATTTTTATCTCTTTTTAAAGAAAAAACAAAACACATAATTGACAGGGAAATAGTGGGAGCTTGTCAATTGGGATAAGTATAGGGTGAGACAAGCCTGAGAACCCAAACCCCCAAATCCTTCTGAAATGTTCCCTTCTAGATCACAGAGAAGTCCCTTCTGGTTTACTATAAAACAAACAAAATAAAAAACCATATCAAACAAAAGCAAAATAAATAAATAAATAAATAAATAACACCCAAGATGTTTTGTTTATCTCGCTTCATTTCCTCATCAACAATCATTGCCTCCAGGTTCAATACCAGAGTTAAGTCTTGGTACTACCTGGGTAGAGAAGTGAAAACTCTGATTAAGGCAGAAATAATATGCACATGAAAGCAATTTCAGGATCTGGCTAATTGTATGAATAAAACTAAAAAGAAATATGTGTTGTGGTTGTTCTTGAGGGCCGTTAGGACAGGTGGAGGAGTATAAGAATGAAGATAAGATAATTTGTTCATGTCGGCCACTCACTCATTATTTGGGATTCAGCATACTGGCTAAGAGCTTTTTTTTTTTTTTTTTTTTTTTTTTACTTATGGACATGGATATTACACTGAAGGATGGAGAGAGTCTCACCCTGGTATAAATAAGTTAAAATGCTAGAAATTAGCTAGCATATTATTGAGGAAGAGAACAAAATTCAGGGAGGTAGAAATAGTAGAATGGATTATTTGGAAAGAACTGAAACTCCCTTCATTATAAGCTCCTTGAAGGGCCCAAAGAATGTTGTTGAGGAGGGCACCATAATTTTAAGAAGGCCAGGTTTAGGAGTGGGAGATGCTGCTATCTCCCCGGGGTTTAATATTACTGGGATACTGACATTTCAGAATGGAAGAATCTAGATGGCACCAGTTAATCATCAAAGGCAAGATAGATACAATTAAAATAAACAAGCAAAAAACAGAGCAGGAAAGCCTGAGTGGCTATAGATTGCCTAGATCTATAGTAATCTATGGAATTGATCTTCAAGTATCTTGGAGTGAGATGGATGGGCGTTTACTCAGGATATTGCTTTGTGTGAATGATACAAAAGCTGGTATTAGCCACTACAGTAGCAAATTATTGTCCTTCATACAATTTCTAGATCAAAGTAGGCTCACAGACTGAGAATCTACTAATTTAAGGGGAAGATGTGATCTCTTGAGAAGTATACCACCACAAGTATGTAAAATAAACATCCCTCTGACCCTACCCCAAATAAATCTGCAGCCTTTGCTAGGGTAGATGTGAACTGCAAAAAGAAAACTTGACATTTCCGATAAGGGTTTGTGATGACTTTGAGATAGCATATGTTTTTCTGGTTATAATGGAACCAAAGGAAGCTGTACAATAAATGGAATTTTGCCTCATTGTGGGTGGAATAGTTCCATCGCCCTTCTCTGTGATTATCTTCTTAGATATAAATGTGTAATTGAGAGATACAAACAGCTGGCAAGGCTTTCTCATTGATTTCCTGATGTGTTAGAAAAACAGTTCTCAAATTTTTACATGTATCAGAATCTCCTGGAGGCAGGGCTGGATACATAATTTGTGAGGCACAAGACGAAGTGAATATGCAGAGCTTCCTGCTCAAAGAGCATGAAAACAAGGGCTAGTAAAGCTACATATAAAGCTTTTCCTTTTCTTTCGCAGTTTATCTTTTGATTTGGTATGGTGCTTTTTATTTATTATTTACTATCATCTAAACAGAAAATTAAAATGTTAAACTACTGGCATACATTCTATTGTTTACCTTTATGTTGTGCAGTGCTAGTTTTACATGCCAGTAGCAGAGAATTGAAGTCAGATGGAGAATCACCTAAATTACACCATTTGTTATTTTGTGACTCATCTCTCAAGGGACCCTAGAGCTGACCAGAACAAATAAACAGAAGTCAGACTCAGGAAGGTTGGAAGGAGGAAGAGTGTGTCCCCACAAGCAGGAAGCCAGCCTTAGGTGGTGCTTTCAGGCATGTAACCTGTATCATGGACATTAGCTATCTTCTTTCCTAGCCATCTCAGTGCTTCTGCAATGGACCCACAAAGAGATGAAAATAGCAGCAAGGATGGAAACTATGCATGGGCCTGAAAATATGAGACACCCTGCCCCTCCCCACCATCAACAAGGCTGACCTAGCTGTCCTATATAATAAAAGCCTAATATGCTAAGAGTCCGGCCGACTGGTCAGCCGTTCAACCAATCAAAGAGTAATATGCTAATGATATGCTAAGACCGCTCAACTACTCACTATGATGTACACTGACGACCAGGGGGCAGACAGTTGACTGATCAACCAGTTGCTATGACTTGCACTGACCACCAGGGGGTAGATGCTCCAACTGGTAGGTTAGCTTGCTGCTGGGGTCCAGCCAATCGGGACTGAATGAGACAGGCCAGACATGCTCTGGAGCCCTCCTGCAGTTCCTTCCCGGCTGGCCAACCTCCCACATCCCTCCCCAGCCCCGATCATGCACCGGTGGGGTCCCTCACCTGGCCTGCACCCTCTTGCAATCCAGGACACTTAGGGGATGTCAGAGAGCCGGTTTCAGCCCGATCCCGCAGGCCAGGCCAAGAGACCCCGCTGGTACACAGGCATCAGGCCTCTAGTATTACTACTAATCCCTAATAGGGCATAATTCTTTGGGGAAGACAAGGCTCCCTTCTATATTGCTGTAGGCAGAAATCCATCTTTTTTTTTTTATAATAGATACATTTTCTGGATATAGGATTACCTTCTTAGCCCCTTAACACCATCCAATGGCCAAGATAAATCCTTATCCATTGATATAGTATGACTGACAGCATTTCCTTGGACAATGTAACCTACTTTATGGCAAAGGCAATATAATGCTGTGCTCATGCAAGTGATATTCATTTGTCTTACCATATACTTCATCACCTATAAACATCTGGCCTGAAGAATGAATGGTGGAACACCATGTTGGAGGCTTGGGCAAAGCACTAGCTTTGGACACAGCACCACACATGATTGGGCTACAGTCTTCTAAGATACAGTACATGCACTGAAGCAATTCTGTTATTTAATTCTCCATCCTCAAATGTAATAATTCATAGGTTAAGGAAACAAGTTATAGATTTAGGACTATCCTCTCTATTACTCCCAGTAATCCACTATGACTATGTGTTCTACTTCTTCACAACTTTAGGATTTCTCCAGCAAGAGATTCTGGATTCTAGTGGAGGGATACTTCTGCCAGAAGACACAGTAAGAGTTTTGCTGTACTAGAATGTAGGAGTACTAACTGGTCAACAGAGCTAGTTAACACAATTTTGAAGGGAGAGATAATGCACTGTGGTATAAACTTTGACCTCTGAGAAACAGTTAGATGTGCTGACAGTTAACTCCTTTCCTTTTATCCCCTTGATGGACAGATCTGTGTCACAATGGTCCCACATGGCCTGTGTGGAAGACACTTCTCATTATTGAACTACCAATTGTGTTTTTCTGTTTAAGCTATGAACAGTTCAGAAATGCACTATCTTATATTTGCTTTCCCTCCTTACTCCCCTACTTTCCATTTTGCCTTCAATTTTGCAACCCTAAGATCCCATGTCCCAATTAAACCTTCACCCATTAGATTCCCTTTGGGTTCTATGTTCTAGGGGAAACACAGATCTTCCCTTTTAGAAGTGAAGTAGTTAAGCAGTAATCCAATTACCAACATAAACACAAACAAGAAACTAATGGAATATTTATAGTTGTAAGACACAGTGCACATACATAGGTGAATAGTATAGAAATAACAATTACAGAGTTTTAATTATATGTGGATACATTTTTATATTGTTATTTTTATTCATACATTTAATGTCTATTTGTAAAGACAGTAAAAAGTTAATGAAAAAAATGACATCATTAGAAAAACACCCAAAGTAAAATAAATAATATAAATGCAATGTGTATGTATTTTACTTTGAAAAGCACTTTATTCATATTATTATATTTGATTGGTTTTGTGCATTTAATGAGGCTCACAGAGTTTAGGAAATTTATCCAAGGATATATACCTAGATATGCAGTTAATTTAAACATAAATTCATATATCTTTAAACCATTCCTTTTACAAATAACTTTATTTCTTGGGATGTGTTTTATATAACCAAGGGCTAAGGTAGGTAAATTTCCATGAAAGATTTGGCTAATAAATTAAGCTTAATGAACGAATGCCATGGTGCCCTGGGTTCTTGGAACTGCCAGGGTAGAATTCAAGAGAATACCCATAGCCTGGCCAGTGTCGCTCAATGGTTCCTCTGCATCAGGAAATCACAGTTCAGTTCCCAGTCAGGGCACATGCCTGGTTGAGGGCTCAATCCCCAGTGTGTGGCATATAGGAGGCAGCCAATCAATGATTCTCTCTCATCATTGATGTTTCTCTCTCTCTCTCTTTCTCTCTCTCTCTCTCTCTCTCTCTCTCTCTTCTCCCTTTCTCTTTGAAATTAATTTAAAACATTTAAGAAAAAAAAGAGGGTACCCACAGAATTAAGACTCAGGGCGATTTATTAAATGGCTCTTGCCTAGAAGGGAAGCCGCATAGAGGAGGAAAAGAAATGGCTGCTGCTCCTTGAAGAAAAGGCGGGAACAGTTTTAAAGAAGTTAAGGCAAGGAACATGATGTCTAATTGGGACATCTAACTGCACAGAGGTGGGTACTCTTTGGTGCCTGTGAAGTGGAACTATATGCTTCTTCATGCTTCCCATGTCTCATTAGCATGTTAATCTCCACCCCACCCAGGACCATGTTTTTGCACTATCACAATGAGGGTAAGCTCACACAGAGGTCGTTCTAAGGCTTAACTGCATGTGAGTCAGGGTGAGAAAATCCCTTTGCCCATTAAATTTGTACCTGGTGCCGAAACCGGTTTGGCTCAGTGGATAGAGCGTTGGCCTGCGGACTGAAAGGTTCCAGGTTCGATTCCAGTCAAGGGCATGTACCTGGGTTGCGGGCACATCCCCAGTGGGGGGTGTGCAGGAGGCAGCTGATCGATGTTTCTCTCTCATCAATGTTTCTAACTCTCTATTTCTCTCCCTTTCTCTCTGTAAAAAATCAATAAAATATATTAAAAAAAAATTGGTACCTGGTGCCAGTTTGTCTAGTGCTAATTAGGTAAAGGGTTTGAAGGGCAACCCACAGAAATTCCAGTCTTAACTAGGAGAGGCTCAGCCTTTCTCAGGAAGAGTTGCAGAAAATTTTCAAGACAGAAATGTGTGTGGTATACATAGGGGAAATGACAATCCTCCTCAGGGGTAAACAGAGGACATATTTTGAGTAAATATATGACATATAAAAGAAAACAAAGCAGACTAACAAGTATAGTCAGGTTCAAGGACTTTAAATGCCATCCTAATTTTGACACCAAATTGAGGTCTGGTTGCCAAATAAATTGTGATTCCTTTGGCAGAAATGGAGATGCTCAGGAAAGACTTAACACTTGGTAAAATACACTGAGTTTTGCATGACTCATTGCTTTTCAATTGATTAGGCACATTGTATGAAAAAATATTTAGCAGGAAGTTAGAAATGTAAGTTCGTGAAAAGGTAAGTATGGGACAGAAGGGATCAAAATCATTTAATTAGTGGAGAGTGAAAGTTCTTTATGGTTTGGCCAATATTGCTGATCTAAGGAAAAGAAACAAAAGAAGATAACTATGAGACAGAGAAAGAAAATTTTAAGAAGGTAAGTTTAATTAACACACTGAAAAATATAGAAAATTTCAAAGAGAAATGAAAACTGAAAAAGCCCATAGATTTACCATTAATATCCTTGAAGAGCGCTTTCAGTCAAGGGGTGGGTATAGAGGCCTGCCTATAATAATTTAAAAGCTCAATAGTGAATATAGTGCTAGGGGAAGCACCTTGTTCTTTGGAGAACTGCAATGCTAAAGAAGAGGAATTCAATACCATAGTTTCACAATAGTATTCACTTATTTTTAAAGATAAGTCCCATCTTACTTGACTAAATCCTCAGTAATTATCTCAAAGGCTGAAACAACTGAGGTGTTTAAAATGGTTTTTAGAATGAATGCATGTCTGAGCCTCTTGCAAAGTAAAGAAAGTGCCCCGTTAAGGAGAAATTGAATACAATAATGAGACACAGAAAGAACTCAAATGGGCTAAGGAAAAGGCAGAAGGAAAAGAGACATTGTAAAACAAAATGATTCCTATTTAAGAAAGAATGATAATTTTAACTGAAACTTTGAAAAACTAACTTGTCAATATTTTAAAACGTATTCCTGGACTTTAGATTTGTGAATTTGCACTTTATACATATAGAATCCCAAAGGATGGTGGATAAGGAAATACGAAAGTACACAGATCAACAAAGAAGTAAAAATGGAGAGAGCAGCTATAATCCAAAGAACAAAGCATAAAGAGAATATAGATTACATATGAAAACATTCAGCTGAACCATAGTGGGTTTGTATCAATGATCATGATATTATTTCTTTAATTTTTCATGTTCCTTTAAAAGAATGTTTATTATATGTCCTTTATATTTGAAGAGACACTTAAAATTATCATCAAATACTATTTTTATTTTAGTTATAATAAAATAAATTTAACCTCTATATAGTTTTATATTGATGTGTAGAACAGATTTTTATTTGTTAAATTCAACACTGGAGATGATCTTAGAAAACATTGATGAAATTAATTTAATTGTCATTATTTTATGTGAAAATACATTAAGGTTGAGGTTCAAACTTTGTCAAAGTCAAGAAATATGAAAGTGGAAGAATTCCGGACAAAGTTACTTTGTTTAAACTGTATGTGTCTCAACCAGGGAATTATTATAGCGATGAAAATATTATGAAGATTCTCACCATGAGAATAACAGCATATGAATATTAGAAAACATGTCTATGTATGTTTTCAGGATGCCTATTGTAGAGTCCCCTTTCAATATGCTTATAAATCTCCAACATAAGTATCCCTCCTCTTGAAGGGAATCTTCTACCAACTGAAGGAGCTGACATCAACTATTTAAAAAAAAATCATTATGTTGAATTCAAATTACTTTCACTGCATCCTATTCTCATTGGCCCTGGTACTTCATGAGGACAGAACTACATACAATAATTAAGTACCTCATAGCTTACACATGTTAGTCTCACAATAGCTGTGAAATATAGAAATCTGTTTGGCTGTCTATATTTGCCATTTGAGGAAACTCAAGTACAGAGAGCTTAAATAAATATTCCAACTTTATATAGCTTGTATGACATTGAGAAAGGCTTAAAAGTTTTCAATTCTGGCTTCAGAATTCACATTCTATCATTAAGTGATGTTATCTCTCACTGTGGCTTAAATAAAATGCTGTTGAACGACATTGGTATCAATTATCAGATATGATTTTTTAAAAATTTTGGAAGATTTACCACCAATGGTTTGAAGTTAATTTATACTCTGTGATAGTTCACATCAAGCTATATTACAAAGCCACTGTTCTCAAAACTGGCTGGTAATGGCACAATAACCAACATATAAACCAATGGAACAGAACAGAACAGAGAACCCAAAAATTGACCCCAGCCATTATGCTCAATTAATATTTGACAAAGGAGACAAGAGCATACAATGGAGTGAAGACAGTCTCTTCAATAAATGGTGTTGGGAAAATTGGACAGATACTTGCGAAAAAATGAAACTAGACCACCAACTTACACCATACACAAAAATAAACTCAAGATGGATAAAAGACTTAAACATAATAAAGGAAATCATAAAAATCTTAAAAGAATCCACAGTAAGCTAAATATCAGACAGATGTCGTAGCAATATCTTTACTGTACAGCTCCTAGGGCAATGAAAACTAAGGAGAAAATAAACAAATGGGACTACATTAAAATAAAAAGGTTCTTCACAGCAAAAGAAACCATCAACAAAACAATAAGAAAGCCCACTGCATGGAAGAACATATTTGCCAATGTTATCTACGAGAAGGGTCTAATCTTCAAAATTTATAGAGAACTCGTATATCTTAACAAAAGGAAAATAAACAATCCAATAAAAAAAATAGGCAAAGGATCTAAATAGACACTTTTTGAAAGTGGATATACAAAAGGCTAAGAGACATATGAACACAAATCAAATGACAATGAGATATCATCTCACACCTGTCAGAATGGCTATCATCAACAAATCAACAAAGGACAAGTGCTGGCGAGGATGCCGAGAAAAAGGAACCCTGTGCACTGCTGGTGGGAATGCAGACTGGTGCAGCAACTGTGGAGAACAGTATTGCATTTCCTCAAAAAATTAAAATTGAACTTCATTTGACCCAATAATCCCAATTCTAGGAATATATCCCAATAAACCAGAAACACCAATCAGAAAGGATATATGCACCCCTATGTTCATAGCAGCATAATTTACAATAGCTAAGATTTGGAAACAGCCTAAGGGCCCATCAGCAGATGAGTGGATTAGAAAACTGTGGTACATCTACACAATGCAATACTGCACTGCTGTAAAACAGAAAGAACTCAGCATGGATGAACCTGGAGAGCATTATGCTAAGTGAAATAAGCCAGTCAGAGAAAGATCAATCTCACATGAGCTCATGCATTTGTGAAATATAATGAACAACATAAACTGATGAACAAAAATAGGTCCAGAGACATATTAGCATTGAAAAGACCATCAAACCTCAGAGGAAAGGCAGGGGAGGGAAGGTAGGGAGCAAAGAGATCAACCAAAGGACTTGTATGCATACATATAAGCATAAACAATAGTCACAGACACTGGGGGGTGAGGGCATGTGTTGGGGGTGGCAGTGGCCAGGAAAGGGCAATGGGTGGAAAAGGAAACAGATGTAATACTTTAAACAATAAAGAATTTTAAAAATCACATGTAAAAAGAGCTTCATGTACTGTAACATGGGGGATGGGGGGTGGATCTTTCCTCTGTTATTCCCATTATTCCCATTTATACTAATTGACCAAATGCTGGGTCTAGTTAGATATAATTTATAGCTATTACTATTGAAAAGTGGGTGTGATAATTTATCTTTCACTAATTAAAAATATTAGTTATACGTTCTGTGGCAGGCCTTTATGTTAAATTCTGTATATTAAAAAGTAAGTAATATACACTTCATTTGGCTTAGCCTACACAAAAGTCTTGCTTTCCTGCCACTCCATCATGTGAGGTGGTTGCAACTGTGATAAGCTTGTGATTTCATACTTTAAATTTCTAACACATTCAACATATTATTTGATACTTGCAACTCAGTGCGGGGGAAGGGTTTAATTAAATGTGAGTTATAATAAAGTTTTTAAATAGCTTTCCAATGTTATTAAAAATATCATATTAAAAATCCAAGCAACCTGATTCCAAAACCCAATCTCTTAAACGCACGCCTCACTATCTCTTGCCAAATTAGTTCCTAATAAATATCTGGGTGTAGAATGCTGGAATAAGTAAGTCTAAGTTTTACAAACTTACATTATTACAGAAACCTAGGAGACCATAATTGCCCCACTAATCAATTGATGCCCTAGATTGAGCCAGTGTACCAGAACCTCCTGAGGAACTCTAATGACTGGCATGAAAATCTTGATTAGTATAAGTGGCCTCACATAGTGAATTTTCAGTAGGTAAGTATTCTAGGTGTTTTCCTTCCTTCTTAACATCCCATGAGAACTGACACTTATTAAGCAATCACTGAAGTTCCACAGGATTCACCTAATAAGTATTTGACAAGACTGGACATTTTAATTAAAGAAATGAGGCTATTTTTGAGACTCAAGTTGCCCGGAGGAACTTTCATTAGTAACAATCATCAGAGGATTGGTTCCTGTCTTTGATTTCATCCAGTGGGGCCAGGAAAAGGAGAACCAGAAAGCAGGTTAACAGGGCTTTTGTTAAAAAAAAAAAAACTCCACGTTTTTACTGCCCCTTCAAGACCTAATTGATCAAGTATTTGTTATACACACACATAAGTCAATATACAGGAAATAAGGGCTAGAACAAAGCATGGTTAATATTGAAGTTGTTGTTTTTTAGTGACAATATTTTGAGATTTTTTCCCTTTGGTTTATTTTACTTAGTTTTGGATTTTCAAAATTTTCTGCAATTAGTATCTACACTAATAAAAGAGAAACATGGTAATTGGCGTACGACCGCTACCCTTTTCATTGGCTAATCAGCGAGATATGCAAATTAACTGTCAGCCAAGATGGCGGCCGGCAGCCAGGCAGCTGGAAACTAACATGAGGCTTGGTTGCTTCAGTGACGGAGGAAACCAACGTTCCCCGCCTGCCGCTGCAGGCCTCTGAGCGGGCAGTTTAAGAAACTCTGTAACAAATACCACCGGGCTTCAGCCAGCAGACTCGAAACATTGTAAGTAAAGGCCAGAAACCTAAGAGCTGGAGCCAAGCCTCAGAGCTAAAGCTGGCCCAGAATAAAAAAAGAAAAAAAAAGAAAAAAAGGAGCGGTTGGGAGCTTCAGTCACCCCCAGCCTGAAAACAGCCCTCAGCCCCTCACCCAGACTGGCCAGGCACCCCAGTGGGGACCCCCACCCTGAAGGGGGTGTGACCAGCTGCAAACAGCCATCATCCCCTCACCCAGGCTGGCCAGGCACCCCAGTGGGGACCCCCACCCTGAAGGGGGTGTGACCAGCTGCAAACAGCCATCATCCCCTCACCCAGGCTGGCCAGGCACCCCAGTGGGGACCCCCACCCTGATCCAGGACACCCTTCAGGGCAAACCAGCCGGCCCCACCCATGCACCAGGCCTCTTCCCTATATAGTAAAAGGGTAATATGCTTCCCAGCACCGGGATCAGAGTGACAGGGGGCAGCGCCCCAACCCCCTGATTGGCCCTGCTCTGTGTGTGACAGGGGGCAGTGCCCCAACCCCCCGATCAGCCCTACCCTGATCGTGACTAAGGGTGGCATCACAACCTCCCAATCTCCCTGCTCTGTGCATGACAGGGGGCGGCGCCCCAACTCCCCAATTGGCCCTGCTCTGAGCCCGACCAGGGGCTGCACCTAGGGATTGGGCCTGCCCTCTGTTACCCGGGAGCAAGCCTAAGCCAGCAGGTCGTTATCTCCCGAGGGGTCCCAGACTTCGAGAGGGCACAGGCCGGGCTGAGGAAATGCCCTCCCCCCCGAGTGCACAAATTTTTGTGCACCGGGCCTCTAGTATTTTAATAATGAGAAAATTATAATCTGAGAACTATATATCTATAGTTCTTATTTTATCTTGGATATAAAACCCATTTTGACTATAGTTTAATTCTCATTCATTCATTCGTTTTGGTACTGGAATATCATGCTAACAAAAGAAACAAACATTTTCATTCTGATTTCCGTATATTATACTTTCATTTGTAATGACAATTCATTTGCCTACAGTTATTACATATACTTTTTACATCTTGCTCCATCTTACCAAGTCTACTTACAATAGTATAACTCTCATGGGACTAGAAAAAATATATTTTGTTTGGAGCAAGCTTTCTCAGGTATTAAGAATATAACCATATTAAAATATTTTGAAATCATCTGTGCTTTTCTTCAGGATCTGTTTTTATTGTTCTGATTTAACTTTATTTTCACATTCATATTACCTATGATTTTCAAACTTCCCCTTAAGTCTCAGAAATATAAAATATCTTTGGAATCACCACCATCTATTTCTTCACAAAATATTGCTTTAATCTTAGCTTCAAAAAATAAATAGTTGATATACTGGTAGTGTAGGCCCACTGGTGTCTTATATTTGTGGCAAAGCTCTATAACATAATTTTGAGTATCTGATTATTCTTCATTTTAAAATATATTTGACATTTAAAGATTTTAAATAAATATATCATTCTATGTAAATTCATTATGACTATGAAAGTTACAAATAAGTGGCTATATTGGTAACTAAAATACCATGAGTAAAGTTGACATTGCCACTATAAGTTTCAAAATGGTCAAACATCTATGGTAATGTTCTGAACAGAAGATATTTCTGATCTTGATTCTATTTACATGGTATTTGTATTCTTAAAAAATTCCTAGGAATGTTTAACAGAAGTTATTAATAAAATTTGTGTTTATATGTAAATTTTATTTATTTACATATAAATAAAATTTATATGTAAATTTTATTTTTAAAATAATGAATTCTATTATTAGATAATACTGAATAGCTGTTTCACTTACATGCATGCTTGACAAGACATTTGAATGTCAGGGGCAGAAATAGTTCATTGTGCAAGACTAGCAATGAGGAAGGAAGTTAATTGCAATGTAGGTAATATTCTGTGTGAACAATTGGAGAGGATAGAGTAAATGGATATAACCAGAAACATGCTAATTAAATGAAATAGAGCATTGTTAAAGAATGCTCTTGAGGCCTTGGAAAGAATTGGGGCTTTGTACTCCAGGGAATGAAAAATCAATTCACAGCACCCTTAGATTTGTACATTAAAAAAAAAAAGATTCTATTAGCAGGAGGCATTTCAGAATAAGAATTTTAATACAGGCAAGTTATTTGGATGGCAGGAATGAATAAAAGGGAGCAATCTATTTAATTCATTAGCTTATTTACCTAAGTTACCTTATAGATGGTGAAACCTTATAAAAAATGCTAGGAGCTATAGTGAATTTCTTAGAGAACATAATTATTTTAATTAGAACATACTAAATGTCAGCAGTTATACACAGAACTTGAGAAGTGAACTCTGGAGCTCTGAAGTGAAGTCTTAGTTACATATATGTTTTCTGAATAATTATTAAAGCCATAGGCCATGAGTATACTGAGAGAAAATATAGATTAGTAAGAGAAGAGGAGAGTGAGCAGAAACCTGGGGGTGAGGGTGGTGGGGGTGAGGTAAAGAGTACCCAAGAAAAAACATGGAGAAATATTTTCAGGGGTCCAGGAGGATGAGAAATTATAGATTAAAATTTAAGTATTAGTCATTTAGTGTTCTAATTTAAATCTGAATATGGTGAAGAAATGGTGTGAAAGAATAGTTGACACAATAATTTTTCTTTGGGTAGTTATTATTTCTTTCTACATCCTGATTCAGTGTTTCAAATACTCAAATTTATAGACTGGGAAATAAAACAGTAACATAGTCTACATATTCCCTCCATGTACCTAAGTACATGTGAAAACACTTCACTAAAATAAAGGATTCCTTTGTTGACAGAATACACACATACACACACACACACACACACACACGGATTGTTACATGTATTCAAATTGTATAACTTAGACAATTACACAAGGACCAAAAATAATATCTACTCAGTATACTAGGTGATTTAGACATCAATTTCTGAAGTTATGGGAAATGTTAGTTTATATAATTTTGTATCCTTTGATAAATGAGGGCTGACCAGTATAATAAATGAATTCCTATTTATCAATATTTCTTCAAAATTTGCCAAATAATGTAGAGTTGATTACAGTATTTTGCCTATCATTTCACAAGGTATTACTCCTTTTGTATACTATGATATTTGGTATACATAATAAAATTACCCTTAAAAATAATCTTCTGAATTAATGTACTATACATGATGCATATTGCTAACTTAAAAGTATTTATTCTATTTAATGGCTTCCTAATGGCTTCACCTAAATTACAAGAACTTCCAGTTATTTACTTACACGATAGAACTACATATATATAATTCTATTTAATATTAGAATTAATTCTATATACAAATTATAATAATTCACTGAATGTTCAAAAGAGAGAGAGACAGAAAGAGAAAGAAATGTACAGAAAGAGGAATAAAACTGCAAGTTAGTTGTAGATTCTATTTTAGCCCAGAGAAAATCCTAATACCTTTATGGCAAAACTTGTGCAGAATAAGCACACTTTTATATGCAGAAATAATTTATTTCAAATGAATCCATAGCTACATAAATAATGTTTCAAGAGTGAAAAATATCACCAAGTTACAAAATATTTTACATAGTGTTATTAGAAAGACTTTATATAAAAATTGCACTATGAGTGAGGTTAAAAAAGCAAATATTTAAAGAAAAAAAATGCAAAATATAAATAAATTACATCTATTATTGAACAATCCAAAGCAGAACACATTCAGCCTTTGCAGTCATAATATTTTTGTTGTTGTTGTAGGGAAGAAATTTTTAAAAATCTTATCTTAAAGTTCAGATGTTTTCTCATTATCTTCAAAATACTTCCCCAATAGCTTATCAGATAACACAGATCTATATCAGTGAAATTCTCCTATTCATTGCATATGTGACTTTTTGGGTTTTGGAAATAACTTAGATTTTTTTTTAATAGGATAAAAGTCTCTGTAGTTTAGGTTATGGCTCTGTGATGAAGATAACTTCATTTTAAATACAGAGAGTTTATGAAGCTAGTAAAAGCAATGTATTAAACCCCCAAATTATAATAATTTACTATATTCTTTATATGTTGTTATTTTGTTTTCTTTTCTTTTTCCAAGCTTAAATCAGGCGTTACATTATCTGTGGTCCTCCCCAAGTTTATCAGAATCAAGGGATCCTTCCTTTGTGGTCCCCAAATAGTTTAGCAAATCCCACTGCACTGAAAACTTTTTGCAATAGAAAAATATTGTCATATTCAACATTTCATCATCATCTGTAACAAGGTACCTGGATGGCAGCTCTCAAAATGCATTTACTGCACTATCCTGACCACCAAAATTTAAGACTATTTCACAAATTTTCAGTGTTTGCAAACCATGTAGTGAATGCTTAGTACACCACAGATAAATAATTTTATGCTGAATTTAAAAACATTAAAAATCCACCATATAATTTAGATAAAAATGATGTATAGCATTTAAAGGAATAGGTGTTAATGATTTGATATCAGTAAAGAATGACAACATGAATCATGCTGAATTTGGGATTGGAGCCAAACCAAAGGATGCAAAGATGAAAGAGACTAAATTTTATTGAAAACAAAACTAAGCCTGTCTAAAGCATACCCTCCCTACCCTTGAACTTTTCAATTTGTGAATGGAAATGGACAAGATAGAATCATTATGTCATGGAAATTAAAATGGAGCCAAGAAGTTAAGAAGAGGTCTGCCTTATCCATGGCCCACTCAGGGACTTTGAAGCTATCGATGGAACAACCTCCTGGACGTTACACTTTCTTCTTACCATGGCAACCAGACTATCAGCTTTTGGCCCCTTGGAAAGAACCAATTCTTTTTGACAACCAGAATTCTTCATTTGCATAATGGACCTAACCAATCCTTGCTAACTGAGCCAACATACTTCATTTACATGAAGTATGTAAATGTAAATGAAGTATGGTCATTATAAACTCTGCCTTTCTTTGTTTACTTTAGGGCACCATTTGGGTTGCTACCTGAATCTGTGCCTCCGGGATTGCAATCCTTTGCTCAAATAAAATGCTTCTTTTTCTTCTCTTTCACAGCCTGATCTTTTTCATTGTTTAACAAGTTATATGAACCGACTTTCCATTGGGTAATTTCTCATCAAATATGTCATCAAAGAATGATGTCCTTCATTTGATACAGACATTTGCTAAAGCTCATCCACTTTTTCTTGAGATGCTAGAATTGACAAGAGTTTGCTATTTCTCATTACCTTTTAAGTTGGATTTATAAACTCCTTAGCAAATAATGTGACTGGCATTGGCTTTTTTTTAAAAAAATGTGCATACACTTTTGAATTATGTTTTTAGTTTGTTGTAGTTTTTAAAAACATTTTTATTAAAAGGTCCCTGACTGATTTTCCCATGGTATTTTCATGCCAGTGATGCTCCAGGCATAGCATGTTGGGAGGTGTCAGATGGTTAGGGCCGGGAGAACATGGGAATCAGCATGTCTCCCTGCTCCACAGTCATGTCATTCTACTCTGCTGGAATCCCCTGCTGTCTTGCCTTCTTTTTTTCCTTCGGCTAATTTACAACACTTAGGTCCTTTGAGTTATTCCTATAAGAGTCTCCTGACCGTTTGGTCCCTCCGTGAGGCTATCCTTTTTGTCTACAATCTCCCTAAAGTTGTCACTGAAAGAAAACAGACTCTATGTTGGGGACAGGAGCAGGGGCTGATTGTGGCTGCAGGTGAATAAGATATGCTCCCGGTTTGGGGTCTTTAAAGACCTAAAATGTTCTTGTCACCAATGAGCAGGTCCCCAGTGTCCAGAAAGTAGTTCCTCCTTGGCATCATGCACTTCATAAAATGTAATCTGGTGTTTCAACACTCTGCCAATACTTCTAGTCCACACAGTGGTCTTAATTCATCTGAGAAAGAACTACATCCTTGTAGTTTAACTCCCATGTGCCTTCTATCCCTCAGGTGAGTTTTAAGTCTCAGAAGAAGTGTGGTGCTTTCCTACACACAAAACACTTTTTCAGCCATGTCTTGTTTTAGGGCTCAGTACCACTTGAGGGCAAGAAAGCGATCGCTTTTCTCTAGGGCAATGAAACCATGTATGCTTCTTGGCAGGGAGGATTCTGAATAGGTAGCGGCTCAGCCTTGGAGTGTCCTAGAGCATCTGGGTCTGGAGGGAGGAGGAGAAGGAGAGCAGCCATGGGAAACACAAGATGAATGAAGCATGTGCTATGGATCTAACACTCATTCAGTTTTGTTTTCCATGATTTAAATAGCAAAATGTATCCTTTTGTACTAAAAATAATTACTTTGGATATGTTCTGGTAAACATGTAATTCCCTGGGAGAGGGTGCAAAGAGCTTTAATTGTACAATCTATTTTGAACAGACAATCATTTGTGACTAAGAGGAAATGGATTACTGACCCAATTAAATTCAATTTCAGATTTCAATGGCATAGTTCCTATTCACACTATTCTCTTTAGGTGCAAATCATTGTGCAAAACATTACACATACAAATTCACTTATCCCAGAACATATACATTTGCATTATATATACATTTGTATTGAATGGAGTTCTACTCAATAGCATAATTTATTAGAGCATTCTGAATTATGGTATGTAACTGATTGCTTTTATTATTATTATTATAGTTCATTTAGTGATTTCCATGAATCCATTTGTTTCAGAATAGGCACACAAGAACTGCCTGTTACCATTTTTTTCCTCAGTGGCTGTCTGTCCATATACAAGGTATAATTTAGGGAATTTCCTGCCACTTAAGTTGCAAAACACAAGATTAGGGAAAATAACTTGAGAGCAAAATCTGAAGTAGCATAGTTAGTCCTATTTAAAAGCTGAGTGCTAATCACTTAGTGATTTGACTAATCTTTAAAGAAGCCCCACTGACAGATAACTGAATATAATATCTGCAAAGATCAAGTAGGATTGATTCATCCAAAATCTGCACTTTATTATTAAATAAATTAATTTAATAGTATTTATATTATTACAGATTAATTGTTATTAATTGGTACATAAATTAATAAGCTTTGATTTGTTCTTTAGCTTACTCGCAGTGGTTCTAAACCTTCCTAATGCCGCTACCCTTTAATACAGTTCCTCATGTTGTGGTGACCTCCAACCATAAAATTATTTTCGTTGCTACTTCATAACTGTAATTTTGCTACTGTTATGAATCGTAATGTAAATATCTGATATGCAGGATGTATTTTCAGGGGTCGCGACCCACAGGTTTAGAATCGCTGGCTAATGTAATTTAACTCATTCAGAATTGTCATCCTATCTAATAAAAGAGAAACATGGTAATTAGCATATGACTGCTACCCTCCCCATTGGTTAATCAGGGCGATATGCAAATTAACTGCCAGCCAAGATGGCGGCCGGCAGCCAGGCAGCTTGAAACTAACATGAGGCTTGCTTGCTTCAGTGACGGAGGAAACCAACGTTCCCCGCCTGCTTTGCCAGCCTCTGAGCCTGCAGTTTAAGAAACATTGTAACAAATATAGAAGCTAAACCAAACCCCAGAAAACTGCTTTCAACGAGCCGGGATCCCAGAGCTGGAGTTATACATTGTTTGATTATAGAACCCAAACAAACTAGATACCTGCTTTCAGCAGAGGAGGCCTCAGAGCTGGGGCCAGAGCTAAAGCTGGCCCAGAATAAAAAAAGAAAAAGAAAAAAAGGAGCAGTTGGGAGCTTCAGCCCTCAGCCCCTCACCCAGACTGGCCAGGCACCCCAGTGGGGACCCCCACCCTGATCCAGGACACCCTTCAGGGCAAACCAGCCAGCCCCACCCATGCACCAGGCCTCTATCCTATATAGTAAAAGGGTAATATGCCTCCCAGCACCGGGATCAGCGTGAGAGGGGGCAGCGCCCAAACCCGCTGATCGCCCTGTGGCTCTGTGTGTGACAGGGGGCGGGGCCACAACCTCCCTATCCGCCCTGCTCTATTCGTGACAGGGGAAGGCGCCCCAACCCCCTGATCAGCCCTGCTCTGTGCCTGATACGGGGGAGCTCCCCAACATCCTGATCGCCCTGCGGCTCTGTGTGTGACAGGGTGCGGTGCCCCAACCCCCTGATCTGTGTGTTACAGGGTGTGGCGCCCCAACCCCCTGATCGACACTGCTCTGTACGTGACAGGGGGGAGCTCCCCAACCCCCCTGATGGTCCCTGCTCTGTGCGTGACAGGGTGGAGCTCCCCAATGACAGGGGGCAGCGCCCCAACCCCTGGATTGGCCCTGCTTTGTGCATGACAGGGGGTGGCGCCACAACCTCCGCATTGACCCTGCCTTGAGTGTGACAGGGGGCGGTGCCCCAACCCCCAATCGGCCCTACCCTGAGCATGACTAAGGGTGGCATCGCAACCTCCCAATCTGCCCTGCTTTGTGCATGACAGGGGGCGGTGCCCCAACTCCCCAATTGGCCCTGCTCTGAGCCCGACCAGGGGCTGCACCTAGGGATTGGGCCTGCCCTATGCCACCCGGGAGCAGGTCTAAGCCAGCAGGGCGTTATCTCCCGAGGGGTCCCAGACTGTGAGAGGGCACAGGCCAGGCTGAGGGATCCCTCCTTCCCCCCGAGTGCACAAATTTTTGTGCACCGGGCCTCTAGTATCATAGATAAAGAAAGAAATATACATTCCCCTTTCTAAAATGTAGGTCATTAGTTAAATTATTTATAATACGGATTCTTAATCTGAAATCTCATGTCATGGATTTCAGTCTATGAATCATGCAAACTTGCCTACAACTTACAATGTATATAAATATGGTTTGGTCAAGATGACAGCACAGGTAAATTGGGTATGTGAATTCTCTCACAGCCACATCAAAATTACAACTAAACTACAAAACAGCCATTATTCAGAACAGGCTGAAATCTAGCTAAACAGAAATCCCACACTAAGGATAAAAAGAAACCACACGGAGGCTGGTAGGAGGGGCGGAGACGCAGAAGGGTTAGTCCCACACCCACATGTGGTAAACAAAAAGGGGGAGGGATAACTGCTGGAGAGTGAGGCGTCAGAGACCCACACCAGGCCCTCATCCCGGGGCTCCAGTGCCAGGAGGAGAGGTCTCCTCAACTTCAGGCTGTAGAAACCAGCTTGTATTGTGGGTAAGACTGATGGTTGCTGGAGTCCCAGGATTCTTAAAGGGCCTACGCATGGAATTACTTAGACTTACTCACTCTGAGTTCCATCCTGGTGCACTAGGGAAATACAGGGAGGAACTGAATTGTCTGGCATTAGGGTGAGAGCTGGAGGGGCAGCTTTCCAGACCAAAGTGCTGGCAGAGTGCTAGTTACCTCTAAGCCCAGGCCAAGTAGCAGCCACCTGTAGATTGATTTGTAGCTCATGCCAGGTGGCGCTGGACAGGACACTGGTGGCAATTAACCTTGGCCTGAACCTCTTGAGAGGCCTCAGAGCCGGAGTACCTAGACAGCTTCAGATCACATCAGTGTACCAGCCAACCTCCTACACAAGGGACACACTAAAGGGGCAGGCTCAGCAGGCATCAGAGCCCTACTAAAGTAAGTTCTCCTCTGTGAGGTTGGCCCCTACACAGCTGATCTCCATGGTAGTCACATCCAGTTCTCATAGCCATTTGGCCTGTAGGTAAATCCTTCCCATTGAGGTGCTAACCGAAATCAAGGCTCACTTACAACAGGAGGGTGTACACAGACTACATGGGGTTGTTTCACCTGGAGTGCCCAGCTAAAGTGATTGGGGAGTCTGTATTATTGGACTCTACAGGACACCTACTGCATATGGCCACTATACCAACCCAGGGAGAAATAGCAGCACTACATCATATATATAAACAGACATAGGGAAGCAGCCAAAATAAGGAGACAAAAAAATGTGTGCCAAATGAAAGAACAGGAAAAAAACTGAAAAAGAACTAAACAAAATGAAGACAAGCAATCTACTAGATGTAGAGTTTAAAACACTAGTTAAAAGAATGCTCAATGAAGTTAGGGGAGAGTAGATAAACTTAGTGAGAACTTCAACAAAGATATGGAGATAGAAAACAAATAAAAAAATAAAAGTTAGAAATAAAAAATATACATTAACTGAAATGTAGAACACATAACAAGAAATAACAGTGGAATAGATTAATCAGTGGATCAAATCAGAGGTTTTGAAGACAAGGAAGCAGAAAGCACCCAATCAGAACAGAAAAAAAAATCCAAAAAATGAGGATAGTATAAGGAGCCTCTAGGACACCGTTAAGCATACCAACATTCACATCATGGGAGTGCCAGAAGCAGCAGAGAAAGAGCAAGGGTTTGAAGATCTATGCTAAAAAATAATGATGGAAAAATTTCCCAAAGCTGGTGAAGGAAATAGACATACAACTTTAGGAAGCACTGAGAGTCCCAGACAAGATAAACCCAAAGAGGCCCACACCAAGATACACCACAATTAAAATTCCAAATGTTAAAGACAAAGGCAAAGAATGTTAAAAGCAGCAAAAAGCAGTTCGTTATCTAAAAGGAAGCTCCCATAAGACTGTCAGCTGATTTCTTAACAGAAACTTTGCAGGCAGAAGGGATTGGCAAGAAATATTCAAAGTGATGCAAAGCAAAGAACTAAGATTACTCTGCCAACAAAGGTATCATTTAGAATTGAGGGACAGATAAAGAGCTTCCCAGACAAGAAAAAGCTAGAGTTCTTCACCGCTAAACCAGTATTACAAAAAACATTAAAGGATCTTCTTTAAGAAGAATACAAATAAAGATAGAAGATATGAATAATAAAATGGCAATAGAAACATATCTATCAACAATTACTTTAAGTGTAAATGTATTAAATTCTCCAATCAAAAGACATGTAGACAAATAGATCTGAATAACAAAATAAATAAACAAGCAGAACAGAAAGAGACTCATAGATACAGAGAATATTTTGATGGTTGCTAGATGGGAGGGAAGTTGAGAAGATGAGTGTAAAAGGTGAAGAAATTAAGAAGTAAAAATTGGTAGTTACAGAATAGTCACAGGGATGTAAAGTACAGCATAGGGAATATAGTCAATAATATTGCAATAACTATATGTATGGTATGTATTAGGTTTATTGGGGTGATCACTTAGTAAGTTATATAATGTCTAATCACTGGGATGTATGCCTGAAACTAATATAACTTTAAATGTCAACTGTAATTGAAAATTTTTAAAAAACTATTAAAGTATAAAGAAGAATGCATATAAATTTATCTGACAAGAGAATTTATAGTTTTTATCATACTATCAAATAGACAATTAATCCTCAGATTTTAATTACCCTATTTTAAGATAATGAAAAGACCTACTATATTTACAAGATTTAATAATATAAATATGTAAGTTCTCCCTAAAAAATTTGTATATTTAGCAAGCCTAAATAAAAAGACATTTAAAAATTCTTGGAGATAGAGAAGCTGATATTCAAGTTTATTTTGGCCCTGGCCAGGTAGTTCAGTTGGTTAGAGAGTCATCCAAAACCAATGAATATATAAATTGGTGGAATGACGAATCTCTCTCTCTCCCTTCCTTTCTCTCTGTAAAAGTAAACAAATAAAAACATTAAAAAAATAAAGTTCATTTTGAAAAGTATCAAAGTATCACAGAGGCAGGACCAGCTTTGCAGGGAGGTCTAATAGTAAGTTCAAGGGAGTGTCCTGAGACTTCAACCTTGCCCGGTCTCTGGGTGATCGAGTTAGACAGACTGAAACATTTTCAGAGTGCATCATCCAAAACAATCTATTCAGATATTTGTGTTTTTGTTTTTGCTTTTTTTTTTTATTCTCTATTTGACTCTGTCTCACCTTCAAGTTTCAGTTATAATTGGTTAAAAAAAAAAGTTTAGTAGATTTATTTCATCTCCTTGGCTGGTGGAATATAAATGGGGTACCCTCATTACTCTTATGGTCCAGCTATGTCCTTTCATATCTCCAAAGTAGAATCCACTTTGTCACACAACTCAACTCACCTTCTTGTATCATGATATATATTAAAGAAAATATGTGTCAAATTCATGTATCCCTTTACATTTGGCCAGATTTTACATGATTTGATAACTTTTTCCTTAAGAATTATTGAATTATATGTAATTCTCTAATTCAAATGTGGATGCATTTTCTTCTTTTTGATTCTTTTCATTCATTTTTTAGAGTTTTATAAAAGGAGTTATGAAAACAGTGCTACCGTCTTCACCAGAATACCCATTTATTTAAAATGTATATGAGATTGTCAAACTCCAAATTTTGGAACATTGTGATTCCCAGCTTAACTTAATTTTAAAAGAAAATTAGGAAAGGAAATAAATGTTAAAGGAGTAAAGCATTACTTATATTTTAGTTCATAGTGCTATTTTAACAGGGATTCAGTCATTACTTAATGAACCAGTATAATAAAAGTTACATTCCTAAATAAATGTCACAGTAAAGGATTGGGCAAACTTACATTAAACATGTCAAAAAAGCAAAGGGAGTAAAAAAGCAATATAAAATTACCCTTGGTTTGAAATAAATTGAGAAAGCTAAATTGTAGAGTAATAAATGTGGTTTCTTAGGTACTTACTTGTTTTTGTTTTGACATGTTTACAGAAAATATTCAATTTTACCTAAATTTATGACAACCTGAGCTTTTTACATTATGAATGTGTACACAGACACGCCTTTTTACACCAAAAACAGTCACAGACTAAAGGGTAACAATGAATGCAAAATATTCTTGTTCATTTAATTTCTCATTCACAAATGTCCCTAAAAGAAAAAGAGAGTGGTCAGCAAACATATTTGTTGGATCATATATCTCTGACACAAAATGCCTCACAAGCATTAATTCTCCTCTGTATGCACTCATAAAGTAAAGGCTGAACATGAAGTAAGCAGGAACATTAAATATACAAATACATAAACAGCCATAAATGTTAGCCCCTAGCCCATTTTAGCATCTTCATAAAGTAAATTTCTCCATTAAAATGAACAATTCATGCTGTTTCAGCACCAGCTTGGCAGATAATGAGATGGCTTCTGCATGTGAAAATGAAAATGATCTTACTGACCAAATAACAGGGGAAAATATATTTTTTCCATATGAAAATTTAGCCAGTAGAGAATAAAAACTGGGTTGCAATTTCAATAGCATTTTCTCTGGAATTAACTAAAAACCTCTTCCTTCAGTAAAAGAAACATCTTTAAACACCTTACTAGAAATCTGATAAGGTAAGGTTACATAGCAGGTCAAGTCATTCCTACTGTCTGTGACAAGAATTATAATGCTTGTGTCCTGCAGAAAATCTATTAATGCAGATACAATTCCTGTCCTTCCATGTCAGTGTGATAACAGGGTCTAGTAGTCAGTTGATCTCAGTCTTGCACAGCAAGGCTTAAGTGTTCCAAAAGAGCATTTGCTACATAAAGTCATATATGGACTGAGAGTTGGCATAGTCTAATTAATCCCAGCTTGTAAATATTTCTGAAACTAATGACTGCAACCAATCTCTCTTAAACATCTATCCTCCCTATTTGAGAAAAGGTGGTTATTTCAAATTCAATGTGAAGACAAGCCTCCAAAGCCTAACCCTGTTCCTGTTCTCTCTTTTTCTAAATAATGTGTGGAATTGTATTCCCTTTTCTCCCTCACTCTATTGTGCCCACTTTATTTATTCATTTGATCAATCCTATATAATAAAAGCCTAATATGCTAAGAGTCCAACCGTTCTGCCAGTCACTATGATGTGCACTGATCACCAGGGGGCAGACGCTCCAACCAGAAGTTTAGTTTGCTGCTGGATCCAGCCAATCGGGACTGGGAGAGATGGGCCAAACCCGCCCTGGAGCCCTCCCAAGGCCCCAATCTGCACTGGTAGGGTCCCTAGGTCTGGCCTGCACCCTCTCACCACCTGGGGCCCCTCAGGGGATGTCAGAGAGCTGATTTTAGCCCAATCCCCACAGGCCAGGCTGAGGGACCCCACCTGTGCACCAATCCATGCACCGGGCCTCTAGTTACTCAATAAAAACTGCTAGACCCAAGAGCAAGAACAATGGGCCAGGTACAGAAACTCACCAGGGCAGAAAGCTCCAGATGCCTAGCAAGGGGCAAAACGGGGAAAATAGGAACTTCACCCCCAGAGTAACATTTCCTCCCCTAGCTTATCACTGGTCAGGTTCTTTACACCCCTGACCTTTTCCTCCTTAGAGATAAAATCTAGGCCTCAGTGGTATTTCAGCTTCAGGCCCAGAAAAGCAGGAAAACCAGACAGGGGATGCCATGGCTGCCTCAAGACCAGCTGCATTGGCTAATGACCCCCTGTCCTGACACCGACCAAGCAGTGGAGACCATGACTCTGGAAAAAGCACACCTGGAAAGCGGATGAATATTCTATTAAGACCTTCCCCTGAGGCCTGCCTTAAGATTTCCACCTGCAAGAAAGAGATGAGTATACTCAGGACAAAGGACTCAGTGCACTCTTGCTCCAAGGAGCATGCCTGTGCCATTCCCTTCTCTCCCCCTCCCCGACAGCACAAGTCCCCTAACCTCTGAGGGACCCCATGAAACTGGCAACCAGGGAAACAATGGGCAGCAGCAGCTCATCCAGGCTAACCCCCTGAACCTGTCTTCAACACCCTGTTTTCTCTGTGTAGCTCTTCCCATTCTCCATCCCCTTTCCTTAAATAAAGTCATTTTTTATTTATCTACCTTCTGAGATGGCTATTTAGACACTACTATGTTAACTTTTCATAAACAATATTTTATCCTGTTAAACTTTCATAAACAACATTTTATCATGTTTAGAATAGCCTGCAGCTTTTAAAAAATCCTATAGAATAAAAGGCTAATATGCAAATACACCAAACGGCAAAACAACCTGAACAACCAAACCAAACAACCAGTCATTATAATGTGCACTGACCACCAGGGGGCATGTACAAAACATGGCGGGTGTCGGCCGCAGCAGGATGGTAGAGCAGGCAGAGCGGGGGCACCAGACCAAGGCAGGGCTCTGGTAGCCGTCACTGGGGCGAGCCTCTGGTGGTTACTGAAAATTCTTTGCTCCCATGCACCACAGTCCCACCTGGCATTTGCGCCTGCTGCTGGTGCTGTCCCCACTCGCACCCACTGTTGGCGCCAACAGCAGGTTTGAGCTGTGGCTGCTGGCCCCGATCACCCCTCAGGGCTTCTCCACCTCCCCCTGCTCCTGAGGGGTGATATTGGGCCCACTGTTGGCACTGGCCCCACTAGCTCCACATATTCAGCATGTGTGAGTGGGGGCCAGTGCCATCAGCGTGTGGGAGTGGGGGCAATGGGAACAAGGCTGCCCACAGACAGGGGACTGGGTGCTACAGCAGGAGGGGCTAGGCAGGGGCACAGAGGATGGGCCAAGAACCACCCCTGGGTCCACCACAGCCTTGTGGCCCACAGTTCCTTTCAAGGTGCACGAATTCGTGCACTGGGCCCCTAGTTAATGTATAATGGAAATTAGAAATCAATAATACATGTACAATTAAATAAATTCTTCAACAGATATAAAGACAGGGTTACAGGAAGTGTAGTAAAATAAGTTTTCTGTGTGCCTAGGGGATATGTATGAACACCTTACTTAGGAAGGTATGTTTTTGGGTTGCAAATTAAATTGAAATGAAAAGACACAAAAGTGGGGGAGTAAAATGATCTAGGTAGAAGGAGAGTAATGTGTAAGGACAGGTGATGAAATATCATGGATGATCTGGAGCTACAAGTGCTAGTATGGCAGCATAAAAAGAATTACAAGGAAATTCAATGACATGACCAGAAAAGTAGGTAAGCAACAGATTATAAAAATACTGTATGCTAACAGTTTATACTTATTATAGTTTGTGGGAAGCAACTAAAGATTATTTTTATATAAATAGACTTAATCAGATTTGGACTTAATAAAAGCAACCACCTACCTAACTAAAGAAAAGTAAATAATAAAGTGCTATTTTATCTCCATTGAAAACTATGATTTAGTACAATTTTATAAAGTTTAAGAATAAGCAAAACTAAATATATGTTAGGAATATATTCAGATGTGATAAATATCTTCTAATAATACGTGTACTACAAACACAAAATTGCTACTAATCTCAAAGAACAGTGTTTATCATTAAGGAAAGAACAGGTAGATAAGATTTCAAGGAGTGTACAGGTAGGAATATACTTAAGAAGTTCTATTTTTAAAT
The DNA here is from genome assembly GCF_014108235.1 of Myotis myotis. Classification (NCBI taxonomy): domain Eukaryota; kingdom Metazoa; phylum Chordata; class Mammalia; order Chiroptera; family Vespertilionidae; genus Myotis; species Myotis myotis. Next base: position 63,175,392 of record NW_023416335.1, on the reverse strand, counting down.
TAAGAAGTACTGGGATGGAAGTTATTTGAATATTCACTGTATATTCTAAGTTTCTAATATTACACGATAAACCACTTAAAATGAATAAAATTTTAAAATACAATATTTGAAAACATTATGAATAAATTATAAAGATCACATAATAAAATACTTAAAAATGAATTAGAATGAGAGACAGAAACAGAAGCTAATGCATTATCTCAGGTGAGAAAGAATAAGAGATTTACGTGGCCTGCGTGGCTCAGTGGTTGAGCGTGGAACTATGAACCCAGGAGGTCACAATTTGATTCCTGGTCACAGCACATGCTTGGGTTTCAGGCTTGATCCCCAGTAGGAGGTGTGCAGGAAGCAGCCAATCAATGATTCTCTCTCATCATTGATGTTTCTTACTCTCTCTCTCTCCCTCTCCCTTCATCTCTGAAATAAAGAAAAATATATATATTTTTTAAAGAATGAGTGATTAAGGTTAGGTAAATAATAAGGGAGAAAGAACAATAATAAAGATTGCTCCAAAATGCAAGGTCAGGAGGACTCTAAGGAAGAAAGTGTTCATTGGTGTTAAACACTGCAGAAAATTAGTGCAGAAAAATACAACTGGAATTTTAAACTCTGGAGTCACGGGTCAACTCTATCACAGCTGTTCTGTGTCTTAGTGGAGTCTAGATCCATATTGCAATGGAGGTTGAATAATTTCTACATTGGAGTGCTTAGGGGTAGTGATCTGGTTTGGAGGGTAGCTGCTAGGGTTCTTGTCTTTGAAAGGAATTAAAGAAGAATTAGGTAGCCAGAGTATAGGGTGAAGAAGGAGGAAGCTTGGACATGACAATTGGAGCTGAAACCACAAAATGTCTTGCGGAAAAACAGGATAACAAAAAAACCAGAATAGCAGGAAAACAGGATGTTTTGAGAAAAGGATGTTTTTCTTGCAAGTGTAAAATAAAATGCTGCCAAAAGGCCAGGAACCAATCAGAGAGCGGCACAGATAGACAAAGAGCAGGCCTTTAGTGATATAAGGGGAAGAGCAGAATGCTTCTGCTGCAACCCATTTGGGTCTGCTCCCGGAGCGGGGGCCTGTGTTGGCTTGCAATAAACTCCTATCTTGCTTGAACTCCTCTGGTCCAAGGCTTCATTCTTTGATTCCATGAGACACAATCTTGGGAAGAATTCCTGCTCATCCATTCTGGTATCATCTTGATGTTGCAATTACAGATAAACTTCTCATTGTTAAGAGCAATCAAAAAATTACATTCTTATGTGTTTATTTATACTTATAAGAATTTTTAAATGCCAGTTTTGAGCAAAAGCATCATCATCATTATCACTGTCACCATTACCATCATTATTAATGCTATTAAATCTTTGACATGATTTTAGGAAGGGAGATGCCCTTATGGCACTGTAACAGTAGAGGAGGAATTAGGATTTAAGGAGGAGAGTTAGTGAGAGACAGTACAGTGCAATGGTTAAAATTGGACTTTGAAGCTAGTTTCCCTAATTTGAATTCTGGCTTCACTACTATCTGAGTGCAGTTCAGTAAGTTAATTAAAGTTTCTGTGCCTCAATTTCATTGACTGTAAAGATATTACCTATCTCATAGCATTGTTAGGATTAAAATATAGTTAATATATGTAAACACTTAGAACATTGCCCAGCTTGTAGTAATCTATTTATTAATATTATTGTGGTCAAATTGTAAAGGAATTATAATTTCTTCTCATTTCTTTCTGCTATTTTTCTAAGAATTATTATGTGGCACTCGTAAATAAGATACATTATGACTATATTTTATTTTAATGTCATAGCAAAACATTGTCTGTAGTGACCATTGAAGAATAATTTACTAGAACAATATACCTTTGTTTTATTTTTAATTTCTATTGATTTGAGCATAAGCTCTGTAAAATTATTTATCATTTTTTAGAATAATGATAGTTAAAAATGATTTCTACCTTAAGGAAAAGATAAACTTTAACGTTTAAAGTTTTATTGCCTTGTATGACATGATCCAGTTTTTTCTTTAACTTTGCAATTTAATTGCAGCATTTGTTTCCTTAGTGACTCTGGTCTCCTTAAACTAGTTTTACCATCCTGCTGATACTCTCAGTCATGAGATAAATAAATTATTTGTGATGTGCTCAATATATATTTGTGTGAGTCATGGTTTTCACTTTGTTCGTATTACAGTCATGTTCTAACTTTTAAAGTGTACACCCACTTGTTTATAAGTCACTTTTAACTACTTTCCAGTCTCACATTGTAGTAGTAAATCAATCCTATATAATAAAAGGGTAATATGCAAATAGACCAAGTGGCAGAACCACTGAACAACCAATCAAAGTGTAATATGCTAATGATATGCTAAGGATGCTCAACCACTCACTATGATGTGCATTGACCACCAAGGGGCAGACAGTCAACCGGTCTACCATTCACTATGATGTGCACTGACTACCAGGGGTCAGATACTCTGACTGGTAGGTTAGCTTGCTTCTGGGGTCTGGTCAATCAGGATAGAGCAAGATGGGCTGGACACACCATGGAGCCCTCCCGTGGCCCCTCCTTGGCCGATCATGCACTGGTGGGGTCCCTCAGCCTGGCCTGCATCCTCTCGCAATCTGGGACCCCTTGGGGATGTCAGAGAGCTGGTTTCAGCCCAATCCTCCAAGCTACACCCCTTGGGATGGTGCCACATGCAGGGTTCATGGCTGGTGAGCGCTGTTGCGGCAGCACGAGCCTCTCTCAATCAGGACTGATTGGGCGCAAGTTCGCGACTGGCACAGTGGGGCTGGGATGAGCAGGAGCAGCAGGGAGGAGCTGCAGGCAGTGTTGGACTGTGGGTTTCGGACCAATCCCTGCAGGCCACCCAGAGGGATCCCACCCATGCACGAATTCATGCACTGGGCCTCTAGTATAAAATAAGCCTAAATAAGAAATCTAATGGTGCTTAAAATTAGGTGATCCTTATTTAGATATGGACATATTATCATATTTGAGGATCTTATTTCTTAATGCCCTAGGAACAATCATCCTGTCTCTAGGCCCCCAGGTAACCATTGCTTGTACATCAGTTTGGCTCAGTGGATAGAGCATCTGCCTGTGGACTGAAAAGTCCCAGGTTTGATTCCAGTCAAGGGTACATGCCTTGGTTGTGAGCTTGATCCTCAGTGGGGAGTGTGCAGGAGGCAGCCAATCATTGATTCTCTCTCATCATTGATATTTCTATCTCTCTCTCCCTTTCTTTCCTCTCTGAAATCAATAAAAATATATTTTTTAAAAAAGTTCTAGACTCTGAAGGCATGGAGGATTCACTGTGCCCTAAAGCTCTGATATCATTCTCCAGCCTGCTCCCTCTCTGTACCTATTGAATCATTCCATGGCTCCTGTTTTCTCTGTATAGATTAAAGGAACTCTATCGCTATGAATTTGTTTAATATTGGTATGTAGCAGGTTTTGGGTTTTGGACTCTGCCCAGAACTTTCTCTCTCTGGGTAGGATATCTCAGAATAATGAGACCCAGATCAAACAGTCCTACCAAATTTCTTTGTGGCCTTACTCTTGGACTACCTGTTCTTCATTAGACAGGTGGCCTTGTGTGGTGAGTGCAGGTGGGGAGAAAGAATGAGGAGCAGATGGATACAGGATAAAAAAAAATGTTCATTAATTCCTGACTACTTCCAAACTCCTCAGAAGTGTAATCTCCAGCCAAACGTGGTCTTCCTATCATTACCAAAAGGCCTTTCAGCCAACAATGCTGACTCATCTCCCTTCAGCCCTTTCTCACGGTTAATCGTTACAGCAACCTGATGATTGTACTGCAGAGTGGAAAGAGAAAAACATGTTGGTTAGATTGTGTTCATGCAAAGAAAAAAATGACCATTTAGGAAAAAGCTATTCAACAGAAAATAGAATTTCTAATGTGAGAGGAGAGTTAAGATCAATAAAGCAAATGGAAAAATTGGTCTTAAATAGTAGAAAGGATACCTGTTCTTCCAAGATTAAATGTGTACCTAGCTATATTAATAAAAATATAATAATATCTTTCATTAGCCTTGCACCTTATACTTTGTAAAGTACTTTACATATATAGTTCATGTTTGGCATTATTTTTCCTCAGATTAAGGCCAAAATAACTGAGATGTCTCTCTCTCTCTCTCTCTCTCTCTCTCTCTCTCTCTCTCTCTCTCTCTCTTTCTCTCTCTCTCTCCCCCTCTATCTCTCTAATATATTAATTATTATGCTCAATTTAGGTAAAAGGATGATGATATTTATTTTTTTGACTAATCATCTTTATTTTGGCATTTTTATTGTAGAAAACATTCTTAATTTCCCCCCACATTTTATTTTTATTTATTTTTATTTTAATATATTTTATTGATTTTTTACAGAGAGAAAGGGAGAGGGTTAGAGAGTTAGAAACATCGATGAGAGTGAAACATCGATCAGCTGCCTCCTGCACACTCCCTACTGAAGATGTACCCACAACCAAGGTACATGCCCTTGGCTGGAATTGAACCTGGGACCCTCAATTCTGCAGGCTCTATCCACTGAGCCAAACTAGTTAGGGCTCCCTCCACATTTTAATAATAAGCATTTGCTCCCAGGTGTTATACAATGTGTTGCTTTTACAATGAAGTGAATTTCAGTCTCTAGTCTTTCCAAAGACTTGCATTAAAAGAAATAAAGACATAAATATAGAAAACACTAGACTTGATGGTCAGGGCTAGGGGCTAATTATAAAAAAATAATTTGATAACAGTAAAAACAGCAAAATGCAATATGCACTCATTCACTAAAAATGGCAAAATTAACTAAATATATACAATAGATAAAATTAACTAAATATATATAACAGAACAAAATGTAAGAGTTAAATCCATAGAACTAATATATGACAACATAGGTAGAAATCTTTGTGACCTTGTATCAGTTAATGGTTTCCTAGTTATGATATAAAAAACACAAGCAACAAAATAAAAAATGGATACATTATACATAAAAATTAAAAACCTTTGTCCTCAAAGTATACCATTAAGAAAGTAACAAGACAACCCACAGGATTGCAGAAAATATTTGCAAATTTTATAGTTGATAAGAAACCTATCTAGACAACAAGAACTTTTACAACTCAACAATTAAAAGACAAATAACCCAATTAAAAATGGGCAAAAAAGCTGAACAGATATTTTTCCAAATAAGATAAACAATGTCCAATAAGTACATGGAAAGATGCTCAGTTTTCTTAGGTATTAGGGAAATGCAAATCAAAATGAGAAGATAATCACTTTATACCTATTAGTGTGGCTATTGTCAATAAGAAAGTTAATTTAAAAATGTTGTCAAGGATATAGAGAAATTGAATCCTTATGTGAAATTGTGCAGCTACTCTGAGGAACAGTCTTTCAGTGCCTCAGAATATTTAATATAGAATTACCATGCGACCATTTCACTCCTGGTTACATATGCAACAGAAAGAACAATATTAGGTCCAGCACTAGCCGGTTTGGCTCAGTGGATAGAACATCAGCTTGCAGACTGAAGGGTCCCAAGTTCAATTCCAGTCGAAGGCACATGCCCAGGTTGTGGGCTCGATCCCCAGTAAGGGGCATGCAGGAGGTAGCCGATCAATGATTCTCTCTCATCACTGATGTTTCTATCTCTCCCCCTCTCCCTTCCTCTCTGAAGTCAATAAAAAATACACTATAAAAAGAAAAGAAAATATTAGGTCCACCCAAAAACTTCCATATAAATGTTCATAACAGTATTATGCATCATGGCCTCAAAATGTAAATAATTCAAATGTCCATAAACTGATGAATGAATAAATAAAATTAGGTATATCTATACAATATAATACTATTTGGCAATAAAAAGAAATGAAGGGGGAGAGATCAACCAAAGGACTTGTATGCATGCATATAAGCCTAACCAATGGACACAGACACCAGGGGGGTGAGGGCATGAGGGGCTGAGGGTGGGAGGACAATGGGGGAATAAGGACACATATGTAATACCTTAATCAATAAAGAAAAAAAAAAAGAAATGAAGTACCAGCAGAAAAATTGGTGAATAGTATGGTAAGTAAATTATATCTCAATAATGCTGCTTTTATAAAACATAAAACATATGGAAGCAGGAAAAAGTTTATTCATTCTTCTACAATCATTTTTTGTTTCCCAACTGCTGTTAGATAATGTTCCACTTGTGGCGACATTAAGTTTTTATTACTTAATGACAAAATATCACTTATCCACATTATCTAGAAATGCATTTATATTTCATGAATTTTAGATTTAACAAGATATTTGTAAAACCATAAGACTGCAAGGGACCGTAAAGAGCCTGTGTGGTCTCAAATAAATTTCATCATTTTACAGTCAATGAGAGAGATCTCAAATGAATTACTCAAGACTCATGGTTTTATTAAACCTAGTTAAAAAGTTGCATATACTTTTCGATGCTTTTTTTCCCTTATACTTTACATTTGGGTTTTTTTGTTTTGTTTTGTTTTCTGCTCAAGAGGTGTTGAGATCTCAAGTACTTTCAGTGATCAGGAGATTATGGAAACTTTTGTAACAAAGTAGTTAAAAAATGATACTGTTGACCAAGATTAAAACAACACTGGTGGAAACATATTCTGGACAAAATTAATAAATAAGTAAGAGTGCAGCCTAGGCTTTCAGCCCATGTTTTAAAGAACAGCTTGAGAAATCATCTAGTTTAGTTTACCTATCTGGTTGTAAATTACTCCTACAATGTCTATGCCAATAATAGGGCCAATTCTCTCCTTAAATCTCAGTGGTGTTCTGCACTAATTTTTTTTTTTAAAAAATATGTTTTTATTGATTTTTAGAGAGGAAGGGAGAGAGATAGAGTAGTAGAAACATCAATGAGACAGAAACGTTGATTGCTGACTCCTGTACAACCCTCACTGGGGATTGGACCCATAACCCACACATGTGCCTGGACCGGGAATCAAACTGGTTACCTCTTGGTTCATGGGCTAACACTCAACCACTGAGCCATACCAGCCAGGCTACTTTCTCAATATTTTAAATATAAACTTCAAGGAATGTCACAAATTCTAAAATACTATTAATTAACATTTTAAGTACCAGTATTTAATATTAAGAATATGATATGTGAGAAACCTATTTGCAAAAAATAATGTTATTAATAATGGTTTTGGATTAAAACAATAAGAAATGAAAATTAATACTTGCAGGAAATTATGTGTTGTTCAAAATCTAAATTTATATATACACTAGAGGCCCAGTGCACGAATTTGTGTACAGGTGGGGTTCCTCGGCCTGGCCAGCGATTGGGTCCAATTGGACCAGCAGGCCAGGGGAGGGGGAGGGACTGCAGGAGGTTGACTGTGGGAGCACATTGACCACCAGGGGGAAGCTCCTGCATTGAGCATCTGCCCCCTGGTGGTCAGTGCTTGCCATAGTAACCGGTCAACTGGTCCTTCAGTCAACCGGCCATACTGGTTGCTTAGGCTTTTATACACATAGTCTAGAGGCCCGATGCATGAAATTCATACAAGGGGCTCAACCCTCGCAGCCTTGGCTGGCCCTCATAGCTCCTTGCAGCCCTGGCTTCATCTGGAATTTTTTCTGGACAGTTGTCTAGACAATTATTCTGCTGTTTGGTCTAATTAGCATATTAGCTCTTTATTATATAGGATTATATTTGCTTTTAAAAACCAGATAATGAAACTCTAGATTACAATATAAGTTGTTATTCTTTGGCCAGTAAGATAAATCTATTTCTACTACTGTTTGATATTGAAGAATACCATTGAATGACAAGATGATGGTTGGCCTGTGTTATTCTTTTTACCCAACCTATTTTTAGAGTTGGAACGTTTTCATTTAATGATCTATCACAAAAGTGTTTTTTTTGTTTTGTTTTGTTTTGTTTTGTTTTGTTTTTGTTCTTTTTTGCCTGGAACCTGAAGCTTCATTGATTCTTGTCTTTATTGCCCAGGATGCCAGAGTATGTAGTATCTATGATAATTTATAGATCTTGGTGTTGTTTAGCTTAAGGTATTGTTATTTCTAAGTTTTATTTGTACGAAGCTGAAATATATCACTCATATGTCTGCCTTTTTGAAGTAAGACAATAATTTGCAGAGCATTCTATGACTTGAATTGTAAAAGAAAAAACAAAGTGGTATAGATTTACAACAGTGAATTTCAAGTGAGTTCATAAAAATGTCCGTTTTTATTCTAAATGTTCTGGTAAAGTAATATTTTTCTCTATGTCAAGTGATGTTTCCATCATTGACAACTAACAAAAAGTGTTTTACCTGTTGAAGCAGACTATTTAAATGCAAACCGCAATGTTGGCCACTTATAAACCAAGCTTTAGAATCTTTGAGAATAGTTGAGATTTTCAAGATTTAATGACATCCTACCACATAATCTTTCTGAATAATTAAGAAAACAAAGCTTGCCACATTCTTCTTTCGAAGAAGAAGTACGTCATTGCATCCTCAAGTGATATCTGTCAGCACATTCTACAAAGTAAAGTTAGCTCATTATTACAATGTTCTAATTGCTATCTATACAGGGTGGAACACAAGTAAGTTTACAGTTGTTCATATGAAAAATAATACAATAATTAATAAATAGTAATACCAGAATAAACATGATATTTTGCATCCCAACAACTATAAACCTATTTGTGTCCCACCCTGTATTTTCTTTATTCTTTTTCTAATTCTGTGTCAAGTTTATAAAAATTTAAAATGTAAAAATTAATATGCTAACAATGATCATAATACAAGTGCATATGTATGATTGGAAAAATGTGTATTTTTAAAAATGTAAACTAGAGTTATATAGAGTTTACTATCTACCAAAATAGCCTTCTTCTAAATATATGCAGTCAATGCTGATACAGATGTCTATTTGTATATGTAAATATATGCAACTATGTCTTAAGCAGTGACTAGATATAATAAACCCTATTTTTACTTCATCAATTTTCAACTAGATCAATTGCAATATATTTATTGGAAAGCATGTATTTTCCTCTACATTTCATATTATCCTCTATATTTTCATCATTTAGTTATTATCATTTATTCATCCATATATCAGATGTAAAAATAGAAGTGCTATTCTGTAAATTGATAATCTGCTTATTCTCCTTTCAAATAAAATTGGAACAAAAACTTAATTCCATCTTTATTTATATATTTGGAAATATCTCCATTTTCTTTTAACTTTAGATCCAATTAAAATGCAAATTATCTTCAACAAATGCTTAGAATAGTAGAATATCTGGTTTGAAATTTATTCAGTCTTAAATAAATCTACTTAGATTGAGTATCAATGAAATAGCCCATTTTGTTTCAAAAGGCTTTAACCTTCATTATTTTTATTTTTTATTTTTTTAAATTAAATCTTTATTGTTCAGATTATTACAGTTGTTCCTCTCCCCCCCCCCCATAGTTCCCCTCCAACCAGTTCCCACCCCACCCTCTGCCCTTACCCCTGCCACCCACTGTCCTCATCATAGGTGTACGATTTTTGTCCAGTCTCTTCCCACCCCACCCCACCCCCCTTTCCCCCCTGAGAATAGTCAGTCCACTCCCTTTCTATGCCCCTGATTCTATTATATTCACCAGTTTATTCTGTTCATCAGATTATTTATTCACTTGATTCTTAGATTCACTTGTTGATAGATGTGTATTTGTTGTTCATAATTTGTATCTTTACCTTTTTATCCTTCTTCCTCTTCTTAAAGGATACCTTTCAGCATTTCATATAATACTGGTTTGGTGGTGATGAACTCCTTTAGCTTTTTCTTATCCGTGAAACTCTTTATCTGACCTTCAATTCTGAATGATAGCTTTGCTGGGTAAAGTAATCTTGGTTGTAGGTTCTTGGCATTCATCACTTTGAATATTTCTTGCCACTCCCTTCTGGCCTGCATAGTTTCTGTTGAGAAATCAGCTGACAGTTGTATGGGTATTCCCTTGTAGGTAACTGACTTCTTTTCTCTTGCTGCTTTTAAGATTCTCTCTTTGTTTTTTGCTCTTGGCATTTTAATTATGATGTGTCTTGGTGTGGTCCTCTTTGGATTCCTTTTGTTTGGGGTTCTCTACACTTCCTGGACTTGTAAGTCTATTTCTTTCACCAGGTGGGGGAAGTTTTCTGTCATTATTTCTTCAAATAGGTTTTCAATATCTTGCTCTCTCTCTTCTTCTGGCACTCCCATAATTCGGCTATTGGTATGCTTGAAGTTGTCCCAGAGGCTCCTTACACTATCTTCATATTTTTGGATTCTTTTTTCTTTTTTGTTTTTCCAGTTGGGTGATTTTTGCTTCTTCGTATTTCAAATCTTTGACTTGATTCTTGCGATCCTCTAGTCTGCTGTTGGAACTCTGCATAATATCCTTTATTTCAGTCAGTGTTTGCTTAATTTCTAGTTAGTCCTTTTTCATAACCTCGAGGGTCTCACTAGATTTCTTGAGGGTCTCACTAAATTTATCAGCGGTTTCAAGAAAATTCTTGAAAAACCTTAAAAGTGTGGTTTTGAACTCTACATCCAGTAGTTTGCTTTCCTCCATTTCTGTCATTTGTGACCTGTTTCTATGTCTCCGCATTTTTTATGCTTCCTTGTGTTGATAGAGTGGCATTCTGTGTTAGGTGTCCTATAGGGCCCAGTGGCTCAGCCTTCCCAATTACCTGAGGAGGACACTCTTGGTGCTCCCCCTTTGTGGGCTTTGTGCACAGTCTTGTTGTAGTTAAGTCTTGATTGTTGTAGGTATCACTGGGAGGAATTGACCTCCAGGCCAATTGGCTATGAGAATCAGCTGTGTCTGCAGTGGGAGAACTTCTGTGCTGGAGACACCCACCTGGGGCAAGACTTGCTTCAGTGGGGCTTTGATGATTACTGAGTCTGCACCCTGAGTGTATCCCTTATGGATCTGAGGAGTTTTAATCTGAATGGTCCCACTCTGACCACTGGGTACACTGTCTCTTGGATCTCTAAGGAGGTTCTAATTTAGCCTCTGCCTGAGGCTACCCAGCAGGAGCTATGGAGAGATTCCACTTCTTTGTTTGGGGTTTGGAGGTGCCCAGATGAGGCCCAGCTGGAGCTGGAGTTCAGAGCAGTCGGGAGCTTGAGATTCCCTCCGGATTGAAAAAGACAACCATGTCCTCAGCCACCAGCCCTTTCCATGTGCACCGTGTCTTCAGCTGCCAGCCCTTTTGGCTTGCGCCTCTGTACCTCTGCACTTTACTTCCGCACCTCCTCTGAGTCTCAGTGCTTTTCTCTTTCTTTCTAGTTGTAGAATTTCCACTCAGCCAGCCTTCCTGTGGTTCTGGATGATGTCTGTTTTGTCTTTTAGTTGTATTTTTGAAGTGGTTGTGTGAGGCAGCAATTTCCGGTGTTTACCTATGCCACCATGGTTTCTCCAATCTTCATTATTTTCAAGGAAGCCTTTTTACTAATTGTGAATTATATAACTCTAACTCAACTACAATACTTTTTTATGTCTCTCAAATAAACATTGTCTAATGTAACAAAATAATTGTAAGTGCTTATTAGAATAAATCCTACCATAAAGTATACTATTTGTTGAATTTACTTAGAGAGGTCAGGATCTGATTCCCGCTCTTCAAAACTTTGCTGATTTTTGATTACTATTATCCATCAATATTTAATTATTTATAGTGTGTTGTTTTATGTAATTTACAATTATATATATAAAAAAAGGATACGTTGATGATAACCATTCTGACAGGTTTGAGGTGATATCTCATTGTCATTTTGAATTGCATCTCTCTGGTGATTAGTGACTTTGAGCATGTTTTTCTATGTCTCTTGTCTTTCTGTATGTACACTTTGCAGAAGTGTCTATTTAGGTTTTTTGGCCGTTTTTTAATTGGATTGTTTGTCTTTCTTTTGTCAAGTTGTATGAGTTCCCTATATATTTTAGAGATTAAACCCTTATCAGATATATCAATGGCAAATATGGTCTCCCATGTATTGGGGTCTTTTGTTATTTTGGTGATGATTTATTTTGCCGTGTGGAAACTTTTTATTTTCATGTAGTCCTATTTGTTTAATTTCTGTTGTCCTAGGATATGTATCGGTAAACATATTGCTATGAGAGATGTCTGAGATTTTGGTGCCTATGGTTTCTTCTAGAATTTTTATGGTTTCAAGTCTTACATTTAAATATTTTATCCATTTTGAGTCTATTCTTGAGTATGGTATAAGTTGGTGGTCCAGTTTCATATTTTGCATATACCTGTCCAATTTTCCCAACACCATTTATTGAAGATACTGTCTCTGCTCCAATGTATGGTCTTGCCTGCTTTGTCAAATATTAGTTGAGCATAGGGCTTGGGTCAATTTATGGGTTCTCTTTTCTGTTCCACTGATCTATATGCTTGTTCTTGTGCCAGTACCAGGCTGTTTTGAGTACAGTGGCTTTGTAGTATAACTTGGTATCTGGTATTGTGATTCCTCCAACTTTGTTCTTCTTTCTCAAGATTGCTGCAGCTATTCGGGTTCTTTTTTTGCTTTCATATAAATTTTTGGAATTTTGTTCTAGGTCTGTGAAATATGCCTTTGGTATTTTAATAGATATTCCATTGAATCATCTGTAGATTGCCTTCGGTAGTATGGACATTTTAATGATGTTGATTCTACCAATCTATGAACATGGGAATGCAAACTGGTGCAGCCATTGTGGAAAACAGTGTGGAGTTTCCTCAAGAAACTAAAAAATGAAACTCACATTTGACCCAGTCATCTCACTTCTAAAAATATATCCTAAGAAACCTGAACCACTCATTAGAAAGAATATATGTACCCCTATGTGCATAGCAGCACGATTTACAATAGCTAAGACTTGGAAACAGCCTAAGTACCCATCAGCAGATGAATGGATAAAAATCTATAGCACACTTACACAATAGGATACTATTCAGCAATAAAAACCAAACCAAAACAAAACAACAACAACAAAAAAAAACTCTTACCAGTTGCAATGGCATGAATGGACCTGGAGAGTATTATGCTAGATGAAATAAATGAGTCAGAGAAAGATAAGTATCACATGACCTCACTCATATGTGGAATTTAATGAACCAAATAAACTGATGATCAAGAATAGACCCAGAGTCATAGAAGCATGAGCAGACCATTGAACCTCAGAGGGAAAGCAGGAGAGGGTGGGTGGGAAGAGATCAACCAATGAACTTGTATGCATATATGCACACAGACAATGGGGTTATGAGGACCTGCGGTGTGGGGGAGAATGGGAGCAGGCTGGACAAGGTTAATGGGGGCAAAAGGAGGGCCTATGTAATACTTTCAACAATAAAGATTAAAAGAAAAAAAAATAGGATACATTTGGTTTGGTATGAATTATTGTGTTAGCATGTGTCATTTATGTTGGCCCACCAGGTTTTCTATTTATCCCTTGATAGAATGGTCGCCTTCAATGAAATTTAAATTTAAATAAGAATAATTTTCTTTTGAAGTACTAAAAACTATTAAATATAAACATTGAATATGAAATAGATCCACTGAAAAATAAGTATATACAAACATAGTAGATGGAATATGTGTTTCACTTGAAATTATTAATATTTATAATGTTTTGCCCTAACTGGTTTGGCTCAGTGGATAGAGCATCGGCCTGTGGACTGAAAAGTCCCAGGTTCAATTCTGGTCAAGAGCATGTACCTTGGTTGTGGGCACATCCCCAGTAGGGGTTGTTCAGGAGGCAGCTGATTGGTGTTTCTCTCTCATTGATGTTTCTAACTCTCTATCCCTCTCCCTTCCTCTCTGTAAAAAATCAATAAAACATATTTAAAATTTTTTTATTTATAATGTTTCATTTAAGTTTATAAAATTTATAATAATACATTTTAAATTGTTATTATTATTTTAAATTCTTTATTGTTTAAAGTATTACATATAGTATTACATATGTCTCCTTTTTCCCCCATTGACCTCTCTCCGGCCACCCCCACCCCCAGCACATGCCCTCACCCAATATATGGATGTATTCATTCAGTTATTCTTTTTTTTCCAAACGTTTAACATGTGTCTAAAATGATAAAGGTTCTATACTAAGAACTAAAAATAGAGCAGTGAAAATTTCAGATGCAGGGTAACCTCATGGAATAGGTAATCTAGTTCCATGAATTATTTTAATATATTTACAGTAACTTGGGGCCTGGGGGGTAAATCTGATACACTATTAAACATTATTTTCCCTTGAATTTATCTGGTTGTACAATAAATTTCTGAAAGTATTCTTTTAAGAAAATGATCTGCTCCATCTCACTCTGCTCTCTTTACAAAAGGCAGACTGGGTTTCCCTTCAGGCAAAGATTGATTTATCATGTTTCTTGTGAACTATATCTATCTTCCTCTTTAAAAAATTATTGCAAATATCCTTAAGCACAAGTGTATCTTTAATAGAGAAATGACATTAAAAGAAAAATCTAAAATGGAAGCATAGAAAGAAATTAGTCCTATGTGATTCATCACCTCATCAGAAAATATAAATGTTTTATAACATTAGTTCATGATGTGCAAATTATTTTAATAAAGTGAGACTTTCGTATGCATAAAAAATCAGAATTTTTTCTCATTTGAACAAAAGTAAATTATTAATTGTATTTGCTGAACCGGGCTTTGCAAACTGAAAAGGGCAAAAAGTTTCTGGCTTTTCTTCGTTCTGATATCACATTGGAAGCCCTTTTTGAACTATTCTAATCATGTAGGAATATTGCTTAGCACAGAAAGGCACTCTATTGATTAAATGATTTGAATCATTAAACACTAACAGACAACTTACAAGTTACAATGCAAGTCATTTAGATGTGTGTTTATGGAATAGTTTTTAACATTTGAGTTGCTTCATGAACCTTTATTATATTATTGCCATAGCATCAACTCAAGACATACAGCCCCCCAAGAAAAATTTAAATCTGCTGGATGACAACAGTAACAAAACCCAATACACTATAATAATAAACTTTACATGTGTTGTGATTTTGTACAAATTTGTGTTTTAGAAATTGATGAGTAAAAGAAATAAAATTAAAATATGCAAATGAAAGAATACTTAAAATGAATGGAATGCTTTTCAAGTAGTCAATATTATTATCACCTTCATTGTCAACAGCAAAGCAGGATGTAGTTCTTAAAATAGAATGGTCTTAGTTTGGATAATAAAAAACATTTTAAGTTTTTAGGTAACATATTTGAAGAGCATCTGAATAGAAAAAAATGGACTGTGTCTAAAATGAACCTCCAAAAAGCTTATAATTTTCATTGGATAATCTATGATTATGCTTAATTAGTCTTTGAAACTGTGACAAATGCATATTTAATTGTAGTTATGTTATAGAACCCTATTAAAAGCTCTCTATAGTCAAACTACAATTGCTATGAGTGGATAACTATCTATAATATAAAGAGTCAGGGCTGTCACATCCGAAACACCTGGATGGATGACCGAACAGGCTGAGTGGGGCGACAAGGCTGGCAGGGGGGTTAGTGAGGGATGACCAAACGACTGAACACCAGGCTGCATGGGGCAACTAGGCCAGCAGGGGGGTTAACGAAAGATGACTGAACGACTGAACAGCAGGCTGCGTGGGGCGACCAGGCCAGCAGGGGGGTTAGTGAGGGATTACCAAAGGACTGAACAGCAGGCTGCATGCGATGACCAGTCCAGCCCAGGGGGGGGGGCAGTTAGTGGCAACCAGGTTGGCAGGGTTGGGCAGTTGGGGGTGACCAGGCTGGTGGTGGGGCAGTTAGGGTGATCAGGTCTGCAGGCAGAGGTGGTTAGGGGTGATCAAGCTGGCAGGAGGCCCAGTTAGGGGTGATCAGGCAGGCAGGCAGGTGTGCAGTTAGGAACCAGGGGTACTGGATTGTGAAAGGGATGTCCAAGGGGTCCCAGATTGAAGAGGGTGTAGAATGGGCTAAGGGTACCCCTCCTCCCTGCACACATTTCATGCACTGAGCCTCTAGTTTGTTTTAACGTTACTACTTATTATACATTTCTATCAATTTTTCCAGTGTAATCTGCATATCTTGTTTGTGCATGACACTAAACATAATTAAAAGTAAGTTTTTATAGCTCCTTTACTCAAATCAACTTTGAGTCTTAGGGAGTACACTGGAATTTTACCAATGACTGAGTTAGAACACAAATAAAACCTGCCTGTAAAGAGTTGTGAGTCTAATTTATGGACAAAGCAAGTAAAGAAAAATAAAAACAGGAATAAGAGGAAGGTACTCTCTAGCTAGGCTTCCACATGCTTTTGCCTATTTGTGAACATTAAGCATGAATGACAGTTGTCCTCCAAGCTACTCTTTGTACCCATCTTGATAACTTCATTTCTAATAAATTTATTAAAAAATTCTGAAAGTCAAATTTTTCTAATTTTCAACTTAGTATTTATATATTAACTAAAAGTTATTACTCATATATATGATAGTGAAAAGGAGTAATACAATGTAATGTATGTAAAAAAAAAGACAACATTCAAAACACATTTTAATACTAATGCCTTATATCATAGTCTTGAAGAAAAAAGAAATATATAGATGATGTAAACTTTATTTTTTATTTTAATGCCTTAGAAAAGCAAATAAATTTAAAGCTAAAGTATATTTATTGTCCCAAAGCAAGTTCTAATTTATGGTGAATGTGAAGGGTTATTGTTAAAGATAAAAAGTATGCTGCTAGCTGGAAACCATGAGGGTTGTCAGGTATTTCAAAATCATGACCAGAAACCACATCAATCAAGTTTGTTCTTTTTCTGTGGCATTGCTCTCATGGCTGTGAAGGACACACGGATGATGCATGTGCAGGATTTTTCAGTGTAACAGACTCTGAAAAGGCAACTACTCTTACAATCTATCAGGAAGCTTTTATGCTCCAGTTCTGTGACTTCAACCTTTTAAGGCTACTGATTGAACATGGCGGCATCTAATTAGTCCTGTTACCACTGCTTCTGCCTCCAGCGTAAACTTTACGAAATGTTTTATGCCATGCTGGTAGTACTAGTCAGAAAGTGAGAGTGAAAAAACAGAGAAATTAAAAACAGCAACAACTAAGGAACAAAATATGGGGTTCTTTGGCATCATCTATGTTTTAGGTTTATAATTTCAATTTCTCTCAAAAAATCCATATTTTGAAGTGTTCTGGATGTCAGAAATATGACTTGATATTGGGGTATGTTTATTAGTGTATAAGATAAAGCATAAAATTTGAAGTAAGACAATAAATAGTAGGCTATTTATTCTACTATGCTCTGTCTGTTGTTCTTGAGTAAATTATTTAACATACCTAAACCTTATTTAATTATTTTAAATAATGGATATAACACAAAACTTACAAGAGTTTTGAAAGGATTAAATTAAGTAAGTATGTTTACTACGGAGAACCATACCTGATACATACTATGCACTTGTGCATGGCCAGTACCAGTAGAGGTAACTGTTATCATCAAACACAATGAAGAAGCTAGAGTTACTTCAGCCTCCCTGTAGAAGTTTAAAACGATGCGACCAAGGAGCTACCAGATTAACGGTGGAAGTAAACAACAACTACAACAACAATTATTATATATGTATATCCATAATTAAGACATGATGTAGTTAGCACTCTGAAGTGTATAAAGCAATATAAGGAAATAGAGAGTTTTGAAGACAGTGCCACTTTATATACACTATTCAGAGAGATTTCTGTGGAAGTGACATTTGAGCAGAAATATGAACTAGGCAGAGGAAAAAGGATATAAATATTTGGTATAAGTGTGTTTCTGGCAGAGAGAAGCAAAAAGCACAAAGGTCACCAGGTAATAGGATGCTTGATGTAGTAAAAAAGCAGTAAGAAGTTCAGTGTGACTGGAACTGTGTGAACAGGAAAATAATGGTAGGAAATACGATTGGAAAGAAAGTTAGAGGAAAACCATGTGTAATCTTGTTGACTGAATTTGAAAATGCGAAAAATCACAATCCTGAAAAAGTAGCTAAAGAACTGTGTGATTAATTAATATATTACAAGGTATTAAATGCATGCTGGGCCAAAACTAATTTCATTGGAAAAGCTTGCTCTTTGTCACAGAGGAGTTTGCAGTATAATTATGAATATCAGTCACAAAGACATAAAATAGATAACTAATTGTTTAAGGGAGCTTAGGATGACATCACATAATCCTAAAAAGAGGAATAATATGATAAGAAAAAGAATACCATGAAAAGATTCAAGATATTTTTTAGTCGTGGATTAATTTAATTTTGAAACTAGAGAGTCACTTAGAATTAGATGCCAGAGATTTCAGACAAAAGAAATATCACAAGTAAAGTACAAGCGAAAGGGATCCACAGCACATATTTAAAATCAATTTCAATTTTTAATTTTTATTTTAGGAAATATGTCCATGTAGCAGTTTAGAAGCTATGCGCAGAGCACTATGCATATCAAAATATGGAGTTTGAACTGTTATTTTGTGGTATGTGTTGAAGACAACATTAGCTTAAGAAGACAAGCTAATCCCCGTTCTATGTAAGAAAAACTGTAGATAGAGATTGGGAGACCTACTCAGCTATTGTATAGAGCTTTAGAAGTCAAGGTTAAGGAAATTTCTACTAATAATCTCAAACTTCAATTTAATGGTAATTCTTCTCAAAAACAACCCATAGAGGTCCTGCATTCCTTAAGAATCTATAGAAGGCTCCCATCAACTTTTTCAGTCTACAGTAGTGAAGGAAGTCACTTTCAAGGACTCCTTTAGAATTTATTTCAACTTTCTATCTGTCCACATATGTACCTGCAACTGTGTGTGGAGAATAATGGTGTCCTATTCTCTTTCACTCTCCATTCCTTATGTGAATGCCTCTTTTTGGCAAATTCTAACCTGGAACCATAAGGAGAGAGGATTTCTGGGAAATGCAGTTCAACGAGTCTCCTTAAAGGCAGAGCTGACCTTGGAGGGAAGTGGCACTGGTGATCAGTGTAAACAGACAACCCAGAGGAGAAAGAAAGGTCAGAAGACTAAAGTAGACTCTGAAATTTTCATCCTTCTTCATGCAGAGCAGATAAACTCTAATAGTATTCTTTCATATATTTATTTTGAACAGATTATGCCATTAATAAAATATCAAAATAATACTTAAATGCTATTGTTTTAGATACAAGTTTGCTCTGTCAAATACATGAAGACAGTTCTTTTCATTCCCTAGAGTATTCAGTCACAGGCATCCACAGTTTTATCCAACTTTTCTTTACATAAAATGATAAAATATTTACTATTCTTGTTATTCTCATCTGTTTCAGCTTATCATTCTCTAGTGCTTTTAAAATGTGATGTACAGAATTAAACACAGGTCTCATAATGGAATCTGACTAATAGAGAATGAGGGTGGCTATTTCCTTCAATTATTTTGTTGCTATCTTTATATTTATTCAGCCAAACTTTAAATGCTTTAAAATTAGTTTCACACTTCTACCTAATATTGAGCTCTCAATAAAATTTTTCCAGTATTTTTGCACATGAACCACTGCCAAGCTGAGTCACCTTCCCTAAATAGATTTTGGAATCATCCACAAAAAAATCAATAGCCGAAGCCAAATAAATGAGTGAAATTTCTAAAAAAAAGTTAACAAATAAAATAAATAGCAAACACATATGGACAGCAAGTTAATATCTAGACTTTGAAGACCAAGTTCATATCTAAAAAATCTTAGCAAGAAAATTAAAAATGGAAACAAATAAATCTTATTTTTGATATAAACAAATAATTGTAGCAAATAAAGAAGGTAATTCAGTCCTGGAGGTAATAGGAAAATTGGGATGATTTGCTATAACATAGTTAACAAGAAAAAAAAATATCATAGCATAATAGGTTTGCTCTCAAAGCACAGTTTGAATAGATTGGATGAGGACATATGCATGGTTAAATGAGGATCAGAAGCAAATATGTGGTGAGAAGTTATAATATGAGATACAAGCATCCATCTCAGAATTTTATGGAACTGAGAGAAAACAGTGTCTAGGAAGACAACTGCTCAATACATTTTCTTCACTAAAATAGCAACCCATGCACATCTAGAGAATACTAGCGCTTTTGCCTCCAAAAGAATTTGAAATCATTTAAATTTCAAAAGACATGACATAATACTACATAATCCATTTATAGTTTCAAAAAATTAATACATAGTTATTTTAGAAATTGAGTATGTTAGCTAGAGCTCTTCTAGTTTCTGTTTTAAATATATTTTACTATAAGGCATACATTTTTAAGTGCCTAAAAAATATTGCTACTATTGTATGACAAATTTCAGAACAGTCTAAGCAGCTGCAAGAAAAACATTTTTATTATTAAATTAATAATTTCAAACTGGACCATAAGGGACCATTATCCCTCTGGATATGGAGGCATATTGTTTTCTGGCTTAGTTAAACCAGGAGATCCTAATTATAATAAAATTGTGCATAATTAAATGACTATAGTTGGACTTTGATATTTCAGTTGATGAAATATTTGTTTACATTGATTTCATATGGTTCATGTAATTTCAATAGTAGTACAGTACCCAGTCATAAAAATTTTGAAAGAAGAATTTGATAATAGAATTACAAAGCTTGTATCTTTCCTTGTATTTCTACATTTTCATTAATTTACTAATCTGCTTAAAGGATTAAAGAAAGACATTAACATAATATTGAAATTCTATCTAAGAAAAATAACTGGAAGACTTTTAAATGACTGAATGTTATTAGTGGTTTGAAAAGTGTTTAATGTCAAAATAAGAGCTTTTTAATAAATAGCAACAATAAAGCTTAATGAGTTTTATCTTATATGAATTATTCCCTTGAGTTGGAAAGGGAAAGTTCTAAACTTTAAAATTGGTTGTTCCAGTAATAATAATCAAATCATTAATAAAGTTAATAGTAACAATAGCAAAAATGGCTAGCATTTTTTATAGGGCCTGCTATATGCCAGGGACTGTGTAAAGTGTTTTTAAGATGATTATTCCTAGGGTATGAAAAATGATGAGGATAAAATGGTTGTAATTGCTTATTCTCTTCTAGAATAAAGATACTGTATAAAATATCACACCTTAAAGTGTACAATTCAAAGAAGTTTTAGTATCTCTATAAATACCCATCTCCAAATATCATCACAGTGGACGTAAGACTTCAACATAAATTTTTGCTTGATACATCTCAGTCCATAGTGGAGAGGTTGTAAGAAAAATGCAAAAGAAAAGTTTTAATGGTGGAAACTGCTAGCCCTCAATAAAAAAATAAATAAATGGGGGGAAAAAGGGTAGCTGTGAAAGTGGGTGTATAAAGATAGATATGCCAGGAACAGTTAAAAATTCATTTAAGCAACTTATAAAATCTAAAATAGACAATATTTATATCTGTATTGTCTATAAAATATAAATAAAGCCATAATAAAGTTCATTATGTAATGTTTTGCATTGTATCCCATAATAAAAAGGCGCCAATCGTACAAAAGTTATGTTAAAATTTAAAAAGTCGAGAGATTTCAGGAAGATGGCGGCGGTATAGGCAGACGCGTCCCAGGTCGTGTCCCTGAGCAAATGGAGTGAGCAGCTGAAACTAGTAACATCCACCCCGAATTGGCGAAATTCCTCAGCTGGCGAGACGGTTTACAGCCGGGAAGAGCAGAACTCCCCTGGAAAGGTAAAAAAAACCAGGGATTTGGGCAGGAAAGTTTGCCAGACCTCTGAGCCCAGAGAGTCGGAGGGAGACCGCGTGGCAGACAGCCGCGTCCCTTGGGACAGGCACAGCCCCTGACGGGGGAAAGGAGAACCGCGGGATTCCTGGCGCCGCCGGGGGGGGGGGGAATTGAGAGCTGGGTCTGTGATCACAGAGGACTGAGCCTAAAGGGGGCAGCCTGAAGAGCTGACCAGACCATGCAGTCCCGGTAAGAGAAGAAGCTTACAGAAACCAAGCCTTCCCCGTTTCCGCGGCCGGCGTTTGTTTGTTTGTTTTCACTGAACCCTGTTCATGGGACATTTCGGATACAGACACTCACCTGTGCTGAAGAGAGGGAGAGTGTGCGGAGGAGTGGAATCTGGGGAGAGACTGAGGAGAGAAGGGGGGCCGGGAGAGGTGGCAGCGAATTGAGTGCTGAGACACCCCTGAGCCCACGTCTGAGGCAGCCATTCTCTCCGGAGAGTGAGACTCCTCCCCCCAGCCCCCAGGCAAGGAGCACAGCCACACCCAGATTCCACCCTGTAGGAGATCAAGGATTAAAATAACCTGATCAGTCCCTGGGAGTTAACAGGGTCTGGCCTATAGAGGGATTTTCAATCCCAGCAACAACACAGCACTGGTAACTCTTACGCAGCCAGCTCTGGGCAGTGAACTTCCACTGGACAGAGAGGCCCTGTAGCCTCAGAGGCCAACCCCAGAACACTGCCACCCAGAGGCTGACCCACAAACTGACTCTTTGCTAAACACAAAATAAGGCAATCTGGGAAACAAATGCGGCTTGCTTTAAAATAAGGACTGTGGTTTACAACACAGAGGAACAGTGTATCGCAGGGAAACTCAACACTCTCCTGAATACCTGGCAGGTCTAAGGCGAGCCACACTGAAGAATAGAAGAACCGAAGGACCTTCACTACTGCAATATTTTTTTTTTTTTCACCTTTTAACTAAGAAACCAATTTTTTTTCTTTTTTTTTCTTTTTTTTTCTTTTCCTCTTCTTCTTCTTTTTTTTTTTTTCTTCTTTTTTCCATCACCTGATTTTACCCTTTTAATTACTACCTTCTTATTTTTAACCAGTATTATTACTGCTACCATTTTACCATTTTTTTTAAAGTGCCATTTTATTTTCTCTTTATTTTATTTTGGGATTAGTGTTCTCCATTCTATTTTCATCGTTATATTATTGGTTGTTTCTAGTTTGCATTTATCTCCAGGGAGCTGTTGCTGGAATTTGTTGGGATTAATGGCTGTTCTATAGGAGTATTCTCCTCATATAAAAAGTCTCTTCCCCTCTTCCACTTCATTCTCTCTTTTCGCTCTTTTTTTTTTCTTTTCCTTTCTTTTCTCGCTTTTACTTTCCCCCCTCCTTTTTCCCACTTTCATTTTTGCACTCCTTTTTTTGGTCCCTAATTTTCTTTTCTTTTTTCTCTTTTCTCTTTTTCTCTTCCTTTTCCTTATCCCCTAATTCTCTTAATTCAGGTGCTCACCTTTATTTGGGGTTATTAATATCGTGAATATATTTGTGTATAGTGCCTGGTACGTGGTGCCTTGTTGTGTTGTATCTTGTGCCTTTAAATCAACACAGCAGATCCAAGCAACAGCAACCTCCTGAGCACCACACCCTCTGCTGAGGAACAGCAGCTGTACGTGAAACCTCGCCCCACCAGCCAGAAGAGCCACCACAGCTGTGAACAGCACCCACCAGAGGAGTTGCTGCCAACTGAAGAGCAGCTGCTACCGCAACCGCCCGAAGAGGAACCGCAGACCAAGGAGTCACTGCCACCAAGGGAGCAGCCACTGAACGACTCAACGTCTAGATATGTCAGTGAGATCAAACATGGGTAGACAAAGAAACCCCCAAAGGAAAGAGAAGGAGGACTCTCCAGAAAAGCAGCTAAGTAATACAGAGGCATGCAACATGACAGAAAAAGAATTCAGAATAAGGGTCCTAGAGTGCATAAACCGGATGGAGGAAAAAATCGACAACCTCAGCAAGAAGCAAGAAGAAACAGATGAAAAAATCGATAACATATGGAAGAAGCTAGAAGAAACAGATGAAAAAATCAACAACTTAAGTAAGACCCAAAAAGATATGAAGAGTGATATAGCTGCAATGAAAAACTCCATTGAAAGTATCAACAGTAGACTAGGAGAAGCGGAGGACCGAATTAGTGATTTAGAAGACAAGGAAGCAAAACACACCCAAAATGTACTGCAATTGGAGAAAAAAATGAAAAGACAGGAGGAGAGCCTAAGGGAGCTTTGGGACAACATGAAACGAAACAACATACGAATAATAGGGGTACCAGAACAACAGAAGGATGAACAAGGATTAGAAAACCTATTAGAAGAAATAATATCAGAAAACTTCCCTGAGGTGGGGAAGAAAAAAGTCACACAAGCCCAGAGAGTCCCAAACAAGGTGAACCCAAAAAGACCCACACCAAGACACATCATAATTACCATGGCAAATGTTCAGGACAAAGAGAGAATCTTACAGGCTGCAAGAGAGAGACGGAAAGTTACATACAAGGGATCTCCCATTAGATTGTCAAATGATTTCTCAACAGAAACACATCAGGCCAGAAAAGAATGGACGGAAATTTACAAAGTGATGCAAAGCAAAGGACTGAATCCAAGAATACTCTATCCAGCAAGGCTATCATTCAAACTTGAAGGGGAAATAAGAAGCTTCACAGACAAAAAAAGGCTAAGGGAGTTTATCACCACCAAGCCAGCAATGCAAGGAATGCTAAAGGGACTGGTATAAAAATAAGAAATAAAAAGCTCAGAAAGAAAACAGCCACACAAAAACAGAAATGCCTACAAACAAGTACCTTTCAATAATAACTTTAAACGTAAACGGACTAAATGCTCCAAACAAAAGACATCGAGTGGCTGAATGGATAAAAAAACATGACCCATATATCTGCTGTCTACAAGAAACCCACCTCATTAGAAGGGACTCACACAGACTGAAAGTGAAAGGATGGAAAAATATCTTTCAGGCAAATGGAAAGGAAAAGAAAGCTGGGGTAGCAATACTTATATCGGACAAAATAGACCTCAAAGTGAAGGCCATAACAAGAGATAAGGAAGGCCACTTCATAATACTAAAGGGATCAATACAACAAGAAGATATAATCCTGGTAAACATATATGCACCCAATGCAGGAGCACCCAAATTCATAAAAACACTCCTGGAAGATATCAAAGGAGACATCAACAACAATACAATCATAGTAGGGGACTTTAATACACCACTGACAGCACTGGATAAGTCCTCTAGACAAATAATCAGCAAAGATATAGCAATCCTAAATGACTCACTAGATCAGATGGACTTAATAGACATCTTCAGAACACTTCACCCGAAAGCCAGGGAATATACATTCTACTCAAATGCTCATAGGACATATTCAAAAATAGACCATATATTGGGTCACAAGCAAAGTATCCCCAAATTCAAGAAAGTTGAAATCATAAAAAGCGTCTTCGCAGACCACGATGGCATAATATTAGAAATAAACTACAATAAAAACAACCCAAAATACTCAAACACCTGGAAGCTGAATAGCATGCTATTAAATATTGATTGGGTTACCAATGAAATCAAAGAAGAAATTCGAAACATCCTGGAAACTAATGACAATGAAAACACAACAATCCAAAACCTATGGGACACAATGAAAGCAGTCCTGAGAGGGAAGTTTATAGCTCTACAGGCCTATCTCAACAAACAAGAAAAAATGGTAGTAAATCATCTAATTCTACAACTCAAAGAATTAGAAAGAGAGCAACAAGAAAACCCCAGAGTGAGCAGAAGGAAGGAGATAATAAAGATTAGAGCAGAAATAAATGACATAGAGACCAAAAAAACAATACAGAAAATCAATGAAACCAAGAGCTGGTTCTTTGAAAGGATAAACAAGATTGACAAACCTCTAGCCAGACTCACCAAGAAGCAAAGAGAGAGGACCCAAATAAACAAAATCAGAAACGATAGAGGCGAAATAACAACAGACCCCACAGAAATACAAATGATTGTTAAAAAATACTATGGACAGCTCTACTCCAACAAACTAGACAACCTGGAGGAAATGGACAAATTCCTAGAAAAATACAACATTCCAAAACTCAATCAGGAAGAATCTAAAAATCTCAACAGGCCAATAACTATGGAAGAAATTGAAGCAGTCATCAAAAAGCTTCCAGCAAACAAAAGCCCAGGACCAGACGGCTTCACAGGGGAGTTTTACCAAACATTCAAGGAAGAACTAAAACCTATCCTCCTCAGACTACTACAAAAAATTCAAGAGGAAGGAACACTTCCAAGCTCATTCTATGAAGCCAGCATCACCCTAATACCAAAACCAGGTAAAGACAACACAATGAAAGAGAATTACAGGCCAATATCCCTCATGAACATAGATGCCAAAATCCTCAACAAAATCTTAGCAAATCGGATCCAGCAGTACATCAGAAAGATCATACACCATGACCAAGTAGGATTTATCCCAGGGATGCAAGGATGGTACAATATCCGCAAATCAATAAACATGATACATCACATAAACAAATTGAAAGAAAAAAACCACATGGTCATATCAATTGATGCAGAAAAAGCATTTGACAAAATTCAACACCCATTTTTGATAAAAGCTCTCAGCAAGGTGGGAGTAGAAGGATCATACCTCAACATAATAAAAGCCATATATGACAGGCCCACAGCCAACATCATACTCAATGGACAAAAACTAACACCATTTCCCCTAAGAACAGGAACAAGACAGGGATGCCCCCTCTCACCACTCCTGTTCAACATAGTACTGGAAGTGTTAGCCATTGCAATTCGGCAAGAAGAAGAAATAAAAGGCATCCAAATTGGAAAAGAGGAAGTAAAACTGTCCTTATTTGCAGACGACATGATATTATACATACAAAACCCTAGAGACTCCATCAAAAAGCTACTGGACTTAATACATGAATTTGGCAATGTAGCAGGATACAAAATTAACCCCAAGAAATCCGAGGCATTTCTATACACCAATAGTGAACTTTCAGAAAGAGAGATTATAAAAACAATCCCGTTTACCATCGCACCAAAAAAATTAAGCTACCTAGGAATAAACTTAACTAAAGAGGTAAAAGACCTCTACTCAGAAAACTACAGGACGTTGAAAAAAGATATAGAGGAAGACATAAGCAGATGGAAGAACATACCGTGTTCATGGATTGGTAGAATCAACATCATTAAAATGTCCATACTACCCAAAGCAATCTATAAATTCAACGCACTCCCCATTAAAATACCAACGGCATACTTCAGAGATCTAGAACGAACTCTCCAAAAATTCATCTGGAATAAAAAAAGACCTCGAATAGCTGCAGCAATCCTGAAAAAGACCAAAATAGGTGGGATCTCAATACCAGATATCAAGATGTATTACAAAGCCACTGTTCTCAAAACTGCCTGGTACTGGCACAAGAATAGGCATATAGATCAATGGAATAGAATAGAGAGCCCAGAAATCGGCCCGAACCAATATGCTCAATTAATATTTGACAAAGGAGGCAAGAACATACAATGGAGCCAAGATAGTCTCTTCAATAAATGGTGCTGGGAAAATTGGACAGATATATGCAAGAAAATGAAACTAGACCACCAACTTACACCATACACAAAAATAAACTCAAAATGGATAAAGGACTTAAATGTACGACAGGAAACTATAAAAATTCTAGAAGAATCCAAAGGCAACAAAATCTCAGACATATGCCGAAGCAATTTCTTCACTGATACAGCTCCTAGGGCACTTGAAACGAAAGAGAAAATGAACAAATGGGACTACATCAAAATAAAAAGCTTCTGCACAGCAAAAGAAACCATCAACAAAACAACGAGAAAACCCACTGTGTGGGAAAACATATTTGCCAATGTCATATCCGATAAGGGCCTAATCTCCAAAATTTATAGGGAACTCATACAACTTAACAAAAGGAAGATAAACAATCCAATCAAAAAATGGGCAAAGGACCTAAATAGACACCTTTCAAAAGAGGACATTCAGAAAGCCAAGAGACATATGAAAACATGCTCAAAGTCACTAATCATCCGAGAGATGCAAATCAAAACAACAATGAGGTACCATCTCACACCTGTCAGACTGGCTATCATCAACAAATCAGCAAACGACAAGTGCTGGAGAGGATGTGGAGAAAAAGGAACACTTGTGCACTGCTGGTGGGAATGCAGACTGGTGCAGCCACTATGGAAGACAGTATGGAGTTTCCTTAAAAAACTGAAAATGGAACTCCCATTTGACCCTGTGATCCCACTTCTAGGAATATATCCCAAGAAACCAGAAACACCAATCAGAAAGGATATATGCACCCCTATGTTCATAGCAGCACAATTCACCATAGCTAAGATCTGGAAACAGCCTAAGTGCCCATCAGTAGATGAATGGATTAGAAAACTGTGGTACATCTACACGATGGAATACTATGCTGCTCTAAAAAGGAAGGAACTCTTACCATTTGCAACGTCATGGATGGAACTGGAGAGCATTATGCTAAGTGAAATAAGCCAGTCAATGAAGGAAAAATACCACATGATCTCACTCATTCATGGATAATAGAGACCATTATAAACTTTTGAACAATAATAGATACAGAGGCAGAGCTGCCTCAAACAGATTGTCAAACTGCAGCAGGAAGGCCGGGGAGGGTTGCGGGGCAGGAGGTAGGGGGGTAAGAGATCAACTAAAGGACTTGTATGCATGCATAGAAGCATAACCAGTGGACATAAGACATTGGGGGATAGGGGAGGCTAGGGGATTGTCTAGGGCGGGGGGATAAAATGGACACATATGTAATACCCTTTGTAATACTTTAAGCAATAAAAAAAAAAAAAAAAAAAAAAAAAAAAAAAAAAAAAAAAAAAAAAAAAATTAAAAAGTCATTCAATGCAATGACAGTAATTATTTAGTCTTCGATGCTACAGTTATGTCTCTATTATTAAAATATTAAATTTTCTTACCATTGTGTAGCTGTGAGCCACCTTCATTAATTCAATGCACCCTTGGGCATCTGCAAATGCTCGGATTCCTAAGCAGTTGGATGGATGCAAAAGCTTCATGAGGAAATGGCAGCACACTTCTACCACTTGGGGCAGCTGAAGAAGGCAGGCCGCGGCGAGGAGGTTTTCAATGGTGTCTTCCTTTAATTCCAAGCAACCTGAACATTAAGTGCAGAGGTTATGAAACTCTGCCTTACAACATAACATCTATGACTGTATTTCTCAAAACTTTAGGCCAATCTGCTAGAAATAATTTGAACCTAGATTTATGGTCAAGATAAAAATAAGTCCAGAAAGACCAGCATCTTGCTTTTTTAATTAAAGTTAACTTACAATATTATATGCATAATGAAGTGATCACCACAATAAGCATAGTAACCATCTGTCACCATACAAAGTTACTATGGTATTCCTTATGTTGTACATTAAATCCCAGTGATTTATTTTATAACTTAAAGTTTGTACTTTTTATTCCCCTTCACATTTTTCACCATCCATCTCCCCTTCCACTCTGCAACCATCAGTTTGACCTTTATATCTACGAATTTTTTTATGTTTTATCTTTTTTGTTTATTTGTTTTATTTTTAGACTCCATATAGAAGTGAAATAATACTGTACTTGTCCTTCTCTGTCTTATTTCACTTAGCATAATACCCTCTAGGTCCATCCATGTTTTCCCAGATTTCAAGATTTCAGTTTTTATGGCTGAGTAATATTTCATATCATATATGAACCATATCTTCTTTATTCATTAATCTTCGGATGAAAATCTAGGTTGCTTCAGTATCTTGGCTATGGTAAGTAAGGCTGCAATAAACATAAGGGTGCATATATCTTTTCAAATTAGTGTTTTCATTTTCTTCAAGTAAATATCCAGAAGTGGAATTGTTGGATTTTATGATATCTCTAGTTTTAACTTTTTGAGGAAATCCCATATTTTTACCATAGTCACTGCAAAATTTACAATCCCACCAACATGCACAAAATTTCCTTTTTCTCCACATCCTTGAAAGCACTTGTTATTTGTTGTCATTTTGCTAATAGTCAATCTGATAGGTATGGTGATATCGCATTGGGGTGTTAATTTGCATTTCCATGATAATTAGTGATGCTGAGCCTCTTTTCAGGTAGCTGTAGGACATATGTATGTCTTCTTTGGAAAAATATCTATTCAGTTCCTCTGCCTATTCTTCATGTAATGTTCAAGATCATCTAGTACATACAAATGCAATTTCAACTAAATTATATGTATCCACTTCCACAGAAATTATGGTTCTTCCTTTAAAAGGATGCTCAAATGTTAATAAAAATAACTTGAGTTTACTAATACCTATAAATAATATCTGAGGGCTTTAATTCAAACTTTATTCACAATATCAACAAGACAGGATATTATAATTTGAGAAAATGTGTCACATATTAACTTCTTTCTTAGAGTTTATAATGTACAGAACATATTGCAGTCATGGCAACTTCGCATATGCTATTATCATAGCCATAATACTGTTAAAATAATTTTATATGTGTAAAACTAATATTAAAATGGCATGTGGGCGTGTGTATGTGGAGTGTGTGTGTGTATGTGTGTGTGTGTGTGTGTATGCATGTGTTTTTATCTTCCCAGTTCAACACTTGAAAAGTGATTCCGAGATGTTATATCAGTATGATAAGCTATAGGATATTTAAAATATTTATTTGTAGAAATAACAATTTTTCAGCCCAGATTTAAATTTTGGGTCTATTCCTGTTTTTCATAACAATTTTGACAGCATTTTATTAGGGCATCTATCCATTCTTTCTTATTAAAAAGAGAAAAGCTTTTGACTTCTCATAGTTTAGCTATAGACTAATTTTCAAAAGTTACTTGTTGGTAATTTTTGTTGTAAATTTTAAAGAAATAAGCAATGTTTATTTCAAAGAATTTAAAATGTTCTATTTTTTTTTCAACCAGGAATATATATCCAATAAAATGATCCATTTGTAAAAGCCAGAAGGCACAATTGGAATATTAGCCAGTGTTGAGCTTGAATGAACACAATTTGAACTACCCCATGCATGATATATTTCTTTATAGTTATAACCTGACCATTTTTCTTATGGACTTAGATGGTAAAAGGCAAAAATCTGCCAAGTATTTGACCTAAAAGAGAACCAAAAAAATACATGACTACTGTTAATGAAAAAAGAAAATAATTTTATACTTTCATTCAAAGTTAACTTTCAAGATATGATGTTCACAAATGGTTTTAGCTTTACTGAGAGGGAAAATCTAAATGTTTTCAAGTTAGGTACCATAGAAAATTGGCTAAAAATAACTTATACTTGGGTAAAAATATGGGTACTTAAGGATCCTGTGAATACAGTATCATAAAACCCTGAGAACTTTTCTCAAATAATAAGGAAATATTTATCTCTCTTGACAAATCCAGAGGAAGGTTGTCTCCAGAAATGATTAATTGAAAAGCTCATCACATCAGGAAACAGACTTCTCAAGTGACTTGCTATTTCCCTCATGGTTGCAGTAGTGTCAAGTTTCAGATTCAGACAGCAAAACACTCATTACAAGAGAAACTATTCCTTCATATACATATTTTTTTTTGCATCAGTAAATAAAATTTTACTAAAAGTTTTCCCAAATTATTTTCGTATGGTTCCTTGGGAAAAATGTAATCATGCTGAACTCAATAATTAGCAATGTGCTAAAACCTCACTGATTGATTTGGAGCCTATATAAATTAGAATTATAAAATTAAAGTAAGCCTCCCTTGAATCAATTGGGGGAATAAAAAGGGAATGATTTTTGAATATGGTACCAACAATGTGTGCTACTTTTATTTATAGTCTCACTTTATGTAAATACTAGAGCAGTTGAGCTTTCAAAACATGTAACAGTAGACTTAAACTCTGATTTTCTGTATAAGAATATAGTTAAACTTACACTGCATTGGAATGAAAATATGTAAAATAGAACGGGGAGGAAAAAATAACATTGTAGAAGATTACAAATCTATGTTGTTTTATTTTTTAATAGACAAGTGGTATCATATTAACAGTCTGATATACTACTATATTTCATTTATAAATTCGGTTACATTGAAAAAAATGCATTTCATTAGATAGGTACAAAAACTGCCTATGAAATCCATAAAGTAAATACTATTTTTCTTCTATCATCTATTTATCTATCTTTCTTTAATGGAAATATAAATAAATAATATAATTGGCACACTAGAAATTAAAACTAAATTAATATGTTAGTAATTTTTAGGGGAAATAAATGTTTTTTCTTAGAATAAGGAAAATAAAAGTTTTACATTTATAGAAAACTTGCAATATTGTACAGAAATTTCTCATACAATTGTTTTTCCCAATTATTAACATTTTACATTAAAATTGTACACATGTTAAATTAATGAACCAATATCGTTAAACTTTTATTAACTCAAGTTCATACTTTACTCACATTTCCTTTGAGGTGTTTTTGTTTGTTTGTTTTTTGTTTGTTTAGCTTTTTTTCCTAACATCCTTTTTCTGTTTTAGGATCCCACATTTCATTTAGTCACTATGTGTTTTTGGGCTCCTCCTGGTTTTCATAATTTCTCAGATTTTCCTGGCATTTTTAAATTATATATATATGTGCCGAAACTGGTTTGGCTCAGTGGATAGAGCGTCGGCCTGCGGACTGAAAGGTCCCAGGTTCGATTCCGGTCAAGGGCATGTACCTGGGTTGCGGGCATACCCCCAGCGGGGGATGTGCAGGAGGCAGCTGATCGATGTTTCTCTCTCATCGATGTTTCTAACTCTCTATCTCTTTCCCTTCCTCTCTGTAAAAAAATCAATAAAATATATTAAAAAAAATTATATATATGTATATGTATATATATATAATTATTATTATTAATTTCAGAGAGGAAGGGGAGGGAGTGAGAGATAGAAATGTCAGTGCAGATAGAGAATCCTTGATTGGCTGCCTCCTGCACTCTCCCTACTGGGGATAGTGCCTGCTACCCTGGTTTCTGCCCTGATTGGGAATCCAATCGTGACCTGGTTCATAGGTTGATATGACCACTGAGTCACACTGGCTGGGCAGATTTTCCTTATTTTTCATGACTGGCAGTTTTAAAGAGTATTGGCTAAGTATTTTGTAAAAGGTCCCTCAATTGGGATTTGTCTAAATATGGTTACACTAAGATTATGATCTTTGGGCTCATCACATTATATCTAGTGTACATACTGTCAACATGACATCACTGTTGTTGTTAATTTTGATTAGTTGGTAGTAGTAGTATTTATCAGGTTTCTTCACTTTAAAATTTCTTTTTATATATATACTAAGGGCCCATCATGCAAAATCATGCAAGACCCAGGACCCAGAGTCCTGCAGCTCAGTGGGACCTAGAAAGAGTTCCGCAGCTGCTGCTGCAGCCGCCACCACCACCACCACCTCCACCACCGCTGCCACCGTGGGAGGTAGGACCCAGAAACCCACCTGCCATCCTAGCAGGACGCAGAAACCCATCCGTGCCTCCGGTCAAGTCCTCCAGAGTCAAGTCCCTGCCCACCTGTGTACACCTTGCCACACACGCAGTCCCGCCCACCCTGCGCATGCAGCCTCCTGCTTATCAGTCCTTGAGGCATGATGGCGTGATGACCACAGGCTTTTTATATAATATCTATCAATCTATCTCTATCTATCTATCTATCTATCTATCTATCTATCTATCTATCTATCTATCTATCTATCCTATCTATCTATCTATACTATAGATAGATTAGAGATAGAGATAGAGATAGATAGAGATAGAGATAGAGATAGAGATAGAGATAGAGATAGAGATAGAGATAGAGATAGAGATAGAGATGAGATAGAGATAGAGAGATTCCAGAGAAGAAGAGAGAGGGAGAAAGAGAGAGAAACATCAATGATGAGAGAGAATCATTGTTTGCCTGCCTCCTGCATGCCACCTACTGGGGATCGAGCCTGCAACCCGGGCATGTGCCCTTGACTGGAATGGAACTGGGACTCTTCAGTCCTCAGGCCAATGCTCTGTCCATTGAGCCAAACCAGCTAGGGCTAACAGTACCCTTTACTTCCCTTATCCAATCTGTGTCCTCTGGAAGTCCTGATGCACAGCTACACTTAAGGGGTGGGAAGTTATGCTCTATTTCCTTGAGGGCAGATTAATTGCATTAGTGACTTGGAATTCTACATGGCAGATTTGTATATTATATTCTTTGTCATTTATTTACTTGCTCAATAATTATTTATATTAGTAAATTCATAGGATTTTTTGAGTGTTTCAAAAAAGGCAACAGAGTTAAGGTAATTTGGTTTACATCATTTTATTATTTTTAGAAGGCTTATCTGTCTTTTTGGTAGTTACCAAAAGAAATTGATTTACATTGCAATTTAGACATTAGCTACCATCAAATTACTCCTTATTCTAATGTATGCCATATATCTGGGACCCTGCATTCTCTCTCTCTCTCTCTCTCTCTCTCTCTCTCTCTCTCCTGGAAGTAAATTCTGGCTGTCCTCTAAAAATTATAACACAAATGTTTTAGCCAACAAAATGACAAGTTATACCTGGGTAATTTGATAGCCTTAGAATTTATTAATCAATAAACAATGTCATACATGCTTTGCAAATACAAGAAAAAGCACAGTTTATATTTTTCAAGTGCTAAGTATATTTCAGACTTTAAGGGCTCACTGTTAGAAATGTCAGAAAAATATCTACAGGAGGACCAGTAAAAAAGGAAGTGCAACATCAAGGGCCATTATTTTTCCATTTCCACCTGCCCACCCACCCTTTCTTTAGTAGACCCATTGGGTGTCAGGTCAGAACCAAAAATGTCAGTAGTTCTCATATACTTAAATTGTTTTAAATCTACTATTTTTATAAAGTTATCATTTGGAAAGAACAAGGAAGGGTTTGCTGAGTAAAAACCTTGACTTATTCTGAACATTCCCTTGACACACGTTTATGCACAGGAGCTTAAATTTCTTGACTGTAATTATAGTGTCTATTCCTTATTTTCAGTATATTATAATTTATAACTCTGTTCCTAACCAACTGTATAAATTTTTACCACTCCCAGTACTTGCTATGGAGATTAAAACAGCCTGTCACTCAATACTTTAGAATATTTTGGCTGTAAGAAAAATAAAATTAAATAAAGAAAATCAACTTACACTTTTATACAAGTTTTCCAAGCTTCCACTGTAAGAAACATAATTTGGTAAACTGTAAATCATAAATACCACATATATGTTTATTTTCCCATCATAGAATTAAGTATTATAATAGACTAGTGGTCCGGTGCACAACATTTGTGCATGAGGAGGGTGTCCCTCAGCCTGGCCTGCACCCTTTCCAATCTGGAACCCCTCAGGGGATGTCCGACTGTCGGACATCCCTCTCGTAATCCAGGACTGCTAGCTCCTAACCGCTCACCTGCCTGCCTGCCTGATCACCCCTAATCACTCTGCCTGCCAGCCTGCTCAGCCCCAAATGCCCCGCCCAACATGATTGCCTCCAACTGCCCCCTCCCCCCCCCGCCGGCCTGCTCAGCCCCAACTGCCCTCCTCTCCTGGCCTGATAGCCCCTAACTGCCTCTGCCTCAGCCCCGCCACCATGGTTTTGTCCAGAAGGACATCCGGAAGGTCTCCCAGAAGGTCTCCCAGTCTAATTAACATATTACCCTTATATTAGTATAGATACCTTTACATAGTACAATTACTCTTAGGTTCAGCATACATAATACCATTTTCTTTAAATTAAATGTACCTGGAACCCAGTTGAGTTTGATCCTAGATTTAATATTCTGTTCTTTAATTAAATTATTAGTAATCTGTGTGTCTGGACAACATCATTTGAATTGAAATCAGACAAAATACTTCTGAAATGTGTTATGATATCCACTTTTGACATATTAGTGAAGATGTGTGAAGTACATCATATGGTGTCTTACAAATATTCAAATATTTAGAAACATTTTCTCAGGCATTAGAAAATATTGTTTCTCAGATTTTAGTATAAAAAAACCTGTATTTTTGTTAAGCAAAGGTTTTATTTTTATTTTATAAAAGTGATCATGCTTCTTCCTTTGCTTTGATGACTGAGAAGCGAAAACAAATTGGTATGTCATTTCTGTGAATACAAACAGAATCTTTAGACACTTACTTATGGTGCAAATCATATCATGGATATTGTGGATTTGAATTGGAATACCCCTTTTAGGTCTTCTTTATTTGGATTTTAAAGCCTCATACAACGTGTGTAATCAGAAACAAAATAATGAACAAAGTCATAATCTTTTGACTTTTATAAATGACCTTTCACATTTCTCCCTTTATTTTCTACTTCAATCAGGAAAATAGAGGAGAAAGTGAAGGGGAAAGTCTCAGAGAATATAACTTCTCACTGGACAGATTTTCTTGCAACAGTATGGAGGAGCATGTTCTCACAGACATGGTTCGAATTAACATTATCTACAAAGTTGCTTCATCTTGGGGTGCTTAAGTATTTTATACACTACCTCCGGTTGTTGTAATGTGGAAAAAAGGTCAGCAGTTTTGATATTTTATTCTGTTCAGGCTGGGAGTTCTCCCATCATACCTGTGCACGTGGCCGTCATACCCACTTCCTCTGTATTCCAGGGCTTCAACGTTGCCAAATCATTTGGTTTGAGGATTTTTTTTTTTGGAGGGAGGTAACAGGTATTCTGGGAGGCAGCACTATTTTGGCTCTCAAATCTACTTAATAGATTATCTTTTCACATTTTTGTTATCATTATTAGTCATTTTCAGAGATGATCATTTTCATTGACTATAAGAATTCATATTTTTTTCTTGAAATCTGCACATCTAACAATTCATATTCTTAACATTTCTTAGCCCCAAATGAACTGGAAGTGCAATAATTACAAAGTGCTATTGAGAAATTATGCATTTGGTTCTCCTATATATATGAAATCCTTTCCCAAAACACCACCCTACCCTATCCAGTTATATCGTATTACTAACACCTTATTTTCCCTCATTTATATATTTTATTCTAAAGCCATTTTGTAAAATGCACATTTAAATTGAATAAATATTAAAAAATGAGGTTTGTACTTGAGGCCCTAAATAAGTTTTCCTTAATTTGATTAATGGAATAATTGTTTGTCAAAAAAAAAATCAAAATTATCCTATGATGTAATTTTTGGATTAGTTAAATTTATGCACTACTCAAAAATGCTTATTAAACATGAAGTAGATTAGCTCAGTAAAACATGAAAATAATGTCACACATTTCTAAATATTGTTTGTATTTTGCTGACATGGACGTATCAGAAATGCAAAGGTTTTATATTAAACAAATGTAAAGTTATTTTTATAATTCTTCTTGCAAGGTGGACTTCTATTACTATCCTTTATTAAATTTTATTGTTTTGCATTATCCTTTCCACTCACTATTCATAAACATTTCTCCAGAGAAGAAGAAAAGATGGGGTGGGAAACAATTAACAGACTTGTGTGGATAACATTGGGCTGGAATATTTTGTCCGGTTAAGGAATATGAGAGGAGTATAATAGTAGCTACAATGTGCTCAAGAAGAAAGTTCAAGCACACAGTCTAAAAGGAGTCAGGGATCCAGGTATTCCTTTAAGTTATCATGCACATGCAACTCATGTTTAGCTGAAAACTGTTTTCCTTGTTGGGTAGCTCTTACCATCCTTTATCTGAGGGAGACAAAGCATTTAACATTAAGTGCTGATGGTTCTCCTTATAAATTTCCTTTCTCAAATCAGGCAAAGTGGTAATTTATGGAAATCTTTCTAAAACATGTTTTACAGATTTTAAATTTATTTTTAGAGAGAAAGAAAGAGGGAGAGAGAAAAGCATTTATGTACATCAATGAGCTGCCTCCTGCATGCTCCCTACTAGGGATCAAGCCAGCAACCCCAGGCATGTGCCCTGACTAGAATCCAACCAGTACATGGGATGACGCTCAACCAACTCAGCCACACTGACTAGGGTTGGACGTCTTAAGAAGAGTGTAGTCACAAATGTTGTTTTGTTTGCTTGTTTTTGTCTGTTTTCTTATTTATAGCTGTTTTTCTCATATGTGATCTGAAAATAGCATCAGCTGTATTAAATTTTAAATGGAAAGTTTTGAGAACTATTGAGTATTTTAAAGGTATATATTATATGGAAACATAAAGTTGGTGTTTGAATTTTCCCAACTCGTAGATAAAGCTGAATATTGTGAGCCATACTGAGATGTTTGTGAAACATCCTAAACATGTTAAATATTAAACATGCCTAGCGTTTTTATTTAGATAAAATTATAAAACAAAATTATACTTAAAATTGCACTTCTGATTTGTGGACATTCAAGGTCGAGGGTTATTTCAAATACCGCTATGGTCGACTGAAAATAATTCTGCGTTTGAGTAGCATCTGCATGCTTTCCTCAGGTTATTCATGATTTGTATAAAATAAAATTAGTTTTAAGGAAAATTTATATTTGATGGCAGTTGGTACTGTACTAATGGAAGGTCACATTTTTCAGTAAATGTGCCAATAACATAGCACACATAAGCGTTTTAATAAAGCAGGAGTTTGAGTAATTTTAGAGCCGGTTAGAAGGCCTGCAGTGGCACTGAGAAAACGGCCGCGGTACGGTGCTTTCATTTCCGTATAAGACAGTAAGATTTGGGTAACTGTCCATTTCAAAATGTGGCTGGGTGGGTCAAATGAGGTAAGTATGTTAAAATACTGAATGCAATATCCGATAAATATATATAAAGTAGCAAAATTTCAAGAAGGCTATTTAAAAAAATATACTCCTAAAAATGTACACTTAACCATTCATATGAATTATAAGTCATATTGTAATACTGCAACATATAATAAATTTGATTAAATATTAATAAATATTTTATGAACAATGTGTTATTCCCTCCCCAGTTCTCAGTCTTCATCTTTATTTTTTAATAACAAATTGTAGAAAGGATTCGAAGGACTTATAAAAATACCTATTATGAATAACCATTATAATTGAGTGCTTACAATGTCCTAAGCATTATGCTAATTTTATTAGTTCAAATTACTCTATAGTTGAATGATCTTAAGACTCCATAAAACCATGTAATCTGATCCAAGAAGTAACCCTGTAGTTACTTGGTGTAAAAAAGGAAAGATTTTTCTTTTTTAAGTTAAAGTTCTCCAAGTGTAATCCAGCAGGAGGAAGACAAACCAGACAACCAACAGCCCAGAGACCACCTGGGCTGAAGTATGGTAACAATTAATTCAGGTAAAAACTGTAATTCAGATAACATGCCTAAGTTTTACCTAGGTTACCCAAGGACTCTAGATAATGTGTTTACCCAAAACTGTAATTTAGATAACATACTGTCTCTGCTCCTCTAAATTTCTTTTTTTAAAAAACTAGGTTCCTCATTCCAAACCTTGAGTTTAGAAAATTGAATTGTCATGACCTAGAACAAAGAATATTCTTACATGGTATTATTCTACAAGTTTTATTAATTTTTGATGCTTTACAACAGTATCTTGTGCATTTATCCCAAACAAACTTACAAATTAATATTTACTTTGGATATTTTGAGAATGTGAAGGGATTTATTCCCTCTGGGGAAGGCACTTAAGCATTCTGTATTGACCTCTCTTGACTTTTTTTTTTTTTTTGCCAAAAGGAGCTGTAGCTACCGGTTCCGCCGGATTAGGGACAGCATTACACACCTATAATAAATTATCTAAAAAAAAAACAAAACAAAAAAACATGTAATCTGACCAAGAACTCAAACTACAATAAGGGGAGCCCAAGGAATATAATCAAAATACTGAAAAGTAAGAAATAAGTACATTCCAATTAGAATAAATGCCCAGAATCAACACTGGGTTGTCCACATCATACTGAGTTTTAGTTGAATATCAAGAATATTTAGATGAAGGCTGAAGAAACCCTCAGATATTTCTAAGGTTAAATGCCATATACTATACTATGCTATACTATACTGCCACTCAAAGATAACAGAATCAATTGTATAGATATTTTGGGGTTAGAGTGAATATGAAATAATCCTGAGAAAATATAGTTGAATATAAGATAAATGCACAAGAATACACAGCATGTCCCCTGCACAGTTGGTATAATGGCATATGATTCAGTCTCTGCTTTTCTAGTACCCAAACCGGAGGAAAATGTGAACAATTAAAAGACTAAGAGGAACAATAAACTAAAATTAAGGCAGATTTTTTTAAAGTTGATTATGAGACCTAAGAGATTTTTCTTACTTGGAAACTTTGAAAGTAAATGTGAGCTATGGTGTAGAGAGGCATAACCCTTCCTCTATAACTAATAATATTAAATTTCACACAACTATTTCTCTTTAGTTCATCTATAAAATTCCATAGCATAAAGCCAAAACGCAGTTCAGTAACAACAAAAGTTGTACAATATTCACAAAATATGTATCATTTTTATTATTTGATACAATATTTTTTTTCAAAATTAGTTTTCTATTACTCAGTATTGCACACACACAATGTTTCCTGATAAAATAGTAGAAAGGTATTGGTATGATGGTAATATACACCAGGATATTTTTTTAAATTTTTATTTGTCTTTAATAATAAGTAATTTTAACATCCTATGAAAATTGTTAAATCAGTATTTTTAAAAAAATGGATAGTAATTATATATAAAACCAGTCTTTAAAGGTTTAATATGTTAAATTAAGAACATAATTTTCTCATCTAGTAAAAGCCCTAAGTTTAAAACTAATGTCCTGCTAATGTGCTTGCATAATTCATGTCACTTGAATTAAACCAGTAATAAAAATGAAGCAATAATTTACTTTTAATTGCAATAAAAATTCTGAAGAGGGTTTAGAATAGTCTAGGCTGAATATATTGATGTATACTTTTAATATTAAAGCAGAACATTAAACATATCAGCTCCTATATTCATGTATTTACTTCATTCAAATGTTTGGCAGTAAGCTGAAGTTAGCTTAATATTCCTTAACATAGACAAAGTCTTTAACTTCAATAGCACACAAAGTTGTTTTGTTTTGTTTTTAATAAGGAAGTTAAGGCCTTAATGTGATTATAGGGTTGCTATTTGGCAGTTTAATTTTCTACCCCTCTTCTTAATACTAGTTCTATGAACAGCTTCCTTTATTAAATCTTGTCCTTATCAGTTCTCTACAGGACCTGGCACTTAGCTAGTAACCCTGTAATCCCATCTCCCATATTTGTTCGAACTCTATTTCCTTACGCACCAATGAACAGAATATATTTTTAAGTATGTCAGGATAGTAGGGACTATGTAAGAGATAAGAAAGAAAGAAATTTTTATCAGCTCAAAGACAACTTTAAAATACAGAGAATCTGTTCAAATATATTAAATTTTCTCTTTTATTTTCACAGTGCCATCATTAATTTAGGCTAGAGCTGAAGTACATATAGACAAAAAAATAATACAGTAGCCCTCACATTTGTTTTATACCATTCTTAATGAGAAAATATGAGGCTGTATTCATCAAAAATATGTTTATAAACCCTCTTCCCCAAAATGAAAACAAAGGATAGCTATTTTAAACCCTAAATTGGAAAGTCTCTTAAAGGCAGAGAATGTGTGTAATCAGCATATTGTTTTCCAGAGCCCATTATAGGACATGGCACATAGTAGGCATTCAGTAAAACTTGAGAGGCATTCAATGCCTTCACAGGAAAAGGTCTATTAGCCATTAATGTGCTTACATTTTTAGGCACCATTGCTCCTTGCAGGTAAGTAGCATTCAATTGTGAGGAAGCATGAACCTAATCTGCAGGGGTTCACTATACAGCAATAAGGGAGTCGATTTAAGCTACTCAAACTATTTTGAGGGCAAGATAGTCATAACCACTTCAAAGAACTCTGTCATAACACATACTATACAAAAGGGTATTGACAGCACAGAAAGTACCGTTCAATTTGTGTTATGGCATTTTATTCTAGTAATAGATTCAATATCTTACTATTGATCTCTGCCAGGTTACTTTATATCACGGTGTGGGCTGCTTAAGAACTCCAGAGTAGTCCTAGCCAGTTTGGCTCAGTGGATGGAGTGTCAGCCTGCGAACTGAAGAGTCCAGGTTTCACTTCTGGTCAAGGGCACATGCCCAAGTTGTGGGCTCAATCTCCAGTAAGGGGCATGCAGGAGGCAGCTGATCAATGGTTCTCTCTCATCATTGATGTTCCTATCTCTCCCTCTTCCTTCCTCTCTGAAATCAATAAAAATGTATTTTAAAAAAAGAACTCCAGAGTCTCAAGCACTGAAGAAAATAACTGTCCCCTCATGTTAATTCAAAAGAGACCAACAAAGTTCTGACCTATCTCATGATAATTTTGTCAATGTTCATTTGAAATATTAAACATGTACTTCTCAAAAAATGTTTTCCATGAAAAATGTTTATATGTAACATTTATAATGTTTAGGATGGAATTTCTAAAGTTCTATAATTTTCTAAGTAATTTGAAAATAGAATAATGGGGACTGTAAACATTTTTTCTTTTCTCCTCTGATTCCATGTTTCAGAGATGTTCTGTGGATTAATTCTAGAACAGCATGGACTTCATTATGGCAAACTTAGGCATTAGCAGTTAAAACAAATAATAGGTATTTTTTCTAGATGAGTATAATTACAGAACAGAGGCTTCATAACATGTAGAAAAATGTTTTAAAAACTAAGTTCATTTAAAACTTTACAACCGAGATAGTGCATTGATGATACATATATGTTACTGCTTTTGAAAACAAAAGTGACAAGCTTTTTTTCACTATTCCTATGCTAATACTTCTATTTATTATCAACTTGTTTAAAGGTCTATGTCATTCCAATCTGTATATATCCAGACATAATTTATATTTTATCTTCTAGTCCCTAGTGTGACTTTCTTCATTCAATAAGAATTCAAATATTTTTAACTGAATTTTGGATTGATTTTGAAAAGCTGGTATAAAATCTTATAATTACACTAGAGGCTCGGTGAACAAAAATTTGTGCACTTGGGAGAGTATCTCAGCCCAGCCTGTGCGCTCTCGCAGTCTGGGACCCCTCGGGGGATGTCCCGCTCCCTGGGGGAATGGGCTTAAGCTGTCAGTCAGACATCCCTCTGGCAGCCTGTGAGCCCTCAGAGGATGTCCACTTGCCAGCGAGGAGCAGGCCTAAGCTGCAGTTGGACATCCTTAGTGCAGCTGAGGAGGCAGGAGAGGCTCCCGCCACCACCGCTGTGCTGGCAGCCATCAGCCTGGCTTGTGGCTGAGCAGAGCTCCCCCTGTGGGAGCGCACTGACCACCAGAGGGCAGCTCCTGCATTGAGCGTCTGCCCCCTGGTGGTCAGTGTGTGTCATAGTGACCAGTCATTCCCAGTCTTTCTGCTGTTAGGGTCAGTTTGCATATTACCCTTTTACTATATAGGATAGAGGCCTGGTGCATGGGTGGGGGCTGGCTGGTTTGCCCTGAAGGGTGTTCCGGATCAGGGTGGGGGTCCCGCTGAGGTGCCTGGCCAGCCTGGGTGAGGGGCTGAGGGCCATTTTCAGTCTGGTCAATCCCCTCAGTGGAGACCCTCACCCCATGGAGGTGTGGCCAGCCTGGGTGAGGGGCTGAGGGCCATTTTCAGGATGGCCACGCCCGCCAGCGACCCAAGCTCCCAGCCTCTCCTTTTTGTCTTTTTTTTTTTTTTTCTGGGATTTATTTATCTGCTATAATTGAAACTTTGTAGCCTTGAGTGGAGGCCATGGCCAGCTGGAAGAAGATATTTGGGATTTATTTGTCTTCTGTATTGAAACTTTGTAGCCTTGAGCAGAGCCCAGGCCAGCCAGGGCAGGCGGGAAGCTTGGCTTCCTCCATCGCAGGGGAAACCCAAGACTCCTGCTCGCTCCAGCTCTGTGGCCGCTGCCATCTTAGTTGGGTTAATTTGCATACTCACTCCTGATTGGCTGGTGGGTGTGGCTGGTGCTTCAGCATAGTGAAGGTAGGGTTAATTTGCATGCTTCTCTTTTATTATATAGGATATTATCTGGATCACAACCAAGTATTCAAACTTTAAATTTAAGGGAAAAGTTGTAAAAGGGCAGTACAGCAGGTCCTCAAATTGTATCATTTTGTTCAACATCATTTTTTTTGTTTGTTTGTTTTTGTAATTTTGATGAGATGCCCTAGGAACTTAACTCTTATTTATATCAATTAGCCTGTGCTAAACTTGGTTTCATTATACATTATTTTATAACACATCCTGTTGCTTAAATGAGCATTTGCTCTCCATGAATAGCTCTCATCATACTCAGATTTCCTAGTAAAAATCTATGAAAAAAATCAAAGGAAAGTTTCAAAAGAAGAAATGTTAAAGTTATTTAAACATATAATTAAGAATTTAGAAAAGTGATATGAACCTGTTAGAAATACAATTATTT
Source organism: Myotis myotis (assembly GCF_014108235.1). Taxonomy (NCBI): domain Eukaryota; kingdom Metazoa; phylum Chordata; class Mammalia; order Chiroptera; family Vespertilionidae; genus Myotis; species Myotis myotis. The sequence continues at coordinate 63,131,086 of NW_023416335.1, read as the reverse complement.
CTAACACCAGTGTAATTTTTTTCTTTTTTCCACTCCTGAACTTTTACACTGGCAAGCATGTCAAACTCAAAGATTAACATGGGCCAAATAAACAAGGTTTAAGTTTATGTGGGCTGCAAAAAACAAAAGCTTCAATTTTCTAGAAACGTAGGTTTATTTCGATAGAGACATGCTGACTACAAAGGGCTGATATAAATACATAATTGTTAACATAAAATAATAGAACATTTTAATAAAAATTAATATTTTCTTGAACATTAACTTACCAGACACTGAATAACTGCACAAATTAATAAGCGTAATGCAAATAAACGTATTTTTCTTGTTCTCCGAAAGCAAAATATTTTCTGTTGCGCACACCATGGTCAGTCCAAGACTAATGATGTGGCAATTGGCTGCTAAAATTTTTGCTGCTAGTATTAGTGGAGAGAAATGGTGCGCCTGTGCGTAAGGCCCATAAGGGAAATGAAGGCAACATGATCATAGTAATCAGTCTATAGCGAATGTTGTAGTTCATTATTAATACTTATGTATAACAGGATTATAAAATTAAGCTATGGAATTTTTATTAAAACGTTTCTTACATACCATTATATTGGCTGGGCCACAAAAATATTTGTTGTGGGCCGCATGCGGCCTGCGGGTCACAAGTTTGACATACTTGTGTGTGAAAACAATTGACCAAACAGAGCCCCCCCCCCTTTTTTTTTAAAAAGAAGCTAATTTAGATACTGCAATAATTAGTCATTATTTCAATAGTTATATATTTACCCTTTATGCTTCCAATAAATTTAAAAATTATTAAATAATTAGATTTTCTTTAATTTTGTCAACACAAAAACTATATTGGTTTTCTTTATTCTATCTTACATATTTCTAGTATTAAACTTGCTTTATTATGATAACATCTTCCTCTACAAAATCCTCTATACCCTTTGATCTATTACTACCACTGCACTCACTCCTTGATACCTAGGTCTCTTCCCAGTTAGAAAAAAAAAAGTTCCCAAAGTTTTATTTTAGTTTTAATTGAAACACTACCAGGACCCTGATCCCGTTTCCTCTCTTTCTAATTTGCTGGGATAGGAGAAAATTGCGGTAATTAGAAAGGGTGTCTTTCACATCGTACCATGTATACATTTTTATTAAATGAAATCTTTAAAGGATGATTCTGTTAGAGCAGGCAGATAGAAAGATATGAGCTGGGAGAGGCTGGGAGAGGCAGCTAGGCTTGGAGGAAATCAGTGATATGACAAACTGAAAATAGACAATGGAGGTGGTGGACCCCTATGTGAGCAGGAAAGGTTCAGAGCCCCCAGGATGTGGTCTAAATGATGGCTTACCACCTAGATGGAGTCTTATAACTTAGAGATACTTTTTTTTTTTTAATATATGAGGGTGGGGATAACTTGTTTCTTGCCTAGGGGGCTCAAGCCTAGAGGTATAAATCATTTAAACTCTCAAATATCGAGGCACTCAGCTCAGTTTTGCCAGCTTTCCTACAAGTAAATCCTTGCCTGCTTTTGCTGTTATTTGTTGTCTCTTGTTTGAATTTATTCCTATAAGCAAGACAACTGGGAGTGCAGAGTACTCCCTCTGGCCTGAGGCAGAGGCCCTCTTGTTCACCACTGACAATTCCTCTTTCTTCAAATAAAATATTATTAAACTCTATAATTATTGAAGCTTATATCAGTCAAAATTTCATTCTAATCTAACTTTACCCATTGTTTCATTTTCTTAATTTCTCAGTGAATGAAATAAATTAGTTACCTATTGTTTTCAAACCTCAGACATTTTTCAGATTTCATAGAAATTTTTCCTTTGAAATCGTTTTGAGCACTCTCATTCAACTCATGTCTTTTGAACACATTACCTAAACAGATGATAGTTAACTATCAATTCTTGATATTGTTGATCCTCTTTAGTTTTTTTTTTTCAAATCCTCTCAAACCTAAGAATTTAAGAAAATATTCCCAAATGGCTGACCCTTTAGTATCTTACTGCTTGTTCATTTTTACCACTTTCTGGGATACATTTTTATTTTTAGTCTTCTGCAGAAAGTCTTAGAGGTCAGCCAGCAATCTAAGTAGAAACACACAGATACCTCCCATTCTTGCCTTTCTATACTATTGCTCACTTGATCTCTCCTATTGTTGTAATTTGTTACATTGTATGTAGCAAAAGACAGGTGCAGATTCTACATTATGCCTAAAATCCCCCTTACCTTAGCTTGTAAATTATGTTTTCATCTCGGGCATTTCTACAAACTGACAATTGGAAATTTAGCAATCACGGGGAAGACAGAAGTATCGGAGCACAGGCCAGAGGGGCAGTGGCAGCTGAAAGGCAGCTTTGTATCCCGCCTGCCCTCTAAAAAGCAGAGCCAAATCTAGGTCATTACATTCAGCAGGGAGCTTGGAAACACCTTCCAACTTCGTGCTGCACCAAGATGAGTGTCTTTTGACCTAGTTTTGCACAAGGGAGATGCAAGGCTGCCAGGCTATGGAAGCTGTAAGTGTTGGATCTATGCCTTTCTGTTGCTAGAAGGATTCTTGCAATGTAAGTTTCAGGATTTGTTTCTTTCCAAGAAACAATAAGGTGGCTGTGTTTGCTACTCTTGACTGGGAGGCCACGATCTTTTGCTACTATTTCAGGTTGTATGCCAACTGAAACTGACCAATATGATCTCAGTTCCCCATCAGCTGACTGGACTTGCTTCTTCCTGCCCCTAGTCCTTTGACCTCCCTTTTCTTAGAGGGTTTGCTTTAGAAAAACCTGTAAATGTAAATTCGTTCTTTACTCCTTTGAGATGTGAATATTTTTAAAAAGGCTCTTGACAGTTTTCCAATCCAGAAATGTTTTTCTCAAAGCCATCCCTTTGAAATGCCAACATCAAGGGAGAGAGCACCCAGTCTCTCAGTTTTGTGAGAGACCAGGAGCATAATTGCAGTGAGCTCCTTGCTTCAAGTTGTAAAACTACCTTCTGTCGCAAAGATAGGAGGGACGCTAGTTTTCCTTTACATACAGCCAATTAGCAAAAACAGATGGCTGTGTTCTCTCCCGCCTGAGCACTTTAAAATTCTCCCCTCTACCCTTTGTTCCTGCAGAATTATTATTTTATTTTAAATTAAATTCATTGGGGTGACGTTGGTTAATGAAGTTATATAGGTTTCAAGTGTACATTTCTATAATACACCATGTGCACATTGCATTGTGTGTTTATCACCCAAAGGCAAAGCATCTTCTGTCACCATGTATGTGATACCTTTACCTTTACTACCCCCACCCTTCTTCCCTCTGATAACTTTCGTACTGTGTGTCAATGAGTTTTTGCTTGTTTGTTTTTCTTGTTTGTTCATTTATTGCTTTCAGTTTTATATTTCCCATATGAGTGAAATCATATGGTTCTTGCCCTTTTCTGTCTGACTTATTTCCCTTAGTGTGGTAAGTAAACACTCAGTTCTGGTCCCCCTCCCCGATTACAACAGCCTTCAATAAAGGCTTACCTGCTTAACTTTGTCCAGAGCAAATATTTGCTTTGATAAAACATAATTTTAAAATTATGGAGACTGGGAAAATGTCTGTCTTCCCATCGCATTGCTGCTTTAAGATTCAGCATCTAAAGCAGGTGCATTTTTGTTTTCAAAGAGGCTTCATTTACTGAGTGTTAAATTTGGTATTAACAAGCTTCTCTCTATGATAAGCCAAATCCTCAAAGAAAATAGATTCCCACTAGTTCCAAGGTCTTTTGCTTTAAGAGGCTGATCTTTAAACACCATGTCTTGTTTCTCTGTGACCAGAAATATTGAAAAATGCAGCTCCTTAGCCTAGGGTCCTGATACTTTGATAATCAGGCCCCTTTCTTTCTTTCTTCCTCCCTTCCTCTTTCTTTCTTTCTTTCTTTCTTTCTTTCTTTCTTTCTTTCTTTCTTTCTTTCTTTCTTTCTTTCTTTCTTCCTTCCTTCCTTCCTTCCTTCCTTCCTTCCTTCCTTCCTTCCTTCCTTCCTTCCTTCCTTCCTTTCTTTCTTTCTTTCTTTCTTTCTTTCTTTCTTTCTTCTTTCTTTCTTTCTTTCTTTCTTTCTTCTTTCCTTCTCTCTCTTTTTAATATAATCAATAGTTCAGGCAAAATGAGCCACATTCCATTCCTAAAATGTATCCACTCATACTATTTTCTTTTACTACTATCACAAGATTTTATTATAATGTCTCCTCTAATCTCATAAGTCTTAAAAAGCTATTAAAATCTTTTAAATGAATGTGAACCCTGATAATGCTCTGAGCTGGTTTTATGCCTTTTAACTCTCTCTTAACATTTAACATTATATCATATGTATTCCCTCATCTCTTTTCTCCACTTGGACCATGGGCTTCTGGAAGGGAAAGACATGGCTTACTCATTAGTTTATCTTCCAGAGATAAAGCTAATACTTACACATTAAGTAACATTCAACAAATGTTTGCTAAATTAGCAAAACTATTTGCACTAAATTTTATAAGGGGCAAAGATCAATAGAAAATGTCAATATAGAGGATCAGAGAGAAATAAACAGATTTTAAATCTCATCATTTTCACAATTCTATATATTTTCATTGTCTATTTCAAGTTTATAGAATCTACATTAAATGATCTATAAAGGTTTTAAAATTAAAATAATACATTGCAAAGAATAGTTATTTGAACACATTTATTTCAAAATGAAAGAAAATTAGAATCCATTTTGCTTCTTAATGTTTTAAGTATAGACATAAACAAATTCTTATTTGATCATTAATGACATCTCTGGTTCTCTTTTAAGTGCATCTATCTGCTATTAATTTTATAAGACAGTTTATTTTTTTTGAATTTTTTAAAATTAATTTTAGAGTGAGAAAGGAAGGGATGGGGAGAGAGGGAAAATCATCCATGAGAAAGAACCATCAATTGGCTGTCTCTTGCACACCCCCTACTGGGTATTAAGCTAGAAATCTGGGCATGAGCCCTGACTGGGAATCCAACCAGTAACCTCTTGGTGCATGGGGCGATGCTCAACCAACTGAGCCACACATGCCAGAGCATATAAGCCAGTTTAAATTATTAGTGAAAGGAATTTGATATATGTATACATATATACATTTATAATTTCATTGACAAAAGAAAAGTAGTCTGATTTTTCTCTGTTAGTCTTTCAAATGGAAATAAATAAATAAAATAAGAGATGCAAGCTGTATTTTTCTTTAAATTTTAAAATCCTGTACTTAAATTCTAAAATCCACAAGACATCAATGTGAAGCTTCATCTTTTACTGTACCTGTATATGCAAATTGTACAAGATCCCAGAGGGCATTGGGGTCTATGCCTTCCATCTTGATTTCCTCCTGCTTGGCTTCGCAAACATCACTTGTAAACATGGCAGCAAAATAGTCTGAGACTGAGCTCAGAACAAGCCTGAAAGAGTCAAAAGGTCTAATTTAGGGTGTGAATATAGAGCATCAGAATGCTAAGTGTCAACAACAATGGAGTGCAGAGCAATCTATTTATGTCTCTATCTGTGCCTGTTTGCCTATCAAGTATCTGTATATCTCTGTATCTATCACCCATCAATTAATCTATAATTACCCTATGGATTGCACTTTTAAAAACTGATTTAGAAAATTCTGCTCTACCATTTCTAATACATTTTTCATTTCACTTTTAGTTCTTCTATTCTTTTAGATAGGAATCCAATTTTATTTCTTTTTACATACTCACCCACTTTTCACCACACTATCTACTAAAGAATTTGATTTGCTCAGTCAATTAATGGTGCTACATATATCATAAATTTAAGTGTAAAATCTGTAGTGACTTCTCTGAGATTTCTATTTTTTTTTTGTTTATTTGCCTGTTCTTATACCAATAAAATATTCTTTTTATATGTATGAGAAATATTTATAGATATAAACAATACTGTGATTCTAAAGATGTCTTTATATCAAATTAGGCAAATCCCCCCTCTTTATTTTTGCTTAACTAGTAATGGATTTAAAAATCATGTTTTTATTGATTCCAGAGAAAGGAAGTGAGAGGGAGAAGAGAGAGGAGAGAGAGAGAGAGAGAGAGAGAGAGAGAGAGAAGCATTGATGTGAGAGAGAAACATAGATTTTGCCTCCTACACGTGCCCAAACAGGGGATGGAACCTGCAACCTACGCATGTGCCTTGACTGGGAATCAAACCTGTGACCCTTTGATTTGATGCGCAGGATGAACCTCAACCAACTGAGCCACAGCTGCCACAGCATGGATTTTTATTCTGCAGATAAAGTTTAAAGTAAGCCTGTCAACTATAACTTTAATTAAAAATGCAGTACATTTGCCGAAACCGGTTTGGCTCAGTGGATAGAGCGTCTGCCTGCGGACTGAAAGGTCCCAGGTTCGATTCCGGTCAAGGGCATGTACCTGGGTTGTGGGCACATCCCCAGTAGGAGGTGTGCAGGAGGCAGCTAATCGATGTTTCTCTCTCATCGATGTTTCTAACTCTCTATCTCTCTCCCTTCCTCTCTGTAAAAAATCAATAAAATATATTAAAAAAAAAATGCAGTACATTTCTGATTTTATATGTGAACTAGTAGCCTGGTACACAAATCTGTGCACATTAAAAGGGAATTAATTAACGGAAATATTTTAATATTGCTATTTGCCTTTTCTCTATAATAGAAGTGTGAGAGATAAAAGGGAATTAGTAAAATGTATATGAAAATAACATAAATTTATTAATAAATAAACAGTAACAAAAGGATATAACAACAGAGGCATGATATAAAAACAACAAAAACATGATATAAAAACAACAGTGATACAAACAATGACTGATAAAGTGATTAAACTTATTTTAATATCTCCCTGTACACCACATTAAGAGTGAAAACACTTTCAGAGTGATTGACTAATTTTCCTTGTGCTGAAGTATTTAGAAATTTAACGTCACATGCTCTTCAAACTCTAGAGAAAGCAACATATAACTGACCATGTGCGAAAACGGGTTCAGGTAGGAATATTCCTACTCTGTCTAGAGTTTGTCCTTGTGATTTATTAATAGTCATCACAAATGCTGGCATCACGGGAAACTGTCATTGAATCAATTTAAATGGGAGCCCAGTGTCAGGTGGGGACAAATCAATTCTTGGAATCAGAACAACCTCTCCCTCTGTAGATCCTGTTAATACTTCAGCTTTGATAATGTTAGGTCGTAATCTTTTGATAATAAATCTGGTACCATTATGAAGACCCCATTTACTATTGAGATTTTTCAATAGCATGATGATTGCACCCACTTTCAATTTTAATTTATGACACGCATTCCCGAAGGAGTAATACTATTAAGAAATTTGATGGGAAAATTGTCCTTTTCAGTGGAATCATCACTCAAATATGTGTGAAAATGTCCATTGAGTATATCCAAAATTTCTTCATTTAATTTTTGAATGTGCCTATTTTTTGGACAAAGAATTGTACATTTAGATGTATTTTTATTATTATCTATAGATACAGTATTTCCAAAGGTAGCTTCAATAATAAATCCATTACAAATCATTTCACAGGGGATTTCAATAATATCCATTCCTAAATGAAAACTGCTATCAAGTTTGCCATCTCTAAGTTTTACTAACCATCCACTATAAGCAGAATCCTCTGATCTCATATTTGTTGTAAGAGACAACTTTCTGAAACATCCCCAAACATTGCAGTACTTTAAACTCGTTTATACTATGGCCAATCACATAGCATGCAGTACAATACCGCGACATTGTCAAAAATCCCCTCCAAGAAGGAGAACTTTCCCACCAAATACAACATTCAAATTCATAATTTCTCTTAGTAATCTGTCTATGGCAGTGATGGCAAATCTATTACATGCGTATCAGAGGTGACATGTGAACTCATTTTTTTGGTTGATTTTTCTTTGTTAAATGGCATTTAAATATATAAAATAAATATCAAAAATATAAATCTTTGTTTTACTATGGTTTCAAATATCAAAAAACTTCTATATGTGACAGGGCACCAGAGTTAAGTTAGTATTTTTCAAAATGCTGACACGCTGAGCTCAAAAGGTTCGCCATTACTGGTCTATGGCATTTATAGCATGACTGGATGCCATGGTGCATTCATCAATAATGAGAAGTTGGGCCTTTTTAATAGTTTTAGCAACTTCACTGTTTATATCGAGTCTAGAAATTGAAGTTTCATTTAATGGAATGGGTAATTTATATTGGGAATGAAAGGTGCTTCCACTGAGAAGTAAATTTACAGCAATTCCTGTAGACGCTGTGGGTAAACAATACCAGCACGACCTCTAATATAATGTATTAAAACTTTATAAAGATATGCCTCTTGCCCTGACCGGTTTGGCTCAGTGGAGAGAGCGTCGGCCTTCGAACTGAAAGGTCCCAGGTTCGATTCTGGTCAAGGGCATGCACCTTGGTTGCAGGCACATTCCCAGTGGGGGGTGTGCAGGAGGCAGCTGATCGATGTTTCTAGCTCTCTGTCCCTCTCCCTTCCTCTCTGTAAAAAATCAATAAAATATATATTAAAAAAAAAAAAAAGATATGCCTCCATGCTCTGTGGGCTGGTCCTGCCTCAAACCTCGCCCTCTCGGGAAACAGCTCAGTGAAGGCACAGTTGTTGCTAAGAGGACCCAGGACTCAGTGCATCCACGCTCTGAGGGCTGGTTCCTGCCTGAAACTTCGCCTTCGTGGAAAACAGCTTGGGGAGGACTCAACCGTTTCCCAGACGACCCCTGCAGGGCTGACTTCCTTCCGGTTGGTCGAGCCTCAATCTTGATGCATTACACCCAGGGTTTTTATATAAATAGATAGTTGGTACATTTACCACATAACGTTATCCAATACAAAAATATAAAATATTTCTCCAGGTATTCAGGATATTTCATCTGATTTATATTTTAATGTTTTCCCTAAAATTGTCTTGTGTACTCTTGGTTGATTCCTATATATTTTACAGGGATTTTTTTAGCATTATGTATGGTAACTTTAAAAAAAAATAAGACACAATTATGTTCAAATATTTATTATATACCAATTAGATAAATCAGTGTCAAGTGATCAGTTTTATCAAAAGAACAAAACATAACATTATGTAATATGAAAACAAACTGTAATAAACCAGAGGGATATATATGTCTCCTAGTGCATAAGAGATATATTGAGAAAAAATTAACCGTTTTAATCTTACTCATATAGTCTTGCTTTAAAACAGGGCCACATCCATATAAAGAAAATTATTATGAGACCTAGATAATTCAACCTTAAATAATAACATAAAATCTCCAAAACTGTAACGTACAAAATGCTGCTAACTCCGTAAGAGAAGTGCAGAAAACTTTATAATGCATTTAGATTTAGTGAACATAAAATTTGCATTAGATTTTAGAAGAGGGATGTAATGAAAAACAGAAAGTGATATCTTTATATGTGCAAATGTAGCTTCTATTAATGCAGGAAAAGCAGGAGCCAAAAATGCATATGTAAGTAGATTAATGTAGCCACTCTGGAAAATCTCTTATTGAGGTCACCATAAATGTATTTCCTTCAAAATCTATTAAACTTTTCTTAGTCCACTCTAATTTATTGTGGTATTTGACATCATTGACCTCCCACTCCATCTTTAAGTCTCCATTTTAGCCAGGGGAGTGCAGACTTTCTTATCTCAGCTTACCTCTGATTCTCTGATTCACGGACTTCTCTTCCTACTCTTATTCTTGACCCTTTCATTGCTCCAGGTTTTGAATGAGGATTCTACATATTTGCCTTAACATTCATTGTTTCAGGATCATTTCTAACCATGGCCTTAATTATTACTGTTATGGTAGTTTTAAATCTAGCCTTGTGTCTGGAATCCTATAAAAGCTTCTCACCAGATATCCCAGTGGCATTTCACTTTGTCCTAAATTAACTCAAAGTCTTCCCTGTGAGGTTTTCTTTCATTTATACTTCCCTGATTCTAATTGGTGTACCACAAATACATGAATTTTTCAGAGTAGATACTATGAAAGTATTATTTATGTCTCCTCCTCCATTACTTATATCAAATAAGACACAAAATCCATCTTTCCTTTTGTACTGGACTTTGTGTTTGCCCTGCCTAGACCCCCTTTATGAGGCACACGATATGCCCTGGGCTAGTGATGCTAGCACCTATCTGCTCCTAGCTACCCTTTCTCTAGAAGCACACATGGCCCAGCAGGAGCTGCCCTCTGGGAGTTTATGTGTTCTTCACCTGTGGGTGGCTCAACGGTATTGACTATTAGAATCCAGGTATAAAAGTACCACCTCTTTACCTTGGGGTATGACTAGCTCTGCAACAAGTCATGCTCCAAAGCTTCTTGGGAGCTAAAGATGGACAAGGCTCCAGCAAAGACCACATCCCTTATCTGCTCCTTCCTCTGCCCTATGCTGCTTCCTTTCTTCTGAGGACAGTCCTTAAGTAAACTATGTCACGTGAATTGCAGTCACCTAGTCTGCTTTCAGGAAATCTGACCTATGACACTGAAGTAGGCTTCAAAATATTTCTCAGTTAATCTCTTTCTTGGTATTTACAAAGTCCTATTTCATGCCTAGATGAACTCTACATAAACTCCTTTTTGCAGTGCTCATCTTTTGTGCATTTCCTAAAGCTGGACCACTTTCCAGGGCTATCTTTGTAAAATATGGCAGGCAGAGTATTGTAGTTGTTAATATACTACTTCTGTAGCCAGACTGCCTGGGATTGAATTCTATTTTCACAATGTATGAATTAAACGGTGAATGTCTTAATATCTCCATTTCTTAGTTTTCTATTTTCTTAGAAAAAATAAAGAAAATAAGGATTTCCTTCCCTTTCAGGCCAAAATGGGATAGTATATGTAAAGCACTTTAATCAGAACCTGACAAATTCAATACAGTAAGTGTTAACTAACATTATTATTATTATTATTGACTTAATTATGTCACTCCCTTCTTCAAGAACTCACATGAGTTTCCCATTATACACATAATTTCAAATACAACTGGTTTTCAAGATCTATCATAATCACTTTTGTCCCACTTTTATGAATTGATTTTGCAGTATTTTCTACAAACTACTCTACTTTCACTAAGCTAGTGCCTCATAATTTTCATAAATAAAAATTATTTGCTTCTTTTTTTTCCACATTATTCTCACTATAAAATAGCATACCTATTTTTCCTGTCTGAACTCAAATATAATTTCTCTGAAAAAATTTCATAATACTCAATCAAACCAAATAAGGAAATGAGTAGCATATGTAACATATGCTACTCATTTCCTTATTTGATTATCTCTTGCCCTTGGAATCAAAACCATATATTTCAGTTGAGGTTATTTGCAACTATAATAATTTCCTTAATTGTTCTATGGGTTATTTTTTCCTTCTCAAGAATATTGAAAACTTGATGAAAGGTATCATGTTTTATGTCCTTTTGCATCACCAACAGGGTCGAAACCAATGCTATATGTTTGGCAAAGATTTCTTTTAATTCATGAAAGGAAAAGATGTTTTATGTATTGCTGAGTATCAATGGTAGGCTTAAGGAGGACAGTAAATGATATGTAAATGATGGAAAACAAGTACTTTTTAGTTTCTCTTATCCTTGTTTTCCTCAACTTTTATTCAGGTATTGACATGTATCATATGTAAGTTTAAGGCATACAATATAATGATTTGAAATATTTATATGTTATGGAATGATTACCACAATATTTATTTACAATGATTATGTCCTGTTAATAAATTGACCCCATTATTAAGATATAATGACTATCTTTGTCTCCTGTTACTGCTTTGCCTTAAAGTCTATTTTACCTGATATAAGTGTAGCTACCCTGAATCTCTTTTGGTTTCCATTTGCTTTGAATATCATTTTCCATTCCTTTACTTTGTGACTGTGTGTGTCTTTAAAGCTGAAATGAGTCTTTTTCTAGTAGACAGCATATAGTTGGGTCATATTTTAAAATCCATTCAGCCACTCTGCATCTTTTGATTGGAGAATTTAATCCAATTATCTTTAGAGTAATTGTTAATAGGTAAGAAGTTATAATGCCATCTTACAGATTTCTGGCTGTTTTGCAGTTCCCTTGTTCTTTTCTTCCTCTCTTGCTGTATTTCTTTGTGAATCGATTATTTTCTATAGTTCTATGTTTTGATTCCCTTCTGTTTTTTTTTTTGTGTATCTACTGTAGGCTTTTGTTTTTGTGGTTACCATGAGACTTGCAAAGCACATTCTATAAATATAAGTCTATTTTAAGCTGATAACAACTTAACTTCAATCATGTAGAAAAACTCTACCTTTTAATTCCTCTCCCCATATTTTATGTTTTGATGTCACAATATACCTTCTTTATACTGTGTATCCATCAACTAATTATAGCTTTAGTTGTTTTGAACACTTGTCCTCTAATCTCTATACTAGACTTAAGTGATTAATGCCCCATCATACTAGAGGATTAGATTATTCTGAATTTGTCTAAATACTTAGCTTTACTAATATGTTTTACACTTTCATGTTTTTGTGTTACTAATTAGACTCCTTTCATTTCCACTTAAAGAACACCTTTCAGCATTTCTTATAAGGCAGGTCTAAGTGGTACAGTACTCTCAGCTCATGATCCTTGTGGCCTTGGGATGGTATCTGTACCTTTAAGGAAGTAGGTGCACTTCCCATTCTAGATGGCTTGCGCAGTCAAAGCCCTTCACCTGTCAGCCTATCCAGGGATTCTGGGAGGACCAGTTGGTGATGTCTGGAAGCAGGCTTCCTGCTGGAGTCTTTGGATGGACAAGTCTGGTGTCTGGTCAGAAGGTGGCAGTCTTGGTGCTTGGTGCTAAGGACAAGCCTGACTCTGCATGGGTAGACCTGGAGGCTAGGATCATTGGGGTGAGTCAGGCATTTGAGTCTGAGGTGACTGGCCTGGGACTTGGGTCTGCATGTGCAGACATAGGTCCTAGATCAGTGATGGCAAACCTATGACACGCGTGCCAGAGGTGACATGCGAACTCATTTTTTGGTTGATTTTTCTTTGTTAAATGGCATTTAAATCTATAAAATAAATATCAAAAATATAAATCTTTGTTTTTTTATGGTTTCAAATATCAAAAACTTCTATATGTGACACGGCACCAGAGTTAAGTTAGGGTTTTTCAAAATGCTGACATGCCAAGCTCAAAAGGTTCGCCATCACTGTCCTAGATCAACAGAGGGCAGCTAGGCACAAGGGACCACTGGGTTGGGCCTGGCATCTAGGTTTACAGGGTCTGGATTGGTGTTGGGATGTTCTGGGAACCTGATTTCATAGGATTTTGACTGTAGGCTGGAGTCATTGTGGCCTGCATGGCTCTGGGATAACCTGGAGCTTAGGGTCTCCAGAATCAGTCCATAACCTGAGAGTTTGGGGGCCCAGCCTGAGGATGTGTTCTGCTGAAGAAGATACGGTGCTGAGATAAGCAGAAAGCCTACCTCTGTGGGAGCCAACCTCTACTCTAGGTCTATGGGGGTTTGGGGATGTGGGAGCTGGCCTGGTGCAGGTTGGAACAAAAGCTGGGGTGTGTAGCAGTTGGCCTGGTTGGGCCTAGTCAAGAGCCTGGGTTTGTGGGAGGTTGCCTGCCTTCAGGGTTTCAGGGGTCTTATTGGGAACTTGGGGCCACAGGAACCTTCTTGAATCATGAAAGCAGACCAACCCTTAGAGGTGCTGGGAGCCTGGGTCCACGAAAGCCACAGGGAGCCGGGGGCCATGGGTGCTGCTGGAGCTGTGGGTATTGCCTGGGGCCAATGGAGCCTTTTTTTGTTTTGTTTTTCTGAAATTGGTGCAGAGCTATTTATAAACTATCAAGCTGACTGAGATACCTGGGTGAATGTTGCATTTAATAAAATGGAAGAAGTGAGTTATTCCTCGGCCATCAAATATGGTCTTTATAAGTAAGCTTTCCCTCAGTACAGAGAAACAGACCTACTTGCCTACCCCTGAATATTCATATCTAACTTACTTATAAAATATTTCTTGTTATATGGAATGTTTTAAGTGTTTCTAAATACATTATTTCAATTGCCACTTCTCATTCTTGTCTTAGCCGGTTTGCTCAGTGGTTTGAGCATCGGCCTGTGGACTGAAGGATTGCAGGTTCCATTCCTGATTCCAGACAAGGGCAGGTACCTCAGTTGCAGGCTCAGTCCTGGGTCCCATCCAAGTGGGTGTGGGAAACAACCAATCAATGTGTCTCTTTCACATCAGTGTTTCTCTCTGTGTCTCTTCCCCTCCCTTATACTCTCTCTAAAAATCAATGGAAAAAGTATCCTCAAGTGAGGATTAACAACAAAAATAATGCTCATTTTAAAAATGTTAAAAAAATGTACATACTTTAACAGCTGATTCTATTACATTTTGAAAATGAAATGTATATTGATAAACACTGCCTTTTAATTATTCAAAGTGTGAATACAGTTTTTGGGACATCCTGTATATGCTTATATATCTCTCTTCTTTTCTTTCTTTCTCTTTTCTTTTCTTTTCAGAAAGAGGGAGAGGGAGAGGGAAGAGAAAAACACTGGCTGCCTCTTGCATGGCCCGTACCTGGATCAAGTCCACAACCCTGGAATTGAACTGGCAACCTTTGGGTACATAGGACAATGCCAAACCAACTGAGTCACATCAGCCAGCTTATACATTTCTAAAACATGTTAGTGCCTGCTTTATCCTGTCTAGGAGCCCTACTCCCCAGGATTAAGCTTTGTTAACAGTATGTTTTATATCTTTTCACACTCTTTCTAAGCACACAAAATTATAAATGACATTATTTCCAAGTCAAAGGATGTTAGTTATTTAAGAATTTCTCACATATTTCCAATGCACTTACTCTTAATAACGACTAAAGGGAGAAACAAATGTTCATCAGCTAAATCCTGTATCATTGTATACCATCTAGTCTAATATATAAAGAGCCAGGGTCCATAACGTTCAAAACGACCAAACAGACGTTCAAACACCAGGCTGCACGTGCAGCAGGCTCAGGTGGGCAGGGACTGGCGAGCGGGCTGAACTGCTGACCTCTCTCAGTCCCTCCTGAGTTGCGGGCGCTATGGCGACTCAGCACTGACTGCCGCTGCCATGGGCAGGTGCACTGTGATTGTTCGGGGGCCCCTGCCATCGCTCCTCATACGCCCCACAGAGGGAGGCCCAAGCTACCCAGCTGGCAGCAGTGGGTAGAGCCTCTCTCTGCAGGGCAATCAATCGCCGACCTCCCAGACTGCGAGAGGGTGCAGGCTGGGCAAAATGACCCTCCCCCCCCCACTCCCGCCCACGCCAAGTGCACAAATTTCAAGCACTGGGCCTCTAGTCCTATATAATAAAAGCCTAACATGCTAAGTGTCCAGTTATCCGGTGACCAATTGACTGTTCAACCAATCAAAGCATAATATGCTAATGATATGCTAATGCCACTCAACCCATCACTCTCACGTGCACTGACTACCAGGGGGCAAACAGTCGACTGCTCGACCAGTCGCCATGATGTGCACTGACTACCAGGGGGCAGATGCTTTGAATGGTAAGTTAGATTGCTGCTGGGGTCTGGTTGATTGGGACTGAACGAGATGGTGCCAGACATGCCCTGAAGCCCTCCCATGGTCCCTCCCTGGCCCAATTGTGCTCCAGTGGGGTCCCTTGACCTGGCCTGCCTGCACCTTCTTGCAATCCGGAACCCTTTGGGGGATGTCAGAGAGCCAGTTTCAGCCAGATCCCACAGGGCACTCCCCTCGGAAGGGTGCCAGATGCAGGGCTCATGGCTGGTGAGCACTGCTATGGCAGTGCGAGCCTCTCCCAATCAGGAATGACTGGACGCGAGCCTGCAGCAGGTGCAGTGGGGCTGGGATGAGCGGGAGATGCATGTAGGAGTTGGATTGGGGGTTTTGGCCCGATCCCTTCAGGCCACCCAGAGGGACCCCACCCATGCACAAATTCATGCACTGTGCTTCTAGTTACATTATAACAGAGTAGGCCCTGAAAAATCTCTTAATTCTCTTACCTTTAAAAATTCAACAGTCCAATTTTTAATATTGACCTTGTCAGTCTAATTTTCAAATCTGACATCCCTGATTACAGGCAGCCTACCTATCAAAAAATCCTCTGTATTTAGTACTCAGAAATTTACATTCAAGTGTTTTGTTCATTTGCTGATAATCAATTATTCTGGGCTATTTATGAGAAGTCTATATTTTACTTTGCTAAATATATTTTTATTGATTTCAGAGAGGAAGGGAAAGGGAGAGAGAGATAGAAACATCAATGATAAGAGAGAATCATTGATTGGTCATCTCCTACATGGCCCCTATGGGGGATCGAGCCCACAACCTGGTCATGTGCCCCAACATGGAATCGAATTGTAACCTCCTGGTTCATAGGTGGATGCTCAACCACTGAGCTACACCAGCTGGTCTGAGAAGTCTATATTTATTTTCAAATTTTTCTGAGGACTTAAAGCACAAAAAAATTCAGAATTATGATTGCTTTTCATTCTAAGAATATATTAATGTGCCATTTTTTATGATTATTAGCCTTTCAGAGTGAACCTACTTTTAAATATGCCTAACAATAATCTAATGTACCTATATAGACATAGTATTTCATAAATACATTGATAATTGTGATCTACATCAGATAAAAATATGTATACAATATAACTAGCATCAAACAAAATTTTCATGAAGAGCCCTTCAATGCTCATAATCTATTAACTTAAATAGAAATGTATTTGAAAGTTTTGAATGATGAGATATTTATATGAAATTAAATATACATGATCTTTATGGATGACTATTTAGTGAGGTGCTTATGACATCAGCTTGCAGTGCCTTTCTTGAAAGAGCAGTAGATCTTAATGCAAATTATTTATTTTTTCCTTATTTAAAATTATAATAGACCAAAACTTTTCAGTGCTAATGATTGCATCACCAATTATAATTTTGCCCAAAAACAATTTGGGCAAAATTATAATTTGTGCATTAATTAAAATATAATTGAATAACTTAAGAGTCCATTAGCTTATTACTATTACTAAAATGATTATTTGGTTAAAGCAAAGAGCTAATTTTGCATTAATTATAATCAGTTCATTATACAAAAGTATACATAAGGGGGTACAATGTACCTGCTGTTACTGAAAAGAGTGCTTTTTTTTTTAGGTGCCCCATAAATATGTCCCGCATCTTTGTTAATATATGCACATTCAACTTAGAATCATAAGTATGTAAATTACTTGTAAAATAGATAGTACTAAGTTTTAAAGCATGGTGTAAATATAATTATTTATTTTAATTAGTTTAGCAGATAGTCTTAGGCTAATTTTTTCCTCACTTAAAGAAAAATGTAGATAATTGATAATAACACAATTTATTTAATATCTGATAAATGTATGAAATATTTAAATGTTGATAATATGTATAAAAGAAATACATTGTTAAGATGTTTTAAAGTAATCGAAACCAAGAAGCAATTTTACTTCTTAATAATCAAAATTATTATAATACAACTTGTGTAATTAAACAAATTATTTAAAAATAATATAACAACCTAGATAAAAAGAGTAATAAATAAACCAATGTAGAATATAATATGGAAGAATTGACCAATGTATTGGTTAAAAATACTTCAAATGACAAACATTATATTACTAACAATAGAAAACTATAAGATAAAATTATATGAATTATATTAAACACTTCTCTCTTTTAAAAAACAATGAGCATTTGATGTGCTAATATACTTTTGAATTGATTACCTCTATATTCTTAAATATATATAATTATTTAATTTAACTTATAAGTTAAATGAAGTAAATTTAGTAACACTTAAATTAAGAATACATTTAATAATATAATGTTTACCTAAATGCTAGTTAGGTTGTAGCTTAGGTTAACCTGCATATTTTCCACACATATTGCAACTTAAATCTCTCAATAATAATGACTATTAATGTGATATCATAAAAATATTTGAAAAATAATTGTGAATACTATATTATTGCCATAGTTTGCTTACAGATTGAACCCCACATGATCTATATAACTTCTTCAATGTCAATTGTTCCTTCTTATGCTATGCCTATGTAGTTTTAGTGTATTAGTTCAAAGTCAGTGTCCACATTTTAATATTGTTACCAGGGTAGAAATAGAGCTTTCTTTTTCAGGAATCCTTTCAATAATCCAAATTTATATGCATATATTATTTAGATAATACAACTTAAATTAAAAATCATAAGGAAGAGCCCTAACCGGTTTGGTTCAGTGTATAGAGCGTCAGCCTGCGGACTGAAGGGTCCCGGGTTCGATTCAGGTCAAGGGCATGTACCTTGGTTGCGGGCACATCCCCAGTAGGAGGTGTGCAGGAGGAAGCTGATCGATGTTTCTCTCTCATCGATATTTCTAACTCTCTATCCCTCTCCCTTCCTCTCTGTAAAAAATCAATAAAATATATTTAAAAAAAAAAACATAAGGAAGAGAAATACACTAAAATATTGTTGTATGTAGGTAATTTACCTTTTCTATTAATTTATTAGTATGAATAGTATTAAATGATATGTCAAGGTTATCTAAGGCTCTTTGTCTATATATTCAACTACTTAAAATAATCAATATCAATATTAAACTAAAATTATTTTTTCATTAAAAAAAATTGAGTAAAATACCAACATCAAATGTAATGAATTTTAATAGGTAAACTGATAGCAAATCAATATGGCACAACATAATCAGATGTCTAGTTCATGAAACTTGAAATTATCAATTAGCCTATATAATAAAAGCCCAATATGAAATACTTTGAATTTCCTAGTTGAAACAAATAATATGTACCCAAGGTAATCTTACTTCCTTTCAAAAAATCAATCAGAAAAGCATATCTCATTTCAGATCTTAGAAATATATACTACATTAAGATTAATTTCCACTCAATATAATTGTGAATCATATAAAACAGAGCATTTATCAACCAGTTAAAGGAAGTTGTATTTTTGTTGTTGTTAATACTCACCCTAGGATATTTTTCCATTGACTTTTAGGGAGAGTGGAAGAGAGAGGGGAAGGCAGAGAGAAACATCAATGTGAGAGAAACACATCCATTGCCAGGACCCTTTGGTCTGCAGGCTGCAGGCTGATGCTCTATCCACTGAACCAAACCCTCTAAGGCAGAAGTTGTGTTTTTGAACTGCTTACATTTGCTTTATTTCTTTAAAAGATTACTGAAAGAAAGAAATAAGAACAAAAGAAAAATACCCAAGCTTTCTTAGAAATATGAATTCTTAATTCTCTAATCATGAAAGTTTGTAATCTATCTACCAGACTATCACTTTTAAACGCACAAATACATGTTTCCAATAAAGACAGATTACTATACCTGTGTGCAGGTATCTTGCGGTTCCCAACAATCAGGATGACATCACAGAGCTGCTGTTGTTTCAAGTAACTTTCCATTTTCCTGAAGGTTTGCTCAGCATGGTGAACAGCCTGATAGAATTCTTCAGAGCTGCTGGAGTCCAAATCACTTTGAGGCGTCAATGAATGGCTAGTTGCTGACAGCCTGCAAACCACACACAAAATTGTTGGTGTTTATAAGGCCCACAAATTGTCCAGAACTATGTTCAGAGTTTTAAAAATGTACAAAGAAAATCAATGACTCTCTTTTTATTTTCTTCATTATTAATATGTTAAAAAAATTCATTTTGGCCCTAACTTGTTTGACTCAGTGGATAGTGTTGGCCTGAAGACCAAAGGGTCTCGGGTTTGATTCCGGCCAGGGGCACATACTTTAGTTGCAGGCTCCTTTCTGGCCTGGCCCTGATCAGGGCTCTTGCAGGAGGCAACCAATTGATGTGCTTCTCTCACATCAATGTTTCCCTCTCTCTTCTACTCTCCCTAAAAATCAATGAAAAATTACCTTCCGGTGAAGATTAACAAAGCAACAAAAAAATCTATTTTGGTTAAATAATTTTCTTCAGGAAGCAGTAAATAAATTATAAATTATCTGTTTTTTTGTCTTTAAAAAGATTTAAAAGATAGGTTATCTGTATTTATAATAACATAAAGTTAGTAAACCTGAAAAAGTCCCAGACATAGTAGAATACAAACATGCCTAGTCTAAAATTAATTACTAATAAGATGTTACTTTATTCCATTTGAGGTAGATCATCTTATTATACTATTTTAAATTATGATTCTTGTGAGGTATGGTAAATGTTGCTTTACAGAAATAGGTGAATTTTATTATGAGAAATTATGAAATATGGTTCATAAGAGATTAACAGTAAATTATAAATTACTGTTTCATATTCTGTACCTAACTGGTTAAACAAAAATATGCAATAATACAGAATGTATTACTTCAGTTACTTATGTTTTAATCATAAGTAACAAACTTCAGGATTTCAAAAAGTTCACTTAATTATGGCTACTATATCTGTTAGTAGATATAGTAGACTGTTCCATGATGAAGACATTTCAGTATCCTGAGATGCATGATGTGCCCACCACAACCATCAAGAGTAATGAATAATGAAATGGCTTATTTCAAGATAGAGGGTAATATGGAATATTCTGCTTCCAATTACAATGCAATAACTTGTAGCTGACTAGATTCTTCACCAAGAACACCAGAAACAAAGTTACATATAATATCAAAATAATTATGTGTTTTTAATAATAGCTACTAAAGCAGCTATGCCATGAAGGGCCACGATCCTCTAGTAAAGGCGAATTCATGGAAGTCAGCTCATCAGTCTGTGCTGGCCCTGCCCCCTAGGTATTTACTAATTATAAGCAGCATAGGGTGAGAGTATGAGAAGCCCAATATAATGTAGCAGCTAAACACAACTTTTGTTAGTGTCATGAGGTTTGGGGGAAATAATGGATATTGGAATTGTGGGTTCCAAAGTTAGCCAGAAAGGTAAAGCCGGGCGGGGGGGGGAGGGGGGGGGCGCGGGCATAAAGGAGGGAAGATTAGGTAAGGCTGTCAGGGGGAACCATGTTTTCTCTGGAGGTAATTGCTGATTCCTAAGCCATGCTAGACAGCAGAAAATGGCTTATAGAAAGGGGAGGAGTTAAGCAGAGCTTGAAAAGGAAACATCTGAATTTAAGGACCAACAGGGAAAAGGGACTGTGACAAATACACAGGCTCGCACCTAGACTTCCTAAGGGCTGTATCCTAGGGGTTAAGGAAACTGGAAAAAGATAAGATAATACAGAGTCTGAAACTTAGATTTAAATCAGTAAAATCTCTAATTGCAATGAAGTAATTTTCTAATCTAAATGTCAGAAAACAGTCAAAATACATTCTTTTTAGGAAAAGATAACCTCATCCGGACTCTATGATTTCTTTTGCACATATATGATGCTTGCCATTAAAGAAAAAGAATAGCAGGCCTATAAAGAAACAGGACCTAGGGAGAATTAACAGAGAATATAAACAGGCTTCCAGGTGCTACAGGAATCTCTGGATGGGTCATAATTACTTACTTAATAGATGTGAAAATAACTGTCATTAATGTATTTTAGTATAGGTGACAAGCTGAAGATTTTCACAGCACATTATGTTATATGAAAAAATCAAATTGAAATAAATAAGAAAATATAATTCTTAAACTTGAGGTTTTGGAAGATGAATGAATTTTCAGTCTGGATGCATATGAAGAAGACAAAGTGATCTAAAAATATTTAAACTAAAATATGGAGATAAAAAGCTCAAAAAGTATTTTCAGAAACATAAAACATGGTATGAAATTATAATCCTATCTAATAAAAGAGAAACATGGTAATTAGCATACGTCTGCTACCCTTCCCATTGGCTAATCAGCGAGATATGCAAATTAACTGCTAGCCAAGATGGCGGCCGGCAGCCAGGCAGCTCGAAGCGAACATGAGGCTTGCTTGCTTCAGTGACGGAAGACTCCAATGTTCCCCGCCTGACTTGCCGGCCTCTGAGCTTGCAGTTTGAAACATAGTTACAAATATAGAAGCTAAACAAAACCCCAGAAACCTGCTTTCAGCGAGGCGGGATCTCAGAGCTGGAGTTGATACAGTGTTTCGATTATAGAACACAAACCAGATACCTGCTTTCAGCAGCAGAGGCCTCAGAGCTGGAGTCAGACTAAAGCTGGCCCAGAATAAACAAAAAAAAAGCAAAAAAGGAGCAGTTGGGAGCTTCAGTCACCCGCCAGCCTGAAAACAGCCCTCAGCCCCTCACCCAGACTGGCCAGGCACCCCAGTGGGGACCCCCACCCTGAAGGGTGTGTGACCAACTGCAAACAGCCAACATCCCCTCACCCAGGCTAGCCAGGAACCCCAGTGGGGACCCCCACCCTGATCCAGGACACCCTTCAGGGCAAACCAGCCAGTCCCCACCCATGTACCAGGCCTCTATTCTATATAGTAAAAGGGTAATATGCCTCCCAGCACTGGGATCAGAGGCCGCGAGGCCTACTAGCACCAGGATCAGCGTGACAGGGGGCAGCACCCAAACCCCCGATCGCCCTGCGGCTCTGTGTGTGACAACGTGCGGCGCTCCAACCCCCTGATCGACCCTGCTCTGTGTGTGACAGGGTGTGGCACCCCTACCCCCCCCCCCCCATGGGCCTTGCTCTATGTGTGATGGGGTAGAGCCATAACCTCCCCATCGGCCCTGCCCTGAGTGTGACAATGGTGGCGCCCCAACCCCCTGATCAGCCATGCTCTGTGGGTGATAGAGGGTGGTGCCCCAACCCCCTTATCCGCTCTGCTCTGTGTGTGACAGGGGGCGGTGTCCCAACTCCCCTATCAGCCCTACTCTGTGAGTGACAGGGGGGAGCAACCCAGCCCCCTATTGATCCTGCTCTGTGTGTGACGGTACATAGCCCCAACCCCCCTGATGGGCCCTGCTCTGTGCGTGACAGGGGGTGGCGCTGCAACCTCCCCATCAACCCTGTGTTGAGTGTGACAGGGGGCAGTGCCCCAACCCCCCAATGGGCCCTACCCTGAGCGTGACTGAGGGTGGCATCACAACCTCCCAATCTGCCCTGCTCTGTGCATGACAGGGGGCGGCGCCCCAACTCCCCAATCGGCCCTGCTCTGAGCCCGACCAGGGGCTGCACCTAGGGATTGGGCCTGCCCTCTGCCACCCGGGAGCAGGCCTAAGCCAGCAGGTCGTTATCTCCCGAGGGGTCCCAGACTGCGAGAGGGCACAGGCTGGGCTGAGGGACACCCCTCCCCCCAAGTGCACAAAAATTTGTGCACTGGGCCTCTAGTATTTATATAATTATAACTGTAAAAGTAGGGGAGAAGCATGATGAGGCAAATGTCATTTGAAGAAAAAATGATCAAAAGTTGTAAAAAATGTATTAAAGAGACTAATTCCAAGATAAAATGAAGAAAACTACACATCATAATAAAATCAAAGCAATAAACAGTAACAACAAAGCAAACAAAAATCCCTCTTTCTTAGAACTTGCCAAAGAACAGAAAAAGAGAACTTGTCCCCAATTCATTAAATGAGGCAAATATAACATGGATGCAAAACCTAAAAAGGTTATTACAAGGAAGGAAAATTAATGGTCATTCTCTGTCCTAAATATATTTGCAAAAATCCTAAACCAAATATTAGCAAATAAATACAGAAATGTACATGAAAAAAGATATCCTGTATAATAAAAGCCTAATATGCAAATTTACCAAACAGCGGAATGACCAGTGGAATGACCAGTTGCTATGATGCACACTGACCCCCAGGGGGCAGACGCTCAATGTAGGAGCTTCCCCCAGCCCGCAGGCCTCAGGCCAGCCAAGGCGGGTGCCAGCAGGGTCTCCCCCACGCGCCCCCGCCGATCACCCCGCAATTCGCCCAACAGATTGGCCCTACCCGTGCATGAATTTTATGCACTGGGCCTCTAGTGTATATATAAAAAAGTGTCAAATATATAGTTGATAATGCATCACAAGTAAGTTGGATTTAATTAAGGTGCACATATTAGTCATATAAAGCCACCTAATTCATTCAGATAGAAAGCATCATATTTAATGGAAACCCTTTCTCCTTGAGTTTGAAAATGAAATCCATTCATACTGCTTTTATTCAACAGTTTTCTGGAGGGCCTTGCCAGTGTAATATAACAAGGGAAAAATAAATGAAGTCCATTAGAGCTAGATAAGGAAAATGTATAACACATTATTTTTAAAAATTTGTTTGTGTACATAGCTATCCCAAAAAACTACAGACAAGTTTTAAATTTAAATTCATTGAAAATATGTGTGTCCTCTGTTATCTACAATATCTGTCTACACGATATGGTTATTTTCATCATCCTTTACAACTTTTTCCTTAAATTTTTAAAACTAATAGAATTTTTTCAGTACCATATGTTTGCTTTTCGTAAGTTCATATATTATAACCTCAGTGTATGGTCATTTCCCAGCATATATTTTAGGAATGTAGGTTCAGGCATATGCAACAAGAGCAGCAGAGTTCTCCCACAGACTAACACATTGAATAGAAAAGTCACAAAATGCCCTGCAGGATACATTTAAAAATCTGGAATGAACATATTATTATTGGTTCTCAGGGAACTAAGGAGAATCAAGTTGGGGGTATCAATTGCCAAATAGATTAGAACTGTCCCATTGAGATCTGATATTTCTTATCTGGTACCAGATTTCATGAATAAGGTCTAAAAGCCAAGATAATAGAGACTGCCCTGAAGAGTAGCTCCAGACTGGTTTACAGGAGATTAGGGATAAAGGATCCATTCAGATCTTTATGTTCATCTCTTACAAGGTACATAACATACCTAGGGCAGAAAATTTTACACCTCACTAAGAGTTTTATACCTGGGAAATGTTATCAAGATAATACTTCAATATACTTTTTTTTTTCAAGTTACCCAATTTCTGTTGGGTGAAATATTAGCACAAATAGGGAAAAAATAGAATAATACATTTTTAGAGTTTGGTTGAGACCATAGATATAACATGAACAGGAGATAGAATTTGACAGTACTAACAGTCTAAAAGCTAATTACTGTCAAGCTAGCACCGTCTTTTATTTTATTTACTTTTTAAAATATATTTTTATTGATTTCAGAGAGGAGGGAGAGATAAAAACATCAATGATGAGAGAGAATTATTGATCAGCTGCCTCCTATATGCCTCCTACTGAGAATCCAACCATGACCTCCTGTTTCATAGGTTGATGCTCAACCACTGAGCCACATCTGTCAGGCAGCACCTCCTTTTATGTAATCTAGTTACCCTAATAAATATTGGCTATAATATGGGCTTTTCTGAAAATGTTAAAAGTAATTAGAAAGAATAAATCTTAAAAGAACAGAGAGCTAGAAACTGGCTTTCAAACTATTTCTTTTCAGAGTTCATGTTCAATCCTAATTTTTTCCCCCTTAAATTTCTTATGCTTTGAGTTTCTCTATATTATAACTGAAAATAAGTCACTTTCCTTGAAGACTGGTTGATCTGTCAGAGATTTGACTTGATTTTCTCCCCATAAAGCCATTGTCACACTGCATGCACATTTCCTCATAAATCATTTCCTGATCTCAGGATTGAGTTGTCCTTAACCTTTGACCTCAGGATTTGAAAAGGAGTTTTCACATCAGAACACTAATGGTTTTTATGCTGAGGTTCATTATTTAAAATTCTTCCTATCACATTCCACCCTTATTAGTTCAACACATGGGACCTTAAAATTTTAGGAAATAGGTTAGATCTTTACAGTGGGTCCTGTAAGTACTAAGTAAAATCTGACATTGGATTATTTCTATTATTGTCTAATTTTTATATCTTCATTAATTTAACCATACAGTCGCTTTCTAATCTAAGAATCTCTCAGATGGTATAATGTGACACTGTAATATTCATATAACATGACATTGTTATTGCCACTCAATAACATAAATCTTCAAGTTACAAGAAATGTAATTTAAAAAGTTCAATATGATCTCGTCACATCAGAATTTAAACTTGCTAAAGGCTCCCCCAAATTAAGACATATAAAACAATAAAATTAATAAAATGTTTTCTTGACCTCATGAACTACTCAAGCCATAGTGATTCTTCTCTATTTTCTTGTATAACCAGCTGTTTTGCAAGTGTGGTATGCACTCATTATATTAACTCCTGATTCTCAGAATACTCTTCAATCCATTTCAATTTTACTTCCCCAACCACCCATCTAATAAAATTGCTTTGGCCAAGTGCACTAGTATTTTTTCTTGTGACTTAGTTTAGCTTTCATTTTAATTTATTACCTTAATTACTGAGAACTGACCAACACACTTTCCTGTTTCTGGTTTAAACAATTGAGGACTAAACACCATTTACTTTCCCTGTACCAAACAAGTTGGAGATGAAGCATATTTTCCTATTCTTGGGCTAAACATATTGAGATTAGGAGGAAATGATTTAGGTCTTGCAACAGGAAATAGTTACTTGTAGAAGGTAAGACTGTGAATTAACTTTTAAAAAGCTATAAAAACCAATAGTTATTCATCTGTTTGCACTTTAAAACACTCACCTATGTGCCAATCTAAAGCTATTACATCATAAATTCTGACTATTGCCAATCCGGCCTCAGCCTTCCTGGCTCCAATTCCATATCATGTGTTATTTCTTATATGATTCAAAACTTTTTCAACTTTTAATACCCTTTCAATCAATTTTTAATTCTAGCCACACTAAATAATTCCACTTTCTGGAACATCACATCTTTCTTCTAGAGATTTCATACACATATTTTTCTTTTTCTGTGATTTTTACAACACATTGGACATTCTTATGGATAACTTGCTTTAAACCTCAGAGATCAGTTTAAATATAACTTCTTTCAGAAAAGATTTCTTTTAATCCTCATTGCTTGAATGGGAGGAAGCATTGTTACCCTGACATGCTAATTACCCAATATGGTTAAATACATTGATGGCTTATAGAATATTTTAAGAATATAACATCTATTTATTAAATAAATGAGTGAAGAATATTTTATGAAATGATGGTCTGGGCCAAGTACCAATATTAACGTATTATGATTTGCTTTGTTTATTTGTTTAATAGAACACAAATATGTTTTTGGTAAAGGAATTTATACTAACAGAGTGCCTAACATGAAGAGGATAAATGTTTGCATGAATTTTGATTGTTGAATATTGAAAAATTTCCAGAACTCAGGAGAAAAAGATAGGGAAAAAAAGCAAACATAGCTACTATAACCAGAATATATACTCTTTTGCATTCTCTGGTAATGCATTTATGTACATTGTGAAAATACTAAAGGATACAATAAACATACTACAAAATGATCCCTAATACTAGATCCCAGCTTTATTATAATTTCTTTAATGTCTGTAAGAGTAGAACTAAAATAGCAAAGCAAATTTGCAAGCAGTTCTGTTTCTCTTGAGTGATGAGTTAGCTCTTGTTTTGAGAAAAGAATGTAAAGAGCATCTTTATATTATCAAATAAAGATTTCCCATAGATAGTCCTTGAGCAAGACCTAAGTATAGTAAAAGATACTTTTATTTAAGTAAAAAAATAGCTGTTTTTTTTTTTAGTCCTGCAAATTTAGTGGACATTGCAGGCAATGTATGTCTCATTATATTATGTTTCCATTAAATAAATATTTACCTTAACTTATAAAAATACTAGAGGCCCAGGGAATGGATTCATGCACTGGTGAGGAGTGTGGCCTGCAGGGATTGGCCCTCTGTGGGAGCGCCACTCATCCTTGTCAGCTGAGTGGTTGTGGACCCGCCCTCTGAGCAGCCGCTCCCACTGTGGGAGTGCACTGATCACCAAGGGGCAGCTCTGGAGTTGAGTGTCTGCCCCCTGTTGGTCAGTGCTTGTCACAACAACTGGTCGACAGGTCATTCTGGTGGTTCCGCCATTCGGTTGCTGGGCTTTTATATATATAGATTTCTTAGTGAAGAATTAAAAACTTTTCCATTTTTTTGCATTGCTTAAATATTTTATATGAAATACATATTATTTTAATTTTTTAATTGAAATGTCATTATTATAAGAACTTTATTAAAGTCATTATTATAAACAATACCAAAGATCACAAAATGACCAAACATTTTGACACTAAAATAAAATCTTACATATAGTTTTTAATCTCAAAAGTCCTCCACCTAGAGTTAGCTTTGCTATATAGAAAAAAGAATGAGAAGAAGAAAAAAAAGAATGAAACAAAGAAAGGGGGAAACTTAAATAAATAAATACATTTTAAAAATTAACTTTGTATTATAATGCTAGAGAATGAAACATCATCATCATATATTGGTATTAAAGAGTAAACCAGTATCAAAATAAATGTCAGGTTATATTAAATACCTTTATTTTCAAATATTTTAATAACCCCCAACAGAGAGATTTAGATGTAGAAAATATTATAATGGGATATACTTCAAGCAGCAGGTGCTAATACTTAGGAACAAGAAAAATGAATAGTGTCATTAATGTTGCTTCTGGGTACAGTTTTCTTTTATAAGATAATTGAAATTTTAAGTAAGGCCTTTTATCAGAAGCATTAAAACACATACACACACACACACACACACACACACACACACATATACAAACACCGTGGTAAGACAGAACAATTAAAAAACACACAAAAGGACAAGTTATGAGCCAAAGTAAAGTTCATGTATTCTAGGCTTTATCAGTTCATGCATCTGAATCTCAATTAATTTATCTGTAAAATAGAATACCATTGAGAAACCTCTTCATAGGGTGCTTAAGGAAATAAATAAAATATATATTTGAAGCTGCTTTCTAACATAAACTATTAAGTATATTTCCAAAAAATGCTAGAAGTTAAAATGGAACAAATAGTATTTATGAAATAAAACGAATACCTTTATGAACTAGGCACATCAGTCCAATACCACATGTTGATTTAAAAATTATATTTACCTTTAATAATCCTAAAAGCCTGGGTAGTGCCCTGACCAATTTGGCTCAGTGGATAGAGCGTCGGCCTGCGGACTGAAGAGTCCCAGGTTTGAGTCCGGTCCAGAGCACATACCTTGGTTGCAGGCACATTCCTGGTGGGGGGTGTGCAGGGGGCAGCTGATCGATGTTTCTAACTCTCTATCCTTCTCCCTACCTCTCTGTAAAAAAATCAATAAAATATATATTTAAAAAAAGCCTGGGTAGTGTCATGCCCTCGCACATTGTCGCAAGATGGCAGCCACAAGATGGCTGAGTGCACAGCAGAGGCGGGACCTGGCAGCTGCTCCACACAGTGAGGCCTGGGGGTCCTGCAGCTTTGTGCAGTGTGGAGGAGTCAGGTCCTGGTGGAGGAGGTGAGTTATGGCAGGGGAGGGCAGTTGGGGGCAATCAGTCCAGCAGGGTAGGGAAACTGAGGGTGATCAGGCCGTCAGGGGACAGCAGTTGGGGGCAATCAGGCCAGCAGGGGAAGGCAGTTGGGGACGATCAGGCTGGCAGGGGAGCAGTTAGGGGTCAATCAGTCCAGCAGGGGAGCTGTTAGGGGGTGATCAGGCTGGCAGGCAGAAGGGGTTAGGGGCAATCAGGCAGGCAGGCAGGTGAGGGATTAGGAGCCAGCAGTTCCAGATTGTGAGAGGGATGTGACCTGAGGGGTCCCAGATTGGAGAGGGTACAGGCTAGGTTGAGGGACACCCCCCACCATGCACCAGGCCTCTAGTCTTATATAATAAAGAGCTAATATGCAAACCATCATCACGCCCTCACTCCCTCACACCCTAGTCCCCTCACGCCCTCGCAACAGGGCCAGGGGACCTGAGGCCAGGCCAGGGGACCTGAGGCCATGCCCCACCACCTGGTGGGGCTTGACAGAAGACCTGAGGCTGTGCCCCCCTGCCCTGAGGGGCTTGACAGGGGTGGGACCAGCTGGGTCTGGGTCTCACGCAATTTTGAGGTGCGCACAGGTGGGAGGGGACTTGACTCTGGGTCCTACGGTGTGCCCCAGACTCTGACAGGAGGGAGATTTTCATATACGTTTTACTAGTTTTCTTTCATCTCTGACACTTCTATTATAGAGAAAGGGCAAATAGCAATATTAAAATATTCTCTCTAATTAATTCCCTTTTAATGTGTATGAATTTCGTGCACCAGGCCAAGAGTCCTATATAATAAAAGGCTAATATGCAAATTGCCTCTTTGGGAGTTCTACTGACCTGGAGTTCGACTGCTTCCTATGACATATGCTAACCACCAGGGGGCCTTTCAGCATGAAGGAAGGCTCCAGGTGGCAGCTGGCAGCTGGCAGCTGGCAGCTGGCAGCTGGGGGAAGGAAGGTCCAGATTGGCCCTGATCATAGGCCAGGCCTAAGGATCCTACCCATGCACGAATTTTGTGTACTGGCCCTCTAGTAATCATATAATGAAAAAAAAAAAATAAATAAATAAAATAGCTGTTTCCTTTTGTAAATTTTATAATGCATAATCTATAGATATAGTATTTGTTTTAAATTAAAAGTATTTTTAAATGTTGATATTACAAAATTGAAATCTTTTCAATCACTTTAAACTCAAAGTAAAGAAAACTTGATATTCCATAAAATCCATATGTGTTTGATTCTCAAAATTCTCAACAAAAAAGACAAATTCTGAGAAGAAAGGAAACTTCTTAGAGGGAGATTCTGGCAATGAGAAAGGCTATAAAATTCTGAGAAAATTCAAAATTTATATATGAATGATTAATTAATGCAAGTCCCACTCTAAGAAGATTAACCATTCACCAAAGTAATTACAGTAATGTGCTAACTGGTGTAGACAGGTACCTGGGAATTGCCTATAGGAGAAATTTCAGAGAGTACCAGATTAAGGTTGACCTGAGTGAGATAAATTGATGTCGTTCCGCTCACCCTGGACTCAAAGGTGTAGCTCTAAAACCTATTATGGACTAATGGAAGCCTGAAGTAATAAGGAGCCTAGTATCTGTAGTGTCAACATTTCCTAGCCATACTGTAGACGAAATCTCATGTATATGAGTTAACACAGTTGATCTGTCATGACCAACAACATGTTTAACCATAACTACTGAATAGCCTAACAAATATTCTTTTCACTGTTAAGAAATGTATTGTTAAGGAGAGCAACGGTATGTTTTGAAATTTCTATTCATTCTGATTCAATTAAATTGAACTTTTTGATATCAATGAAACTATTGTATTAGATAAGTGGTTCTCAACCTTCCTAATGCTGCGACCCTTTAATACAGTTCCTCATGCTGTGGTGACCCCCAATTTCATTGTTACAAATTGAATATAATTAAAGCATAGTTATTAATCACAAAAACAATATGTAATTATATATGTGTTTGCCAATGGTCTTAGGCGACCCCTGTGAAAGGGTTGTTCGATCTCCAAAGGGGTCGCAACCCACAGGTTGAGAACCGCTGTACTAGATGAAGGTACTTAAGAATTAGAAACTATGTTGGCTCTATTATCTTTATAGACCATTGTCAATTGTTCAATCAAGCCTGTCATCAATTTTGGCAAATAAAGTTTTATTGGAACACAACCACACCCATTTGATCATATATTGTCTATGGATGCTTTCTTACCACAACAGCAAAGTCAGATAATTGTGACAGAGATCATATGCCCCTGAGAGCCAAAAATATTTAATTTATACAAAAGAAATGTTTGATGGGGTGGTGGTGATTAGTAACTGTTAGCTACCTATTAAGGTCTCTATAAGTAACAAATTAATCATGAGGGACCTGTGTGAAATAGATAATCCAAGAAGTTATCATTTAGTTATTTAATCATAAAAATATAAATCATTTGTGAGAAATCTGAGTTGAAATGCCATGGTGGGACTCTGTTCTTTTCCTAAATTACTTTATTTAACTCAGTTACTAGTAAGTTCTAATCAGTCTTCACTGATTATAAGAATAGGTTCTTTTTAGAAACATCCCTGAAAATTGCTACAAATCTGTAATAAAAATATTTATTCAGATAATAGGCTATAGATACTAGAAAATAAAATTAACAAAATATTTGAGGAATTATTAATATTATTTCTGAATAGAAGCAAGTACTGAACTGAAACAAGTACTTCACAACTATAAAATGCCACCATATTCATCAGACAAAAATGAAGTCTATGACAGCCAGGTTAAAGTTGTACATTTGCTCAAGTCTGTATCCTGTTATGTTTACTGGGCCAATGGATTCAACCTGCAGTTATTTCCTCAGTCCCAGATAATGCATGATAGGAAAAGATGTATTGAGAAACAGACACAATTCTCATGCTGGTTTTCTTGCCCACACTGACAGGTCTATTAAGAAACAATCACCACATACCTACTACTGTAGTTAAATCAAGGCTCTCCTGTATTCATAAGGAACTTGCAGATTCTAGTGCCACATTAAAAAACTTAAAATATGAAAAGGTAGAGATTCTATTATATACCAAATTAATTCATTCATGTGGTAGGCACATATTCCAGATGGATCTTGAATTATAACTAGATTATCACAAATGTAATCAAGCAGTGATGATAATTGTAGCTGACATTCCAGATGCAATATTTCTACAAGGAAAATTAGTGCAACCTATGGCCCTTAGTGTGTAAATTTAGACTTAACACTTTTTTTCCTAAATCAATATTATTAGGGATATCAGGAACATCAGTATCACTTCAATGTCTTACCACAGGGATATGATAATTCTCCTTCTACCTTCAGTTTTCAAGAACTTTTGGTACTTTGATATCACATAAAATATCACATATTTCCATGACATCTGTGAAAATATGTTATTGGCTCTGGTGGGTAGGGAATAATAAGCACACTATAAATGTCCTATTTGCCAGAGGGTGGGAGAAAAAAATCCTGCAAAATTTAAGGGATCTGTCCCATTGGTGGAAATTCTAGGGGTACAGTATTTTGAGCATGTTAAGAAATTACATTAAAATGAAAAACCTTAAGTGATAATGTTGGAGACATAGCATACAAAATTTAGGTTTTTCTAACCCAAATATTTTCCAATAAACTCACAAGTCTACTAGCTTTTCCTGAGGCCCTGAACAAGAAAGCCCTCTGTTGCAGGTTCAAGCTTTTGAACAAGCTGTTCTGCATAACGACCCAGAAGATGAAATAGTAGGAGAAGTGTCTGTAGCTTACAGGGATGCTCTAGGGAGCTATGTATGGAAGGCAGCCCAGAAAGAAATTGTGAGTAAAATCATAGTTTTTCTTCCAAAAAACATTCTTGATTTGAGAATCGTCTTCTGGTTTACTATTTGGTCACAGGAGACTGAATGCAGACCAGGAGGCAACTGTGAAATGACAAGCCTGCTATGGTTACAAAATCATAAGGGAGGGTGTGCGAATCAGTACTTCATCACTATATAGAAATGCTCTCTATGGGAACGGGCGTAAGTAGGTCCAGAAGTAAATTGCATGAACATGTGATTTAGACTTCCTGGTACCCATTTCTGCTTTTTTATTACTTTTACTTCAACCAGTTTCTAGGACTGGTAGTAAGGTAATTAAAATAACCCCAGGCATAGAAAGATCAGGAGATAGAGCAAAAATAATTGAATTATGTTCATATGGGCTGTTCAAATCTGTAACAGGCTTCAGCCATAGGAAAGGAAATGATACTAGATTTGCCTCCCTCTGTAAATATTATGAAATTGGACCAAATGCTCAAGGCAACTGTTTTCAGGCATCGGGCAATAGGTAATGCAGACTGCAATCTCTGTTAGAATATAAACATATGTGAACATGCACTGTAGCTCTCCATGTAGGGGCCATTTTTCAGCCTTGGGATAGGGAAGTGGAACTTAAGCAATGTACTTTGGTCCCATTACACTGAGGGAACATAAATTGAAGTTTGGGATGGTAAAGCAATACTACTAATGGAAGTATGCACTGGAAAGGAGGTGACTGACCAGAGGTGTGGGTGTGAAGTGTGGTGTTTAGACATATGTGGGGGGAATTCTCTACAGGTTCTTGCCCAAGGGTTGGGCTGCACATGCACAGGGTCACACTTCACAAGACTTAGGACAGTGGCTGCTACTGGGCTGAGATAAGAGCAGAGATACTTGAAGTCACACAATACTGGGAGCCTTGACATTGGAGCTTTGATTCAGCTAGAATGGGAGACCTTATAATCTGGCATTCAACTGAAGTGCCAGAAGATCATCTATTAGGAGTAAGAATCATACGGTAGACTAAAAACTACATTATGCCCACTCTAACAAAGCCTTCAGTCAATCTGTCATGTTACCAAAACAGGCCTCCTGTAAAATAACTGCTTGACAGAACTAAAATCAATACTCTTTAAGCCTGGCCAGCATGGCTCAGTGGTTGAGTGTCAGCCTACGAACCTGGAGGTAATCGTTTGATTTCTGGTCAGGGCCCATGCCTGGGTTGCAGGCTCCATCCCCAGTGTGGGGCATGTAGGAGGCAGATGATCAATGATTCTCTCTCATCATTGATGTTTCTATCTCTCTCTCTCTCCTTTCCTCTGTGAAATCAATATATATATATATATATATATATATATATATATATATATATATATTAAAACTACTCTTTAAAAAAAGACAGCATAATGCATACTCTTCATTACATGAACACAATGTTTATCATGCTATTAAAAATTACTAAACATGTGAAGAAACAAAAATATGTCAAAGACCCAAGGAGGAAACAAAAGCAAACAGAAAAAGGCTCACAATATTTGGATAGTAGAGGAGACCTTCAAAGAAGCTGTTATAAATACAAAGAAGTAAAGAAAATTATGGTCTTAATGCTTGAGGGGATTAGGGAAATAGAATCCAACAGAAAATAAAAGCATAATCAAGAACTGGAAATCACAATATCTAAACTATGGAAATAACTGATGAGTGCGATAGCTGGAGCTGACAGAAAAGGGTTAATAAAAAACAGAAAGAAAAAAATGTGAAAAAATAAACAGAATCTGGGTGACATGGGAAAAAATAAACATAACTTCAGTGACCTATTATACTGTAATTTGGAGACTTGGAAGGCAAAGTGGGAGATAATGGGACAGATAAAATATTTAAAGAAATAATGGTTTAAAATGTCCCCAAATTTGATGAATACTTTAGTCTACGGATTCCTCCCTTCCCCTGCAAAAAAAAACCTCAGTGAATTCCAAGCTGCATAAATACAAAATAAATCCCCACTAGGCACATCTAGTCTATGAAAAATAGTCTATGAAAATAATATTTAATAAATGATGTTAGGACAACTTGCTTTCAATTAAAAATAACTTAAGTCACTATCTGATATAAAATTCAGGTGTGTTAAAATGGTAAGCATAAAAGGAAAACTATTAACAGAAAAAAATTAGTGGGGGTGCATACTTAATGATTTAAATCAGATGCATACTTAAGCAAACCACAAATTCCAGATGTCTTAACGACAAAAAAGTCTACAGGAATAGTTTAACTATTACTATGAGAGAAAAATACCCTAAACATATTTAAGTACTAGGCATACACTTGGAAAACCTACTTGACTTGTATAACACACAGAGGAATAATATCTAGATCTTCAAAACACTTTTAGAAAACAATAAGTCCTAACTGGTTTGGCTCAGTGGATAGAGCGTTGGCCTGTGGACTCAAGGGTCCTGGGTTCAATTCCGGCCAAGGGTACACACCCAGTTGTAGGGTCAATCCCACATAGGCAGGTGTAGAAGGCAGCCAATCAATGATCCTCTCTCATCATTGATGTTTCTATTTCTCTCTCCCTCTCCCTTCCTCTCTGAAATCAATAAAAATATTAAAAAAAATAATAGAGAAGGCAAATGGAGAAATAGGAAAATATATTTATATTCAATTTAGAAAAAAAAAAACAAATCAGAAAGTTTATATAAATGGAGTAAGAACCATACAGTAGTGTAAGAACTACATGCAGAATTGACTGAAGGCTTAGTTAGAGTGAGAATAGTGTAGTTCCAGAAAATAATGAAAAATAAAATAAAACCACATATGGAAAATAAATATATATAAAAATAAGCTCAAACTGAAATAGCAATTATAAACATACAAATTTAAATAAACTTGAGGCCCAGTACACGGATTCGTGCACCAGTGGGGTCCCTTGGCCTGGCTTGTGCCTTCTCACAATCCGGAAACCCTTGGGGGATGTCGGAGAGCCAGTTTTAGCTGGATACGCACAGGCCAGGCTGAGGGACCCCACTGGCACATGAATCCATGCACCGGGCCTCTAGCATGCATGTAAGATCTTTGGTTAATCTTCTTTCTCCTCTCCTCTCCCCACTTCCCTCTGAGATTCATCAGTCTGTTCCATGTTTCCATGCCTGTGGTTTCTGCACCTGTGTTGAGCATCTGCCCCCAGTTGGTCAGTGTGCATCAGAGCTACTGGCTGGCCAGTAGCTTAGGCTTTTACATATATAGATAATTTTGCCTATAATGCTGAAAAAATTTTAAAGTATTAACAATAAAGTCACATGCAAACTTTTCCTTAAATCATGATGAGAATATTTCTTGATGAATAAATGTATTAGTAAAACTTCAAGACAAAATATAAATGAGTCAGAGAAAAGTGGATGCGATGTTCAGGTAGAAGGAAGCAATCAAATGCGCTAAGATGTCCAGAGAGTGAGTAGATGCTAAAAATATGTTTTTATTATTATCATTTTAAATATATTTTTATTGGTTTCAGAGAGAAAGGGAGAGGAAGAGAGAGAGAGATAGAAACATCAATGATGAGTGAGAATCATCCACCCACTGCCTCCTGCATGCCCCACACTGGGAATCAAGCCCACAACCTGGGCTTGTACTCTGAATAGGAATTATATCATGACTCCTGGTTCATGGGTTTATGCTCAACCACTGAGCAATCCCATCTGAGTTAAAAATATTTTAAATAACATATTAAAGACATCAGAATTTATCTTCTAAGTTAATCTAATGAGCTGTTTTTCATGGAATACTTTTATCCTGAGATCAAAATAGGGAGAGTGAATCAATTATAAAAATGCCACATTTACTTCCTCTCTTTAGAGATTCCTGTTTCACTTGAAAATAACAAAGAATATGAAAAGAAATAAAACAAGCTTTATTTTGTTTAGCTTTATCTCCCAAATACATTTCTCTTTGGCACAATATTTATTTTTTTATTATACTTGTTTATTTTTCAAGAAGGAGAGTGGCACAGAGTATAACCCCTATTAATATTTCATGGAACTTCTCATCACAGAACACTTAGAAAAGAACTGTTTTAAGCATTTAACCACTTAAAAGCAGGGGAGTGAGATAATTAGGCATATGGATTAGCAGGAGAAGACACTGCAGACACAGGAAGGAATATTGAGAGACTATTTTATTAATCATTAGAGGAGATGATAGAGACATGGACCAGGTAAAATTTCATATATATCAGATTTAATATACAGAGTGTTAACACAATGGTCATGGATTCAGGATGGATAATGAAGGTAAAATTTACAAAACCTGAAGATCATTGCATGTATTTAGATAAACCAAGCCTTAGGTTTTAAATCATATATCATATCTCTAATACATGGCTACTAATATATTCATATTGAATAACTTTTATCTGGGACGTACCTGTTAAGACAACTAATGGTCAATACATGATGTGTGAAATTTTAAACCATTATTCTAAACAGAAATGTATTATCCAATGATTGGTTAATGGAATTGGAATACCAGTAGTAAAAGGCTTAAAATAGAGACAAAGTTGAGGAATGGGGGACTATCAACTATAACGTAGACCTTAGAGATAAGAAAATGTCAGACCGGCAAATAAATACTCACAGGACAGACGGCATTTATCCTGTCATCCTCCTTGATTAATTCAAGTTTTCTACTTTCTATTATTCTCTTTGTTGATGACAATGCAATTAATAACTTTAATATTGGCTATCTATTCCTGTATCACATTTCTATTACCAAGCACTTATATGACACAGTCAAAAGTCATCTGATAGTTCTTACAAACAAAATACCTTAGCATTAAATATGCTTTAGTTAAAACATTATAATCGATTTTCAACTTTTTATCACCCCTAAATAATTTTATTTATAGCATAAAATATTATGCTAGGATAAATAAAATCAAAATTACTGTACTAGCTAAAAACAACTAACTAAAAAAACACTAAATTTGAATAATCACTTTGATAATTGCATTTATAATTAAAATAGTTACAAATGCATTTTATTTTATTACTTGTATGGAGAATATATATATATATATATATATATATATATATATATATATATATATAATCTCCCAAGTATTTTTAATTAAGAAGTTAAAGCCAGTTAATGCAATGTCATACTGTGGTGATGGCCAGAGGGAAAGGGGAGAGGGGGCTGGATGAAAGTGGGCAAAAGGGGGCGGTGGGTGGGGACATCTGTAATAATTTCAACAATAAAAATAAAGAAAACTATTTCCTGTTGTGCAGGTTTGTAGAGCAATAATGTGATTGCAAAAGGTTTTGAAATTAAAAGACATGCCCATGCATTAATATACCTTCAATATATTTTTTAGTAGTTGCAAATGTAATTATTGAATCAATATAACATATGGTGCCCTGTGCATACTTTTGATATATATTTTTTAGAAAATAATACTAGCTAAATTATTTTATATAAAAATTTACTAGATAACTGAAGATAAAAATTCACTTAAGGCTATTATTAGTTCATAATACACAGGCAAATAAAACAGTGGTAATACCTGCATTATAAAACATTATATGTGCCTATTCTCCAATATAAGTCAAAATGGTAACACACACAACTAGAATTGTAAAAATGTCTTTTAAAGCATCATTACATATATCAACTTAAATTATATAGTTGCTAAACAGACTTATAGCAAAATAAATATTTATTTCCAAAATAAATAACCAAATAATTTGGTTAACTTAGAAATATAAATTCTGAAAAGAATTTGAGAATTAGATTATTTGTTTGAACAATAACAAAAAGATATGTTTTATAAAGATACATTTTCTAATATTTACATATTTGTTTTATTTGAAAACAATTTATATTAGATATATGTTTATCTACTATTAGTCATGAAGACAACAAAAAATTGTATTGCTTGTGATAAACCAAATTTTTTGCTTATGTTAATTTGATTAACGTGTTTTACATTTTATATGAAAACAATAAATATCTGAGCATAGCAATGAAGTTTATCTAAAAGAAGTTTCATTGGTTAAGAGATCATTCCCTTATTGGTATCAGAATACACTACCAGCTATATCTATTTAATTGATATAGTATTGACATAGATTAATAAAAAAATAATGAAACCCATAAATACATGCCATTATTTACTAACTAGAGGCCCAGTGCACAAAAATTTGTGCACTCTGGGATGGGGGACCCTCATCCTGGCCTGTGCCCTCTTGCACTCTTGCACCCCTCAGGGGATGCCCACCTGCTGGCTTAGGCCCGCTCCCTGGGGGATCGGCCCTAAGCTGGCAGTCAGACATCCCTCTGGCAGCCTTGGGGGATGTCCACTTGCCAGCAGGGAACAGGCCTAAATTGCAGTCAGATATCCTTAGCACTGCTGAGGAGGCAGGAGAGGCTCCTGTCACCACCGTTGTACTAGCAGCTGTCAGCCTGGCTTGTGGCTGAGCAGAGCTGCCAATGTGGGAGTACACTGACCATGAGGGGGAAGCTCCTGAATTGAAAGTCTGCCCCCTGGTGGTCAGTGTGTGACATAGGACCAGTCATTCCCAATCATTCTGTTGTTAGGGTCAATTTGCATATTACCCTTTTATTATATAGGATAGAGGCCTGGTGCACGGATGGGGGCCAGAAAGTTTGCCCTGAAGGGTGTCCTGGATTAGGGTGGGGGTCCCGCTGAGGTGCCTGGCCAGCCTGGGTGAGTGGCTGAGGGCTGTTTTCAGGCTGGCTACACCCTTTTCAGGGTGGGGGTCCCTACTGGGGTGCCTGGCCAGCCTGGGTGAGGGGACGAGGGCCATTTTCAGACTGGCCACACCCCCTTCAGGGTGAGGGTTTCCACTGGGATGCCTGGACAGCCTGGGTGAGGGGCTGAGGGCTGTTTTCAGGCTGGCCACGCCTCCCGGCAACCCAAGCTCCCAGCCTCTCCTTTTTTTCTTTTTCTTTTTTTTCCAGCACCTCCTTGAATGGAGCCCAGGGTGGGCTGGAAGCAGGTATCTGGGATTTATTTATCTTCTATAATTGAAACTTTGTAGCCTTGAGTGGAGCCAAGGGCCAGCCAGGGCCCACAGGAAGCTTGGCTTCCTACATCGCTGGGGCAACCCAAGGCTCCTGCTTGCTCTAGCTCCGTGGCTGCCGCCATCTTAGTTGGGTTAATTTGCATACTTGCCCCTGATTGGCTGGTGGGTGTAGCAGAGTGATGGAGTGATGGTTAATTTGCATGTTTATCTTTTATTAGTGTAGATATATTAGAAAATGACAAAATAGAAGAGTCGTATATTAAATAGCCCAGGCACAAATGGCTATGTGTATGGGTATTTCTCTAGGTATCTACCAGAGCATGTATGCCATGAATTATAAACTTCAGTGTACAAAAGAACTACCTGGGAGTCTTTGAATGATGTGCATCTTACATAATACATGCTAATAGATGTTTGATGAATTAAATTTAAAGGAAAAGAGCTTACTTAAGAAAACTATATTAACAACTTAAGGTTTGGGACATTTTCATTGAGACCAAAAGCACAAAAAAGAAAGAGAATTCCTTTGTATTGACAGATCATATGCATAGATTTTAAGCAGTTTCAAAACATTGCAGTACTGTTTTCGAAACAGAAATATTAGGATTGCTGCCTTTAAGAGTACCACAAATGGAAGAAATTGAAAGTGTAAATATCATGTAATATATAAAAGGCAGTTCAAAGATTGAATTATGACAGATGTGTTATCTGTTGTTTAGTTGCCACATGTGTTGTATTTGCAAGTTAGAACATCAAATTTAAAATCAAACATTCTATGTCTGTGTCAAAAAAAAAATTTTGTGAAGGTAATTGTGTAAGAGAAGAGTTCCCATACATTTCACACCCATTTCCCTTATTGTTGACGTCTAATTTTCATGGTATATTAGTATAATTAATGAACCAATAGTGATATTGTACTACACAATGGGTGTAGTATATATATATATTTCTTTCTTTATTTAGTTCTAGGACACCACATCACTTTTAGTTGATATGTCTCCTTAGGCTCCTTTTGATTGAGACAGTGTGTTAGACTTAACTAGTTTTTGATTACCTTAAGAGTTTTGAGGAGTATTTCTCAGGTATTTTATAGGATGCCATACATTAGAATTTTGTTTAACCTCTGATCATGGATTAACTAAGGTTATTCCTATTTGGGAGAAAGATCACAGAAATAAAGAAAGATTACGTAACACCAAGGGCACATAATAACAGGATAACACTACTGTTGATGACAAACCGGAACACCTGACTGAGGTAGTGTTTGTCAGGCATCTTTACTATAAAGTTACTTTTTATTCCTCCCTGATGATTTAATTTTAGTTTTTCTTTGCAACTGTGCCTATAGCCACCAGCTCAGGTAGACACCAAATATGTAACCACCATTTTATACACTGAGTATGTTTTATCTCTTTCAGAAGAAAGGAAACATGTGGAAAGATGATAAACTTTATTATTCCTTTGGCTTGATTGTCATCTGCAGATGGATCTCTTCACCATTAGTTAGCCTGCAAGGGAGGCCCACAGGCCCGGTTCCTCTTGCATCTCATGACCACTTTGAGCAACACAAACAAAAGAGCCATGGGCAAGAGCATTTAGGAACATGTAGTAACTCCATAAGTCTTCTCCTAATGCTTAATTTAATAAATCCAAATTTTATTTTTAAAAGGGAAAGGTTGTAAAGACTTTGAGATAGTTGAATTTTTAGTAAGGCAAAAAGTTACCTTGTATGTAAAAACAATACAGGATGGAGCTTCACAATTCAACCTTTAAGTATATCCACTTACAGACATCCTTTAGTCTTTGAAAAGGTGTCTCACTTGAATTTATAAATCTTTAATACATTGCACAGTCTTACTTCTTCTGAGCCACTACTTTTGAACTCCTTGACCTTCTCTGTTTCTGGAAAAAGGGGAAAAGAAATATTTTTCTTCTAATGAAGGGCAGGAGGGAGAATATCCTCACTGAAAACTGACAGCAAAGGCATAGATAGAGACTTGGATTTGCTAAGTTTTGAAGAAAGTGTAATGGGAAGAAGAAAAAGAGAGATAGGGACTTGAGGAAAAATAAAGTTCTTAAAATGACAGAGGGTCCTCATTTGGAACACTGTTATCCAACCTATCAAACTTTAATAACTTTGGTTGTCAAAGTATCCATATGCTTCAAACCTTTATAAAGCATGAGTTTTTTTAAGGATTAATAGTTATAAGATTATCAAATTTATGCAACCAATATGTATGGTTTAGATTCACTACTATAGATCATGAAGGGAATTAGTCTTTTCTCATATGCACATATTCAGTTCAGTGTCCAGAAAAATGACTGATATAAGAAGGAAAATGGTCCTTCCCTCTGATCAACGGCAGGCAACAATGGCTTTTTTAGGGTGAGCCAAACAAGTGGCAGGAAAAGCATCTACTTGAAGATACCAATGTAAATTGAGAAGATTAGGTTAAGGTCACTGTCTCCATAAGTGTGACTAAATTAACATAAACAAAATCATTTTAAAATGAAGTAGGAGCCGGCATCCCAAAGGAATAGCTTTGAACATCTTTTCTTAAAACCTTTGGAATGTTTGAACTGGGCAAAATAAAAACCTTTGGACTGGGGCAAACCAACATTGTATTCCAAACAATCATTTGTAAAGCTAACAGAAAAACAGAGACTTTGACTAGGAGGACTGAGAAGTAAGAATATTCTTTAGAATGAACACCAACACATATGGCTAAAAATAACTTTACTTATTATCACCAAATGTACATTCTTTCATTAAGCACCACTAAAAATTCCTTTTTTTCTATTCATATAATTGTTTCCCTTCCCTTTTTCATAAAACCCCCATTGGCTTCACCCCATAATCGCCAAGTTATTTACAAAGCCAACGTGTGGCGTTATTCAGATTGGACTAATTCAACAAACATCTGTTAAGGACTTACAGATTTCAGGACACTGGCGTAAATACCTGGTATACCAATATAAATACATTTTCCACTTCTCATCACTCCTATTTAGAGCACAACAAAATGAAAAATTTTTATTATTCATTCATTCAAAAATAATATTGCCATTCATTTAATTAATTTTTATTCATTGAAATCATATTAAAATTTATGTGGTTATAGAAGAACATATTCTTAGACCTTGGCATGCAGTGAGGGCAAACAGACACTAAAGAAATTTTAAAAAATGTAGTATTGAAGGGAGGATATGAGCTATGGGATACAATAGAGAAAAAGGGGTTTTACAAAATGTGTGAGGAAAGGAATATCAAAAGTTTAGCATCAGATATTATTATTAGATACTATTATTAGATATATTATTAGATACTATTCACTAAATGATTGTTTTTCTTGGTTAAAACTGAATTCAACTTTTAAAAATTATTTTTAATTGTATAATATGACAATTAAATGAAATTATATAGGTTTAAGATATATAATTCTATACCACATCATCTCTATATTTTATTGTGTATTCACCACCCTAAGTCAAGTCTCCATCCATCATAATTTATCCCCCCTTTACTCTTTTCTGCTTTCCCCAACTATGAGAGTTTTTTGCTGTTTTATTTTTTGCTTAACCCCTTCATCATTTTTACCCAGCTCCTCAATCCCTCTCCACTCTGAAGCTATCAGTCTATTCTATAACTATGAATCTGTTTCTATTTTCTTTAATTTTTTCATTAGATTCCACATATGAGTGAAATCATATGTTACTTGTCTTTTTTTTCTGACTCGCTTATTTCACTTAGCCTAATGCTCTCCAGATCTTT
This sequence comes from Myotis myotis, assembly GCF_014108235.1. NCBI lineage: Eukaryota > Metazoa > Chordata > Mammalia > Chiroptera > Vespertilionidae > Myotis > Myotis myotis. The sequence goes on along the minus strand of NW_023416335.1, from coordinate 63,087,080 downwards.
TCATGATGTATAAAAAGGGTAAGATTTCCTTCTTTTTGTGGCTGAGTAATCTTCCTTTGTGTAAATATACCTACCACAGCTTTTTTACCCACTCATCTACTGATGGACAATTGGGCTGCTTCCAAATCTTGGATATAGTGTTGTTGTTTGTTTGTTTTCAAGCGAGAGACATCAATTTGTCTTAATTCTTTGTAAGACCTTGATATTTATATTAGCATCCTATCTAATAATAGAGAAACGTGGTAATTAACCATAACTTCACTATACTTCCCATTGGCTAATCGGCGAGATATGCAAATTAACTGCCAACCAAGATGGCGGCCGGCAGCCAGGCAGCTGAAGCAAACAAGAGGCTTGCTTGCTCCAGTGATGGAGGAAGCCAAGGTTCCCTGCCTGCTGCTGCCAGACTCTGAGCTTGCACTCTAAGCAACTATGTTGCAATTATAGAACCTAAACAAACCCCAGAAACCTGCTTTCAGCCATCAGAGCTGGAGCTGAAACAGTGTTACAATTATAGAACCCAAACACACCCAGATACCTGCTTTCAGCAGACGAGGTCTCAGAGCTGGAGCTGAAACAGTGTTTCAATTATAGAACCCAAACAAACCCAGATCAGCAGCCGAGGTCTCAGAGCTGGAGCCGCACCTCAGAGCTAAAGCCGGATCTCAGCTCCAGTGACAGCAATAGAAGGTAAATAAATCCCAGAATAAAAAACAAAAATAAAAAAAGGAGAAGTTGGGAGCTTCAGTCACCTGCCAGCCTGAAAACGGCCCTCAGCCCCTCATCCAAACTGGCCAGACACCCCAGTGGGGATGCCCACCCTGAAGAGGGTGTGACCAGCTGCAAACAGCCATCATCCCCTCATCCAGGCTGGCCAGGCATCCCAATGGGGACCCCCACTGTGATCCAGGACACCCTTCAGGGCAAAACAGCCGGCCCCCACCCATGCACCAGGCCTCTATATAGTAAAAGGGTAATATGCCTCCCAGCACCAGGATCAGCGGAGCTGCAAGGCCTCCCAGCACCGGGATCAGCATGATAGGGGGCAGCGCCCAAACCCCCTGATCGCCCTGCGGCTGTGTGTGTGACAGGGGGCGGGGCCACAACCTTCCTATCTGCCCTGCTCTGTTCGTGACAGGGAAAGGTGCCCCAACCCTCTGATAAGCCCTGCTCTATGCCTGATAGGGGGAGCTCCCCAACCCTCTGATTGCCCTGCAGCTCTGTGTGTGACAGGGTGCGGTGCTCCAACCCCCTGATTGGCCCTGCTCTGTGTGTTATAGGGTGCGACGCCCCAAACCCCGCCCCATGGGCCTTGCTCTGTGTATGATGCAGTGGAACCATAACCTCCCCATCGGCCCTGCCCTGAGTGTGACAGTGGCAGCGCCCCAACCCCCTGATCCTCCCTGCTCTGTGTGTGACAGGGTGCGGTTCCCCAACTCCCCTATCGGCCCTATTCTGTGAGTGACAGGGGGCAGCTCCTCAACCCCCTGATCTGCCCTGCTCTGTGCGTGACAGTGTACAGAGCCCCAACCCCCCTGATTGGCCGTGCTCTGTCTGTGACAGGGGGTGGCACCGCAACCTCCCCATTGACCCTGCCTTGAGTGTGACAGGGGGCGGCGCCCCAACCCCCCAATCGGCCCTACCCTGAGCGTGACTGAGGGTGGCATCGCAACCTACCAATCTGCCTTGCTCTGTGCATGACAGGGGGTGGCGCCCCAACTCCCCAATCGGCCCTGCTCTGAGCCCAACCAGGGGTTGCACCTAGGGATTGGGCCTGCCCTCTTCCACTGGGGAGCGGGCCTAAGACAGCAGGTCGTTATCTCCCGAGGGGTCCCAGGCTGCGAGAGGGCACAGGCCGGGCTGAGGAACCCTCTCTCCCCCCTGAGTGCACAAATTTTTGTGCACCGGGCCTCTAGTCCTATCTAATAAAGAAGGAATATGCTAATTGACCCTCATTCCATGGCAAAGATGGCAGCGCCTGCAGCCAATAAGGAGGGAATATGCTAATTAACTGCCATGCGCTTGCACAAGATGGCTGCTTCCATGTGGTCAAAGATGACCACCACAAGATGGCCAGCAGGGGAGGGCAGTTGAGGATGGTCGGGCTGGGAGGGGAGGGGTTAGGGGGTGATCAGGCAAGTGGTTGAGAGCCAGCCCGATTTGAGAGGGATGTCCGACTGCCAGCTTAGGCCTGTTCCTGCCTAAACCAGCAGTTGGATATCCCCCAAGGGGTCCCAGATTGGAGAGTGTGCAGGCTGAGCTGAGGGACACCCCCCTTCAGTGCACGAATTTCATGCACTGGGCCTCTAGTTAGTAATAAAATAAAATATTTTTAAATTTATATGAAGACTTCACTGATTTCGTTAATATGGAGTTAAAATAAATCTTTTTATCATATTTTATGGACATTTATCTTATATGAAGAAACCTTATAAAGACCAACATGGAAAACTGTTGGCATGATAAGTATTAATTTTAAGTACGTTATAGAAAAATTAGTTTTGGCAGTTATTCCTAAGGCAGCTTTTATTTTATGAGTATAATAAATTTTATTTTAAAATACTTAAAAGACAAATATTTCTTAGGCATAATTATCTTCAAGATGTCATTTTTTTCCATTATAACTTAAATACAACTTTAACATAAGTAAATAAGAATTTATTTATCCACTGGTATTCTTCATTGTTAAACATTAAATCAATTGTATTCACATATAATAACTTTCTAAATGGCTTCTTGTAATTATTCTTCTGAATTATAAAGGTATATCAGTCTCTACTGAATTTCTTGTATTGAAATTCTGTGAAAAATTAAAGATGAATGTGGGCAATTTTCAGTCCCAAATGAAATTCTAATTGTGCAACTTCAAACATCCTTAAAAATATCTTCTTATAGATACTAAGATAAATATATTGCTTACATTAAAATTTCAAAAAAGCAGAATAATATTTTTTTCAATAACAACATGGAATTTAAGAGTTGTCTTTGATTTAGCATAATGTGTACCAGAATTAAATGAGATAAGAATGAAACATTTGGAAACCAATATATTCTTAAAATGTGTAAGTAAAATAAGTTCAATAATAGATGGCTGCTGGGAATCAATTAGAAACACTAAACACGTGGTCCATAAGGCTTTGGGCATTCAGGATAATTGTCAAGAGAAAGGTATACTTTGAACTATGGCTCAAAAAATGTGCACATGTGTAAAGTAGGCCCCAATAAGAAAGATTCATTTGACGTGAAATCTAAGAAAGAATTTATCTGCTGAGATGGACTGAGGATCAACAATTTATTCTATCTATTAATAGACAAACATGGTAATTGACCGTAACTTCGCTACGCCTCCCATGGGCTAATCAGCGTGATATGCAAATTAACTCAACCAAGATGGCGGCCAGCAGCCACACAGCTGGAGCGAGCAGGAAGCTTGCTTGCTCCAGTGATGGAGGAATCCAAGGTTCCCCGCTTGCCTCGGCCCGGCTCTGAGCTCCAAAAGCAACAAAGTTTCAATTATAGAAGCTAAACAAACCCCAGATACCTGCTTTCAGCAGGCCGTGGCCTCAGAGCTGGAGCGAGCAGGAGCCGGCTCTCAGCTCTAGTGATGGCAACAAAGTTTCAATTATAGAAAGTAAATAAATCCCAGCATTAAAAAAAAAGAAAAAAAGGAGAGGCTGGAGCTTCAGGCGACGGCCAGCCTGAAAACGGCCCTCAGCCCCTCACCTAGACTGGCCAGGTGCCCCAGTGGGGACCCCCACCCTGAAGGGGGTGTGACCAGCTGCAAACAGCCATCATCCCCTCATCCAGGCTGGCCAGGTACCCAAGCGGGACCCCTACCCTGATCCGAGACACCCTTCAGGGCAAACCAGCCGCCCCCCCACCCACCATGCACCAGGCCTCTATCATATATAGTAAAAGGGTAATATGCAAACTGACCCTAACAGCAGAAAGACTGGGAATGATTGGTCACTATGACACACACTGACCACCAGGGGACAGATGCTCAATGCAGGAGCTGCCCTCTGATGGTCAGTGCATTCCCACATGGGGGAGCTCTGCTCAGCCACAAGCCAGGCTGATGGCTGCCAGTACAGCGGTGGTGGTGGGAGCCTCTCCTGCCTCCTCAGCAGCGCTAAGGATGTCCGACTGCAGCTTAGGTCTGCTCTCTGCTGGCAAGTGGACATCCAACGAGAGCTGCCGGGCTGCCAGAGGGATATCTGATTGCCAGCTTAGGCCCATTCCCCGGGGGAGCAGGTCTAAGCTAGCAGGTGGTCATCCCCCCAGGGGTCTCAGACTGCAAGAGGGCACAGGCAGGGCTGAGGGACCCTTCCTCCCCGAGTGCACAAATTTTTGTGCACCGGGCCTCTAGTAAATAATAAGAGCCTAGTGACCACTTGCTGACAGGGGCTTCTCACACACTCTCTGTGCCAAGAAGAACCTCAGACTGAACTCGGCTTCCTCCACTATGCCCTGTTCCTCTACTATACTATCTGAATCAACTATTACAAGGGAGGTTCTGATTTCATCTTTTCATCAATCAACAAAGACCTGCCCTATCCAATTTGAGCTGCTCCATGATGACTAATCAGGATGCATAATGCCAACCAATCAGGATGGCCCAATTTTTACCAATCATAAGTTTACAAATTTGGATACCCTATTTATATAAAATACACCTAATTGGAATGCTAAGGGAGACTTTTGGCAGAACAAAATCTAGGTTGCTATCTGAATGAGTCTGTCCTCAGGCTACAATATTTTTGCTCAAATTAATGCTTTTTATTCTTTATTACAGTCTAAAATTAGTTTCAGTTTACACTATGATAGAAGGGATGGGAACAAGGGTTATTTTAGGTAGAGGATCACTCAGAAGCAGGAAAGTATTAATACCATGAACTTTTGAAGGAGAATTTGTAATTAATTTGACATGGGAAATAGTGCCACAAAAGGTTAGTTCTGAGAGATAAGCAGAGTTCAGATCATGAAAAGTTTCGTTGGCTTCTCTACTTATTCTGTGGATCAATCAAAGCAATTCAAGTGTAGGGAGGAAAATTTGCCACCCCAAAACATAAGATTATTTTAAGAAACAAAAGATTCAGGAAGAACCTTTGATCTTCCCCAAATTGCCTTAAAGAAATTGAGATAGAAGGCCTATGTCAGGAAGAACTATAACCATAGATAAGTATAATTTAATCTGAACCAGGTGTAGTAGGTAGGGAAGAACCTAGTAAGGTCCCTTTGATCAAAATCCTTTCTGAGTCCCATTGTCTCTAGATGGCTGAGCAAACATTTGTTTACTGAACAGATTTTTTTTAACCTCTATTGAAATGTCTTACTTCCCTTTGAAGTCCCAGACCCCTACCTCCTTTTTCTTAGTCCAGAGTGACATATGTAATTCATTCTTACCGACTGTCTTTGGAATTCTTCATGCTTATGTGAGCTCCCATGCAACAAATTAAATTTTATTTTCTTCTGTTTATCTGCTCTATGCAATTTTAATTACTTGATCAGCCATAAGAACCAAGGTAAAGGGGAGACAATATCCCCAACACCACATAAACATTTGATGCTCTCTCAACCTTCATTTAAAAATGATACTAAATATCTAAGAGCTTGATGAGGATGAGTGGCATTCAAGTCCTTGTTGCAATAAGTTTCTCTCTGATACATGCTGCCCAGGGCCCATTGATGTAACACACTTGGAGAAAACAGAGACTGTAAAATCCTGTACATGATTTTGGTGTGTTTTGTATCTAACTTTGAGTCTTTCTGTTGTTCCATGCATATGGCTGTACCTTGTATTTTCTAAATATTGATATAAATAAGAGCATGTCAACATCATATTTTACTTACTTGTTTTAGATCTATCTTTTTGAATTTTGAGAATTTCAGATTTTTTTTACTAATTGTAGTACACTTAGCAATTATTCAGGTGAAACAATATGTAGTGAGTGCTTAATATTTTTTACAAATAATTTTACTAGAAACATTAGAATTTCATAACATTATAATGCCATAATGTTGTGCTCGCTTCGGCAGCACATATACTAAAATATAATGCCATAATGTTATGAAATTCTAATGTTTCTGGTATATATATATATACTAGAGGCCCGGTGCACAAAAATTTGTGCACTCGGGGGCTGCGGAGGGGGGGGGGTCCCTCAGCCCGGCCTGTGCCCTCTTGCAGTCTTGTATCCCTCGGGAGATAAAGACCTGCTGGCTTAGGCCTGCTCCTGGGTGGCAGAGGGCAGGCCTAATCCCTAGGTGCAGCCCCTGGTCGGGCTCAGAGCAGGGCCAATTGGGGAGTTGGGGTACTGCCCCCTGTCATGCACAGAGCAGGGCGGATTGGGAGGTTGCGATGCCACCCTCAGTCACGCTCAGGGTAGGGCCGATTGGGGGGTTGGGGCACCGCCCCATGTCACACTCAAGGCAGGGTCAATGGGGAGGTTGTGGCGCCACCCCCTGTCACGCACAGAGCAGGGCAGATTAGGGGGTTGGGGCTCCGCCCTCTATCACCCACAGAGCAGGGCCGATCAGGGGGTTGAGGCGCCACCACTGTCACACTCAGGGCAGGGCCGATGGGGAGGTTATGGCTCTACCCCGTCACACACAGAGTAGGGCTCGTGGGGTGGGGGGGTTCGGGCGCCGCACCCTGTAACACACAGAGCCGCAGGGCGATCAGGGGGTTGGGGAGCTCCCCCCTATCAGGCACAGAGCAGGGCTTATCAGAGGGTTGGGGTACCTTCTCCTGTCACGAACAGAGCAGGGCCGATGGGGAGGTTGTGGCCCCGCCCCGTCACACACAGAGCCGCAGGGCGATCAGGGGGGTTGGGCGTTGCCCCCATCACACTGATCCTGGTGCTTGGAGGCCTCGCAGCTCCGCTGATCCTGGTGCTGGGAGGCATATTACCCTTTTACTATATAGAATAGAGGCCTGGTACATAGGTGGGGGCTGGCTGGTTTGCCCTGAAGGGTGTCCTGGATCAGGGTGGGGGTCCCCACTGGGGTGCCTGGCCAGTCTGGGTGAGGGGCTGAGGGCTGTTTTCAGGCTGGGACTGAAGCTCCCAACCTCTCCTTTTTTTTTTTTTTTATTCTGGGCCAGCTTTAGCTCTGAGGCTTGGCTCCAGCTCTGAGGCCTCAGCTGCTGAAAGTAGGTATCTGATTTGTTTAGGGTCTATAATCGAAACTCTGTATCAACTCCAGCTCTGAGATCCTGGCTCGCTGAAAGCAGGTTTCTGGTGTTTTGTTTAGCTTCTATATTTGTTACAATGTTCAAACTGCAGGCTCAGAGGCCGGCAAGGCAGGTGGGGAACTTTGGAGTCCTCCGTCACTGAAGCAAGCAAGCCTCATGTTAGTTTCAAGCTGCCTGGCTGCCGACTGCCATCTTGGTTGGCAGTTAATTTGCATATCTCACTGATTAGCCAATGGGAAGGGTAGCGATCGTATGCCAATTACCATGTTTCTCTTTTATTAGATATGATATATATACTAGAGGCCCAGTGTACAAAACTCGTGCATGGGTAGGGTCCCTAGGCCTGGCCAGCAATTAGGGCCAATCTGTGGGGCGACTGGTGGGGCAATCAGGGGGCCCCTAACACCTGCCTTGGCTGGCCTTGCACCACCTGCTTGCTGGTCCTGCCCCCCACTGCCACTGTTAGTTGCCTCCTTCTGCAGGGTGACTGGAGGGGAGATCAGGGGGGCCCCTTCTGGCACCCGCCTTGGCTGGCCTGGGGCCTGCAGGCTGTGGGCAGCTCCTGCATTGAGCATCTTCCCCCTGGTGGTCAGTGCGCATCATAGCGAATGGTCATTCCACCAGTTGTTCTGTCATTTGGTCAATTCACATATTAGCCTTTTATTATATTGGATTATATAGGATATATCTTCTGACCCAATGAAGAACACTAATTGATTTTACTCTATTCAATATTTATTTTATTAAGTGAAATTTTAAATGTATCCTGTCAATTTTTATCAAGAGATTCCCTAAGGATAATATTTTGGAAATTGTGTTCCCTGTGAGGTACCTTCTGTGTCCCTACCTGTGACTGGTGGAAGTGGAGCTCTTGGGATGGTACTGGAACAAGAATATTCTGAGGCCCCCATGGGAGGGTAAGGTATCATAGAAAGATTTATTGGTGATGTAAAATTAAGGGGGGTTCCCTTCCAAGGTCCCATCTCCCTCCATCTCGCCATGGAAAAAGTCTAATCTTGTCTTCAGCAAGGCCAGAATTAAGGCCAATGCCCAGAATTTCCACTCCATATTAAAGCCCAGTCCAGTCCAGCACCTGGCTAGGTTAGGTTGTATTCCCAGCTACAGTACATTGGGTGTGGGCTCTGCATTGTCAAGGTCACACAGGCAAATGCAAGTCATGGAGCAAGCGAGTGTAGTAAGTAGGAGTGAAGGAAGAGAACAAGTATTATTTGTCTGGGGATTATAACTAGGAGCTTAGCCAATAACCCTTTGGGATTTTGCATGTTTGCAGCAGCTCCACCCCCTAGCCAATTGTCCTTTCCCAGGTTAGACTGACAGACAATCACCTTCCCCACGTCACCCCAACTTCACTGTACATGTGCCCATCCTTCCCTTTGTTGAACCTTTTCTCCCAGTGATTTTCAGGAAATGGACTTGGGGAGACTAAGTGTAGCTTCAGGGTGAAGCTGACCAAATTACTATGCTTGTAATATCTGGCCTTCCCTTTGCTATCTTGGTATTTAAATAGTAAATAACCAATTATGACTATAACAACTATATTATTTCTATAGCAATATTGCTGAGGGTGTTAATTATTTTCTTTTTGTATCCTACACTAAGTCTGATTTCTTTCATAGTAAGACAAACATTGCTTGCCTAAGGAAATTGTACCTTTTTTTCTCTCAGTGTGAACTATTTAACATTTAAATTTTCATATTATATATTAGTGTACTGAAATTTATAGTCAAACGTGTGCTTCAATTATGAAAACTGTAATGACATTTCTTCATGCTCATTTTATTTTATTCATTCCTCCTTATAATATTTTAAGTTATTTTAAACTTATATTTTACTTTTCAATATACTATTTAAATTGTTTAAACAAATCTATTATTTGCTCAGCTTTTGCTAATACAACTCTCCAGATAAATACATCCTTTTCAATCATGCAAACTAAAATACAATAAAATAACCTTACAAATCTGTGTAAAATTTTGTTCCTGTATTATAAAATTTAGATATAATTTTTCCAACACTTTACGTTATAGCTACCTATCTGAAATATTTATTGTTCTTTTTTTTGGTTAATAAAAATTTGCCATTTGACAGAACAAGATTAAACTATGTCACAACAGTAAATGGCTGACCTCTGGATGGATTCCAAAGTTCATTTTACAATTAGAAATGTTATCTGCCCATTTAGCAAAGAGAATAAAATCTATTCATCTTAAGTTGATCACAGTGGGAATGGACTATATAAGAATGGCACGTTAAGTATTTCCATTCTGTTTTGTTATGTGACGTTAGTTGGGGGGAAAAAGGGTTGAACTATAAAGGTATGCAAATAGCACTATCTTAATGAGAAGTATATCACACATGGATATATTATGTAATGAAGCAATTGCAGCACATATTTCAATGTGTGTAGACTGGTCTAATTCAAATCTGTAAATAAGCTTTAAAGTATTTTTTCCTGGACTGTAGCTTACAATAAAAGTTAATTTTGTATACATCTTACTGGGCAAAAATGTTTGGAGTGCCAAATAATTTATCTTTTTTTTTTTTTGTTCAACTAATAGAAATAGTATTTTGGATGTCTCCTACATGCAATCAAAACAGATGGTTTGTAAACACCGTCATCTACTAGGTGTCAAATGTTTTCTTGGCTTCACACATGGCATATCTCAGTGAGAACATTGACCTGGGCAATATAATTTGAAATCATCTTTTCCTTTGTTTTTTTTTTTGTGTGTGTGTTTTTTTTTTCCCCATTAACAGATAACTAACAATTGATTAATTGTGAACTTGGCTGTACCATTTTTACCTACATTCCCTGGAGAATGAATTTATGGTTGTCTGTATTTTGTCTTAAAGCATTAAGCCTATAGCTAAATCTAGATAATGATAGTAAAAATATAAGGCATTATTACCACTGTCAATTAAAACCCTTAGTTGTGCCTAACATACAGCACTACTAAGACACCTCTTACATATCCTGCATTATTTATTTTTAGACCTAATGCAGAGCTTACATGTGTATTAAACATCACCTGACAGCATTCTATTGAATTGTGTCATATAAAATTTTACAATATTTCCTAGCTTGTAAACAAACAAATTTGATTAATTAAACCCAAAGAAAGAACAATAGAGAACTTCCCATCATTCTATTATTTAACAGCTTTTTAATAAAATTGTTAACTACTAACAAATATTTTTTCATGTGCACATATTGTCTTACTTTATGTGTATGGAAAAATCAGATGCCATATTGAAATAAAGATATGCTCTTTCACATTTATTGATTGTTAATTTTAATCCAGAGAATCATGGAATAATGATCACTGATTTGTTCACAAAATCTTAAAATTCATTAGTCCTTTTTTTCATTATTAATATCAAGCTCATTGGACTATAGTCTTAAAACTCCCTTCCTTTTTTTCTTTTCTCTAGCCTTATGAGTTCTTTTCTGATTTCTGATATGGAAAGTGTTCCATGTGTATGCTTAGCGTTGTAGTATCATACATCTAGATAAGTTACTAAACTTATTTTGAGTAGTTGTTTGCACTCTTTCTTCCCTTGCTGACATTTTGTTTGCCTTAGCCAATATTTTTTCTGCCTTTTCAATTTTGAAGAGCATCACTTTTGACAGAGAAGAAAGAAGAAAGAGTAATTGTGGAGTTAGGTTTTTTTCTGTAGGCTATCAACTTTGGCTACTGGTTTCAAGAGATGGCTCAGTTTCTATCTGGGGAGTTTTGGCCTTAATGTCACAGCCCTGTTATTATTTTTACAGGTGTATATCAAATGGATAATGTCACAGAATTCCTAGGACCAGATAGGTAATGTTGCACAATATTTCTAAGTAAATCTAGTTCTTAGAAAAGTTTAGGCTTAGGATTTAACTTTCTGTCTTCAAAATATTTATTACTCTATTCAGGAAATTTTAAATTTTGTTGCTTCTTAATATTTAAATTGTCTATAGCATTCTCCACAGGTTGTTTGTATTTTTCCAAATGTAAAGAGAAAATGCCCTTGTATTTGCTCTTGATAACCACATAATCTATGAAATACTTGTGAAATCCTAGTGATTTTATTACTAATGATTCCAGAACTATATATATATTTTAAAATATATTTTATTGATTTTTCACAGAGAGGAAGGGAGAGAGATAGAGAGTTAGAAACATCGATGAGAGAGAAACATCGATCAGCTGCCTCCTGCACATCTCCCATTGGGGATGTGCCCGCAACCCAGGTACATGCCCCCGACCGGAATCGAACCCAGGACCCTTCAGTCCGCAGGCCGACGCTCTATCCACTGAGCCAAACCGGTTCTGGCCAGAACTATATTTTTAGAATTCTGTTACACTTGAAGATTTCATAAGTAGTCTGTTTTCCAGGAAAATTAAATGGCTATAAGGGCATTCATGTTTTGTTTTATTTTGCACTTAATTGTCCTACTTTGCATAATTCCCCACATTTTTTTTTGTCATTAGGAATAAGGGGTTTGCCTCAGTTTAGCATTTGTCTTCTTTTGCATTAGTTTATATTTTATTATTTTTAAGTTTTATTGTTACCAGTTCATATTCTTTGAACTATTTTAACGGTCTAATGTCTTTGCTTTCAAAACTGGAATCTTGAAGATGTACTTACCTATCTCTTTCACCTATCAATTAAAATATTGGTGGGTTTCTACTTTAATTTATTAATAAAAATTTAAATGTCCTGGTTCTCAAGGAAGATTTTGCCTAAAGAACATTCTCCTACTTCCGGACTCCAGAAAGTAATTTGAGAGGACTTGTTGGGTAATCTTTGGTCAGGAAAAGGCGGTTCTAAGATGCTATTTGAGTGGTAGTAGATATTAAACTTATGATTGTGCTAGAAACTCATAAAGCTTTAGAAAACACACCACTACACAATATTTGTAATATTTTAATATATATATATATATATTTACTACTTGCCTTTTTATTTTTCATCTCAATCATTATTTGCATGTACATTCTTGTATATTGTTTATAATTTTCTTCCATGAAAACTTTAGACTAGATACTGAAACAAAAAATATAAAAATATCACCATAAAATGAAAGTCAAGTAAACCAAATTTTGGCGCCCTCTTAATTTAGAAGGACATGAAGAGAAGTTCACAATGTTAGAATAAATATAAATAGTCAAAAACATCAAAAATCAAAGCATCACTTTATTTTTTTTTAATATCTTTTTATTGATTTCAGAGAGGAAGGGAAAGGGAGAGAGAGATAGAAACATCAACGATGAGAGAAATTCATTGATCAGCTGCCTCCTTCAAGATCATGGAATTTGCCCTGACCAGGAATTGAACCGTGACCTCCTGGTTCATAGGTCAACGCTCAACCATTGAGCCACCTTGGCTGGGCCAAAGTGTCACTTTAAAGAACAACACTGACAGCAATTCTAGACTTTAAAATAATACTTTCAAAATATTTCTGACAAAAAGAGAGAAAAGGAAATGGGAGAACCCAGCAGCAAATGCCAATTTGTGGTTACGGATTACATGGTACTCTGCTTGACTGTGTAGGCATTTCTCAGCTCTTCTAATTACTCTGGACAATAGCAAATGTTTGTTCTCCCACTGCAAGTTCCGTTCCCTGTCGGTAATTTGCAGAAGAGGCCAGAAGGTAGTGTAACAGTAGTGGAGTATTTCTGTCTTAATTTTATCAGAGTGGAAGTTACCTCATGAATTGGAAGCATTTATCTGTGTATTTTAGTAGCTTGTAACTGTTTTTTGGTTTCTAATATGCAGCTTGTTTTGTTTTCTGAATTGGTGTACTAAATAAATCATGTTCCTTAGAGATTTCTAAAAGGAATTCAGAATCATATTTTCATTTTAACTATTATAAAATATTGGAAAGCTATTAAAAACTAATTATAGTATGTATTATGTTTGTCCTAGTAGAATAGAAACTTGTAATATTGTAGATGCCTAAGATACAGTCTGAGCTGTAATATATAACAAACTCTAACCCATGAACTACAGGCTCCTTTCTACATGTGGTAGAATTAAGATTTAATAAAGCAAACCCTTTTATCACTACTTGTTATAGATTAGCAATGTAAAGCAGTGATTATATTTGAGTTTACTGTATACACCCTGAAGTTCATAATTGCAAAACAAAAATTATGCATGATTCTTTGCAAAATAGGTTGCAACCTCTTATAAGGAGAGCTGGAAAAAAATGAGAAAAAAATCTATTAAATATTATGTAGTCTCTAGGGACATATACTCCACACAATAGAATACTAATAAGTATAGATGCATAATATAAAATAGTAAAATATGTCTTCATTTTTCAAGTGCTTACATAAATTAGCACATTTGAGTGAAATATAAAAAGAAATGATTTTTCCTTGAAGAACTGAGATGAAAAATTAGCTAAAGTGAATGTGATATTTCCAATGTTAACATTATTTTTTTATTTAAATAATAAGATATAATCCTGTCTCAACCAAAGTTAAAAACAAACTGTTAGATAAAAAAGGATAGTGAATAGGAAAGCCAAAATAAGTGCACAGGTTTATCAAAATTCAAACATTTTATGTGGCTATAGAATGCATTGTTGTTGTTTTTTTGAAAAAAAGTTCAACAAAGGGGAGGATGGACACATATACAGTGAATTTGGGGTCACGTGGGGAAGTTGCTTGTCTGTCATTCTAACCTGGGAAAAATATAATTGGCTAGGGGGTGGAGGCACTGCAAGAATCCTCTGGTGTAATCCACAGTAAAAATCCCAATAGCATTTATCAGGTGATAAAAAAACAGAAAGAAATTCTAGAACTGTTATTTTTTAAAATATATTTTTATTGATTTCAGAAAGGAAGAGAGAGATAGAAACATCAATGATGAGAGAGACTCATTGACTGGCTGCCTCCTGCACACCCCACACTGGGGATCAAGCCCTCAACCCAGGCATGTGCCCTGACTGGAAATCGAACCTTGACCTCCTGGTTCATAGGCTGATGCTCAACCACTGAGCCATGCCAGCCAGGCTGGAAATGTTATGTTTTGACTGTGAAAGCTAAGAAAATCATCACTGAGTCTGGCAAAATGAAAAATAGTGAAAAAGGATAAGGAAGTGCAAAATAAAACCTGGGTGTTTCTCATACTTTTCATTGTATCTGCCATATAATGAAAATCTCCAAGATTCAAATTGTTATTCTTTCCAATTACTTTGGGTCCTTTATGTAAAGTCAATGTGTTTAAAGTATTGTGAAGTCATAAAAAACGTAGTAAATGAGTGGTGATAGAGAAAATGTTAGTTGTTTCTGAATTTTAACTGAGCTTCTGGGGCTGAAACATAGGAGAACTAAACCAAATGGTCAAAACACATTTGCTTTATTGGGGAAAAATGTGCTGGCAAACATGGTATGTGAGTTCATTTTTCTCTTTAATCAGAGTAGGTTTCTAGAAATATGTATTGTTATGTCACAGAATCTTAAACAATGTTAAAACAACACACTGTATTATAACACATACCATATTGCTCAGGAAAAAATAAGCAAACAAAAATTATAGGAAAACATTAAAATAATTTATACTAATGAGAAGTGACTCACAGCATGATGAGAATTCATCATTGAATTGGAAGCACTAGAATATATATATATGTATATATATTAGGGTTGAAATATATTACCATAACATACTTGAATATATTTTTATTCTCTCAAAAATACTTTCTTGAACACATTGCATCATTTCATTTTTATGTCATTCTTGTGTGGTAGACCCTTCAATTTTGAATACTTCTATTTAAAGAAAAACAAGTACAGAAAGATTAAATTATTTCTTGCATGTTTTGATGAAAAGTATCATTTTCAGAACTCAGTTTTTCTAAGAAAATGTATGGACGTTGGTACAAAGAGAACAACCTCGAAAATGCAAGTCAGCACTGATCCTGCTCTGTTCTCTAGAAGTGCTATATACCATTCTCTGAAGTTAAACTACCAACCATGACAACACACACACACACACACACACACACACACACACACACACACACATGCACACAGTACTCTGAATACAAAATCCTAATGTTAAAAAAGCAAAGGAAACAGAATTGAAAGTCTAGAAATAAAAACCAGAAACACAAAACATTACATAAGTCTAACGTGAAATGTTGTGGCAGGATCTCAGGTCTTTCTGGGAGGAACAAGAGATAATTGAAATAAGGCTGGGGGGTTGAAGTCTTAAAGTACTTAAACTGGTAAGAAAAAAGTTTAACATATTATCTTGAAAGATATGGATGAACAATTTAAGGAGATTTAAAAGAAACCTGTTAAAGTATTTACTACATGCCAGGTAGGATTTTTTATATGTGAATAGTTATTACAACAATTCTATGATACAGGGAGTATGACTATCCCCATTTTATAAATTCAAAAGTTTAAAAATGGGAGATAAAGTAAACATGACCTAGCTATAATGTGGGAGAGCCAAGAACTGAATGCAGAAAGTGGGGATTTAAAGACTGCCCCCTTCCCACCATGTTCCCTATTCTTCAAGGCTAATTAGGTCTCTGTGGTGGCAGTGCAAACCAAAAGTAATGAGGATCCCATCTAAAGCATATGGAGATGAGGAATCAATGGGGATTAGTGCCTGATTTTAGAGTGATGAAGAGAGTCAATTTTCAAATGATTTTGAAGTTTAGAGTTTAGATGACTTGCGAGATGACTGTGCCATTTAGAGAGACTGGAAGCAAGGAAAAAAAGGACTGTACTGGAGAAATATACTTGGTTCAGTTGTTGAATTATGGAGTTGGAAGTACATGTAAGTAATCCGAACAGAATAAAGTGTCTGAATATTTAAAGAGAGGCCTGGATAGAAAAAAAAATAAGGAGCTTCTTTTTTTCAATATTATGTAGCTAGAAGTTGAAACAAGAGAATGAGGAAAATGAGGTCACTTCAGGATGGTGTGTAAAGTGAGAAAAATAGAAGTACTTCAGAGACATTGATATTAAAGGGATGAGAAAGCATTGAAGCCAGAAAGACAGGAGAGAAACAGAAGAGATTGCTGCCACTAAAACAAACGGATGAAAGCATTTCAAAAATAATGGTGGTGTCAGCTGACTAAATGCTATAGAAGTTGATGAAATATTTTAAAATAAATTTCACTGGATTTGTTATGCCACTAGTAACTTAATGGTGATTATTGTAATGAAATGTCATAACTTAAGGTTAAATTCCAATAAATGGAGAGTTTTGACCCTAAGTTATACCTGCAACACTATTAAACCATTAAGAATACCCTTAGGGCTAGCTAGAGAGAAGCATCTTAATCCAGGGGAGGTTATTTTTGTGTTTTGAAACAACTATTATGTGTTTAAAAAAAGAAAATCAGTAGGAAAGAAATGAGTTGAAAATCTAAAAGGAAAAAAAATGGAGTAGGGCTGGAGAGTGGAACTAAAAGGAAGAGACAGCATCCAGATCCCAGAGGAACGAGGACCTGTACTGTGGAACTGACAAAGCCATTGTGAGTTAAGGCTCCAAACTCAGACACTGACACTTAGGACAAAAAAAGAGAAAGTTTCCTCACCAGCTGGGCTCACTCATCTCAGTGAAGTAACAGGTATTGTTATCTACTAAGAGCAGGGGCAGCAGAGTTGGTGAAAGAAAATAATAATTTACATACTGAATAACTGACTCCAGGCTAGATGATGTGCCTAATATTTTACAAACATTATCTCTTTAAGATTTACAATTATTTACAGAAGTAGGTGCTACTATTACTTCTATTTTACAAATGAAGCTACAAAGAGGTAAGTAACTTGCCCAAAGTTACAGTTGAAAATGTTGCTGGAGTGAATCCAGGCAATTTGACTTCATGTCATTAGCTACTATATTTTACTGCCCTTTGAATATTAAAATTCTTTAATCATTTACATGGAGAAAAGGATTGATTTAAGACAAACTCAAATAATTACCTAGCAGCATCAATAGCAAAACTGAGGCTCCAGAAAAATAATCATAATGGCATCAATGTGATGGTTCACTAGCTGAGGTGGCTCAAAGAAGGCCCACAATTTTTATTTTTTATTTATTTACTAGAGGCCTGGTGCAAAAAATTCATGCTTTGCGGGGGAGGTGTCCCTCAGCCCAGCCTGCACCCTCTCCAATCTGGGATCCCTTGAGGGAGGTCCAACTCCCTTTCAGACATCCCTCTCACAATCCGGGACTGATGGCTTCCAACTGCTCACCTGCCTGACTGCATCTGCCTGCCAGCCTGATCACCCCCTAACCACTCCCTAGCCAGCCTGATTGATGCTTAACTGCTCCCCTGCCAGCCCATTCACCCCTAAATGCCCTCCCCTGCTGGCCATTTTGTGGCGGTCAACTTGTGACCACATGGGGGTGGCCATCTTGTGTGGGGCCATGATAGTCAATTTGCATATTACCTCATTTCTTATATAGGATTTTTTTTGCCTTTCTTCCTCTGCTTCATGTCTTTCACCTTAGTCCTTCGAGACTCAGAGAATTACACTTCCTTAAAAAAAGACTTTTGTTATTTTTAGTCTCTTAAGTGGCCTCAGGGCAAGGTGTTTTCCAATAGGGTGGGTTAAATGTCTTTCCTCCAGGTAAGACAAATGTCTGTGTGGGAAAGATGTCCTCCACTACCTGAGGGAATGCAGATTCTTGCAACCATTATGGAATACAGAATAGAGTTTCCTCAGAAAAATTAAATATGGATCTGCCATTTGACCCAGTGATCCCACTTCTAGGAATATATCCTAAGAAACCTGAAACACCAATCAGAAAGAATATATGCACCCCTAGGTTCATAGCAACACAATTTATAATAGCTAACATCTGGAAACAGCCCAAATTTCCATCAGTAGATGAGTGCATAAAAAAGCTGTGGTACATTTACACCATAGAATGTTATGCAGCAGTAAAAAAGAAGAAACTCTTACCCTTTGAGACAGCATGGAGAAACCTGGAGAGTATCATGCTAAGTGAAACAAGTCAGTCAGAGAAAGACAAGTATCACATAATCTCACTCATATGTAGAATCTAAGTAACAAAATAAACTGATGAACAGAGTGGATCCAGAGACATGGAAGCATGGAACAGAATATGGAATCTCAGAGGGAAGGCGGGGAATGGTGGTGCATGGGAGGTAATCAACCAAAGACCTTGAATGCATATATGCATAACCCATAGACACATACAATAGGGTGCTGAAGGCCTGTGGTGGGGAGAGGGGCACTGGTGTGGGCTGGAAGGGGTCAATGGGGGAGTAAAGGGGAGATATGTAATACTTTCAACAATAAAGAATTATTAAAAAAAGAAAAAGAAAAAGACTTTTGCAGTTCCATTTTATTGCCCTTAAATTAGAAGTTATCTATTTTTCTCAGTATGCAGCAACAGGGATGTAGATCTATCTTCACCACATTCACCTGTGTTCTCAGTGTTGGCTAACTTGTCTGTTTCATTCTGTATCCTGAGACGATTTGGACAAAAATGTTACTGATATGTCATAGAGTATTAATTTTTGTATTGTTCTTATTTTACCCTAATATTGGATTAAGCTGATTCATCTTTCTTTCTCTCTCTCTCTCTCTCTCTCTCTTTAATTAATATATATATTAATAGACTTTGCTTTTAACAACAATTTTAGGTTTCCACCAAAACTGAGCAGAAGGTACAGAGAGATCTCCTGTGTATGCTCTACCCCATACATGCATAACCTTCCCTATTATCAACAGCCTCCACCAGGGTGGTGCATTTGCTACAAGGTAAGCCTACCTTGACAATTATCACCCAAAGTTCATTGTTTACATTAGGATTCAGTAGGTGTTGTCATCCTATAGATTTGGACAAGTGTATAATGACATATAAACACCATTATAGTAACATACAGATTAGTTTCACTGACCTAAAAATCGTTTGTGCTGCCCCTATTCATCCCCCTCTTTCCTGAACCCCTGGCAGCCAGTAAACTTTTCACTCTTTCCATAGATTTGCCTTTTCCAGAATTTAATGTAGTTAAATTCACACAATAAGAGGCCTTTTCAGATTGGTTTCTTTACTTAGTGATATGCATTTAAGGTCACTCTATGTCTTTCAATGGCTTGATAGCTCACTTGTTTTTAGCATTAAATAATATTCCACTGCCTGGATGTACCACAGTTTACATATCCATTCACCTTAGTTACTTCGAAGTTTTGGCAATTATTCGTAAAGCTACTATAAGCATCCATGTGTAGGCTTTTCAAAAATTTTGAATTTTGGTAAAACTAAAGAGTACACTTGCTGGATTATAAGGTAAGAATATGTTTAGTTTTATAAGAAATTGCCAAACTGTTTTCCAAAGTGGCTATATCATTTTGCATTCTTATCAACAATGAATCTGAGTTCCGGTAGCGCCATATCCTCAGCAGTATTTGCTGTTTTCAAATCTTCTAGGCTTTCCCATTCTAATAGGTGAGAGCTATCACATTGTTGTTTTAAAATGCATTTCTCTGCTGACATATGATTGGGAGCATCTTTTCATATGCTTATTAGTCACTTAGGTATTTACTTTGACAAGGTATCTTTGAACTATTTCTTTTAATTGGGTTGTTTATTTTCTTATTGATGAATTTTAAAAGTTCTTTGTATATTTTGGATAACAGTTTTGCTTTTTATCAGATATGTCATTTGAAAATATTTTCTTCCAGTCTGTGGATTTTTTCCCTATTTTCTTGACAGTGTCTTTAATGGAACAGAAATGATTAATTTTAAGAAAATCCAGTAATCAAGTTTTCCTTTTATGGATCATGCCTTTGGTGCCATATCAAAAAAAAAATTGTCATCATATTTATGTTCACCTAGGTTTCCTCTTATATTTTCTTCAATGAGTTTTATTGTTTTGCATTTTACATTAAGGTTTATGATGCATTTTGAGTTAATTTTTGTGAAGGGTATAAAGAATTGTCTTGATTCATTTTTGACATGTTCCAATATAACTTGTTGAAAAGATTATGTTTATTCTATTGTATTTCTTTTATTCTTTTTCAAAAATCAGTTTATTATTTATGTAGGTTTATTTCTGGGGTTTCTATTGTGTTCCATTGATCTGGTTTCTATATATATTTTCTTGTCATTATTGTGACATATGACACGTGTTTATTGGGATCGTGTTAAACAGAGAACACAGACATATACTTAAAATTTACATAAAGAACTCATAAAATATTAGTTGTTATTTAGACATCCTGAAATCACTATTTACATGAATTTAAGTCTAATACAGGTAAAGAATGTAAGCAAAAATCCTGGATACTTTTAATTTATGAAAATTAGTGGGCTATACAGTGAGGTTAGATAAATTTAGCAAAACACAGAGCTAGTTATTTCATATGCTACCATCTGAAATGGACAGATGTGAAGTTATTCTCTAAGCATATGTTGAAGCTCAAGCCATTTTATGCCTTGATTTCATGCTCTCCTTGATGCATAGATTATAAATCAAGCAATCTGGCAAACTGTAACTGTATTAAGAATTCTCATAATATAAAATCCATATTGAGGAAAACTACAGCACAAAGCCCAGAAGTACATCATGTTTTATTCACATTGAAGTTTGGATGATGTTTTGTATATGGATAATACATCTTTGTCTTCTCTTAAAGGGTTCCTCTATTTAAAGAGTATTCTTCAATGTCATCTGTTGTCATACCTTTGTTCATTATACTTTTAGAATGTTGGAAAAGTATATCTTTACATATTTTTGAGAGGTTAATATAACATTTTTCACCAGCTTTTTATTTAGAAAATGTCCAAAGCTATTAGACCTATCAAACCAATTAAAAAGTTGAATAAAAATACTATACCGATATACTCTTCATCAGATTCATTATTAAAATTTTATTAGATACTATTATGCTATAGCTTTACAGCTATCAATACACACGTGCTTATGTGTTCCCTCCCCCACAACACAAAAACATACTGATTTCCTTAAACACTGTGTATTATATCCAGGGCATCATTATTTACATATATAAAGAGGTAATATGCAAATTAGGCTGGGATGCTGTCACAGTCACAACTGGTCAGGAGGAGGCTGCGCATGCAGGTGAGGCCCAGAACGGAGACGGAGACAGAGACGGGGGACCTGCCCGAGCCGCGGCACACCAGCAGTCCTGCCTCTGAGTGTGAGCTTCAGAGGAAACACCTTTTCTGACTGCTCATTGGCTAAGCTCCCAGTACACCACTCACAGCCTTCTTAGTAACTTAGGTAATAAGAATCCAAGAAGATGATCTAGAGTTTTTCCACCTCACTCCTGGAGGAAAAAACGAAGGTCCGCTGCTGGAGGGCTAAGAAATGTTATATCCTGCCCTAGCTGGTTTGGCTCAGTGGATAATGCCTCGGCCTGCTGACCACAGGGTCTGTGTTCAGTTCTGATCAAGGGAATGTACCTAGGTTGCAGGCTCATCCCTGTCTGGGGCCTAGTTCAGGGCTCATTCAGGAGGCAATCAATCGAACTGTCCCTCTCACATTGATGTTTCTCTCTGTCTTTCCCTCTCTCTTCCACGCTCTCTAAAAATCAATGGAAACATATCCTCTGAGGGTGAAAAAAAAGAAAGAAATGTCATATCCTATGAAAGAGACATCTTGAATATGCCTAAAGAAATTTGTCATTTTTTCGTGGTGAAGGAATTATAGTTCGTATAGATGAGAACACCTTGGTGGCTGTGGCAGCCGGCAGTGGCTGCAGCAGCGGGGTAATGGGGCTGGCGCCTTCCCCTGATCAGCTGGTCGCCTCCCGCAGAGGGAGGCCAGACTGTGGCTTAGAAGTGGGCCTAAGCCGTCAGTAGGACATACCCTGAAGGCTCCCAGACTGTAAGAGGGGGCAGGCTGGACTGACATCTCATCTTCTCCTGCCCTCTGCCCAGGATTAACCAATTTTTAAAAAAGGAAATGACAGCCAAATGGAGTCACTTTTGCTAAATCATGTCACCAATTCAAAACTTCATATCTAACCTACTTTCAGTTTCTGCCTCTCCTAGAAGTGGAATTTTGAAACAACCGGCCTGGGATTTTTCTGATCAATATTAGTGAGGTCATGTGCTTGATAAAATAAAATCTTTGGCATTTTCTTCCCCCTAAAATATGATTTGGCTTAAAACAATCCTTTCTTTTCTTTTCCCTGCAATACTTTCCTGCCTATAAAAACAATCCTTCTGTGTGCCTTCCTGATAAATGGGATGCTGCCGCATCAATCCCTTGATAAAGCCAATAAGATCTGCAAATTTACTGGGCTGAATTTGTTCATTAACAACACCTTTGGCTTTGGACTCAGACTGAATTATATCACCAGCTATCCTGGGTCTCTAGCTTACACACAGCAGATTATACAATGCTCATTCTCCATAATCACATGAGTCACTTCCTCAAATAAATGTGTATGTGTAATGAGTTCTGTTTCTCTGGAGTACTCTGATTAATAGAGACTTTAAATATATATATATGTATATATTTAAAATTTTGTAGAAGCAAATTTAGCTCATTTAATGTATGGAAATGATTTCTCATTAACTCACTGAATTAACAAATGACCCAGCTAAATGAGACTTAATTTTATAAGTCTGACAATTTTTTAGTGTGAAGAAATATAGTACTTTATATTCCCATGATAACCATATTACTTCTGAATTGTAATTCATAAGTAGACAGGAAGATTGAGAGTGAGGAATGGGGAAGGAGAGATAAATAGGAAGGCTTATCATGCATTTTTCACCAAGATGAAATACAAAGTGTCCTTGTTTTTTCTTACAGAAATGCTCTTTGCTTTCTAGGGGTTTTTCCTCAACATAAATGTATTCTAGAATTCCCTTTATTTAGTCCAGGAGTTTTTAACACTCCATGTTCTATTGCAAGATTTGGACTGAGAGAACTTGCTCTCTCTCTCTCTCTCCCTCTCTCTCTCTGGAAGATGATAATTGTGAGAGGGAGTTGGAAGGAGAGTTTGCACAGCACAGATGCAGTCTAATAAGGTTAAAATAAGGTGCTTATGAAAGCTGAGGATATGCAAACTGATATCTTAAAATACAGTTAATCCTTTTAGTTCCTGAAGAGTCTTCTTGTGCCCCTAAATATATTGATACTCACATATCAAAAACTCTGTTTGGAAGGACAATCACAGGGATAATAGTAGCTAATAGTTTATGAATTTCTAATATCAATCAGGCCCTCAATATATATATTAATAAAACCCCATGAAGAGTCCTGCTGATGTGGCTTACTGGTTGAGTGTCAACCTATGAACCTGGAGTTCATGGTAGCCAATCAATGGTTCTCTCCTATCATTGATGTTTCCATTTCTATCTCCCTCTCCCTTCCTCTCTGAAATCAATAAAATATATATATATATTAAAAATAAAACAAACACTTTTTAAAAGAGGTCCATGAAGAAAGTATTATATTTCTAATATAGAATCTGAGATGTGCATATATATGAATTTCAGGTGACCCGTAGGAATTTAACCAGTTCAGGCAACTCTGAAGCCCCCATATCTCCACTATTCAAAGTTGCCTTTTACATAAACTGTAGCCAAGGCCTTTTGGCTAGTTTTACTAAATGAGGTCCAGAATTTTCTGCAATGGTAAACAGGGATTTTTCATGGATATCTATATATATAAAAGGCTAAGCGACTGAACAATGGAACAACTGGTTGCTATGACATGCACTGACCACCAGGGGGCAGATGCTCAATGTAGGAGCTGCCCCCTGGTGGTCAGTGCACTCCCACAGCCAACCTCCTGTGGTCCCTCCACCAAGCTAGCCAAACCTCCCACGGTCCCTCCCCCTGGCTGGCCGGCCCCATCAGCCCCAATTGGGGCAGCCGGCCAACCTCCTGCAGCCCCTCTCCCTGGCCAACCTTCAGCTGCCCCAATCACCCTGATCACCGTCCAGGCTGAAGGACCCCACCTGCGCACGATTCATGCACCAGGCACCCAGTTTTAAATATAAGCTATGAGTACGATGTGCTGCTACTGAGGATCAAGGCCTCCATTTACTTATTCGAAGAACAGATCTTGGCTCTAAGTGGCTATCCTCTTTACTCCTTTGTGAGGTGGAGTTAATTTATGCATCAATATAGATGCTCAGGATGGTACTTCATTTGTTTCTTATCTTTAGGAATTTTTGTACATGCTATGCAATGGAGTCTAGTCTTATTTCTTCCCCCTTATTTATGCTCTTACAGCTGGACAAAACACCCGAGTAAGAACATGCATGAAATACATCAGTAGTAGGTTCTGGGCTAACTGATGATGCGTCTTACGAAAGTTTCTCACCCTAAAGTTATACACCTGACTCCTGTATCTATGTAAGTTAAGAAATGGTAAATTGAAACGATACCATTTGAATTCAGATCATAACCCTAATTTGTAAACATGTGACTATCCCAAACTATTCTTATGATGTATTTTTTAAACTTTTTTTTCAATTTAAAAGCAGTGCTTAATTTGCCTTACATATGTAAATT
Source organism: Myotis myotis (assembly GCF_014108235.1). Lineage (NCBI taxonomy): Eukaryota > Metazoa > Chordata > Mammalia > Chiroptera > Vespertilionidae > Myotis > Myotis myotis. The sequence continues at coordinate 63,062,371 of NW_023416335.1, read as the reverse complement.
TTCTCTGACCATGTTTATGCCAGCCACAGATTGCCCAGTCCGCTAAAATAACAGACAGAGCATTCTCAGTGGAGGCTCTACGGCTAACACAGCACCAGTCCCAAAAGCACTGACTCAAGCGAAACATTTTGAAGGTTCAGGAAAGGCAGAGCAAGCCCTGTCTCCTCACGTTGACCTTCCCCTTGAAGGCATCCAAAATGCCCTGCTCACTGCAGGAGCATCCTGAAGTTAAAGGCAAGAGGATATCCTTTCGCCTGCTAGTGTTTTATGTTCAAAAAGATTTTTTGTTAAAGCCTAACAGGATCAGTAACAAATAAACAATCTAGATAAATGAATATTTGATAGCATCAAAAGAAGTTTCACATAGAAATTTAAAATAGTCATGAATCACTACTGTTTCAACATATTGGAAGAGATAAATGTGTAGCTGAAACTATAAAAAAAAGATCCTGAATGACATAAAATTGATATAATTGTGTGGATTGTTTTTAAACATGACTTTCAACAGCAAACAAAATAGAACTACATAGAGCTAAATTAGAAAAGATTAGACATTTTCAGACACTCAGTTTTAATGATTTAGAAATATAATGCGATTTTACAAAGTTTTAAGTTGTTTATGTACTGCAGTTATTCATGTGTTACACATAAAGAAATATTGAATTGAGAGTGCATTTGGATTGTTATCCTACAATTGCCACTAGTTGACTATGATATTGAATAAGTCACTTATTCTAACTTGGGCTAACTTGGGCTCCTGTGTCCTTATGAGCAAAAATAATAAAACACATATTTATAAGGAACTTAATAAAACACCAAAAATTGTTCAGTTGCTAGAAATTCAAAGGTGATTAAGAAAAAATTGCTCTACTAATTGAGCATGCACAGCATTTTATTTTATTTTATTATATTGAACTAGTTTCATCAAAATAAAACTCTCTACCTGACACATAGTCTTTAATTATTAATGTAAATTAATTATTTGGGTATTCTAAAATTTGTGGGTACTTAAAATTTTATTTTATCAAAGTTAATTTTAAATAAAGATTACATCTAAAAAATAGAATTGCTATCATTTAAAAACTTAGAGGTGTGTTTGTATAGGGTGGGGCAAAAGTAAGTGTGCATGCATGAGAGTATTATTATTTATTAATTATGGTATTATTTCCATACAAACATCTGTAAACGTACTTTTCATACATATTGTATGTGTGTGTTGAGTGGGAGTCGGGGGAGAGAAGGAGACACTTTGAATTGTGCATTGAAGGATGAATTATTGAACAGTGGGAAGCAAAGTATAATATAATAAAAGATGGAGAAAGGAGAATATTGAATAGTTAGAAAACTTTGTACTTGGATTAAATGTCTATGATCTAACAATATTCTAAAACATGCAATTTTTGCTTAAAAGAGTTCTAAGTAGAAATAGTTATTGAACTATTGCTATTGGTTGTGCATGTGTCAGGCACCTCCTAATGTGAAAACAGTTGGTAATTTATCATGATTGTAATAAAGGAGTATTCTTAAATACAATAGTAGATATAAAAGATTAAATGGAGCAAGAGAACCACATTGTATAGGATATTTGTTTACATTTAAAAAGACTGTTGTATTTTGACTGTTTTTAAAAATATAGCACTTTTACACGGTAGGAAAACAGTGTTACTTCTCATTCACAAACTTTATATTCCTGAATAGTGATCTGGAAAAACAGACACAAAGGAAGAAGCACAGAGATAGAGTGACCTATTTTGGTGCAAAAAAAAATCTGCCTAAGGAGAACAATTGGAGCATAAATCCCTTTTAGAATTAGTTCAAAGAAAAGGTTGCTTTTTTCCCTTTTTTCATGGCTCCCAACAAAGCACACATTTCTTCAGGATAGAACTTTGCAGTCAAAAACCCAAGACAATAGATGAATATAGTATAAGATCTCTATTGTAGGCAGTCTGAGATGATCGCATTCCATAAAGCAGGAAGGGGTCGGGAAACAAAACCAGAAAGCAATATTGCAATTCTACCATGGCAGCCACTCCCTCTCAAATGCCCTTTACTGTCACCTAAGAGAGAACATTTTCAAAATACACAACATAAAGTATTTTTATATTGTTAAGTAACTTCTTTATCACTATAACAGCTGACTAAATGTAACCCAAAATATTTGGGATTGGCTTTGGAGCCAGGTGGTGAACAATGAGGAGTCCATTTTCAGAGATTGAACTAATAACTGCATGTTATATAGTGGCAAAGCATTTAGTAAACCTAGTGCCCAGGACTATTTGAGAGGCAAAAATATACACTTAATGATATTTTAGCTCTGGCCAAAGAAATTCTTAGAAGAAAATCTATATTAATAAAAGCCTAGGTGTCAGGAGATGGCCGTGCACACAGGGGAGGTGGGGCCTGAGGCTGCTCCGTGCAGTGAGGCCTAGGGGTCCTGCAGCTCTGCACGGTGTGGAGGAGGATGGTCCCAGTGTCTCCGCCACCTTGTGCAGAGGAGGCCGGTCCTGGCAGAGGAGGTGGGTCTTGGCAGGGGAGGGTAGTTGTGGACGATCATGCCAGCAGGCAGAAGCGGTTAGGGGCAATCAGGTAGGTAGGGAGGTGAGTGGTTAGGAGCCAGTGGTTCCGGATTGTGAGAGAGATGCCCGACTGCTGGTTTAGGCCTGATCCCAGCAGTTGAACATCCCCTGAGGGGTCCTGGATTGGAGAGGGTGCAGTCTGGGCTGAGGGACACCCCCCCCCCCCCCGCGCACAAATTTTGTGCACCGGGCCTCTAGTTATTAGATAAAGTAGTGTTTTATTCATGTTATTTGATATATAAGGGGTAGGTGAGGTCAGAAAAACAAATTGCCCTGTTTGAAGAAGTGAAAGTCTAAGAAAAGAATCCAGAAATTGCAAGATATAGAGGGGTACAAAATAAAACATTGCCTACCTTCTACCAGCAAAAACAAACAAACAAAAAAAACCCTCAGATATATTTTAAGCCATAAGATATTTATTAAGAAATGTGATTAGATTAATGACACCTTTAAATCCCTTTAGTTGGACAAAGTAACCCAATGAAAGGAATCAAGGTAGAGATCCATGGAAACCGATAGTCTCAAAATATCTGTGATTGAGTTTATATCTATAGAGAGAGTCAGGTTTTCAAAGAATTGTCAGTATAGTTATAGACATATAGAGCTGATTGGATTGAAATTTTTTAAATTTATTTTATTTATTTTAGGCTGGATGCCTATATTACAAAATACTGTGACAATTCAACATGTAAAATCACATTTAATTTATAACCTTTTTACAGGCTGAAAGCAGCCTAAATATTTTATTCAGATAATAAGAAATGCTTATTTCCCAAGTCTATTATTGAGGGTGACCAAGGAGGACAAAGGAAAAGGAAGATGCCTGGAGGAAGGAGTCAAGTGCAACTCTCTGGGAACAATAATGGGTCTAATCAGGGAGTGTCCATTACTCCTGGGAAGGGGACCTTGTAATATTAGATTAACAGTATTTTTGGATTTCATTGATCAGTACTGATGAGTCACCTTCCGCCCCCCTTTCTTTCTGAATGGGAACATTAATTTAAGTTATTTTGGCTCTCTTTCAGTATTATATGTTGAATGTTTGAATGTGTGGTGTAGAATAATGAGCAGGCATCTCACATCTGGATCGATGTGGAGACTACCATGAGATCCAGGCGTTTTTGCCTGATACTATGTTTGGATGATAATTTCAGGTTGCTTGCTGAGCTCTTAGTATCTAATTATAAATTATAAATATAATTTTACCAACTGATATATATTAAAATGTACACTTCATTATACTTTAATTATCTTTATTTTTCCTCAAATATTTTTCTTTTGAACTACTTGCTTCTACTTTTTTGTTTCTTAAATTACTTCCTGATTCATTGACCTATGTTTTGAAAGAAAAGATTTTATTCTCCTTTATCCAAGTGATGAGGGAATAGCCCTGTATGTAGTTTTGTCTCAACTACTCTTAAACCCCATAATAGGCACTGCTCTTAAACTTCTAATCAGAGTTGCTTGATGACAATCTAACTACTCGGCCCTAGTAAAGACTAAATATCAAGTCCTCACAAATCCTCAGTTATACTCTCTCCTTACTCAGATGCATCCTACCGCACTCTTGCAAATTGTAGCCTTTTCTAAAATAAAGAAAGGCAGGAGCAGAGGACTGGATGAAAGAAGGTGAAGACATTAGTCAAAGAGCATATATGCATAACCCATAGACACAGACAATAGTGAGATGATGGACATAGTGATGGGGGAGTGAGGGCTATATGGAGGTGGGCAAAGGTGGGAGGAATAGAACATCTGTAATAGTATCAACAATAAAAATATAGTTTTAAAAATGCATGTAAGAAGTAAAGAAAAAATCCAGAATTGTGTTTTTACTTATTTTGTAATACATTTTTATTAAATTCAGAGAGGAAGGAGAGGGAGAGAGACAGAAACATCAGTGATAAGAGATAATCATATTATGTGGGGCATGTAAGAGGCAGCTTCTTAATGATTAGGACCAGAATCAAACTGTGACCTCCTGATTTATAGGTCATCTCTCAACCACTGAGCCATGCTGGCCAGGCTAGAATTGTGTGTTTAAGGAGAGCTATTATTTGCAACAGGTTCAGAATTTCGAAATATGATACTAATTTATTCCTTAAAATGTAAAGTCTGACACTAAAACATTTGGTTGGAAAAACAATGAAGTTGAAAAAAAATAAAGGCAAAAATAACAGTGCTTCAGCTATTTAAATATTAAGAATCACCTCAATTGCTCCAATAATATATACAACCTTGTTTTAAAAAAAACTTTCTGGAACTTATGTATCATTAATTTAAAATCATGCATAATTTTATTGTTCTGTTTTAGTCTATAAATATATGTGAATTCTAAATGAGTTATTGTCTTATTAAAAATCTTGCACATTTAAGAGACGAAAGTATTTTGAATGTAAAAAGTAATCTACTATTGACTTATTAAAAAATAAAACAACATAAAAACCCCTCTATTCTCTGTATTAAATGAATTTTTCAGGATAGAAGAATCAGAAAACAAAAGAAAGGTATGAACTTGGGTTCTCTATCTGTCTGCTGAGCAGGGACTCATCAGTTAGTATGACATGGGCTTTCCTTAAGTTTGTGGAACAGTTGTCATGGTAACTGCAATTTTATGTACCACTGCTTGTATGAAATCAGGAGTAGGATTGAGAAAAAAAGTTCCCTTGTCAGAAACAAAAAATATAGGGAAGTAAAATTTTGCAGTTATCTTTGCCAGAAGAGAAAAAAAATGTAGGGGTGTGTGTGTGTGTGTGTGTGTGTGTGTGTGTGTGTGTGTTTTGAGGAAGGAGGGAAAGAGCATCCATTTAGGAAATTATATGCCATTATTTTTTTTTCTTGCAATGTATACATGTATCTGAATTTCATACAAAGTTTAGGATGAGATAAATATATTTTATACCTAATTAACTTATTGAAATTGAACCAGATTACTAAATTAGCCAAAAATTTGAATATGCCTCTAATCATTTCATGTGTGTTTTCAATGTTATAATAAAATCAGGAAATTATAATAAAGGGATTTGTCCTTCATGAAATCCATTATGTAATTTAAATCATGTTGTGCATAGTGACAAATATTAACATTTATCTTACTAGAGGCCCGGAGAAACAAAAATTTGTGCACTCGGTTGAGGGGGGGGGATCCCTCAGCCCGGCCTGTGCCCTCTCGCAGTCTGGGACCCCTCGGGGCTGACCACCTGCTGGCTTAGGCCTGCTCCCCGGGAGATTGGGCCTAAGATGGCAATCAGACATCCCTCTGGCAGCCCGGCAGCCCTCGGGGGATGTCCACTTGCAAGCAGGGAGCAGACCTAAGCTGCAGTCAGACATCCTTAGCGCTGCTGAGGAGGCAGGAGAGGCTCCCACCACCACCATTGTACTGGCAGCCATCAGCCTGGCTTGTGGCTGAGCATAGCTCCCCCATGTTGGAGCACACTAAACCATCAGAGGGCAGCTCCTGCATTGAGCGTCTGCCCCCTGGTGGTCAGTGTGTGTCATAGTGACCAAAGGTTCTTCTTGAATCCTTTGTTTCTTAAAATAATCTTTATGTTTGAGAGCACATTTTGGGGTGGCAAATTTTCTTCCCTACACTTGAATTGCTTTGATTGATCCACAGAATAAGTAGAGAAGCCAACGAAACTTTTCATGATCTGAACTCTGCTTACCTCTCAGAACTAACCTTTTGTGGCACTATTTCCCATGTCAAATTAATTACAAATTCTCCTTCAAAAGTTCATGGTATTAACACTTTCCTGCTTCTGAGTGATCCTCTACATAAAATATCCCTTGTTCCCATCCCTTCTATCATAGTCTAAACTGAAACTAATTTTAGACTGTAATAAAGAATAAAAAGCATTAATTTGAGCAAAAATATTGTAGTCTGAGGACAGACTCATTCAGGTAGCAACCTAGATTTTGTTCTGACGAAAGTCCCCCTTAGCATTCCAATTAGGTGTATTTTATATAAATAGGGTATCCAAATTTGTAAACTTATGATTGGTAAAAATTGGGCGATCCTGATTGGTTGGCATTATTCATCCTGATTAGTCATCATGGAGCAGCTCAAATTGGACAGGGCAGGTCTTAGTTGGTTGATGAAAAGATGAAATCAGAATCTCCCTTGTAATAGTTGATTCAGATGGTATAGTAGAGGAACAGGGCATAGTGGAGGAAGCCGAGTTCAGTCTGAGGTTCTGCTTGGCACAGAGAGTGTGTGAGAAGGCCCTGTCAGCAAGTGGTCACTAGGCTCTTATTATTTACTAGAGGCCCGGTGCACAAAAATTTGTGCACTTGGTTGGGGGGAGGATCCCTCACCCCTTCCTGTGCCCTCTCGCAGTCTGGGACCCTGGGGGATTGGGCCTAAGCTGGCAATCGGACATCCTCTGGCAGCCCAGCAGCCCTCGGGTGATGTCCACTTGTCAGCGGGGAGCAGACCTAAGCCGCAGTTGGACATCCTTAGCGCTGCGGAGGAGGCAGGAGAGGCTCCCACCCCGACCGCTGTACTGGCAGCCACAGCCTGGCTTGTGGCTGAGCAGAGCTCCCCCATGTGGGAGCTTACTGACCACCAGAGGGCAGCTCCTGCATTGAGCGTCTGACCCCTGGTGGTCAGTGTGTGTCATAGTGACCAGTCATTCCCAGTCTTTCTGCTGTTAGGGTCAGTTTGCATATTACCCTTTTACTATATAGGATAGAGGCCTGGTGCACGGGTGGGGGCCGGCTGGTTTGCCCTGAAGGGTGTCCCGGATCAGGGTGGGGGTCCCGCTTGGGTGCCTGGCCAGTCTGGGTGAGGGGCTGATGGCTGTTTGTAGCTGATCACACCCCCTTCAGGGTGGGGGTCCCCACTGGGGTGCCTGGCCAGCCTGGATGAGGGGCTGATGGCTGTTTTCAGGCTGCCTGCACCCCCTTCAGGGTGGGGATCCCCACTGGGGTGCCTGGCCAGCCTGGATGAGGGGCTGAGGGTTTTCAAGCTGGCCAAGCCTGCTGGCGACTGAAGCTCCCACTTTCTCCTTTTTTTCTTTTTCCTTTTTTATTCTGGGATTTATTTACCTTCTATAATTAAAACTTTGTTGCCGCTCCAGCTCCTAGGCCACGGCCTGCTGAAAACAGGTATCTGGGGGTTGTTTAGCTTCTATAATTGAAACTTCATTGCTTAGAGTGGAGCTCAGAGCCCAGCCGCAGCAAGAAGGAAGCTTGGCTTCCTCCATCACTGAAACAAGCAAGCCTCCTGCTCGCTTCAGCTGCCTGGCTGCCGGCCGCCATCTTGGTTGGCGGTTAATTTGCATATCTCGCTGATTAGCCAATGGGAAGCCTAGCAGAGGTACGGTTAATTTCAATCTTTGTCTATTATTAGATAGGATAGAATAATAAAATGTGCTCCTTAAAAAGGCTTAGTAACTAAATGCAACAACTGTTGGTAATATTTAGTTATATTATGCATTAAATAAAAAATAAAACAAAAATTACTTCTAACTCTTTAAGGAGAATCAGTCTTGGTAAATATTAAGAGTACTTTTTTTACTAGCAAGTTCATTTATAAAGATTCAGAGACTGAGCAGAGCCACTGTTTCACTCCAACAGGTAGGAAGAGTAAGAACATTAGGGAAAGCAGGATGCTGTAGTTTTGTGAATCTTTATATTTCTTCTTTATTCTTTTTTTCTGTTTAAGGCTGTCCGGACTCTTTTCAGTTTGGGGCTATGACAAAGAGAACTTCTATGAAAAATTTTGCACAATTTTTTGTGTACAAATAACTACTCATTTTTCTTAAATAAATACCCAGGGGTATAATTGCTGGATCATATTCTAAATGTCTTTTTTTTAATCAAATAAACTGCCAGATTATTTTCTATAGTGGTTGGACCATTTTACATTCCCAGCAGCAATTCAGGAGATATCCAGTTTCTCCACATATTTGCTAGTATTGGATATTTTCATTTTTTATGTTGTAATATCTCATGAGACTTCCATTTGTACACCCTCTTGTGTTAAATATTACTTCATGTCTTCTGCACATTTTTAATTGGATTGTTTGGATTTTTTTATGATTGAGTTTGAGAGTTCTTCATACATTCTGGTTATGGGTCTTTTAGCAGATATGTAGTTGGTAAAGATTTTAACCCCAAATGTAGCTTATTTTTAAAAATTATTTTAATGGGTTTTTAAAGAACAACATTATCAATTGCCATTTTATTTATATTTTAGGTTTTTCTCTCAGATTTTCATTTCTCTGTTGTCTTCTTACTGCTTTTCTTTTGGCTATCTTGAACATTTATTAAAATTTCATTTTTATTTATTTTTAGTGTATCCCTTTGCATACTATTTTTAGTGGTTGCTCTAAGTATTCTATTAATATATAAATAATAAATTCTATTATGTCAACATATTGCCAGTTGGAGTAAAGTGTCAAAAGCTTACCTTCCCGATATCCATCCCTTTACCATCCTGAATGCATCTGCATGCAGTGGTAACCACATTAGACAGTTTTATAATTTTTGTTTAACCAAAAAAAATAATTAATAAACTCATGACTCAAAGGAATGTTTATTGTATTTAAAAATAATTTTGCTTTTCTATTTTCTTTTTTTTATCCTGATATTCAAAACTTCATCCTATATAATAAAAGCCTTATATGCCAAATGTCCAGTCAACTGGTCAGCCATTCAACTAATCAAAGGGTAATATGCTAATGATATGCTATGGCCACTCAACTGCTTACTATGACCACCAGGGGGCAGGCAGTCAACTGCTTGACCAGTTGCTAGGGTCTGGATGATTGGGACTGAGTGAGATGGGCCAGACACTCCCTGAAGCCCTCCTGCAGTTCCTCCCCAGATGGCCAATCACTTGTGTCTCTCCCTGGCCCCAATCATGCAACAGTGGGATCCCCCAGCCTGGCCTGCACCCTCTCGCAATCCAGAACCCCTGGGGGATGCCAAAGAGCTGGTTTCAGGCCAGGCCACGGGACCCCACTGGTTCTCAAATTCATGCACTGGGCCTCTAGTTTATTATAATTTTTTAATGTTTAAAGATCCTCCTTCAGTTATGCTTTCAGAAGAGGTCTGCTATTGAAAAATTCACTTGATTTTCTTTCATCTGAGCCTGTCTTGATTTCCCCTTCATTTCTGAAGTGTATTTTCACTCAATATAGAATTCTAAGTTGACGGTTCCTTTTTTTCAGCACTTGAAAAATATTGTGCCACTTCCTCTGGACTCTATGATTTCTGATGAGCAATTCACTGGCTTTCAAATTGTTTTTTCCCATAAATTGGTAATGCTTTGTTTCTCTCTGGCTGTTTTCCAGAATTTTTGTTTGTCTTTTGTTTTCAAAAGTTTCATTATGGTGTGGTGCCATGATAGGGATTTATTTGAGTTTATCCTATTTTATACTCATTCACCTTCTTTAATATGTAGGTTTATGTTTAGTATTTCCATTCTTTGTGTATCGAATTTGAGGAGATTTTAGCAGTTATTTATTGGAGTACTTTCTAAGTGTCACCTCTTTCGCTCTTCTTATGGAAATCTAATGACACAAATGTTTTTTATTTTGTTATAGTCTACATACTCCTGAGGGTATGCTTATATATTTTTCCCCAGTCTATTTTCTCTCTGTTGTTCAGATTGGACAATTTCCATTGATTTGTCTTCAGAATTGCTTCTTCATTATGCTATTGATACCACCAACTAATTTTTTTCCAATTATTACATTTTCTTAGTTCTATGATTTCCATTTGGTTCTTCATTATATTTTATGCATCTGCTGAACCTTTCTATTTTTTTTTATTTGTATCAAGCATGTTTATAATGCTTCTTCAAATATTTTCATAATCACTGCTTTAAAACCTGGTGAGATAATTTAATACCTTAGTGTTGGTCTGGGTTGATTATCTTTGTTCATTCTGTTTGAGATCCTCCTGATTATCAGTATAATGAGTGATTGTTGATTGTCATCCAGACCTTTTGGATTATCTACATATATATATAAAACCCTAATATGCAAATAGACCAAATAACGGAACAACCAAACAACTGGTCGCTGTAATGTGTGCTGACCATTGGGGGGCATTCACAGAAAATGGTGAGCATTGGCTGCAGTGGGAGGGTGGAGCAGGTGAGCAGGGGAGCCAGACCAAGGTGGGGCACCGGTTGCTGTCATTGGGGAGAACCTCTGGTGGTTACTGAAAATTCTTTGCTCACACACATCATGGTCCCGCCTGATGCTCACACCCACTGCTGGTGCCAGAGCCGCTGCTTGCCCCAATCACTGGGCACCATTAGCGGGTGTGAGCAGCAGTTGTCAGCCCTGACGTCCCTGAGGGCTCCTTCACCGCCCGCTGCTCCTGAGGGGCAATCAGGGCAGCAGCCACCCTTGCACCCACTGAAGGTGCCGGCCCCACTCCACTCACACCTGCTGCTGGCACCGGCCCCAATTGTTCTGTGCCATCAGCACGTGGGAGCAGTGGCAGCAGAGCAGGGTTGCTGGCAGACAGGGGACTGGGGGTCACAGCAGGAGGGGCCAGACAGGAGCATGAAGGATGGGCTGAGACCCGCCCCTGTGCCCACTGCAGCCTCGCAGCCCACAGTTCCTTTCAAAGTGCACGGATTTGTGCACTGAGCCCCTAGTATATTATAATCCTCTGGATCTTATTTAAATCTCATGCTTTATCATGTATTCTCATACACTGCTCTGATGGGCAAAAGGAAGCACCACCTCATTATTTCAAGGTTGAGATTTAACTCAACATCTGTAGATAGGATGGAAGAAGAGTGGACACTTGAGGTTATCTTTGCTAGAAATAGGTAGAAGGAAGTGGAAGGTCAGGCTCCCCATTATGTCTCTATTGATACATACCACTCTGACTGGGATGGATAGGACAGTCTATTACCGCTTCCCATGTGGCTTCCACTGACCCCATGGAAGGATGATCTTATTCATAATGAGTGATGATAAAAATCCTGACTCTCCACTAGTATTCCTCTGACACCGCCCTAATGGGGAGGGGAAAAGGTATGTTGTTATACTTTAGTGGGGTTATAAATCCAAGCCCCCTATATAGTCTCAACTGAAGGAATATGGGCGAAAGATTGGGGAAGGCACCATGTGTGGATGAAATACTGGACTTCCCACTTGGCCTTCTCTGAAGCCACTACCTGGGACCTCCTCACCCTGTAATAATGGTAGACATCTAATTCAACTCAGGATTTGCTGGTGTGAGTGAGAGTGAGGCTGTAATGTTTTTTCTCTGTGTCTGTCTAATGTAAGTTTTTCAATATCTAAGAGTTTCCTCTCTAAAACTTTCTGTCTTGCTAGGCTGGCCAATCCTAGATGTGGCCAGAGAAAGCAGACATTCTGGAGACGTTTTCCTTTACTCATTAGAATTTCTGAGTTTATGACTTCTCCATAATCTAATCTGGGCCACGTAAGGCAAAAATTAAACCTGGAGAACTCACACTGTGTCATTCTGTCTTCTTTTTACTATCAGTTTTTAGTTTACTTAGCCTGAGGAATAAGTTATTGAGCATGACCAGGAGGTCACAATTCAATTCCGGGTCAGGGCACATGCCTGGGCCAGGGCATATGCCCGGATTGCCTGCTCGATCCAGGAGGCAGCTGTTTTTATTTTTCTCTCCCCGCCCCCCCCGCCCTTTCCTCTCTGAAATCAATAAAAATATATATATATTTTTTAAAAAGAAAGAGTCAATCTACGTCATCTTTTCAGAAGCAGAAGTCTGACTACATTTTAAAAATCTAGTAAGAATGTCTCAGCACCTCACCAGCCCCACCCTGACCCATCATCCCTCTCCTTCACTCCTGTTTACAGCAGCAGCCGTCCTATTAAAAGTAAGCCCCTGCCATCCTCTCCCCAGCATGCTCCGGCAGCTTTTCATTGAACTCAGAATTAAATCCCAATTCCGTACATGCCCATATTGCTCTATGTAACCTAGTTCTCCTCCTCAGTGTTATCTCTTCTATTACTACTGTTTCCCATGATTCAATCCACATTGGTCTTTTGGAGTCTGTTTATGTCCCTAGAACACTCTGCATCTGTTTTCTCTTACAGGCAATTCACACTCTCCTATAAAGAACTACCTCAGTTATTGACATGGCTCATTTCCTCATTGCATTTAGATCTCTGCTCAAATGAAACCTTCTAAAGAGACTTATCAATATGTCTAGAATAGAACCATCATTTTGGTCACTTCTTTTCCCTTTACATTGTTTTATTTTTTTAAGTAGACAAAATAAAATAGTAGGTACTCAATAAATATTAGCTAAATTAAGTTGCATTATTTAAATTAAATAGATAAATCCACATAAAAACATAAACATAGAAATTTTTATATTTTATTCCTTATCAGTTTGCTGAAAATTTATTTGAGACTATTTGGTAGCAAGATCTATGCTTGGATGTGTGCTACATTGTTCTTTTGCTTTTTGACAAATAGCATTTCATATTTTTAAATGTATGAATATGGTGTCTTTAGAATGGCCTGCCTGGTAAAAAATAAGTCATCCTCTATACACTAGTTTAAATGAGCTTGCTGATATTATTTTTAAATCTTGTGGATTTTCACTTAATTTTCTAATTTCTAATTGTATTTTAAAATAGACTAGACATTTAACCTCTATTATTAGAAAGAAATATGCCCTGGCTGGTGTACTCAGTGGTTAGAGCATCAGCCCTCAAACCAAAGGGTCTCAGAGTTCATTCCCAGTCAAGGGCACCTATCTGGGTTGCAGGTTCAATCCCCAACCTCAATCTGGGCCCACACAGGAGGCAACCATGAATCTTTCTCTCTCTCTCTCTCTTTCTCTCTCTCTCTCTCTCTCTCTCTCCCTTCCACTCTCTCTAAAAATCAAAGGAAAAATATCCTCAACAACAAAAAGATCCATTAAAAAAAGAAGAAAAAATAAATGCTACTATATCCCTGAGCCTCTAAACAACATAGTCAATCTGTCAGTTTATAAACAGTCAGTATCTAGGAGTCATCGAAATGAACTGGACTCCCGGGTTTTGTTTCCAGTTTTGATTATGACTCGCTGAATAACCTTGTGAACATAGTTTAACCTTTAGTGGCCATATTTTGTTGATATAAAAAGAAAACAGCAACACTGAACTCTCATGGGTGTTATGTACAGTAACTCATTTTTGAAGTCATCTTAAAGATTATACACACAGCACAAACTGCTATTTGAACTATAACACCCCAGTCAACCCACATCTCAACCTTGATACATATAAAAGGCTGTTTTTCTCTAATGTGATCTCTTCAAGGGAAAATTTGGATTATTTTCTAAAATCATTAAGTGACACTTTGCAATCAGAAGCAAAACAATCAATGAGAAATCCAATAAATTGAGCATGCAAATGTGCTTTTCATGCTTTACCTTTATTTGTAAATCCTTATTTTTTTTGTAGAATTTCTCAATTGCACGCATTTTCCTAACAATTTTCCCGTATACTCTAAAAATAGTGTTTTCCTCTTATATTATTTTTTAAGATCTTTTAAATTGATTTTTAGGGGAGAGAGGAAGGGACAAGGAGAGAGAGAAACATAGATGTGAGAGCAAAACATCAACTTCAACCGTGCTTCCTGCATGCCCCCTACCCAGGCATGGAACCCACAATCTTGTGCATATGCCCCAACCAGGAATCAAACTGGCAGCCTTTTGGTGCACAGAACACCACCACACCAACTTAATCACACCTGCCAGAACTCCTCTTGTATTCTAAAAAAAAACCCAAAGCACCCCATTATTAATTTATGACACATCTTTGGAAGATTTACCTTATGTTAGATAAACTGCAAGGAATTGGCAATACAGAGATGAGTCTCATACATACACTTGGCAAACAGAAGAGTGGGGGAAAAAGCTAATAATTAAATATCACAATTTGAGCTTCATTAAAAAAAAAGACAAAAAATATAACAAATCCCCTTTAGACTCCTAAAGTTGACTGGCCCAATATATGTTTAAATGTTTGAAATATTAATAATAACATTATTAATAAACACATGTCTAGTTTAAATAATATTTTTTTTCTAAAAAAACTAATGGATATTCCCAGAACACATCTCCTTTTCTGGCAAAATTAAATGTTACACACTAGTTCTTTTAATTCAGAAATGCTGTCTGTACTACTTCCACTCTTCCATAATGGCAAGAGCTGATGTTTAATTTCCAGATTAACATTTTTGTCAAAACTTTGGCACAAGAACTTTGAATCAAATTTATAAACCTTATGCCTGAAAACTGCCTCATCTCTTTATTCAACCACACTTTCAAATGCCTTCTTTAAGGAAATATTTTTTTTAGTTCAGGTGTTCTTTTGCACTTTCATTTTCTGCTCTCTTTTTCTAAGATGAAGTGGGGACATAATGTTGAACCTCTTTTTGGTAGCAGGGCAAGCTCACTATGGAAAACTCAATTTGGCCAAGAAGGCAGCTGTGAGGAACATCCTAGATAGAAGATATATCCAGTAAAGAGACATGCAAAAAATGGAACCTTTTCTTGTGTTTGTCACTGGGGGCTTGAGTGTGAGAAAAGGTCACAAAGAATAAGGTGGGAAATATAGTCAGGAGGAACACAGTGGCAGACTTTGTGATGGTGTTTTACATGAGTTATCACTTTGAATCCTTGCCCAGCCTCTGGAAAGTTAGGATAACTGCTCTCAGACCTCTCAGAAAATAAATAAGACACCAGCATCCCACAGAGTGACACACTGTAGACTTGCACCTGGTTCATCTCATTGCACATCCCATGTTTTTACACCTTCCCACACCAAGCACTGAAGCTGTAGTTCTGGTTCCCCTTTATCTCCCCTCATCCAAAGCATTAAGGTGATTGTTTTTCTAGGAATGCTTCATATTATATCTTCCCTTCATAATTACAAACTTAGGTTACATTGACTGCTTTTAATAAATTCTTTCAACAAATACTTATCCTGCATTAGAGATTATAAATAGTATAGTCAATAAAATGTGTATTTCCTTATGAAGCCTGTAATGGAACTGTCTTAATACATATACTATGGTATTGATATGGCCTAACCAGTGCAGAATAGAGGAATAAGTCATGGTCAGAAATGTTCATGCAACATTTATATATTAAAATTTAGCTTCACCATTTTGATTTTAAAAGAAAAAAAACAAGATCACAAAGTTTTGGTTAACTTTTTTTTAAAATATATTTTATTGATTTTTTACAGAGATGAAGGGAAAGGGATAGAAAGTTAGAAACATCGATGAGAGAGAAACATCGATCAGCTGCCTCCTGCACACCCTCCACAGGGGATGTGCCCGCATCCAAGGTACATGCCCTTGATTGGAATCAAACCTGGGACCCTCCAGTCTGCAGGCTGAGGCTCTATCCACTGAGCCAAACCAGTCAGGGCAGTTTTGCTTAACTTTAGAAAATGAAGATTCTATTTCAATCTGGAAAATCAGTTCATTGCACACAAATATCCATATTATCCAAATTAGCATAAAAAGGACATTAGTATTAGATAGATACATATATAGAGATATAGAGATATATAGATGATAGAGATAGAGAGCTAGAGATAGATATAGATAAAGATAGATGGATATATATACTCATGTTGGAACATTATTTGGCCCCATATAGTAGTTTATGAAGGTTATGTTCTGTGAAGACACATTACTTCACCTACTCATTATTTCTCAATGGTAATGTATGGAATTCATTCATTAAGCACTAAAACCATGATCTCACTGAAAAGGACAAATGTACTAGCTTCTAGGCAGTAGTCACGTTTTAGTGATGTCAATTTAGCAAAATAAATTCTAAACACATTGCTTTAATGATATAACTAAACATATGAATTGAAATGTCATATTGAAAACAAAATTAAGTTCTTAACTTTAAAATGTAACTTTTCTTCTTCTTTGAAGGTTTGTATGTCCTACTTCCCTGGCTGCTTCTAACTTTCCAGGCATAATTAAAACAGTATTCAAAGGTAGAATGGAAAAAGCTCCAAATCTAAGCTGGGGCCAGTCTTGGTACTGTCAGTGGTCAGCTTTGAAACCTTGGACACAACCGGTTGTATCACTGGACCTTATTTCCCTTATAGCATAATGGAAGTGTTCAAATAAATTATTAATGACTAGAGGCCCGTTTCAGGAAGATTCCTGTAAGAATAGGGCTTCCTGAGGCTGGAGCGAAGCAGAGAAAGGAGTGAAGCCTGCCGAGGCGGGCTTCCCTCCTGTCTCGGCCACCTCGGCTCCCTCCCATCTCTGTTGTCTGGGCTCCCTCCCTTCTCCGCCACTTCCCTCCTTCCTGTCACTGTCTCTGCTGTCTCAGCTCCCTCCGTTCTCCACCACTTCACTCCCTCCTGTCTCTGCTGCCTCGCTTCCTCCCATCTCTGTTGTCTGGGCACCCTCCCTTCTCCGCCATTTCCCTCCTTCCCGTCTCTGTCTCTGCTGCCTCAGCTCCCCCCCGTCTCTGCTGTTTCGGCTCCCTCCCTTCTCCATCACTTTGCTCCCTCCTGTCTCTGCTGCCTCACTCCCTCCTGTGTCCTCTGCCTCAACTCTTCTCCCATCTCCGCTGCCTCAGCTCCATTCCCTTCTCCACCACTTCGCTCCCTTCTTCAGCACTTGGCTTCCTTCTATGCTGTCTTCAGTCTTCGCGCCTGTGTATGCAAATTAACCGCCATCTTTGTTGGGTTAATTTGCATATCACTCTGATTGGCTGGTGGGCATAGCAGAGGGATGGTCAATTTGCATGTTTCTCTTTTATTAGTGTAGCTATCTCTTCAAAGTCTGAGACAAGAAATTTCAATTCCTTTTTGGGGAGAGTTCAGCTCTTTATCCCTGGCATACATCACCCCACAATTTGGCATTGTGTCTCAAGGAAAATGTTAGAAAGAGAAACATGATGCTACTGCACAAATTACATTTGCCAGGAATTTAACTCACGTGTATACTTCCTAGAGTTTCAGTAAGACTGATTAAAATAACAACAAATAGGCCCTTTGAAAATGCATAAGGTGATATCACCCTGTGTGATTATACATTTATCAAAAATGTTAATGTTACTTAGAATGCATAGATACCTAAAATCTGTGTATATTTTCAAATACAATTTAAGGTTCAGTTTAAATTTTGTGATTATCTCTAGATTTAACCTAACGCATGTTTGAATGATAAAAGACTCATGAGTTCAATTCATATTCTTTGGTAAGCAAAGAGTTTAATTATTACAGGTTGATATTATTATATCAACTTTATCTAACAAGGCAGCTGCCTAGAAATATTTTCAGACCTAAAAATGATACCTGAAAGGGGGAAATATAGGAAAATAGAGCTAGGCATAATGGTAAGGCTATAAAAAATCATCTTATCTATTTTTGTCTTGCTTGAAATTGGTCTACATTACTGGTAGTAGTACATTTTCTCTTAAAGAGAAATTCATTTGTAACAGCTTAGACATATTTTATTGAAGTCAATATCTTTAGTTGTAGTAATACATGTTTGATTAGCAATTTATAATTTAGAAAATATATTTTTATTCATTATTTAATTTTATATTTCCTATAACATTCTTTTCCCAAAAGGTGAATATTAAAATTCATTTTATAAATATGGAAAACAGAGGTCAAGGAGGTTTAGATGAGTATCCACCACAGAAAGGCTTGTGACAAAACCTATGCTTTGTCTATAAATAAAACCAATTCATTTATTTATTTTTGTCTCTAAATTTAAGGTAAAAAACATCATTAGTTCTTGCTTAAGCTATAGTTTTCTCTACATACAATTTTAAAAACCTTAGGCAACAATTTATCAAATTTCAGAGTAGTTCTTGCAAGCACTGCTTGACCTTGATTGAATTACTAATAAAAACATTAATGAGTCCCTAAATCAGCTCGCAAATGAACTATAGTTATTTTACGAATGCTCCCACCATCTGCTGAAGAGTGTAATCATCATGGCCATAAACACAAGCATTTGTAATTTATTACATACCAATGGCACTATGCTAAGGTCTGTAAACTTTTAATAGTTTATTTACACAGGATTTTATAATTTACAATGTGCTCTTATATACACTACCTTATCCCATTTTAACTTAGAAGTGAGAAAGGAAGGTATTTTTGACCCAATTTTACATATGAGAAAATGAGGCCAAAATACATGATGTGGTGTTCTCAGAACATGGAGTTCAAATTCGTTTTGGCTTACCCACAAACTAAACATAAGAACTCTATTTGTTGTCTTCTGAAAGAACATTAATACTGATAACAAACCAAAATTATACAAAACTGCAACAAAACATTAAAATGGGAAAAATAAATGGGTAATAAAACAGATTAATAGACAATTTATTGGGAAGTGACAATTCAATGAATATTTTTCCAGAATGTGAAATATAAACTTAAAACTGTAAACAATCAATGTATAGCCTTAACTTTAATTGATCACTTGAATTGATAAGGTGAAACTATGAAAAAGAAATAGCTTCCAATTTTATCACCTTCATTTTAGTAATAGAATCCATCCGAAGTTTGAAAGTCATTCTTTGATGTTTTATAAGTCATCAAAAAGAAACCTTTTGAAAGAAACTGACTTGTCTTATATGAAATATTCACATATGATACTGGAGCTTTCTTCCTTTTTAAGACACCTATTCATAAATTCTTCTTTAGAAGCCAACATCTACCTCTGTATTAAACTTTTATCTAGAGAGTTAAACTTTTATAAGGTTTAAGCTTATAAAATATTAAAATGAAAATTGAGATTCTGATATGTTCAGTTAAAGGAAGTAAGATAAAGATTTCCCTTTTTTAAAAAAAAAACCAAAAAACTTTTACTCTTTATAAAGAGCATAGGAACTGAAATATAGTGCACTTGAGAAATTCCCTGAAGGACAATGATGATTGACTAATTCCCTTTTATGTGTCGTAACTGGTATCCTAATACTCAGATAAAATAAATATTAATATAGACAGTTTCACACACTCATTTGAGTTACTGACTTATTTTTTATATCTGAGTTTAATTATATAATATAAACTTCTACTTCTCCAGCCTATGTAATATTTAAAAATGTTCTTAATCATTGTAAAAGACAAATAGAAACCTGGTAGTCAACTATCAAGACCTAATTATGTCATTTTTTATGAGAACAAATTTACAATAGGTAATATTCAAAACATTATTATCAACATCTATGTGTTTCAAAGTGGCCTTGTATCATTTTAAAGGAGTTTTATATGCATGAACCAATTCTATCCTAATAATTATTATCCATAGCAAAATGAACCTCATATTTTCCATAGCTAGCTGTAGCAGATAGATTTTTAAAAAAGTATTTTTCTATCATCATTCTTGAAATAGAATTATCTATAGAAATCAATACTGGAGCCCTAGCCGGTTTGGCTGAGTGGATAGACTGTTGGCCTGTGGACTGAAAGGTCCCAGTTTTGATTCTGGTCAAGGGCATGTACCTTGGTTGCGGGCACAATCCCAGTGGAGGTGTGCAGGAGGCAGCTGATCGGTGTTTCTCTCTCATCAATGTTTCTAACTCTCTGTCCCTCTCCCTTTCTCTCTGTAAAAATCAATAAAAATATATTTAAAACAGAAATCAATACTAGAGAGTATAAATTATATTCCCAAGCCAAGTTTCATTAGAGTATAACATATGTCAATAGGAAAGACTTGGACATTTGTAGGTCACAGATTTACAAAAAAATAGATGTGTAGGATAGGGAGTTAGGTTGCTCTATAAAATAACAATCAATATAATTTCTAATATAAAAATGTGGAACCTTATAAGTTATTCTTTATGTTGCAGAAATATATCAGGTAGAGATTTTATAGCATCTTATTTAATCATAATTAGTAATACTGTGCTTTTCCTAAAACCAAAATCTCACATAATGAGCATTGAAAACATTTCTTCACTGGCCTTACATAGTGAATGAAAATGTATAACAGATGGCTACATTCTTTATTATTATTATAATTATTATTATTATTATTATTATTATACTAGAGGACCGGTGCACGAAATGCATGCATGGGTGGGTCCCTAGGCCTGGCTGGTGGCCTTCCTTTGTTCCGCTCTGCCCCACCCCGCCTCCTGGTGGTCAGTGCATGTCATAGCAAGTGATCAGTCTCCTGGTTGAACTCACTCAGGGACAATTTGCATATTAGGCTTTTATAGGTAGATTGATTTTTAGAGAGAGAAGAAGGGAGTGAGAGAGAGAGAAATATCACATAGCTGCTTATTGCATGCCCCCCAACTGGGGATTGAGCCCTCTACTTGGACATGTGCCCAGACTAGGAACAGAACCAGCAACCCTTTGGTGCATGGAAGGATGCCCAACCAACTGAGCCACATCAGCCAGGGTATGGTTGCATTCTTTACTAATAGTTACCTTCATCTCATCAGGTTAAATTTTTGGTTATAGAAAACCTTAGTGTTTTCCTCAAGCTCTTTCTAGACAGTGTGCTTAGCCATTACCATTTATTTAGAAATAGCAATGTAGCAGGTACTTGATATTCACAAGACAGGGCTATTTTTGATATTTCCTGTTAAAGGGCAAGCATTTCATGCAGACACTCCATGAATCAAATGTAATTCAATACAAGGAAGAAATTCCAACACTGACATTGTCTAAAGGAGGTGTAAGTTACACACTAACTGAACTGTTTAAATGTATGGGAATAGGACACAACATAAAGGTATTGTCCAATAGTTAATTGGGCAGAATCAGTGGATGCTTCACTGCTTTTAGGGGCCCTTTCCCCTTGCGATTTATGGTTCTATCTGCCCTTTCTGACATTATGGACTGTCAGCTAATTTGTTCTACTAACTTTTGAGAGATGTAGTAAATTCCTAAGGAAATTCACATGTTTCTTTTTTATGGGGGCTGGGGTGGGGGGTGTTGGAGGGCACCAAAACAAAATCCTAACTTAAAGAAATGGAAATAGTTATCTTTTCATTTTGGTTTTGTAGAGTTATTTTGATTTGTTAAACTCAATTAAGTATGTTTACATTAATGTTTATTCTTCTATCTGACAAATATTTCCAATAATTCAGGCTCTAGATATCATATTATTTATAATTGATCTCTCCTCTCTTGGCATATGTATAGGATTTCAGTTCAGTTTACACTAGAATCCAGATTTCCAATAAGTAGCAAAAATTTTGATGCACAAGGAAAAGTATTTGCTCAATCAACAGTGGATTTCAAAGTTAATGAAGTGGAAATAAAATATGAGTTATGTCTCTGTTTAATGTAGCATAAGTATTACTCATTTGAAACAATAAGTAATCCCCTAAACTATCCTATCTAATAATAGACAAACATGATAATTACCCATACCTTCGCTACTCCTCTAATTGGCTAACCAGCACGATAAGCAAATTAACCCAACCAAGATGGCAGCCAGCAGCCACGCAGCTGAAGCGATCAGGAGGCTTTCTTGCTCCAGTAATGGAGGAAGCCAAGGTTCCCCGCCTGCCGCAGCCCTGCTCTGAGCTCCGAAAGCAACAAAGTTCCAATTATAGAAGGTAAATAAATCCCAGAAAAAAGAAAAAAGAAAAAAAGGAGCGGCTGGGAGCTTCAGTCGTTGGCCAGCCTGAAAATGGCCCTCAGCCCCTCACCCAGGCTGGCCAGACACCCCAGTGGGAACCCCTACCCTAAAGGGGGTGTGGCCAGCCTGAAAACAGCCATCAGCCCCTCACCCAGGCTGGCCAGGCACCCCAGCGGGACCCCCACCCTGACACCCTTCAGGGCAAACCAGCCGGCCCCACCCATGCACCAGGCCTCTATCCTATATGGTAAAAGTGTAATATGCAAACTGACCCTAACAGCAGAAAGACTGGGAATGACTAGTCACTATGACACACACTGACCACCAGGGGGCAGACGCTCAGTGCAGTAGCTGCCCTTTGTTGGTCAGTGTGCTCCCACATGGAGGAGCTCTGCTCGGCCACAAGCCAGGCTGATGGCTGCCAGTACAGCGGTGGTGGTGGGAACCTCTCCTGCCTCCTCAGCAGCACTAAGGATGTCCGACTGCAGCGTAGGTGTGCTCCCTGCTTGCAAGTGGACATCCCCCGAGGGCTGCCAGGCTGCCAGAGGGATGTCTGATTGCTAGCTTAGGCCCAATCACCCGGGGAGTGTGCCTAAGCCAGCAGGTGGTCATCCTCCAAGGGATCCCAGACTGCAAGAGGGCACAGGCTGGGCAGAGGGACACCCCCCCCCCCCAGTGCACAAATTTTTGTGCACCGGGCTTCTAGTAAAACATAAAGGCAAAAGTCAATAGTCTCACCTTATGGGAACTGGTAAGAAAGGTAAAGTACAAGTCTGAGAACATTTAAGTTATTTCTCATAATTTTCTAGTATTGTGAGGAGTGTTTTGGAGTAGCTATATTCCAAAGGAAGAGATACCTTCTGTGATGGTAGCTAAACTGTAAGAAAATACTTAACATATTTTATCCTCCAAACTTAGAAGTTACCATTAAACTGAGGCTTTCATATATCTAAAGCGATTTCTTAAAATTTGAACTTAATAAAATTAATAAAAAATGGTAGAGGTTCTAGACACACCATAGCATATTTTTTAGAATATATTTTTATTAATTTCAGAGAGAATGGTAGAGGGAAAGAGCGATAGAAACATCAATAATGAGAGAGAATATTTGATGGGCTGCCTCCAGTACACTGCCTACCGGGATCTAGCCCACAAGCCAGGTATGTGCTCTGACTGGGAATTTAATCATGACCTCCTGGATCATAAGTTGACACTCAACCACTGAGCCACACCAGTCAGGCATAGCATATTTCAATAATAGTTACTCTGTAATATATTTTGAATAACTAATTTTGTGTGCCAATTTAGTACTATTTAAAAATATAAAAACTGCCCTGGCTGGTTTTGTTAAGTGCTCAGGGTGTTGTCTCATGTGCCAAAGAGTCAAGGGTTCTATTTCTGGTCAAGGGCCCATACTTAGGTTGGGGGTTCACTCCTCCATTCCCTGCTCCTGTCAGGCTGTGTGTGGGAGGCAACCAATTGAGATGTCTCTCTCACATTGATGTTACACTCTCTTTTTCTCTCTCCCACTCTCCCTTCCACTCTCTCTAAAAAGCAGTGGAAAAATATCTTCAGTTTAAGATTAACAATAACAACAACAAAGAAAATTAAAAACTACTTAAAAAAAACCCAAAAAAACAAAATCTAACTTGGATTCTATATTTGTTTGTTTCCTTTGATTCTTACTCCTCCTCTCTTTCTCATTCACATGTGTTAAATTCAGTTCAAAATTATGGCTGGGGGGCGGGGGGGAAGAATCAATCTAAGTGTTAAATACTATTCTTGAATATCTTATCTAATAATAGACAAACATGGTAATTAACCATACCTCCGACACTCTTCCCATTGGCTAATAAGGGCGATATGCAAATTAACTGCCAACCAAGACGGCGGCCGGCGGCCAGGCAGCTGAAGTGAACAGGAGGCTTGCTTGCTCCAGTGAAAAAGGAAGCCAACATTCCCCGCCTGCCCCTGCTGGGCTCTGAACTTGCACTCTAAGAAACAATGTTGCAATTATAGAAGCTAAACAAACCCCATGCTTTCAGCCAGCTGGTCGAGTTGGAGTTGCAACAGTGTTTCAATTATAGAAGCCAAACAAACCAGATACTTGCTTTCAGCAGCCGAGGTCTCAGAGCTGGAGCCAAGCCTCAGAGCTAAAGCCAGCTCTCAGTTCCAGTGACAGCTATAGAAGATAAATAAATCCCAGAATAAAAAAAATAAAATAAAAAAAGGAGAGGTTGGGAGCTTCAGTCACCTGCCAGCCTAAAAATGGCCCTCAGCCTCTCACCCAGGCTGGCCAGGCACCCCAGTGGGGACCCCTACCCTGAAGGGGGTGTGACCAGCTACAAACAGCTATCATCCCCTCACCCAGGTTGGCCAGGCACCCAAGTGGGACCTCCACCCTGGTCCAGGACACCCTTCAGGGCAAATCAGCTGGCCCCCACCCGTGCACCAGGCCTCTATCCTATATAGTAAAAGGGTAATATGCCTCCCAGCACTGGGATCAGCGGAGCCGTGAGGCCTCCCAGCACTGGGATCAGCGGAGCAGCGAGGCCTCCTTGCACTGGGATCAGCAGAGCCGCGAGGCCTCCTGGACCCTGGAGCAGAGTGATAGGGGGCAGCGCCCAAACCCCCTGATCGGCCCTGCTCTGGGCCTGATAGGGGGGAGTTTCCCAACCCCCTGAACGACCCTGCTCTGTGTGTGACAGGGTATGGAGCCCCAACACCCCTGATGGACCCTGCTCTGTGCATGACAGGGGGTGGCGCTGCAACCTCCCCATCGACCCTGCCTTGAGTGTGACAAGGGGCGGCGCCCCAACCCCCAATCGGCCCTGCTCTGAGCCCAACCAGGGGCTGCACCTAGGGATTGGGTCTGCCCTCTGCCACCCGGGAGCGGGCCTAAGCCAGCAGGTCGTTATCTCCGGAGGGGTCCCAGACTGTGAGAGGGTACAAGTGGGGCTGAGGGACACCCCCCGGCCAGTGCACAAATTTTTGTGCACTGGGCCTCTAGTAAAGAAATAAAAGAACAAATTACACATTTTGTTTGATCTTTAAGAAACTATGGTTGAGTTAGAAAAGCATACGTACACAATTAACAGTAACAAATACAAGGCAGAAAGTGATTAATGCAATAAATATACTAAACAAACTTATGAATTAACAAAGAATAGATTGTTAATATAGATGGAGAAGACAGAAAAGCTACATGTAAATGGTAAAAATTGAATGTAATCTTGAGGAGAAATGTAGAATTTCAAAAAGTATGATATGAAATCAAAAGGATAAAGAGTATTTTGGGTTATATGAATAAAACATAGAAAGAGATAATGAACTGCAAAACTTTTCCAGGAAGTGTAACACTTAGGATGGTGAAGCCTTAAAAATCTAGTGGATAACAGAAGATGTGAATGATAGATGAGTGCCATATTTGAGAAGGCGTTATGTTCAGCATTAAGAATATTATTCCTTACTAGAGGTCTGGTGCATGAAAATTCATGCATTGGAGGGGGGTCCATCAGCCCGGCCTGCCCCATCTCACAGTCTCAGAACACTCAGTGGTGAGAGGCGACCAGGCTATCAAGGGAAGGTAATGCCCTATCACACCTCTGCTGCTGCCACTGCCAGCAGCACAAGCCTCAACCAACCCTGGTTACCTTATCCTTGAGCGGCCCTGGGCTGCTGGGGGGCTTAGGGGACTGGGGGTTTCCGGGGGCAGGCACACGCCTGCCACCCCAGCAGGGATGAGGGGACTGGGCACTGCCATCTTGTAGCTGTGGATTCTGCCATCTTTGAGGGCGGGGCAGTCAATTAACATATCCCCTCTCTATTGGCTGTGGTTGTCACCATCTTTGAGGGTGGGGCAGTCAATTAGCATATTCCTGCATATTCCCTCTTTATTAGATAGGATGGTATATGCAGTGGGAGACATTGAACCTTAGTGAAGAAGTGAAAGGAAGATGTTTTGTAGAAGTTTAATTCAGAGAATTTTGTCAAGGGTATACTATAGCAGGGAAAGAGGTCAAAGACAGAATAATTATTTGTGATTTAACTGTTGTTAAAGTCTACTTAAAAAGGAGGTAATGGAAAAAAGAAGAAAAAAAGAATGGAGCCATATTTGAGAGATAAAAGGATTTAATGAGTAATTTGGTACCTGGGAAAACAAACATGTTCTGAAAAGGTTCAGATAAAAGAATTGAGAAAGACCTTTCACTGATATTCATTGATATTTCTTATTCTATGCCACAAACTGTGCTAGGATTCCATACATATTACCTACTTTTACTTTCTGTGAGAACGTAATGAGAGAGACATTTGTGTTTCTTTTGTTTTGTTTTTTGTTGTGTTAGAACAAACATGTCTGAAAACGTAACTTACCTATCATACTACAATTTTAAGTGATAAAATATAATGTTTACAAATAAAATAAATCCTTGTTTGTTTTGAACTTTAATTTGATGTAAGTGTCCAGTATGTACTATTTTGTGTGTGCATTTTTCTCAAAGTTACATCTGTGAGATTCGCTGGCTGCATGTAGCAGTAGTTCATTTTTTATTGTTTTAAAGGAGTCCAGTGCATGGATATGTCATACTTTATCCTTTCTATTGTTGATGGGTATTTCATTGTTTCCAGTTTGAGTTCTTACAGGTAAGATTCTCATGGGATTTTTTACATATGTTTGGGTTCACATATATAATTAATTTGAGGGTATGCATATTTAGGAGTGGAATTGGTGGTTCATAAAGCTAGTGTGTTAATTTTTAGTATACATTGCCAAATGTATGCTAGTTGAGTAATTTACACTCCCACAGGTAGTTGCACTGCATTTTTAAAAATGCTAGATATTGATTATTCTTTTTTTTTCCCCAATTTATTTATTTATTTTTTAAAATTAAATCTTTATTGTTCAGATTATTACATTTGTTCCTCTTTTTTTCCCCCCCCATAACTCCCCTCCTCCCAGTTCCCGCCCCACCCTCCGCCCTCACTCCCCACCCACTGTCCTCTTCCATAGGTGCACGATTTTTGTCCAGTCTCTTCCCGCATCTCCCACACCCCTTTCCCCCCCAGGAATAGTCAGTCCATTCCCTTTCTATGTCCCTGATTCTATTATAATCGACAGTTCATTCTGTTCATCAGATTATTTATTCACTTGATTCTTAGATTCACTTGTTGATAGATGCATATTTGTTGTTCATAAATTGTATCTTTACCTTTTTCTTCCTCTTCCTCTTCTTAAAGGATACCTTTCAGCATTTCATATAATCCTGGTTTGGTGGTGATGAACTCCTTTAGCTTTTCCTTATCTGTGAAGCTCTTTATCTGACCTTCAATTCTGAATGATAGCTTTGCTGGATAAAGTAATCTTGGTTGTAGGTTCTTGGTATTCATCACTTTGAATATTTCTTGCCACTCCCTTCTGGCCTGCATAGTTTCTGTTGAGAAATCAGCTGACAGTCGTATGGGTACTCCCTTGTAGGTAACTGACTTCTTTTCTCTTGCTGCTTTTAAGATTCTCTCTCTGTCTTTTGCTCTTGGCATTTTAATGATGATGTGTCTTGGTGTGGTCCTCTTTGGATTCCTTTTGTTTGGGGTTCTCCGCGCTTCTTGGACCTGTAAGTCCATTTCTTGCACCAGGTGGGGGAAGTTTTCTGTCATTATTTCTTCAAATAGGTTTTCAATATCTTGCTCTCTCTCATCTTCTGGCACCCCTATAATTCTGATGTTGGTACGCTTGAAGTTGTCCCAGAGGCTCCTTACACTATCCTCGCATTTTTGGATTCTTTTTTCATTTTGCTTTTCCGGTTGGGTGTTTTTTGCTTCCTCGCATTTCAAATCATTGACTTGATTCTTGCTCTCCCCTTGTCTGCTGTCGGGAGTCTGTATAATATTCGTTATTTCAGTCCGTGTATGCTTAATTTCTAGCTGGTTCCCCAATATAAGATCGAGGGTCTCATTAGTTTTCTTGTAGATCTCATTAAGTTTATCGGCGGCTTCTAAACAGTTCTTGAGAGATCTTAAAAGTGTGGTTCTGAACTCTATATCTTCCATTGACAATTTTGTCCTGTTTCTTTGTCTCCGAATTTTGTTATGCTTCCTTGGTGCACCCCCTAGTGGTCTTTGTTCGCAGTCTTATAGTTAAATCTTGATTGTTGTAGCTAATTCCAGGGAGGGTTTGACCTCCAGGCCAGGTGGCTATGAGAATCAGCTGTGTCAGCAGTGAGAGAACTTCTGTCCTCTAGGGAGGTGCTAATCTAGCCTTTGCCTGAGGCTATCCGGCAAATGCCTCTGTGCAGGGCTTGGGCGGGGCGGGTCGCACAGGATCAACAGGGTGGGCCGGAGAGAGCAGTTATGGCGGCTCTCAGTCCTGTCCCCAGGGGCTCTGCCTCTCTGAGTCCCAGCACCCGCTGCAAAGCTCGGAGAGAAAGCTGCACTCGCTCTGACCGAAGCCAGACAGTCCCACTTCTCCCGTTTGAGTCTGGGTTGCTAAAGACTCGCCCAGATCTGGAGCTCAGAGTCTGCGACTCCCTCCCGATTGAAAACGCCAACCGCGCCCTCCGCCGCCAGCCCGCTCCGCGCACTCTGCACCTCAGAATTTGACTTCAGCACTGCGCCTCCTCTGAGTGTCCGTATGCGTTTCTCTTTCCTCCTAATTGTAGGACTTCCACTCAGCCAGCGTTCCTGTGGTTCTGGGTGATGTCCCTTCCGTTTTTTGGTTTCACTTTTGAAGTAGTTGTTCAAGGCAGCAAACTCCGGAGTTAACCTATGCCGCCATCTTGGTTCTCTGATTATTCTTTTCTGTTTAAAAGTTTAGCCATTCTGAAGGGTACTTAGTTATATTTCATTGTTTCACACTTGCATTCTAACAGTGGTCATTTGAGTGTCTGGTTTTGTAAAGTGGCCTGTTCAAGTGTGCTATTTTAAAATTGTTGTTCTTAGCATACTCATAGAAATTCTTTATAAGCTTTAGATAAAAGGTTCATTTTTGAAAGTATATATTACAAACATTTACTCTGTGGCTTGCCTTTTCACTGTCTAATGGTGTGGATTGATGAATAAAAGTGTTGAATTATAATAAAGTCCAATCTATCAATCTCCCTACTTTATGAATCATATTTAAGTAATCTTTGCTTATCACAATGCATGAAGCATTTTATCATGTTTTTTCTAGATGTTTTATTGCTCTGTCTATCATTGATGTTGTATATAGTATGAAAAGCTATTGTAGGGAAACTTACTTGGAGATTCAATATGTCTCAGCAGTAAAGACATCTGTGAAATGTTGGGCTCTGTGTTTAACCTTCTGTGACTCTTTAATTCTCTGTAGCCTCAGGTTTAGCTGACTACCCAGAAAGCTGAAATGATGCCCACAGATTAAACATCAGGAAGGAGGTTAGTGTATGTGTAGCCTGTGGATAACTGCCTAATGTTGTATGTTAACTTAGAAATACATTGTTCTTCTTAGTGATCTACGTGACTACCCACCACCTGCTTTTACCATTAACCCCTATAAGAAAGAGACCCTGCTCTGGGAGGGGGCGGATCTCTTCCAGGCTGCCCACCACTGGGAGCAGCTGCTTTGCCTGCATGTGTAGGTTTCTTCTATTAAAACTCTTATGAATTTGAATAAGGCTGTCTGTCAGTTCTTTGGAATCAATACCGAATTTAAACTTTTGGGGCTTTTCCCCAACAGGTATCAATATTTTATTTATTTATTTATTTTTTGCAGTTACAAAATCAACCCAGTGTTATTTATTTTATTTGTATTTAGTTATTTTTAATTAATTTTTTAAAATTTCAATTACAGTTGACTTAGAATATTATATTAGTTTCAGGTGTACAACATAGTGATTGGACATTTATGTGACTTATGAAGTGATTGTCCCATAAGTCTAATACCCACCTGACACCATAGATAGTCACTACAAAATCGTTGATTATATTCCCTGTGCTGTACTTGACATCCCTGTGACTGTTTTTATAACTGGTAATTTATATATATTTCTTCTACTCTATTGCAGTGGTGACTTTGTCATATGCCAGCTGTGTGTAGTTCTGTTTCTATTTCAATTAAATACTCATCTATCCTAGCATCAATAACACAATGTTCAATTTCTTATAGCTTTTTAATAGGCTTTGATATTTTATAGAGTATCTCTCTAAGATTTTTTAAGTGGTTTTGATCTCTAAAAATTCCATAAAAGTATAATATTAGCTCACGACTTCCTTTAGAAAAAGGTGGTATTTCAATTGAGGAATAATTTAATCTACACATAATTTGGAAAGAATTGACATCTTTATGACATTGACTCTTCCAATTACTGAATATGGTCTATCTGTTCACTCATTTAGTTTTTTAATTTATCTTGGTAATATTTGCAGTTTTCTGTGTAGAATTCTTCTACACCTTTTATTATATTTATTACTTGTAATTTTATAATTTTTAAGTTCTTATAAAAATAATCTACACATTTCATTTTTAATAATGTATTCTAATTTAGAGGTGTTAAGGTATCTTTCCATACTATTCTTCCATCCAGCAACCATACTAAATGTATTTATTAATTCACATTTTTCTGTTAATTAAATTTTTTTAGGCAAGGAGGTGCTTGATTTTGGTCATTCAATTCTGTTTTTGGTAAGTCTGATACATTTATTCAAGAACAGATATTGTGTATAAAAATATCTACTTATAGAAAAACCCTGTGTGTAACATCACAGCCAGAACCACGACCAAGCTGAAGGAAGTCAGTCCTGCAGGGGTTGTCTTGGCAACGGTTGCCCCCTCCCCCTGAGCTGTTTCCTGGAGCTGTTTCTGGTGAGGGCGGGGTTTGAGGCAGGAACCCACCCTTGGAGCATGGAGGCATATCTTTCTAAAGTGTGCTGCGCCAGCATGGCCAAGGGTGAACCTGAGTGGGGGCAGCTGAAAGGCTTAGAAAAAACAGACAAGAGAATGAAATCTGGGTCTCAGTGGGACATTGCTTCTCTGAGAGACAGCAACCACGCCCACAGCCGTGTCTTTATTTTATAGTAGATGGCACGAGGCAAAGTAAGGGCATGACCAAGATGTTTACAACATTTTCCTGGGTTTCAATCCTACTCAACTACATGCACCTGAACTCTATCAAGCCTACATTACTCAGGCACGTGGGGCCACGTGTTTGGACCATAGGTTCAAGCTTAGAACTATAGCTGTTAGCTATAATTGTGCTGGGAGGGCCCTTCCCTCCAAGCTGGGACTTGCACATGGAAATGAGAGGACTGTGCCCTCTCATCAGTCCAAGGCTTGAACCTGTCCAAAACACTGTAGTGGCTCCCCACAATAAAGTTTAAATATATTCTATTAGAGGTTGTGGTGGTACTGTTTTACCCACAGCATCTACAGGGATTGCTGCAAATTTACTTCTCGGTGGAAGAACCTTTCATTCCCAATATAAATGACCAATCCCATTAAATGAAACTTCAATTTCTAAACTCGATATAAACAGCATAGTTGCTAAAACTAT
Source organism: Myotis myotis (assembly GCF_014108235.1). Taxonomy (NCBI): domain Eukaryota; kingdom Metazoa; phylum Chordata; class Mammalia; order Chiroptera; family Vespertilionidae; genus Myotis; species Myotis myotis. The sequence goes on along the minus strand of NW_023416335.1, from coordinate 63,030,734 downwards.
TAAAAAGCCCAACTTCTCATTATTGATGAATGAATCTTGGCATCCAGTTATGCTATAAATGCCATAGACAGATTACTAAGAGAAATTATGAATTTGAATGTTGTATTTGGTGGGAAAGTTCTCCTTCTTGGGGGGGATTTTTGACAATGTCTCAGTATTGTACCACATGCTATGGGATCGGCCATAGTACAAATGAGTTTAAAGTACTGTAATGTTCGGGGATGTTTCAATAAATTGTCTCTTAAAACAAATATGAGATCAGAGGATTCTACTCTTAGTGAATAGTTAGTAAAACTTGGAGATGGCAAACTTGATAGCAGTTTTCATTTAGGAATGGATATTATTGAAATCCCCTATGAAATGATTTGTAATGGATCTATTATTGAATCTACCTTCAGAAATAGTATATCTATAGATAATATTAAAAATATATCTAAACATGCAATTCTTTGTCCAAAAAAATGAGCACATTCAAAAATTAAATGAAGAAATTTTGGATATACTCAATGGAGATTTTCACACATATTTGAGTGATGATTCCATTGATTCAACAGATGATGCTGAAGAGAAAAATTTTCCCATCGAATTTCTTAATACTACTACTCCTTCGGGAATGCTGTGTCATAAATTAAAATTGAAAGTGGGTGCAATCATCATGCTATTGAAAAATCTCAATAGTAAATGGGGTCTTTGTAATGGTATCAGATTTATTATCAAAAGCTTATGACCTAACATTATGGACGCTGAAGTATTAACAGGATCTTCAGAGGGAGAGGTTGTTCTGATTCCAAAAATTGATTTGTTCCCGTCTGACACTGGCCTCCCATTTAAATTAATTCGATGACAGTTTCCTGTGATGCCAGCATTTGTGATGATTATTAATAAATCACAAGGACGAACTCTAGACAGAGTAGGCATATTCCTACCTGAACCGGTTTTCGCACATGGTCAGTTATATGTTGCTTTCTCTCGAGTTTGAAGAGCACGTGACATTGCAGTTAAAGTTCTAAATACTTCAGCACAAGGGAAATTAGTCAAGCACTCTGAAAGTGTTTTCACTCTTAATGTGGTGTACAGGGAGATATTAGAATAAGTTTAATCACTTTATCAGTCATTGTTTGCATCACTGTTGTTTTTACATTATGTTTTTGTTGTTTTCATATCATGTTTTTGTTGTTTTTATATCATGCCTCTGTTGTTATATCCTTTTGTTACTGTTTATTTACTAATAAATTTATATATTATTTTTATACACATTTTACTAATTTCCTTTCATCTCTCACATTTCTATTATAGAGAAAGGGCAAAAAGCAATATTAAAATATCTCTGCTAATTAATTCTCTTTTTTAAAATATATATTTTATTGATTTTTTACAGAGAGGAAGGGAGAGGGATAGAGAGTTAGAAACATCAATGAGAGAGAAACATCGATCAGCTGCCTTCTGAACACTCCCCACTGGGGATGTGCCCGCAACCAAGGTACATGCCCTTGACCGGAATTGAACCCGGGACCCTTGAGTCTGCAGGCCGATGCTCTATCCACTGAGTCAAACTGGTTAGGGCAATTAATTCCCTTTTAATGTGCACGAATTTCATGCACTGGGCTACTAATATATATATATATATATATATATATATATATATATATTCTTGATGATACTATATTTCTCTAAGAATATTAAATTTTCCTTTTTCTAAGAAGATAAAGTATGGGCAGATTACCTTTTGGTAGGTGAGGAAAGTCAAATTTTCTACTTACTCTTGGAATATAGCCCACTTTGGAGTCACTACAAAAAAATCTGGTGTTTTCTTTAGCCCATCCACCTTGGCAGGTCAGAATTGAAAGTTTTGTCTGACCAGTAACATGAGATTTCTTACATTTTTATTTAATTTTTGCCATAGAGGTCATTTTCTGTTTGGTTTATTGGGGTCACTACCAATTCCTACCTCCTTGCTGTCTTGGTTTTTATTTCAGTTTGTGTACTTGTTTATTTATTTATTTTTATTTTCAGCTGAATAAGTATTTGATTCCAGCTTCTGTCATACAGTCAGAAACAAATCAGTCTTCACATGATAAATTTGAGAGGCAGCCAAAAATCCACATAGCACTATCTGACTTGAACACACGAGAAATTTTGAGGTATGCATGAACATTTAAAATTTAATCATCTGACTTTACCAGTATAAAATATTTGAATGATTTAGATGTGAAAGTAAAATGTTTGCTTTATATATATATTTGTATTAAATGCAACCTAACTAAATTATTTAGGGTGCATAAATATATTGAGCTAGAAATTTACATCACAATGTCTTAAAAAATATATACAACTTACATTTCTTCTATTTTGTTTAAGTGTAACTATAATGGTTCACCTTTAGTCAGTGAAAGACAAAAATGGATCTCATTAAATTGAGTATAAATAAATTAATTGATGAATAAGTGAGTATAGCATCTGTTTATGTCTGTCTTATCATAACTTTTATTTGCTTAGTTTATTTTTTTTAATATTTTATAATTGCCTTTGTGGACGAGCATATTATTGTTATCAGTTTCAGGAATTTCTACCCAATTCATCTTTGTGCTAACAGGATTATATTCTAGTTATATGAACATAATTAATGTTTGTTATAAAATGAAAAAAAAAACTTTAAAAATTAAATAAATTTGCCTTTTTTCTCCTGTTCAAAGGTATATGATATCTTATTTGTTCTTCTTTTTTACCCTGCATTAATACAGACTTTTACTTGCTATATTAAAGTTCCCTTTACATTTTAGTTCTCCCAACCACATCATGGCTGCTTCCTAGAGATACTTACTACTGTTAATTTAGCCACAGGTTCTGACCTTTTTTTTAATGGCAAATCAGTTTCTTCTGAACACAGCTCCGTTTTAATTCATCAGTGATTCCAAACCTTTACTTACAACTCTAAGCATCCACATCCATCACTGATAATTTCTTGTTAAGTAGACTGTTATATGTATTACCTATTTTTGAGGTATGCGTGGTCCTTGAGAGATACACGTGTTTTCTATATTCCAATATCATACTTTTCTAAGAGCAGTGACTGACTTTTTAACAGGAAGCCACTCCACAGACAACATTAATAAGTACATAATTTTTACCTCTAAAAAGGATGAATCTCAACTTAAAAAAAAAAAAACTGCAATCACAGCTTTTACAGATTCTGATGTGATCATTATGCTACGTACAGTAATGTTTATATTATAACTTCCACTCATATTCTCATTGCCCATGCCATTTTGTCATTAAAAATTTACCCATCAATAAATTTAAATGAAAAAAAGAAAATATAAATGGGAAAAAATGCAAAATTACAACCTAACAATCATGATGCTAATTTTCAAGTTAAACCCACTAAATACCATTCTTCATCAGGAACTTCAATTTAAGTGAAATGGAATTTTGGTTTTACAAAATTCCTGATTTACAAAATCTTGTAATCTCACCTTTTTTCTCTATAGGAATCCAAGAAGGAAAAAGCAAACTGTTGAGGTATTTTTTAATTATTCCTAATAAAACAAAGAATATAAAAATATTCAGTATTCTGTTGTTAGTAATACATTATTGCAAGCAACCTCACTACTGACTGTGTTGCATGAATGCCTAGCTTCACTGCATTTGAAATGCTGCCTGGGAGAATAAATTTTGAAAATATCAAGTTTCAGTTTAGATTATATTTATATTTGAGCTTATGTAACTGGATGAATTCTTTTTCTTCCTAGGGTCTGAATAATTCTTAAACTCAGCCAGGTTAATTCAAAACAACCCCAAGCATCAAAACTAAAAAATGTTGTCTTCTTTAGGAAAATATCCATCAAAATATTAAGATAACTAGAGGCCCAGTGCATGAAATTCATGCATGGGTAGGGTCCTTAGTGGCTGCTGGCTGCCAGCTGGGGCCTCCCTTCCCCTGGCCACCTGGCTAATTGCCAGCAGCCAGGGCAGGGCTGGCCTGGGGGAGGGGCCATGGCCTCACCCCCTAGTTGAATACCTGGTCGAACTCCCAGTCAAGGTGACAATTTGCATATTAGGCTTTTATTATATAAGATAATTGTAAGTTATAAAAAAATGCTTATCATGAGAATTGATTGATTTCCAAGCTTTAGTTTGAAGAGTAATTAAAAAACATGGAGATAGCTTCCACAAAGCAACTATTATTCACGAGTGTTAATTAACCAGCATAAAAAGAGAATGAATATTTACTTTGACCAGTTGACACCAAATAATTTGTTAGGTGTCTTGAATGAAAGCATGAATAAAAAGTACTTGCCCTAAATTTTAATTTCAGCACAAACCTTAGAAGTAGTTTGTAAAACATGTGTTAAGTGCTGAAATATAAGTAAGAACAAAGTAATCAAAAAAGATGCTTGTGTACGTACCTCACGAAATTTGGAAAGTTTAAGGTAATGTAGAGAGCTTCTTCAGATTTAAATTTTGAATTTAATATTTAGAGATGAATATTAAACATATGGGAATGTCATAGCATGTCTCATGTTAATTAATATATACAGGGGTGTTACAACTGTCATTCAGATGCTGCTACTTGGTCTTTGTCCACACATCTGTCATGAAAGTCCTTGTCAAGGTGGTAATGTTTCATATTTTCAATTTTTTGATCAATATTCACTTAACAGTAAATTTCACAAGGTAAATGACAATTGCCTACATTGTGTCTGCTAGAGTAAGAATATTTTGAATAAATGAAGAAATGTAATAGATACGTAACCTGGCCACCTGCCAATGACAGTACATACAGACTTGAGATTTGGGTCTAAAGCTAGGTGGGAAAAACTAACTTTGAAAAATTGTTTCCTTGGCATTGTTACCTGGAGCTTTCAGATCTTCATGCCCTCTAATTATCTACTTTATTATAATTAACTAGAGGCTCGGTGCACGAAATTTGTGCACTGGGAGGGGGGTTCCTCAGCCCAGCCTGTCCCCTCACATACTGGGAGCCCTCAAGGGATGTCCTACTGACGGCTTGGGCCTGCTCCCTGCTCCCCTATCATCACAGATATCTTTGGTTCCTCATAGGACTTCATATGCACAAGGTTATAAAATACGTGTCCCTTTGTGTCCATCTCCTTTTACTCAACATTTTTGAGAGTCATATTTTTTAAAGAAATTTTTTTCTCAATAGTATTCCACTGTATAAATACATTATAATTTTTTAAAAATATATTCATTTTCTTGTTGGATTATTTTCAAATTTTGACTATTCTGAATAAAGTTTCTAGTTACCTGATTCTTGTTACAGCCCTTGGAATTCTGACCACAAAATTATCAAGTCAATGGTGTCATTGATGTTTCTGAATCTCTGAATGTTTTTGGATGTGCCTGTATGCACAGGGAGAAGGAAAAAATAGTCCATAATTTTCATTCTCAAATAGAGTTGCCTAGAATAAATAAAAATTGTTGACCTGCCCTGACTGGTTTGGCTCAGTGGATAGAGCGTCAGCCTTCAGACTGAAGGGTCCCAGGTTCAATTCCAGTCAAGGGTATGTACCTTGGTTGTGGGCACATCCCCAGTAGGGGGTGTGCAGGAGGCAGCTGATCGATGGTTCTCTCTCGTCAATGTGTCTAACTCTCTATCCCTCTCCCTTTCTCTCTCTAAAAAAAATCAATAAAAATATTAAAAAAAAAATTGTTGACCCTCTTTGCTTCTTTTGTTCTAAAACATATCACAAATTGGCCCGGGGCCCTGTCTGTTCACTTGCTCAATTTTCAGTTCCTGGCCCAACATTAATTCTCCCCACATCAGTTCTTCAATCTGAACCAAGGAGCTCCCTTAACACCAGCATTTTATGAGAGGCAATGAGGAGACAAATTAGGGAAAGGAAGGAGAAAATAAATATTGATTGCTACATTCTTGCTTCACTTCTTACATTACTTTAAAATTATTACCTTATTTAATATCATTTGAAAATGATATCATATCTAAAGTCTGAGGCATATTTTTCTGTGACCAACAGAGCACAACATGTTTCTTAACTTTGAGATTTATATTTTAGCAATATAGATATTATAAAATAACTAAAGGACAGCTGTTATTTATTTGAGGTTAGAAAATTAGATTTAGAAAAACAAATCAAGGTTTAAAAAGATGGAGAAGGTGATTTTGGCCTAACGCTGACTTGCTACTCCAACGTTGTTCATTGACTGTAAGACCAGAGTCCTCTGGAACAGTGCTACTTGAATATAAACACAACAGCATTGCTTAGTTGAGTGATTATTTCGTGTTTATGGAAAAATTATGATTTTATCTAAGGCTGAAGATATTGGTAAAGGGCAAAGTAAATACTACTCAAGTTCCTAAAATGTGGTGATATATTTTTTAAATGCAGTATTTCATATCTTTGGGTGATTCAGGCCTTGTTTATAGGAGATGCTCTAGAACAGTGGTCGGCAAACTCATTAGTCAACAGAGCCAAATATCAACAGTACAATGACTGAAATTTCTTCTGAGAGCCAAATTTTTTAAACTTAAACTATATAGGTAGGTACATTGTTATTAACTTAATTAGGGTACTCCTAAGCTGGCCTTTGCTAAAAACGTCCTCAATCTGATTGAGGTACGTTTGCTGAGGTCGACCCCTTCCAACTCTCCCATCCACACTTGTCTTGTATACTTGTTTCGTCTATCTCCTTTCGTTCATCCTCTCTATATGTCCAGACCAACTCAACATACCTTTCTCAATCCTCAACACTACATCTTCTTTCACTCCACAATGTTCTCTAAAATTAACTTAATAAACTTTAAAGTTTTAAGTCAACTTCGCACTGTACGTGTGTGCCTGCACGTGGTATTTTGTGGAAGAGCCACACTCAAGGGGCCAAAGAGCCACATGTGGCTTGCGAGCCGCAGTTTGCCGACCATGGGCCTAGGACATTGTCAGCTCCAGCTTCATGGTCAAATCTCTCGAGACTATGTCGTGCTAGCCAATGCTCCCTGCACCTTGAGCCATTTTAGAAAGAGGACATTGATTGAGAAGTGGGAAGCAGTTGATTAGGAATTGGAGGCTGAATGCTGATGTGCCTGCCTGTTCTTACCACAAGCAGTAACAACAAATCAGTCATTCTTTTTTATTTTATTTTATTTTACATTTTATATTGGTATGTGATTTTATATAAGTTTCAGGTATATAACTTTGTAGTTTGACATCTGCATTACACTACAAAGTGAACAAAACAGCCTGTTCAAAAATTTTGAATGTTCATTAACACGGGGAGAGAATTATAACTTGCAGCACCAATTACTATTTAAAATAAATTTTTATGAACGATGGAAGATTTTAAGAAATATAACATTTTTCTTTGGATTTTATCTATAAATGTATGTGTTTTGGGGGAAATAAACTGTGCAAAGGGGAGTGATGTAAACCTATTAGAACTAGAACTTTTACAGATTGACTTTGACGCCAGAAGCTGTGCCTTTGTTCAATGACACCTGAGTATCAGTTGACGTAAGGGCTTAGCAGGTGGATCAGACAGATGGTAGTCAGAATTCCCAGGTTTATCACTAACATGCATTGCTTCATCAAAACTAAGATAAAGCAAAAAAAATATTTAAAAGAGAAGGCTAAGCATAAATCAGCTCCTATTATGGAGAATAGTGAGCTAAATTTTGCATTCCACAGTGATTTCGTAGGGGAAATTAAAGCATTAACTAAAGACATTGATAAATATTTCTATCAATTTGCTCAGACAAAAAATGTTTTTTAAACTACAGACTATAGCATAATTATTCAAAATAAATAGTAATTAACTGAGCTAAATCAAGCAGCACAAGGGCTTGCAAATTTGCCCTGTGGTTTACCAGCTGTGCTCTTTACTGTCTGCACTGTGAATTTACACTTGAGCTTGAGTTCTCAAGAGGTGGGAGAAAATTGAAGCACATTTTAGACTCATATTAAGTAAAGGTAAAATTACTAATTTGTTCAGTCTAAATCCCCTGACAATGGGAGATCTATTTAAAAAAATATTTATGAAGAAAGTTAACAAGCCTTTGTTGGGCACCAGTTATGTGCCAGGATCAATGTGTGAAACATGGGGATATAAACTTAGTGAAGATAGTAGGGTTTAAATAGAATAAAAAATAGAGACATGATGAAAACCTTTTTTGATAATTTAACTGTAGGTTACTGACTTAGTAAATCAGGGAAATTAGCAGAATTCTTCTAAAATCCAGGGATTATCTCAGATTCATAACCCCTCCTGCAGAGTGAGAAAGATTTATTCCAGAGTGTGATGATTCTGGGAAAATCTTGTTTAATGTTTCTCCTTGTTATTAGAAAGAGGTCTCCCCAAAGCATTCTATGCTGCAAGGGCCCTTGTCACTGCCATGGTTGCAATTATAACAGATAATTTACATGGCACATTATGGCCTGTACTAAGTCCTTATATTTCTATTTGTAACCATCATATATGTTATAATTCAGCTGAAAATGGGAAGATTACAGTACAAGAGAATGAAAAACAATTATTTTATATTACAGTTCTTAAATATTAATTTCGCTGGTATTTTGTCAATGCTTTTGCTGCATCTACTGATAGGATCATATGAATTTTATCCTTTATTACACTGATCATAAAACAGAAAGCAACAAATATGCAAAACAGAACAAAAAAACCCTCATGAACACAGAGGACAATATAGTAGTTGCCAGAGGAAAAGGGTGATTGGGTGGAGTAGTAGAGGGGATAGGGGGACAAATGTATGGAGATGGAAGGAGATTTGACTTTGTGTGGTAAACACACAATGCAATATTCAAGTGGTGTATTATAAAATTGTACACTTGAATCCTATAACATTATATTAACCAATGTTACCCCATAAATATAATAAAATCATACTACTTAAGCTGTGGTTGGATAACTCAGTTGGTTATAGTGATTCTGGATATGCCATGGTTGTGGGTTCAATCCCCAGACAGAGCACATACAAGAATCAACCAATAAATGCATAAATAAAGTGGAACAACAAATCAATGTTTCTCTCTCTCTTTCTCTATCTCTGTTTCTGTCTCTGTCTCTCTCTCTCTCCAATAATCAATAATTTAAAAAATAAAAAAAAACTAATCTGTCCACCTACCTAAATATGTTTTCCCTTGTTCAGATTCACATTTTCTTTGATTCCAAATGCATAGTTTTTAAAACTAAAATAATATTAATGAGCATATTCTAGGCACTCAGAGCACTGAGGATAAGAATTAAGAAAACTAAGTGTCTGCCCTCAAGGTCCTCATATTCTAGTTTTCTTAAGATCAGATTATCATGTGGCTCAGCTGGATAACGCTGTCATGGCATGATCATCCAAACAGTGGCTGAACAAGTATTCAAAATCCGTATTAAAAGCACACTAGTCAAACCTGGGAAATCATGTCCAAGCATTTTCACATTATACTTCAGAAAGAAAAAGATAATATGTAAAAAGTATGCTCTATTCAGTGGTTATCCTATGTAATATGTTGAGCTAACATTCAGTGTTCAAAGCACCTTGTAACGATCATTTTTTTTTCTACTCAAATATTGCATTTATTCTATTTACTCTCTGTTAACATGGAAATTAAGCTTGTCTGGGGAGCTTGGGAGGAACAAGAAATAAGCTGCCACTCAGATCAATTGCTGCCCAGACTGTGGTCCAATATGCGCAGATTATTCAAATAAAATTCTTCCTACAGGATGGAACAAAGCAAAAACAAGCAGTGCTAAGGCAAGGACCAGGGATGACAATGCCTACACACACAGTTTTGGGGAAACTATAGATACCATGCTCTTGGAAAGAGTACCCCACAGTGGGACTTTCCAAGAACTGTGGGATCCAGAATTGCCATTAGAGCCAGTGAGAGCTTCCATTCTCCACATTACTTCCACCATAGCCATCAATGTTCTCAGGTAACATGTCCAACCAGTGCGGCAAATTTTCTCAAAACTAGGATGAGTAAAAAGAAATACAACTGCCACCCATGAAGGCTAGTAAGAAGGCAGACTCCATAAACACTGACAATCCTGCACAATGACTGGTGCAGATCCACCCACCTTCTGGAACACTCAGACCATCTCAGACACATTGGTAACACTACCGAGCTAACACTAAGGGAACATGGGTAGAAGGTTGAATTACTCTATTAACTTTAGGGCTATTTCTTTCATGTAAATAAAAATGCTTTGGTTTCTTTTCCTAAGGGTCAGTCTGGTGTATATGCAAACACCCAATTATCATATGAAAATCAAACTAACTCCAAATTAATTTTTACTTAAATTTTTTGAGGTATGGATCTAAATTTAGGGTTTTTCTAGATGACTTTTATGTGCTTTTTTTTCTCTTTTTAACTTTGTCACCTTTTTAAAGGAATAAATGAAAAAATAAAATTGTAATATATTTAGATTTTACATCGTGGTGATGTGATATACATATGAAAGGATCTCCCAATTCTAGATAATTAATACATATATCACCTTATGCATCTACTTTTTATGTTTTCTGAGAATTCTAATACATTTATTAATAAAATTCTAATAACTTTCTTAATATATTTCAATTATAAAATATAATGATTTTAACTATAGTCACTATGGTTTATATTAGATCATCACACCTTATTCATCTTATAGCTGAAAGTTTATATTTTTTTACCAATCTTTTCCTATTTCCCCCACCCTCCAGCTCCTGGAGCCACTTTCAAATGTCTATTTTTGTGCGTTCAAGTCTTTTTTTAAGATTCCCCATATAAGTAACATATGCATCATTTGTCTTCTCTCTCTGGCTTTTTTCATTGGATATTCATTTTAACTATTGTCATTTATATTTTGTTAGTTTTGATTTATGAGAATTACATGTGTTTCTATGTAATTACTTAATATTATTTCAAGTAACACTAGCATTTGTTTTAAAAGCAGCATAAACATGCATCAACTCTTAAACTTACTATAATGCATAAAGTATAAATAAGTTTTGTATAAGCTTGTACTTACAAACTCTGTATCTGCCAGAGTTTTACCTTCAACAGAATATGCTATTTCTTTTCAAACTTTCTTTGGTCATGTTAAATCATATGTTGTTCACTCAGGTTTTGATCATTGGACCTTTCAAATGATATAAATGAAAATAATGTTCATTTCATTTTATTTACAATGGCATAAATCAACAAATTATGATTATTGTATTAAGGTCTTCTGGAAACAAGGCATATTGTAATGAATATAGCTAATTGCTTTAATTTTTTTTTATATTTTATGAAGTGCTATATACTATTTGAGTTTAAGACCACAAGTGAAGTTTCACAAATAACACCTCACCTACAAGAAACCTCCAATATTGGATTTGGGGTCATTCCCTGCAGTGGATATGCATAAGCTCTGGTGTGTAAACTGTGACTATTTTGTGAATGGAACAGTAATTACTAGTATGCGTCTGCTCGTCTATGGAAGAGCTAACTAGTTTATGGCTTCATGTAAATCCTGATATAAAAGTTTGATAATAAATTCATGTAAGTGGTTAAGTAGATTTATTTGTTTGCTAATATTCTGTTTTATTTTGCCTCTAAATAAAAAATAAAAACAAGTATCAATTCAAACTATCAGGAACTGAGCTTGAGAGTTAAATGTTTTAGAGATTTGGTCTTAGAGGAGGTTCATGTTCTTTCTGAGTTTTAACCCCACAAGCCCTCTATCAGAGGCTTATGTTGAAGATCTGAAAAAAAAATCCTTTGTTGCTTCCAGCAGGGCAAGGGGGGGAAAAGTGATTTTTTTTTGAAATATTCTCAAAGTTCTCTGTTCTTTGTAAGAAGGTCTGACCTCAAGGGAAACTATTGAACTATTGTACCAGAACCTAACCTACTGAGATTTTATCAAAACAGGGAAGGAGTTACATACCCAACTCAGACTCACTAAAAGACAGACCAAATCATAGGACTACAGAGTGCTTCCACAAGCCCACAGTGTACCACCACATCCATAATGCTACTGTATCATAAAAGGGGATTGCAGCTAAGAGAACTGCAAGACTTAGATGCATTTTAGAGCCTCGTGGTATATCCAAAGAATATGAGGAGAGTAAAACAAGAGCATCGGAGGAAAGTTTAGCCTCCGACACTATAGCTTCAGCAAGCAGTAAACATAGCCTAACTTCTAGCCAGATAGCCATAAAACCTCATTTCCTTTTACTTGATACTTTATGCATGTCTTTCAACAAAAAATACAAGGCATACTGAAAGGAGAGAAAAAACAACAACAACACAGAGCAAGCATGAAAACTAGACTCAGATATGGCAGAAATTTTGGAATTATCAAACTGGGAATTTAAAATAACTATGTCTAGGACCCTAATGGGAAAAGTAATACATTAAATATAACACAGCAAAGGCTCTAACTCAGTAGTTCTCAACCTTGGCTGCACATTAGAATCACCTGGGAATCTTTTTAAAATCCTGATTTCTGGGCCTCATCCTCCTGAAATTCTATTTCTTTGTTACTAATGTTGTGGCCCCACCCCATAACAAAGAAACAGACTTTCCAGAGGATGCGGCCCAGAAGTCAGGATTTTAAAAAGATTCCCAGGTGATTCTAATGTGCAGTCAAGGTTGAGAACCACTGCTCTAACTGGAAAAGTAGATAACACACAAGAACAGATAGGTAATGTAAATGAATAAGTGAAAACTCTAAGCAAGAAACGAAACAAAGTGCAAGATTCAGAAACATAGTAACATAAATGAAGAATGCCTTTCATAGGTTCATCAGTGGACAAGACACAGTTGAGGAAATAACCAGTGAGTTTGAAGATATGCCATTATTAACTTCTAGAACTGAAATACAAAGAATAAAAAAAGAAAACCATGAAACAAGAACTGTGCAACAAATACAAAAAGTGTAGCATGTGCAATGTTAATCTCAGAAGAAGGAAAAAAAGGAGGAGGAGAAAGAGGAGGAGGAGGAGGAGGAGGAGGAGGAGGAGGAGGAGGAGGAGGAGGAGGAGGAGGAGGGGGAAAGAGATAAGAACAAAAGGTATAATTGAAGTAAAAGTAGCTGAGAATTTTCCAAAGCCAATGACAGACATCAAACCACAAATCTAGAATGCTCAGGGAACATTAAACAGGATAAATTGAAAAAAATTCAAAATCTAGGGATATCATACTTGAACTGCAGAAAATTAGTGACAAAGAGAATATCTTGAAAGAAGCCAGGAAGAGGGAAACAACAGGCCTATAGAAGAACAAGAGAAATTACATTAAAAGTCTCTTCAGAGACTTCTCTTCTTTGCAAGCAAGAAGAAAGTGGAACATAATATCTAAAGTATTGAAAGAAAGAAAAATCACACAAAACTAAAATTCCTTTCCAGAGAAATTATCTTTCAAATATGAGGGGCAATAAAGATATTCTCAAACAGAAATAGAGACAATTGCCACCAGTTAACCTGCCGAGTAAGAAACATTAAAGACAAAGAAAAGTTATTCAGAGAGAAGGAAAATGGATATAGGTCAGAAACTTTGATCTACACAAAGAAAGGAAGAGTTTAAAGAAGGAATAAGTAATGACAAAACAGAAATTTTTATTTTTCTTATTCATAATTAATTTAATAATTTATTCCAAATAATAGCAATAATACATTGGTGGTTATAGCTTGTGAATAAGTGAAATAAATGATAGTGATGTTATTGAGGAGGAAACTGGTCTTTCAAGGCCATAAAAACTGAACAATGCACTGCCCTGGCGGGGGGGGGGGGGGTGGAGGGGGGAAGGGGAGGCAGGGAAGGTCATTATCGCTGGCCCAAGGAAGATCACCTGATCTTCCTGGGAACCCCAACACCTGGGGGCCTTCCTGTAAGCCCACAAGGGGGCAGAACCATATCTGCAAGACAAAGACCCCGTAGATTATAAAAAGCAAAGCCTCTGTATGTTACTCACTCTCTGATTTGGAAAGTACTTCCAGGAGTCCACTAGTTACTAGTGTTAATAAATGGGTCCCTCCCTTTCTCTAGGAAGCGTGTTTGGTTTTTCTTTGCTCTTCTGTAACATTATAAGCAAGTGAATGGAAAAACTAGAAATACTCTGTTATAAAGTACTTGATTTACCTGTGAAGCTGTAGTGCTGTTAGAAAGTAGATTTATACTACTCATAACTATACATTTCAAACTTGAAGTTAACAACTAATTTTTTTAAAGAAGTATAATTGATATGCTGAGAGAGGAGAGAAAATTGAATCATATAAGATTCTCAATTAAAACTAAAGAAGATATGAAAAATAAAAGAGAAAAAAGATAATAATGACAACACAGAAAACAGTATATAATAGATGTAAATGAAACTATTAACAAGTTATTTAAATATAAATGGTCTAAATAAAACAACTGAAATACAGACACTCTCAGAGTAGGAAAAAATAAGACCCATGTATATGTTGCCTACAAAAAACCCTACATTAAATATAAAAACATTTATTAGCTGTAATGGGATAGAGAAAGTCATGAAAGGTTAACACTAATCAAAACAAAGCTGTAGTAGCTATATTTCTTTCAGGCAAAGTAGACTTCAGAGCAACAAAAATTATATGGAGCAGCATTACGTAATGATAAATGGTCAATTCTTCAAGAAGATATAATAATCTTTAAAGTCTATGCACCTCATAACAAAGTGTCAAAATATGTGAGGCAAAAACTGATAAAACTGCAAGGAGAAATAGATGGATGCACTAATTTTTTTTTGGAGATTTCAACACTCCCCTATCAGCAGTGGACAGATAGAGTAGGCAACAAGAGCAACAAAAATCAGTAAAGATGTAGTTGAAATTTTATTTTTGATGCAGTTGTTAATAGGATTGTTTCCATAGTTTCCCTTCCTGATAGTTTGTGTTGGTGTATAAAAAATGCAAGTGATTTCTGAATATTTATTTTGTATCCTGCTATGTTACTGAATTCATTTATCAGTTCTAGTAGTATTTTGGTGGAATCTTTTGGTTACTCTATATGCAATGTCATGTCATCTGCAAATAAAATACCTAGGAATGAATTTAACCAAGAATGTAAAAGACCTGTACTCGAAAAATTATAAAACACTGAAGAAAACAATTGAAGAAGATACAAATAATTGAAAGCATATGCTGTATTCATGGATAGGAAGAATTAACATCAATAAAATGTCCAGACAACCCAAAGCAATCTATAGATTCAACACAATTCCTATCAAGATACCAATGGCGCCGTAGCCGGTTTGGCTCAGTGGATAGAGCGTCGGCCTGCGGACTGAAGGGTCCCGGGTTCGATTCCGGTCAGGGGCATGTACCTTGGTTGTGGGCACATCCCCAGTGGGAGGTGTGCAGGAGGCAGCTGATCGATGTTTCTCTCTCATCGATGTTTTTGACTCTCTATCTCTCTCCCTTTCTCTCTGTAAAAAATCAATAAAATATATTTTAAAAAAAAGAAAAGAAAAAAAAGAGATACCACTGGCATGTTACACAGAGCTAGAAGAAATATTCCAAAAATTTATATGGAACCACAAAAGAGCCCAAATAGCCACAGCAATGTTGAGAAAAAACAAAGTTAGAGGAATTATGCTACCTACTACCAAACTGCACTACAAGGCCATTATAACCAAAATAGCATGGTACTGGCATAAAAACAGACATATAAATCAAGGGAACAGAACAGACAGCCCAGAAATAAATCCATGCCTTTCTGGCCAATAATATTTGACAAAGGAGGCAAGAACATACAATGGAGTAAAAACAGTCTGTTCAATAAATGGTGTCAGGAAAATTGCAAAGAAGCATGCAAAAAAAAAAAAAAAAGAAAGAAACGAAACCACCTTTTTACACCATGCACAAGAATAAACTCAAAATGGATTAGAGACTTAAATGTTAGACTTGAAACCATAAAAATCTTAGAAGAAAACATAAGCAGTAAAACCTTGGACATTTCTCATAGTAATATTTTTCCTGATATATCTCCATGGGCAAGCAAAACAAACAAAAAATGTAAACAAATGGGACTACATCAAACTAAAAAGTTTTTGCAAGGCAAAGGAAACTATCAACAAAATGGAAAGACAGCCCACTGAATGGAAGAATATATTTGCCAATACATTTAATAAGGGGTAGATATCCAAAATTTATAAAGAACTTATACAATTAAACATCAAAAAAAAAAAAAAAAAAAACTGAGGAAAGGGAGCTTGGAAGACCTGGTAGAAAAGGTGAAGGGATTAAGCAAAAACAAACAAGCAAGCATACTCATAGACACAGACAACAATATGGTGATTATCAGAGGGAAAGTTGGGTGGGTGGGTAGAGGTAGAAGTGGGCAAAGGGGGGGATAAATGGTGATGGGACAGTAGACCTGAGGTAGTAACACACAATACAATATACAGATGATATATTATAGAATTGTACACCTGAATTCTATACAATTTTATTAACCAATGTCATCCCAATAAATTTAATTTAAAAAAAAGATGTAGTTGAACTAAATGGGACCACATATCACCTAGATCTAAGTGATGTTTATAAAATACTTCATCAAACAACAAACAAATACACATTCTTCTTATGCTCACATGGAATATTCACCAAGATAAATGAGATTCTGGGCCACAAAACTCATCTTGACAAATTAAAAAATGTAGACATCTACAAAGTATGCTTGCAGACCACAGTGGAATTAAACAACAACAACAACAACAACAAAAAACAAATAACAGAGAATATCTGGAAAATTTCAACATATTCATGTATTATTGAAAAGTCTCAAAAATCTCCAAATATCTAATAAAAGAACTATATCCATATGCAAGAAAAATAAAAAGTAGGCTAAAGTTTAAATAGATGTCTCATCAAAGAAAGATACACAGATGGAAAATAAGCATAGAAGAAGATGCTCAATATCATGTATCATTTAAAAATTGCTAATTAAAATAACAATGATATACCATTATCCACCTACTAGAATTGCCCAAATCCAAAATACTGGCAACACTGAATGTTGGTGAAGATGTGGATCAACTTTTGCATGGGAATGCAAAGTGGTGCAGTCACTTTGGAAGAAAGTTCAACAGTTTCTTTAAAGGCTATGAACCAGGAGGTCACGGGTTGATTCCCAGCCAGGGTACATGCCTGGGTTGCAGGCTCGATCTCCAGTAGGGGGCATGCAGGAAGCAGCCAGTCAATGATTCTCTCTCATCATTGATATTTCTATCTCTCTCTCTCTCCTTCCTCTCTGAATTCAATGAAAATATATTTTCAAAAAAGGCTAGACATATTCTGAGCATATGACACAGCAATTATGTTCCTAGATATTTAACCAAATGTATTAAAAACCAATGTGCATACAGAAATCTGCACATGAATATATATAGCAGCTTTATTCTCAATGACCTCAAATTGGAAGCAACCAAGATGTCCTTCAGTTGGTTACTAGATAAACAAACAGTGATGTGTCCATCATAAAGTAAAATATTATTTAGTGGTAAAAATGAATTATCAAGTCACAAAAGAACATGGAAAAAACTTCAATGCCTATTGCTAAGTGAGCAAAATAGCTTTTGTATGTCCAGCTATATGACATTCCGTAAAAGGTAGAACTGTAGGGATTATAAAAAAATCAATTTTTAAGGGTTTGGTGAGGGGAATATGTGAAGCACATAATGTTTTTCAGGCAATGAAACTATTTTGTACTGGAATGGTGGGTACATGACTTCATGAATTTGGCAAAATATGTAGATTAATATAACACAAAGAAGGTACTCTAGTGTAAACAATGGACGATGGACTTTAGTTAAAACCAATGTATCAATATTGGTTCATTAATTGTACCAAATATGCCACACTGCTGCAGTGTGTTAATAATAAGGAAGACTGGGGGAGTGGTGGTAGGAAGAATCATTGGAAAGAGTATAGGAACTCTCTGTATTTTATGTTCAATTTTTCTAGAAACTTAAATTGTTCTTAAAATAAATTATATAAAAATTAAAAAATGTAAGCTAAAAATGTTAGGAACTACATTATATGTATAAAAAGTTAAGGAAGAATAATATGAAATAGAAGCCATGTAAAACCTCTGCGTATGTGCTGTGCCCTTTCTGTGATATTTACCTCATTAGGTTTTGTGCTTTTTCTTTCCCAAAGACTCTCTCCTCGTTAAATAAAAGGTCAAGTAGAATTCAGTCCATATTTATTATTCTTTCAAAAATTCTCTACTGGGAAAGATTTTATTAACCCATTCTTTGCAGGTGCCCTTCTAGGAGGCCATCCTTTGCCTAGCAGTCTCTCACCTGCTCTGCCTGGCCTAGGCTGAGACAGGAAGAATTTACAGAGCTGGCATTGCTTGACTCCTCTCTCTACACGATGCTCTAATAAAGAAATTTAACTCAAACTGGGTAAAGATTAAAAAATCATGCTACAGAACATTCTTAGACCCCTTCAGCACCAGCCAACAATCTTTTTACTACAACATCCACAGTGAGGATGGTAGATTCAATTTCGTCTGCTTATATTTAAAAGGTCATATTAAATAGACTCTTCATTCGCACACACACAAAAATGTAGTTAGGATTAGCCAATTAATAGTGTTCAAGGAGTTATTTAAATAAGCCATTAAGTTTTTAACAACAAATGTAATCATAGAAAATTTTCATTTGTATTACTTCCAAATTTTCTCTCCAAATACTAATAAAAATGTGACAATGAAAAACATGCAAACTCAGGATTATTTGAAGGCCAGAAGGCTTACTGAAGGGCACTGGTTGGCTTTGTAGGGAAACAGTTTTCTAGACCTCTGCAAAGCCACTGATGAGACCTGGGACCTTGTAAAGGTCAAGTAGCGTTTGAGGGCTTCAGCCTCCTCGGGGTCTCGACTCTGCCATGAGGATGGTGAGTCCCACTAACCAGGATCGCTGCCAGCTCTGCTCTTCTTTTAATGCCAACATTCCACACAATACGCTGGCATAAACATATTTAAAAAATGTTTAAATGCATGTAATTATTTCACCCAAATAAGTACATACTCATAAAAAGTAATATATTGCATTCAATGTTTATCAGAGACGTGAAATGCATTTATGTTGAAATGAATAAACTTAAACAACCAATGTTCTAAAATGATCTACCTCAAAACATGCACATTAGTTGTCTCATTAGCATCAAATCATTAGATCTTCCTTTTGATGAACTGCGCAGTTTGATGGCCAGCAAAGAAATGGACCCGTTTTAAGGTATTCAACCCAAATAATTAAAGACAGAATAGTCATATTTGACAGAAACACAAACTATCAACCATGTCAAACATACTGCAGTGATCCATGCTCAAGATTTCCTATAATATAGATCTGAACCAAGGCAGGGTCAATAACTCCAGTAATTTGTTCCATATCAATGTTATCCAGACATGGTTGACCCCATATCTTAACAATTCCTATAATGTTATCTGAACCAAGGCAGGGTCAATAACTTCAGTAATTTGTTCCATATCAATATTATCCAGACATGGTTGACCCCATATCTTAACAATTCCTATGTGCAGAACTTGTACCGCATTCACTGAATCAAAATCTGCCAGGGCCATATATCTGTCATTCAAAGACTCCCAGGTAGTTCTCTTGTACACTGAAGTTTATAATTCATGGCACACATGCTCTGGTAGGTACCTAGTGAAATACCAATACACATAGCTTTCTCTGTTCATGATGCCTATGTAATCTGTGCTGTTTCACTTTCCTTTTTATCATGTCTAGAAAATTACTTCTTTATTAATGTCCCATCTAAATAGGATATTTCATTTTAATCTCATCAGTGCAAGAACTGATTTTAATCTCATCAGTGCAAGAAGAAGAGGAAATGTATTTTAATATAACTTACATACTTTATAGTATAAATGTTTTCAACAGAGGAATAATAATAATAGCAAACATTTATATAATATTTATAATGTGCAGGCTGCTGTTCTAAGTGTTTTAAGAATATTAACTCTACAACAAACAGTCCAACTAAATAGGTAATATTATTGGTCTCATTTTATGAATGAGAAAAAGAAACCTAGAGAAGCTAACTAATCTACCCATGTCACACTTCTAGGTAAGGTAAGTATTTGAGTTGGGATTTGAACTCAGGGTATTGCACTCTTAATCCATACTTTATACAGTTAATTTCATTAGTTTCCTTATTTTAGAATGTTTTTGGGCAGGTTCTTTAGCAGATCTCTAGTACAGGTTTACATTAGGACGTGATAGTGTGTTCCCTGGTTTTGGATAGCCCTTGATTCAATCTCTGGTTCAGCAGGTGAAAGAGGGATTTGTGGACAGGCACCAAGATGCATCTTCTTGTGGCAGTTCACTGCCACTAGTACAGCATGCTGTTCATTAGTCAACATGCAGCCTGGTGTAAGAGTCTGGCAGAGCCTGAAAGGATGCAGGTTGGCCAGGGTCTCACATTGCCTTTGTGTGTCTGCTTATTGCTTTGTGAGTGCTGTCTTAATGGACCAGGGAATAAATCTGAGGAATGTGCCAACATTGCTTGGCTCTTATTTCAGACACCTGTCAACACTTGGCAGAGGCTCAGAGAGTGCAGCCACTAAGTGACTGCAGGGTCCTGTGTACTTACCAAAAGGAAATCATAAAGGCAGAAAGAGGAATGGTAATTGGAGAATGGTGCTTTAAAATTATACCATTTACAACATATTTTAAAACAAAGTCATTCTGTATCTACTAGATAAACCTAGAGGTTACTATTGCCTCCTAACTTTCCTATATTGCCTCTTCTCACTAGTATATCTATTCATATTAGTTTTATAAATATGCTGACAGACTGATATATTGGTTAACCATAACTGTGTTACAATTTTTTATTAACAATGTTATTTATTTTATGTTCTCATGCATATTGACAAGTTTTTTCAAAAAACTTATTTATTTATTTTTTATTTTATGTTTTTATTATTATGACTAGAGGCCCGGTACATGGGTGGGGTCCCTCTGGGTGGCCTGTAGGGATGGAGCTGAAACCCACAGTCCAACGCCGCCTACAGCTCCTACCTGCCACTCCCACTCATCCTGGCCCCACTGTGCCTGCCGTGGGCTTGCACCCAATCAGTCCTGATCAGGAGAGGCTCTTGCTGCTGCAGCAGTGCTCACCAGCCATGAGCCCTGCGTCTGGCACCCTTCTGAGGGGAGTGGCCCATGCGATTGGGCTGAAACTGGCTCTCTGACATTCCATGAGGGGTCCCAGATTGTGAGAGGGTGCAGGCCAGGCTGAGGGACCCCACCAGTGCACAATAGGGCCAGGGAGGGACCACAGGATGGTTCCAGGGCATGTCTGCCCACCTCTCTCTATCCCGATTGGCTGGACCCCAGCAGCAAGCTAATCTACCGGTGGTCAGTGCACATCATAGCGAGCAGTTGAGCAGCCTTAACATATCATTAGCATATTATGCTTTGATTGGTTTCTCGGTTGTTCTGCCATTCAGTCTATTTGCATATTACCCCATTATTATATAGGATGCTGAAAAACATATACAATTTTCCATCTTTTTTCCCCATTATAGTTCACATTCAATATTATTCTGTATTAGTTTCAGGTGCACAACATAGTGGTTAGACAATCATATACTTTACAGAATGGTCTCCCTAATATTTCAAGTACCGCACTAGGAAAGAAGAACAAAGTAGGTGGGATCTCACTACCATATATCAAGCTATACTACAAAACCACTGTTCTCAAAACTGCCTGATATGGCACAAGAACAGACATATAGACCAATGGAACAGAACAGAGAACCCAGAAATTGACCCACGCCAGTATGCTCAATTAATATTTGACAAAGAAGCAAGAGCATATGATGGAGTCTAGACAGTGTCTTCAATAAATGGTGTTGCAAAAATTGGACAGAAACAGACATGCTTTTATTTCAAATACATGAATAGAATCTTATAAAAATTTGAAGTGCTTTTTATGTTTTAGGGTGACCTTTCTACCTTGCTTCCCTCTTTCTTTCCTACTCAATAGTACATTATGCATGTCCCTCTGACCTTCCAGGAAAATGCTGATTCACTATTTTGGTGGCTCCATAATACTTTATGGTATTGTGGTACCACTTATACTTTTGGTAGTGTTTCATATTTTTCTGAAAATTGTTACTATACCAATACAACAAAAATATTTTGACAACTTAAAACTGTGGTTCTAACCAGGAGAGACTTTGTCCCCCAAAGGACGTTGAGCAATGTCCAGAGGTAGTTTAGGTTGCCACAATTGGAAGGGGTGGGTGTAGGCCAAGGATTCTCTAAATATCCCATAATGCACAGGACAGACTACCACCACAGACAATGAACTGGCCAGAATGTCCATCATGCCAAGATTGCAAAACTCTAAGTTAAAGGATATATGTATTTTGCCTTGGTAGGCTTGGCTCAGTGGTTAGAGTGTCAAGGGTCCAGGTTCTATTCCAGTCAAGGGCATGCCCAGATAGGAGTTGCCAGATAGGCAACCAATCAATGTGCCTCTCTCTTGGTCTCTTTCCCACTTCCATCTCCCTTCCATTCTCTCTGGAAATCAATGGGAAAAATATCCTTTGGTGAGGATTGAAAAAAAATCTATATTTTTCATATTTAGAGCTATCTTTAGAATGTTTTCCTAATATAACACTTCACAATTCTTCTAAAAAATTAAAGAGTACTCCTTTTGTTACCTGTTTCAAAACTCCAACCTCAATCGAGGTAA
This sequence comes from Myotis myotis, assembly GCF_014108235.1. NCBI lineage: Eukaryota > Metazoa > Chordata > Mammalia > Chiroptera > Vespertilionidae > Myotis > Myotis myotis. The sequence goes on along the minus strand of NW_023416335.1, from coordinate 63,008,011 downwards.
TAGTTTTTTAAGTTGTTTGCCGGTTGGATGGGTGTGAATGAGACACCTTGTTGTTATCATAAACTGTTAGTGAATTTGATCATCATTTTAATTTGTCTATTATTATTATACTAAAGGCCCACTGCATGAAGAGATTTGTGCAATAGGCCTTTCTTCCCCTGGCTGCCTGCACTGGTTTTCCTCTGGCACCCGGGATTCAGGCCTTCACTCCGGCCACAGTGGAGAAGCCAAGCCTCGAGGCTTCTCCTCTCCGACTGCAGCAGAGAAGCCAAGCCTCTTCAGTCTTCAGTCTTCAGTCATCTTCAGTCTTCGCTTGGACTAAGCCTTCAGTCTTTGCTCCACACCTGCATATGCAAATTAACTGCCATCTTTGTTGTGTTAATTTGCATACTCATCCTGATTGGCTGGTAGGTGTAGCAGGGTGACACCAATTTGCATGTTTCTCTTTTATTAGTGTAGATATCTATATATAACATTCCTTCCAGTTATCAGCATTTTAAATGAATTTAAAAGATAATTATTTTCAGTTGCTTTTTGGTGAGATATTTTTTGATTATTAAAATATTTGATATTTCATTTAGTTAATTATGTCTATCGTCTGATTTCCAGATTTTGCCTTAATTAATACTATATTGCTCACTCATAGATATTTTTCTTTTGACAAATATATAGCAGTGTAATTCATACTGCAATATAAAATATAAAACATTTCTATTAACCAAAGTAGTTATTTGACAAATAATTTTTCCCACTCTCTGGCTTTTCTATTCATTTCTTAATAGTGTATTTTCATTAGCAGATATATTGTTTTTATGATCTCTAATTTATTACTTTTCTTCTTTCATGTTCAGTGCTTTTTAATCCCTATCTAAAAAATCTGCCTGCATTAATGTCATAAAAATATTTTACTACATTTTTATTTGGAAGATTTATGGTTCTAGCTTTTACATTTAGGTCTGTGATATATGTAAAATTAGTTATTGGGTATGGATTATGGTAGAAGTTCAGTATCGGTTTTCTCTGTACAAATTTTTTGTTGTTCTTAAGTACAGTTTGTTTTTTTAAAAAAATTTTCTTTCCTCATTGAATTGACTTGGAAACTTGATTAAGTATTGATTGACTGTGAATGTGTGATAGTCTATTTTAGGAATCTCTATTCTACTCTATCGATCTTTTATCTCTATTTTTTACACTAACACTATACTGTCCTGATAACAATAGTGTTATGCTAAGCCTTGAAATCAAGAAGTGTAGTTCTTGAAACCATTCATCTTCTTCAAAAAAAATATGGTGATTCTAGATTCTTTACATATCCACACAGATTTTAAAATCAGTAGTCAATTTTATCAATAAAACTATCTGGGGTTCTGATGCCAATTGCATTAAATCTATAGTTGTTTTAATAAAAACCTACTAACTACAGAAAGTCTTACAATCTATAAAAAGGGGATATCTCTCCATTTGTTTAGATCTTATTGAACTTCTATCAACACTTTTCTTATGTTTCATTGTGGATGACTTACACAGTTTTCATCAGATTTATAACTAGGTAGTTGATGATATTTGATGCCATTGTAAATTGTTTTGTTTTTAAAATTCACTTTCAGCTTGCTGGTTACTATTATGTAGAAATAGAAATGCTTTTTTAAAAAATATATTTTATTGATTTTTTACAGAGAGGAAGGGAGAGAGATAGAGAGCCAGAAACATTGATGAGAGAGAAACATCGATCAGCTGCCTCCTGCACATCTCCCACCGGGGATGTGCCCACAACCCAGGTACATGCCCTTGACTGGAATCGAACCTGGGACCCTTCAGTCCACAGGACAATGCTCTATCTACTGAGCCAAACCGGTTTCAGCTAGAAATGCTTTTTAAATTGATTTGGTTTCAACATGATGTTGTTAAATTGATAAATGTTCAACCAATTTAAAAGGTTGTTGTGTAGTTTTACTATTATCCTTAAAAATGTATCATCCTTATGTTCTTCTAATTCAATCACTGCATTTAGGAACTTGCTTTTTCAGAAATATTGCAAAGTACATATCAGGAAAAAATAATAATTATTTCTGTAAAAATTCTGGACATTTTGCAAAAATCACACAAAGTATCCTTTAAAATGCACCTCTGAGCCAACAAGAATGTAAGGGAGGTTTAGGTTAACCAATTTGTCCCAGTTTACTCAATGATTTCCCAGATTTAAAACTGAAAGTCCCAAACCCTGGGCACTACTTTCATTCTGGGTAACTGGTAACTGGCACAGTTGGTACATTAATTTTTATTGCTAAATAACCCCTCACCACAAATTTAACAACTTAAAACTATAAACACATTTATTATGTCTCCATTTGCTTAGGTAAAGATTAAAGACTCCAATAGTACAATCCAGATGTTATCTGGGCTGCTTTTTCATCTGGATGTTCAACTGGAGAAGAATCTGCTTCCAAACTTACTCTTGGCTCAATTAATTTCCTTGCTGAGAGAGTCTGTCAGCAGATCCATGCCATGTGGCTCTCTCTATAGGTCCTCGCACAACATGGCATCTCACTTCCTCTAAGTTTGCAGGGAGAGAGTCTATTTCCATTTATGCAGAAAGCTGTAGTTATAGCTATATCTGTACCTATATCTATCATCCTATTTCCTTTGCAATATAATTAAAATTAATCATGAGAGTTATCACCTTTACTATATTCTGTTAGTTAGAAGCACGTTACATACCTCATTCACACTCAAGTAAAGGATGTGGACATGACAGACACATTCTAAGATCTACCTATGATAGTCCACCCTCTAACCCCCAAAGATGCACATCCCTCCCACATGCAAAATACACCTACTCCTCTCCCAAGTTTCCTGAGTCTCATCCTGTTATGCTGAGGGCTAAAAGTCCCCAAATCCTATCATTTAAATCAGGTCAAGGTATGGATGACTCCTGTGTGTGGTTTCATAAAATAGCTACTACTATAATATGTCTCTTCATCTGTGGATCCATATAAATATAGACAAGTATGTGTATTAAATGTTCCCTATCCTATATAATAAAAGCCCAGTGACTGAAATGGCAGAATGATGAGAGCAACCAGAGACCAGAATGACCGTGGCCTTTGGCCTAGCTGGCTCTGCCCCCCAGTGGGGGCCCCCACCCCAATCCAGGGCCCCCATCAGGACAGGCTGGCCAGCCCCAAACCATGCACTGAACCTCTATTCTATATAATAAAAGGGTAGTATGCAAATTGACCCTAATGGTGGAATGACCAGAATGACCACTCAACCAGTCGCTATAAGGCACACTGACCACCTCTCGGTTCCTTCCCCCAGCCAGCAGGCTCCAATTGCCCGCTGGTGAATGGGGAACCAGGGGTGGGTGGTGGAGGATGCTGGTGGCGCCAGGCCAAGGCCCCTGACCTGCTGGTCGCCCCACACACAGAAGGTGACCCACAGCAGGGGCAGGGCCGGCAAGTGGGTGGGAATGGTTGACCTCTTAGTCCCTTCCCCCAGCCTCAGACTCCAATCACCAGATGTTGAACAAGGAATTGGGGGGGGGGTGGCAGTGGGGGGCAGGGCCAGCTGTGGGCAGCTGGGGAAGATGACTATGATCACAGGCTATGCCTAGAGACCATACCCATGTACAAATTTCATGCGCCGGGCCTCTAGTATAATATAGTAGGACAAGCATAAGATAACAGGTATATATATATATATATATATATATATATATATATATATATATATATATATATATACACATATATTCCCACTCAAGAAGGGATAAAATATAAAATAAAAAAGAGTCACTGGGCCCAGTAGTACAGTAATCTTTCTCCTATATCCTAGTTACCTAGCTGCCTGCCTGCTGGTTTTCCCTGAATTTTATGGCTAGAACAGTTTCTTGACATCTTAACAAAGCTCACATTCTTATGTTAATTCCTGATGCTCTCCTTAAGTACTTAGGTGACAGTGGTTTTGTTGTTGTTGTCAGTAGTTTTGTTTTAGTCATTGTTTAGTTTTTTGTTGATTTTAATGTATTACTAGAAGCTCTTCAGAAAAAGTAGTTCAGAAAATCTAGCTCAGAAAATATTGGTAAGAGAAATAAGATTCAAATCATGTTGGTGAACTTCTTAACCAACTTGTCCAATTTGACTTTGATCTCATTGGCTCAAAGAAATAAAATAAAAACCTCCATAAGCTCATTAAAATGGCTTGACCTTATGAAATAAAATATAAATTTTTCACATTAAATTTACCTTTTTTATTTTTCCTAAAATATTATATACATTAAATGTAAAATAATATATAGATTGACATATATGAGTCTGCATAAAAACATATGATGATAGGTATCTTCAAATATAAGTAAATACATTTGCATTTCATTGATTCTTCATAAAATAATAAAAATATAAAATAAGATAGTAAACATATAATAGACAATATTAAATATTATAAAAAGATATATAAATTACATATACATATAATATAGGTGCATAAGTATCAATTAACATGCTATACTAAGTTACACAGATAAATTTAACTTTCACAGATTCAACTTACGATTTTCCAAAACATAATTCTGGGGTTTTGAAAAAAATTATGAATATTATTAAAGAGAACATGTTCTTGCCTCATTATTCTAAATGATGGATTAAACAGTAGCAAAGGAATGTTAAACATACCCTGCTATTAGGGTCACTGAAGGAGGAACGCACGAGGCCAAAAGGGGTGAAGAATTATAAATTTATTGTTACATCTGCTGGCAGAAGGGCTGATGTCAAAACGACATCAGTGGATCAGAGTAGGGGGATCAGGATATTTATGCCTCTTGTAAGGGTCAGAGTAACTGGTGGAAGCAGGTGCAGATGAGGGCCAGGTGTAGGCGGTCACTGAAAACTGGGTGAGGCGGTTTAGTAGAAACTGAAGGCTGCTAATCATGAGATCTACAATGAGAATAACAGGAAAATTGCCAGGAGGGGCAAGAGCCCCCAGCACAGCATAATGGAGCTTTCAGGGAGGGCGAGAGCCCCAAGCAGAGCATAATGGAGTGCAAGAATGTGCCTATCACCTGTCAGATAGTGGCTTTTCTTATAGCCAAGGCAGTACTCTAGGTTTGTGGGAGGATGAGAGAGAAATAACCAATACTACCATACTGGACATGTATTGCATTATATTAAAGAAACAAATACTAGTTCTAATTCTTTGGTTAACTCTGCTCATCAGCTCCATCTATATCTCTATTTGGATTTCTATGGGAAATTAATTGTGATACCTAACTAACTACCTTATTGAAGACTTTCAGGAACTAATTCTATTTATATGTTGGAGTTTTCACTAAAAGAACATAATTATTACCCTCAGGAAACAACAATGTAGCTGAATGGGTAAGACACTTAACATAGTAAGAAACAATAAAGTCGGAATGTGACCAGAGCCAAATTAGTGATTTTCACTGTGAGTGTTCCTGTAGTTTGGAAGAGTAACAGTACTCCAGAGGAAGAACAAGCTTCACAGAAGTGAGATTGAATGCTCTTTAAAGATGCGTAAGAACACTGGGAAGAAGACATTCCTGCAAAACGACAGAGGTGCGCATATGGAAATCTATAAGCTCCTCTGAAACTTAACACTAAAATTATTATATTAAATATTTATTGATAAAACAGTAAAGGTGAAGTTAAGGGATTTATTTTGGCAAGTTTGAAGCATACAATTTAAAGACAGCTATAATTATTTTCCCACACTGATGTAGACTCCAGAATCCAGGACGATCTCTGAGCAGGTGAAGGAAAGAAGTTTTAAAACTTTCTATTTTTTAAATTCTGGTCAAGATGGTGGCATAGGTAAACACATTACTTGCATCATCCCTTAAATACATAAAAATGACAACTAAGCTACAGAATAACCATTCAGAGCTGCCTGAAATCTAACTGAATGGAAGTCCTACAACTAAGGATTTAAAAAAGAAACTACAGTGGGGCCTTGACTTACGAGTTTAATTCGTTCCGTGACGGAGCTCGTGACTCAAATTATTCGTATGTCAAATCAATTTTCACCATTACAATGAATTGAAATGCCATTAATCCATTCCAGACACCCAAAAAACACCGCAATTGTTTTGTTAAACCTTTTTAAATAAGAAAAATGTATTTAAAAATAACGAATATTGTATAAAAACACAATACTGAACAATAGAATGTAGTGCAATAAACTTGTTTTGTTAAGTTTAATGTACAGCATTTACCTTGGAGATCAAACAACTTAAAGATGCTGATGGAGTTGGAGGAGAAAGGCTGAACTGAATAACTGAATAACTGAATCTTATTTGCTGATTTTTGCCCTTTTCGCCACACTTTCATCACTTTCATCCACAGGAGTTTTTGATAAAAACCTGTCCAACGAGATCTGTTTCATCCTCCCTTTCAGAATATTTCTGAAATGAGTTAGGCAAGTGTCATTAAATAGCTCCATCGCACGCCCAGTTGCAATTTTTTCTGGGTGTTTCTTTGGAATAAAGTCTGAAAATTTCTCCCACATTCCCAACATTTCCTTTATCTCACTTATAGAGATAACCACCTCCTCTTCCTCCGTGCCATCTATTTCCTGCAAAACTCCATGTGCTGCTGCGTCTGTAGCTCCTTTAGCTCCTGCGCTGTCAGTTCCTCGGAGTGCTCCTCGATGAGCTCGTTGATGTCACCTTCCTTTACATCCGCGCTCGCTGCCTCACCATGTCTGACAACGGATTGAATGCCTGTCCTCTTTTTAAAATTTTTGAACCAGCCCTGACTGGCTTTAAACAGCTCGCCCGATGCCTCGTCCATTGAAGTGCCTGGGCTCTGCTGCAGCAAATCAGCGTGAATAGCTCCTGCCTTCTCGCAGGTTATAGCCTTCATCATGGTATCTCCTGCGAGCTGCTTCTCCGTTAACCACACCATTAGCAGCTTCTCCATATTTTCATGGATAGATGTCTGCTGTTTAGAAATTATTTTAACGCCCTTGGCTGGAGTTGTAACCAGTATCGACTCCTTCTGCTTCAGTATGGTGCAGATCGTAGAAGTGCTATGCTCTTACTGCTTCGCCAAGTCGATTACATGCACACCTTGGTCATGTTTTTCGATAATTTCTTTCTTTAATTCAATGCACATCATCCGCTTCTTCTTCTCAGCCCTGTCCTTCGCATTTACTTTCTTCAGATCCATGGTTGAAAAAACTAAGTTTTGCAAAATAACTGCAAGCACAAATGCGAGCACAACACTGATGCTTCAACTAAGAGCTATGCTAACCGCTTAAAGTGAACGAGTGAGACACGTGATGCTGGGTTGATGTTGTCGTGTTCACTGTGACATTCGTGGCGCCAACTAGTGGTGGGGTATCTGAAGCTGGCTCGTAACCCGAATGTTAGCTCGCAACTCAAAGCAAAAACTCGGCCGAGAGACGGCTCATATCTCAAAAAACTCCTTAGTCAGGACACTCGTAAGTCAAGGCCCCACTGTATATCTAGACTGGTAGGAGGGGTGGAGACATGGGATGGGTTAGTCCCACACCAACTTGTTGCAGGTAAGAATTGGGAGGGATATTTCCCAACTCCCCTGTGATGGTCCCCACTGAGGAGCAAGGGGTTACAGCCTCACACAAGGATAACCCCCAGCCCAGGATTCCAGTGCCAGAAAGAGAACTATCCATTATTTCTGGCTATGAAAACCAGTGGGGATTGTGACTGAGTGAGATAAAGAGCTAATGGAGACCCAGGCAGTTCCTCTTAAAGGGACCACACATGGACTTACTGGGACTCACTCACTCTGAGTTCCAGCACTGCGGCAGCAGTTTGAAAGGCACCAGAGAGATATGGGGAGGAACTAAATTTTCTGAAATCAGGGAAAGAGGTTGGAAGATAGCTTCCTATCAGAAAAAAGTGCTGGCAGAGGCCATTGTTCTTCTTCTGAGCCACCCATTCTCCATAGAGCCCAGCAGGCAGGCAGGCATATCTGAGTCACACTATTTGTCCTGCCCTGGTGATTCCTGAGACCATGCTTTACCCAAATTTAGGGTCTACCCAAGCTGTTTCTAATGATTTTTTTTAAAAATAAATAGCCTGTTTTGGCTCACACTTCAGATTTTCCTATAATCTCTCAAACAAGAAGCATCTTTTTGTACCTCTCACTAAGTGGTCCCAGGCCTGATACTAGAAGCAGCCAAACTTAGTTCATAGCTTGGCCTCACCTGGGCACCTTCAAGCCCAACACAATTAAAAGCCATCAGTAGATCATATTGTAGCTCATGTTGGGTGGCATTAGGCAGAACACATATACGGGTTCACCTTGGCCTGCAACTTCTGGGAGGCCCCAGAGCCAGCATCTCTGGTGGATAGCTTCAGACCATGTCAAAACATCACCCAACCACCTGCATTAGCAACACACTAAAGTGATGGAAGTAAGTCCTACTCTGTAAGGTGGACCCCTGAACAGCTGATCTCCATGGTGGTCAGTTGCCACAGCCAGACCTTGTAGCCAATTGTCCTGGGGGTAAATCCCTCTCATTGATATGTCAATGGTAATCAAGGCTCAACTACAGCAGGAGCATGTACACAGTCCACACAGGATGGAGATGGGAACTTGAAGTGCTCAGCTTGGATAATCAGGGTGGCTATGCCACTGGACCATACAGAACATCCACTACATTAAGCTACTCTATGAAGCCCAATAGACATAGCAGCTCTACCTAACTCATAGAAACAAACACAGGGAAGCTGCTAAAATAATGAGACAAAGAACATTTTCCAAATGTAAAAAAAATGAAATGATATGTAGGCAAGCAATCTACTAGATTCAGAATTCAAAATAATGATTATAAGAAAGCTTAATAAACTTAATGACAACTTCAACAGCATAAAAAGAGAAAATGGAAGCCATAAAAAAGAACCAGTCAGAAATGAAGGATATACTAACTGAAATGAAGAACAATTTATAGGGAATCAACAGTAGGGTAGAGGATGCTGAGAGTCAAATCAGTGATTTGGGATACAAGGACGCAAAAAAACAAAACATAAACAACAACAACAACAACAATAAAACCATTCAGACCAGCAGAAAACAAACACTCATAAAAAAGAATAAAAAAAATTAAGATAGTGCAAGGAGACTCTGGGACAACTTCAGGCATACCAACAATCACATAATGGGGGTGCTGGAAGGAAAAGAGAGAATGAAATTGAAAATCTATTTTTAAAAAATGACAGAAAACCTTTTTAACCTTGTGAAGGAAATAGGCATACATATCCAGAAAGAATAGTGAGTCCCAAACAGATGAATTCAAAGAGGCTCATACCAAGACATATCATAATTCAAATTCAAAAAGTTGAAGATAAAGAGAAAATATTAAAAGAAAGAGAAAAGCAGTTACCTATAAGCAAGCTCCTGTAAGATTGTCAGCTGACTTCTCAACAGAAACTTTGCAGAGCAGAAGGGATTGACAAGAAACATTAAAAAAAAAAAAAAAAAAAAAGCAAGGGCCTACAATCAAGGTTACTCTACTCAGCAAAGCTATCATTTAGAATCAAATGACATAGAAAGAGCTTCCCAGAAGAAAAAGATAAAGGAGTTCATCATTACCAAATTAGTATTGCTAAAATGTTTAAAGATCTTTTTGAAGAAGAAAAAATAGATTAAAAAATATGAATAATAAATATACATCTATCAATGACTGAGTCTAAAAATTAAAACAAATGAAGAAGCAGAACAGAAACAGACTCATAGATACAGAGGACATTTTGATGGTTGCCAGATGGGAGGGGGGATGGAGGAAGGAGTAAGGATTAAAAGTACAAAGTGGTTGTTACAGAATACTTACGGGGATGTAAAGTACAGTATAGGGAATATACTCAATAATATTGTAATAACTATGTATAATATCAGATGGGTATGAGATTTATTAGGATGATCACTTAGTGATTTATGTAATGTCTAATCACTGGGGTATACACCTGAACGTAATATGATATTACATATCAACTTTCAATTTTAATTGAAAAATAAAAATTGATTAAAATAAAGAAAAACAAAATTTTTATTTTTTTTCTATTTTCTCCTATCTCAGTTCTGCACCATACAGAGTAATACAAGGCAATCACATAACTGCATCTTAAGCAACCCCAGCAGAGTAATGAAAGACACTCAAGTCAAATAGATCAAACATCAAGGTTAAGGTAAAAATTTAAACAATTGACTGTGGCCTGGACCACCTTCTGTTAAATTTAGTAAAGTATAGCTATAGAAATAAAAAAAATATATTATGACTAAAATTTGATATAATATCATGAACTTTTAGGGCAATGGTATCATTCTAAATTAAATCTTTAAAAGCCCTCATTTAACAGAACAGAAAATATAGAACAGTGAGAGTAAATTTACCTTAAATAAATAGCTTGTGAATGATTAAGACAAATTTGAAAGCCAGGTTTTTTCATTTATTTTCAATTAGGTCCTAGAAGATTAATACTTGCCATAATTCATAAATAATTCAGAATCTATAAGAGCTACTCACGTAACTAGATTCTAACTGGTCAACAGTACTATTAACAAGTGTAGAAAACCTACTTAGAACCAGAACATTAGATATACAATAAGTTCAGTAGTCTTGCCAATAGTACTTTTTTTTTTAATAGAAATACACATTGCTCAGATAGCAAATGAATTTCAGAGAAATAGGTTTATTCTTAAATAAAATAAGTTGTGACTGGAGCCCTTTTCTTTTGTGAACCAAAATTTAAATGGTGATCAGTAATTGGATATATAAAAAATCTTGTGTTAAAATGGAAAGCAAAATTTTGGAAAACTGAATCTCTCTCTCTCTCTCTCTCGCTCTCTCTCTCTCTCTCTCTCTATATATATATATATATATATATATACATATCAGTACAATGAAGTGAATTAATTATGCAAATAATAATAATAATAATAATAATAATAAAACCTTGACAGTATTTGCTTAGGAAGTTTTCAATATTCACTATTTTTGGAAGTGTCAATGAAGTACTGAAGGGGTAGTCATAATAATCTGGTCGGTCATAATAATCTGGCCACTCAGTGTATATATACCTATGTGAATAAATGTTTTATAATCTTATTTTACCAAGTATTGGACTTTGTGATATAGCTGGGCCTGTTTTCTCATTTGAAAAATGAAATAACAATATTATCTATCCCATAGATATTAGTTGCAGATGAAATAACATGATTTATGGTAAAGGCTCAGTGTAGTGTCTGGTACATGGAAAGCATTTAACAAAAGATAGCTCATTTTCTTAAAGACCATATGTGATTTAGCTATAATTTGGGGTAGTATCTCATTGTAATAGGAAATGTGAGAAAGAACATATACTCTGCTGCCAATTCAAAATTTAAAAAATACAAAAAGTTGAAAATGTAGGTAGTGTGGTTTCTTCTACCACTAGTTGAAAAAATTAAATTTAATACAATTTTTCTATAACTGAAAACCAAATATATTTGTATTTATTTTCGAAAAGGTAAGAATAGGAAATAATCTCAAGTATTCTGATTCACATGAAGACTAATGTTTAATAATCTTTTAAAAATTAAAGAGTGTAATTTTGCAATTAAAGACTAATAGAGCCACATGTTTAGGTAATATTTCCTTAAACATTTTAGAGAAATTTAATTTTAGAGAAAAAGAAATATGACACAGGACCTAAGTTATCAGTGGTATATATTCATTAACATGTGTTCTATAATCCTATAGGTCACACCAGTCCTGAATTAATTTTTTATTGGCAAACTGAGCTCTATACTCTTTCTATGCCACTATAGCTTTCTTGCACTTACTTTGATTAAATTATTGGGGTGACAATGGTCCACAAAACCACACAGATTTCAAGTGCACAACTCAATGAAACATCATCTGCTTACTGCATGGTGTGCCTGTCGCCCAAAGCAGTTTCTTTCTGTCCCCATTTATCTCCCCTTTGCGCACTTCCATCTACCACTTGTTCTTTACTTTATGCTATTTTCAGTATTATGTCAATGCTTTAAACCACAGTCCTCTATTTGATCTGAGATTTTGCCATGTAAATTTTTAATGGACTGAGTGTCACCTTGAGATTTCATGTCTTCACAGGTTCCATTCATCTCATTCTTTTGTATCACTTTCCTTCAGTTCAGTATCTGAACTTCACACTAGTCTTTTCTTTTCTTTTTATCATCAGATCCCTTCTTTTCTTTCTCCTTGAACTTTCTACCTGATTTTCTGCCCCAGCTTTTTCTTCTGTGATTTTATGACTTTTTCTTGTGTTTTTTTTTTTTGTTGTTTTTTTTTGTTTTTGTTTTTTTTGATCCTCTTTAATCCTCACTGTAAGATCTACGCAGAGTCCATGTGCTGTTTTTTCATAAAATGATAATCTTTCCAGACTCGGCATTTCCTACTATGAAAAAGTCTCCATGCACTTATAAACTTTCATTTTGTTTTAATTGGGCATCAAAACTTCAATTGTTGAGCTTATAGATCTAAGCAATTTTCTGTCTTATTTTAACTGTTCAACTAATTTCATCATTCCCTGGGCTGCTTCTACTTTCCTTTCAGATCCTAATTCTTCAATCTGCTTCAGAAATGCATCAATTTGTCTGTTAGAACCTGATTTTTTATTTTATTTTATTTTATTTTTTGTATTGGACCAGCTCCTCTCAAAAGACTGCTGGTTTTGAGAGAAGCTCAAACAAATATGGCAGTGATGGCAAACCTTTTGAGCTCGGTGTGACAGCATTTTGAAAAACCCTAACTTAACTCTGGTGCCACATATAGACATTTTTTGATATTTGCAACCATAGTAAAACAAAGATTTATATTTTTGATATTTATTTTATATATTTAAATGCCATTTAACAAAGAAAAATCAACCAAAAAAATGAGCTCGCGTGTTACCTCTGACACGCGTGTCATAGGTTCGCCATCACTGAAATATGGCTTCATCTAATTCTACATGACACTTTCACAAGTAAGCTCTATAAATATTTTTTAAAATCTCTCACAGCCAAGTTTCATAAAATGAGAGTCTTAGACTATTTTTGTAGGTTGTCACCCATTACCTTTGTGAACACATTGCTTCTCTTTATCTTTGTTACTACTGTTTTCTTTGTTAATCTTACTTTTCTCTCTTTAGTTACAGATATTTGGCTGACTGTCTGACACATTTGCTTTTGCTCAGACTTCTAAGAAAGAGAAAATCAGTACCCTCAATTCTCTTTAATTTCCCTAGTTACTGCATTGGCTCTCTCAAACTCCAAAAGTTGCCACTCAAATATACGGCTTGATCACCAAATATTTATCCAAGCTATAGTAATTCAATTGAGTGAAGACTTTATCTAAATGACCTAAGTCCCTCTCTTCTCCATTGCACACTATAACTTCTGTTTCCAAAATACTTCCTTTTAATGTATAGCTACTCAAAATATGTGATGGTCGAAAGCCAATAAAATAATATATTTAAATCTGAATTATGGAGTTACAAGTTTTAGAATATAGTAGCCAATTCATTGTAACAGATGGAATAATAGATAAATTATCTTAATTCTTCATGTCCCCAAACTACATAGGATAAAATCAAGGAACCAAAGACTTTTACCTTCAGATAGATAAGGAATTGGGGGGGGGGGGGTAAAATCTAGCTATTCATAAGCACTGCAGGTATTTTTTTAAAGAAGCAGAAATATCCTTTTTTTCATCTTATTTCTCTTGATATCCTGAAACATCTGCCTCACTGAAAGAAAAATATATTCAGAAAAATGTTTTGACATAGAAAGTGTGTATGGGGGGGGCATTACTTAATTTGGTAGAACTTAAAGTAATTTTTTATTAACAAATTTAAGTTCATATTTGACATTAGTCTGCTTTTGACAAAGTATCTTATGGTTTTGTTTCTCATGGTATTTTGAAGCAATTATATCATAGGCAAAGAGCTTTACCACATATGGATTGGTCATCCTTGGGTGAAGGAAGGGGTGTCAAAGGCTGGAATATGATGGCTAAGGGGGAAAAAAAGCCATATGGCATTTAGAACTAAGTTCATATTGTGAACTGGCATATATATTTTATAAGGATTATATGTATATAAAGTTAGTTAATATCCTTGAATATTTAACTAAATAGAAATTTCTCCCATGACATTATTTGAGGATAATGTTTATATTTGATTATGGAATTACATATTTTACTAAAGCATTACAAAAAACTATGTTTAATTTTACCAATAATGAGAATTAATTTTATTTTAAACTACTAGTCATTCTTTTTAACTTGAGAAAATTGGATTCTTTAAACAAGATATTATGTGGAAATGAATCCTCTTATAGGAGGCAGAAAGGTCATCATAGTGCATCTATGAACTTGTCTGGTTTATGTAAAAGAAATATAATGCAATCCTCTAATATTTTTTAAAATATAAGAATATATTGACTCAATCTCCACTGACTGGATTGAATTTGAGAAAATGGGGTTGCTTGGAAAGAAGGCAAAAATTCATCCAGTAACATGATTTAGATTCATGTAGACCAAAATAGAACATTCCCTTTTTTACATGCCAATGCTTTCAGGTAGATTGTGTTTACAAAGGTTTAGAATTCACCTGTGAGACATTAAAATAAAGTTCTTCATCTAAAGCAGAAAGAGCCATTTTACTCTGAGTGTACTTTGACTTATTTCAGAGAAAACTAGAAAAATGCCATTTTTACAAGGCACCTTGTGTGACTTCCTCCACTGCTCAAGTGAGGCTAGGACATCATTTTTATTCCTGTCACTCCTTCCTCTGCCTGCTTGGCAAACTTATAACTGCCGCCCTTCTTTCTACATGCCTATCTGTTTTTACTCTCATACCACTCAAAATAAACAAAGTAAAGATTTATACCTGTATTTCAACTCACTGAAATGCTGAGTTAGCTAAGAGAAGTAATGACAACATAAGTGGGAAAAGAGAATTTAATAAATCTCCATGGCCATACCCTCTGCTCAGTCCCCAATGTTACTAAAAACAGTTTCTTCCTTACGTCTCGGCATAGACATCTTGCTTTTTAAGTTCCTGTTTCAATGGCTCTGATGTGGTATTAACATATGCAGCCTGGAGACTGATTAAATGCCTAATTACTGCTCTAAATAGTATTGCTTTAGTCACTGATCTACTGAACATAATCAGTAGTATCAGTTACAAGAGCTAAATGAAATTTGGGAAGGTCCTGAGATTTTGGAATACTTTCTGAGAGAGCTCCTTGCAATAATTTTAAAATAATAGTTTTGCAGTGATTGGCAGAGTTCTCCAGAGGAAAATTAAAGACATGTAAGGCCCAAGAGAAAGAAAGACTTGTTCTACTTACGTTTGCAGGGTTATCAGGAAATGACTATATAACTATGGGACTCGGTGTAAAATGAAAGTTCAGGGCCCCTTGTTCAACATTATTAGGAGTTTCAATAGAGAGACAGTAGAGCATTAAAACCAAACATGAGACTCTTCTAAGCTCAAGTCCCTGAGGGAATGGCAGATCGCATGCCCAGGAAGTTGGGTCTATAGGAATATATTAAAGTTATTTATTTATTTTTTGTAGATAACTTATGAATTTGTATCTTTCATTGTATATCATGACACATTCTATTTTTATTTTTTTTTCTGCTAGCAGCAATATTCCTTAAAAATATAATGCTATTTTGTAATTATTTCAAGATAGATTTGAAGGTGATCAACATGGCTTGCTACGTCTTATTGTAGGTTAAGAATGGGAAAAGTATTTTAACCAAAAGATAGTAGCAAGAGTATAATCTAGATTCCACAAGTCACAGCAGAAGCCAACAGGTATTTGGAGCTAGTTTAGATCCTGTTCCTAAAGCTATGTAAAATGAGTCTCTGGTTCCAAGGCCAAATATGTTATTGGGAGCAAAAAAGGCTCTCCTGTAATTCCTAAATTGGAACCTTAAAGGCATTCTCAATAAGGTGATTCACTCCTAGTGTAATTAGCATCCACTATGGCACATTTGAGAACTTTCCATTCGTGTCCTTAGGCAGAAATTCAGAATGACCTTTCAGAACCACACCATTTTGGGAACTGGGTTTCTACTTAACAAGAAAAACCTTCCAAATGTAAGATCCTGAAAAGAATTTGCTGTAATGAGACTTTGCTGTAGTCAGACTTAACAACAAAAACAGAAAGTTAAATTGAAAGCAGAGGAAAGCTTACTTGCTCTGTGTGCTGTAACTTGACCTTACATACCAGGTAGGAGAGGGATGTGATTAGCAGTAGATTTATCAGTATAGTTTATTTTCAAGGAATAAAATAATGACAAGAATCAATTGCCACATTATTTAACCTCAATGAGGACAAAACTGAATTATTAAAGCAATAATAGGCTAAATAAAAATATTCTAGTTACAATACTATTTTAATGGCAAGATGATATTATGAAAGATTCAGTAGTGCCTTGTTTTCTGCAGGGTATAGAATCCCAGTGGATGCTTGAATATGCAGTTAGTACTGAACCTTATATACACTATGTTTAATTTATGTCACACATAGTAAGATATTAACAATAACTATTAATAAAATATTATTATGTAATATTGGTTACAAGGTTAAATGGCTTACTAATAAAGTTCTATATAAAATCTCTCTAGCAAATTATACATGACAATATTAAAACCTAGTTACAGCTCTGTCTAATAGGAAAAAGTGACATGTTACAAGCATTTTCAATCTAATTTCATTAACTCTGGTATTATAGGCCATATTACTGACATTCCTTGTTCAACTGTTATGGTTTTATTTGTTTAAGTCTCCAAGTGCTTTCAGATACTCTGCCATGATTCCACGATAAATATGCATGTGAGGAGGAAAAGACAGACTTGGAAATCTCATGTAATTCAGGAAGACACAGATTTAAGAGTAGTGGCCAATTTTCCCTTCTAATATTCTGGACTCCATAAGTTTGACTTGCATGATCTGAATATACAGTATCTTTTAAATAGAAAATTTCATTTGAAATATACATAGTACTCTTTTAACATTATACTATCCTATCCTATATAATAAACAGGAAATATGCAAATTAACCACCACACCCTCCCAAGATGGCTGCCTATGACCAGGCTGGCAGGGGGGTTAGTGACAGACAACCAAATGACTGAACAAGCAGGCTGCGTGGGGCAACCAGGTTGGCAGGGGGGAGCTGTGAGGGGTGACCAGGCTGGCAGGAGGGCAGTTGGGGGTGACCAGGCCAGCAGCGGGGGAAGTTAGGGGCGACCAGGCCAGCAGAGGGGGGCAGTTGGAGGTGACCAGGATGGCAGGGGGGCAGTTGGGGGTGACCAGGCCAGCAGGAGGGGCAATTAGAGGCAACCAGGATGGCAAAGGGGAGCAGTTAGGGGCGATCAGGCTGGCAGAGGGGACAGTTAGGAGCGATCAGGCTGGCACGCAGAGGCAGTGAGGGGCAATCATGCAGGCAGGCAGGCAGGTGAGCGATTAGGAACCAGTGGTACAAGATTCTGAGAGGGATGTCCCAGATTGGAGAGGGTGCAGTCTGGGCTGAGAGGACCCCCCCCCCCCCATGCACAAATTTCATGCACCGGGCCTCTAGTTTATATATAATATTAAATAGTTGATATTATTGCATTGTATGAGGTACACACTCTTAATTCTCTTTCAATTATTTTGAAAAAAAGATTAAGTTTTGATAATATTTGAAAAGTTGGGGAGAGTGATGTCATCAAGTTGGCAATATAGGCCATTTCCACCTTCAGTCCTGCTCCCAAGAAGATTAACTAGCAGCTATCCATAGACCAGATACCATTGTGAAAATTCTAGAACCCAAGAGTGTGGCTGAAGCCCCATCCTGGATCATAAAGACTGAGAAGGACCTCATTAGAAGGGTAAGAGGGGCAGTTTCATTTTAACTGCATCAATTCTCCCCCAGGTAAGCACAGTACCTCACCAACAGCATTCCCCTGAGCCTAGTTTCTCCAGTGGGAAAAGTGAACCCAAGGTATACATCCAGGCCTCATCTCCCAAAGATGAGGGGGAATCTGTGAGGCTCAACCACTAGGGATCACAGACAGCAACAAAGAAGGGGGTGGGGCTTGCAGCAAGCAGTGCTCATGCCTTGCTTATAGCAGTGCCCAAGCAAATATCCCAGCCATTGGCTTTGTCTATGTGTAGAGCTGAGCAAGTGGCCTCATTGTCCAGGGAACTCAGATGGCAGTTCTGCCTAATTTGAGTTTCCAACCAACAGCCTCTACTGGCTATGAAACTCATTCATTTGACCCACAGGTCAGGGAAGCAAGTTCAAAGCTCCACCTAACTGCTAAACACATTTTACAGCCCACCAGGGTAGGAGAGCAAATATGCAGCTCATGCAACTGGTGAACATAGTCTACATCCCATCCTATCAGGAAGCCTGGTCAGACAATCCAAGCAGTCCTTCATGTAGACCTGCGTGGGCAGGGGACCAAGCCAGCAGCCTGCCCAGCTGCTAAGCATAGTCTTTGGTCCTGAGAAGCCAGGAAGCCTGAACAGTGACCCTAGGAAGCTTGGAACTTGACTAATGTACAGCTGATAACACCACCCAGCAATGTAGCCTAGCCTATGACCCTGCTCAATTGTTGTACATAGACTGTGGCTTTGTCCAAACAAGAACCTTGGCTGAGGACCCCACTAAATCACGGAACATAAACTGCAGCCTCAACCAATCTAGGAGCTCATTAATAATCATGCTTGACTATGAAGTAAAGTCTGAAGCCCCACCTAACTTCAGGGTACAGCTGAAACCCTGCCCAATCAGAGAGCTCAGAAAGTAACCTGAATAACAGGGAAAAATAAACAACGGCCTACTCAAATGTGAAGCCAAGCTTGTGGTCCTGCCCAAATCTGAGGCAAAGCCAGCAGCACCCTCTGATTGGGGAGCAGAGCCTGAAGACCCACCTGACCAGGGGCAATTATGGAGCCCAGTCTGAAGCTCCATGCAATTGCTGAGTTTAACTAGTAGCATCATCTTGCTAGAGAACACAGCCTGTGACTCCACAGAGCCCAGCTAAGTGGCCCTACCTGAACATAGTCAGAAGCCCCGTCTAATCAGAGAGCCCACACAGCAGCCCCAATTGAACACAGAGCCTAACTATCAGGCCACCCAATTGTGAAGCTCAGCCAGAGACACTACTCCCCACTCCACTCCAATCACAGAGCGTGGGCAGTGGCCCTGTGCAAGATCAGCTGACACATCCAGTACACCAAGCTGAGCACACCTGTGAAGGTCTTTCTCTGCTATAGCAGACCTGTAAAGTTTGGAAGAGGAGACTACTAACTCAAATGTGGATGTCAATGCAAGGATACAAAGAGCACAAATAATCAGATAAACCTAATTAATAAAGTTTCAATAACAGGCCCTAAAGAAATGGAGATCTCTATGAGCTGTCTGACAAACAATTCAGAATAATCCTTTTAAAGCAGTCTAGTAAATATAAAAACACATAGACAACTAAATAAGGTTTTAAAAACACCCCATAATGCATGGAAAAGTGAGTTAAACAAAAATATAAAAACTACCAAAAAAAAACCCAAGAAAACAAAAAGGATGGAAGACTTCTAAACTCATTTTACAAGGCCAGCCTTACCCTGATGGTGTAGTGAAAATTAAAAATAAAGGAATAAGAAAAAAATTATTTCATAGCAACTTTGTTAGTAACTTAGAATATTTTATGTTCTTATTTATCTGCTATATTACATAGTTTTAATTGATTATCTCTCCTCACATTATTTTCCATGCAGCTTTGATCTAAATAAATGGCCAATAGATGACAATAGAGTTATAGTAAGAATAAGGACATTGAGGTCAACAACAGACTGCATAGATGATGATGGTCCCATGCAAACTAACCATCACTCCATCTCTCCATCACAAAGATGGTGGCATCCATGGAGCTGGAGCAAGCAGGAGGCTTGAGTTGCCCCCGGCGATGGAGGAAGCCAAGCATCCCACCTGTCCTGGCTGGCCCTTGGCTCTGCTCAAGGCTACAAAGTTTCAATTATAGAAGATAAATAAATCCGATATACCTGCTAAAAAAGAAAAAGAAAAAAAAAAAGACAGGCTGGGAGCTTGGGTCTCCGGGGGGCGTGGCCAGCCTGAAAATGGCCACCAGCCCCTCACCCAGGCTTTCCAGGCACCCCAGCAGGACCATTCCACCCTGAAGGGGCTGTGACCAGCCTGAAAACGGCCCTCAGCCCCTCACCCAGGCTGTCCAGACACCCCAGCAGGACCATTCCACCCTGAAGGGGCTGTGGCCAGCCTGAAAACGGCCCTCAGCCCCACACCCAGGCTGGCCACACCCCCATGGGGTGAGGGTCCCCACTGGTGGGCTTGACCAGCCTGCAAACAGCCATCAGCCCCTCCCCCTCACCCAGGCTTTCCAGGCACCCCAGCGGGACCACTCCACGGTCCCTCCCCCTGGCTGGCTGGCCCCAATCAGCCCCGATCACCGGCCAGGCCAAGGGACCCCACCAATGCACGAATTCATGCACCGAGCCTCTAGTACCTGTATAATTTCTAGAGGAACATTCTTTATATTAAATTTTTAAGTGCCAGAGTGTCTTTTTCTGAAGAAAACAAATCCAAAATAATTTCCAATTTATTTTTGTATATTCAGTTAGTTTATTTGCACACTTAAAATGTAATAGTTTTTAAAAGAAAGTCATATTTAACCTCATAATATAATTATAGTCAATAAAAATAAAAAAGATACTGAGATGGTGACAATCATTGATTTTTCAGATATGAATTTTTCCTCTGACATCTGGTATATGGATAGCTTGATAAATTACATCAGTTCACTCTGGTTAGCTTACTTCTCAGCTCCTAGACCAACATAATTCTCCAACCAAGTATAAAATTGGATACATGTGAGTGAAATATAAAGCTGCTCAGACATTTTTTGAAGAATTAATATAGGAATCATTTTTATTCATATATTAAACTCAACAGAGAATATATAGGTATATGTGTGAAGAGTGAAAAACTATTTTGAAGCAGAGTTGACAACACATACTATTAAGTTCCCCGAGGCCCAAGTTTTTGATTTTACCTTCTTGGTTCCAATAGACTTCCTTTCAAGTAAAATAATGTGTTGAATATTTCAAAAGTCTTACGCTCTCTGGGGAAGTTATTTATCACCTCAAATTAATAAGTTTAAAAAGCATATTTAGTTTAAGTATTGTGTGAGCTTTGTAATTATATATAGCTTTTTGTAAATTTTATGAAACTCATTGGAGATATAATTATTTAAGCTGGAAGTGTTTTTTCATTTCTTGGCTTTCCAAGATGCATCTTGTTTCTAGTGTGGGGTAAAAGAGGTTCCTTTACAGGTCACGTGAACTTTTTGTGTTCTATAGTTACAATCCTATTCAAAGCCAGCTTCATATATGTGGACCAGGTTCAGAAGGTTTCTTGGTTTCATGCTGTACTGTCTCTGTCCTTTTTAATAATTCATAATTTGTAATTATTAAGAATTAATTTTTGTTTAATTATTACTAATTAATAATATTTATGTTGCATTGGGCCTGTTCATGATGACAGTCCAAAATCCCATCCTCTTACCCATTAAAAAAGTCTCTCAAATGTTTGATGAAATATATGCTGGTCAAAATCAACCTCTCTGAGACCACCTGAAAAATAAACCCAAATCTTCCAACTTTTCACCATTGGCACATATGGAACTACATCTGATTAATCTCATTCATACCCAACCCTTATCATCCTTGACCATCATGCAGAAATGCAAGCCTCACTGCTCATTCTGATCATATATAACCTCATTTACATAAAGTCACATACTCTTGCTTTAGCTGATTTTCCTGAGATTGTCAGTCTGAAACTTGCATTATCCCTTTCAAGTGTTTCATACATCACTTTGCTTCCCTTGCACCATTCTCATTTGATAGGTTATTCAGAGTCCTCACAACCCTGGCACCTGGAGGTAGTGTCTCAAAATGTCTTCCACCGCATTTGTGCACCTGTACTATGGGCCTTGCATCCTCAAGAAACAAAGTCCTTTCACTTTTGAAGGCTCAAGTGAGCTGCTTGCACTAGTGTATCTCATATTGCTATTTTTATGTCCTCTAATCATTGGAGACATTGATACCCATCAAACCCAACTATGTTACGGGCATATTCAATCTTTTATAAATAATTCATCATACAAGGTAACCCCTGCTCCCCATTCCTTCAATGCCACATTTTCATCTCAAGTTACTAACTCATTCATATCACCATATATTTGGTGCTGTCACTAGTCAGGTCTATTCTTCATGTGAAATCTTTTTTTAAAAAATATATTTTATTGATTTTTTACAGAGAGGAAGGGATAAGGATAGAGAGTTAGAAACATCGATGAGAGAGAAACATCGGATCAGCTGCCTCCTGCACACTCCCTACTGGGTATGTGTCCGCAACCAAGGTACACGCTCTCGGCCGGAATCGAACCTGGGACCCTTGAGTCGAAAGGCCAATGCTCTAGCCACTGAGCCAAACCAGTTAGGGCCTTCATGTGAAATCTTAAGACCAACATATTCTCTACTACAACTTCCTAAACTTTAACTTCTATATTCTTTTACCCCTCTGCAACTACTCCACCTGGACTTTTAAAATTAAAATATTAGTAATCATATCAGCTACTTTCTAAACTCAGATTGTTTAAAACAGAAATCATTTTCTTCGCTCCAGTTTCCTGCATCATCCACTTTATAGAACAACAACAACAAAATATCCATTAATTGCCCATCGGAATTTTTAGGACTCTTCTTACCTGCCCACCTCTTTTACAATTAAACATTCAATTAATTGTCAGTTGGGACATTTTGTTTTCCAAATGTTTTCTTTCCTTCTGTCTCTTTTCTTAGTAATAGGACTGTTGTTTTAGCCTTTTAACATGGCTTTCTGTTTTCAGTTTTACCCCTATTTTCTCCAGTCCAACTTACATACTTGAACAGGAAAAATAAATCTAGTGTTTTAATCTCATCAGCTAGATTCATTGTTTTGCCACCACCATAAGTAAAATCTAGTCTTTAAAATATTCTGAAAGGTCTGGTTGTCTGACTATGATCTATGGCCCCAGTCAAATCACCTGATATTTTCTCCTGGCATACTCATGCTAATCTACTTGCTTTTTTTCTAATTAGAAACTGTATATACTAATGTTGGTCTTAATCAGAATCCTTTCTTTGTTGTACCTTTAAAAAACCCTTTAATATGTACATAATTTTATAACACAAGTTAAATTCTGATAATTACTTATTTGTTAAATTTTATTACTACTTTTTTTATTCTGTGAAGAAAGGGAGTTTTCTATACTTCTTTTAATCTCAGGAAGCTGTCATCTTGTCTGGAAAAAAGTAACTGATTTAAAATAGTCATCATTGAGTGAAGGAATAATTTTTACAAGGGGTACATTTGGCTCAGAGTAAACCTTAAGTGTTCGAAATAGAGCTCAATTCATATCTTAAGTAGAAGAAGTGCAGTCTAATTCATGCTGCTATTCCACAGTAAGAGTCAAGCTGATTCAACTATAGGAAAAGATCCACTGTCTTCTTTTGCAGTGATAAGGCCTGAATACTTTAGCCATAATGTATTTTTTGCCCTTTCCCATCATCTTCCAATGAGAAAATGAGGTAAAGAGTAATTTAGGCAACAATGGTGACATTTTCCTATACAGGTAGAGTTTCCCCTAAAGCTTTAGGTTTTCCAATGTTGCTTTCTTTACATTGTTGCATGCAACCTTGGATGCCAATATATTAAAATCAGGCAAACAATATTAACTTAGAGAAATACATTAGCTAGCAGTATTTTTATTCTAAGACTAGTTATTTTCTATTACTGACATAATACATATTTTCAGTTTCTGTAATTATATTTTTCTGGAGTTTACTGATGAAAAAGAATTTTGATTTTTACTACACTTAGATGAAAATTTGGTATGAGGCAAATAAAATAATGAGAGATAATATATGAAAAAGAACAGGTACAAGTGAGTCTTCAACTTAGATGTGTCAATTTAGGAAAATAAAAAGTAAATTTACATTCAGAAAAGATTTTAAGGTCTATCCTTTGAGAAACTCTATAATAATACAACTTCACTTATACAATTGAAAGCATATTATTCTGATAAGAAATCTACTTACAAGTCACAGGCTGTTGTTTAGGGAGAATTATTATATGCAAATATTTTACATCTGTTAGGACAATAAGATGGATAGAGCTCTTTTTCCTGGGGGGGGGGGGGGGATATGTTTAGTGGTGCTTCCAAGTTATTTGGTAAAATACAAGTGAGAAAAGAGAAGAAGACAGCATAGCTCATTCCTTTCTGTGTCATTAAGGTAAAACTTACGGGTCATATTGCTTCTTCTCTAGTATTGGCAATGGAGATGGTTCCCACTATCTCATGGTACAACTCCCAGGTACTCACATGATAAGACTTCTGAGCTTTCTTTATAGAAATCCTTACTATAAAATTATTCAGTATTCTTTTTTGTATGTGTGTGTGTGTTTCTTATCTTTTGAAAAAGGCAGCAAAAGACTCCATGTGAATATTTCACTATCAAGTTCTGCAAGGCAAATGTTATACATCAAACTAAAGAGATGTTTGACTTCAATATATGATTTAAGACAAGTTAGCATTAAATTTCTATTCAAAGTATTAAATAATGAAAACAATGGGCAAATTCATCTGGTATAGATAGATAAATGTTAAGGAGAACTATACCATGCAGTGAGTTTCTTTGGCTCATCACGCCATTTTTTCATTCAATCATAGTGTTGGAAGACTAGGTGTTTTTTTTTTATTATATATATATATATATATATATATATTGTTATATGGCTATTATAAAAATTATATATGTACTCTACTTATATATTGTGTTGCTGATAATACACTATCATAATTAATGTAGCTTCAAAATACGACAGAAAGTCAGGCAGTGTTATTTCAAAATTTGTTCATTGTTTCAAAGTTGTTTTGTTTAGTCTAGAACTAGATCCATTAAAATTTTCAAGGAATTTTTAGAATAATTGTCAATTAAAAAAAATAATTCTCACCCAAAGATATGTTTTATTAGAGAGAGAAGAAGGGAGAGATTGAGAAAGAGAAAGAGAGAGAAATATCAATTGGTTGCCTCCCATACACACCTTGACCTGAACCGAACCCACAATCTAGTTATTGCCCTGACCAGGAATCACACTCAAAACCCTTTGGTGAACAGAATGATGCGTCAAACAGCTGAATAACCCAGCCAGGGAAATCCTGTCAATTTTTTTTTTAATTATATTTTATTGATTTTTTACAGAGAGGAAGGGAGAGAGATAGAGAGAGTTAGAAACATCGATGAGAGAGAAACATCAATCAGCTGCCTCCTGCACATCTCCTACTGGGGATGTGCCCGCAACCCAGGTACATGCCCTTGACCGGAATCGAACCTGGGACCTTTCAGTCCGCAGGCCGACGCTCTATCCACTGAGCCAAACCGGTTTCGGCTATCCTGTCAATTTTTAATTTAAAAAAAAAAAAAAAGGTTTTTCTTGGATGATGTGTATAATCTATAGATCAATTGTGGAAGAATAGATATCTTAATAATAATAAGTCTTTTGATCCATGAACATAGTATATCTTTCCATTATTTATGTCTTTGATTTCTTTCAGCATTATTTTATTGTTTTCAGTGTATGGGTCTTTCACATCTTTTGCCATAGTTATTATTAGGTATTTCATACCTTACTGATATTACTATGAAATGTATTATTTCAATTTTTTCTTTGGTAACATATAAAAATATAACTGGCTTTGTATGATTATTCTGTATCCTGCAAAAAAAGATTCATTATATTTTTAATAGATACCACAAATTTTGTTCTAATAAGCATATAAGACTAAAAATAAAGGCCGTATTACTTCTTCGTTTATACATAGGTGATCAATTACTATGTAAGAAAAAAACTGTTTTTTTCTTCCACTCCAATACAGATGCCTTTCATTTGTTTGTTTCATCGAACAGATTAGGATCTCCAGTACAATGTTGAATAAAAGTGGTAAGAGAGGACATCCTCATTTTGTTCCAAATTTTAGAGGAAACACATTTAGCTTTTCAAAGTATGATGTTAGCTGTAGGTTTTTCATATATGCTTTTTATCAAATTGATATACTTTGCTCTGAGATATACTTTCTCTGGTATTAATACATCCATCTCAACTTTATTTATTGATTAGTCTCAGAATTTTATATGTTTTCATCCTTTTTCTTTCAACTAATATTTGTGTTTAAATTTAAACTATATTTTTGGTAAACAGAAGATAATTGCGTCTGACTTTTTATACAATCTGATAATCTCTACTTTTAATTTTGGCTGTACAGAACTGCTACGTTTAATGTAATTGCTGACACAGTGAGCTTTCAGACTATAAGTGAGCCGTACATTTTCTATTTTCTTTATCTTTGTTTCCATTTCCTCTTTTATTAGTTGAATTCAATAATTTTTATGACATTACTTTATATTTGTGTTGGGTTGATAGCTCTTACTATTTTGTTAATATAGTGGTTACTTTGGAATTTATCAGGTACTTCTGAGACTAACTTCAAATGAAATACCACTTCACATTTACTATAAGAACCTTACAATACTATACCTACATTTCTCCCTTCCTAGTCTTAATGCTATTATTGTTATGCATTTATGTTACATATATGATAAAGAAAACTTGTATTGCAGTCTTTTTGTTTGTCTATCCATCATTGATCCATCTATATGTATGTAATAAAATAATTATTTTTAATTTAATCTACATAGTTACAATTTGGGGTGCTGTTTTTTTTTAAATTTCTTTGTGTCAACTGGTGTCATTTTCCTGTTTTATTTTAGACAAAAGGCCCAGTGCACGTATTTGTGCAGGAGTGGGGTTTGGCGGGCCCACCCTGATTGGGGCCCATTGGGCCAAGCTGGTGGGGAGGAATGGCAGCGGGAGGTTGGCCGGCTGGCCCCGCTCCCAATTGGGGTTTTGGGGGCCAACTGGGGGTTGGGCCGGCTGGGTGGGGGGTGATCGGGGACTCGTTTTAGGCCAGTTGGCTGCCGCAGTGCATGTCATAGCCGCCACTGGTTGTTCTGGTTGTTTCACCATTTTTGTTGCTGGGCTTTTATATATATACACTAGAGGCCCGGTGCACAAAAATTTGTGCACTTGGGGGGAAGGGGGGTCCCTCAGCCCGGCCTGTGCCCTCTCACAGTCTGGGACCCCTCGGGAGATAACGACCTGCTGGCTTAGGCCTACTCCCGGGTGGCAGAGGGCAGGCCCAATCCCTACGTGCAGCCCCTGGTCGGGCTCAGAGCAGGGCCGATTGGGGAGTTGGGGCACGTCCCCGTCATGCACAGAGAAGGGCAGATTGGGAGGTTGTGATGCCACCTTCAGTCATGCTCAGGGTAGGGCCAATTGGGGGGTTGGGGCACCATCCCCTGTCACACTCAAGGCAGGGTCGATGGGGAGGTTGCGGCGCCACCCCCTGTCACGCACAGAGCAGGGCCCATCAGGGGGTTGGGGCACTGCCCTCTATCACCCACAGAGCAGGGCCAATCAGGGGCTTGGGACGCCGCCACTCTCACACTCAGGGCAGGGCCGATGGGGAGGTTATGGCTCTACCCCATCACACACAGAGCAGGGCCTGTGGGGGGGTGGGGTTGGGGAGCTCCCCCCTATCAGGCACCGAGCAGGGCTGCTCAGGGGGTTGGGGTCCCGCCCCCTGTCACACACAGAGCCGCAGGGCGATCAGGGGGTTTGGGCGCTGCCCCCTGTCACGCTGATCCCGGTGCCGGGAGGCCTCATGGCTCTGCTGATCCCGGTGCTGGGAGGCATATTACCCTTTTACTATATAGGGTAGAGGCCTGGTGCATGGGTGGGGCCAGCTGGTTTGCCCTGAAGGGTGTCCTGGATCAGGGTGGGGGTCCCCACTGGGGTGCCTGGCCAGTCTGGGTGAGGGGCTGAGGGCTGTTTCCAGGCTGGGAGTGACTGAAGTTCCCAACCGCTCCTTTTTTCTTTTTTCTTTTTTATTCTGGGCCAGCTTTACCTTGAGGCTTGGCTCCAGCTCTTAGGCCTCCGCAGCTGAAAGTAGGTTTCTGGCTTTTGCTTACAATGTTGCGAATCTGCTGGTTGAAGTCGGGCGGTATTTGTTACAATGTTTCTTAAACTGCCCGCTCAGAGGCCTGCAGCCGCAGGTGGGGAACGTTGGAGTCCTCTGTCACTGAAGCAAGCAAGCCTCATGTTAGTTTCAAGCTGCCTGGCTGCCGGCTGCCATCTTGGCTGACAGTTAATTTGCATATCTCGCTGATTAGCCAATGAAAAGGGTAGCGGTCGTACACCAATTACCATGTTTCTCTTTTATTAGTGTAGAAGATTATTTCATTGCTATATTTTAAAGGTCATCATGTTTTTCTTCAATTTCTGCTTTGTAAATAATATTATTCAGAATATTTTTCATTTTAGGTATTGTAGTTGTATTTTCATCTAGAAGTTTGATGTTGATCTTTTCATATGTATTATAACCCTAGTTAACTATTTGAACATATAGAATATAGTTTTAACTGTTTTGCCTGGAATCTTGCTTAATGAGCTAGGCAATCACAGGACTCATTTCTTTTTTTAAAAAATTTTAGTAATCACCCTCCTTCAGTATCTTGAAAAATGTTGTTCCATATACTGTTTCCTTCCTCCCTCCCTTCCTCCCTTCCTCCCTCCCTCCCTTCCTCCCTTCCTCCCTTCCTCCCTTCCTCCCTTCCTCCTTCCCTCCCTTCTTCCCTCCATACATCCTCCTTTCTTTCTTTTCTTCCTTCCTTCTTTCCTTCCTTCCTTCCTTCCTTCCTTCCTTCCTTCCTTCCTTCCTTCCTTCCTTCCTTCCTTCCTTTCTTCCTTCCTTCCTTCCTTCCTTCTTTTTCTTTCATTTTTCTCTCTTTCTTTTTAATCCTTCCTTCCTCCTTTTCTCCTCCTCTACCTCCTCCTCCTCCTCCTCCTCCTCCTCCTCCTCCTCCTCCTCCTCCTCCACCACCTCCTCCTCCTCCTCCTCTCTCTTCTCTCTTTCTTTCTCCCTATATTGCCTATTTATAATTTTTGTCTTTTTTTTCCCCCTTCCTTCTGTCATTCTTTGTTATTGCTTCAAGTGAGAGGGTACATCCAGTCCCTATTATTCTATCTGGGCTAGAAACAGGAGCACAAGTTCTTCTTTCCTCCTAACTTGAATAAAATGATTAAAATATTATTTTCCCAGGATTTTTTCATCTTAACTGCTTTTTTAAATTTTCTAATTTCTGGGCAGATAATGTGGGAATATTCATATTATTAAACACAATTTACTGATCTAACCAAAACCACTGCAACTGAATCATAATATGTATTATATGAAAATATCATGCCTTTTGAGAAAGAAATTATACAAGTAAATCTTTAAAAATCATCAGTGGATTACCAAGTACCAAACATCCAAGCACTAATTTGTGTAAACTTCTCTATTGTAATTACATGCTAGTATATCAAAAGTAAGGTAATTGAAAAGTAGGTATCATATTTAAATTTTATTGCAAATGATAAAAAAACTAGTCCAAATTTATTTTCAAAATAGTAGAGTTCAAAGTTTAATCTCAGAGTTAGAAAATAGGGATGTTTTATATTCATAAATTCATAAATACAAAAAAATCAACAACAGTTTTTCCATTTTCTCTGAGGCTCTATTACTTGTGAATACTGACCTAAAGAGACATCTTGAATATTGAGTAAAATTGAAATCCACCAGGGAAATGAAACAAAATAAAAAATCCCACAAAGATATTTTACAAAGAGGTATTGGCATTGAAAAATGACAACATAGTTAATTCTTCCATTCTCTCTTAATATAAATCCTCCCAATTTTTTGATCCCATCATTTAAGTTGTTCCATCATATTTTAGTTAAGATGAAAAATGCTGATTTAGCCTTAACCGGTTTGGCTCAGTGGATAGAGCGTCGTCCTACCGACTGAAAGGCCCCAGGTTCGATCCCGGTCAAGGGCATGTACCTTGGTTGTGGGCACATCCCCAGTAGGAGGTGTGCAGGAGGCAGGTGATTGATGTTTCTCTCTCATCGATGTTTCTAACTCTCTATCCCTCTCCCTTCCTCTCTGTAAAAATTCAATAAAATATATATTAAAAAAAAGAAAATGTTGATTATATAAGCAAATATCTAGCAATATCACTAAGGAGAAATGGTGCCAAAATAATCTACCAGGGCAAACTATCACAAGTATAAAAATCAAACTAAAAGATTTCCTATGAAAATCAGTTATTAGAATTGAACTAAAGCCACCTAAAGAAATGGAAAAGGGTTGAACTTAGAATTAACACAGATTGGTTCCACTCTTTACTATTATTGAAGATTCTAAGATCAATTTTTCAAAAGCATTTCTGTGACATGATCTTCATATAAAATTATCTGCCTCATAGGCTTACCATTCAAAACAGATTTTTTGGGGGATCTTAAAATCATAGTGCACATTCTCTCTGGTTGAGGTAACTTTTGTTAAGCTTTCATAAGTACTCACTTAGATCAAACTGTTTTTTAAATCCTGGCCAAAGAAGTCAGCAAAGGTAGCTAGCATCAAAGCTATATTGTACAATAGGCTATATGTATGTATTGTTGCCTATACTTGATTTGCAAGATCTTCAAAACCATCTTTAATTTGCTCAGATTATCTGTGCCTGCATCAGATATTTTCTTTAATGTTTTTAATAACACAATTTTAAATTCAGAAAGGTAAATTAATATCTGGCTGAAACAAATATGTAAATTCAAGAGTATTTGTTATTATTATAACTACCAAAAACAAACAAACAAAAAACACCTAAAGTTATTTGGGATGGTAAAAAGGAAAGAAAGAAAAATGAAAGAAAGAAAGAGAGAACGAGAGAAATATAATTTAATTACTTTGAGATTCTGCTTAAAATGATGCACATTTTCATGTTTGGAAACTTGATTTAACTCTAAAATATACTGCAGATCTCAATTTTCTGTAAATTCTATAAGAACTATTAATCAAAATCAATAAGACAGGACTTAACGTGTGATTGTTAGAAGCACATCTTCCCCAGATACACAAATTATCTTTGAGGCTTGGAAAAAAACAAACCAATGGAAACAAATATCTGATCAATATTATATTCTATTAACCAAAAGCTGATTTTGATTGAATAGGGAGGATTTCTATAATACTTTAAAATTGTTTTAAAATAGTACCTGAAAGAGGTTAATAATATAGTTTACAAAGTATTCAATGGAAATTTATTAATGAAAACCAGAATATGGTCTTTCAGTTAGCATTGCTCTTTTGTGTTTGTTATAATTAAGAGTTATAATTATGGATCTAGCATTTGTATTCACATCTTTCTTTCAGATAGCTCTGGAGATTTGGGTACCTGCAAATCCAACCTAGTGGTCTCATTTCTTTTTCCTTTATGATCTTCTAAGTTTGCTTAAAGCAAACATGTTCAGAGGGGAGGGCACCTGAATATTGTGGGCTTATTTGCAGAATTCCATGTACTATTGATGAATCCATCCTGAAATAGGATTAAAAAAAAAAAAGCTTTCAACTATCATCTTTGCTACTTCTGCCTTAAATAACAATTGGCTGTATAATTCCAAATTTTAGGGTAAATTACCAAAAAGACCTAAAATTGAGAAAAATCAGCCCATGGTGTTTTTTTCCCCACTATAAAATTGGGGTTGTGGGGGAAACAGAAACATTAATTCATTTTAGTCTTCCATAGAAGCACAGTTTTAGAACTACTTTTCTGAAAAATAGTTCTTTACCATTTTAAAAATTGTTTTACCTTTTGAGGCAAGACTGATATTTTTCATTTTAAATACCTCACTCATGCCCATCTGGTGTGGTTCAGGGGTTGAGTATTGACACAGGAACCAAGAGGTCACCTGTTCTATTCAGGTCAGGGCACCTGACTGTAGCTCTACCCCAGTAGGGGGCTATGATGTTGCTCTCTCATCGATATTTCTCTCAATCCCTCTCCCTTCCTCTCTCTTTAAAAATCAATAAAATATATTTTTTAAAAATGTAAATACCTGGTTCAGGTCCCACCAACTTCCATGAGGTTCAAATGGCGTATGCTGTCTTTCTGTGCTATTTCTCTGTATCAAAGGTTCTGACTTTCAGAAGCATATTTTCTCTCACAAAGCTCTCTGTTAGGCTCCAAAATTAAATTATTTACCTTGTCTAAGTGATCCCCTCATACTTTTATTTAGTTATAAAGTTAAATGCTACAAATGAATCATACTTCAGAAAATTAGTTTGTGTTATCTAATTTGGGCTGAGAAGTCTTCTTTGAAACTTATAAGGCATTGGGCATTAGGTTCATCTTAATAAGTCTATGTAAACATTCAAACAAGCATAACTTCCACCAAGGGAATGAAAAGAACGGCTTTATAATAACCTTAGTTAGATCCTCTTTTATTATGTTCCATTCGTTTGTTTAAGCAGAGGGAAAGGAGATTTGGCAAAGTGGCCTGAAAAATATGGTGTCTGGGATCAGATAGCAAAGACTAAAAGTCCAGCAGAAGTAGTAAAGGGTAAACTGAGTCAAATAGATGGTGACAGAAGATTTGACTGTGTATGGTAAACAAACAATGCAATATACAAATAATATATTATAGAATCGTACACTTCAAACCTATATGATTTTATTGACCAATGCCATCCCAATAAGTTTATTAAAAAATAAAGTAAAAGGACTTGTATGCATGCATATAAGCCTAACCAATGGACATAGACACCAGGGGGGTGAGGGCATGAGTGGCGGTGTGGGTGGCAATGGGGGAATGAGGACACATACGTAGTACCTTAATCAATAAAGAAAAAAAAGAAAATATACATTCAGCAAAGTACAAGAGACCTTCTGTAATAAAAGAACAAATGAATTAGAACAAAAGACTTAAAGTTGAGTCACAAAAAAATTCTAGCTATATTACTTAAAAGTCTGTGACTCTGGGAAAATTGCTTGTTTATATCTCAGTTTTCTCATTTATGTAATCATTGTACCAAAGGGATATATAATTGTATGAGAATCATAGAGTGATTCTGAATATTAAATTACACAATATAAATATTCAATATGCTACTTGCCAAATAACCAGGTTATAATCAATGTCACTCATTATTATGAAAAATATTTATTCATTCAATAGCATTTATTGAGTACATGTTCTTGGATAGAGATAAAATGATGACCAAAACAAACACCCTGTCCACTGGGCAACTGTAGTTAACAACAAACAATAAAAGCAAAACAACTAATAATGTATGGTTATAAGCTACAATAAGAAATTAAAAAGTAGAGAGCAGTTACTCAAAGAACATACAACAAGAGGATTGCATATTCCAAAAATGTTTTAAGTTAAAAATTTGCCTGGGAGAATTAATGAATGCTTCTCTGAGAAAGGTTTAGATCTTTATGCAAGATATTTCAATGATGAACAGGAATACACTCAGGAAAGGGTGTGTTAAGAAAAGGGGAGTCACTATACAAGTAGAAATAACAAGTTTGTGAGGCCCAGAGGCAGAGAAAATGATAAAGACGGACATGGAGTCTTGAAGGCAGAGGGTGATGGGGGTGTTGGTGATTGAAGGGCCTCACTAGCAGATAAGAGACACATCACTCAGGGCCCAGAAGTCCAAAGTATGGATTGAGGTCAGAAGATGGTAGAAATGTTTTGTAGATCAGGGGGAGGAGAGCCAGGGATGTGGCGAAATAGTTCAGATTTTCTTTTAATATAATTTTCATTGACTCTAGTAAGGAGAATGGTTTACAGGTGGCAACATTAATGAAGGAATATAATGCAGATGGCAGTTGAGTTGAAAGAGGACAATATCTTAGAACTGGTGTAGACAACGGGGATGGAGAGAAGTGGGACAAATATGGGGGCATTTTTCAAGTAAAAGTGACAGTTCTCAGTGAAATATTGAAAATTGTGGGAAAGAGGATTTGGGCAAGTAAGACCCAGATTTCTGGTTTGCACAAACCAATGCATAGAGAGCTATCCTCTGACAGAGAAGAAGGACATTGAGCAAAGAGAAGGGAGATTATGAGCTCAATTTTCTACATGTATTTATGCTGTCTCTGTGATAATCACCACAGGGGTTAAGCAGAGAGGTGGATTTGTCAGACCACAGGTCAGGGGGAGGTCTAGGTTTTGAATTGCAAATACAGAAATAGAGTTTAGGGATGGTAACTAAAACCATGGAATCAGATGACTGCATTCTGTGAGAATTTAGAAAATCAAAAAATAAGCAGTCAAACATATCTCTTCTACTCACATCTGTACACACTGCAAGAATATAAATATTTCTCTTTGGTTTCTCAGTTTACTACATATAAATTTTGGACAAAACTATTCATATCAAAATACATATACTGATCTGAATAGCTGGGATTTTATACACTTTCCAACAACTAAGTGTGGACGGTAGAGAAAAATGATTAAAAGCATAGGTCAGGAGGTTATTACTGTAAAGGTTAGAATTCTTAATGATATAATGGTTGAGGTATTAGAATACTGAGGTTTGTGTATGTATGTCTGACAGGGTGGAATAAGATAAAGGCTGGGTTTGGGCAGCAAATTAGTTTACTGCTGCCTTTATACTTCACCTCCATGATAATTTGACCTTTCTAGAATTCTGGGAATATGGGCAGCTTTTCCCTGAGCATCCTTCAGCTGTTGTTTGAACAATAACTTAAATCAATAGAGAGAGATCAGAATATGCAGGAAGAGAACAGAAAAGAGGCCAACTCTTACTGTATATATGAACATATTTTTTAGCATAGCAGTCAGACTTGATAAAACTAATTGATAAATATCAAGTCACTGACATCACAGTACAATGATATAATAATGACCCCAGTAATCAAGATTATCATGCAGGGTTTATATAGTTTATGTACTCATTCATCATTATAAACATTATCTCGATTTGCTGCATAAGTTATGATAAGAAACCAAAGTAAATCAACATTACAAGTTATTTTATTAATTTTCATTCAGTATATAACTTTGGAAATGTTGTCTCTTCTGTGAAATGAACCTTATTTTTACCATATGTTAATATAATATTGATAATGACTAATTATCAAAATTAGTAGTATAAATTCAATCAATCTTGATAACAGAACCAATGTTCTATGAAGGTTTAGGTACATACTATACCCCTGAGAATACAAACCAGTGCTAACTTGTTTGTCCAGTGAGAAATTTAAATTAATCTAAAGGATTTAAGCATTAATAAGAATTTAAAAATAAAATAAAATTTGATTTTTAATATTTTACATATAAAAAAATCCCATAGGAGACTTCCATTCCAATAGTAAATATGATTTAAGGTGGCGTTAGGCTTGTTTTCAGAATACTTTTCACTTACAACTCTTTGTGAATAAAAACACTGATGTATATTTTTAAAAGGTGGGGGACTGGAAGCTAATTCTGATGGTGTTTTCTCTAACTGAGCTATTAGTCATTGGTTTTATTTTTTATTATAATTTCTTATGTCAATATTCCATTAATATTTTCAAATCCTCCAACTTGCAAGAAAGTCTTTCAGAAATCACTCATGCCATATGTGACTCATTTACATACAACTATATTTGTTATAAAGCAAATTGTTTTTTAAATGATCAAACATTAATATTCCCAGAACATCAAATATTTTAAGCTGACTTGAAGACATCACAAAACAAAATAATTCATCTACTTTTTTATTGAACTGAGTCACAAAATATCAATTTCAATAAAATAACAATTAGTAAATATTTTATCTGTCTTTTAAATATATAAGGTGAATTGGTAAATGTTTATGAGTGACTGCCAAAACTGGGTAAAACCCAACATATTTTATTAAAAAATAAATAATAAATAGGTCTAAAACTACAGGTAACGAGTGAATGCATAAATCAAATAACTTCATGGTGCTATTGGTACCCCAAATTCTAACCTTCTTGGTAAAATATCTTATTTGAGTAATAAATAAACTTACATTTGATTTCCTGTATGTCGGGGGGAAACAAAACTTTGACATACTTGAAAAATGCAAATTAATCTACTTCCTCTTTAAAATAATTATCTCACATTTATTTTGTGATTATGTTCAAGGCTGTTAAGATTCAAATTTAAACCAACATAATCCATAAAGTGAAGCAATTCAAGGATTTCTTTATATCTCTACACTCACATTTGTCAACATAATTAAAGTACACATACATATTATTTTGTTTTATGTATTTATCTGTGACTTAATTCACAAGAAGCTGATTCAATCAGCCAAGTTTAAAAAGTTGCTTCTGTTTCTAATTTGTTAGGTAATTAATTTTTTTTAACATACTCATTATCATTTCCTGTTTCTCCTATACATATCTTCAATATGTGTTTTGATATCACATAAGACAAATGCAGATCTTTTGATATCCTCCCTTCATGCCAAACCTAGTAATTATCTGTTGCAGAGTAATGAGTCATTCTCCAAAAATGTAAAACTTTGAAGAAGTTTCATGCGTGTGAAGGTTTTCTATAAGTCTTAAAAGTAGAACTCTACCCAAAGAGGTAAAATATTAGAAATAAACAAGAAATGATGTTGACCTGCTTGGTAAGGATACACAATCCCATACTGAGCCAACAAATCAGAAACGCCGAAAGCCAGTGGGCTCAGCAACGGTTCAATTCTAAGACTTGGAACAAGGCAAAAGTAAAGAAGGATAAAAAGAAGTTGGGATGGAGAATAACACTCTATTTCATGGATGGGAGGTGTGTGTGTGGCGGGGGAGACAATGCTACTGTCGAGGAGGCTACTCATTTGTGCACCTCATTCCTCCTGGAATATAGATTCAAGCCACGGGGATCCCAGATAACTTGCTAAGTCAGTTATTAGGCCAGTCTGTAAGGTGCAGTTGAGTGGTGGTTAAACACGTTTCACCTGACATCAGATAACTGGAAGACTGAAATAATTTAATGACAGAAAATGCTGTATCCTCAGAAACATGAGAACCACTCCCCCTAGAGACTTATCAAAGTGAATCTATGTTCAAATTGTGATTACAACTCTGAGAACTTGCCAAAGGAAAGCAGTATGTTTGAAGCGGTAGAAATTAATGAACAAACTTTTAACGAGATGACAACTTGGGACATAAAAACCCTGCTGGCATCTCTTAGCCAAAATGTTCAACCTGCAACCTTTCAGACTTACTGAGCAGCAAAGCACACAGGGGTGGGGGGAAGGAGTGAAAAGTGGGAGATGCTTGGATGTCCCGTGGGGACTGACTGTACCTGTGTCCACAGCCTTCACCTGTTGCCTGGCTCGAGTTGGCCGGCTCCACTTTGAGCTCCTGCAGGACCAGCCCTTTTTCGTGCGGCCCAGAAAAGTCCATGCCGGGCACTTCCTCCTCCTCTAGGGACTCAACGTAGAAGAGAGTCCTGGCAGGCGGTGGGGTGCCCTGCCTGGGCGCCCCTTGCTGCAGCCGCGTGGCCACTGGCAGCAGGGTGCCATTCAGTGGGTTGAAGGGAGAGGAGGAAGAGGATGGGGAGGAAGACGAAGTGGAGGAGGAAGAAGAAGACGGCTTCTTCCAGAATGTGCTCACGCTGCCCTTCTCTTGGCTTTTGAGCAGGCGGTTCTGGCTGGGTCCCCAATGCTCGAAACTGCCGCTGCCGTCCTGCTGCAGGCAGCCGCCCCCCGCCGGGCCGCCCGGGGACGGGGACGGGTGACTGAAGAGTTTCCAGCGGAGTCGCAGGATGTGTTTCACATCGAAGTCTTTTCGTCCAGAGCCCGACATGCTCGATGCAAGGACGGCTCAGGCACCTCAGCGGGCGCGGGAGTGGACGGGCCAGCTGGCGGGGGAAGCCCGCGGAGCCTGGGGTTGCAGGACGAGGCTGGGTGGGCTCTCTGCACCCGGAGCAGGCGACGCAGCCAGGCGGGATGCGCGCTCCGCCAGGCGACCACGGGGGCTCGGGCAGCAGCGCTGAGCGGCTCGGCGGCGGTCTGGTCCGCAGGACTTGCGCGTGGGGAGCCCACCGGCCGGGAGCAGAGGCAGGAGAGGGAAGCTGAGGGCTGAGATTTCCCGATCTCCGCTCAGGAGCTCCGTCCTTACGGTGGGAGGGACGACCCTGATGCTGGAGAAGCGCGAGAGAGGGAGGTCCGAGCGCTCCGAAGCTCAGGGAGGTGGAGGCAGCTGGATACACCTCCCTGGGATGCGCCCGCGGCACCGCTTCAGTTGGAAAGGTGTGGGGTCTCCAGTCCTTGCAGCTGAGTTCAGCGCCTGGAGAGCGCCAAGAGGGAGAGAGAGAAAGAGCCCCAAGTCTCCAAGAAGCGCTCCCCTCACCCAGCCTGCTGCGTGCACCTGCGCCCCTGTCCCTCGCCCCTCTGAGATGCTCTGAGAGCTTGCCTGGTGTGTTTCTGAGAAAGTCAAATGCCTTCTTCTGCAAGGTGGAGAAGGGGTGGTTTTATATAGTCAGTTTGTAAGAGAGAAAAAGAAATATTCCGGAAAATATAGGGAGGCGAAAGGAAACGCTGTCAAGGTCCTCACAGTACAATTTTCTCTCTGCCTCAGCGCCTCCTCCTCCCCGTAAGTGACGCAGCTGTGCACTGGGCCCTACGCGGAGAGATGGAGGGAGGGCGGAAGGCTTCAATCTTCTTTATGCAAGTGAAGCTGCTGCTCTTATTGTCCCTTGGCGTGGGTCCTGTCCCCTTTTCATTCTCCCCACCGCATTACTGGGTAGCAATAGAAGGAAAGCAAACAGGCATCATGCGTTAGCATCAGTAAACACCAAACATGAATCATAGCAGCGTAAACTTAATAGGCTGCCATCGGTGTGCAGGTTGAAGGTTAATGGCTTGAATTATTTAATAAACCGCATCCTTTAACCTTTAGCCTTAGTGTCTCTGTGGTGATACACCGAAGTAACCGGGGGATGCTGGCGTCCAAGGATGATGATGCCACCATCTGACACTTCCATTGTGATGCTGTCATTCATACCCTCCGGCAGTACCCCACCCTGGGGGCCGGAGGCAGGCAGTAGAAATCGGAAGGTGAGCACCTGAGTACAGGGGACCAGAGTTGCAAAAGCG
The DNA here is from genome assembly GCF_014108235.1 of Myotis myotis. NCBI lineage: Eukaryota > Metazoa > Chordata > Mammalia > Chiroptera > Vespertilionidae > Myotis > Myotis myotis. The sequence continues at coordinate 62,968,830 of NW_023416335.1, read as the reverse complement.
GTGCACTGATGTGTAACGTTAGACTGAGAACTCTTCTCGGCGCAAACTGAGAGTGGCATAAAAGGCTAAAGGAGAATTCGAAGACATAAGTCTCTTAGTACATAAATCATAACATAAAATGTTTGGAAGAATTTAGGCAATAAAGAAATACAGTAGTCTATCTATATTTGGGGGAAATCTTCCCAAGACCGTCAGTGGAAGCCTGACACCAGGGATAGTACAGCGTCTTATGTATACTGTGCACCCCCCCCCCCCCATACATATCTTTTACTTAAAGAAAGCACTTCACGGTTTCTCTTTGGCATATCCACATTGCCAGCATCACAACTCTTGTGGTCTTGTGGTTTGGGGCCATCATTAATTAAAATAAGGGTCACTTGAGCACTAGCACTGCCAGACCTGAATAGTCTGTTAACCAAGAAGGTTTCTAAGTGACCTGGCAGGAGGCATACACAGTGTTCATAAGCTGGACCAAAGGATAGCTCACATCCTGGGCTGGACTGAGTGGGACAGTGGGAGACTTCATCATGCTACTCAGAATGACACATAATTTAATATGTATGACTTGTTTATTTCTGGAATTTTCTATTTAATATTTTCGGCCCAGGGCTGAGTGCGGGTAACTGAAACCAGAGAAAGAGAAACTGCGGTTAAGGAGGTATTACTGGACGTATATCCAAAGGCTACTATCCTACAAAAATCTGTTTGAAGAAGAGAAGATGATGGGGTTGGGTGGGAAGAGATCAGCCGAAGAACTTGTATGACATATGCATAACCCAGGGCCACAGACAATAGGGTGGTGGATGCCTGGGGCGGGAAGCAAGGGCGGGCTACAAGGGGTCAATGGGAGAAAAAAAGGGACATGTAATACTTTTAACAATACAGGCTTTTTTCTTAAAGAAGAGAAGACGTGTCTGCCCCTATATTTATATTAACAAGGATGATGATTATGATGCATTTCTAGATGTGACTGGTTGGAGATTTTTCATACCAATCCCCTTTGCTGAAGGTAGAAGATTAGAGAATTAGTGGATTCCCTAACATAGCCAGGAGTATGGTAGTTGTCCGTTCATGAAATCACCAGTTTCAGCAACCCTAACAGGGCACAGGAATCAAACATTAAAGTGCAATTGTATTAATGTTCTTGTACTAGTTATTGAGCAGTACATTTAAATAGAAACCAAAGCTAAATTTGAAGGCCTTCCTAGACACAGCTTGACATTTTAATAAAACAAGAAATTAAGCACAAAAATTCCTACTTTGGAGGGAAGAAAAGTCATTATTATGCATTTTAAATATTGATTTATACCACAGCAGCTGATCTGTAATCCCTTGTGCCTTGATTTTCCTTTCAATATTGTGTTTTTGTTGTTAAAAAAGCAAAAGCCCTTTAAAGCAAACAATAGTGGCAGGTCATTTTTATCCAAGAACTGAATCAAGTAAGTATTTCCTTTAGGGAAGGAAACAGTGTATGAAATTACACAACAAAAACAGGACAGAGAAAACTTTCCATCAGAGAGTGCATTTGAGTGCATATAATTAAATGGTTTCCATAGTAATTGGTGCTTTGAGGATTTTCTAACTTGATATCAACTTTAATTTAATTAAAATAATATAAAATAAACAGTACAAATATGCTATGCCTACATTTTCATCATAATATCAATAACCATTCAAAAATGGCAATGTAAAATTTGTTTTGGTTGTTCTCCTAAAAATCCATTTTGTATTTCTCTTTTACTCTGCAGTACTTTGTTTAAAGATCAGTAATGTAAATGACTCCAACAAAATGTACTATTGAGTTTCATTAAAGGAATATGAATTAAACATATTAAGGCATACTTAACAGATGAAGAGTAATTTTTATTTTTTATACCTACAGTAATATTTCATATGCTTAAAACACTGTTGCAGCCTATTATGTAAACTGACTACTTTTCTATATTTATCAATCTGCATATAATATTTTGCTGAGAAAGATAGTTAAATATAATTTATTGAAATTATGAAATAAAATACATAGGATTTAGAAAATAAAGTATGCCTAAAATTATGTAAAGGGAGATAATTAAATAAAATGCCATTATATATTTTTTAGTTTATTGCTACTATACTATTATTAGGGAAGAAGTGGGGTGAGAAGGAGGAAGGTAAAAGGAAGGAAGGAAGAAAGGAAGGAAGAAAGGAAGGGAAGGAAGAGAAAGGAGGAAGGAGTGAGAAAAAAGTAATAGAAGGAAAGAGGAAAAGTAGTACTTTACTAAAATATGACTTAGCTTTACATATTAGAAAAAAATCCTTGAAAATATGACTTTTGAAATACTGCATTCATTCATTTACTTATCCACTATTCAAAATAAAAAGTTTAATTAAGCACTTACAGCATACTGGGTTTAATGCTAAGAGGTAGTAAACATGGAAGAAATATGTTCCTTGCAGCTGCTGGAAGATCTAACAAAGAATGTTTAGCCTGTCCTAAGTTACAATGGACTGTGAGTCAATTAAATTAAGATTTGAGATATCCAAGCTTATAGAGAAGAATACATTGACATAATAAAAACCACTTTTTTAAGAATCCTAATAGTCATACTACACTGTGTTCTAAAGGCAAAATAAACTCAATTATTCTGATTCTAATGTTTAATTAAATTAAACTGTCATTTTAGTCAATGAGAGTCTTTTACATGATATGAATGTTCATATTATTGTGATAGTTCCCTGATACAGTTGTAAGATAGTCAAGAATTTATTACTAAACACATATATAAAACTCTTCATATAATTATTAACTTTAACATGGATATTCAATAAATTACACTGAAAGTTCCTACTCAAACATTTAAGCAATAAACAATACATTTGGATTCAAGCAATTTCTTGGCTGAAACATTTCTCTTTTAGTAATCCTTTTCTAAATACATTTAATTAGATGTGTGCTTATCCAGGAAAAATGAATTTTGATTCTCTTGCATCTTTTTGACAACCCTCCTGCAATGACTATTAAGTTGCTTCTATATAATTATATAGAAGCATTTGAATGGGAATTATAATCCAATTAGAAAGTTCGTGCCTCATGATAGTTCCTATATATTTCTCATTTTTGTTTATCTTTGTTTTATTTTAATGAAACATATCTATGCACATTACTAGAAAATATCATTTAAAATGAATGGATGTCATTGAAAATAAGTGCACAACATTGTGGATTGGAAATTAAATGAAGATAGTCTTGTAATGACATTTTCTTTCCAAGAATGATTGAAATCTAATACCACATAGCACTAATATTAACTAATCTCATGCATACTATCAAGGGATCCTATTTCTTCTTCAAAGATATAAACACTAGAGTCTGGGTGCACAAATTCATGCACAGATGGGGTCCCTTGGCCTGGCCAGCAATTGAGGACAATCAGGGCCTTTTGGGTGGGCCAGCAGGGGTGGAGTGGGGAGTGGGACTAGGGGAGATTGGCCAGCCATGGAGGTTGGCTGTAGGAGTACACTGACCATCAGGCGGCAGCTCTTGCGTTGAGTGTCTGCCCCCTGGTGATCAGTGCGTGTCATAGCTACCAGTCAACCAGTTGTTTGGTCATTTGGTTATTCGATCACTTAGGCATATATATATATATATATATATATATATATATATATATATATATATATGGCTTATATATATCCTGTTCAAAGTCTATTAATCATCATTACAATATACATATAGTTAACTAAGTAGCAATTAAATGACTGCTTAATAAACATTGTAGGTGTTAATTGACCTACAATGTTATTGTAAAACTGTTTTTTAATACATCATTTTGCTTGAAGTCAGTTTCCAAAGTTCTTTCCACAATGTTAAGTGAGGACTTCATGTACACTGTTTTAGAAAGAGTACTGTGATTTTTTATTCAAGGAGTTTTATTCTGAGAAATAAAATTCATTCTAAACATTTTTACTATAAGTAAATAGGCTTCTATTTTCTAATTTGGGTATTGTTACACAAGGTATTTATTATATTTTTATGACTTTTATCACTAGTCAAGATCCTTTTGGCCCCCACTCCAAAAGAACATGACTGTTAGCTTTGTGGGAAGCTAACCAAGGGACCCCTTACTCCTGCAACTACAGTGGGCTCACCTTTCTATGCTATTATAATTGTTAGCCATCATAAAAGATGAAAAGTCTCATTTTTTTTTATAGAGCATGGAATATATGACATGTACTGAATATAGGCATACTGTAAAGTCTAAAAAATATTACGATAGATAAATCTAAAAACCATCACAGTACATAGAGTTCCTGAGACTGTAGTCTACTTACATTTTAATGTATATTTCTAGGACAAAATTATAGTTGAAGATGACAGTGGAAATACAAAAGATAAATTTGAAGGTCATATTAGATTTCTAAATCTATTCATACAAGCTTTCCAGGTTCATTTATAATAGACAAAATGAACTAACAAGCAAAATAGAGACAGACTCTTAGATAGAGAGCAGGCTCAAATCTTTGGGGTGGGGTGCTTAGGGGACTGGCTGGGAAAGTGGAGGGATTGGGCAATAAAAAGAAAATAAAGAAAGAAACTCATGGACACTGTGTGGAGACTTCTGAGGGGAGGGAATTGGGGAAAGTGGAGGAGAGTATGGGGGTATAAATAGTGATGGATAGAGACTTGACTTGGGATAGTGAACATACAATATAGTGTACAGACAATGTGTTGTGAAATTGTGCACCTGAAACCTTTATAGTTTTGCTAACTAGTAAGCAAATAAATTCAATAGTAAGGAAAAAAATGTAAAAAATAAATCTATTCATACAAGATAGACTCTCAGATTAAATGTGAATTATCTTTAGATATAGACTTTTTAATGTTATAATTTTCTTCTTAAATAATGATCTGTAAAACCAAGAGAACTAAAATTTTCTGACATCCTACTAAAAGTCAGACAACAGTTTCATTTAGTCTTTATAAAAATCTCATTAGGTAGGCATTATAAAAGACACTTAATATATAAAAATAAATTTAAGACTGTAATTGCCACAGGTATTTTATTTTATTATCTGTCTTAGACACTCTTTCATAGCTGTTTTTCTTCCTATAATATGCAAGAATAAATTCCTTAAAAGGATACACTAATGATTTGGGAGTTCTCAATATTCTTTCATGAATTGTGGGATTATGCCGGAAGCCAGTCCATCCTTGCTGCTTGACACAGTCACTGCAGGGAAGAAACATCTGCACAGCATATGTTTCAAGGGACCTGGTGTATATGGCCTACTGTTCTTAATATGTTTGCTCCCCTTCTTAGCACTATGTGTTTTAATCAAGGTCACCTCTCCGGGAAAGGTTTTTCCCCAGGTGGGGATTTTCCCTGGAGTTAGGGATTAACAGGACTAAGGAAGGGAATCAGTAAAACCCCTTAATTAAGTGCCAGGCAGGTAGTTAATCTCTTTAAAATATATTTTATTGATTTTTTATAGAGAGGAAGGGAGAGGGACAGATAGTTAGAAACATTGATGGGAGAGAAACATCGATCAGCTGCCTCCTGCACACCTCCTACTGGGGATGTGCCCACAACCAAGGTACATGCCCTTGACTGGAATCAAACCTGGGACCTTTCAATCTGCAGGCTGACAATCTATCCATTGAGCCAAACCGGCTAGGCGCTAGGGCAATCACTTTAAGAACAATCATGCTTAAACTACATAATCTTTACTTAGGATAATCTCCTTCAGTTACTTCCTTGTAGCTTTACAGTACAATAGAGTAGTGACCTTGGAATGGAGATAACAAACGCCCTAATCTTTGGAATAGAATGGATAGGATTAAAATCAAATGGTATAAATATAGATGTAACAGGAGAATAAAAAAAGAACCTTGCTATGCTGATCAACTGAACGCTGTCGCTGTCTCTGTCTCATTCCTTCTTTGCCGACTCTGTCCACACCTTTGGGAACCCCTGGACCTGCTGGGGCTGAACCACAACAGGATTATTACTTTGGAGGCAGGCAATTATCTCTAAACTAGAGGCCCAGTGCATGAAATTTGTGCATGGGTAGGGTCCCTAGCAGCTGCTGGCTGCCAGCCAGGGCTTCCCTTCCCCCAGCTGCCTGCTGCTGCCACTGGCTAGGGCCTCCCTTCCCCAAGCTGCCTGCCACTACCACCAACCGAGGCCTCCCTTTGTACCCACCTTGGCCTGGCACCACCTGCTCACCTGCTCCTCCATCCCGCCACGGTCCCGCTCTCTTCAGGGGCCCATTGGGGCTGGCAGCACCTCCACTGTGTTCCGCTGCCAAGGCCACGTCGCTGACTCCCACCATGTTCCGCTCTGCCCCCTTGTGGTCAGTGCACGTCTAACTCCTGGTTGGTCGAACTCTCTAGGGACAATTTGCATATTAGTCTTTTATTATATACTAGAGGCCCATTGCACGAAGATTCGTGCAATAGGCCTTCTTTCCCCTGGCTGCCAGCACCAGTTTTCCTCTGGCACCAGGGACCCAGACCTTCACTCTGGCCACCGCCTTCCATCTTTGCTCTGGACACAGTCTTCGCTGTGGCTGGAGCCTTCAGTCTTTGCTCCTCACTCTGGCGGGACTCTTCAGTCTCTGGCCAGAGCTGCTCCTGTAGCTCCTTCCCCCCCACCCTACCCCTCATAGCTTGATCACTTCTTTGCCTGCAGACCTCACCGATGGGCTCCTGGGTTCCAGGGGGCCGCCTTGCCGGCAGCCTGGCTTTCCAATCACTATCACGGCCGTAGGGTCCTTCTGCCCAGGAACGCACACGCGCGTCCCGGCTAGTGGTGGGGCTTAGGCGGCACACAGTGGTCCGGATGGTGGCTCATGCTGGCCCGCCCTGCCTGCAGTATGCAAATTAGCCGCCATCTTTGTTGGCAGTTAATTTGCATATCACAGTGATTAGCCAATGGGAGGCATAGCGAAGGTAAGGTCAATTACCATGTTTGTCTATTATTAGATAGGATAGGATTACTCTGCTTTAATAAAAGAGAGACTTGTAGCATTTTTACAAGTGAGTTTTCTGATAGTGTGTATTTGTGTATGTGCATGTGCATGTGTGTGTGTGTGTATCAAGATTTGAAAACAAAAAAAATGTTTTCCTTCTTTGGAGCAGTAATTTCTGGAAAAATAGAGATTATCTTACAAGGCTAGCATGGTTCTAGAGGTCATAGAATATGTCTTATTTAATAGTGAATTTGCAATGCCTAACATGGTTGTGCATGGGATATAAAAAAAATTGAATTATTAATAGGAGGGGAATGGTACTTTGTAGTGACAGAGAGAACAAAAATCATATCTAAAGTAAAGTATAATAAGTTTTGTGTCTGGAGTTATTTGGTATCAGAGCAAATAGAATTATAAAATAGTTTCTGAAATATTTTAGTACTTCATTTATATTACTAAAGGACTCTAAAACAGTAAAATATTCAGCTTATATTCTGCCACCTCATTTTAAGAAAGAGGCAATGCATTAGCAGTAAATTTAGAAGACATGGATTGTATTTGTTAAAATTTATTTTAAAGTCTTCACATTTAAATTTATAAACTTTATTTATATTAAAATTCACCTATCCATTCATTGTTTATTCAAACACATTTTTAAATGTTTGACACCATTTTATTAATCTTCAATTTCAGTGAAAATATATCATATTTTTCAAATGCCACTTCCATCATAAGAGTTCTAGTATCTCTCTCTCTCTCTCTCTCTCTCTCTCTCTCTCTCTCTCTCTATATATATATATATATATATATATATCCTACCTAATAAAAGAGAAACATGGTAATTAGTGTATGACTGCTACCCTTCCCATTGGCTAATGAGGGCAATATGCAAATTAACTGAGAGCCAAGATGGCAGCTGGCAGCAAGGCAGCTGGAAGCTAACATGAGGCTTGCTTGCTTTAGTGACAGAGGAAGCCAAGCTTCCCTGCCTGCCTTGCCGGCCTCTCAGCTGCACTCTAAGCAACTATGTTACAAAAATAGAAGCTAAACAAAACCCCAGGCTTCAGCCAGCAGGACCGCAACATTGTTTCAAATACAGAAGGGTAAACAAAGGCCAGAAACCTGCTTTCAGCAGTGGCAGTCTCATAGCTGGAGCCGAGCCTCAGAGCTAAAGCTGGCCCAGAATGAAAAAAAAAGGAAAAAAGGACAGGTTGGGAGCTTCAGTCACCCGCCAGTCTGAAAAAGGCCCTCAGCCCCTCACCCAGGCTGGCCAGGCACCCCAGTGGGGACCCCCACCCTGATCCAGGACACCCTTCAGGGCAAACCAGCCGGCCCCCACCCGTGCACCAGGCTTCTACCCTATATAGTAAAAGGGTTATATGCCTCCCAGCACTGGGATCAGCAGAGCCGTGAGGCCTCCCAGCACCGGGATCAGCGGAGCAGTGAGGCCTCCCGGCACCGGGATCAGTGTGATAGGGGGCAGCGACCAAATCCCCCTGATCGGCCCTGCTCTGTGTGTGACAAGGTGTGGCGCCCCACCCCCCCCACCCCCGCCCCCCACGGGCCCTGCTCTGTGTGTGACGGTGTAGAGCCATAACCTCCCCATCGGCCCTGCCCTGAGTGTGACAGTGGCGGCGCCTCAACCCCCTGATCCGCCCTGCTCTGTGTGTGACAGGGGGCGGTACCCCAACTCCCCTATCGGCCCTACTCTGTGAGTGACAGGGGGGAGCTCCCCAACCCCCTGATCGACCCTCCTCTGTGTGTGACAGGGGGCAGCACCCCAACTCCCCAATCGGCCCTGCTTTGAGCCCGACCAGGGGCTGCACCTAGGGATTGGGCCTGCCCTCTGCCACCCGGGAGCGGGCCTAAGCCAGCAGGTCGTTATCTCCGGAGGGGTCCCAGACTGTGAGAGGGCACAGGCCGGGCTGAGGGACCCCCCTCCCCCCCGAGTGCACAAATTTTTGTGCACCGGGCCTCTAGTATATATATATATTAGCATGCATCTGTGGTTCTTGTTGATGTTAGTAGCTTTTGAAGTGTAGCAAGAGACCAAGGTCATACTGCGGTCAATCAAATAAAAGAGAATGGAAGGCCAAGAAGTTATTTACCAGATTATTGAATATTAAAAGTATCCCAGTTTTATGTGTGTGTGTTTACTTTTATTGCACATTTGTTTTCTAATCTCTTTGACACAATTTTCTGGGGGTGTTCAGATTGCCAAAATACATGATATTCAAACACTTTTTTTTTAAAATTTAGCACTTATTGTGTGCTAAGTTCTGGTCAAAGTGATGGGAATGTGTCAATAAAATAAAAAAAAAATAAGTTAAACCAAAATCCATGCTCTCAATGAACTTACATTTTGAGATAAAATTCAACAAATAAATGAGAATATCAGATGATGAAGACATCCACAGAGAAAATTAAATCAGAAAAGGGAGATGGTGAGCGGTGGAGAGAAGAGGTTGAAAGCTAACAAATCTGAATGGCCAGGCTCTATTAATAAGATACAGCAGTGTCCAAGAAGAAGTGAAAGCACTTCTATTCATGTTTATGGGACAGTACCCCAGGCAGAAATTATAGAAAAGCAAGGAACCTGAGGCATACTAAATTTTGGGAATTTTAAAGAGAACCTGGAACTGAGGCAAAAAAGGGTGGGGGGCATTGCTAGAGGTGCTTATGGAATCTTACTCACCAGTGCAAAAGGTTAGTTTTTATTCTGACTGAAATGGGAAGCTATTGTAGGATGTAGAAAACTGTTGTGAGGACATCTGATATATTTCCTAAGAACACTTTAGCAGCCATGTTAAGAATAACCAGAAGAAAGCAAAACAAGGGAACGGAAACAGGAGGCTATGCCAATCTATCTATCTATCTATCTATCTATCTATCTATCTATCTATCTGTCTGTCTGTCTGTCTGTCTGTCTGTCTGTCTGTCTGTCTGTCTGTCTATCTATCTATCCATCCGTCATCTATCTAAAAAGAGATAATATGCAAATATGCCAGGATGCTGTAACAGTCATGACTGGCTCAGGAGGAGGCTGAGAACGCAGATGGGCTGGAGGGGACTGCGTGCTGCCCTCAGCCCCAGCCCCAGCCGCCTCGGCACAGTGGTCGCTGTAGCCGGGGGCGGGCCTGGAGCGGAGACACAACACATAGGAGGGCCTGCCCTCCTGGGAGACACGCTCTAGCAGTCCCACCACTGTATGTGAACTGCCTCGAAAACACCTTTTCTGACTGCTCATTGGCTAAGCTCCCTGTATGCCACTTGCAGTGTTCTTGGTAACTTGGGTAATAAGAATCCAAAAGGTGATCTAGGGTTTTTCCCCACACTCCTGGAGGAAAAAATGAAGGTCCACTGCTGTAGGGGCCTGAAATGTCATATCCTGCCCTAGCCAGTTTGGCTCAGTGGATACAGTCTTGGCCTGTGGACCGCAGGGTCTGGGTTCGATTCTTATTAAGGGCATGCACCTAGGTTGCAGGCTTCTCCCTGGCCGGGGCCCAGGTCAGGGCTCATGGAGAAGGCAACCAATCGAAGTGTCCCTGTCACATTGATGTCTCTCTCTGTCTTTCCCTGTCTCTTCCATACTCTCTAAAAATCAATGGAAAAATATCCTCAGGTGAGGATAAAAAGGAAATAAAGAAAGAAATGTCATATCCTATCAAAGAGACATCTTAAAAATGCCTAAAGAATGTTGTCATTTTTTCGTGGTGAAGGGACTGGAGTCCGTGTTAATGAAAACACCTTGATGCTGTGGTGGTCAGCGGTGGCAGCAGTAGCAGGGTGATGGGGGTGGTGCCTTCCCCTGATCAGCCGGTCACCTTCTGCAGAGGGAGGCCAGACTGAGGCTTAGGCCTGCTCCTCATGGGGAACGGGTCTAAGCCGTCAGTAGGACATCCCCTGAGAGCTCCTGGACTATGAGGGGGGGCAGGCTGGGCTGAGGGACCCCTCTTCCCTCAGTGCACAAATTTCATGAACCAGACCTCTACTCTATAATAATAAAAGCGTATAGGCTAATTAGACCAGTTGTCCTTCCGGACAACCTTCCAGAAGAAGCTGGGCTGTGAGGGAAGCCTGGGTCCTGGGTGCCAGAGGGAAACCTGTGCTGGCAGCTGGGGGGAAGGAAGGCCTACTCTTGTACAAATTTTGTGCATTGGGCCTCTAGTTAAGCCATAAGAGATGATGTTAGCTTGTTCCAAAACTGGTAGCATTCCTGGGAAGGTCCAGCATGCCCAGGGAATAGATTTTCCTCAAAGCTCATAGATATGTTTTTTTAGACTATTACATTTTAGAAAGTTCTGTCCATATTTTTCTCCTCAAAGATAACCTGTTTCTCCCTTTTTTTGGTTTTTATTTACTAGCCATCTTCACTGATGTGTGATGCTCACATCATTTAAGACATGCTCAGGTTTGATGGGCTATTCCAACCAGGTAATATAATTTACAGCTCATCAAAATTTAATAAAGTCTATTAATGCTTTTCCCAAACATTTTTTTGTTTGTTTTACATTTGTCCAAAGGGATTATCACTCTTTACAGATTGCCAAAAATGTTAGGGAGAGCATAAGCAGTCACAACCTGTGTTCTGTACCCCAGTTTGAATAAAGACAATACTTTATTCTGTCCTATAACTTGCTTTTACCTTGTTTTATAAATTAGGCTTCTGCAAAAGTCTATATTTATAAAGGGCATCTACTATTAAATAATTCTTTTTTAAAAACAACTATTGTAATGTGAAAGTAAATTTAATTTAGATAATTTCAGGCATTTTGGCAGGATCCAATACGGATTAGTTCTGAGTGAATGCATGTTCTTTTCTTATTGTTCAAGTCCCTCTAACCACATGTTACCCAATGTTACTATGCATATGTTATTATGTATATGAGTAAGTTTGATCGAAGGGCATATTATGACACATATCAAATATTGACACCAGATCCTGTTCGGGTATGATTTCTAAAGAGTTCATGATTTGTATTTTGAAGGAAAAGAGAAATTAATTAACAGTAAAAAAAAAAAAAGGCAGCTTTGTCATTGTATATTTCAGTCATTTGATAAGTGTTTATTGAGCACTATTAAATTGCCAAGCACAGTTGCAAGGACTGAAGATACAAATACAAATGCACATAGCTCAGTAAGTAGATAGAATTGTAAGCAAACAATTTTAAAACAATACATACTATAATGATTAATTAAAACATAGTATTACTAATAAGATAATAAATAATAATAGATATACTGTAATACAACCATGTCAATATGCCCTGGAAGTAAAAAGTATGTTATTAATTGAGAAAGTAGACAATCTAGCTAGACATGTATTGCAGTTTTAGAAAATATTTGTTAATATGATTTGCATAAAGATATTTAAATTAAAATGCTGGCAAAGGATCATGTGTACTATTCTTCTCGCTTGCATATCGATAGGGAAGCAACATTGCAGGTTGGAAACCTCACAGGCTTTGAAGTGAAACTATGATCAATCCAAACCTTCTTATGCTACTTATTAGCCAGATGGCTTCAGGCAATGCACCTAATTTCTTTGACTCTCAGCTTCCTCATCTGCACAATGGAAGTTAATGATGAGATCTACTTCATTGGACTTTTGTATGGATCAAATAAAAAACCTGCTAGCCAACCAGCACTTTGTTGATGCGTAAGTTGTGGATATTTATATTCATATGAAGATTATTTGTATAATTAACTGACCTTCATCTTGGTTTGAACGTAATTTTGAAAATAAAGCTTTCAATAGTTGTTCTTGCAATTTTTACAAGCATTTTTAAAAAAAATACAACTTACTGTACAATTGAGTTCTTATAATATATGATTCCTAATTAATCACAACATTGTTTTTCTGGTGATCTGGAAGGTTTGCAAATGACTGACAGAAATTTTTTACATAATTTTATTAAAGAATGGCCACTATTCATAAATGTCTGCATATAAAGTATATTCTAAAATCATTTTAGGTAGGAGAAATATACTAAAATACTTGCTTCGGTTGCCAAATCTCTTAATTTTACTTTCTAACCTGAGAGGGAAGGATAATGAGAAATTTATGAGCAAATAAAGTAATTTAGAGATTACAAAAATATTACTAGTATTAGGATGTGAGGAGTTAAGAGAAAGCCTGTGCACTAAGTAAATTTTTGATAGTGTGAGTGAAATGATAAGTTATTCATTTTATCATTTTAGGCTATTTTGCCAGTTATGGAACTTGCCTGGTAATACTTATTGAATTGCATACATGGAATTTATATATATTAACCACCAGATATGATACATTATAAAGACATCATTATACTTTTATTTGTAATAAAAATTTAGTCAAATGAAGAAAATACGTGTATTAGTCAAACTGCTAGGTTTGCATAGGAATGCAAATTTTTTAAACCTTAATTTGCTTTGAAGAGACAAATTTTAATAAATGAATGTTTTTTCATTTACTAATGTGTGTATGAATATAATAGACTACTAGAACAATTTATATCACAAAATAGGCTCCAAATTTTGTTCTGACTTTCTAGATTCCTGATTGGGAAATCTCAGATTGACACTGAATCTAACAGAACAAAGTTTACCAGAAGATTCATTCATTATTTATAATCTACTGCTACAAAGCTATACTTCTATTTAAGCATTGAAAACTCTGGCTATAGATTTCTGACACTCACAAAAATGTCTAGCCATGCAGAGCTAATTGAAACTACAGGATATTTCAATAAGTCAATCAGTTAGTATTGAAATTGGCTGAGTACTCAGCTCTGTGCAGTGAAGGGTATAGGGACTTATCATGGTAGAAAACACACATACAAAGAAATATTTTAAATTATGACTAACCCACAACATAAGATGTTTTAAATATTTTTCTAATAATAACTGTGACTTTTAGGTAGAAATGATTAAATATTTGACAATATCATTAAATTGTTGGAATCCTTTTGTGGAACAAATATTAATTGAGCACTTGTCATGTTCCTGTAATGTGCAGTGTGAAGGGGCCTCCCATTGTCCACTCAGAGCTTACATTTTATTTAGGGAGAAAACCTATAAACAACTGAACATTTTGGTATGAAGTCATCAATATGGTGAGATAGCAACTGGCACTGCATGGACATTTCTCTAGTTAGATAGGATCCTTAGAGAAGTGTTTCCCAATAAAGTAGACAATAGAGCCACTTAGGTAGCAAAAAGCATAGGACATTGGAAGAACATAAAGGCCACTGTTAGTATTTGGGGAGGAGAGGGCAAGAAATAGTATTATTTTATAACTCATAGAATATTGTTTCAAATTTAATTGTACCTACAATGGAAAATTAGTGCAATGATTTAAGCAGGGAGATAATCTATAATTTAAGATTGTTTTAAAGGTCACCTTAATTAGATAGAAAAATGCAAGAATAAAAACGAATTAAAGGCATCATTCAGGAATATTTCTTCAAGAGAAAGACTCAATAATTTGGCTAAGAATCATCAGTAATCAGTTTTGGACATAAAAATGTGGTCAGTATTGCTTTCATACAGAGGTGCCATCTTAATTTAATTCAGGATATTTGAATCAGAATTGGCGTTTATTAAATTAAATAGATATAAATTACAGACTTGGATTTTGTATTTTTAAAGCACTTGAAGGTATGTTATCTCACTCTGTATACTGTGCTGGTTCTCAAGAAGAAAACAGGGCTTTATATATATAATAAGCTGAGACCTGACAAATGAGGGAAAGCAAATCATGGGAAAAGAAAGAAGAAAAAGAAATATATGTGGAAATACCCTGGGTCAGGGAATGCCCGGGTTCTTGTTCCAGAAGGTTTCAGCAATCTGGAGAAGGGGCTGTGTGTAACTTAAAGAGTCCAGGGACAAAGAATAATTTTGAAAGGCATTTGGGGGTCAGAGGAGCCTAGTTAAAGAAACTAAGTTCTCCTCCTCTCAGGATCCCATGCTTTTTATTAACACAGTTTGTCCTGAGGCGAGGCAGAGATAGACACTTCAAAAGGTCAGGTTTTTGTCTACAGAGTCCATTGTCAGATTGGAAGAATTAGCCTGTGGCTGTTCAGGTGTTTGGCCAGTAGGAGGCAATAACATGTAGACTGAAATGCCCTGAGCTGTCTGGCAGCAAACAATCAATTTAATGCATCCTTTTCAGGTTTGGGGAAATGCCCTTGCTACTCCAGATGATTCAGCCCCTGCCCACATGCTGGAATTGGCTTCTGGCAAGGGAAGAGCTTGGCATAATGAATGAACTACAAGGACACTGTGATAAACAAAGTAATTTTGAAAGAAAGGAGTGGTAGTGAGTATTCTATTCTAGATTATTAACCTAAAGATTAAGACAATGATGTAACTTGTACACATTTTTTTATTAGTCTCTGGCATTTTCAGAAGTAGGGTCTAGATTTCTAAAAGTGCCATACCATATTGATCCCTTCCTGCCAAAGTTAAGGTAATATGTTCAAACAGATAATACCATATCCCAAGTAAAATTGTAGATTTTAAACCTATGCTGTCAGTGCATCATGTCAGTTGACAGATGTCCCAGATATTGTATCTGAGTAATCTCTAAACTATTACTCTTCCACTAGAACGGTTACGATTACTCTGAAGATTTACTCAATTTTATTGTGTTCTGTTCATCTAATATTCTGCATTTAGCCTGTAATTTAAACTTCCTGAATGCAAAGTTTACAATTTCCCTAACACTAAAGTATTAGTAGTCCATTTTATCCTTATAATTTGACTTCAGAGAGAGTTGTGTAGTTTTGAATAAAACATGATTGTTAATACCCATGAATCATTGAAAATTAACTAAATAAAATATTTAATACCATCTGTTATCTACTTTCTTAAACAGGGATCTAAATCAATATTAGCTCCGAGATAAAAAAGATTCATAATGAAATTGAAACTCTCAATAAGTCAAAAATGACATATTCTTTAATGTGTATAAGGAAAAACAAAATATTTGTTCATTTTTATGAAGATGTAGTTTCTATTATTTGGTATTCTTTAAAAACAGTATATAGAAAATATAATGGAATTGAAGAAAGTCCAGGAAGAAAAGAGCGGACTAACACAGAAAACAAGGAAAGAGCTCAAGCTGACAAATGTATTGGCGGATCTTCAATCTTTACTAAAGGAGAGGGGCATTAACAAACTCTACCAAAATCTTAACATGATACAGCTAGAGCTTACTCTTGGAGCAACCAGCTCTGGATTTGAATGATTGTTTCGGCACTTAATTACTGTGTAAACTTGAAATCGTTGCAAGAGTCTCTCAGAGCCTGTTTCCCAGTCAGTCAAACAGAAGTTATAATACTTCAAAAGATTTTAGGGAAAATAAATTACATCTTTCATCATAGGACCCACCATATACACTTTAAAAGATACTCAACAAGTCATAATCACTTTCTTCCTATACTCCTGTATCTAAATGGACATAGTATGTACATTATGGAACTCTTAGTTAATAAGTAAATTATAAAATAAAATATTATAGACAGAAAATACCACTGCTGTTTAGGTACTAAAATAGTGCATTGATGCTCATAAGTTATAAGGAAAAATTGGACTTTTAAAAGTTGCCCTTAAAGAACAATCATGTACAATAAGATCTTTGATAGCAATTTCAGACTGTTACATTGATTGATTAATGATAGAATTGTGACAATAATTATGTTATCAAAATTTTTGTTCATTGATCATAATTATCAGAGTGAGCCTTGTGATTATTCTAAAATCATTAGTTTAGAATATAAAATCATTATTTTAGATTATTCTAGGATATAAAAATATTCTAAATTTAATTTACTATTAAAATATTACCAATTTTTAATATTGAAGCACTCCTATATTCCCTTTACCTGACCCGGACATACAGGATCATTCTGGGAAGATAGTGGCCAGAGGGTAATGTTTCTTACACTGTCACTCTCCCACACTAGGGGAAGTCTGAAGATGTCAATGATAGATAACATCCCTAGTAAGTCAAAAGAAAGCAAATGATAATATTTTGGGCAATGGAAGAGATTCTAAATGTATTAGGTTAAACCAAGAATTCATCACTGAGTAATAGGGAATGCATGTGAAAAAGAGAGGCCTAGAGAGAAGTTATTTGCACACAGAAAACACTTCTCATAATAAATATTTAACTCAATGCCGGTGAGGTTGTCACCAAAGATCCCGCTTTGTTGAATTCATGTGTTTATTTGAGATCACAATATATGAAAGATACATAACTTTGGTTATTTGCGTTTTGCAGTCAGTAACACCTGAGCGTGTTAAAGACAAGAGGTAGGCTTTTGAAAGTAAGAGTTTCTTTGATAAAATGCAAAAAGAATTGAACTCATTTTGTGAATTTAGTTTGTAAAAATACACTTAGAAACAAAATCTTAAATCCAGTGAAAATCATCTGTTATTGAACTTCATATGTCATTGTTGTTCATATTCTTTCCTTAAAATTTAAAGAAGATACAAATAACATAATTTCCCTGTATGATTTTTCTGCCTTTGCACATTAAGAAGTAACCATCATTTCCCAAAAACGTGTTGGGGTGGGAAGGGGTCTCAGCTCATTCCTTTCCAAAACACGGAATACTTAATAATCTTTCCTGTCTCATGCTACTGTCAAATCAGGTCTAGATGCTTTAGTGGCGTTTACTTCCTAGTGGAAAAAGACAAACAAGTAAATAATGTCATGGGATTCAATTATTATGTAGGAAAAAGAAGCAAGGAAGAAGTAGAAAATGCTGAGGAAGCCACAACAATTATTTTAAATAATATGGTTAGTGGAATTCTCTGTGATAAAGTGACATTTGAGAAGAGGCCTGAATAAAGAGGTAGGAGGGAGCTTGCTGTTACAAGGGCAGAAGTTACCAGGGCAGGAGGAAATCCAGGGCAAGGCTCTGAGGCATGTCTTTGGCATGTTAAAGCAGCAATAAATGGTGTAGAAAAATAATTAAATAGATGACTCAATTAACTGTTATCTCCAGTGATAGAAAAATCTCAGTAACGCTCCATCTCCTTGTTGCTGTTTTATGTTATTTTTTTCCCCTTCTACAATCTGTCTTTTCCCAAAGCCTCACCATCCCATTCAGCTGTTTTTACCATTTTTGGGCTGAAGATATATAGTTGCCATCTATCTTCCTATACTAACGGTGGTTTAGCTTTAAAACAAAGTTCCCTTAAGTTTGCCTTTAACATGCAATGTCTTTGATGAAAAAGCAAGTTCATATATTTATACACACAACTTTTTTGCTTGCATCACTGATAATCAAGTTCATTTATTAAAAATATTTTTGACTTTGCTATGTACATGATGTAAAATTCTTCCACAATACACCTAGTTTGAACTGCTTTTTTTTTCCATTCATTCTATTTTAATTCAGTGGCATTCTGAGGATATGAGGTGTGTGTGTGTGTGTGTGTGTGTGTGTGTGTGTGTGTGTGTGTTTTCAGGTCTGTGTTGTTGCTTTTTCACATATACTTTATTCCCTTCTCTTAAAACATTAATTAGACAAAGTTGTAAATTATCAATATTTTATTTGCAGTTAAACTTCTAAGACACAACCTGCCAAATTACTCTGATTTTCTCAAACTATTTTTCTAACTCATTAAATTGTTCCTTATCTTTTCATCCTTTCCTTTTCTGTCAATTTAGAGCATATGCAAATATGGATAGATTAGTGTAATAATGTCTCATGTACCAATCAGCTGAATTTTCCTATCAGCTCATTGATCTTTTTTCATCTTTTTTATTTTATTTTATTGATTTTTCACAGAGAGGAAGGGAGAGAGATAGAAAGTTAGAAACATCGATGAGAGAGAAACATCGACCAGCTGCCTCCTGCACATCTCCCACTGGGGATGTGCCCGCAACCCAGGTACATCCCTTGACCGGAATCGAACCTGGGACCTTTCAGTCCGCAGGCCGATGCTCTATCCACTGAGCCAAACCGGTTTCGGCATCTTTTTTCATCTTTACTTCATTCAATCATTCACTTACTCCCCTGGTGGATTATTTTAAAGCAAATCTCAGCTATTATATCATTTTATGTCAAAATATATATTAAAGAACAGGTAGAGAATAAGACTTTTTTTATTTAATAAGTGCATACACCTGAAACCATAAAACTCTTAGAAGAAAACATATTCAGTAAGCCTTTTGACATCAGCCTTGGTTATAATTTTTAGGATCTGACACCAAAAACAAAAAGAAAAAAACGTGGCCTATATAAATCTAAAAAGTTTCTGTACAGCACAGGAAATCATCAACAAAATGAAAAGGCAACCTACTGAATAGGAGAAAATATTTGCAATCATATCAGTTATATATTTAATAAGAGATTAACACCTTAATTTCTCTACCAAAATATAAGTCAATAGCAATTTTTTAATTTAAAAATGGGCAGAAGATCTGAATAGACATCCCCCCCCCCAAAATAAGATATGCACATGGTAAATGGGTACATGAAAAGATTCTTAGCATCACTAATTATCAGGGAAATGCAAATTAAAACCACAATGAGGTATTACCTCACACTGTTAGAATGACCATTATTAAAAAGACAAGAAAACCCACTGTGTGCGAAAACATATTTGCCAATGTCATATCTGATAAGGGCCTAATCTCCAAAATTTATAGGGAACTCATACAACTTAACAAAAGGAAGATAAACAATCCAATCAAAAAATGGGCAAAGGACCTAAATAGACACCTTTCAAAAGAGGACATTCAGAAAGCCAAGAGACATATGAAAACATGCTCAAAGTCACTAATCATCCGAGAGATGCAAATCAAAACAACAATGAGGTACCATCTCACACCTGTCAGACTGGCTATCATCAACAAATCAACAAACGACAAGTGCTGGAGAGGATGTGGAGAAAAAGGAACACTTGTGCACTGCTGGTGGGAATGCATACTGGTGCAGCCACTATGGAAGACAGTATGGAGTTTCCTCAAAAAACTGAAAATGGGACTCCCATTTGACCCTGTGATCTCACTTCTAGGAATATATCCCAAGAAACCAGAAACACCAATCAGAAAGGATATATGCACCCCTATGTTCATAGCAGCACAATTCACCGTTGCTAAGATCTGGAAACAGCCTAAGTGCCCATCAGTAGATGAATGGATTAGAAAACTGTGGTACATCTACACGATGGAATACTATGCTGCTCTAAAAAGGAAAGAACTCTTACCATTTGCAACGGCATGGATGGAACTGGAGAGCATTATGCTAAGTGAAATAAGCCAGTCAATGAAGGAAAAATACCACATGATCTCACTCATTCATGGATAATAGAGACCATTATAAACTTTTGAACAATAATAGATACAGAGGCAGAGCTGCCTCAAACAGATTGTCAAACTGCAGCAGGAAGGCCGGGGAGGGTTGCGGGGCAGGAGGTAGGGGGGTAAGAGATCAACTAAAGGACTTGTATGCATGCATAGAAGCATAACCAATGGACATAAGACACTGGGGGATAGGGGAGGCTAGGAGACTGTCTAGGGCGGGGGGATAAAATGGACACACACACAAAAAAAAGAATGGTTGATTAAAAAAAAAAAGAATCTCTAGTAAATTTTAGAGGTTCAGAACTATTGATTTAGATAGAAATTCATAACTCAAGAGGCTAACATTTATATGACAAGGGGCGCTAATTGCCATACTGTTCTTCATGATGTAAAGGTTCATTCTTATTAGTATTGTTTCTTTAGTATAGAGATTCTCTTTCCCAATGGCTTAGGCCCTTATGTCCATATGTCATTTTTTCACATATATGGGGCAATTGTATATGTAATATTGCTTTAAAATGATAGATTTAACCCCCACAAAACAGTTCTTAGACCTGTTTAGACTTTTTCCTAAATAAGCACATGTTTTAGAAAACCAATGTATCAGATATGCCAATATAATGGCCATTTTTTATAGTTATTTATTCATAATATATTAGTGCTTTCCAACATAAAGGTTTACCTGAAGGATTGATATATTGTTAATACAAATTTTAAAATGTTATCATACTTTGATTATAAATTGTTAGATTAAAAAAATAAAATCTGTGCTTGTAATTTACTCTGAGTATGTGTACTCTGAGTGTATAAATGTGTTATATGTGGGCAGTGCATTTTCACGGATCCAGGAAGCTTGCCAGTGTTTTCCTTTTGGATATAGTCAAGTTTCTCTTCCTAATACTATTTCCTCTATGTATATGTACCCAAGATGACTCTTCCTTTTTCTGACTGTATTAATATAAGATAATACAGTATAATATATTTAATTGACAGACTTGCCACATTCTATGTAAGGTAAATATACTCAAGAACAAATGGTTCTTTGCTCAACTTTGACTTTCACATTAGAATTTAGTTTGTGTTTGTGACAAAATGCTAATCTTCAAACCCAGGTTTTATAGAAATAGTCAAATGACTCTAATGTTGAAAGTCTATATTTAAATATCAAGAACAAGACTTGATGAGTATACTTGGAGAAATAAAGTATAAACTTTATTCTGATACAGCTTTTTGCAGGGAGGATGTATATTGCAGAAACACATAATACAATGTAGGAAAAGTTTCTTCTTACAAGAAATCAGAAAGACTAGTGAGATACTGAGTATGAGTTTGAGTCAGGAGAGAGCTGATTAAATGAGGCAGAGAAACAAAAATGTCTAGAAATAGAGACAAGCATTCTGTCTTTCTATTTGAAATAAAAACCTCGTAGGGAGGAAAAACACCGAGATAGATTTGGGGTAATTCAAAATTATTGGAAGCAAGTGTTCTGTTCCCCAAATAATAGAAGAGACTTAACTTTAGATGGACCTCGTGACAGAGTGAAGGGCAACTTGTGGACGGCATAGAGAAGACAGAAAAACACATAAGCAACCCTTTTCCCACCAGAGTGGTTATATCTAGACCTCTCATTTCAATTATGGAGAGAAAAAAGGAAGAGAATACACATTGACAGAGGGAAGTGACACTTAGTGGGAGCTGAAAATTCAATTGACTGAATATCCCAAGGAGAATTTGGAGGTGACACTGAGGTGTACTGAATGACCGTTCGTTGGCAAGTTCTGTCTTATTGTTAATCCATATATTTCCTTGCATCTCCCAATACAATTAATAGAAGTCTAGATAGGCACAGATATGTCATAAGCAGGAATGGTGTTCTAAGAAGAGGTAATATATAGTAAAAGAAATAGTTGGGTGTTTTTGCATGTCTATATCATAGTGCATACATGCTATACATCTTAAAGATTCATCCAATTCATTTACTTCTATTTCCAACACCCCTGTCCAAGCTATAAATATATTTTTCTTAAAATCTCCTAAATTATTTTCCTGAACCAATTTTTTTCCCTCCAAGTTGTAGGCAAGATTATATTTTCAAATTGCAAATATGACCATATTGCTTATCTGTCTTAGTATGTAGACCAACATCGCTAACCTGGCCTGCAGCTTCCTGCCAGTGTTTTTCTTCAGTCTTCCTGACTTTTCTTCTGACTCATTTCACATATTTTCTCACAAGCTCTCTACACTTTTTGAATTAATCTTAATTTTTTCGGGCCTTTGGAATGCCTCTTTCCTCTGTATCAAACATTTTCCACCACTCATCTCTTGGTTCAGTTAATTACTACTAAATTACAAGACTAGTGAAAGGTAGCACTTTGTCATGGACACCTTCTCTGATCAACCCAAGCTAGTTCACATTCCCTTGCTGTTTGCTTTCATATCTCCCTCTGTATTTCATTCACAACACTTTGGAAGTGTGTAATTTTATACCTGTATCATAATTTTATGTCCTTTCCCTTACATGTTCTGTAAACTCAGTGCAAGTCAGAACCTGCCTATTTGTTTCCCTATGCTACACCTAATGCCAAACAGAGAGTTAAACATAATAGGAACCAAAATATGTTAAATCATTGTGTGAATGCATGAATTAATGAATATGTGAATACAAATGCATTAGTCTAAACATGATTCTATGACACATACAAATATAGGAGTTCCTAAGAAGATGGAGAATGATAATGAACCATTTCCAGAAATAATGTCTGATAATACTTTTGTTTTCCAGATAGTTAAATATCATTTATATTAATACTCATGCAAATTAAGTCTCTTTTAAAATGCATTGAAAATACTTGGGGAGATAATTATTAGTCACAAGTTTTTTGTTGTTGTGTTTTATTTTGTTTTTATTATATAATATTAGATTAGGGATAGAAGAAGGTATATACTAAATCTTGAGAGAAAGCTAGCTATAAGAATACTAGGGGCCCAGTGCACAAATTCGTGCACAGGCAGGGTCCAGCCAGCCCCACCCCGATCAGGGTCAATCAGGGTGAGGCCAGCCAGAGGGAGGGGCCGTGGGCGGTTGGCTGGCCAGCCCTGCCCCTTGGTCAAACTCCCGGTTGAACTCCCAGTCGAACTCCTGGTTGAGGGGACAATTTGCATATTAGCATTTTATTATATAGGATAAAACAAACTTGAATTGTGGGTTGAAAGTGTTCTAATTTTGCCCTTTATTTTATATACTGTGGTAAGCAATTTAATAATGAACATTTGAGAGTGAAACCTTGCCTTAATATATATGTGCATGTTGGTCGAGTTAATTTATCTGTATCTCATTGGCTTAACAATAAAAGAAGAGATTTCTGGGAGCTATTCCCTAAATGTGACTCAGTGATTCAAGCAGATTCCATTGTGGGGATACTACATATTCAAAGGGTCGCCTCTAAAATGTCCACACTCAGCTTTAGGATTGGTATTCCATTCTTTGACTATCATTTCATTGACTAGTGCTCCATCACCTCCCTGTACCTTGCTTCAAAAGAGCAGGAAAAGGCACATGAGGAACGCTTCAGCAAAAAGGAGGCAGGAGTATATATTGAAAAATTGTGACTCTTGGCTTTTTTTTGGAAACTATTATGGGTTAAATTGTGTCTCCCCAAAAGACATATTGAGGTTTGATGTATGGGCAGTGCATTTTCACATTATTTGGAAATAATAGGCCCTTTATAGATCTAATCAAGTTAAGATCAGGTCATACTGAGTTAGAGTGGGCCCTACCACAATATGATTATTGTCCTTATAAGAAGACAAAACAAAAACACAGGGAGGAGAAGGCCATGTAAGAATATAGAGACACACATGCAGAGAAGGAAGTCAGCGTTGTGAAGCCATGGACAGAGACTGGCGCGATGCTGCCACAAGGCAAAGGATGCCTACAGCTATCAGAAGCTGGAAGAGGCAAAGAAGTATCCTCATGTAGAGGTTTAGGAAGAAGTGTGGCTCTGGGCGTCTAGCCTCCACAACTGGGAAATAATAAATTTCTGTTGTTTTATGCCTCCCAGTTTGTGGTAATTTGTTATGGCAGCCCTGGGGAACTAATAGAGATTTTTGATAAATAGAAACATGGAACAAAGTAGAAAGTTAATCATATCCTTCCAAAAGTAAAACAAGTTGTGAGAAGAGGTAGATTACTTTATTCATGGGATTTACAATAAATCTAGTCTATTTTTTGATGCTCTAGATATTTGCTGAAGAGCCACAATAACATTTTTATTTTGTTTGACATTTAAAAAAGAGAAAAGAATGAGCTAAATACCAGAATTATGACCATTTGGGGATATGAGTTTAATACCAAAAGCTTATAAATTAGAATGGAGCGACAGATGAGTAACACATGGCTGTTGGCCACCCATATTATCTAACTATGTGTATTATGCAGAACACAGAAGGCAGATTTTGGGGTTGAAGAAGAAATTAAGGGCTTAGAGAGTTCTGCAGTGTAATAATTCCTGTGCGGCCATTTACTCTATCCTCCTTAGTATATTGCAGTAAATTCATGTCCTTGCATAAAATATAAACTTGTTTCTAGTAGGGGTCTCTTCTCTTACCTAAACTTACAATCTTCAACAGTCCATTTTTTATTTTATTTCCCTTCACTTATTATCTTAATTTGTTATACTCAATATTAAATAACGGTCCTCAGTTTTACTCATTAAGTAAATGAACTAGTTTTTCCCTTCCTTGGTACCTAACTTCTTTCAAAACCTCTCTTTACTGAATAATTTTCAAAGAAAATGTTCTATTCCCCAAAGCACTGTAATCTAATTTCTTTCCAAACCATGTGCTAATTCTTTCATTTAGGAAATCAGTGAACTTCTCATCTCATTACTATTTTTCAAGTTTGTTCTACTTCAAATGTTTGAACATTTGTGTAGTTAATAAAACTGTTATTTTTTTTCCCACTCATTTAAAAAAGCAATCCCAATCTTCTTCCTACATGGGAGGAAAATGCACAAATTTTCCCCTTCTTTCTTATAAGTTCAGTGGTGATAGCAAGCTGATCAAACAATGAAGCATCGATGCCTTAGCCCCATGCGACATATCATCTTTGTAGGTTTGAATGCTGCACTGGCAAGTACAGAACTGGGCATGTGTCTCCTGGTGGCCAGCAGTTGGCATTCAAAGAAAGAAAAGTAGCCGAAACCGGTTTGGCTCAGTGGATAGAGCGTCGGCCTGCGGACTGAAAGGTCCCAGGTTCGATTCCGGTCAAGGGCATGTACCTGGGTTGCAGGCACATCCCCGGTGGGAGATGTGCAGGAGGCAGCTGATCGATGTTTCTCTCTCATCAATGTTTCTAACTCTCTATCTCTCTCCCTTCCTCTCTGTAAAAAATCAATAAAATAAAAAAAATAAAAAGAAAGCAAAGTAGACTAGAGAACCAAGCAGGGAATGCAGATCCACTAAACCCACTCTTCCTCATTTTCCTTTCTTTTGCCTGATCTTTCTTTTACTGACATTTGAATACTTGAGAAAGTCACCATAAATCAGTTCTTCAGTGCAGTCACAGGGCCAAGAGGGAAGAACTTCCCCTCCCTTCCCATGCCCCTGTGTAACAAATCAGGTCTTTTGTTCAGATTTGTCAGTACTATTTCCGTCTTTTGTAAACTCCTCATTTGGTTTCCATGACACCAGACTTCTCTTGCTATCTCACTGACCATAAGGTTAGGGTTTTTCATTAATTATTGAATCTCTCACTTAAATTCCAATGCCCTGCCTCCGTGTTTTCCCTGGTTTTGGACCCATGCTTTCTTTTCCTACTGAGAAGTTCTGGGAACATTTCTAATTTACTGATATTCTAATTACCAATATTGAACATATCTTTCCTTTACTATTAATATGACGATTTATAGTAGGATTTTTATATGAATTTTGCCCTAGCTGGTTTCCCTCAGTAGATAGAGCCTCGGCCTGGGACCTGAAGAGTCCCGGGTTCGATTCTATTCAAGGGCATGTACCTCAGTTGCAGGCTTCTCGCTGGCCCAGGACAGGGTTGGGGTGCATGCAGGGGCAACCAATTGATGTGTTTCTCTCACATCTTATTTCTCTCTGTCTTTCCTTCTCGTCCACTCTCTCTAAAAAAAACAAAACAAAACAAAAAAAACAAACAAACAAAAAAAAAAAACCATTAGAAAAATATCCTCTGGTGAGGATTAAAAAGAAAAATTACGTATATATATGCTTGTAATTCATGGGATCTTCCACCCTACCTCTTCCTCTCTTTCTAAGCAATGATTTTCATAAAATCACTAATTAATGTGGCTAGTTACATTTACTAAATAGAGTATGAGTTGCATACCTAGTATTTTTTAAATGTCTATCTTAAATCATACCTTGAAAAATGTGAAGTACCCATCATATTTGGTATATAATACCTTTAGTTTTTTACAAGTTCCTGGCTACTACTGTTTTTGATCTGTTGTTCTATTTTCTTATTTCTGAAACACTCAAAATTCTGTTTATGACATTTTCTACCAGTCCCCATTTGTCCCTGCATTCAGATCTCTTTTTTTTACTTCCAACTTGGAGAGATTCACCATGTTGGCTGCCATCCCATTCCCACTACCTTAGCTAAATCCTGGGAACTTCATTTTCTAACTTTACTACCACTACTAGTGCTATTATTATTATTATTACTATTATTGTTAATTTTACCCACTTCCTCACACTTTCTGCCTCTTAATTATTAATTTAATAGTCATTTCTGCCCTGGTCAAGTGACTAGGTTGGGGCATCATTCCATACACCAAAGTGGTTGCCAGTCTGATTCCAGTCAGGGCACATACCTAGGTTGTGAGTTCAATTCCTGGTCAGGTGCATATGGGAGGCAACTGATCTCTCTCTCTCTCTCTCTCTCTCTCTCTCTCTCTCTCTCTCCCCCTTCCTCTCTCTCTTAAAAAAAATCAATAAAAACATATCTTCTGGTGAAAATTCAAAAATCATTTTAATTAAATGTATTGGGGTAACATTGATTAACAAAATTATATAGGTTCCCAGTGTACAATTCTATAATACATCATCTGTATATTTAATTTTTACCACCTGAAGTCTGATCACCTTCTATTATATATTTGACCTCCTTTAAGCATTGATTTTTTTTTTTTAAATATATTTTATTGATTTTTTACAGAGAGGAAGGGAGAGAGATAGAGAGTTAGAAACATCGATGAGAGAGAAACATTGATCAGCCGCCTCCTGCACACCCCCTATTGGGGATGTGCCCGCAACCCAGGTACATGCCCTTGACCGGAATCGAACCTGGGACCCTTCAGTCCGCAGGCTGACGCTCTATCCACTGAGCCAAACCGGTTTTGGCAAGCATTGATTTTTTAATAAATCCTCCCCCAAATCTTCTCAAGTTGGGTTTATTGTTTTCTTCTCTACGTTCTGAAGTCAGAAGAGTCTTCTTAAACATAATACATATTTTTTAAAATTGCATCCACCGATGTACTTAGAGGATTTTCTCAAGTTTTTTAGTGTATGAGCCAAAATTAATTGTATATTTGTCATTTTAATCCCACTATAAAGAACTTGATAGAAATTATTTGAATGGTTGAATACTTTCTCTTTCTTTTTAAAAGTAACTCTTCTTTTTTCACAAAATTGATATACATTTTTGATAATCAATGAATTCCTTTATCTAATTATTATTTTTTTAATTTTGGAAAGTTTTAGATATTTTCAAAGTTTGGGTTATTTTTATTTAACCATAGTATAAATTATAATCTACTGAAGCCTAAACCCTACAGTTCTCTCTATATAAGGAAAAACATATTCTCATTGAAATGTGGTAGTTAATAAGTAGAACTACAATACTTCATGACAAATTCTCTGCTTGAAACAAGAAAAGGTTACCGTGTCTAATTATTATTATTCATTGAAAGTGGAATTAGTACTAGAAACTAGTGAAAATAATATATATCAAGTACATTGTGAGTCTATGTTATATACTATATATGAGCATACGGTGAGGTGTAATATAAACTTTATACTATGTGCTTTGAACTTATTATTTTCATGTAGAACTTTAAGAATAATTAAATTGCATAACTAAAATGTCCCTCTGTCAAACCATAGGCCTTTGTTTTTTGTGTTTTACAGGTCATCTTGCACAGTTCCTGGAATAAGTGTTCAATATGTTTTAAAAATTCTTTTTCATCATTTTAATCACCATGTCCACTGAACATTTTCAGTAGGTAAGCCTGTCTCAATCTTAAAATACTTCATCCTGCAATATGAATGGACTGATCATGACAAACAGTGTCATATTCATGGTATGTGACTTAAACAATATGCAAATTTACTAATTATTCCTTATTTTTCTCAGAATTGGTTACCATGATATATGATTGGAAAACTGGGAAGAAGTTCAAAGTCATCAATAAAAGTAATGCAATGGTTTTTAGCTATAATACTACATTCAAAATATCTTCACTCAGCTACATATAACTCAGAAATCCTAATACATGCTTTAATATTCATGTGCATGAAATTTTAGAGAAAAAGTTGAAATGTTTGAAATCAATCAAATAGAAAGAAATGAAGGAAAGTCTTATTCTCTCTTTGTGGTAAATAACAGTAAGGATATGTTCATTGGTGTAAGGACAAAACCCCAATAACTTATAGATGAACACATAAACTTAAGGATGAAAAAAAACTTCCAGGCTTGATGGACTAGAACTTAAAATCTAATAGTTTCCAAGACTAGTTTTCAACTCTCTCTCCCTCTCTCTCTCTCTCTCTCTCTCTCTCTCCCCTCCATCTCTCTGGACATTGCTTCATTCATCTTTTTGCATGTGGTTTAGCTTTCTTTGTTTTTCTATTACAGAACCATAAATGTTTCCATACCATTTTCCTGATTTAATACCACCTAATATCTAACCCTGTTTTAATAAGCCCAATTCAAATTATTTGAAAGAAAGAAAGAAAGAAAGAAAGAAAGAAAGAAAGAAAGAAAGGGGACAGAGGAAGGGAGGGAGGGAGGGAGGAAGGAAGGAAGGAAGGAAGGAAGGAAGGAAGGAAGGAAGGAAGGAACAAAGGAAGGAAGGAAGGGAGGAAGGGAGAAAGGAAGACAACCCAAGTGTCCAGGCTCACTCTATGAACTAGTCCTTCTGGGACAGGTTTCTATAGTAGGTAAATTAAGGATGGTCAGTAGAGAGAAGGTTATCCACTATGGACAGAATTGAAGAGATCCACTTCTTTTTTGTGAGGATGTTATTACAATAGATAAATAGAGCCTAAGAATAGCAAATCTACTGAAATTCTCATTATTGTCATAGTTGAGCCATTTAACAGTGGTAGAAAGTTACATAATTAGAGAAATCCATTAGTCAGGACATTAAAAGACTATAATTAATTAACATATTTAGTGATGAGTTCAGAGACTTATTGAGCCTCCTCATGCACTACATCCTCTTGCTCTAGATCTTTAAGGCTGCCCTAGTTTCTAGGGTTCCTCTATATGAATGAGAAAAAGCTGATCCTTTCTCAAGGTTCTTTGCTCCATCTGTTTAAAGACTATTGTAACAAACATCTTTGTTAATCAAGACATAATCTCCTGGAAATATGTTGTAATAAATACTAAATCTACAATGTCTATGATGTGAACATAACCACTTACATGTAGGACAAAATGCAACTAGCCCAAATATATGTGGCAGTCTTACTAATTCCTAGCATTTTTTACTTGAACTGCAAAATATTTTAATATTTAAAATTCTGTTTAATAGTATGAAACTTATTCTTTGCAGAATATAGTGTTTGTAGCACTACTTGAAATGAAGGAAATTTGTAATCCCTTGACCAATTCTGGTCAAAAAATTATATTTTTTACTTTCTTAACTTTAATGTATTGTTTTACCATCCCCCGTCCCACTCTCATCCCAAAGAGAACAATGGTGATAATATTTTCATTTATGCACCACAATAGATCCTATATAACAAGGATGACTCTAGATATAGAAAATATAGTAGTAAAATTATTAGGCCAACCTTGCTCTATTATACAGGTTAAAATCAAGAGAAAGAGATAAAAACAACAAAAAATACATTTAAAAATTTTTGAAATAATTCCATAGAATAATAAATGTAAACACAATAATATAAAGTAACATAAGTAATGCTAAGAGTTTAATTTGACCTGAGAAATTCCAGGAGTTCCCTGTTAGGAAATACTCTTTAAGCTGAAATTAAGAGACCTTGGAGTTGAGAAGTCTTATTGAAAGTATATTCTTTCATGGGAAATACTAGTTAATAAATTTTACTTGAGCTCTATTAAAAAATGATGTTTCAGACTATCAGTATAGTGAAACCACTAGCATGGTTGAGTCCTCTGAATGTATTTTATTTTTTATTGAATTTATTAGGGCGACATTGGTTAATGAAACATACAAGTTTCAAGTGTACAACTCAATAAAACTTCATCTGCACACTAAATCATGTATCCATTGCCCATAGCAAAGTTTCTTTCCATACACATTTTCCCCGATTTGCCCACTTCCACCATCTACTTCCTTTCCCTCTAACACTCTACTGTTATATATACACTAGTAGCTCTGCACACAAATCCATGTGCCAGTAGTGCTCCAGTAGCTCACTGCCACCCTCCAGTAGCTCTCTGCCTGCTGCCCCACCCTCCTGTAGCTCCCTCCGCCCCCCACCCCCTCTCATAGTTTGCTGCCCTGCCCCCTCCTGTTGCTCTCCACTGCCCACTTGTAGCTCGCTGCTCCACCCTCCTGCTGATCTGTGATCCGGTCATTCTGCAGTGGTCATTGCATTTCACAGCATAACAACCATTTGCATATTACATCTTTATTATATAGGATTTATATATATGTATGTATGTTTTTAATCCCTTCACCTCTATTCACGCAGCCCCAATCTTCTTCCGTCCGACAGCTGTCAGTCCATTTGATGCATCCATGCTTCTGTTTCTATTTTGTTTGTTAAGTAATTTAGTTCATTAGATTCCACATCTAACTGAAATAATATGGTATTTGTCTTTCTCTGAGTGGCTTTTTTCACTTAGCATAATAATCTTGAGGTCCATTCATGCTGTTGCAAAAGGTAAGATTTCCTTCTTTTTTATATGGCTGAGTAGTATTACATTGTGTAAATGTGAAATAACATTTTTATCCACTCATCTACTGATGGGCACTTGGTGTGTTTCCAGATTTTGGCTATTGTAAATAACAATACAAATTAGTGTTTTGGGTTTTTTTCAGAAATATTTCCAGAACTGGGATCTCTGTATATCCTCTTTGGAGAAGAGTCTATTCAGATTATTTTACTATTTTTAAAAATTGGGCTCTTTGTTTTCCTGGTGTTGAGTTGTGTAAGTTCTTTATATATTTTTGAAATTAGCACCTTATCAGAAGTATCATTGGCAAATATGTTCTCACATTCATTGGGTTGTCTTTTCATTTTGCTGATGGTTTCTTTAGTTGTGCAGAAGCTTTTAAGTTCGATGGTCTATTTGTTTATTTTTACCTTTGTTTCTTTTGCCCTGGGAGATATATTGGCAAAAATATTGCTATGGGAGATTTTACTGCTCTTGTTATATCTTCTATGATTCTTATGGTTTTGTGATTTACATTTAAGTCTTTTATCCATTTTGAGTTTATTCTTGTATATGGTGTAAGTAGATGGTCTACTTGGATTTTTTTGCATGTATCTGCCCACTTTCCCCCACACCTTTTATTGAAGAAACTATTTTTACTCCATTGTATGTTTTTGCCTCCTTTGTCAAATATTAATTAACTGTAAAGACATGGGTTTATTTCTGGGCTCTTGGTTCTGTTCCATTCATCTATATACCTGTTCTTAGTCTGTTTGAATACAATGGCCTTGTAGTATAGTTTGATATCAGGCAGTGTGATACCTCCAACTTTGTTCTTTTTTATCAAGATTGCTGTGGTTATTGGGGGTCTTTTGTGGTTCCATATACATTTTTGGAATATTTGTGTTAGATCTTTAAAATATGCCATTGTGATTTTAATAGGAATTGCATTGAATCTATAGATTGCTTTGGATAGTATGGGCATTTTACTTCCAATGTATGAACACGGAATACGCTCCCACTTATTTGTACATTCTGCAATTTCTTTTTGTATTATTCTACCATTTTCTGAGTATAGGTCTTGGTTAAATTTATCCTAGTTATCTTATTTTTTGTTATTGTTGCAACAATAAATGGGATTGTTTTCTTAATTTCTTTTTCTGATAGTTCATTATTGGTGTATAACAATGACACTTATTTCTAAATACTAATTTTGTGTCTTTCTACTTTACCAAATTCATTCAATTCTCAGTTTTTTGGTAGAATCATTAGAGCTTAGCATCTTATAGCATATGAATATTCATGTGTATATAGTACGTATGTTGATTAAGAGAGAAATGTACAAAATATCTCGTGTTATCACGAATTATAAATTGGTTTATAATTTGAGGTTGTGTGTCCTCTGTACTTTGGACTTAAACCTTCATTTCCACACCTCTTTACATTTAAATTGCTGTTTACAATGCTGAACATTTACGTTTAAAGGCCCTGTTAGGACATGATTTTCTATACTATTGAAGATAGTCAACTTAAAACCTGTTCCCTTGAGCTAAGCAGCGGAGACTGCGCCATCTTGGGTGGTTGTTGCCAGCATCCAGAGACCAGCTACTAACCTGGAAACAAGGGATCTCAAGCAGCGTGACTGCCTGAACTCAGACGAGCACTGCTTCTTCTCACGAAAAGGTTGGACTTCCCCTAAAGGTGCGGTTTGCAGTTTGGGTTGGAGGGAGGACTGAGCTCATGCACGCGGGGCAGAATCTGCGTCCCACAGAGTCTGCAGCCGTTGGGACCAGCGTGACCCATGAGTGGGGAAGGGGCCCCACAAGGCTGCTGGCAGAAGGGAACGCGAAAAATGAGCCCATAACTGGACTGGATGTAAGGGAGCAGCCTTGGACTTTGCCAATCTGCTGGCTGTTTGGTGCCAGGGGCGAGTGGGAGCGCGGAGACTGCACGCGGAGACTGTGCGCAGACCTGGAAGGCGGAGGCTTGCGAATTCGCACAACTATCAGGCTCTTGTTACAGTTCCCCTTAGATCTGTGCATTTGATTATTAAACCCAGTGCATGGGATTCCCCAGTTGGGGTCATTCGCAGAGTCTGTAGGGGAAAGTTCTTTTTGGGGAGCCTGGGAAACAGCAGGCAGTGGCAAGGAACCAGCTCTGGACAGTGGTCTTTCCCGAATCAGTTCCAAATACCATAGAGGAAAAACAAAAAAACAAAACCCTACTGATAGAGAGGACTTATAGCCTCGGAGGTCAATCCAGACACACTGCCACCCAGAGGCACAGCCACGAACTGTCTCTTCTGCGATCACAAATAAAGGCAGTCTGGTAAACAAATACAACCTGCCTTAAAATCAGGTCTGTGGTTTACTGCACGGAGGGACAGTGTATCGCAGGGAAGTTCAACACTCCCCTGAATGCCTGGCAGGACTGAGGTGTGCCAAAAAGAAGAGTGGAAGATCTGAAGCACCTTCACTTCCGAATATTTTTATATATATATTTTTTCAATTCTTTTTTCACCATTTCATTAAGAACCTATTTTATTTATTTATTTATTTATTTTTTATTTTTTTCATCACTTGATTTTACCTTTTTAATTACTACATTTTTTAACCAGTATTATTGCTATCCTTTTACCATTTTTTCAAGTGTCATTTTATTTTTTATTATTTTTTTTTAGTTTTCTTTATTTTATTTTGGGATTAGTGTTCTACACTCTATTTTCATCGTTCCTTTAGCATCATTTCTCTCTATCTCACATTTACCCTTAAGCCAAAACTCTCTTCCTCACTTTTCCCCTTTTGTTGTCCTGTTTCTCTTACCCTATTCCTGCTTTGGATTTTACCTATTCCTTCTTTCTACCCACTGTCTAAATTTCACCCTACTTATATACCTAATTTCCAATCCCTCGCTCTCCCCATACAAATAGCCTCTTCCCCACCTCTATTTCATTCTCTTACTTTTTTTTTTTTTGTAGTTGTTTTTTTTTGTCTTTTTGTTTTTTTCTTCTCTCCCTTTTCCCAATCTAATTTTGGCACTCCTTTTTGTTTTTTATTTTTCTCTTTAATATTTCTCTCTTTTTTCTTCTTTATCCCCTAATTCTCTTTGCTCAGGGGGTCACCTTTATTTGGGGTTATTAATATCGTGAATGCATTTAGTTCGGTGCCTTGTATGTTGTGCCTTGTTGTGTTGTATTTTGTGCCTTTGAATCAGCGCAGCAGAGAGAGAACTACATAACCAAACACCTCGAGAAGAGAAATCATGGTGAAACAAAGAACCAACCCAAATATGAAAGAAAAACAGGCATCATCAGAAAAGGAAGTAAACGAAATGGAGGCAATGGAGGCAAGCAACCTGTCAGAGAAAGAATTCAGAGTAATGGCCATAAGGTGGATGAAAAGAATGGAAGACCAATTCAACAATATGTGTAGGAACCAAGAGGAAATGAAGAAGAACCAAGAGGAAATGAAAAATGACATCACTGCCATAAAGAACTCAATAGAAAGCACCAACAGTAGACTAGAAGAAGCAGAGGACCGCATCAGCGAGCTAGAAGACAAGGTAGAAAAAAATACCCAAACAGAACAGCTTCTAGAAAAAAAAATTAAAAAGCAGGAGGAAAGCCTAAGAGAACTATGGGACAATGCTAAACAAAACAACATCCGACTAATAGGGGTGCCAGAAGGAGAGGAAACTGAGCAAGGAATAGAAAACCTGTTTGAAAAAATAGTAACAGAAAATTTCCCTGATATAGGGAGGAAAAAACTCACACAAATCCAAGAAGCTCACAGAGTCCCAAACAAAATGAACCCGAAAAGACCGACACCAAGGTACATAATAATTAAATTGGCAAACACCAACGACAAAGCAAGAATCTTAAAAGCAGCCAGAGAGAGACAGAAAGTTACCTACAAAGGATCCCCCATCAGACTAGCGACCGATTTCTCAACAGAAACACATCAGGCAAGAAGGGAATGGAATGAAATATACAAAGTCATGTAAAGGAAGGGTCTGAATCCAAGAATACTATACCCAGCGAGGCTATCAATCAAAATTGAGGGTCAAATCAGGAGCTTCACAGACAAAAACGGTCTGCGGGAGTTTATTACAACCAAACCAGCAATGCAAGAAATGCTAAAGGGTCTGCTGTAAATAGAAAAAACAGGAAACAAAGAAGGAATGCAGCGGTAAAGAATAAAAATGGCGACTAACAAGTTTCTATCAATAATAACTTTAAATGTAAATAGATTAAATTCCCCAGTCAAAAGGCATAGGGTAAATGAGTGGATAAGAAAAGATGACCCATATATCTGCTGTCTACAGGAAACCCACCTCAGAAAAAAAGACGCACACAGACTGATGGTGAAGGGATGGAAAAAGGTTTTTCAGGCCAATGGAAGTGAAAAAAAAAGCCGGGGTAGCAATACTTATATCTGACAAATTAGATCTCAAAGTGAAGGACATAAAAAGAGATCAAGAAGGCCACTTCATAATACTAAAGGGGGCAGTCCAACAAGAAGAAATAACTCTGGTAAATATATATGCACCCAATATAGGAGCACCCAAATACGTAAGCAATCTTCTGGAGAAGATCAAGGGAGAGATTGACAGCAATACAATCATAGTAGGGCACCTTAACACCCCATTATCTCCACTGGACAAATCCTCTAAACAGAAACTCAGCAAAGAAACATCAATCCTAAATGACTCACTAGATCGGATGGAATTAATTGACATCTTCAGAACATTTCACCCCAAAGCCACAGAATATACATTCTCCTCAGGTGGACATTTGTCATCTTCAAAGATAGACCATATATTGGGTCACAGACAAAGTCTCTTCAAATGCAAGAAAATTGAGATCATATCAAGTATCTTCTCAGACCACAAAGGCATAAAACTGGAAATCAACTACAACAAAAACAATCCAAAAAAATCAAACACATGGAGACTAAATAGCATGCTATTAATCAACGACTGGGTCATCGGTGAGATCAAAGAAGTAATAAAAAACATCATGGCAACAAATGACAATGAAAACACAACAATCCAAAACCTATGGGACACAGCAAAAGCAGTCTTGAGAGGGAAGTTCATAGCTCTACAAGCCTACTGCAAGAAACAAGAAACAATGAGAATAAATTACCTAACTCTACAACTCGAAGAGTTAGAAAGAGAGCAACAAAAAAAGCCCACTGTAAGCAGAAGGAAGGAAATAACAAAGATCAGAGCGGAGATAAACGACATAGAGACCAAAAAAACAATACAAAAGATCGACAAAACCAAGAGCTGGTTCTTTGAAAGGATAAACAAGATTGATGAACCTCTAGCCAGGCTCACCAAGAAACAAAGAGAGAGGACCCAAATAAACAAAATCAGAAATGAAAGAGGAGAAATAACAACAGACCCCATAGAAATACAAAGGATTGTTAGAAAATACTATGAACAACTCTACTCCAACACACTAGACAACCTGGAGGAAATGGACATATTCCTAGATAAATACAACCTTCCAAAACTTAGACAGGAAGAATCTAAAAATCTCAATAGGCCAATAACTATGGAGGAAATCGAAGCAGTCATCAAAAAGCTTCCAGCAAACAAAAGTCCGGGGCCAGATGGCTTCACAGGGGAGTTTTACCAAACAGTCAAGGAAGACCTAAAACCTATCCTCCTCAGACTATGTCAAAAGATCCAAGAGGAAGGAGCACTTCCCAGCTCATTCTATGAAGCCAACATCACCCTAATCCCAAAACCAGATAAAGACAATACAATGAAAGAGAATTATAGGCCAATATCCCTCATGAACATAGATGCCAAAATCCTCAACAAAATCCTAGCAAATCGGATCCAGCAGTACATCAAAAAGATCATACACCATGACCAAGTAGGATTTATCCCAGGGATGCAAGGATGGTACAATATCCGCAAATCAATAAACGTGATACATCACATAAACAAATTGAGAGAAAAAAACCACATAGTCATATCAATTGATGCGGAAAAAGCATTTGACAAAATCCAACACCCTTTCTTGATAAAAACTCTCAGCAAGATAGGAATTGAGGGATCATACCTCAACATAATAAAAGCCATATATGACAAACCCACAGCCAACATCATAATCAATGGGCAAAAACTAAAACCATTCCTCCTAAAAACAGGAACAAGACAGGGATGCCCCCTCTCACCACTCCTGTTCAACATAGTACTGGAAGTACTAGCCATTGCGATCAGACACGAAGAAGAAATAAAAGGCATCCAGATTGGAAAAGAAGAAGTAAAACTGTCCTTATTTGCAGATGACATGATACTGTACATACAGAACCCTAAAGACTCCATCAAAAAATTATTAGACTTAATAAATGAATTTGGCAATGTAGCAGGATACAAAATTAATGCTAAGAAATCCATGGCATTTCTTTACACCAATAGTGAACTTACAGAAAGAGAAACTACAGAAGCAATCCCATTTACCATTGCACCAAAAAAATTAAAATACCTAGGAATAAACTTAACTAAGGAGGTAAAAGACTTATATGCTGAAAACTACAGGACACTGAAAAAAGAGATAGAGGAAGACATAAACAGATGGAAGAATATACCGTGTTCATGGATTGGTAGAATCCACATCATCAAAATGTCCATACTACCCAAAGCAATTTATAGATTCAATGCAATCCCCATTAAATTACCAATGGCATATTTCACAAATCTAGAACGAACGTTCCAAAAATTCATCTGGAATAAAAAAAGACCCCGAATAGCTGCAGCAATCCTGAGAAAGAACAAAGTAGGTGGGATCTCAATACCAGATATCAAACTGTATTACAAAGCCACTGTTCTTAAAACAGCTTGGTACTGGCACAAGAACAGACATATAGATCAATGGAATAGAATAGAGACCCCAGAAATCGACCCAAACCACTATGTCCAATTAATATTCGACAAAGGAGGCAAGAGCATACAGTGGATTCAAGACAGTCTTTTCAATAAATGGTGTTGGGAAAATTGGACAGATACATGCAAAAGGATGAAACTAGATCACCAACTCACACCATACACAAAAATAAACTCAAAATGGATAAAAGACTTAAACGTAAGACGGGAAACCATAAAAATACTAGAGGAATCCACAGGCAGCGAAATCGCAAACATATGCCGAAGAAATTTCTTCTCTGATAATGCTCCTAGGGCAATGGAAACTAAAGAGAAAATAAACAAATGGGACTACATCAAAATAAAAAGCTTTTGCACAGCAAAGGAAACCATCAACAAAACAACAAGAAGACCCACTACATGGGAGAACATATTTGCCAATGATACCACCGATAAGGGTTTAATTTCCAACATTTACAGGGATCTCATGAAACTTAACAAAAGGAAGATAAACAATCCAATAAAAAAATGGGCAACGGACCTAGATAGACACTTTTCGAAAGAGGACATACAGAAGGCCGAAAGACATATGAAAACCTGCTCAAAGTCACTAATTATACGAGAGATGCAAATCAAAACTACAATGCATTATCATCTAACACCTGTCAGAATGGCTATCATCAACAAATCAACAAACAACAAGTGTTGGAGAGGATGTGGAGAAAAAGGAACCCTTCTGCACTGCTGGTGGGAATGCAGACTGGTGCAGCCACTGTGGAGAACAGTATGGAGCTACCTCAGAAGACTAAAAATGGAACTCCCATTTGACCCAGTGATCCCACTACTAGGAATATATCCCAAGAAACCAGAAACGCCAATCAGAAAGGATATATGCACCCCTGTGTTCATAGCAGCACAATTCACCATAGCTAAGATTTGGAAACAGCCTAAGTGCCCATCAGCAGATGAGTGGATTAGAAAACTGTGGTACATATACACAATGGAATACTACGCTGCGGTAAAAAAAAAAAAGGAACTCTTGCCTTTTGCAACAGCATGGATGGAACTGGAGAGCATTATGCTAAGTGAAATAAGCCAGTCAGAGAAAGATAAATACCACATGATCTCACTCATTTGTGGATTATAGAGAACAACATAGACTGATGAAATGGGACAGACCCAAAGACTGAGAAACAGCGATCAGGTTATCAATCCCCAGAAGGAAAGTAGGGGTTGGCGGGGGTAAGGGGAAGAGATCAACCGAAGGACTTGTATACATGTATATAAGCCAAACCAATGGACATGGACAACAGGGGGATGGGAGCATGAGTTTGTGTGTGGGGGGGAATTTGGGGGTTAATGGGGGGGGGATGAGGACACATTTGTAATACCTTAACTAATAATAAATAAATAAATAAATAAATAAAAAATAAAACCTGTTCCCTTGAGCGTGTTTCTGTAGGTCTCTTGGCCTCTGTATGTCCTCTTTTGAAAAGTGTCTATTTACGTCCTTTGCCCATTTTTTTTATTGGATTGTTTATCTTCCTTTTGTTAAGTTGTATGAGTTCCCTGTAAATTTTGGAGATTAAACCCTGATCTGAAATAGCATTGGCAAATATCAACATAAACTGATGAACAAAAATAGATCCAGAGATAAGATATCACTGAACAGACCATCCAACCTCAAAGAGAAAACAGGAGAAGGGAAGTTAGAGATCAACCAAAAGACTTGTATGCATATTAGCGTAACCAATGGACACAGACATTGGGGTCGTGGGGGCTTGCCCTCAGGGGTGGGAGTGGCTGGGGGGGGTTAATAGGGGGGAAAAAGGAGACCTGTAATACTTTAAACAATAAAACAAAACAAAAGAAAGCAACACAAAACAAACGAACAAAATCTGTTCATCAGAAAGAAGGTTCTGGAATTTTTTTTGTGAAGTCCTCATTGGCTACTATGGGAAGCATAGTTAATGGCTACTATGCTTTAGCCATGGCAGAGTAAGGTGTTTTTATTACTTTATATGAGCTAACCGGCAAGGTGTGCTTCAAATGTTGTTTGTATTTTCATGACTTCATGTCTGCATTTTGTGGTAATCACCGTTAGACAATGTTGTTGCCTGATTTGATAGCATAAATCTAGGAGGAAAGGTTTTTTTCACACTCTGGGCCAGATTATCTGGGTAATATGCTTTTGCTAAAACAATGTCTTTTAAGGAATAAAATATGAATAGATACTAGACTGTAATATAAGTTAGTAAATTTATATAGCATCTTGAAGTCTATAGTGTGTGCTTCATGTTGTATCTAATTCACTCTTAAGAGATACTTTACAATGTGGTGAGAAGTAATTAAAAGAAGTTATGCTTGAACTATTAGCTTATTTGCTATTTACATGCTTCTTTGTTTAATCTAAAGTTTTCAACATGATCCATCTCTCTTCCTCCATCCCTCTCACCCTCCTTCTCCCTCTTTCTAGACATATTTTCTGTACTGAGGTATCATCCACAGGATTTTACCTATTGCTCTTGATGTGTGTGTGTGTTGTTGTTTTTTTTTTAAATTTAAAGCATCAGTAATAAATATGAAACACCTTAGGCAGTAAATTTGTTTCAATTAGTTAATAAGTATAAACTTAGTTCTTTTATCTCTGTTTGTGTTCTGTATTTCGGACAGAAGAATTAAGTTTTTGTTGTTTGTTTTGTTACATTTTTAATAATGCATGTTGAATGTTTTCTGAAAACTTACACTGAGTTCATGTATAAGATGAGGCCATTTGTCTCCTCTTGGGTGTAATGTGTACTTATGCTTAGTCAGAGAGAATGTGGGCTGAGCTTCAGAGTATCTCATAGCAACCTTTTGTCTTCCAGACACACATGTTTTGAGTTGTATATTGCAGCAAATTTACATAAATATACATGCCTGGGGCTCTATGAATTTTTTTATGGCATAAATTATTTTTAAGTGCATTATCTCCCTAAAAAATAGTTTATATAGAGAAAGATATAATTAAATTTGGAGTAATGAAAATAGTTACTTTGCATAGTGTATTGACATAAATCCTTAGTAGTTTCCTTTTAAACTTAATAATATATTAAAAGTTTAAATAATTACTGTTCTCAAATTCTATTTTTATATATAGAACATTTAGATGTAAATTAAAAGATTAGATCATTTGATTCTATGCCTCCACTATTTCTTATAAGGAAATAAAATTGACCCAGAATAGTGTTGTGAAGATAAATTGGGATTATTCAGTTGAACCACATAATACAGTCCCTGTACAATAAAAACTTAGTAAATGTTGGAGAGCCAAGATGGCGGCATAGGTTAACGCCGGAGTTTGCTGCTTTGAACAACTACTTCAAAAGTGAAACCAAAAAAACGGAAGGGACATCACCCAGAACCACAGGAACACTGGCTGAGTGGAAGTCCTACAACTAGGAGGAAAGAGAAACGCATACGGACACTCAGAGGAGGCACAGTGCTGAAGTCAAATTCTGAGCCCACCCTGTTGATCCTGTGCGACCCGCCCCGCCCAAGCCCTGCACTGAGGCATTTGCCGGATAGCCTCAGGCAAACGCCAGATTAGCACCTCCCTAGAGGACAGAAGTTCTCTCACTGCTGACACAGCTGATTCTCATAGCCACTTGGCCTGGAGGTCAAACCCTCCCTGGAATTAGCTACAACAATCAAGATTTAACTATAAGACTGCGCACAAAGACCACTAGGGGGTGCACCAAGGAAGCATAACAAAATGCGGAGACAAAGAAACAGGACAAAATTGTCAATGGAAGATATAGAGTTCAGAACCACACTTTTAAGGTCTCTCAAGAACTGTTTAGAAGCCGCCGATAAACTTAATGAGATCTACAAGAAAACTAATGAGACCCTCGATGTTATATTGGGGAACCAACTAGAAATTAAGCATACACGGACTGAAATAACGAATATTATACAGACTCCCGACAGCAGACCAGAGGAGCGCAAGAATCAAGTCAATGATTTGAAATGCGAGGAAGCAAAAAACACCCAACCGGAAAAGCAAAATGAAAAAAGAATCCAAAAATGCGAGGATAGTGTAAGGAGCCTCTGGGACAGCTTCAAGCGTACCAACATCAGAATTATAGGGGTGCCAGAAGATGAGAGAGAGCAAGATATTGAAAACCTATTTGAAGAAATAATGACAGAAAACTTCCCCCACCTGGTGAAAGAAATGGACTTACAGGTCCAAGAAGCGCGGAGAACCCCAAACAAAAGGAATCCAAAGAGGACCACACCAAGACACATCATCATTAAAATGCCAAGAGCAAAAGATAAAGAGAGAATCTTAAAAACAGCAAGAGAAAGAAGCTCAGTTACCTACAAGGGAATACCCATACGACTGTCAGCTGATTTCTCAACAGAAACTTTGCAGGCCAGAAGGGAGTGGCAAGAAATATTCAAAGTGATGAATGCCAAGAACCTACAACCAAGATTACTTTATCCAGCAAAGCTATCATTCAGAATTGAAGGTCAGATAAAGAGCTTCACAGATAAGGAAAAGCTAAAGGAGTTCATCACCACCAAACCAGGATTATATGAAATGCTGAAAGGTATCCTTTAAGAAGAGGAAGAGGAAGAAAAGGTAAAGATACAAATTATGAACAACAAATATGCATCTATCAACAAGTGAATCTAAGAATCAAGTGAATAAATAATCTGATGAACAGAATGAACTGGTGATTATAATAGAATCAGGGACATAGAAAGGGAATGGACTGACTATTCCTGGGGGGGAAAGGGGTGTGGGAGATGCGCGAAGAGACTGGACAAAAATCGTGCACCTATGGATGAGGACAGTGGGTGGGGAGTGAGGTCGGAGGGTGGGGCGGGAACTGGGAGGAGGGGAGTTATGGGGGGAGAAAAAAGAGGAACAAATGTAATAATCTGAACAATAAAGATTTAATTTAAAAAATAAAAATAAAAATAAAAATAAAAATAAATAAAAAATAAAAACTTAGT
This sequence comes from Myotis myotis, assembly GCF_014108235.1. Classification (NCBI taxonomy): domain Eukaryota; kingdom Metazoa; phylum Chordata; class Mammalia; order Chiroptera; family Vespertilionidae; genus Myotis; species Myotis myotis. The sequence continues at coordinate 62,925,583 of NW_023416335.1, read as the reverse complement.
AAATGTTAATTTTTAGTGTTCATGTTTTTCTTATTACCCAGATCTCTGTGTAGATTATTATCCTTTTCATCTTTCCCCATCCCATGTGAAAGTGGCTTATCACATTTGTACTGCCCTTTATAAGTATAATTTCCTCCATCTGGTTACATTTCCAGTGACTATATTCTATTTCATTATATTGGTCACCTAGGAATTCACCATGTGTGCAGCTCAACATGTCTCTGAATATCATTACTTCCTTTCTTGAATTTCTATAATACTAGAGACCCAGTGCATGAAATCATGCACTGGGGGTTAGAGGGCGTCCCTCAGCCCAGCCTAAACCCTCTTGCAGTCCAGATCCCTTTGCTCCTTACCACCCAATTGCTTGCTGCTCCTTATCCCTCGACTCGCTAACCTTAGTGTTGCTCCTTAGGCTCCTGCCACCAAAGCTGCACTCTCCAGTCGTGGCAGCTGTGAGCGGCTTCTGGCTGAGTGGCGCTACTCCTGTCGGAGCACACTCATCACCAGGGGGCAGCTCCTGCATTGAGCATCTGCCCCCTGGTGGTCAGTGCACATCATAATGACTGGTCATTCTGGTTCTGCTGTAATGGTCACTTAGGCTTTTATTATATAGGCTAGAGGCCCGGTGCATGAAAATTTGTGCACTCGGAGGGTCCCTCAGCCAGGCCTGCACCCTCTCATAATCCAGGATCCCTCAGGTAGGGTCCCTAGGCCTGGCCTGAGATCAGGGCCTATCCAGGCTGTCCTTCCCCCGGCTGCAGGAAGCTGGCCCCACCCAAGCTGCTGCCACTGCTTGCCCTCTGTGCAGTGCTGCCCCCCTCCCCTGCCACCAGTGGCCTCCCTCTGCAGGGGACAGGCTGGGGTGTGATGGCTTGACTTGACTGGGCCTCACTCTTTCTTTGCTGGGTGGTGGAGCCAGCCCTGCGAGGGGTTGTCTGTTTACCTGATCACCCTTTACCACTGGTCTGCCTGCCTGATCACTCCTAACCACTCTTCCTGCCTACCTGATCACCCCTAACCCCTGGTCTGCCTGCTTGATCACCCCTAACCACTGGCTTGGGGGCTTGGCCAACCCTGCAAGGGGCTGTGGTGTCCTGGTCTCTGGTCATTCCGGTTGCTACATGGTAGCTGGCCTTTTATTATATAGGATTGCATATTAGGTTTGTGTTTTGTGTCATAACATTCTGGTTGAATACTTATTATTCTTTTCCTAAGTAGAGATGTAACATACCTATTTATTTTAATATCTAAGACTCTGACATAGAGTTCAATATGTAATGTTCTCTTAATGAACAATTGTTGAATTAAACCAAGGGTTACAGTAATTGTGTACTAGGATCTTTCCACATATTAAAGCCAAAGTTGACATAGAAGCAACTGATTTGATTTCTGTGGGAAAACTACTGTTGAGTTCTAGGCTCTTTGTCCTTAATTCTGTTTTCTGATGTTGTCAAATATAAAGGATAACCAAATATCCTGATTTGCCCAACAAAGATTTCCTGGGTCATGGGACTTTTAGTGTTAAAACCAGGAAAGTCCTAGGCAAACCAGATAGTTAATAGTCTTAGTAGATATCCTAAATAAAGGCATTAATGTCTGATATATTTACAGAGAAAGAAAGTGTAATTTAATGATTTCAGACACCCTTAGCAAAGGTTAACCAGCCAATATAATTTAATAATATTTAAAATATTAGAACTATAGAAATAATCAATATTCTTGCTCATATCACATGAGATTCCTTCTTAATCCTTTTTTGTATTCCCTTATCCTCATTTATGCATATCCCACCTAAAATAAAATGTATTGTATAAATAACACAAATATTTTTACATTAATATATTGATTTGAAAATAAGTATACTAAGTTAAAAAATTTAAAGAGAAACTGTTCCCAGCAATGACAAATGACCTTAAAACACTTTATGGTCTACCTCTGATATGTAATTTGTAACATATTATATTATTAAACAAAAAGGTCTTATTTTTAGTCTTTAATTAGAATAGTATATTTAAAAAATATTTCAGTTAAAACTTGATCATAAATTGCTCAACTTTTCAGGGAATCTTCAGAAACAGTATAATGTAGAAGTCAACACCCTAGATTCATGTCTCAGTCTTGGGACTTACTGAGTGACCCTTAATACAAAAACCTAACTGTCCATCTGGTTTTTCATCCATAAAGCACAGATAATAATGGTAATAATAATAATACCTTTATTTGTAACATTGGTAGGGGGATAAAGTAATTTCATTGCCTGACTGAGAGAAAATACTATTTCCTTATTATTTCAAAATCCTATATAATAAAAGTGTAATATGCAATTTGACCTAACAGCAGAATGACTGGGAATGACTGGACACTATGATACACACTGACCACCAGGGGTAGACCCTCAATGCAGGAGCTGCCCCCCTGGTAGCCAGTGCACTCCCACAGGGGGAGCTCTGTTCAGCCACAAGCCAGGCTGCCAGCTGCCAGCACAGCGGTGGTGGTGGGAGCCTCTCCAACCTCCTCAGCAGCTCTAAGGATGTCTGACTTCAGCTTAGGCCTGCTCCCTGCTGGCAAGTGGACATTCCAGGTTGCCAGAGAGATGTCTGACTGCCAGCTTAGGCCCGATCCCCCTGAAAAGTGGGCCTAAGCCAGCAGGTGGGCATCCCCCAAGGGGTCCCAGACTGCAAGAGGGCACAGGCCGGGCTGAGGGACCCCCGAGTGCACAAATTTTTGTGCACTGGGCCTCTAGTTATATAATAAACAGATAAATTTTCTTGTTCTCATTTATCCAAAATCCAATTATAAAAGTCAAGTTCTTTTTCATGTTATTAAATATAAATACTGAATAAAAAACAAATTTTTGTGCCTGAGAAAATAGGTGTATGAGAGAAAACAATTTTCTCCCTTATTTTTAATTTGGTCAAAGGTAAGTTTTTTTGAATTATTTAGTCTCTGAAACCTTTTATTATCATATTTTTCTATTTTTTTTTCTTTTTTAAAAAAATTTGTTTCTGGCACCCATGACCGGAATCGAACCTGGGACCCTTGGGTCCACAGGCCAACTCTCTATCCACTGAGCAAAACCAGTCAGGGCCTCATATTTTTGAAACAAAGTTTTCACTAACCCACTTTTGAACATTTTATATTACTTTTTGTTTTTTAGATTTATTTTAAAACTTCCAAATAAAACTATGAATTTTTAAAACTATTTAATATATAAATAATTTTATCCTTAATATTCAATAAAATGTCTTTAATAGATACAAAAATTGGAGAAAATATATCTACTAGTGGAAACATGCAATATTACCCTGTCTGGCCTGCAGAGAAAATGGTGCATTGTGAGAATAACTCAAGTACAATGCAATCATTTGCAAAGTATTGCTTAAAGGGGTTTTGCAAAGGGATTTAAATCATGTTTTCATTTCTCTTTAATTAAAGTTAGTGTTATTTCCTGGAAGTAAATTGGGTACTTAATTTTTTATTGTGTAGTCTTAAAATATTTCTTATCATATGGTCTTACAATAACAGTACTTAAAAAAGCATTATCTTGTAAATTTTAGAATGACTTGCAAATTTTCTTCTCTCTCTCTTTTTTTTTTTCTTGGAAAACCATGGAGGATAGAAAACCACAAAAAATCAATATGTAAGTCTCTTGAAGAGTGTGTATATATTACTGCATTATTTTTTTTTTAACTAGGTAAATTTGTAAAGAAAAACTAATATGTGTTTTGTCTTAATTCTTTGCATGTCAAAGTATCATGCCTTGTCAAAACAAGTGATAGATATAATTGATATCACTGCAACTTAGACTGTTTATTATTTCTGAAATGGACTTTTCGATGATTTGCTAACAAGGATTGAATGTGTTCTGTCTTCTTTTTCTAATAAGGTATAAAAAGTTTCCAAAAGAGAGAAAACCAATAGGTTAAAATAATGAGGTGATACTGACACCTGATTTCCAAAAGGAATTTCATTAAAAATATTTTGTTCAATGTTTTTAAAACTAGTATGAGCATACTAAACTTCAAATAAAATAACTTTTTTTAAAAAAATACAAAATCTTAGATAAAAGGAGTATAATTTAAAATATCTAGTAGGATATAGTCTAAATCTGGGTAAAGCACAAAGGACCTTGAATTTTTTTAAAAATATAATTTTCCCCCATTTATTGGCTTAGCTGGTAGCATGATATAGACAGAACATATGCTACTTTACCCAGTGTTTTCCTCTTGCCAATCCTTTCTTATATCTCTTGAGTGATCAGAATTGAGCCTAATGGCTTTCTAATCAGCAGAAAAGTTATTCGCATGTCATTTACTTATTCTTCTTTGTGTTTCAAATATAGATATGCCACTGATGCTAATTTTAAATATAGGAATGCATTATATTTTAGTAAAATTGATGACTAATTATTTTCCCTCTTTCCTTTCTTTCTTAAGAATTTTTTTTAATTGATTTTTTACAGAGAGGAAAGGAGAGGGATAGAGAGTTTGAAACATCGATGAGAGAGAAACATCAATCAACTGCCTCCTGCACACCCCTCCTGGGGATATGCCAGCAACCAAGGTACATGCCCTTGACCGGAATTGAACCTGGGACCCTTCAGTCTGCAGGCCGACGCTCTATCCACTGAGCCAAACCGACCAGGGCTTACTTTTTTTCTTTAAAAATGTTTCATTTTACACCTAACTGTTTTGGCTCAGTGGATAGAGCATCAGCCTGCAGACTGAAGGGTCCCAGGTTCGATTCTGGTCAAGGGCATATACCTTGGTTTCGGGCATATCCCCAGTGGGAGGTATGCAAGAGGCAGCTGATCAATGTTTCTCTCTCATCCATGTTTCTAACTCTCTATCCCTCTCCTTCTCTGTAAGAAATCAATAAAATATATTTTTTAAAATGTTTATTTTATAATTTAAAATTCTAAAATAAAAACTTTTGTAAGCTAACTTTGACAATTCAGGAGAATTTTCTAGACAAATGTTTTCATTCTCAAGAAAGAATATGTAGCTATATTTATTATTTAAAAATATATGAGATACTAGAAGAGAAGCAGTTTTGATGAGACCCATAAAAATAGGTCCTGGTAAAAATATATATTAACATGGAATATCTTCAAGTAAATATTACCAGTTATATCAGTGTTATACATATGATTGTACATGTATAGAAAATTTAAGGAAAGATAAAAGAGGAATGATACAGATAAAACTATTAACTTTTATAAGCAAATAACTCAGACTGTTTATAAGGTCCAGACCATTTTTCATGCTTTAAATTTTGCACAGTTAGAATTTTAAGACGTATAAATTATTTTTAAGAATTTGACTTAAAAGAATGACTTTTGTCTCATAATTATGCCAGTTGGAATAACTTTCTGTAATCTTGTTTTGTTTTTTTTATGAAGAATGCAATCTAAGTGTTCATTTCAACTAATTAAATAATCAAAAGGAATGAATTTTCATTAGATGCTTTCCTTCAAAAATATGAAAAAATTCTCACACTATTTCTTCATCTAATGTAGAGTCAGTACGCTTAATGCCAATTTGTACATTTTTAAGTGGAGTTTAATATTGTTTTGTAACCATTTTAAAATTAAAAAATATAATTTATATGAAAATATAAACCCTAAAATCAATGGAGGAGGATAACAAAAATAATTGTTTCCTGACATCTTTTGTTTATACAGCAATAAGACAATAACTATAAGAGTGTTAATTTTACAAAATTTCCATAAATATTGATATATGGATTAATAACCAACAGACATTCACTTAAAATAAATATTTACTTTCTGGGGCATAAGACATTATCTGACTAAAGTTTGGCACATGGGAACATGTAACTTATTTCAACTAAAACAACCACCATGGGTATTAGTGAAGATTGAGGACACATTAAAAACAAAACCTTTTTCTTTTTCTTTTCTTTCTTTTTGCCTTTTGGAGAATATTGCTTATGTCAGTGAAAAATAAATAAATAAAGTAAGCAAATTAAGAAGGAAGCTAGGGAATGAGAAAAACTCACAAAAAACAAACAAACAAACATAATCTCTATTGTAGAATTCCCCAAAGACATACTGTCCCACCTACTCAAAGGCAGCCTTGTAGTACTGTGTAGGATTATCCCAAGTCTCCACTGATGTATAGGAACAGAAGAATAAATGTTTCCTTAAGTTAGCTAAGCTCCCAAGATAAAGGAGAAATGAAAAAGCAGAGCCATCCTCATCTTAATTCTTATCTTAAACTCAGCTTCAATAAGTGCACTCCGCTTAGCCTGTGAGTAAAGGAGGTGACAGACAGGAGCCAGGACTACAATGCTAATGAGTAGCCCTGATCATGGAATAACATATCAGGGGTGAAGATTGTTTTTGGGGAGAGTATGTAGTAGGGTATTGTATGAAGACGGTGATAAACTTGGTTTTGAACTGTGAGGCCAATAGTTGCCTAGGCATATCTGATAGGAAAGGCTCCATGAGCTTTCTAATCTTCAGTGTCTAGAATTGATGGGATAGGATAGAGATGATTGTTGACTCTGTGCAAGGCAGGACACAGTGGCTGCTGGATATACAAAGAAGTAGACCCAGCTCCCAAAGTCAGGGTGTAAATACTTCAGAAGAGGTAAGACATGAACAGACATTCCTCCTCCTTGAAATGCCCTTGCCCACATTTGGTCTAAAAGCTTTTGTCTTCAGTAGGCATGCCTCCTTTGTAAAGCCACATCTGACCCCTCTAAAGCTATTTAGTGTTTGCCCTTTGAGCTCACATTGATAGTCTATATGTTTACTTCAGAAATTATCAAATTACAACACTGCATAATACACTTGGGCAAAAAGGCATGGTTCTTTCTCACTAGCAGAAAACTTGTCACATTTATCTTTAAACACATACACACACACACACACACACACACAAAACACACAAAACACACACACATACACACACACACACAAAACAACCCACAGTGCTTAGCAGAATGACTGTCATATTACAACTCTGTGTGCCTATTTGTCTAATTAATTTATCGATAAAGTTATAATACAATGAAGAGTGAAGGACACACTATCTGGCTTGAATTGGTCAAAGGTTCTGTGGGCCACAAAAGGAGCATTAGGATTATGTTTTCATGCATTGAAAGAATTTCAACATACTGAGAAAAAGAAGAACGTAAGGGCACAGGAAAGAGCTTGAGGAAAATAATGGGAAGGGACAGTAGTTGCAAGTATGTGTAAGAAATGTGGAGGTGTTCAAGACGATTGCTAACTCAATTGTAGTGTAAAATACGAAGAGGAGACAAGAATAGAAAGCTCTGTCAAGCTAAGGAATCGGAATCGGGCACTTTAGCTAATGAGGAGTCACTGAGTAGAAAAAAGAAGATCAAAGCCGCACTTCAACAAGAATCTACATTTGAGAGGGCTTTCAAAGTCTTCTTTAATAGTTCAAGTGAGGAATAATAAGGACCTGGATTAGTGGATTTATTAGAACTTTCAGAGAAGTGGCCACAGGAATGAGAATATGGAATCACTTTCAAAGATATTATTGAGATAAATCAGTAAATGTGACACTGATCATTTCACTCACCAGTTTAAGATGCTCTACTGATTTTTATTCACTGCACTTACCATAAATTTCAGAATCTTTATCTTAATCTACAAAAGCCTTCATGATTTGGCCCTTTCTTAACTTTTTATCTGTCATCATCTTGTGTCACTTAGCCCCACCCCTTCTACACTTGCTTCATCTATAATTTCCTTACAATTTTCTTTTAAAACTCCTGACTGTTTTCCTTAAGTACCTTAAAAATACTTATTTATTAAATTTATTGGCTTAAACATTTTTGTACCAGATAATACATTTCCTTGCAATGATCTTTTTTTTTTCTTTTTTCCTGTCTAACATGTATGTATATTTCAAGTTTCAGTTGAAACAGCCCTTCCTCAGAGGGGATTTATGAGTACCTTGTCTTTTAGCATGAACATGTTTAATTTAAGGTCATTAGCACAGTTTTACTGTCTGTGTGTGTGTGCTTAATTGTTTTATGGAAGCTATTTGAGTCTTTCTTCCTTCCCATATCACTTTAATGCAGGGGTTTTATCATTTAATTTATACATGTAGCCCCTATGCCTAGTGCAGCAGTTGGCATGGAGAAGGTGATCAATAATACTTTTTTATATAAGTACTAGGGACCCAGTGCACAAATTCATGTGCCTCCAAAAGAACTGTGGGCCACAAGGCTGTGGTGTGCACAGGGGCTGGTCTCGGCCCATCCTCCACACCCATGCCTGGCCCCTCCTGCCATGGCCCCTGGTCCCTTGTTTGACAGCAGCCTGGCTGCCGCCGTGCTCCCACATGCTGACAGCGCCAGCCCTGCTCCCACATGCTGACAGTACGGAGCGATTGGAGCTGGCACCAGCAGCAGGTACTAGCGGCGGCTGCTGCCCTGATCACCCCTCAGCAGCAGGGGTGGGGGAGAAGCCCTCAGGGGTGATAGGGGCCATCAGCTGCCACTTGCACCTGCTGATGGCACTGAGCAATCGGGGCTGCCCCCATGTGCCAGCAGCGGGTGTGAGTGGCAGCTCTGGTGCTGGAAGCAGGTGCAAGTGCTGGGTGGGACCGTGGTGTGTGGGAACAAAGAATTTTCAGTAACCAACAGAGGCAGTGACAGCAACTGGTGCCCTGCCTGGGCCTGGAGCCCCTGTTCACCTGCTCCACCATCCCACTGTGGCTGACACCCACCATGTTCTGTGCTCTGCCGCCTGCTGCCGACACCTGCCATGTTCCGCTTGTGCCCCCTGGTGATCAGTGCACATCATAGGGACTGGTTGTTCGGTTGGTCTGCCATTTGGTCTATTTGCATATTAGCCTTTTATTATATAGGATATGAGAACATCCTTTAATTTAGCAAGAGAAATTATCTCTATTTCAACCATGTTCAGGTTAGTCTTTGGGGAAAAAATAAAGATGTCAAAAAGATTCAGAGGTTGGTTGATCTATCAGCTATCTATCTATCTATCAATCTATCAATCATCTATCTATTATCTATCTATATATGTTTATCTATCATTTATCTATCTATCATCTATCTATCTATCTATCTATCTATCTATCTATCTATCTAATCTGTCTATCCTGTAATCTTTCCCATCATGATAGTGCATTGTATATAGAATTGAAGAAAAAGAAGTTACTAGATTACTAAAATCATTTAAAGAAAGAAAAGAACTAACTCATACCCTGTTTATAAAATAAGATGAGGGAGATCTAAACTGAGATCATAAAAAGATAAAAAAGGAGAGTTAATGAATGAGTTAAAAAGTAACATATAGTATGGAGGATATTATATGATAAGTGGTGGCAATTAGTGCAGAACAAGTGAGCAGGGCACGGTGATTAAATAACTTCTTATATATTTGAGAACAGAAAACATTACAGGAAAGGAATAGCTAAGTAGTCAAAAGAGTGAACAAATATAAGATAGTATTTAGCTTGCCTTCTGTCACAAGGGAGAAAGACTGTTTGCTTCATGCAAAGTTACATAAAGTTTATTTGTGTCATCTAAACTGTCTTCTTTTATCATTATAATCATTTAATTTGTATTGAAGACAATTTCTATTCCAAATTTTGGAATTAGCATAATGCATTATCAACAAACAAATATTGTTCTTCTAATTGCCCTCTATCTCTCTTTAGTTTTGTGCCTAGAAGGCCCCTAGGGTCTCACTAAACTGTCTCCTGTGACACCGTAAGTATTATATTTATAACCATGTTAAATGAGTGCGACTTAGTTAAGGATGAGCAGACAGTAATTTTATTTTTCTAAAGATTTTTTAAAACTATTCTCTAGACTATTATTTTTTGGGGGGTGGGGGGCTCTTGAATAAACTTTTATGCAGATCTCATTGTTTTTTTTAGTCCATGTCATTCACAAGTAAAATTTTATTTTAGTAATTGTTACTGTTTTGTCTAATATTAAATCCTTCCTTTAAAATTTAATTTAAAGTTTCTTCTCAATTCCAAATCAGGTCTGCCTCTGGCCATAAAGCTTGCAGTTAAGAAAAACTGTTTCTTTTCCCTTCCTTCCTCCTTTTTCTATCCAACTCTTTATCAGCTCTTTGGGGACCTGCTGGGTTGAAAGGAGTAGGAAAGGGGGAGATGAAGGAGCAATAATATGTCTATGGTTCTTATCTAATTAGTAGAGATGTCTTTTGGTGTTGGTATCCTCTTAATGACAAATGTACAATTGGTGGATATAACTTTTCAATTTCTGATCAAATTGCAATTTCCTGGTATTACAATGCTTCCTGTGGATGGCAACTTCCTGCTATCTCCTTAGCCTTCAGACTTTAAGAAATCTGTTCATCATTAAACCTCTAGGCAACCTTTTTAAAGTAAGATCTCCTTTAAGCGGATCCTAGATAGATTCCCTTCCTTAATTTTCTGTTTGGTCCATTAACAATATATTTGCTATATAATGCAGATTTATGTGGCCTTTCTTCACTCCATTGTCAGAAAATGCAGCCCCATCTTAGTGTCCCTGAACTTCAGGAAGCTCGTAGCAACCTGTCCAGTTGTTGTCTTAAAACTTCCTATATTAATTTTTAAGAAAAGGAGGAAGCACCCTTCTTCATTTCCAAAAGTAGTATGGAAGCCAGGAATCTGAAATGCTCTCTCCCAACTGGATTTTTCAACTTCCAGTCTGATGCAGACCAGAGGTAGCAGAAGTAATTTCACAATGTGATATGCCTTTAAGAGCTAGATCACCTCTTTAGTTTAGCATCTTGGGTACTTTGCATCTATTAAATTGCCTGTGACCTTTGAAGCATCAGCCAAAACAGACACAAGAAAACAAAAACACAAATAAACTATTTTAACTTTCTATAATATATTATGCCACCAGGAAAAAAAAAAATCAGGTTTCAATTCTTGCCACTCCCTATATTCCAGTTTCTTTCTCTTACACAAGTACCTATATATGCAATTTCAAATATCATTTATGTCTTGCTTTAATGTCTATTATGCTTTTGATTATTCTTGTCAATGCAATATATAGGTTGTATGTTATCAGATCAGATTGCCATATTTTAATTAACAATATTGAATTGATTTTTCTAAGTTTATACATAGAAAGTAAATCTTTGATATTTATAGTTTCCAGATGTATAGTCTGGTTCATGTAATACAAAAATGAATACATATTTTTCTTAGCATCTGTAAATAGCCCTTAACTTTTTACTTATTTTCTACCTTTCCTTCAACAACCGGCTTCTGTGAGCATGTGTGCGCATATATGTTGAAATTACTTGCTAGGTCCAAGGTGGAATTCTTTCCACCTGGGGTATCATATCAGCAAACTGAAATTTACATAAATTCCTTATCCCTATAAATGATCAGCTTGAACAGAAATGCAATCTCTTCAGTCAGCCAATCCCTGAAAGGCCAAGTCAACGTTGGGCTTTACATGCATTTCTTTGGTCTTTCTCACCCCAAATAAGGTTGATAATGTGGCCCCAGCCAAATAAATATTTTATATTTTTCTCTTCCTTGGTTTCAATTTTTTTTACTCTGTAGTGTAAAAGCTCCTGCCTTCCACCTCATTTTGCAGTTCTCAGAAGACTGTTTGCTTCATGCATGCAATGTTACATAAAATTTGTGTCATCTAAGCTGTCTTCTTTTATCATTTTAAACAGTTTTTGACTATGAGGAATGAGATTCCCAAGCTGACTGCTAATGGCCTACAGGAAAATAGATGCCCTTGCTGATCTCTTTAAGTTCACTGTTCCTCTTATCTTAATCAAGGAACATGGGTAAGTCCTTCTCAGATGTGATATATGCTTCCTTGCATGAAGCTCTCTGATCCAAACATCCTTTATTTAAAAATATATATTTCCCAGGAAGATTCTGGGATCTTGGAAAGGTTCTGGGGGTTATTAAGATGTGTAGATCCAATATAAAAATGGAGTCATTTATGTCTGGGAAAAATGGAGTTGGCTAATAAAGGCACATTAAAGAAAAATGAAACTTAACCTTACCTGGGTTGTAGGGATTTGAAGTTCTTCTCAGAAGTCAGGAAAGGATGGCAGCTTATCCCCAAATGCCAAGTTTATTCATGCTATCATTGGACGTTCTTGTTTCCCTGACTCAGCTACCCTGACCCAAGTAAGGAAGACCAATAGGCAAAAAATTAGCTGAAAAAGCCAAGAAACTTTCACATTTACCTCATAAAAATACCTTAGGCCCTGGAGCAACCGAGTAGCCATGAGTTTCCTGCTTGCAGTTTGAAACTCTTGCAATACACTCATTTTTCTGCTTCATTTTAGTGTGTAGAATTTTATGACAGTTCCCAGAATGGTTCTGGGTCCACAAAAGATAATTGGGTTTGTTAGTTTCCTGAAATGTTCTGGGGTAGATAGATTGGGAGTTCACAATGGGTGGCAGTTATTAGTGGACTTAGAAAACCTCAAGGTTAATCCATAGCATAAACTGCTGGGGGGAAATAAATTAAAACAAGAAATTCTAACTCTTTTGACCAACAGAACATCAACATACGCAAGAACAACTGAAAATATTAAAAGCCATTAGTGCATCTGCCATTATAAAAATATCTGCTTGTGAAAAGAGTAATAGACCTGTTGCTAACAGGAATGTCTCAGAAGCCATAGCCACAAAATTGGTAGGAATGGATCAAGTACTTAAAAGCTGTTAGACTATCGCCACTTAAGTCTAAGACTCCTGTGCTGGATAAATGTGTTAGATCAACAGGAGTTATCTGTCAATCTCAAGAAAATTGCTATGCGATGAGATATACTGTAAACCACCACAAAATCCCCAACCCAACAGTACGTCCCCCTTATGTATTAAGTTGGGGTCCAGTGCACAAATTCGTGCACCTTAAAAGGAACTGTGGGCCATGAGGCTGCAGTGGGCATAGGGACGGGCCTCAGCCCATCCTCTGTGCCCCTGCCTGGCCCCTCCCACCTCAGCACCCTGTCCCCTCTCTGCTGGCAGCCCTGCTCCCACCACTGCCACTCCCACATGCTGACAGTGCTGGCCCTGCTCACACCTGCTGACGGTACAGAGTGATTGTGTTTGGCACCAGCAGTGGGTGCAAATGGGGCCAGCGCTATCAGCTGGTGCAAGCAGTGGCTGCTGCCCCAATCACCCCTTAGGAGCAGGGGGAGGTGTAGAAGCCCTCAGGGGCAATTGGGGCTGGCAGCCACCACTCACACCCACTGATGGTGGGGAGTGATCAGGACTGGTGCCGAGCACTGGCAGTGAGTGTGAGCGCCAGGTAGAACTGTGGCACATGAGGGCAAAGAAATTTCAGTAACCACCAGAAGCTTGCCCTGATTACAGCGACTGGCACCCTTGGTCTGGTGCCCCTGCTCACCTGCTCAAGCATCCCACCGCAGCCAACGCCCACCATGTTCCACACTCTGCCTGCTGCCAAGGCCCGCCATGTTCCACATGCACCTCCTGGTGGTCAATGCACGTCATAAAGACTGGTTGTTCAGTTGTTCCGCTGTTCGTTCTAGTTGCATATTAGGGTTTTATACATATAGATTTGGTTCTGAGAAACACAAGACTTAACTAGAGTTTAGTTTCAAAGATTAAGCAAGCCTCCTTCAGACACACCTGCTTATTTTTTCTAAGAACTTTGGTACTGGAAGCTGTAGATACCTATAAAAATGACAAAATATTACTAAGATAACTGAAAATTACAAAGGCCACTATTGAGAACTTTCCCATTAGAGAAGATTATCCATTTAAGAAGTGTACTTAAGAACAAGAATCTCAAATCAAACACACTGAATAGGATGCCTATTTAAATCAGCAGGCAGAGGCCTCCAAAAGATTTCAATATTCTAAAATAAACTCATTGAAAGACTTATTGCAAAAGGTTAATAAAAAATTAACGACAAAAGAGGAAACTAAAACAAGACTATTAGACTGATGTGACTCCTACTATTCCCCTCTATCCTTCTTTACTTGAATTCTCATTCTACTAATCCTCTGTGTGAATTGCCTTCCACTCTTAAGAGACCACAAGACCATAAATGAAAGTCCACTAAGTTGGTGGCCTTATAAATGCCTTAGTTCCAAGGTCAGAAGCCTAAGACAACACCTGGACCTCTGCTCTTGCACACTGGTAGGGCATCTGTCATCAAAACACTGGCCCAGAAATCAGTGTCTCAGTAGCAATCAACCAGGCACTGGAGAAAAGATTGTCCTCAAAGGTTTTATCCAACCCTTCCACACCAACTTGAAGACCCTTATATCTACCCTCAAAAGAAGATCCCTCCCAGTGATGACGGAACGCTGAAAGATACTTCAGTAAATTATTACTAGTTTTCTTAAATAGCCAAGGGGAAACTAAAATTGAAATAAATAAAGAAACTTGCCAAATTCTGATAAATACTAGGGTTACAGTCTCAACTTTAAATACTGCTTGCTCCAGAGCCTGCGGATAGGATCCTGAGGAGACTGGCTGAAGCTGGTGAAGGGGGAGAATTTTTACCAGAGTTAGTTTTTCAGGATCTCTGTAGTGTCCAGTCAATAGACAAAGGTAAACTTTCACATTTTCCCTTCTTGGTCCCTTATGTCTACTTAATAATAGTTTCTCAATCTTTCTGGTAATTTGAAACCTTAAAGTTATACTGAAATAAGTTTAATGATGGATATTCATTAAATATCTAGATTATTTTTAAATAAAATAAAATACTGAAATAAATTACTGAACACAGGTTATCTACTTTGCCTTCCTTTTACAGAAAAAAAATTAAGATAAAAAATTGGGTCTACTAGTAAACATGTTTTGTGCCCATTGTAAAATTTACTATGAAGAAGAATATACTTCTAGAAATTATGAAATGCATTTATAATTTTGTCAATCCACAGAATGCTAATGTGCCACAGAAATAATAAAATTCCCTCGTCAATACTATTATAATGAACTTTCATCAGATATTTAATAACGGACATTTCAATGTCTTCTGTCATTTCCAGAGAGTTACTTTTCTACTCTGCTGTTTTTGCAAAAGTAAGATTCATGTGAAAGACCTGACCAAAAAATTTGACTACTCACACCACTGCCAAATTTCAAGATATCAAACTGTGGATGCATATTTCACACCTAAAGAAGTCTCTACCTGACATCTGGTTCTGTATAAACCCAGGAAATCCCAAAATTAAATTGACTGGGAAAAGAAGTAACTGACATGGAGGCAGACTGCTTCCTTCCAAGACATTGGGTCAAAAATGTTTCTTTCCATTCTCTTTTCCCTTTCTGACCATCTTTCTCCTAATGTTACACCATAAAGATGTTTTAAATATTTTCCACCATTTTCTTTGTCCTGGGTTGAAAAGAAAATACAGTTATTCACATATCTCAGGCCATTGCAAAGGAAGGTAATCCATCCTCCAACTGATTGTTAATTTGCTGTGATGCTGGTAATCTTATACTTTATCTGTTTGTCACACATTTCTCCCTACTTTCCAACACCTCAAGTTTTCTGGATAAATACTTTTGGAGAAGTAGAGACACAGCTGCAGAAAAGCCTAGCAGATCTGGCTCATGGGGACCCCGGTCAGGAGTGCTCTCCATCCATGGTCATCGTTTGATTGCGAATAGTTTTTATTTTCTCCCTGTTATTCTGTGTTCTCAGAAGTTTTAAATGTATGTGGGCAGCCATTGACCAGCCAGCAGATGATCTCTCTCTGACTATATCAACAAAAGATAACAGAATAACTTAATCAGTTCCCAAGAATATGGGTCTGACATCATCTCTTGAGAATATTGCACTTAAACCAAAAGAAGCAATACTAAGACCAATGGTTTTTATCAAACCTCTTGAGTAGTCATGAGGATGATCCAAACTGGGGACAGTTGAAATCATTTTCTATCTGCAAGATAGAGCTACTCCTGCCTAGGATGCCACAACAGCAAAGTGAAAATTAGGTAACTTTCTGTCCCTGTAAATGCTCCACTTGACCAGAAATGCTGTCTATCCAGTCAGCCAACTCAGGGCCCTATACTTATTTCATTATCCCTTCTCACCCCAAAGAAGGTTAAATATGTGGCCCCAGACAATCAGTTATTTTAAAATTTATTTATTTTAATTTTAAAATTTTTCATTATGTAAAATTTTCCTGCCTTTCATTTCCATTTTGGAGTTAGCTGGACTCTTGGGAACCGAGACTGTCTGCTTCATGAAGTGTTAAGTTTGTTTGCATCTTTAGTCATTTATAATATGTGTGTGTGTGTGTGTGTGTGTATGTGTGTGTGTTTTAAAGTAATTACTTTCTTCAAATTATTTACTCTATTTTGTGTTTGAAATTTCAGTTGGTCTGAGAAGGGATTTGAAAGTTGATCACAGAATTTTATGAAGACATCACTGAATTGATACATTCAAACTATTTTATTTTTACTTGATATTATAGATGATTAAAGCTTTCTGAAAACATTAACTACAAGAAATAATGTATTATTGTATTTTATGAAAATGTCTATATGTAAAGGAAACCAGTTCCCATTTGCCTCACATAGATTGCTAGAAGATAAATGCCCACAGAGTCATAGTGAAATTGACCTTGATTAATCATTCACAACATGCAATACCTTTTTTGAAAACTAGAGTCAGAGAAATAAAGATCATTGGTATTCTAAAAAAGTGACAAATCTAAGCCCTATTTTGTTTTCTATGAGAAGTGTGAGTTCTCATAAACTATAATGATAAAAGGATGTGCCCCGCTGTCAAATTAACTCTGAATTTCTATTTCTGTGGTCTTTAACATCCTTTGATTCACCAGCAAACTATGCGTTTACTTTCAGCTATATATTAAAAGTCTAAATGAATTTTCTTTTTATTGGAATTTTATTTTATTTTTTAAAGTATTACAAATAGTAGTGCATATGTCTCCTTTTTCTCCCCATTGAACTCCCCCTGGGCTCCCCTACCCCCGGGCACACACCCTCCCCCTCCCGGATCCCCCCAGTGTCTTGTGTCCATTGGTTATGCTTATATGCATGCATATAAGTTCTTTGGTTGATCTCTTATGCACCCAAAACTCCCCTGCCTCCCCACTGTAGTTTGACAGTCTGTTTGATGCTTCTTTGCCTCTGTACCTATTTTTGTTCATCAGTTTATGATGTTCTTTATATTACACAAATGAATGAGATCATGTGGTATTTATCTTTCACTAACTGGCTTACACTTAGCATAATGCTCTCCAGTTCCATCCATGTTGTTGCAAAAGGTAAGAATTACTTTTTTTTTTTACAGCAGCATATTCCATTGTGTAGATGTATCACAGTTTTCTAATCCACTTATCTTTGATGGGCATTTAGCACTGGACCAGACAGCTTCACAGGGGAGTTTTATCAAACATTCAAAGAAGAAGTAAAACCTACCACCCTCAGAGTATTCCAAAAACCTCAAGGGGAAGGAACACTTTCAAGATATTTCTACAAAGCCAGCATTACCCTAATCCCAAAACCAGATAAAGACAATACAAAGAAAGAGAATTATAGGCCAATATCCCTCATGAACATAGATGCCAAAATTCTCAAAACAAAATTCTAGCAAATCAAATCCAGCATTACATTAGAAAGATCATACACCATGACCAAATGAGATTTATTCAAGGGATGCCAGGATGGTACAATATCTGCAAATCAATAAAAGTGATACACCACATAAACAAACTGAGAGATAAAAACCATATAATCATATCCACTGATGCAGAAAAAGCATTTGACAAAATCAAACAAGCTTTCTTGATAAAAACTCTCAGTAAGATGGGAATAGAAGGATCATACCTCAACATAATAAAAGCCATATATGACAAACCCACAGCCAACATCATACATAATGGGCAAAAACTAAAACCATTTCCTCTAAGAACAGGAACAAGACAGGGATGCCCACTCTCATCACTCCAGTTCGACATAGTATTGGAAGTACTAGCTTTTGCAGTCAGACAAGAAGAAAAAATAAAAGGTATCCAAATAGAAAAAGAAGAAGTAAGATTGTCATTATTCACAGATGACATGATATTGTACATAGAAAACCCCAAAGACTCCATCAAAAAACTACTAGACTTAATAAATGAATTCGTCAATGTGGCAGGATACAAAATTAACACCCAGAAGCCTATGGCTTTTCTATACACGAATAATGAATTCACAGAAAGAGAAAATAAAAAAGCAATCTCATTTACTATTGCAACAACAAAAAAATAAGATACCTAGGAATAAATTTAACCAAAGAGATAAAGGACCTGTATTTAGAAAATTTCAGGATGTTGAAAAAAGAGATAGAGGAAGACAAGAACAAATGGAAGAATATACCATGTTCATGGATTGGTAGAATAAAGATCATTAAAATGACCATACTACCCAAAGCAATCTATAAATTCAATGCAATCCCTATTCCTATTAAAATACCAATGGCATACTTCAAAGACCTAGAAAAAACTCTCCAACAATTCATCTGGAATAAAAAAGGACCTTGAAAAGCTGCAGCAAACTTGAGAAAAAAGAACAATGTTGGAGGGATCACAATACCAGATATCAAGCTATACTACAAAGCCACTGTTCTCAAAACTGCCTGGTACTGGCACAAGAATAGGCATATAGATCAATGGAATAGAATAGAGAACCCAGGAATTGAAACAAGCCATTATGCTCAATTAATATTTATCAAAGGAGGCAAGAACATACAATGGAGTCAAGACAGTCTCTTTAATAAATGGTGTTGGGAAAATTGGACAGATACTTGCAAAAAAAATGAAACTAGACCACCAACTTGCACCATACACAAAAATTAACTCAAAATGGATAAAGGACTTAAATGTAAGATGGGAAACCATAAAAATCTTAGAAGAAGCCATAGGTACCAAAATAGCAGACATTTATCATAGCAATATCTTTACCGATACAGCTCCTAGAGCAATGGAAACTAAGGAGAAAATAAACAAATGGGACTACATCAAAATAAAAAACTTCTGCACAGCAAAAGAAACCATCAACAAAACAACAAGAAAGCCCACTGCATGGAAGAACATATTTGCCAATGTTATCTCCAATAAGGGTTTAATCTCCAACATTTACAGGCAACTCATACAACTTAACAAAAGGAAGATAAACAATCCGATCAAAAAATGGGCAAAGGACCTAAATAGACACCTTTCAAAAGAGGACATTCGGAAAGCCAACAGACATATGAAAACATGCTCAAAGTCTCTAATCATCTGAGAGATGCAAATCAAAACAACAATGAGGTACCATCTCACACCTGTCAGAATGGCTATCATCAACAAATCAACAAACGACAAGTGCTGGAGAGGATGCAGAGAAAAAGGAACCCTCCTGCACTGCTGGTGGAAATGCAGACTAGTGCAGCCACTGTGGAGAACAGTATGGTGTTTCCTCAAATAATTAAAAATGGAACTGTCATTTGACCCAGTAATCCCACTTTTAGGAATAATCGCAAGAAACCAGAAGCACCAATCAGAAAGGATATATGCACCCCTATGTTTACAATAGCTAAGATTTGGAAACAGCCTAAATGCCCATCAGCAGATGAGTGGATTAAAATACAGTGGTACATCTACACAGTGGAATACTACACTGCTGTAAAAGAGAAGGAACTAGAGTCCCCCAGTCCCCTCAGCCTCCCAGCTGCCTAGGTCAGGCCCAAGGCACAATCAAGCCTTGGATGTTGGCTGCCCAGCCACCCAGGGCTGCCTAAGGCTCAGGTAACCAGGGCCAGTCGAGGCTTGTGCTGCCAGCAATGGCAGCAGCAGAGGTGTGATGGGGCCGTCGCCTTCCCCTGATCACTGGGCTGGCTCCTGCCCCTGAAAGCTCCTGGACTATGAGAGGGGACAGGCTGGGCTGAGGTCCATGAATTTTAATGCACCAGGCCTCTAGTATTATTTATAAGAATCAAAACCAAATTTGCAACAAGATTTTATTAAGAAAAAAGAAAGAGAATCAATTGATTTCATAAAACTTAAAGATTCACAGTTCCGCCTGTTTCCTGTGCTTCTCCTTTCAGGGGTTTAAACAACACTGTTAGTCCCTCCCCGCACCCCCGCCCCGCCCTTATTCCTACTCTCAGCATTTCTCTCTGAGTGTGGGGTCATTCTCTTGTACTGAACACAGCTGAACATGTAGATTGGGAATACTGGCACATGGACTGCCTTATATTGTTCTCAGAACTCAAGGCCCTAGAAAGAGGAAAAACCTTTTTTTTTTTCTGGTGTATGGTTCCAACATTCTGACCCCAATTGACCTAACTTAATAATTGCTCATCTATATGGAATAGGGAATCATGAATACTTAAATAAATGCTACTGGGAAGACAAGAGATATATTTGCATTAAACAAATTGGGCTTTGATGGCACACTATCCATGATTTAAACTTGTCCATTAGTACAGCCTTAAAAATAAGCTTGCAAAAATTATTAGAACCATGAGGATTTCATTCAGCATGCAAAATATGCATTAACCCCAGTTGCATGTAGTCAGCAAAATAGTTATCTTGTATGATACTGCCAGTTTCTCTTACTGGGAGATTGTCTATAAGGCCACTAGGAAGAACCTCAATATAGGTTTATTACACTCTTATTTAAGTTATAGAACAGGAATATAAAAAAGGCCACTCAAAATATCTGAGTCCTTCTGCTGCTTTAATCCCTTGCAAAACAATATGACTATGGTCTCAGATAAATGTGGAATCTAAGAAAACCAAAACAAAAATAGACTTGAGCAGAGTTAAGCAGTTGAAACAAAGACTAAAGGGATTACCAGAAGGGAGAGGGTAGGGAGGTGAGTGAAAAAGGTGAAGGGGAATATTGTCAATAATATTATGATAAATCTACATGGTGGGAGATGATTAGTGTAATTAATGGGATGATTACAATCTATAAAATGTTGAATCACTATATTATACAGCTGAAACTATCCTATCTAATAAAAGAGAAACATGGTAATTGGTGTATGACTGCTACCCTTCCCATTGGCTAATCAGGTTGATATGCAAATTAACTGCCAGCCTAGATGGCGGCTGGCAGCCAGGCAGCTTAAACTGAACATGAGGCTTGCTTGCTTCAGTGACGGAGGACTGCAACGTTCCCCGCCTGCCTTGCTGGCCTGTGAGCTTGCAGTTTAAGAAACATTGTAACATATAGAAGCTAAACAAAACCCCAGAAACCAGCTTTCAGCCAGCTGGGATCTCAGAGCTGGATTTGATACAGAGTTTCAATTATAGAACCGAAACAAACCAGATACCTGCTTTCAGGAGCGGAGGCCTCAGAGCTGGAGCCAGGCTAAAGCTGGCCCAGAATGAAAAAAAAAAGAAAGAAAAAAAGGAGCAGTTGGGAGCTTCAGTCCCAGCCTGAAAACAGCCCTCAGCCCCTCAACCAGACTGGCCAGGCACCCCAGTGAGGACCCCCCACCCTGAAGGGTGTGTGACCAGCTGCAAACAGCCATCATCCCCTCATCCAGGCTGGCCAGGCACCCTAGTGGGGACCACCACCCTGAACCAGGACACCCTTCAGGGCAAACCAGCCAGCCCCCACCTGTGCACCAGACCTCTATTCTATATAGTAAAAGAGTAATATGCCTCCCAGCACCGGGATGAGCGTGACAGGGGGCAGCGTCCAAACCCCCTGATCACCCTGCGGCTCTGTGTGTGACAGGGGGCGGGGCCACAACCTCCCTATCCGCCCTGCTCTGTTCCTGACAGGGGAAGGCGCCCCAACCCCCTGATTGGCCCTGCTCTGTGCCTGATAGGGGGGAGCTCCCCAACCCCCTGGTCACCCTGCGGCTCTGTGTGTGACAGGGTGCGGCGCCCCAACCCCCTCACCCCACAGGCCCTGCTCTGTGTGTGACGGGGTAGAACCATAACCTCCCCATTAGCCCTGCCCTGAGTGTGAGAGTGGCGGCGCCCCAACCCCCTGATTGGCCCTGCTCTCTGGGTGATAGAGGGTGACGCCCCAACCCCTTGATCTGCCCTGCTCTGTGTGTGAAAGGGGGCGGTGCCCCAACTCCCCTATTGGCCCTACTCTGTGAGTGACGGGGGGAGCTCCCCAACCCCCTGATGGGCCCTGCTCTGTGCATGACAGGGGGGAGCTCCCCAACCCCCTGATCAACCCCGCTCTGTGCATGACAGGGGGGAGCTCCTCAACCCCTTGATTGACCCTGCTCTGTGCGTGACAGGGGGGAGCTCTCCAACCCCCTGATCGGCCCTGCTCTGTGCATGACAGGGTGTGGCGCCGCAATCTCCCCATCGACCCTGCCTTGAGTGTGACAGGGGGTGGTGCCCCAACCCCCCAATCGGCCCTACCCTGAGCGTGACTGAGGGTGGCATTGCAACCTCCCAATCCGCCCTGCTCTGTGCATGACAGGGGGTCGCACCCCAACTCCCCAATCGGCCCTGCTCTGAGCCCAACCAGGGGCTGCACCTAGGGATTAGGCCTGCCCTCTGCCACCTGGGAGCAGGCCTAAGCCAGCAGGTCATTATCTCCCAAGGGGTCCCAGACTGCGAGAGGGCACAGGCCGGGCTGAGGGACCCCCCTCCCCCCCGAGTGCACAAATTTTTTTGCACCAGGCCTCTAGTTATAACTAATATAACATTATATACCAACTATACTAAACAAAACCAACATGCCTAGACATCAGCTGTATCTTCTTCCCTGTGCACTATGTGCTAAAACAGAGGTTGGTAAATTTTTGCTATAAAAGGTTAGATGGTAAATACATTCAGAGCTGTAGGCCATATAGTCTCTATTTCAACTGCTCAACTCTGCCGTGTAGCATGAAAGAAAGCATAGACAACATAGAAACAAATGAACTTGGTTGTGTTGCAATAAAAAATGTATTCAGAACCCAGCCAGTGTTGCTCAGTGGCTGAGATTCAACCTATGAACCAGGGGGTCACAGTTCAATTCCATTTCAGGGCAGATGCCCAGTTGCGGGTTTGATCCCCAGTAGTGGGCATGCAGGAAGCAGCCAATCAATGATTCTCTCTCATCATTGATGTTTCTAGCTCTCTCCCTCTCCCTTCCTCTATAAATTAAATTAAAAATATATTTTTAAAAATTTATTCATGGGCACTAGAATATGAATTTCATATACTTTTTACATGTCTTAGAGTATATTCATAGTTTGATATCTCTCCAACCATTTAAAAATCACTCTTAGCTTGTGGTCTGTACAGTAGGCAGTTGCCAGATTTGGTCCACAGGGCAGCGTCTGCTGATCCCTGTGTTAAAGAAGTCAAGATCGCAAGTCTTTTATTTATGGGTTTCAATAGAATAGAAAATGTTCTACTTCAACTTTGATAGTTTATGAATTTCCAGGCATTTTACCGTGTGTGTGTATACTTAAATAGCATTTTACTATAAAAATATTGTGTGCTTGTGTCTTTTGATGTGTTTATCCATAAAGTGATTGTTATGCTATCAACCGCGGTTGGGCTCATATTGGATGGCCAAAAAAGTAGAGTGAATGAAAGTAAAATTATTTCTAAAAAGAACATCGACCATAAGCTAGTATTCTATATGTTACCTTTCCATAATGCTATAATTTAAATACAAAAAGTTAAAACATGTAACTAAATTTGTGAAATTTAAAAATGATAATATAAATATGTCTTACTAAGTTCTGTCAAATAATTATAGCTAAATGTATTTATATCATTCTTACATTATTATAAAGGTTGTCTGACTTTTATTTTACTTTCTCTCTTTTAGGATTTGAATTTTAGAGAGTAAGAATTTTATAAAAGCAGTCTCTGCTATACAGAAGTTTTTTTTTATTTTTTATTTTGATGTAGCCCTATTTGTTTACTTTCTCTTTAGTTTCCATTGCCCTAGGAGCTGTATCGATGAATAAATTGCTTTAGCATATGTCTGCAATTTAGCTGCCTGTGGATTCCTCTATTTTTATGGTTTCCTGTCTTATGTTTAAATCCTTTATCTATTTTGAGTTTATTTTTATGGATGGTGTAAGTTGGTGGTCTAGTTTCATTTTTTGCATGTATCTGTCCAATTTCCTAACACCATTTATCGAAGAGACTGTCTTGACTCCATTGTATGTTCTTGCCTCCTTTGTCAAATATTAATTGAGCATAATGGCTTGGGTCAATTTCTGAGTCCTCTGATCTGTTCCATTGGTCTATATGTCTGTTCTTGTGCCAGTACCAGCCAGTTTTGAGAACAGTGGCTTTGTAATATAACTTGATATCTGATATTGTGATCCCACCTACTTTGTTCTTCTTTCCCAAGATTGCTGCAGCTATTCAGGGTCTTTTTTTATTCCAGATGAATTTTTGGAGAATTCATTCTACATCTGTAAAATACGCCATTGGTATTTCAATGGGGATTGTATTGAATCTATATATTGCTTTGGGTAGTATGGACATTTTAATGATGTTGATTCTACCAATCCATGAACATGGTATGTTCTTCCATCTGTTTATGTCTTCCTCTATTTCTTTTTTGAGTGTCCTGTAGTTTTTCAAGTATAGGTCTTTTACCTCCTTAGTTAAGTTTATTCCTAGGTATCTTAATTTTTTTGGTGTGATGGTAAATGGGATTGTTTTTTTTTTTAAATACATTTTACTGATTTTTTTACAAAGAGGAAGGGAAAGGGATAGAGAGTTAGAAACATTGATGAGAGAGAAACATCAATCAGCTGCCTCCTGCACACTCCCTACTGGGGATGTGCCCACAACCAAGGTATATGCCCTTGACCGGAATTGAATCAGTGACCCTTCAGTCCGCAGGCCGATGTTCTATCCACCGAGCCATGGAACCAGTCAGGGCAGGATTGGTTTTTTTAATTTCTCTTTCGGTAAGTTCACTATTGGTGTATAAAAATGCCATAGATTTCTTGGCATTAATTTTGTACCCTGCAACATTGCCGAATTCATTTATTAACTAATAATTTTTTGATGGAGTCTTTAGTATTTTCTATGTTCAATATCATGTCATCTGTGAATAGTGACAATCTTACTTCTTTTCCAATTTGGATACCTTTTATTATCACCCCAGGGAGAACTTGCCAATCCTGTGCTTCTTGGGGTGGCATGATGAAGGTTTACTGAGCCAGCTGGAAAGGCTGCAGTGGGGTTGAGGAGAAGGCCCTACTGTTTGGTGGGATCGGGGTTGGGCCCGCTTAAAGTTTCCCTGCCTAGGGGATATTGGATTATTATCAACATCAGTCATTTACCCAATTGCTTTCCTCTCCTGCATCCTGAACATAGTCCAGGCTGCTTGTTTCACTTCATGTAGCCCTTGACTTTCATTTCTAGCTGCTTGTTTGGGGGGCAAAAGGAGAGGCTTATGAGCAACAGTAAGCTCCCCAAATGTTTGCACCAGACCCCCATCATCCCAAACCTGCCAGCACTGTTACCTTGTTTCCTCCAATCCTTGTTCATATTTGGGAGGAAGCGCATCGTCCGGAGGGCTCTCTCCCACAGGAGCTGTAGCCACAGGGACTGGAGGAGACAGCGAAGGCACTGGTGGAGTCGAAAGCCTCTGGTAGCCTTCCCCCATCTGTCTTGATTACCCTGCCACATTCATCCACTCCCTTTCTGGAGTGGGATCTAGGCAGACCCGAATCAGGGACCACAGACTGAAAGCAGAGACAAGCATTTCCTCTGGACCTTCAGCAATATAATGATCTCTAACTTGTTTTCCTACCTTCTCCCATGCCTCTATATTTACCTTTCCTTCCTCAGAAAACCATGGGCAGGTTTTACTTACAAAATCCAAAAAATCGAAGAGCTCTTGATACCTCACAGAACAGACCCGTGCCTGGAGCATAGCCTTAAGCATGGATACGTTTATACGATCCTGAATTTCCCATGTTTTTCACCTAGTTACCACTAAACTTTGCTCCTTACCTTCCTTCTTACTTTCTGCATGTGCTTCACTGGAGCGTCCTTTCACCTGACAACTGAAGTTCCCCTGAACTCAGGCCCTGCGTTGGGCACCACATGTGCCAAGCCAGCTCAGCCAAGGGTTCACAAGCCTGAGTGAGGGTGGTGAAGGATGAAGAAATAACAGACAAAGAGAATAAGATGGGTCTAGGTGGATCTTCCTGTGTCTGGATGAGGCCACAGAGAGAGATCCAGAGGCAAGCTGAGCCTTTATTTTATAGCCAGAGGTAAACTAGGAAGTGGTCACCATAGTTACAATGTTCTTGTGAGTTTCACTTGTTTTGGCAGCAGTTGCTACATCTCCCTCAGCCCATTAGCTTCCTAGGTAAGATCTAGGGAGCATCATAAGGTAAAGCCTAATTATGCTAAGAGGATTGTGCCCTCTAAACTGGGATTTGTTTGTGGCTTTGCCAACAGGTCAGTCCAAGGCTTAACCCTATAGCTGCGCCTTACACATCTCAAACTTTTCAGAATGGCTATCATCAACAAATCAACAAATGAGAAGTGATGGCAAGGATGCAGAGAAAAAGGAACTCTCGTGCTGCTGGTAGGAATGCAGACTGGTGTAGCCACTGTGGAGAACAGTATGGAGTTTCCTCAAAAATCTAAAAATGGAACTGCCATTTGACCCAGTGATCCCATTTCTAGGACTATATCTCAAGTAACTAGAAACACCAATCAGAAAAGACATATGTACCCCTATGTTCATAGCAGCACAATTTACCATAGCTAATATTTGGAACAGCCTAAGTGCCCATCAGCAGATGAGTGGATTAAAAAACTTTGGTACATCTACACAATGGAATACCATGCTGCTGTAAAAAAGAAGGAATTATTATCATCTGCAACAGCATGGATGGAACTGGAGAGCATTATGCTAAGTGAAATAAGCCAGTCAGAGAAAGATAAATATCACACGATCTCACTCATTTGTGGAATATAATGAAAAACATAAACTGATGAACAAAAACAGATCCAGAGACAGAGAAGCATTGATCAAACCGTCAAATCTCAGTGGGAAGGTAGGGGAAGGTGGGGGTAAGGGGGAGAGATCAACCAAAGGACTTGTATGCATGCATATAAGCCTAACCAATGGACACAGACACCAGAGGGGTGAAGGCATGAGTGAGGGTGGTGGTGGGGCAAAGGGGGGATAAGGACACATATGTAATACCTTAATCAATTAAGAAAAAAATAAAAATAAAGAAAGCAGTCTCTGACTTGAACAAGCTTTCAGTTCTGTCCAATATCAACAGGGATAGTTTTGCTCTTAGTTCTAATTTTCACACAATATCCCATTAACTTCAGACATTATTATAAATGACAATTTTTTCTCTAGTTCATTTAAAGTTGTATTGATTTCATATAGGTTTTCAGCTTTAATAAAATAGATTTGGAAGTAGTGGAAGATGAAGATACAATCCTTCATTGTTGCATTTTCTCTCAGGGAGAAAATTACTATTCCTTTTAACTTCAGGCTTTATCCTTGGTGGATATCCAATGATTCATATTATTTACTGAAGATTAAAACCTCTTCATTTCATTTACTAAAGATTGAAATTATATGTTAGCTTATTTCAGTTCTCTTGGCAAATTACTACTTTCAGTTTGTTTTTTATCTTTTTTCTTTCTTTCAACTTTTTATTGAATACACAAGCTAAATTTATATTTAAGAGGTAATACATTTTTAGTATTTCTTTTGAATTTTCTATATACATTCATGTCATCTTTAAAATAAACATTTTATTTTATCAATTCCAATATTTATACTTGATCGAACCTTCAGAACAATGCTTTACATGTAATGTAATACTAACCAATGCTCTTGTCTCATTGGCAGGGAATGTATTAATAAATTCTCCATTAAATATGATGTTCTACTTTAATTGTGCTCTTTATTAGATTTAAATAGATCCCTCTCTTACCAAGTTTGCAATGAGATTTATGATTAGTATTAATATATACCATAACATTTACTATTTTAGGAGTATGTTTTCATGTATGCAGCATATGTATACATTTTCATAAATACCACTACAATAAGAATGAAGAACAGTCCTATTATTACAAAAATATTTATTGTGCTGTCTCATTTGTAGTCAAAAGTTTCCACCAACCAAACCCTGGCAACAACTAATCTGTTCTCAGTTCCTGCAGATTTGCCTTTTCCAGGATGGCTTCTTTCTCTCAGTGTAATGCATTTAAAATCCATCCATATTGCTGTGACTGTTGGTACTTTGTTCTTTATTCTTATTTAACAGTATAAAATTATATGAATATGTACAATTTGTTTATACATTTATGGGTACTTGGGTTGTTTCTCATTTTGGTCAATTATAAGTAGAGTCACTATAAACATTCATGTACAGTTTTTACATGAACAAAATATTTCATTTCTCCAGGGCAAAAAATTAGTAGTGGGATTATTGGGTCATATAGTAAGAGTATATTTAATTTAATATGAAACTTCCCAGCAGAATTATTATATAACTTTGTATTCCCAATGGCAATGAATGCAAGTTCCAGCTGTTTTGCCTCCTTGCTAGCACTTGGCATACTGTACATATTTTTCATTTAAAAATATACATTATGGAATATTTAGTTTTCATATTAATAGGTATGTATTATTACCTCATTATGGTTATAGTTTGCATTACCCTAATGTTTCATGATGTTGAGCAATAAAGGGGATTTTATTTTTATAATGTGTTGGATATAATCATTAAAGAAAACAGAATCTGAATGAAGGAAAGCATGGGCATGTACATTGAAAGAAAACAAATTGACTTTTGGAAGACATAATTCAAATAGATTAATACCAATATAAATTTTTTTAAAAAATTGCTAGCAATCATCACTGAAGAATTCTCTGAGCTTCCAGAGCACAAACTACATACATATGGGGAAAACCTAAATAGAGAAAGATTAGGCTCAATTTATACTTCTGTAGGGCAGCAATCTATGACAGAACACAATGAACAAAGTTTTAAAATCTCAGGAAAAGAAAAAAATGTACATATTTTATTTTCAGTTAAATTCCCATTCAAGGTGTAAAGTAACAGAAAATATGTTCACATACGCAAACCTGAATGAACTAGACTAGACCCACTCCATGCGTTTTTGAGAAAAATCAGACAACAAAATGAAATGACACAACAAATAACGGTGTCTGTAACAACCAGCAAAGAAAAAAAAAATCTAAGCACACCAGTTAGTTTTGAACATATTGAAAAATGAAATACTCTGTTTATATAATTTTCTTATAACCGTATATATGTAAATATATATATTATTCTCTGTTTTATCTTTACGTTTGTGCATAAATAGAGAGCTAATCTAAGTCAGTAAGAGAATATCTTACAGTATGAGAATATCATAATTAATGGTGAAACACATGGACCTCTCATTAACATAAGGAATAAAATAAGTTGATGACCATAATTATTACTTAACATTATAGAAGTGTCAGTCAGTGCTCTGATTAAGTTTATGATGTTGTAAAAATTGGAGAGGATAAAAACTATTTTCCCAACAGATATATCCTAAAATATGTCCATTTGATATATAAGATTTTGACTTTCCACATCCTTTTTCCTGCTGAGTGGCATTTCTTTGCATGATTGAGCTGATCAGATCTCCCATGGCTTGAAAGCAGCTCAACACAGGAAAGCGAGCAGCCAGAAAGTTATCTTCCTTGGTGAGCAGTTGGCACAGTAGCATTAAAGTCCTTTTTCAGATTACTCCAGCTTTGTCAGTGAGTAGTTGCAGTTTCATGCATTATTTGCTATGTTAATACTGATTTATTTTGTCTGTGCTATTCTTACATACTAGGTACATGAAATTCATGGATGGCGGGGGTGTCCCTCAGCCCGGCCTGCATCCTCTCCAATCTGGGACCTCTCAGGGGATATTTGACTGCCAGTTGGGCCTAAACCGGCAGTCGGATATCCCTCTCACAATCCGGGACCACTGGCTCCTAACCGCTCACCTGTCTGCCTGCCCTAACCACTTTGCCTGCCTGCCTGATCCCCCTAACTGCTCTCCCCTGCTGGTCTGATCACCCCTAACTGCTCTCCCCTGCTGGTCTGATCACCCCTAACCACCTCTGCCTTGGCCCCACCACTGTGGCTTTGTCCGGAAGGACATCCGGAAGACATCCAGTCTAATTAGCATATTACCTTTTTATTAGTACAGATATTTTTCATGAAAATTTCAATTGCACAGTCACATGATTGTTTTCTTTGTTAACTACTGAAGCAATTGTAAACCAATAATGCCATATATTCAATGTTCTAATGAAGATAATTGACCTATTTTTGTTTTTTTCAGGAACAACTTCCTATTTTAAGTCAAGGATAGACTAGAGGTGCGTGCACATGGATAATCATATACCTGTAGAAAGTAAGATAATAAAATCAAAAAGTAATTCAGTAAATAGCTAATTATGTATTTAATTATTAGACAAAAACTCCAGTTTTCCCCCATCAGAAAATCTTTTAGAAAATATAATGGAGGAAATATTTGCATTAATAGTGACAAAAAATAACATGTCTGTAAAGAAATTTAATGCTAATGGGAAACACGTAACCTTTGAGAGATTATTGTCAAGAGTAATATGGATCTGTCTGGATGCCCCTTTCTGGGCCCACATGTCAATTCCACTTGAGGCTAGAAAAACCAGCGGAATGTTCCCACCTCTGCTTCTCACTGGAACTTGCCCTGGACCACAGGAAATGTCTCCCCAAGGTTACAAGTCCTTTCAGGGATCTGCCAACAGTAGCTGACTATGAAAGAGAAAAGGAAATTTTCCTCAGCTCTCTCAGGGTTCCTAGCCAGATCAGAAAATTAAAATGACAAGGATAAATTAATAGGAGAAAAGCAATAAAATTTTATGGAATTTTTACATGTACATAGATCCTTCACAAGAGTATAAAGACCTGAAGAAGTGATAAAAGCAGGAAGTTTGTATGCCTTTTAGACAAAGAAACAATAAATTTGTGAAGAATTGGTAAAACAGAGGGGATTTAATTAGGGGTAGTACATGGTGAAGAAGTAGGAAGATAAGGATTATTTTAATAAAGTTTGTCTATACCGATTTCTTGGCCCTAAATTCCTTATCTGTAGTGATAAAAATGCTCTCCATCCTTCTGCTATGGGAAACATACCTGTCTTCTGCTTTTACAGAAGAAGGGCAAGAGTGGGGAGAGGTCAAAGTGACCTTATTGCTTCTGCTGTTTCTCAGACTCCTTTAGCTTAAGATATGCAATATGCCTCGTATGGATCTGTGTTCTGAAACTCATCAACTGGCTTAGGTGAGGATATAAAGGCTTTGTCCTTGTGCCTCAATTTGGGACAATTATGAAGGGCCATCCCAACATCATAGCTCCTCCCACAATTAGCTGTGACCTTAATTACAAATGCTTTGTGAGACAGCTTTCTTTCAGCCCAAACCTACTTTTCTTTCAAGCCTTTCCTACTGCTCTCTTAGGTGTACTTGGGATTGGCATCCCCTGTGCTCTTAGGTTAAAGCCATGGTATAAATAGAGGAAGTAGGGTGTTCTTTACAGTTCCTCCTGCCGTAGCATCTTTCAAGTTTAGCAGATGATTCCTTTATTCATAGGTGATCACATGCTTGCCTAGATCAAGCCATTTCCCCCCTCTTTTGCTATTTATCACTCATTAGGGGAATCCTTATAAGGGGAATCCTCAAAGATACATGAGTGAGTTTATGCAGGCAAGTGTAACCTAGGGGTCTTTACATACCTAAATATTTCAGAGTCTCTATTCCTTTAATGCCCAAATAAAAAACGTCCACATATGTCAGAAGATCTTGGAAGTCTTCATGTGAGATATATTTTCTAAGGTAGAATTAAGGATTTTTCAGCTGGAGCAGAGATGAGAAAGCAATACATTCTGCTTTGGGGATAGTGAATCACAAAAGGAAACACATAAATTGGATCCTGAAGGAATGTAGAAAAGTAAGCAAGATTTCACATTGGCTTCTAGGCTTAGAAACTTCAGAGTTTACCATCTCGTGGGCAAATGGCAAACCACACTTTTATTTCAAATTTCAAAAACTGCAGTTCTTCTCATAGTATGGTGAAAAATAATGTAATTTAAATGTGGAACTATTTTGTAAACATAACTTTTAAATTCAATTATATATATGATTAAAATATATAAAAAATATATTTATGAACTGTCACTGACTTCATTTTTGTTGCATGTAAAAGAGATAGTATGAAACTTTCTACATTTTTCCATTAGTTCGTGGATCAAAATGAGAAACAAGGAAATGGCCCTGGACTGTTTTTCTCAATGGTTAGAACATTGACAATTGACTGAAGGGTCACGGGTTCAATTCCCAGTCAAGGGCAACTTACCTCAATCCCCAGCTCGGTCAGGGCATGTGCCAGAGGCAATCAATCAATATGTCTCATGTTTACTCTCTCTCTCCCCCTCTTCACTCTTTAAAAAAAAATAATGAAAAAAATATACTTGGGAGAGAGGATAAAAATACAAATAATAAATAAATGTATGCAAAAGTATTTTGAGAAATGTACAGTATTAAGAAAAAATTAAAGTATTATTATTGCTGTTATTGCTTTAAATATTTACTATTATTACAACACTACCACTATTCCAACATATGTGTAATCTATTGCAAAAGATGGAGAAATCCGTTGCGTAATAATAATTTAAAAACGTTCTACAGACTGCTAGATCCTTGAGGATTAAAATGGTCTTATTTCTCTTGATATTACACCGTGAATAGATACATTAGCCTTTGATTGGTTACTGCATTAGTTAGGAATCCCCAGAGCAACATAACCAATAGACTATATATGGAAGATTATTGTGAGGAAATGTCTCACTTGATGATGGAGGCTAAGTAGTCCCACAATCTGCTGTCTGCAAATGGAGACCCAGGAAAGCCCGTGGTGTAATTCAGTCTTGTTCAAAAGGCCCGAGAAGCAGGGGGACTGATGGCGAGGAAAAGAAGATGAAATGAGAAGTCCTGGATCAGTGAGGCAGAAGCATTTATTTTTTCTCTGCCTTTTGTTCTCTTCAGACCCTCAGTGAATTGAAGGATACCCAATCACATTGAAGAGGACAACTGACTACTAAGTCCACCAATTCAAATGCTAATTTCATCCAGAAAAATTCTCATAGACACACCTAGAAACAATATTTAATCCGCGCATCCTTGGTCCAATCAAGTCAACCTATAAAATTAACTATTAGTTATAATACTAACATATCAAACAGATAGATAGATATTATATAATTGATATAACATGAAAATAAAGTATTAATGTATAATATAATAATATACCTACTGTAATAAAGTTACCTAATTTTCTTTTGAAAATTTTATGAGTAATTGTAAAATATAATTAATAGTATTTTAGATCTTTAATGCATTGTAGTCACTCTGATCACAGTGAACATTGTGATTTATAGCACATATTTAATGAATTCTAATTAGAGAAACAGTGAATGATTGAAAGAACCAGATCAGCCTGCAGTATATTATGTTATTTCTCTTAATGAAAATACAGAAAAATACTAAGGCTTTATAACTAACATTAAATCATACATATTAAATTTACATTGTATAATTAGTGGAAAAACTTAAATGGGTCTCCAGGTGAGATTGCAAAGAATAAATGGCATCCAGTCATTTAATAAATATATGTTGAAGGCTCACTACATATCTGGTGCTGTGCTAGATTGGGGGACACAGGCATTGTAAAAATGCACTCATGAAGCTTTCATACTACTATGACAATATAATGATCTAAATAATGTGATTCAAATTGAGTAGATATTTGTCTGGAAGAATATGCTGATGAATATCAGCCTGAATGATTTAATTCATAATTAGTTCAGCTTCATAAAACATTCTATAAAACAGGTTAATTTAATCTCTTTGGCTACAGAAAAAAAAAACAGGTAAAGTTATTAATTGCTTAGTAATTAAAATATTCCAAATAATTTGCCTTTGCATCTTTAAGTGACCGTAATTAACCTGGAATATGACTTGGTCACGCTTGTCACCTGTAGGTTGACAGCAATCCAGATAGTGCTCCCATCTTAGCATGAAGTCTATATAAGCACCTGATTCATGGGCCCTTTTATTCTGTGACTTGATATGTACATCTGACCTTCAAATGAATGGCATTAGTGCCTGTAAAGTTTGTGTGTTGGTCATTTAGCTGTTGACTGTCTGCCATATATTTCTCCACTTCCATCCTCCTTTGTGGTGCTAGGTCTGGGAATCTGCAAATCACATTTCTCTTCTGGTACATCATTCCCTGCTGATGGCTTTTATAAGCATCATTGCTAATATGGTTCACTAGAGGGAAACTGGTAAGGAAGAGGGAGAAGGGACTTACTGTGCTTATTAATTGTTCCTATCAGCATCATCTTAACATCAATGCTCCACTTTGCCCTAAGAAGTTGGTCTGGTATTCACGCTTTTTCTACTTTCCAGGGACCTCATAACCTTCAGAGACCAGTTGGGCAGCTCTCCTCAAATGTAAGAGTTTCTGTTCTGAAAAAACTCACAGTTCCCGAGATGCCAGTCCCAGGTAGGTTATGTCTCATCGTCAGTGGTTTGAGCTCCCTTTTGAGGGAACTTCTTCCAAGTTTTTAGGCTCTAATAAACCCCAACCTCACCCCCCCCCCCCCTTTTTTTTTTCACAAAACAGGACAGTATTGATCCCCATAAATATCATTTATGTTATGCCTTCATTTCCCCCTCTGTTTTTCTGTCCTCTGTTTAATATCTTACATGATTTTTTCCACTTAAAATAATTGGCATAATTTCTGTTTTCTGTCTGGATCCCAAGTAATAATGTATTATCTGTGTATCCATTTGTTAGTAGGAACCGGCAGGCTACAGTAAGAATGGAGTTAGGATGAAGTAGGTTAGTTTATTATGTAGCCTAGGAATTATCTGAGCATTTATTTAATTTTTGTACTAGAGGAAATAATTTAAAGGAGTCTTTATTTCTAGAAATCTGTCCTTTTTTATGTTGCTTAGCAGTGAGAACAGTTGTACAGATAATTTTCTAGAGCATGCATCGTATATAAGATGCATGTCTGAATTCTTGAACTAGCACTATATATGAGCAGCAGTGAATTGGAAGAAAATAATTGCTAGGACTAGGGAACTGTGGTTGGTGACATTTTTACATTTTAATGTGTGAACTCTGAGCAATTGCAGTTATTCGTAAGACTTTTACATCCTGCACAAGGAGGCTATTGGTCAAATCACATGAGAAAAAACTGACCTGAGGCTTTGCAGATAGTGAACTGTGGGCACCAAACCAGTTGACAAAAGTAGATGTTTTCGACAGGATCAAACAAAAGTTTTTGGTAAGGGATTATTGAGTATTTTAAAGATAAATCTCTAAATACTTATCTATGTTATTAGTAGTTGCACTTATCTATTATTGCAGTTGAATTATGAAGAATATTGAATTCTGCTTATGGAAGTCACTGTGCAAGTAATTGAATTTACAAAAGCAAAAGAAAAAAAAAATGCATGACTCTTTACCTGAGAAAGCTAGTCTAAAAAGAGACGTGGTTAAATCCTAGAAGGATGTACACAATATATGTGGGTATAGTATTTTAAAAAGCATATTGTTCAGAAATATTACAGAGAAGTTGGTGATTAACTGTATCTCTTTGGGGAAAAAAGGGTCAGTCACAGAAGAAACCCTCAACAGAGTAAATGAATTTAAATTCAGTCTTGTTGTTTTGAGCTTAGGACCTTCAATGAATTAAAAACAAAGTTTATCAAGTAGGTGAAGGAAAAGAGCATAATGGGAAAAGGAAATTTTAAATAGTGTGCCCTGTATGCAAACAGCAAATTAGTGTGGCAATACTCAGGGTATAGTGTCCCAGGAAGAGGAGTGTTGTGGCTAGAATAGATAAAAATCATCTAAAATTTAAAATTACTTTAAATATTACAAGAATTTATTGAAAGATAAAAGTACAGGAGAAAAATAAATCATAATATTGTCTTTATGGAAAGGCAAAGATGGAGGTAGCAAGAATTATAAAATTTGATCCAGAGTCCAGATGAAAGATGAAAAACTAAAGGAGGTGTCAACATAGATGGTGAGGTGAAGAGATGTATATCCCAGACACCCATGGGATTGTCTGTAAAAGTGAATGGAGTAAAAGGGAAGCGTGTGGAAGGCAGGGCCATTCTCTGGTTTGTATAAATGGGTGCCATCAATTAAAGTAGGACATTTAGTGGAAGGTTCTACTTTGGATGAATGAAAGGAAAAAGATAATTTTAGTACTCAGTGTATTGTGTTCATAGGTCCTATATCCAATATACAGACACACTTTAAGCAATCATATACTATTATTTATATACTAAAGGATTGGTGCATGAAATTCATGCATGGCATGGGGGGGGGGGTCCCTCAACCTGACCTGGACCCTCTTGCAGTCTGGGACTCCTTGGGGGATGTCTGACTGCCAGCTTAGGCCCGATCCCCCAGATCAGACCTAAGCCGGCAGTCAGACATCCATCTCACAATCCAGGATCCCTCATACCTTACCGCCTGCTTGCTCGCTCCTTGTCACTTAGCTCACTGCTTCTTAGCACTGCCATGGAGGCAGGAGAGGCTCCCACCATCGCCACTGAGCTCATCAGCCATGAGACTGGCTTCTGGCTGAGCGGCCCTCCCCCTGTGGGAGCAGACTGACCCCCAGGGGGCAGCTCCTTCATTAAGCATCTGCCACCTAGTGGCCAGAGTGCATCATAGTGATTGGTCATTCTTAGGCTTTTATTATATAGACTAGAGGCCCGGTGCACAAAAATTTGTGCACTGTCAGGGGAGGGGGTTGAAGGGGGTGTCTCTCAGCCCCACTTGTGCCCTCTCACAGTCTGGGACCCCTAGGGAGATAACCACCTACTGGCTTAGGCCCGCTCCCGGGTGGCAGATGGCAGGCCCGATCCCTCGGTGCCTGCCCAGCCTCCCTGGGTCGCACACACTGCAGGGCCAATCCAGGGATTGGGGCACCGCCCCGAATCGGTCGCACACGGTATGCCTGGGAAGGCCAGGCTATTGCTGCTGCCCCGCCCAGCTGTCCCAGGTTGGGTCGCACACGGGACACCACAGCCCTGGGTCGCAGATAGCAGGCCTGGATGGCGGCGCGGCAGGTGGGATGGTGCTGTCCCCCATCCTGCCTGCAGTATGCAAATTAGCCTCCATCTTTGTTGGCAGTTAATTTGCATATCATGCTGATTAGCCAATGGGAGGCGTAGCGAAGGTACAGTCAATTACCATGTTTTTCTATTATTAGATAGGACTAGAGGCCCAGTGCACACAAATTCGTGCACTGGCGGGAGGGGTGTCCCTCAGCCCCACTTGTGCCCTCTCACAGTCTGGGACCCCTCGGGAGATAACGACCTGCTGGCTTAGGCCCACTCCTGGGTGGCAGAGGGCAGGCCCAATCCCTAGGTGCAGCCGCTGGTAGGGCTCAGAGCAGGGCCAATTGGGGATTTGGGGTGCCCCCCTGTCATGCACAGAGCAGGGCGGATGGGGAGGTTGCAGTGCCACCCCCAGTCACGCTCAGGGTAGGGCCAATTGGGGGTTGGGGCGCCGCCCCCTGTCAACTCAAGGCAGGGTCGATGGGGAGGTTGTGGCACCATCCCAGGTCACACACAGAACAGGGCCGATCAGGGGCTTGGGGAGCTCCCCCCTGTCACACTCAGGGCAGGGCCGATGGGGAGGGTGCGGCTTCACCCCATCACCCACAGAGCAGGGCATATGGGGGGGTTGGGGAGCTCCCCCCTATCAGGCACAGAGCAGGGCCTATCAGGGGGTTGGGATGCCTTCCTCTGTCATGAACAGAGCAGGGCGGATAGGGAGGTTGTGGACCCGCCCTCTGTCACACACAGAGCCTCAGGGTGATCAGGGGGTTTGGGCGCTGGCCCCTATCACGCTGCTCCAGGGGCCAGGAGGACTCGTGGCTCCACTGATCCCGGTGCTGGGAGGCCTCGCTGCTCAGCTGATCCCGGTGCTGGGAGGCCTCGCGGCTCTGCTTGACACAGGGGCAGTGAGCCTCGCTGCTCCAATGATCCCAGTGCTGGGAGGCTCCGCTGATCCTGGTGCTGGGAGGCTCCGCTGATCCCAGTGCTGGGAGGCCTCGTGGCTCCGCTGATCCTGGTGCTGGGAGGCATATTACCCTTTAACTATATAGGATAGAGGCCTGGTGCACAGGTGGGGACTGGCTGGTTTGCCCTGAAGGGTGTCCCGGATCAGGGTGGGGGTCCCGCTTGGGTGCCTGGCCAGCCTGGATGAGGGGATGATGGCTGTTTGCAGCTGGTCACACACCCTCCAGGGTGGGGGTCCCCACTGGGGTGCCTGACCAGTCTGGGTGAGGGGCTAAGGGCCGTTTTCAGGATGGTGGGTGACTGAAGCACCCAACCTCTCCTTTTTTTCTTTTCTTCTTTTCTTCTGGGATTTATTTTACGTTCTATGGCTGTCACTGGAGCTGAGAGCTGGCTTTAGCTCTGAGGCTCAGCTCCAGCTCTGAGACCTCAGCTGCTGATCTGGGTTTGTTTCACTTCTATAATTGAAACACTGTTTCAACTCCAGCTCTGAGGCCCGGCTGGCAGAAAGCAGGTTTCTGGGGATGTTTTAGCTTCTATAATTGCAATAGTGTTTCTTACACTGCAGCTCAGAGCCCAGCAGCGGCAGGCAGGGAACCTTGGCTTCCTCCTTCACTGGAGCAAGCAAGCCTCTTGTTCACTTCAGCTGCCTGGCTGCTGGCTGCCATCTTGGTTGGCAGTTAATTTGCATATCTCGCTGATTAGCCAATGGGAAGGGTAGCAAAGTTACAGTTAATTACCATGTTTCTCTATTATTAGATAAGATGGGTGTGAAGACTTGCAGCTTGGAATATAGACTGTGGAGTTAAATGTACATTTAATGACATATTAATCTAAGCAACTAAATAGGGATTCCTAGGAACACCTACTAGTATAGAGCCAAGAAAGAAGAGTGTTAAGAATAGAAATTCAGAAAACCCAATATGTAAAATGTGCCCAGAGCACTCATTCTATATTATGCACTTAGTTGACTATCTTTTTATTATTTTATAAGCATCATAGTTAAAAGAATACCTTGATTAAATAAATATGACATTTCTATGTAATAAATTTTACATAGAATTGAACTTATTTTTAAAATACCTTAGAGTTATGTGTACTCTAAAAGAATAAAAAAATACGTTTAACAAAAAAAGTTTCCAAACTGCATGATTAGTGTCACGTCAATCAAAATCTATAGATATATAAAAGACCAGGAGTTCAATCGCTTGCTATGACATGCGCTGACCACCAGGGAGTGGCATGGAACAAAGGAAGGCCCTGGCCAGCAGCTGGGGAAGGGAGGCCCCAGCCGGAAGTCCTCTGATTTCCAGCCAAACCTAGGAACCCTATCCATGCACAAATTTTGTGCACCAAACCTCTTATACATAGATATTTATAGAAAATAAGTATTGGAAAATATATATATATACTTATGATATTAAACCTCAAAAATATAAATATGTTTAAAATTTAATTTTAAATATTGCTCTTAAGATTTACTAAAAATATGACCTCAAGTGGCATTAGCAGCCAATTCTTAGTGTCTATACAGAGAAGATGATTCAAAAAAAGACCTCTAAGAATGCATATCCATAATAATAAAAGCATAGTATGCTAATGAGACCAGACATCCTTCCAGATTACCTCCCGTATGAAGTCGGGGCTGCGAGGGAAGCCCGGGTCCCAGGTGCCAGAGGGAAGCTGGTGGCGGCAGCCAGGGGAAGGAAGGCCTACTCTTGCACGAATTTCGTGCATCAGGCCTCTAGTGTAATCTAATGATTTAAAGTGGCCTCTACTTTAAAATGCATGTGTAATATAACAATATAAAGTGACCTATAATTTAATCACCCTAGTTTAAGCCACCCGCATATCTGACCTGGTCTTTGCCCTTGCTGACCTCCCTCCTTTCCTTACTCTTTATGTTCAGAGCTTATTCTCCATAGAGCAGTCTGAATGTTAGTTTACCAGCTGTACCGGTTAATAATGCGGATTTTTTTCAATAGGTGGAGTTACACATATGTTGGTATATATGTGATTTGATATGTATGCTATTTTGTTGTATTGACAGCAAGCTTCAAAACTTCATAGGTCAAATTTGCTGAAGGTGTTAACATCATAGATTTTTTACACTTAAAAATGTTGAATTTTATGCCAAAAAAGAGCATTTGTGGGAAGTTTTAATTCATTACTTTATTTTGAAGAAAAGTGCTGCTGAAAGTTATCATATACTTTGGGAAGCTTATAGTGAACATGCTCCATCTCAAGATACGTGTGAACGCTGGTTTAAATGCTTTAAAAGTGATGATTTTGATATGAAAGACAAAGAACATCCAGGTCAACTGAAAAAGTTTGAAGACCAACAATTACAAGCATTATTGAAGATGCAAGTCACACTCAAAAACAACTTGCAGAAAGATGAAACATTGTACAGCAAACAATTTCCGATCGTTTACATGCAATGGGAAAGATTTTAAAGGAAGGAAAATGGGTGCCACATCAACTGAACAAAAAACAAATGGAAAACCGAAAAGTCATCAGTAAAATGTTGCTTCAACAGCATAAAAGAAAGTCTTTTTTGCATCAAATTGTGACTAGTGATGAAAAGTGGATTTATTTTGAGAATCCTAAATGCACAAAGTCATGGGTTGATCCAGGTCAACCATCAACATCGACTGCAAGGCCAAATCGCTTCAGAAAGAAGACAACACTCTGCATTTGGTGGGATCAGGAAGGTGTGTATTATGAGCTTCTAAAACCAAGTGAAACCCTTAATACTGATCAAAGCTGACAACAAATAATCAATTTGAACTACGCTTTGATCGTGAAATGACCAGAATGGGCTAGAAGACACGGCAAAGTTATTTTGCTTCATGATAACTCACCATCACACGCTTCAACAACAGTTAAAGACACATTAAAAGATCTTGCCTGGGAAGTATTAACCCACCCGCTGTATTCACCAGAACTTGCTCCTTCAGATTACCACTTGTTCTGTTCGATGGAACATGCACTTTCTGAGCAGCACTTGAAAACGTAAGAAGAAATGGAAAATTGGGTCTCTGAATGGTTTACCTCAAAACAAGAAAAGTTCTATTGGGACAGTATCCACAAATTACCTGAAAGATGGGGGAAATGTGTAGCTAGCGATGGACATTGCTTTGAATAAAGCACTTTTGATATTTCTCTTCAAATTATTGTGTTTTCTTTGATTACAAAAATCCACATTATTAACTGGTACACCTAGTAAAAGTATAATTGGGATTACGTTACTCCTTGGCACAAAGCCTAAGGGCCTTATCTTGCATTATTTACAACCATAATTTGGCATTCAACCCCATCTCTGAACTTGACCCATAACTTTCTCCCCTTGTTGACTCTTTTCCAGGGACTTTGATCACTTTCTTAATCTGTGAATATTCTAAACACACTCTTACCCAAGCCTTTTGCCTTCGATGCCATTTCTTATTGAAATGTTTTTGTGTATCTCTGATAGGAATTGCTCCCTCAATTTATTTGAACCTCAGAATAGTGTTACTTTCTCACATATAATCTACCCATCTTATCTTAAATGTTAGTTTCTTTCATTTCAGGTTTGCTCACCATGCTTAATTTACTTGTATAGCCTTTACTAGCTGGGATATTACATATGAATAAATATATGTGTATTTGCATATGTTGCTTCTCCCTCTATCAGAATGGAAACTCAATGAGAGAGAGCAAGACTTTATTTGTCTTGTTTACTGGTGAATTATTAATCCTAAAAGAACAGGTTCTCCAATAAATATTTCTGCACCTGACAAAAAGCTAGTCCTTTTTGGGTGTAGGTGCTTACTAGGAAATGCTAAGAAATTTGCAATAGAAATTGCATAAATGCAAAATTAAAAGGCATTTATCTGCAAACAAGTTACCTGTGGCACGTTAAAGAAATTACTCATGAATTCATCCACCTTATCATTAAAGACTTTGATTCATGAAATCTCAATTGGGTAGATGGGTTTTTTGTTTTTTAAAGTTTGGTAGGAAAAATAGTCCTGATTCATATCAGAAACTCTTTATTATATAATTTTTTTTTACATAAAAGAGCACATGTTTATTTTTTTAGTTAGTAATTAATTTTAGCATGTTGGTCAGACAATGTGTAAAGATACACAATTAATTTTGATTTACATATAAAAATATAAACCTTTATAAAGTATTTATAATTATGAACTCTAGTATCATATTGGAGAAATTTCTGCATATTCAACAGCATGTGTTTTGACTTTCACTTTATATTCATGGAAATTCATGCTATAGCATATTCATAGCATCTAACATGAATTTTAATGAATAATTAGAAGTATGAATTCACAAACATTCATTAAAAATTAATTACTCTGTTGGAATATTAGGAAAGGCACTAACTGTCCAGGCTTAACAGCACATTTCTTTTCCTTATTTTACTTCGTTGACCTCCTCTAAAGATGTCTCATTAGCATAACAGAATAATTTTTTTAGGATTATGATCAAATTGCCTCCAGAGAAATTTAACATCACCACATTAAATCCAAAGACTATTTTATGTGACAAACTATTAATATACACAAAATCTACTTTATAAGTAACTGTTTTGAGTAAGATAGGAAAATAAACATTCCTTTATTAATAATTTTATTTGATGGGAAAATTGGTAACATTTATAGAAACCTGTGGAGAACCAGGTCAGGTAGGAGGCAATTTAAAGTGATCTTTGAAATGGTTTATCTTGCTTTTTATTCTCCTATGAAGGAACAAGAACACTCAGGCACTCTATAAAGATGTCTGAGTGATGAGATAATACAGATGAGTCCTTATAAAGACAGAAACAGGTGGAATGTTAAAACACTGAAGAATTCAACTGATAGACAACCAACACCAAAATTTAATCTTATTATGGCCTTTACTTCATGATGCCTGGAAAGATAGACAGACCCACGGCCCTCCACCCTTCCCAAGTCAGAGTTTCTACATCCAGAGTAGACTGAAAATTATAGAAAAAAAGTATACGGGTAAATATTATTAGAAAACAGTTGGAGCCCTTACCTATTTGGCTCAGTGGATAGAGCATTGACCTGCAGACTGAAGGGTCCCAGGCTTGATTCTGGTCAAGGGCTTGTGCCGTAGTTGTGGGCACATCCCCAGTAGGGGGTGTGCAGGAGGCAGCTGATTGATATTTCTCTCTCATCGATGTTTCTAACTCTATCCTTCTCCCTTCCTCTCTGTAAAAAATCAATAAAATATATTTTTATAAAAAGAGAAGAAAACAGGTGGAATTATATTCTAGCTACAGTCTCCTAGTGACTAGTCAGATTAAAAAGAAAAGGTTTGGTAGAAATTTAGTCTAGGTGGGTTCTGTGGTTTTTAAGAGGCAATAAATATATTTTTGTTAATAAAAATATCCAATGTTGGATATAAGGCAAAAGGACATACTAAATGTCTTCAATATTATACTGGAGCATTGTCTTACAAAACCACGTGGGACTATTTAATTGTCTAAGGATAATTTTCATGTTCTGTTTTTGACTTGTTTTTGACCATTGACAAGAGCCTAGACACGATATGGTTATGTGTTTATTGTATATTTTCCCCAATAAAAATGAAAATGATTTCTGTTTGGTAGAGAGGGTAATTCCCAAAGTTTCAGTTTGTCACCCGCTAGGATATGCAACAGTGTTGTCTCTAATTTAACGAACTTATTGTAGCATGTCATCCTTGGCTGACTACATAAATCCCCCTCATTTTTTTCAACTATCTTGACTATGCTACTGATTTTCTCATTAAATACATCTTTAGCATGTTTGAAGCCTATATTTATCAATTATACTTTGACACTACCATGATGGTAAAAGGAGACTATTATTTCAGTAGAAAGGGAATTCTTTAGGTTTCTGCTGTAAATGAGAATGTGAGCAGAATAGAGAACTGTTTCCTTGAATTTTTCTTTGTTTGAAGATACACTCCTATCTAGATTTCCCTACCTGCCTATACAGCGTAGCCTCCAATGCCTTTTTCTTAAAAAAACTATCATACAAATCTCTTAAAATCCTTTGTTCTTATATGATCTATTCTAGCCAAACTAGAATCCTAGATGAACGCAACCAACCACTCT
The DNA here is from genome assembly GCF_014108235.1 of Myotis myotis. Classification (NCBI taxonomy): domain Eukaryota; kingdom Metazoa; phylum Chordata; class Mammalia; order Chiroptera; family Vespertilionidae; genus Myotis; species Myotis myotis. The sequence continues at coordinate 62,881,389 of NW_023416335.1, read as the reverse complement.
TTTCATGTTTATACAGATGCAGCTGCACACTGCCAGATGCCATAAGGAATGGATAGGCTGAAACCAATGTGCATCCATGGTCACCAACACAAGTACCATAGAAGTCTTATTATGCTGCCTCAATTGGTTTGCTCTCCATAATTTTGTAAATTCTCAGCAGATGACCTTGCCTCATACTCAGGGAAAGGAAAAACAATAGGATTGAATTTTTCTCTACTTCTTGATATAAAAACCTACACTGTATAAAACTACCTGACTTTACATAATACTGCATACAGCCTTTGACATTCAGTAGTAGGTAAGTGATTAATATTGCCAGGTTTCCATTGAACATATGGATTTAGGAATACATAATGAGAAATAAGGTTAGTTATTAATAACAGTAAGATACAAAAATATGTAATCGGAGCAATTGTCTTAAAAGTTAAATAGGAGTATTGCAGAAAATATGAGATTTTAAAATGTGAAATTATTCAGAATTGTTTTCTGTTGTGAGTTTTTTATTATTTTAACTAGTAGCCCTGCGCACAAATCCTTGTGCCAGTAGCTCTCTGCAGGGCCTGGCCGCTGTGCACCTGCTTAATAAGAGACATCAGCCCCCACCCCCCAATCCCCAGGGATATCAAGCTCATTATATGGGAAAACATTTTCCTTTTATCAAGTATCTTAACTCAGTGATCTATGATGGACATATTTTATAAAGTTCACATAATAAGTAATTTAAGCTGTCAACTGAGAGAAATTTACTTTTATAACTAAGTTAAACTTTTCCCAAAGAATCATTCTTAGGTTTTAACTTCTTAATTTTATATGTTGTGAAGCCTCCTCTGTATTCTCTACCAGTCAGTCACAGAGATTTTCATAAAATAAGAGTTTAGTAGGTAGAGTTTTAAATTATCCACATTTATGAGTCCATAGATTTTCATAGCAACTAATCTTTCCAGTGTAGCTATTCAAACATTAGTTATTCAAAGAACACTTGGCAGGGTTTTATATTTTAGGGTACAAGTCTAAATGCTAGCAATAAATATTTTAGTAGTTAATGAATGCTTCAAGAATTAAAACATGTATTTCAATTTAAAATATAACTATGCTTTTTAACTTCATCTAAATAATGTCATGTAAAAAGAAATGAACCTAAATAAATTAACGTTATTTTAACACCACCAGAGTTAATGGAGTTGTGGGGGGTAATAAAAGAAGAAAATGATTTGGAGAGTCAGCAAAAGAAAAACCCCCAGCCTTTCAGAAATTAAAGTGAATTGGGAAGCTATTGTGGCACTTTTCTTTTATTGAATTTAAATGATAGATTTCTTCACACATACTGAATTTAAAGATATGTTACAAAATTATATTTTAAAATAATACTGGATTTTATAAAATGAGATTCAAGAAATCCTAAGATGCTTGACTTCTATGTGGAATTACATATAGTTTGAAATGATTTTATTCCTGTGATTAAAGTGAAAAAGAATACTGGCTTGTTTTATTTATTGATTAAGCCAATATTTATTAAATACCCACTGTGTCTAAGTTATTATATATTCCAAAGGCTGCCTGTATGGTAATGCATAAAATCTATAATAATACATTGATGATGCAAAATGTGCTCCTAAACAAAACTGAGAAAAAATTTGATAATTATAAATGAGGACTTCACTAGGACATCTTAACAATTAAGAAAATAGTGTAGATGACATTGCCTGATTAAGCAAAAATTGTGTGCTGTTAACACAGCAAGTTATCTATAATAATAAAATTGTAATATGCTAATTAGACCAAACAGCTGAACGATCTTCTGGACCTTATTCTGGACATCCTTCTGGATGAAGCTGCAGCAGCAGTGGCCAAGGCAGAGGTGGTTAGGGGCTATGAGGCAGGCAGGAAGAGTGGTTAGGGCTGATCAGGAAGGCAGGTAGGCGAGCGGTTAGGAGCCAGTGGTCCTGGATTGTGAGAGGGATGTCTGACTGCTGGTTTAGTCACTAAACCGGTAGTGGGACATCCTCTGAGGGGTCCTGGATTGCAAGAGGGTGCAGGCCGGGCTGAGGGACCACCCCCTCGAATTTCCTGTACCAGGCGTCTAGTTAGTTATAAAAGTCATAGTTTGCTATATATTGATTAAAATGTTACAGTGCTGATGCAATATCAGCTCTGTCCTATAATAGAAAACAATAAGTAAATTTATCAAATGGGGATTCAATTTTAATGTGTAAACATTATCTAATCCATCTTTAATGCATTCAAAAATTTATTAATAGATTTTCATAATCACCATCATGTTTAAAACTTTTTTTAGTTTGAAATCAACTTAGATTTACAGAAAAGTTGCAAAGATAATACATAGTTTCTATATACAATTCATCTAACTTCCATTCATGTTAAAATAACTATGGTACATTTGTTTAAACCAAGAAATTATTATTGGCACATTACTACAAAGTAAATAATAGACTTTCTCAGAATTTCATTAGTTTTCCTATTAATGTTCCTTTTCTGTTTCAGGATCCCATCCTGGATTCCATGCTTATTTTTTGGGGGGGTGGGGGGGTGGGACTGAGTTAACTGTTTTATTTATTTTTGTTTTGTTTCCCAATTACTGTATATATATATATATATATATATATATATATATATATATATATATATATATTAGGGCAGTAACAATCATTGACTCAATAACCCATGTTCAACAAACTCTAGAGACGTCAGCTCAGAGAACAGAGCTTTTGGCAGTCATTTATGCTTTTGAACAATTGCAACAGGTTCCCTTTAACTTGTACACTGACTCTCAATATATAGTTAAATTATTTCCTCATATTGAGACCGCCTCTCTCCCACAAGGAAGAACAGCCATTTTCTCTTTGTTAACTCAGCTACAAACTTGCATTCACAAACGAGAAAAGGCTTTCTATATTGGACATATTAGAGCTCATTCCTGCCTACCAGGACCCTTAAGCGAAGGAAATTATCAGGCGGATTTACTAACTCGCCCAGTAGTTTGTACAGCTCTAGAAGAAGCCCGGCGGTCTCATGCCATTCACCATCAAAATGCTTCTGCTCTCCGTCTATATTATCGCATATCTAGAGAAGCTGCTCGAAGTATTGTGCATGACTGTGGCCATTGTCCTACTCATTTTCCTAGCCCTGCTACTGGAGTTAATCCAAGAGGACTTAGACCCTGTGACTTATGGCAGATGGATATTACTCATGTCCCATCTTTTGGCAAACTTTGCTATGTGCATGTTTGTATTGATACCTTTTCTCATGTTATCCTTGCTTCTGCACGTACAGAAGCCTTTAAAGATGTAAGTCAACATCTATTCCAATGCTTTTCCTACCTAGGAATACCAAGGGCACTTAAAACTGACAATGGGCCTGCCTATACCTCTAGAGCTTTTAAAAACTTATGCTCTACATTCGGCATCGCACATACTACAGGAATACCCTACAATCCTCAAGGCCAAGCAATAGTAGAAAGGGCTCACCAAACTTTAAAAACACAAATTAAAAAATTACAAGAAAATGAGTTTAAATATTCCTCTCCTCATCATGTTCTACAACATGCTCAATTTGTAATTAATATACTAAATGTAGATTCTGAGGGAAATTCCCCGATGTACAGGCATTGGAACCCTGATCTAACTAAACCTAAAGCCCTCGTCAAATGGAGAGACTTGCTTACAGGAGCCTGGAAGGGACCTGATGTACTTTTAACCCAGGGGAGAGGATATGCTTGTATATTTCCACAGGACGCAGACTCACCTGTGTGGATTCCAGACCGTCTAGTCCGACCTTATGTCTCACCGCCCGCCATCTCTGCCTCATCATAGCACACCTGACCAGTGCCCGTCTGCAGCAGATGTGCAGCCCTGAGCTGGAACAATCTGTCCATTGGGAGGATCACATGTGCCTCCGTTTTGTCTTTCCACATGTCCCAGCTTTGCCCCACATCTCCTTTCCTTTTTCCTTTTTTTAAAATCTAACTACTTGTTTGCTGGTTCTTTGGCCTTTCTCCTTCTTTCCTGAACACAGCCTTTTCTAGAATCTCCCTACCCTACTGTTCCAGGAAGGGCATCTCCCTTTTATGCCATGACTAGGGGTGTTTGGTATATGCCCCATACATGGAGTTGTCTTGGGCCAAGAGCCTGACATCCTGGGCTGAGAAAGCCCTGTTCCAGGACTCTCCTTTGTCCTGTATTGGCCCCTCTTACCCTTGTGTCAAGAGGGACCCTCTTCTTACAATCCAATTGCCCATAGCTGTTGCCTGAGCTCTCTGTTCATGCTGAGGTTGAAGCCGCATGGTGGCTGGTACCATGGATCTGTCTCTGGCCCAATGGCGTAAGCTGGGCCCTCTCTAGAGAAGAAACCTGAGTTCCCTATGATCAATGCCAGAGTCCCGCCAGCAGGCAAGGGGATCCCAAGGCAGTTGCTGGGCATGGAGGCCAGAGGGACATAGGCTATCAAGGAGACAAAACTGAACCTCACATCACCCTACTTGGCCCAGAGATGGCTGGTAGTCAACGATGGGTAAGACTCCACAGGGTGGGGCAACCTAAGACAGGCACAGTCGGGGGCCAGTAGGAGAAAACTTGGGGTGCAACAAAGGTGGGGCACAGACCCCCCTCCCCAATGGTGCAGGGGCTTGAACACTCGGCCCTTCTGAGGAAGGTCTCCTGTCCCCATGGCTGCTTCCTGCTTCCCATGCCCAGCTCAGATCGGGACCCAGGTAAAGACAGAGACTGGCTGACAGCAGCTGCCCTCTCATTGCAACAGGACTTGTTTCCCATTTCTACCTTGGACCGCAGGGAAAGGGGCAGCTGAAGGAAAGGGCTGTGTCAGGATGCTGCATTCTTCCCTTTCTTCTCCCTCTTTTTTCTAAACACTTCCATGCCTTGTAGTTCTTTTGCTTTCTCTTCTTTTTCTACTACCCTCCATTTTCCATATCAGCTGGATCCAGAGGGCACAGCTTACTCCTCCTCGGACATCGACACCACCATCAACCACGGCCCTGATGGACCCTTTGATGCAGCCCTTCAACTTGCTGACGCTTCGGGAAGCCTGTCGCCAGTGACGCCGCCCGCTAGCCAGACCAACAAAGACAACCAAACCAACAACTTGAGGACAGCTGAAATCCCTTGACTGAAGAGGCTGGCAACCTTCTACAGGAATGGGGCTCCTTCTGCGCTCCATCCACTATGTTTATAGCTATGCTCACTATCATTGCTTGCCACTCTTCTTCCGAGATTTAAATGGCCCAATCTGAGAGGTGGCCACTGATTTGCATGTGCTATCATTTAAAAAATAAAAAAGGGGGAATTTGCCGGAAGCCGGTCCATCCTTGCTGCTTGACACAGTCGCTGCAGGATAGAAACATCTGCACAGCATATGTTTCAAGGGACCTGGCGTATATAGCATACTGTTCTTAATATGTTTGCTCCCCTTAGCTCTGTGTGTTTTAACCAAGGTCACCTCTCTGAGAAAGGTTGTTTCCCCAGGTAGGAATTTTTCCCTGAAGTCAGGGAGGGGATGCCCCTCCTAGAAAGGTTGCTTCCCCAGGTAGGAATTTTTCCCTGAAGTCAGGGAGGGGATAAAACTCCTTAACTAAGTGCCAGGCGGGTAGTTAATCACTACAAACAATCATGCTTAAGCTACATAATCTTTACTCCATGGAATGGAGATAAGAAACGCCCTAACCTTTGTAATAGAAATTGACAGGATTAAAATCAACTGGTATAAATACGGATGTAACAAAACAATAAACAGCAGAACTTCGCTGGAGATCCAGAGCAGAACTTCGCTGGAGATCCAGACCAGAACTTGGCTGGAGATCCTGGCTAGAGATCCTGGCTAGGCTGCTGATCAACTGAACGCTGTCTCCGTGTCATTCCTTCTTCACCGACTCCATCCACACCTTTGGGGACCCCTGGACCTGCTGGGGTTGGACTCCGGCATATATCCATTATTATTTTATATTAGTTTCAGGTGTACAACATAGTGGTTAGACAATCATACACTTTAGAAAGTGTTCCCCTTGATATTTCTAGTAACCACCTGGACCCATGCTGTCTTGATTGTATTTGTCTCCTTACTCTCCTCCCCTGGGAATTTATCAGTATTTAATTTTCCTGACCTTAAAGTTTTGATGAGTGCTGGTATTTGTAAAATGTTCCATAGTTGGGGTTTATCTGGTGTTTTCTTCATAACTGGATTGAGGTAATGGGTTTTGGAAAGAATGTGCAGAGATCAAATACCCTTTTCATCACATAATCTCAGAAGTATGTGATAATCACAAAACATTATTAAGGATGTTAACTTTTATTACTTAGTTAAGGTAGTATGTTTCAGATGTCTCCATTGTAAAATTACTATTTCTTTTCTTTGCATACTTTATTTTCAGAAATATGTCACTAAGTCTGTTCCATGCTTAATGGGGAGAGAAGATTAAGATCTTTCCCCCAAAGATGGAGTATCTGCAGATAGTATTTGAAAAAACCTTGCAATAAGAAGTCAGGTTCTTAAAACTACAATGAGGAATCACCTCACACCTGCTAGAATAAGTCAATAAACAACAGATGATGGTGAAGATGTGAAGAAAAGAGAACCCTAATGCACTGTTGATGGGAATGCAGACTAGAACAGCCATTGTGGAAAACATTATGGAGTTTCCTCAAAAAATTAAAAATGGAACAACCTTCTAACCCAGTGATCTCACTTCTGGGAATATATCCTAAGAATCCTGAACCACAAATCAGTAGGAATATATGCACCCCTCGGTTCATAGCAGTGTTATTCAAAAAACTCAAGTTCTGGAAACATCCCAAGTGCCCATCAGTTGATGAGTGGATAAAAAAGCTGTGGTACATTTACACCATGCAATACTACCTATATAGTAAAAGCCTAAGCGACCGTTACAGCGTAACAACCAGAATGACTGGTCACTACGATGCACACTGACCACCGAGGGGCAGATGCTCAATGCAGAAGCTGCCCACTGGCGGTCAGTGCGCTCCCATAGGGGGAGCGCTGCTTAGCCAGAAGCTGGGCTCATGGCTGGCAAGTACTGCGGTGGTGGTGGGAGCCTCTCCTGCCCCTGTGGCAGTGCTAAGGAGCAGTGAGCCGAGCAGTAAGGAGCAGTGAGCAGGCGGCAGTAAGGAGCGAGGGGTCCCAGACTGAGAGAGGGATGTCTGCCTGCCGGCTTAGGCCCAATCTCTGGCCTAAGCCGGCAGGCAGACATCCCCTGAGGGATCCCAGACTGCAAGAGGTTACAGGCTGGGCTGAGGGACCCCTCACCTCCCCCAGTTCACGAATTTCATGCACCAGACCTCTAGTGCAGCTATAAAAAAGTAAGGGTCTCTTACCCTTTGAGACACCATGGATGAACCTGGAGAATATTACACTAAGTGAAATAAGCCAGTCAGAGGAAGAAAAGTGTCATATGATCTCACTCGTATGTGGAATCTAAAGAACAAAATAAACTGATGAACAAAATCAATCCAGAAGCATGGATACATGGAAGAAACTGAAAGATGTCAGAGGGAAGGGGGCAAGGGGGACTGGATAAAAGAAGGCGAAGAGATTAACCAAAAAACATATATGCATGGCCTGTGGACACAGACAACAGTGTGGTGAAGGCCAAGGGAAGGTAGAGGGGGACACTGGGTGGAGGTGGGAAAAGGGGTGGGGGAAGTGGGGGACATTTGTAATAGTGTCAACAATAAAAATAACAAATAAAAAGTCAGGCTCTCACTATCACTCATTACTTACTACTTAAACCTTGGTATACCTATAACTTAGTGTCAGAATTATTAATCTATACTTTTATCAGCAATACATTTACCAAATAGACTACCATGTTTCTGCACAATTCTTTTATTGTTAACCTTAGTGTTTCCAGTCAACACACTGTTTTTCAACATACTCAGGTCAGCTCCTTTTTCACTCCACCTCCTGCAGTAAGATTACATCAAGCATCTGTAATACAGTTAGATTAAATTTTTTATTCCATCCTGAGATCTCCAGACATCTGGCTTGGTCCTTTTTTAAGAAAAAGTTTAGACATAAATTCACACTTTGTGAAATACATTTTTCTGGTATAGAACAATTACGTATATCAAATGATGTATCTAGCACTGGTATCATATAGGACAGCTCTATCACCCTAAAATTTCTTCTGTGTAAGCCATTTGTCATCAAAACACATTCCACTCCTCCCATTTCTGGTAAGCACTGATCATTTTCTGTTCCTATAGATTTGCCTTTCTGGAATGTTATATGAATGTAATACTACAATCAATAGCCTTTTGGGTTCTGGTTTATTTCATCTAGCAAAATGCATTTTGTTTGGCCATGTTTTTGTGGGCATCAATATATTTTTCTTTTTATTGTTGAATAGATATTCTGTTATACAGAGGTACTAGTTTATTTAGCTATTCCCTGTTGAGGATAAATTGGTTGCTTCCAGTTTTTGGCAATTCTGAATAAAGCTGCTACAAATATTCATGTGAATGTGTTTATGTTAACATGAGTTTTTAATTTACTTGAATAAACATATATGCACATGATTGCTGGGTCTATGATGAATTTTATAAAATTATCTAAACTGGCTTCCAAAGTATCTATTCTATATGGTATTGCCACCAGCAATGAATGAGTTATTTTTTCTCTTCATTTATTTCTGTGTTATCTTTGAGACATAATATTCAAGAACAAGATTCTAGCATATTGTTCAAAATTTTCTAATTAACAAACTCAGCATAGTGTTTGTCAATTTCTAATAATATTAATAATCTATCCTATCTAATAAAAGAGAAACATGGTAATTAGCGTATGTCTGCTACCCTTCCCATTGGCTAATCAGGGCAATATGCAAATTAACTGCCAGCCAAGATGGCGGCCGGCAGCCAGGCAGCAGGAAGCTAACATGAGGCTTGCTTGCTTCAGTGACGGAGGACTCCAACGTTCCCTGCCTGCCGCTGCCGGCCTCTGAGCTTGCAGTTAGAAATATTGTTACAAGTATAGAAGCTAAACAAAACCCCAGAAACTGGCTTTCAGCCAGCCAGGATCTCAGAGCTGGAGTTGATACAGAGTTCCGATTATAGAACACAAACAAACCAGATACCTGCTTTCAGGAGCGGAGGCCTAAGAGCTGGAGCCTCAGAACTAAAGCTGGCCCAGAATAAAAAAAAAGAAAGAAGAAAAGGAGCAGTTGGGAGCTTCAGTCCCAGCCTGAAAACAGCCCTCAGCCCCTCACCCAGAGTGGCCAGGCACCCCAGTGGGGACCCCCACCCTTAAGGATGTGTGACCAGCTGCAAACAGCCATCATCCCCTCATCCAGGCTGGCCAGGCACCCCAGTGGGAACCTCCACCCTGATCCAGGACACCCTTTAGGGCAAACCAGCCGGCCCCCACCCATGCACCAGGCCTCTATCCTATATAGTAAAAGGATAATATGCCTCCCAGCACCAGGATCAGTGGAGCCTCGAGGCCTCCTGGCACCGGGTTCAGCATGACAGGGGGCAGGGCCACAACCTCCCTGCGGCTCTGTGTGTTACAGGGGGCAGGGCCACAACCTCCCTATCCGCCCTGCTCTGTTCATGACAGGGGAAGGCGCCCCAACCCCCTGATCAGCCCTGCTCTGTGTCTGATAGGGGGGAGCACCCCAACCCCCTGATCGGCCCTGCTCTGTGTGTGACAGGGGACGGTGCCCCAACTCCCCTATAAGCCCTACTCTGTGAGTGACAGGGGGGAGCTCCCCAACCCCCTGATTAAACCTGCTCTGTGCATGACAGGGTATGGATCCCAACCCCCCTGATGGGCCCTGCTCTGTGCGTGACAGGGGGTGGTGCCAGAACCTCCCCATAGACCCTCCTTGAGTGTGACAGGGGGTGGTGCCCCAACCCCCCAATCGGCCTTACCCTGAGCGTGACTGAAGGTGGCATCACAACCTCCTGATCTGCCCTGCTCTGTGCATGACAGGGGAAGGCGCCCCATCTCCCCAATCGGCCCTGCTCTGAGCCCAACCAGGGGCTGCACCTAGGGATTGGGCCTGCCCTCTGCCACCCTGGAGCAGGCCTACGCCAGCAGGTCGTTATCTCCCAAGGGGCCCAGACTGCGAGAGGGCACAGGCCGGGCTGAGGGAGCCCCCCCCCCCCCCGAGTGCACAAATTTTTGTGCACCGGGCCTCTAGTATATATATTAAAGAATAATATGCAAAGTATCCCCTCAGGAGTTCAACCAGGAAAACAGGAGTTTGATTACTGACTATGACGTGTGCTGACCACCAGAGGGCGGCAAAGAACATGGCTGGTGACCAGCAGCAGCAGTGGGGCACTGAGGGAGCAAGGGAAGGAGGAGGTGGGGAGGTGGGGAGGTGGGGAGGTGGGGAGGTGGGGAGGCAGGGGAACCTGATTGGCCCTTATCACTGGTCAGGCCTAGGGACCCTACCCATGCACAAATTTCATGCACCAGGACTCTAGTATTGATAATATTAGAGATTATTTATTGATTAGTTACCATGTAATAACCACCTTGTTCAATTCGAAGAATACACCAATTTAAAAAAAAAATTGCAAATTAGTTTACGTGGATTGTGTAATTTCATCTCAAAATAGCTTTATATCTGGGCATTATCATAACTATTGTTAACCACTTAAAAATATGTTTTTATTGTTTTGTTGTTGTTTTTAGAGTGAGAGTGTGGGAAAGGGAGGGAGAGAAATAAACATCTATGTGAAAGAGAAACATCTATTGCCTGCCTCCTGCATGCACCTTATGGGTATCTGTCCTAAATGGAACCTGTGCCTTCTTGGTGAATGGGATGATGCTCAACCAACTAAGCCACACTGGCCAGGGTTATCCACATTTTACACATACACATATGAGGCACAGCCCTGTTAAGCGACTTGCCCATCATCACAAAACTAACAAGTGGTAGAGTCAAGATTCAACTAGTTCTTCATAAATAATAAAATTATCTGATACTATTATCTTGACTCAAGACTATTTTATAAATATTATATCCATAATATCTCCATGTCATCACCAACTATTAAGCCTGGAGTCCACATGACTTAAAAAAACAAAAGAAGGAAGCTGAAAGATGGCGGCGGTATAGGCAGACGCGTCCCAGGTCGTGTCCCTGAGCAAATGGAGTGAGCAGCTGAAACTAGTAACATCCACCCCGAATTGGCGAAATTCCTCAGCTGGCGAGACGGTTTGCAGCCGGGAAGAGCAGAACTCCCCTGGAAAGGTAAAAAAAAAAACCAGGGATTTGGACAGGAAAGTTTGCCAGACCTCTGAGCCCAGAGAGTCGGAGGGAGACCGCGTGGCAGACAGCCGCGTCCCTTGGGACAGGCACAGCCCCTAACAGGGGAAAGGAGAACCGCGGGATTCCTGGCGCTGCCGGGGGAATTGAGAGCTCGGTCTGTGATCACAGAGGACTGAGCCTAAAGGGGGCAGCCTGAAGAGCTGACCAGACCATGCAGTCCCGGTAAGAGAAGAAGCTTACAGAAACCAAGCCTTCCCCGTTTCCGCGGCCGGCGTTTGTTTGTTTGTTTTCACTGAACCCTGTTCATGGGACATTTCGGATACAGACACTCACCTGTGCTGAAGAGAGGGAGAGTGTGCGGAGGAGTGGAATCTGGGGAGAGACTGAGGAGAGAGGGGGGGCCGGGAGAGGTGGCAGCGAGTTGAGTGCTGAGACACCCCTGAGCCCAGGGCTGAGGCAGCCATTCTCTCCAGAGAGTGAGACTCCTCCCCCCAGCCCCCAGGCAAGGAGCACAGCCACACTCAGATTCCACCCTGTAGGAGATCAAGGATTAAAATAACCTGATCAGTCCCTGGGAGTTAACAAGGTCTGGCCTATAGAGGGATTTTCAATCCCAGCAACAACACAGCACTGGTAACTCTTACGCAGCCAGCTCTGGGCAGTGAACTTCCACTGGACAGAGTGGCCCTGTTGCCTCAGAGGCCAACCCCAGAACACTGCCACCCAGAGGCTGACCCACAAACTGACTCTTTGCTAAACACAAAATAAGGCAGTCTGGGAAACAAATGCGGCTTGCTTTAAAATAAGGACTGTGGTTTACAACACAGAGGAACAGTGTATCACAGGGAAACTCAACACTCTCCTGAATACCTGGCAGGTCTAAGGCGAGCCACACTGAAGAATAGAAGAACCGAAGGACCTTCACTACTGCAATATTTTTTTTTTTTCTTTTTTCACCTTTTAACTAAGAAACCAATTTTTTTTCTTTTTTTTTCTTTTTTTTTCTTTTCCTCTTCTTCTTCTTTTTTTTTCTTCTTTTTTCCATCACCTGATTTTACCCTTTTAATTACTACCTTCTTATTTTTAACCAGTATTATTACTGCTACCATTTTACCATTTTTTTTTAAGTGCCATTTTATTTTCTCTTTATTTTATTTTGGGATTAGTGTTCTCCATTTTATTTTCATCGTTATATTATTGGTTGTTTCTAGTTTGCATTCATCTCCAGGGAGCGGTTGCTGGAATTTGTTGGGATTAATGGCTGTTCTATAGGAGTATTCTCCTCATATAAAAAAGTCTCTTCCCCTCTTCCACTTCATTCTCTCTTTTCGCTCTTTTTTTTTCTTTTCCTTTCTTTTCTCGCTTTTACTTTCCCCCCTCCTTTTTCCCAATTTCATTTTTGCACTCCTTTTTTTGGTCCCTAATTTTCTTTTCTTTTTTCTCTTTTCTCTTTTTCTCTTCCTTCTTCCTTATCCCCTAATTCTCTTAATTCAGGTGGTCACCTTTATTTGGGGTTATTAATATCGTGAATATATTTGTGTATAGTGCCTGGTACGTGGTGCCTTGTTGTGTTGTATTTTGTGCCTTTAAATCAACACAGCAGATCCAAGCAACAGCAACCTCCTGAGCACCACACCCTCTGCTGAGGAACAGCAGCTGTACGGGAAACCTCGCCCCACCAGCCAGAAGAGCCACCACAGCTGTGAACAGCACCCACCAGAGGAGTTGCTGCCAACTGAAGAGCAGCTGCTACCGCAACCGCCCGAAGAGCAACCGCAGACCAAGGAGTCACTGCCACCAAGGGAGCAGCCACTGAACGACTCAACATCTAGGTATGTCAGTGAGATCAAACATGGGTAGACAAAGAAACCCCCAAAGGAAAGAGAAGGAGGACTCTCCAGAAAAGCAGCTAAGTAATACAGAGGCATGCAACATGACAGAAAAAGAATTCAGAATAAGGGTCCTAGAGTGCATAAACCGGATGGAGGAAAAAATCGACAACCTCAGCAAGAAGCTAGAAGAAACAGATGAAAAAATCAACAACTTAAGTAAGACCCAAGTAGAAATGAAGAGTGATATAGCTGCAATGAAAAACTCCATTGAAAGTATCAACAGTAGACTAGAAGAAGCGGAGGACCGAATTAGTGATTTAGAAGACAAGGAAGCAAAACACACCCAAAATGTACTGCAATTGGAGAAAAAAATGAAAAGACAGGAGGAGAGCCTAAGGGAGCTTTGGGACAACATGAAACGAAACAACATACGAATAATAGGGGTACCAGAACAACAGAAGGATGAACAAGGATTAGAAAACCTATTAGAAGAAATAATATCAGAAAACTTCCCTGAGGTGGGGAAGAAAAAAGTCACACAAGCCCAGAGAGTCCAAAACAAGGTGAACCCAAAAAGACCCACACCAAGACACATCATAATTACCATGGCAAATGTTCAGGACAAAGAGAGAATCTTACAGGCTGCAAGAGAGAGACGGAAAGTTACATACAAGGGATCTCCCATAAGATTGTCAAATGATTTCTCAACAGAAACACATCAGGCCAGAAAAGAATGGACGGAAATTTACAAAGTGATGCAAAGCAAAGGACTGAATCCAAGAATACTCTATCCAGCAAGGCTATCATTCAAACTTGAAGGGGAAATAAGAAGCTTCACAGACAAAAAAAGGCTAAGGGAGTTTATCACCACCAAGCCAGCAATGCAAGGAATGCTAAAGGGACTGGTATAAAAATAAGAAATAAAAAGCTCAGAAAGAAAACAGCCACACAAAAACAGAAATGCCTACAAACAAGTACCTTTCAATAATAACTTTAAACGTAAACGGACTAAATGCTCCAAACAAAAGACATCGAGTGGCTGAATGGATAAAAAAACATGACCCACACATCTGCTGTCTACAAGAAACCCACCTCATTAGAAGGGACTCACACAGACTGAAAGTGAAAGGATGGAAAAATATCTTTCAGGCAAATGGAAAGGAAAAGAAAGCTGGGGTAGCAATACTTATATCGGACAAAATAGACCTCAAAGTGAAGGCCATAACAAGAGATAAGGAAGGCCACTTCATAATACTAAAGGGATCAATACAACAAGAAGATATAATCCTGGTAAACATATATGCACCCAATGCAGGAGCACCCAAATTCATAAAAAAACTCCTGGAAGATATCAAAGGAGACATCGACAACAATACAATCATAGTAGGGGACTTTAATACACCACTGACAGCATTGGATAAGTCCTCTAGACAAATAATCAGCAAAGATACAGCAATCCTAAATGACTCACTAGATCAGATGGACTTAATAGACATCTTCAGAACACTTCACCCAAAAGCCAGGGAATATACATTCTACTCAAATGCTCATAGGACATATTCAAAAATAGACCATATATTGGGTCACAAGCAAAGTATCCCCAAATTCAAGAAAATTGAAATCATAAAAAGCGTCTTCGCAGACCACAATGGCATAATATTAGAAATAAACTACAATAAAAACAACCCAAAATACTCAAACACCTGGAAGCTGAATAGCATGCTATTAAATATTGATTGGGTTACCAATGAAATCAAAGAAGAAATTCGAAACATCCTGGAAACTAATGACAATGAAAACACAACAATCCAAAACCTATGGGACACAATGAAAGCAGTCCTGAGAGGGAAGTTTATAGCTCTACAGGCCTATCTCAACAAACAAGAAAAAATGGTAGTAAATCATCTAACTCTACAACTCAAAGAATTAGAAAGAGAGCAACAAGAAAACCCCAGAGTGAGCAGAAGGAAGGAGATAATAAAGATTAGAGCAGAAATAAATGACATAGAGACCAAAAAAACAATACAGAAAATCAATGAAACCAAGAGCTGGTTCTTTGAAAGGATAAACAAGATTGACAAACCTCTAGCCAGACTCACCAAGAAGCAAAGAGAGAGGACCCAAATAAACAAAATCAGAAACGATAGAGGCGAAATAACAACAGACCCCACAGAAATACAAATGATTGTTAAAAAATACTATGGACAGCTCTACTCCAACAAACTAGACAACCTGGAGGAAATGGACATATTCCTAGAAAAATACAACATTCCAAAACTCAATCAGGAAGAATCTAAAAATCTCAACAGGCCAATAACTATGGAAGAAATTGAAGCAGTCATCAAAAAGCTTCCAGCAAACAAAAGCCCAGGACCAGACGGCTTCACAGGGGAGTTTTACCAAACATTCAAGGAAGAACTAAAACCTATCCTCCTCAGACTACTACAAAAAATTCAAGAGGAAGGAACACTTCCAAGCTCATTCTATGAAGCCAGCATCACCCTAATACCAAAACCAGGTAAAGACAACACAATGGAAGAGAATTACAGGCCAATATCCCTCATGAACATAGATGCCAAAATCCTCAACAAAATCTTAGCAAATCGGATCCAGCAGTACATCAGAAAGATCATACACCATGACCAAGTAGGATTTATCCCAGGGATGCAAGGATGGTACAATATCCGCAAATCAATAAAGGTGATACATCACATAAACAAATTGAAAGAAAAAAACCACATAGTCATATCAATTGATGCAGAAAAAGCATTTGACAAAATTCAACACCCATTTTCGATAAAAGCTCTCAGCAAGGTGGGAGTAGAAGGATCATACCTCAACATAATAAAAGCCATATATGACAGGCCCACAGCCAACATCATACTCAATGGACAAAAACTAACACCATTTCCCCTAAGAACAGGAACAAGACAGGGATGCCCCCTCTCACCACTCCTGTTCAACATAGTACTGGAAGTGTTAGCCATTGCAATTCGGCAAGAAGAAGAAATAAAAGGCATCCAAATTGGAAAAGAGGAAGTAAAACTGTCCTTATTTGCAGACGACATGATATTATACATACAAAACCCTAGAGACTCCATCAAAAAGCTACTGGACTTAATACATGAATTTGGCAAGGTAGCAGGATACAAAATTAACCCCAAGAAATCCGAGGCATTTCTATACACCAATAGTGAACTTTCAGAAAGAGAGATTATAAAAACAATCCCGTTTACCATCGCACCAAAAAAATTAAGCTACCTAGGAATAAACTTAACTAAAGAGGTAAAAGACCTCTACTCAGAAAACTACAGGACGTTGAAAAAAGAGATAGAGGAAGACATAAACAGATGGAAGAACATACCGTGTTCATGGATTGGTAGAATCAACATCATTAAAATGTCCATACTACCCAAAGCAATCTATAAATTCAACGCACTTCCCATTAAAATACCAACGGCATACTTCAGAGATCTAGAATGAACTCTCCAAAAATTCATCTGGAATAAAAAAAGACCTCGAATAGCTGCAGCAATCCTGAAAAAGACCAAAGTAGGTGGGATCTCAATACCAGATATCAAGCTGTATTACAAAGCCACTGTTCTCAAAACTGCCTGGTACTGGCACAAGAATAGGCATATAGATCAATGGAATAGAATAGAGAGCCCAGAAATCGGCCCGAACCAATATGCTCAATTAATATTTGACAAAGGAGGCAAGAACATACAATGGAGCCAAGATAGTCTCTTCAATAAATGGTGCTGGGAAAATTGGACAGATATATGCAAGAAAATGAAACTAGACCACCAACTTACACCATACACAAGAATAAACTCAAAATGGATAAAGGACTTACATGTACGACAGGAAACCATAAAAATTCTAGAAGAATCCAAAGGCAACAAAATCTCAGACATATGCCGAAGCAATTTCTTCACTGATACAGCTCCTAGGGCACTTGAAACGAAAGAGAAAATAAACTAATGGGACTACATCAAAATAAAAAGCTTCTGCACAGCAAAAGAAACCATGAACAAAACAACGAGAAAACCCACTGTGTGGGAAAACATATTTGCCAATGTCATATCTGATAAGGGCCTAATCTCCAAAATTTATAGGGAACTCATACAACTTAACAAAAGGAAGATAAACAATCCAATCAAAAAATGGGCAAAGGACCTGAATAGACACCTTTCAAAAGAGGACATTCAGAAAGCCAAGAGACATATGAAAACATGCTCAAAGTCACTAATCATCCGAGAGATGCAAATCAAAACAACAATGAGGTACCATCTCACACCTGTCAGACTGGCTATCATCAACAAATCAACAAACGACAAGTGCTGGAGAGGATGTGGAGAAAAAGGAACACTTGTGCACTGCTGGTGGGAATGCAGACTGGTGCAGCCACTATGGAAGACAGTATGGAGTTTCCTTAAAAAACTGAAAATGGAACTCCCATTTGACCCTGTGATCCCACTTCTAGGAATATATCCCAAGAAACCAGAAACACCAATCAGAAAGGATATATGCACCCCTATGTTCATAGCAGCACAATTCACCATAGCTAAGATCTGGAAACAGCCTAAGTGCCCATCAGTAGATGAATGGATTAGAAAACTGTGGTACATCTACAGGATGGAATACTATGCTGCTCTAAAAAGGAAGGAACTCTTACCATTTGCAACGTCATGGATGGAACTGGAGAGCATTATGCTAAGTGAAATAAGCCAGTCAATGAAGGAAAAATACCACATGATCTCACTCATTCATGGATAATAGAGACCATTATAAACTTTTGAACAATAATAGATACAGAGGCAGAGCTGCCTCGAACAGATTGTCAAACTGCAGCAGGAAGGCCGGGGAGGGTTGCGGGGCAGGAGGTAGGGGGGTAAGAGATCAACTAAAGGACTTGTATGCATGCATAGAAGCATAACCAGTGGACATAAGACATTGGGGGATAGGGGAGGCTAGGGGACTGTCTAGGGCGGGGGGATAAAATGGACACATATGTAATACCCTTTGTAATACTTTAAGCAATAAAAAAAAATAAATAAATAAAAAAATAAAAAGCAATGACCCCCCCCCCCAAAAAAAAAAAACAAAAGAAGATAATAGTTAAGCTAGTTAAAATGGTGGTTTAATATATATAGAGAGATGATGATATAAATATAGGTATAGATAGATGATACATAGAGATATAGAGATAGATATAGATAGATATAGATATAGATGATATAGATAGATAGATATAGATATAGGTATAGGTATAGGTATAGGTATAGATATAGATATAGATATAGATATAGATATAGATATAGATATAGATATAGATGATATAGATATAGAAATAGATATAGATATAGATCTGCCAAAGAGTCTTTTCTGGCTGTAGACTTAGGAAATTTTCCAACTTGCACACATTATATATTATTTCTCTATCTTTGTTTTCTCCACTGGAAAACAACATCCTATCTTATAAAGATGGAATATGCAAATTGATCATCAATTCGCGACCAACATGGTGTCGCCGACAGCCAATAAGGAGGGAATATGCAAATTAACAAGACAAAATGGTGATTCCCAGCCCAGGAGTGAAGAAGGCGGGAGGCGGCAGTCAGAATGAAGGCCTGAGTCCTGGGTGACGGAGGGAAACCGGTGCTGGCAGCCAGGGGAAGGAAGGTCTATTCTTGCATGAATCTTCATGCATCAGGCATCTAGTTAATTATAATATTTATTTCATAGAACAATGCCTCAAACTTGGTAGCATATAATAGATTTTACCTCTGAACATTAGTATTTCTTAACAACTCTTTATTTTATATTACAGAGCAAGGTATGAGTGATACATGGATATTGATTTTTTTTAAAAGTATACATTATCATTAAGTTTTTATCTAGATATTACCAATACAGGCAGAAATCTAGTAACTCTCAAAGTATAGTTCCCTCTTTATCATCTCATAATTCAAAACAATATTTTTCAGTTAAAAGATGATAAAATTATAAGTTTCTTTTTCACATATCATCACTTTTCTAAGACACAATATTTGTGGGTTCAAAACTTAATACCTTCTTTGAAAAAATTAAAAGTAAGAATATAAACTTAGTATTAATTTTGATGTGGTCTTGCTGCAACTTATTCATTACCTTTCGTTTATGTACTTTCCATGAGCTTTATAAGAAGTTGAGGAGCACAGAATATTGATGCAATATAAAACTGCTTTGTTTTAAAATATAAACTTTTGAGTTTAACTTCAGATTTTCATAGTTTCTTTACTTGACGCATAGAATTCAAGTTAAACTTATAAAAACTGTAATTTAAATTCATATTACTGGCATTTACATGAGAGTGAAAAATAGATTTATGAGTCTATGACATGAAGGCAAGTGACATTTCAATTAATATAGTCCAAATTCCATTAAACCTAAAAATCATACTGTCATGTTATTTGATTTTATAATAGATTCTTTAGCAATCAACATGTAGATAACAATATCTGTAATAAAATAAATATACATTTATAACTGGTACTATGAAATCCATAATCTGTACTGGACAATAATATCCAAATTGGTATAAAAGTATGTTTTGAAAAATATGTATCTGAAACAATAAAACAAAAATTTAACCTAAAATCAAAGCTAGTGTCATACTCAAGCTACATCCATCTCTAGGTTCTCAGACAGTTTTAGGTGTGATTATTTTTCAGAAACTATAATATACTCATCGCTAGGCTCACTGGAGCATTTGATCTTTACATGGGGTTTGCTTCTTCCACTTTCACTTAGTTAAGCAGCTGAACATGCACTCCTTTGGTACCTCATTAATTTTAACCGGATGTGGTTGAATTGTGGAAGACCGTCATACTTCGGAAGTTACAAAAACATCAGTGATCAAGATATCCTAGACATTCAAATCTCTTTTTCTTAGAGGTCTAGCCAGTCATTTCCCCCTTCAGTCAGAGGCTATTACCTTTTAGTCTCAAGAACTATTTGGAAGACTTCTGTTCCACTTGAATAAATATCCTTATGACAAATGTAGGAAAAAATTAATGAGATATATAGATATATCTTTCCACTATATTTCCTTCTCCCACAAGTTTTCTAGAATACTCTGGAGATTACTGAAAAGAAAAAAAAGTTTGCTTAGATGCATGGTATTGTGTAAGTTTAGCTAACCTTCTGATTTATTCATTTATTTTAAAATTGTAATTCTGGGAGTAGAATGAGTCAAGGTTGACTTAGACCTAAGTCTGTTGTGCCCTTTTAGTCTGTGCTAATTCCCAGAAAAGTAAATAGGCAATTTCATTCTAATTTATTTCTCTGCCTCCAGTTGCACCCTGATATATTTTCTAATATTACACATTAATTCAAAAGTGTTTTTTCCCAAGGTAATAAATTTGAAAAAAAAATCTAGGTACTTTGTCACATCACAATTAAATAATTCCCAGTCAACCATGAATAAGCTTACCGTGAAGTCATTATAAAATTTTTGTGTCCATAAGTAAGCCTATGGGCACATAGAAATCTTTGGATCGTGCACCTGCTCTGAATTTAAGAAGCTAGTTTTAAAAATAAACAGCTTCTAAAATTTCTAATTCCTGAACATTTTTCTGTCAATAGCATCGACTAATGGTTATAAACTTTAGACTCCCTAAATCACAGCACAGGACCAAGCCGTATATTTTATAAATGTTTCCATGCTGGTTTGTTTTTAGCAACTTCCATTTACCACTGAACTTTGATTTTTTGGGTGTGTTTTATATATATTCTTACCTTTTGTTTTTATTAGTGCAAATAGTAATGAAATGAACATAGAATATATTGTATATATAATAAACTTTGATGGAGAATATATAATCAGGTCTAAATGTGGGCAAGAACTTTAGTTCCAAATGCAGAAAACTTTAAGTAAAATGTGCACAATTATCAATGTGAGATAAATATAGATACTCTTACACAAATTTAGAATTCTTCATCAATTCCCAATTTAAAAACAGATAATATGTCTAAAGATTTATTTTGAATTTTTTTTTTGGGGGGGGGCCAAGAGGAAATTAGTGTTTCATAGAAATGCAGTAATAATTATACTGGACAATTTCCTAGGATATAGTTTAAATTATATCAGGCAAGTTAATAGGCTTTTTGACCAGTGATGACATTCTATCTATCGCTTGATCATTATTAGTTCTATTTGGGTATTAAGAATTTTAAATATATCCAGCTCTCTCTTTTCTCTTTTTTCTTTTGACCAATATTTACTCTTTCATTACTCCAACTTCCAACTATGCGTCTGAAAGCATAAACACACTCATGCAGACACACACACCCTTGCTTCCTTTAGGTACTAAAATTAGAGTTGAAGTTAGGCTATCTCTTTACTTACTATATGAGTCAGGGCTCTCCAAAAAAGTAGGAACAACGGTGTGTGTGTGTGTGTGTGTGTGTGTGTGTGTGTGTGTGTGTGTGTGTGATGGTGTAGACAAGCAGGTTGGAAACTAAGGGAAGAATTGTTGTTCAAGTCCTAAAGTAGCTTACTGGAAGAATTACTTTTTTGGGAGGCAGTCAATAATTTTCTGTTAAAGGCCTTCAACTGATTGGATGAATCCCACTCACATTACCATAAAGAGTAATTTGCTTTACTCAAAGACCACCAAGGTAAATATTTATCTCATCCCAAAAAAACACCTACACAGAACCATCCAGAATATATTAACACTAAGGCCCAACCAAGCTGGCACACTGACCATTATTTAAAACAGGAATTTTAGAATATTTATGATATGGAAAATATCTATAGACAGTACTGAGGAATCTACTAGTTGATCTTGATTGGCCACTTGGAATCTCAGGATTAGATGACTTTACTTTTAATGCTAAGATTGGGAAAATCCTAATTTATCTTTTTAAATAAATTTTATCCTGATGGTAATGATAGTCGGCATAATGTTATAAGGATTAAAAAATGCAGTCAGCCCTAGCTGGTTTGGCTCAGTGGATAGAGCATCAGCCTGCGGACTGAAGGTTCCCAGGTTCAATTCTTGTCAAGGGCACATGCCCAGGTTGAAGGTTCAATCCCTAGTAGGGGGCATGCAGGAGGCAGCCAATCAATGATTCTCTCTCATCATTGATGTTTCTATCTCTCTCTCTCCCTCTCCCTGACTCTCTGAAATCAATAAAAATATATTATATATAAAAAAGAAAAATACATTCAAGAATTAATGCAATAAATTTGCCATGAAATACTGCTGTAATAATTGTTAATAATACCTACCCCAATAAATATAACATCATTAGTATAATCAGTAGATAGGCATTAAATAAATAGATTGATAGAAATTTAATCTATAGTGCTAACATATTTTTAAAAAGTTCTAATCATTTCATGTTTATAACAGTCTTTTCAACTAACTAGAGGGAGTTAATTCTATGGATGGTAGGAAGTACATCAAATGTTAAATTTTATTGACAGTATGATTTCTCTGAAGAACAAATTAATGGTGATAATAAAAGAAAAGAATACTAATTATAAAGTGGTAGCGTAGGATGCTAAAATCCTGTGTTATCAGGGGTGCTATTCTTTAAATTCAAATTTTATTATTTGATGTAATAATCTGGATATAGATATACAATTTCCTCTGCAACTCTCACATTCTCAATACATTATTAATTAATACTTTTTAAATGTATCCTTTTACAATTTGACCTCAAAAAATGAGATCTAGATTTTAACATCTAGACTAATATCAGTGAAGGTATTTGAATTATATTATTAAATATCAAACAAAATATACTATATAATTTTTAAAATGTTTAAGTTAAATATAGAGAAGCCTAGGCAAAATTTAAAATAAAAATTTTAATAAATCATTTTAAGCCCTCTTTTCTATTCCTTTTCCTTCTTCACCCCTCATTTCAGACACTTACCAAAGTGTTCACCGTTTGTCTTTTCTACTAAAAATTATTTTCTAAGAAAAGCTTCTTGGAGTATAGGAAGCCTATGTAAAAATTGTGAACTATGAATTGGAACTTAGCCAAGTGCAGATGGCCAGAAGGCATTAAGCCTGGGGAGCAGCATGTGCAAAGGCACAGATGCGTGAGAAAGCATCACCTAATCAGGAAAAGGCCATTACTCAGATCGACACAACCTCAAGGGAAAAAAATGAAAAAGTGAAGAGAACGGGCTTTGTCTTCATAAGAGAGGCAATGGCTGTATAATTTGCAGCCAAGAATACAACTATGGTAGAATGCACTGACAGTTGAAATTGTAGTAGTACTAGTGCTGCTGTTATTGACATTTTTTGGGGGGGATATGTCATTAAAAAGAGGAAGCTATTATACATGTGCATTATTTTGTTGTTATTCTTCTGGGAAGGTGATCTAACTGGCCTTCTATTTATTCACAAGTCTGTGCTGGGCATGTTTCTAAACCCACATTCCAAGGCAACCATGAAATAATGAATTTGTTTTCTTTGAGACTAACCAAATTTCTAATAGTATATCTATCCGGCCATTCTACAAGTCTCCTACCTCCAGTTAATCTGTGCAAAAGTTTTGGACATTTAATCAACCAGTCATTAATTTATTGACTAAATAAACATTTAATATTTACTAGAATTGTTATAGGCGCCTCTTACCAACACCAGAGAGATATTACCAGCAGCCCCCTGAGTCAGGGAGAGGGCTGTTCCCAACCTCAGTCCTTGTCTTCTCATACAAATGAATTTATGTGAGAGACTTTGACTGCATTGTGAAAAGCCAATTTTTAAAGTATGCACCTTTATTGAA
This sequence comes from Myotis myotis, assembly GCF_014108235.1. Lineage (NCBI taxonomy): Eukaryota > Metazoa > Chordata > Mammalia > Chiroptera > Vespertilionidae > Myotis > Myotis myotis. The sequence continues at coordinate 62,857,497 of NW_023416335.1, read as the reverse complement.
AAAGCAAAGCAAGCAAGCAAACCTATACATCTGGCTTATGAAGCACAGACAGGCTCTCAGCTAATCTGAAGAGCAGGTTGGGTGGAGGTATGAAGTGTTATATACTTTCTTGTCTCAAAATTCCTCTGCTGACTATTTTGTACAGATTAATTCTCAAGGTCCCTTTTTTTTTTTTTTTTTTTTACTTTGTTGTGGCCTTCCCAGAATTCATGAGAAGCACCTGGCAACTTTGTGTTGCCAAGCCCTGAGACTGCTGGCTTCTCTGCTTAGGGAGTAAAATTGCTCTTTTTTCCCTTCCCTTTTCCTCCTCTCTTTCTGCATTCTCTCATTAGCTTAACTCTAATGTTCATGCTGAGGTTTTCTTTTTCCCCGTTTCTCAGATCTGAGAATGCTGTTTCTTCTTCCATGTTATATATGAGACCCAAGAATCTTCACAAAAGATGGTATGTACCACCATCTTGGGAAACTGACCTAGAATAGTGTATGTGTGTTCCCATTTTTCAGAAGATTGACAGATATTTCTGTCTCCCAATTATGAAACTCATAAGAGGTACTCTTCATTTTACTGTGCTTCCGCCAGCACTCTGGATAATCAAATCAGACAGGGAACATTTTAACAAAATAAGGGAAGTAGTTTGACCTAACGTTGCATCTGTTCCTCACCTTATTAAAGCCACCAAAGTGGGAAATTAAAAGCTTCTCTGTCTAACAAAAAGAAGCAAAGGAAAGATACATAAATGATCACAAAAATGAATGTCCTTCAAAATTATCCTGCCACAAAAATTAGGAAAATATCTACTTCTTACTTATAAAGCAGTCCTGAGCTGTTGTGATTCCATAATCTAAATTCTTTATATAGTAGATTACCATTTAGTTGGTAGAAGGAAAAGGTTAGCAATTACCAAGGAAAGATGGGACCCCTGTGTGATTGGTGGGAGTTAGTTTAACTTTAATTTAACTTTCATGATAACACTATGAGGGATTGAATGCCCAATTTTTAGCTGAAGGGAATAAAGTACGGATAAGTAAGTATTCTACAATATGCTTAGTAAATAACAGGCTCAATAGTCACTCAAACCCAGCCGTGCAGTTCAAGAGTGCACGTTTTTAACTAGCAGACTGCCTTGAGGGAGGGGCTTCCTGAGATTCATAACTTGATAATGACAAAGAGAAAAGTGTCCCCTGAAAGCTAGAGCTGGTCTGGCACTTCTGGCTAGGATATGGTGTTCCTCTGTCAAACATAGTAATTTTACAGAATATCATCATCAGTTGTACTCTGTGACTGTGATGGATTCAAACAAAACAGGACACTCTATAATCCTGTCTGAACAGACAAAATAGAGCTACAAAATGACCAAATGCATCCCTATCCTGGTTAACAGGAATGACTTCTGCTTCTTTACTAGTTACAGCTTCTGCTTCTGTGCAGTCTTCCTTCCTTCTAAATGAGACTGATTAAGGATCAATTACCCCTTCCCCACTTCCTTAAACTTACCCTACATTGATCTAACATAAGCTCAAGTTCTAGAATAGTTTTTTTTTCAACACCCTCATAGTGAGACACTCCATGGTGTGTGTTCTTCTTCTTGCAACAATCATTAAAGTCAACATCTTAAAGTACATGTGAATTCCTGGTGGTCCTTTTCTGGGTAGCATGAACTTGTTATTTGGGCATTCAAAAGTGCATCTGATACCAACTCGTATCAGTTACCAAAAGTGCATCTGATGCACAACTAGAGAAGTGGAACAGAATCCTTACACTGAAATTTAAAAAAAAATAAAAAGAATAACAACAACAAAAAAGAAATTAAAAGAAGAAAGAGCAGATGAAGAGAAGAGAGGATAAAGATAGAGATGAGAAATAGAGTTAGAGGGATGGAGGGAGGAAGAGAGGGAATTCCTCAGACTCCATCTAGGCCTAGGAGTTGGAGAAAAAATTATTTGGTTGATGGTTACAGACATACAAATTACTGCTTCCCTAACTTTGATATTGATAATTATATATTATACTAGAGGCCTGGTGCACGAAATTCATGCATAGGAGGGGTCCCTCAGCCTGGCCTGTACCCTCTCACAATCCAGGACCCCTCAGGGGATGCCTGCGGGATTGGGCCTAAACCAGCAGTTGGACATCTCTCTTGCAATCTGGGACTGCTGGTTCCTAACTGCTCACCTGCCTGCCTGCCTGCCTGATTGCCCCTAACCACTATCCTGCCTGCCTCATCTCCCCTAACCACTTTGCCTGCCTGCCTGATCACCACTAACTGCTCACCTGCCTGCCTGATCGCTCCTAACTGCCTCTGCCTCGGCCCCAGCCGCCGCAGCATCGTTGGGCAGGACATCCAGAATGACATCTGGAAGGTTGTTGGGCTGTGCAGTCTAATTAGTATATTACACTTTTATTATTATAGACTAGTAGCCCATCGGGCAATATTGCACACAGTAGGCTGCCCACCACTTCCCCAGGAGCCAGCAGGAAGCACAGCACACCACTGGGAGCCGCGCTGCTTTGATGGGAGGTGGCAGGAGGCAGGCCTGCCATCTCCTCTCCAGGCCTGTACTCGGCTGCAGAGGCTGTGGGCCAGCCCCCCTGTCCCTGTCAGTGTCCGCTCCAGGCCTGGAGGGCTGGCCCAAGCCTGGCGAGGCGATGAAGCAAGCATTCCGCCAGGCCACTCAGGCTGCTTGCTCTCAGCGGCCGCCCCCCTGGGACTGGGGGACTCCGGTGGGGCTGAGAGGACTGGGTGCTGCCATCTTGTGGATATGGGCATCACTATTTTTGTGACAGAGTGACGGTTAACTTGCATATTACCCTTTCATTAGGTAGGATAACCTGACTTTAAAACAGGGTGTTATTTCTTCCAGGGATATACTTTAACATTTCTCTATAACCATAGAGTGAAACATATTCAACAAGCAAATAAAGAAGACATATGTAGGTAGGAACAAGAGGTGCTTTCTGGAGCCACCCAAACATACAAGCATAGTAAACTGCAAACTTATGAAGCAAGCCTTAAGTAGTAAAAGTCAAATACTAAATAAACAGAATTTCAAAACAACATATTTTTATCTATTATAAATTGTGTAAGATAACATTATTTAAGAGGTGCCTTAAATGATACAAGAGTTTAAAACCCCACTTGCAAACCATAATATATCTGCCTATTTCCCAGCAAAATTATGTTGAAAATATCTTAGCTATAGTTCCAGGTTAAAACATGGAAAAGGCTAGTAATTATTAACATATGCATAAATTATATTCCCATTATAACTTCCACATTACATGTCTTATTGTGGTGCTAGAAAGTATATGGCAAAAAAGTCCACAGTTGCCATTGCCCATTATTCTTCTCCTATTAGCACATAGCTCTTACTTGAAAGAAATGACCTTGAGGTTGTCATCCAGCTTAGCTTTCTCCAGAGATGAGATCATCAGGTTAGCTATTGTCACCTTAGATAAAAGTCTGAAACCCTGATGGAATTAGATTCACTGCAATTTTCATTAAGATTAGTCTTTGGTAAATCTCTCTTCATCCTAGTGCATATTTATTTTAAAAGGTGAAATGTACAATGTGTTGCCCTTTGTTCTTCCAGTTCAATAGTACACAGGAGAATGTAAACCGAGTTGATCTAAAAATGAATGCATTGATTACTGATATTATCTCTTTCAACACAAAACACTCCAATTACATCTTAGCCTTGGAATGTGAAATCTGCTAAAAATAGCCGACTTGAGCTGGAAAACAAAGCAAAACAACATAAACATTAGAGACCAACTCCTCCTTCCCTCTGTAACATTTGATGAAAAAAAATTTCAGGAAAAGCAAATCAGACCCTAATCTACCTATGCCATGCAGAGATTTAGAGGCAGAATGAGAAATAGAGGTTTGCTCTTTTCTTAATTCAGTGTTTCTTTTGCCATTTGTGTTCATCTGTGTGTGCACATACATACATGTGCATGTGTTTTTTGGTTATTTTTAAACAAAATAATTTAATATGACTGCATTACATGTATTTCCTATGGGATACGATAGATGCTAACATTTCAAATTTGCCAATGATAGTTATAAATTACAATTACCCCAGCATAGCCACAGAGGATTGAGTCCAGGACCCTTGAAGATACCAAAATTGACAATGTTCAAGCCCCTAATATAAAATAGCATGGAATTTGCATGTAATTATGCACATCCTTTCATCTACTTTAAATCATCTCTAAATCACTTACAGTACCTAACACAATGTAAAAGCTATGTAAATAATTTTTATACTGTATTGTTGAGGAAATAATGACAAGGAAAAAAAAGTCTGCATATGTTCAGTACAGACATAAATATCACCAGCTTAGCAACACGTAATATTTTTCCCAAATATTTTCAGTTACAGTTGGTTGAATCCACAGATGAAGAACCCATGGATTGGAGGGCCAATCTTTTTATATGATTAGAAAGACTCCTGTAGATCTAGAAACATAGATTAAATTATAAGTCCATATGTAAAGCTTGAAAACATAGAATGTAACCTGAAGAATTTATCTTTTGAGCAATGGTGTATTATGGATAAATAAAATAAAAAAAGAGGGATTGAACAAATGAGGGTGTTAATTGGGAAAGGCAGACAGCAAAGATCTGTACAAAGGTTTTACCTGTATTAAATATTCTCTTGGTATATAATTGGTTTAATACAAAAATAAAAAAATGCATTGTTAATATTGTATGCTTTTTGCTATTTTAAAAGTTAGTATTTCAAATGTAATACAAAAAATGAATTGTGTAGAAAGTATGAAAAGGCCAGTTGAAAATCTCTTTTAAAAGCAATAGGCTGTCTCTGCTTTAAGAGTTAGTTCCATTATTTTTTTATATTACATGGTCTTTCTGAACTTCATAAAGTTATTATTAACTTCATAACATTTTTAAAAATTATGTAGTCTTTTTATATATTTATGCTGCTAAGAATCGGCAAAATATCTTCAATTATGTGGGTCACTATTTGTCATCAGTTTTGAAAATGTTTCAGCAATTGTCTTTCCAAATATTTTTTTTTTGCCGCGTTAACTTTTTCCCCTCTCTCTTATTCTATAACTACATTATCCAGAATTACATACATTAGATCTTTTCATTGTTTCTCCTAACTCTCTAATGTTCTTGCTTAGTTTCTTTTCTTTTTTGGTGTATGATTATATTTTGGTATTTCCTGTAAGTCTGTTTTTCAAAGTGACTAACCATGTCTTTGCTTTTCTGAATTTTTTAAACAATGAATGAGTTATTAATTTTTCATGTTGAGTTTTAAAAGTCTGGCATTTCCATTTGCTTATTTTATAGAATCAGTGCTTTCATCAAACTTTCCATATTGTCATCTATTTTCACACCATTTAATGTTGTCCTAATACAAATTTATTCTAAGTATTTATTAATCTCTTTCATGTAACTCGAATAACTGGATCATGTAATTTTGTTTCCTTTTGTTTTTCTTTTCTTTCTCTTGCTCTCAGATTTTGGCCTTGTCATTCATCTCGTTTGGCATGCCTAATATATTTATTTATTTTTCAATTAGGTTTATTTTTCCTGACTACTTTGAGGTTTTCTCATTATCTCTGATTTTAAGGTGAAGAATAGTAACCTCCATCTACACTAATAAAAGAGAAACATGCAAATTAACCATCACTCTGTCACTCCGCCACTCCACTACACCCACCAGCCAACCAGAGCAACTATGCAAATTAACCCAACAAAGATGGTGGTTAATTTGCATACGCAGGCACAGTGCGAAGACTGAAGATGACTGAAGATGGCGGCAGGCATGGAGCTGGAGCAAGCAGGAGACTTGGGTTGCTCCCGGCAATGGAGGAAGCCAAGCTTCCTGCTGGTCCTGGGCTCTGCTCAAGGAGGGGCTGGGGGCCTGGGCTCTGCTCAAGGAGCTGGAAAAAAAAAAAAAGAGGGGCTGAGAGCAGCCAGGTCAGACAAGCCAAGCCTCACTGCTGTGGCCGGACCAAAGGCCTGGATCCCGGGTTCCGGAGGAAAACCAGTGCTGACAGCCAGGGGAAGGAAGGCCTATTGGGCAAATCTTCGTGCAACAGGCCACGAGTCTTTTATAAAACTGCTGTTTGAATTCTCTGTTATTGTTAGATAGTCCCTTGTTCTGCAAACTGTCATTTTTAGACAGTCTCTTATTCTATGAAATAACTGTTTTAGTTTGCATAATAGAAAAGATAAACTTAACTGTCTGACCTTGCAAGCCAGCCATCTAACTTAATGGACTAATACTGATAATAATTCCCATATTTTTTTTTTTTTTTAAATATGTTTTATTGATTTTGTAAAGAGAGGAAGGGAGAGAAATAGTTAGAAACATCGATGAGAGAGAAACATCGATCGGCTGCCTCCTGCACACCCCATACTGGGGATGTGCCCGCAACCAAGGTACATGCCCTTGACCGGAATCGAACCTGGGACCCTTCAGTCCGCAGGCCGACGCTCTATCCACTGAGCCACACCGGTTAGGGCAATTCCCATATTCTTATTTCAAATGTTTGTTCTTTATGAATCCAAGATTACAAACTGTCTATAACAATAACTCACACAGAGCCCTTTGTAAAATCTGCAAAGAAGCTCAAAAGGTATAAATATGAAAAACTTCCCATATGTGTTGCTTAGAGATTTGGAAGAGACACCTCCCTCTGGGTCGTGCACAATAAATGATTCCTAATTAATTGGCTCATTAAGGCATCTTGTATCTCATTTCCTGATTTTTGACACAACTAAGTGTCTCTGATGCTATTTTCTTTCTTCAGTGAGGATCTAACTATCCCCTTGCTAGTCAGAGAATGTTGTGGCTGCACACCTAAAGAAAACAGGAACCAAGGGGAGGATGCAGCCCTGGTAAGATTAAGTCTTTCTATTATAGTCACATGACTCTCCATGGCTTTCAAATGAGAATTATGTTTTAGTGGTTGTACAAGTATTGGATTGGTTTTGTTTATAAAAAATGTGTTTTGCAAAGAGAAAAGAGGGCTAGAATGCAAAAGTAAAAAAAAAGTGAAAGTATAGTGACTAAATATAAGAAAATTATATTTAAAAATTTTAGTTCCTTTTACATAGAGGTAGATGACTTCCTCCCTTCAGTCTTGCTTAACAGGATGCTTCTTAGATTTATTATAGGCCCAGTAAGCATACAATGGAATTTTAATTATTGTGGATAACATTTGAATGGTAAGTATAATTTTTTTCAAAGTATGAGAAATAATTTTATTGATAATTTAATAAGAATAATTGGTAGTCTTTCTCAAAGATATAAGGACATGTTGATAATTTTCTTTTTAAGAATTTTAAAACATTTATATTTTCAGAATTATAGTTTATATCAAAGATTATTTAAGTAGATTATCTTGGAATATAAGTGTTCTGAGATCTCAATAAAAGCTCCCTGCAATTAATAATAGGTAGTAATAAACTTTTTAAGTTAGCAAAAATATAATTTCTGAATGTAAATTTTTCTAAAATAGATTTTTCTTAAACTTTTATTGCTTCATACATGCTATAATCTTGTAAGCTTTATATATAACATACCATTGATTTATATATTTAGTTATTTTAACTTTTCTCTAACAGTATTTCATGGTGTTAAGATAAGATGACATCCAACTACTTTTTAAAAAGATATATACTTTATTGATTTTTTACGGAGAGAAAGGGAGAGAGTTAGAAACATCGATCAGCTGCCTCCTGCACACCCCCTACTGGGGATATGCCCTCAACCAAGGTATATGCTCTTAACTGGAACCAAACCTGAGACCCTTCAGTCCACAGGCTGACGCTCTATCCACTGAGCCAAACTGATTAGGGCCAACTACTTTTTTAAGTAGTTGACCAATTTATAACATTGATAATTTTTCTTAAATTGTTCCATTCTCTTTTGTTAAATATTTTTGAATAGGCTCAACTTAGTATTCTTTTTCTATATCTATCTATCCTCTATCTATATCTATATCTATATAGCTACATATATCTATATATATCTACACCTATATATATATATATAAATATATATATATATATAATTCATTTATCTTCAGAAATTTCATTCTTTCAAGATTTTGCGTTAATCTTAAACTTTTTTTTCTTCTGTTTGTTTTTGTTCTCTTTTTATTTCTTTTTCTTTTTCTCATTTCTATAGTTTCCTAGGCCTTTTCAGAATGCCAGTCTGTTCTATATAGCTTGAATTCTTTTTAAACTCAGAAGGTTTCATGAAATTTCTATGTTAAAGAAATAAGAAGAAATTCTTTGGAGATATTTTAATATTTAATTGCTTTATATCAATATTTTGGAGGACAACACCAGTTTTACAATTTACATACTATTCTAGTCATCTCAATAAAATCTATTAATGTTACTTTTTATTTTTTAACCTGTATTTTTATTTAATCACCAATGAATGCTAATTTTTGAAGTCAGTGGTAAATATCTATAAAATATTTATGATACTGCTAAAAAAAGTCAGTTTTTATTTATGCTTCTTGGGACTGTGATTCAATTTATGGCTCCATCATATAATTTATCGTCAACCTGGAGAATCCATTTGCCAAAATTATAATAGCCTAATAAGAATACATATTAGCAAGAAAGTGCATTGATCGAACAAAATATTTTCTTGATTTTTAAGCTTTTCTTTTTGGAAATAATTTTTCTTGTTATTTCACTAGAGGCTTGATGGACAAAATTCATGCAAGAGTAGGCCTTCCTTCCCCCGGTTGCTGGCACCAGCTTCCCTCTGGCACCCGGGACCCGGGCTTCCCTCTGGCACCCAGGACCTGAGCTTCCCTGCTGCCGCTGGAAGACACCCGGACCCGGGCTTCTTTCCCAGTCCTGGCTTCTTCCAGAAGGAGAGAAGGACATCCAGTCTAATTAGCATGTTACACTTTTATTATTATAGATAGATTTCGAGATGCCAAGCTTCATCTGTTTCAAATTTTGTATCATCCAGGGGTGGGGGAACTTTTTTTTTCCAAGGGCCCTTTGGATATTTATAACATCATTTGTGGGCCATACAAAATTGTCAACCTAAAAATTACCCTGCTAGCCTGGCCGATGTGATTTAGTGGTCGAGCACTGACCCATGAACCAGGAGGTTGCAGTTTGATTCCTAGTCAGGGCACATGCCTGGGTTATGGGTTCAGTCTCCAGTGGGGCTTGTGTAAGAGGCAGCTGATTCTCTCTCATCATTGGTGTTTCTGTCTCTTTCTTTCTCCCTTCCTCTCTTAAATCAATAAAAATACTTTAAAAAAATTAACTGCTATATTTGGCCACATATTTCATTAACTCACCCCTAATGCCTTGGCAGGGTAAGACCAAATGATTTCATGGGCCTTATATGGACATTCCCCACCCCTGGAGCACTTCAGCTTATAAGTTACAAACTTTTTAAAATCACTTGTATCATTTCTTCATGTAATATTTTTAATGCCGGCCATGTCCCCAGCATTGTTAGGTTGCAGCGTTAGCTATAAATTATTATAAAATATATTCAACATTGGTTTCAAAAACTTAAATAACTAAAAATTTTATTTGTAACTATAATAAAATAGAATTTTTCAACGAGATATTGGTCAAATATGTAACATTGTAACCAAACCCAATTTCAGCTACCTGAGCAATGAAAGTTAAACTCTTGAGATAGGTGCTTGTGGAAAAGGAAAGAAGTTTATTCACGTGCCAGTCACCCAAGAAGATGGGGGCTTTTGTCCCAAAACCCATCTTAACATCTCAGTGCAGGCAGAGGTTTTTATAAGGAGGGAGAGGGAAAGCAGAACAGAGGTCAGTGGGAATGGCTATTGCAGGCAGTGTTCTTGCAGGTCCCAATTTGGATTTTCATGGTTAGTGTCCATGAGTTGGCCATCTTTTTGTTGTTGATTTTTGTTTGTTTGTTCTTAATCAGTGAATTCCTGTGTCTGGGAAGTTGCATGAGCTAAGGCCTTGAGGTCAGGCTGTTCTGTAGGTTCACACAGGAACTGAAACTGTTGAACTGTGAAATATACTAACAAACTTTTAATATGCCAGCTTTAATTTAAAGAGAAAATCAGATTAGAGTAACAAGCAGCATTTAACATTTACTAAGATTAATATGGATAGCTTTATAGAAGTGTAGAGTATCCATTCCCCATTACAGAATGAGTTGTTAATACTAGAATAATCCTGTTTATTTAAGTAAACATTTGAAAGTTACCTACATTTATAAAGAGCTGAAAGTAGACACCTAAATTTGAAGAAGGTTAGAGTTAATGCTCCCATTTTTAGCACAATTTTCTATACACAGTCACTTACCTACTTTTTTATTACAGGTTGGATTCTCTAGATACCTTTTCAAAAGTTAATATTACATTCTATTAAAACTCAGACAAAGTAATATAATTTTGAAGCCCAAATGATTTGCTAAATAATTTGTAAATTATTAAGTTTTATTCAGGAGTATATCACATTGCATAAAATAAACATAATAGAAATAATACAGAATAAAATTTTTTCAATAGTTTTTATGACCACATGAAACAAAAGTTTTATATTAATTTAACAGGAAAAAAATTAACAAAGTCATAAAAAAACTAATTAGTGCATAGAATAAAAGGAGGTGACGCCAATATTTGTGAGAGTTTTGTATTAAGTATTCACTGTCAACAACTTTATTCCTTTTATTCCTCCTTTATTACAACAGGGACTTCTCTAGGATTTTCCTTTTTCATGTACAATATGCTGAGCATGATATGAAAAAGAAGTACTAGTTTTTTTAAAATTTTTGACTCTCTTAAAAATATCTTCATTTATGAGAATTTGCCAACACTTATTGATAACAGTTAAATCTGTTTATTATCATGTGAACCACATATCTGTTATGTTTTAATTTCATGAGAATAATTATGTATGTATGGGAATTCTTACTACATTTGTTTACACCTTTTTAATATATATATATATATATATATATATATATATATATAGCCATAGGTGAGAGGCAGACTAAGATCTATTTACTTTAGGCTGCTAAAATTGCACTGCATTAACTCATAGTTTTATGATTTTTTTTAAATCAAAATTTTATAAAATTAAATTTCACATTTGAAAGATAATTTGCAAGTTTAAAATATTTATTGATGATTCATAGCTTAGTTAGCTATCATTTATTGAATCCTTAACAGAGGTCAGACACTGTACTCTGTATTTGGCTATATGTGATATACAGTGCCTTCTATAAGGCAGTACTATTATGCTGATTTTACCTATAGTATATCAGGCTTGAAAATGTTATCAATATAATGGGTGACACAGGCAGAATTTGAGCTAATGGGCTTCAAACATTATACTGTATTGAGACCTGTGCTTATGTAGATTTCAGTTAAGCTGAATTTTCTCAACCATGTTATAAATATGCAGTACTTAAACTTGACTATGTTGCTGAATCCCTTTCTTTAATCAAATTCCAATTCTGACTCTTTACATGTATGTTTGGATCCTGATAACTTAATTCTTACTCAGACTAAACGGTGGAGTTATTTTTGCCATTTTGTTATATTCTGTATAGTTATTTAGAGAACAATTCTGTTTCTGTATGTGTGTTTTAACAAACAGAAATACACACATACACAAACTTGAAATTGCATGAGGGATTTACAGGATAAAACATAAATGGTCATAAAGCATAGAAAATATTCTCAAGCTCATTAGTAATCAGAAAAATTCAAATTTAAGTTGATACACAATAACATTTTACCTATATCAGACTTGTAAAAATTAGTCTGGAAACAAGGATTGCTGGCAGTGAGATGGAAGAGTAGGCATTCTCACACATTGTTGGTCAGAATATAATTTGGTGTAACTATTTTGTAGTGCAGTTTGGCTGGAAATATCTAGTAATGTTGATAATATGCATATTCTGTAATCTAGCAATTGCTCTTTTAGGTATAAGCACATGCAGAAATTCTCATTTATAAAATATTCATTAAAGATATATGTGTATTAGCATAACATTGGAGGTGGTCTAAATTTATAAGTTATTCTGGCGATGATCAAAAGAAAGGTTGAAATTACTGAAAGAATATTAATTAATGTATATAAATATCAACTTCAAAAAATAAATTGACAATGATATGCACAGTGTGCTAATATACACATTCACAAATGCAAATACACAAATACTTCTATGATGATAAACAGACCAAAAAAGACTATATCCTGTTTAAAAATCAGTAGTTATTTAATAAAAGTATGCCACAATATATGCAAGTGATAAACATCAAATTCATAAGTATTTGTACCTGTGTTTTAGGACAAAAGATGCAGCTAAGGCTGGAGAGAAGTATACATAGTAGATTAATTGCATGTAATATGTTTATTTTAAAAAAGAAAAATAAAGATCTGAAATAAGTGTGAGAAATATTTTAAAATATGATGTTGGTCATTATATTAGACTTTATAAATTTTAATATACTTCAACATTTTTAAAAGTAAATGAAAATACCACAATAGCATCCTAGAGCCAGAAAGTTAAAGAAGAATAATTACAGCAGGTCTTAGAAAACAGAGTACTAGCACCTTTCCCAAGGTATAACTTGAATTTGAACAACATAATATTTAAATCCAGGACAATAAAAAGTTCCTCTGTAGCCCTGGCCTTTATTGCTCAATTGGTTGAACATCATCCTATGCATCAAATAGTCTCAAGTTCAATTCCCAGTCAAGGTACATACCCAGGTTGTAGGTTCAACCCCCAATTGGAGTGCAACTGATCAATGTTTCTCTCACAACATTTTTTCTCTTTTTCCCTTCCTTTATCTCTAAATATTCAATAAAATCATATTTAACAACAAAAACAAGGTTAATTTTTAAAAAGTTCTGTTTACATTTTGCAAGGAAGATAGTAACTAGCAAGATAAATTAGTAGGCTGGAGGAACAAGTGTAAAAATATTCAGTCATAGAAAATTTATAAAAATTATGAGGCTTAAAAAAGTAATAAACTCAAAAGCTTCATATATATATCCTATCTAATAATAGACAAACATGGTAATTAACTGTACCTCCGACACGCTTCCCACTGGCTAATCAGGGCGATATGCAAATTAACTGCCAACCAAGATAGCGGCCGGCAGCCAGGCAGCTGAAGTGAACAGGAGGCTTGCTTGCTCCAGTGAAGCAGGAAGCCAAGGTTCCCCGCCTGCCACTGCTGGGCTTTCAGCTTGCACTCTAAGAAACAATGTTGCAATTATAGAAGTTAAACAATCCCCAGAAACCTGCTTTCAGCCAGCCAGGCTTCAGCCAGCAGGACCGCAACAGTGTTACAATTATAGAATCCAAATAAACCTAGATCCCTGCTTTCAGCAGCCGAGCTCTCAGAGCTGCAGCCGGGCCTCAGAGCTAAAGCCAGCTCTCAGCTCCAGTGACAGCCATAGAAGGTAAATAAATCCCAGAATAAAAAAAGAAAAAAGAAAAAAAGGAGAGGTTGGGAGCTTCAGTCGCCCACCAGCCTGAAAACGGCCCTCAGCCCCTCACCCAGACTGGCCAGGCACCCCAGTGGGGACCCCCATCCTGAAGGGTGTGTGACCAGTTGCAAACAGCCATCATCCCCTCATCCAGGCTGGCTAGGCACCCCAGTGGGAACCCTTACCCTGAAGCAACAAGATGGCAGCTAATTTGCATACTGAAGGTGGGCAGCAGTGGGCAAGGCTGTCCACGGTCTGGGACCCGGATCTGTGACCCTGCTGGGTGGGGGACAGTGCTTGAGGCTGTTCGTGGTCCCGGGACCCGGATCCGTGACCTTTCCCGGCGGGGCAGCAGCTCACACAGGGGCGGATCAGCTGGGCATGGGCAGGGCAGAACGCCTGGCTTCCTCCCAGCCCCAGTCACTCTGGGCAGCTGAGCAGCGCAGAGAGCCTCTGGACAAGGGAGGCAGGTCGGCGGAGGGTGGCCTGTACTCCCCACATGGCGGTGGTGACAGCTGTGAGCGCTCCAAGCGAAGCCTGCAGGCTGAGCTGAAGCAGCGCCTGCAGGCCATCAGCGCCCAGGAGTGGCTGCGCAAGATCCGCCTCCTGGCCCAGAAGGTGCAGGATCGCAGGGACAGCCACTGTGGTGGGCCAGACTGACGTCCTCCTGGCTGCACCACGGGGGTTTGCGGATCTGCAAAGCCAGAGGCCTCCAGTGTGCACATCCCCCCTGGCGTGCGAACATCCCCCAGAACACTGTCACCCTCCCATGCCTGCAACAGTTGCAAAACAAGTTCCCCGCCTCTCCACCACACTTTCATCAACCCAGCATGCCTAACACCCCCACAGGATGTGCACACATCCCCTCTGATGCACTCATGTCTTTTGGAGAGTTTCTGGGTGTTCTGGGTACTGAGGGTAGGTGCTTGTGAGATGACAGTGAGAGGGCGGAGTGGTGATGCCCTATTCCCACAGAGGCCAGTGCAGCTACAAGATCACCTTTAGGGGGTTAATGCAGGTGCTGAGGTGGGAGCAGATGCAGATAGACACACCTGGTGGGCGCGGGCGGCCCTCACTGAGGTGCCTTCAGTCAGCATTCAAGATCAAGAACCCAGAGGCAGAGAGGAATTCCGTCCTCTCAGTAAAACAGTGGGATAGCCGGGGCGACTGTAGAGGAGGAATGTGCACTTTGGGTGCCAGCACCCATGAGCAAAGGCTGCCCTGACTGAGCCTCGCTTGCTTGGGGCCTAGCGCACTCCTGCCAGGCAGTGGGTGACAGGATGTGCTTTTCTGCATTAATGAGAGAAAACGTTGATTCTCCTACTGCCCACGAAGGTGGAAAGTGAAGTGGGGAGACATGTGGGGAGTGAGTGAGGTTCCCTGTCTGGGGGTTCCAAATCTGCTGTTGGTTTCCTTCACCGCTGAATAGAGATATACAGGGTGTCCCCCGAAAATGTATACACACTTTGAATACCTACTAATTCCAACGGTTTTAAGCATAAGAAAGAAACAACAATGGAGCTGTTATCTGTTAAAAGTGTGGGCATAAATAGGTAGTTGGACATTCCCTGAGGGGTCTCAGATTGGAGAGGCTGAAGGCCAGACTGAGGGGCCCCTTCCCCTCTTCTTCCCCTCCCCCAGTGCACAAATTTCGTGCACTGGGCTACTAATATATATATATATATATATATATATATATATATATATATATATATATATACACACTAGAGGCCCAGTACATGAAAATCCATGCATCGGGCAGTCCCTCAGCCAAGCCTCCCCCCTCTTGTAGTCCGGGACCCCTCAGTGGATGTCCACCTGCCAGCTTAGGCCCATTCCCTGAGTTATTGGGCCTAACCTGGCAGTCAGACATCCCTCTGGCAGCCTAGGAGCCCTTGGACATCCTTAGTGCTGCCACGGAGGTAGGAGAGGCTCCCACCACCACTGTGCTGGCCAGCCATGAGCTGGCTTCTGGCTGAGCAGTGCTCCCCCTGTGGAAGCCCACTGACCACCAGGGAGCAGCTCCTGTGTTGAACATCAGCCCCCTGGTGGTCAGTGTGCTTCATAACAACTGGTTGTTCCCTGGTTGTTCCGCCATTAGGGTCAATTTGCATACTACCTTTTTATTAGGTAGGATATTAACAATCCTTTCAGGAGACATGCAAATAGATGGAAAGACAAGTAGCAAATAATTGGAGAAAAAGGCCTGAGTCTGCAGGCTGAAAGGTACTCATCCAATTCCTAAAGATAATGACAAGAAAAAGACACAAATCTGGCAGATCTTAGAGAAAATCCTGACCTGACAAAAATTTAAAGAGCAAAAAATTATATTGCTGTTGGAGAGTCAAAGTAAAATGAACTTTCACATATTGTTGATAGGTAGGTAAATTGTACATTTCTGGAAAGCAATCTGCAAACATCATTTAAAAATAAGAGACACATACCTCTCCTCCTTTCAGCAGTCTTACACCTGGGAATCTATCACAAAGAATTTTTAAAATACAACCAACTAGACTGCTGTGTTCCCATAAACAAAAATTAACTCAGAAGGATCAAAGACCAGAAACAATCTTATATAATAAAAGCCTAATATGCTAAGTGTCCCATTGTCTGGTTGGCCATTCAACCAATCAAAGTGTAATATGCTGATGATATGCTAAGGACACTCTACTGCTCACTATGATGTGAACTGACCACCAGGGGGTAGACAGTCAACCAGTCGACCAGTCGACCAGTCACTATCATGTGCACTGACCACCAAGGGGCAGATGCTCTGACCAGTAGGTTTGCTTGCTGCTGGGGTCTAGCTGATTGGGACTGAGCAAGATGGGTCAGACATGCCCTGGAGCCCTCCCATGGTCCCTCCCAGGCTGGCCAACTTCCTGTATCCCTTCCCAGCCCCGATCATGCAGTGGTGGGGTCTGGGTTGAGAAACAGCCCCCCCCCACCCACCCCCCACACCCCGAGTGCATGAATTTTGTGCACCAGTCCTCTAGTAAATTACATAGAATAAAATATAGGTATTAAACTTATAGACATTAGTCTTTGAGAAGATTTTATGAATTTGACCACAAAGGCAAGAAAAGTAAAGGCAAAAATAAATGAATGGGACTATATCAAACTAAAAAGCTCCTGCACAGCAAAAAAAACAAAAAAACAAACAAACAAAAAAGCAAAAACACTAACAAAACAAACAAAAAAAGGCAACCAACTGAATGGGGGAAGATATTTGCAAACAGCAGCTCTGACATATAACAAAATGTTACTCAACCAGAAAAAAGAATAAAATCTTGCTATTGCAACAATGTGGATGGACCCAGAGTGCATTATGATAAATTAAATAAGTCAGACAGAGAAAGGCAAATACTATATCATTTCAATTATATGTGGAGATAACAAACTGATGGTTGTCAGAGGGGAAAGAGACAGGGAGATGTATAAAAAGGATGAAGGAGATTAAGAACTACAAACTTCCAGTTATAAAGTAAATAATGAGGATGTAATGAACAGCACAGGGAATATGGTCAATAATATAATAACTTTGTATATTGATAGATGGTTACTAGACTTACCAATTTGTAAACTATATAAAGGTGAAATTACTATGTTGTACAACTTTAACTAATATAATATTGCTTGTCAAATATACTTTAGTTTGAAAATATAAGTCAGTGAGAAAAAGATATGTATCACATGATCTCACTCATATGTTTAATCTAATGAACAAAATAAACTGATGAACAAAATAGATATAGAGACATAGAAGCATGTAATGGACTGAGGAATTTCAGAGGGAAGGTAGAGATAGAGGGTGGAGATTGATTAATGGGAGAATTTATACACATATATGCATAGCCCATGAACACAGACAATAGAGTGTTGAAGGCCTGAGAGGAGTAGGTGTGGGTGGAGGAGGATCAATGGGAAAAATAGCAACAACAAAGGGGACATCTATAATACTTTCAGCAATAAAGATAAATTAAAAAAATAAAATAAAAATAACTAAATAATAGAAATAGCTAAGGATATGAGTAAAATATGTATATTGCAACATATTCTCTGAGATCCCAGTAATTCTACTGATAGAGGAGTGTTTGAAAATATATGGCACATCTACTCAATGAAATATTATGCAGCCATTAAAAAAAATTAGTACAAAATATATCAGTTGAGTTCAAAGGATTTCCATGATGTATCATATTTTGAAAAATAAGAAAATAATTTAGTACCATATATAACATGCCATTTCTAGAGGGCAATAAATAATCAATAACCTTCTATATTAGTATGTATGCATATGCATGTGTTTATGTCTGTATATCATTAGAGTTACATATCTACAAAATACCCATATAAGAGCATGATTAAAAAGTAGAAGAAAGGTATACTTAATGCTAATGTTGGTCACAATGCAATTTAAAAACAGGAAATATCAGATGAATGGTAGTGACAGAAGAAGAAAAGAGACTCTGGAAAGAAAATATGCATGATATGACAATTTCAATGTATAATTGTATATGCATGTATAAGTCAAGAAATATTAAAATATTTTGATATATCTATGTGTATATGAAGGAATCTAAGGAAAAGAAACTCAAGTCTAAATCGATTGTCTCCCTATGATACCCATAGTAGGTAAACAAAACAGAATGTATATATTGTGGTTCTATTTCAATAAAATAAGAAACAAACAACATCAAATACCCAATCTATGAGTATTAGGGTTGAGTATATTTCCATTAGCAAGAATATACACAGGCTATAAATATGTTACCTCAAGAATAAGATAACTTGAGGCAAAGATGATGAGTAAGCTCTGTCATTATTCATCTTATTAGATGGTCAAGTATTGAAAGAACAGTTTATCCCTTTTTGAATTTGAAAAAAAAGACTTCATAAAAGATAATTTAAATTACTCAACCAATATTTTGAAGAGCTTTAACCTAAATATTATCAAATTTCATTTCAAAAAATGAGTTTATATTTAATTCAATAAAAATTAGATATTACAGGTGCAAAATCCTGGGAGGCACTATGGCATACTAACTTGTTCAAGTCTTAGAGCCAGAGGCTAGGATCAAATTCTGCCTCTGGCACATAATATCTGTGTAATTTTAGAAAATCACCTACTGGTATTGTGTAGTGCAGTTCCCTTGTATGTCAAATACAAATAATAGTAGGAAAAATAACGATAATATTAGATGACTAATAGTATTTATGAAAATAACACACATGACACTCTCAAATAGCCTGACACACATTAAATGCCGAATATAGGTTACTTGTTATAATTAAGAAGAAAATCTGCAGGGAGAATAAGAAAGAGGGATAACTAATAATAGCTCAGTGAATATTACATTTGGGTTACAAAGTTTAGGAGGTTTACAGATGTCTTCTCTAGGACTTTCACAGCAGCACAGAAAGTTTGTCACCTCAAATGTATGTGTCATTAATATCTTCCTTAAGAAAAAAAATTCAGAAAGCCGAGGAGATTTAGCCATTGTCACTCAGATTGTCCACCATAAAACACAGATTTCCCAATTCTTGTTCTAGTGATAACACCTTGGACATTTTTAAAACCTTAAGTTACCTTATGGATATATTTCTGAATATACATTATGAAGTGTTTTCTGAGAATTTGAATAAGGAAATTTGAATATGTTTGATATTTAATTTCAAAAATTCATAGTATGAATAGTTATATAGTAATCACATGTTTACAGTTAAATTTTTTGCTCACGATGGATAAATATCAACTTTATGCTTTTCATTTTTTGTTTCATGTTTTTATTGATTTTTATATTTACAATCTTCACGAATGTGCCTTATCTTCAAATATCGGTTGTTATGTTCACTCACCAATGTAGTCCAGTAAGGATTGGGAAAACTAAATGTATATTTGGCTTTGCTTATGGTTTAATCTTATCTAGAGAGGGACAAACACAAAATGTTTGATCTTGTCTAAATCTCTCTGGTTGTACAGAGTCCTGGGTCTTGTCCCACAGCCCCAGCTAACATTTCTGTGACTGCTCTGGTTAGCTCTTATCCTAATCCTCATAGCACGTGAAGGTCCGATAGAGCATGTTAGAATTCTACAAAGCATTTTATATTCCCAATTGCATAGTGAAGTCATTAAAATTAGGAAGCATTCCTTTTATTCCTTTATATCTTCCTAGTTTGGTACGTTTTTATTTTATGGTTTAGAAGAAAAATGATCTTGTAGAATTACATAATCTAATTAAATAAAAACATGCTGATATTATGACAAATGCTCTGCCTTTTTTTCAGGTAGACAGGAAATAACTAAATATTCAGGAAATATTTTTAGAATTTCAATAAAGTGTGGTTAATATAAAGATATTGGAAAAAACTTGAAGTTCACAGCATGCCCCAATTTTAGAATATTAGTCACAAAATATCAGACTTATTCTTAGACACAATTAAATTCTTATGGACTTTGGGGATATTCTATAATTTTATAGTTGGTTCACAGTCACTAGAAATAAGGATTTTTAGTCTTTTATTTTTTTTTAATCCTCACCCAAGGATATGCCTTTTCGTGTGTGTGATTTTTAGAGATAGAGGAAGGCAGGGTGAGTGTGAGAGAAACATCAATGTGAGAGAAACATCAGTCAGTTGCCTCCGTACACACTCTGATGAAGGATTTAACCAGCAACCAATGTAGGTGCCCTGACCAGGAATCGAACCCACAACCTTTTTTGGTGTATGGGAGGATGCTCCAACCAACTGAGACACCGGACCAAGGCTGTGCTCTATTCTTGCACAGTAAGTCTGGCATATGCAAAGAGGCAAGTTTACAGCTAACAATTTGAAACTATTTTTTATCATAAGTGTGTTTGGTGTCATTATGATAGTTCGTAGACCCTTTGTGCATTACAGCTTTTATATTACTTATAGCTATTTTTAGAATATTCTTGTCATATGTACCTCTGGACATATAAGGGGATAAGGAGATTATACTATAGAGTGCTACTGATATTGGAAAGTGCTTTATGGTCTATTCTCTCTCTCTCTCTCCCTCTCTCTCTCTTTCCTTTTCTTTATGTCTCTCTCTCAAAATGGGGATCTTTGCCCCATTTGATCTTAGTCTTGAAAGTAAATAAACATAATATAGGAATAATAGCTGATTTTCTTAGGAATTGCCACTTAAAATACTTTATATGTATTAAATGAACTGTCCATGTTCTTATTCCTCTACTTGTATACTAGATATCACCATTCACATAATTTAGAATATTTCTCAAGCACTATGCCATTCTTTCTCTAGGTCATCAGTCTTTCCCTTTCTGGTGCATCATCACATGAAAATACAAACACATTACTTCTCTCTCCCAAAATATTGTTTTCTAGAACCTATTATCCCCTGTATCTATTTCTCTGCTTCCCTTGACACCTCTATCCTCATATATAAAGAGCCAGGGTCTGTCACAACTGAAACGACCAGATAGACAACCAAACACCAGGCTAGGGTCCTGGCTGGCATGGCGGGAGTCAGTCCTGGGTCCCAGCCACCCGTGGCACAGCAGTGGGAAGGAACTGTGGGCCCTGGCTGCCCGTGACATGGCGGCAGAAGGGAGCTGTGGGAATGGAGCCATGCTGCCATTGGACTGGTCTCTGGGTCCCTTCCCCCACCCGCAGGCTCCAAATAACCAGAGCCTTGTTGCAATCAGACTGGCCTCTTGGTCCCTCCCCCTGCCCACAGGCCCTGGGGAACCAGAGCCATGCTGCAATCTGGGAATCTTGGCCCCTACCCCCACCTGCAGTCTCCGGGGAACTGGAGCCATGCTATGATTGGACTGGCCTCTTGGTCCCTTCCCCCCAGCCTGCAGGCCTGGGGAACCAGAGCCATGCTGCGATGGGACTGGACCCTACCCGAGGGGTCCCAGATTGTGAGAGCGTGCAGGCTGGGCTGTGAGACCACCCTGAGTGCACAAATTTTTGTGCACTGGGCCTCTAGTAAAATATAATGTTAGAGAATCCCAAGGTTCTTCACTTTCTATACTCAGTCTTTATTATGTGACTCTTTTATCCTTGTGACTTTAAATAGCACATAAAGTAGTGCACATTATTCATGGGAGATACATTCTAAGACCCCCCAAGTGATGCTGAAAACCTCAGGTAGTATTGAACCTGACCAGGTGGCTGAGTTGGTTGGAGCCCCCTCTGGTACATCAGAAGGTAGGGGTTTAATTCCCCATCAAGGCACATACCTAGCTTTTGGGTTCAACCCCAGGTAGGCAACCAAACAATGTTTCTCTCTCATCTCTCTCTCTCTCACTCTCTCTCCCCCCCTCCCCCTCCTTCCTCTCTCAAATCATTTTTTTTTAAAAAAAGAGAAAAGAAACGTTTAAAAAAGGTGGAACTTTCCAGGACACTCGGTGAGAGGTGGAGAAGCAGCAGCTTTCCAAGCTGTGCATAGCAACAAGCTCTTTCCTGCTCCCTAATAACTGTCTCAGGCAGCTCACTGGCTGTTAAAAATGGTGAAAGAAATCGCTTATGATATTTTGGGAATGAAACCCAATGCCACCCAAGAGGAATTGAAAAAGGCTTCCAGGAAGCTGCTTGGCCTTGAAGTACCCCCTGAAAAGAATCCAAATGAAGGAGAGAAGTATGAACATTTCCCAAGCTTACAAAACGCTCTCTGATGCAAAGAAAAGGAATCATATGACAAAGGAGGAGAACAGGCAATTGAAGTGGAGCAGGTGGTGGTTTTCATTCTCCCATGAACATCTCTGATACGTTTTATTGGAGAAGGAGGAAGGATTCAGAGAGAAAGGAGAGGTACAAGTGTTACGCATTAGTTCTCAGTAAACTTAGACGATTTGCTTAATGGTACAACAAGAAAACTAGCTCTGCAACAATTATGATTTGTGACAAGAAAGGAGCAGTATACAGTGGGGCCTTGACTTAAGAGTGTCCCAACTAATGAGTTTTTTGAGATACCAGCTGTCTCTCGAACGATTTTTTGCATTGAGTTGACAGAGTAATTTGAGTTAACGAGCTCGGTCTCGGAACGAATTAAACTCGTAAGTCAAGGCCCCACTGTAGTGTTGTCTCAGTTGCTGGAGTACTGGGATGCAAATAAGAATTCATCAGATAGGACCTAGAATGGGTCAGCAAATTCAGTCTGTGAGCATGGAGTTCCAGGGCCATAGGGAATGGATGGAACTAAAGATAGAAGTAAAAGCTGCAATGGACAGAAGACAGTTTGAGAGAAGATTCTAGAAGTTCATATTGACAAAGGCATGAAAAAATGGCTGGAATATCACATTCCACTGTGAAGGAGAGCAGGAACCAGGACTGGAGCCAGGAGATAGTATCATTGTTTTAGATCGGAAGGACCATGCTGTTTTTACTCAAGGAGAAGACCTTTTCATGTGTATGGACACACAGCTGGTGGAAGCATTGTGTGGCTTCCAAAAGCCAATAGTTACTCTTCACAACCAAACGACAGTAACACCTCTCTTCTACGTCAGATTGTTAAGGATGGTGGTGTCTAGTGTGTGCGAAGTGAAGGCTCACCAATTTACCATAAACCACATGAAAAGGGTCACCTAATCGTCAAGTTTAAGATAAATTTTCCTGAAAATGGCTTTCTCTCTCCTGATAAACACTCTTTGCAGGAAAATAAAAACAAAAAACAAAAACACCTACCTGCAAGGAAGAAAGTAGCAGAGACTGATGAAATGGAACAGCTAGAATTGGTGGACATTAATATAAATCAAGGAAGATGGAGAAGCATGTAAAGATGATGAACATCATCCTAGGGGTGGTGTTTGGTGTCAGACCTCTTAATGGGGTCAGCAAGCAACACTCGTAGCATTTTATGTACAGTAGTGAAGGACGATAAACATAATAGGCTCACTGCTTGCTATTGTTTTTGTTTTAATATTAGATTATAGTAGTGTTTTAAAAGTTAAATGAAGAATAAACTCAAATACAAAAATATCAAAAACAAAACAAAACAAAAATCCCCAGATGGATTTCATCATAGCCAGAGAAAAGAGTATGTGCTTTGAAATTCAGTCTCACTAAAACATACATTTGAGGTCTCCCAGATACCTTTTTATGAAAGAAATCAGAGTTTTCTTACTTTAAAACTAAGGATTATTTTCACATGTTGTTTCAAATGATAGAATTTAATTGCCTATATCTAAAATAAATTGCAATGATTCAAAGTATTATAAAAATCAAGCATAATAATCATGATATTATTTAAAATTATAAGTAAATTAGATGTTCACAAATAATGGAACTAGATATACTTATTTTAAACTAGAGGCCCGGTGCATGAAATTCATGCATTGGGGGGGAGGGGGAGGGGAGTCCCCTCAGCCCAGCCTGCAACCTCTCCAATCTGGGACCCCTTGGGGGATGTTTGACTGCCAGTATAGGCCTGATGTTTGACTAAGGATCAGGCCTAAACCGGCAGTTGGACATCCCTCTCACAATCCAGGACTGCTGGCTCCTAACTACTCACCTGCCTGGTCACCCCTAACTTCCCCCCCTGCCAGCTTCGTTGCCCCCAAATTCCCCCCATGCCAACCTGGTCGCCCCAAACTGCCCCCCCCGCCCCCCTGGCCCACCAGCCTGGTCACCCCATGCAGCCTGCTATTCAGTCATTTGGTCATCCCTCACTAAACCCCCTGCTGGCCTGGTTGCCCCATGCTGCCTGCTGCTCAGTTGTTTGGTTGTTCCTCACTAACCCTCCTGCTTGCCTTGTTGCTCCACTCAGCCTGTTCGGTCATCCATTCAGTTGTTTTGGATGTGATGGCCCCTGCCTCTTTATATATACATATGTATACTAGAGGCCCGGTGCACAAAAATTTGTGCACTCGGGGATAAGGGGTCTCTCAGACCGGCCTGTGCCCTCTCGCAGTCTGAGACCCCTCGGGGGTGACCACTTGCTGGCTTAGGCCTGCTCCACGGGGGATTGGGTCTAAGCTGGCAGTCAGACATTCCTCTGGCAGCCCGGCAGCCCTCGGGGGATGTCCACTTGCCAGTGGGGCACAGACCTAAGCTGCAGTCAGACATCCTTTGTGCTGTTGAGGAGGCAGGAGAGGCTCCCACCATCACCGCTGTACTGGCAGCACCAGCCTGGCTTGTGGCTGAGCAGAGCTTCCCCATGTGAGAGTGCCCAGACCACCAGAGGGCAGCTCCTGCATTGAGCGTCTGCCCCCTGGTGGTCAGTGTGTGTTATAGTGACCAGTCATTCCCAGTATTTCTTCTGTTAGGGTCAGTTTGCATATTACCCTTTTACTATATAGGATAGAGGCCTGGTGCACGGGTGGGGGCTGGCTGGTTTGCCCTGAAGGGTGTCCTGGATCAGGGTAGGGGTTCCGCTTGGGTGCCTGGCCAGCCTGGATGACAGGCTGATGGCTATTTTCAGGCTGGTGGGCGACTGAAGCTCCCAGCCTCTTTTTTCTTTCTTTTTTCTTTTATTCTAGGATTTATTTACCTTCTATAGCTGTCACTGGAGCTGAGAGCCGGCTCCAGCTCTGAGGCCATGGCTGGCTGAAAGCAGGTATCTGGCAGGCAGAGGCAGTTAGGGGTGACCAGGCAGGCAGGTCTTTAGCTTCTATAGTTGAAACTCTGTTGCCATCACTGGCACTCTAAGCTCTAAGCCCGGTGGCGGCTGAAAGCAGGTTTCTGGGTTTGTTTAGCTTCTATAATTGCAACATTGTTGCATCCGGAGCTCAGAGCTGGGCCGCGGCAGGCGGAGAACCTTGGCTTCCTCCATCACTGAAGCAAGCAAGCCTCCTGCTCGCTTCAGCTGTGTGGCTGCCAGCCACCATCTTTGTTGGCAGTTAAATTTGCATATCCTGCTGATTAGCCAATGGGAAGCATAGCGGAGGTATGGTTAATTACCATGTTTGTCTATTATTAGATAAGATAGACTAGAGGTCCAGTGTATGAAATTCATGCATGGATGGGGGTCTCCATCAGCCCAGCCTGTACCCACTCCAATCGGGGACCCTTTGGGGGATGTCCGACCCCTGTGGGATTGGTCCTAAACCGGCAGCCAGACACCCCTCTCACAATCTGGGACCACTGGCTCCTAACCACTCACCTGCCTGCCTGTCTGATCACCCCTAACCTCTCTGCCTGTCTGCCTGATCACCCCTAACTGCCTCTGTCTGCCTGAACATCCCTAACTGCCTCTGCCTGCCTGGTCACCCCTAACTGCCTCTGCCTGCCTGATCACCCATAACTGCTCTCCCCTGCCAGCCTGATTTCACCCCCAACTGTCCTCCTCTGCCAGCCAATTTGGTTTTGATTAGTAAGTTTCTATGCCAGTCAGTGTCAAAAGCTCTGCCTCCTAGGCAGCCATTGGCTCCTTATATTCACCCAGATTTGGTTCTGATTGGTCAGTTTCTATGCCAGTCAGTGTCTCTGGGCCTTTATGATCAATGGGGCCTGATCATAAAAGTGGGCTGATCAGCAGCCCGAAATGGAGGTGAGGCTGTTGGCCAGGCTGGGAGAGAAAGAGGGGCATGTTCTGATCAATGGCTACCACAGAGGCTACGGATCAAACCTTGTCTCTCTCTCTGCAGGCCTCTCTCCAGGCCTGATCTGCAGCACCCTAGTCAGTCAGTGCTGGGTTGGGGCACCCACAGCAGACCCAGTCAGCGCTGGGTCTCCAGGGCAACCCAGCTCTGACTTCTGGTCTTGTTGAGCCTTTTGTCATTGCAACCCTGGCTCTTGATTATATATATATATATATAATAATAAACTAATAAACACACACACACAAATATACATGTATTGGTAACCTGGTATATATTGGGAAATGTTCTAAACACTTTAATTTTAATATATGATTTTTGTTACTTTGACTTTATTCTCCTAGATCTCAGAATAGTAATTATATAAACTGAGCAATTCCTGCCCACACAAGGTATAATCTTGGCTTATTATTATAAAGGAAATATTTGTAATAAAGGGAGAAAAAAGGGTGTCAGATAATTAACTATTTTTTCTGTGTTTACTCTTTCTTTATATTTATAAGAATTATTACAGACAAGCTAACAGCAAGAAAAAGAAAAACATAATCATATCCTGACATATGTTTGTAAATTCAAACAAGCACAATACAAACCTGCTGTATAAAAATACAGTGCAGACACTGCTTATTGCAAAGACAGCAAAACTGCCCATACCTTATCTAGAAGAGATTATGATCTTCCAGATAAAACAGGGTTTGAATAAATGCATATATACAGAACTGTGGATAATGTAAACACTGGCAAATGCGTCTTCATCTGTAGGAGCCTGCTTTGATGTGCTGAAGAATGTATATAGCTTCTAAACCTGTTACTTAAAGTAAAAACTGTAGTACTTTAAGTCCTGTGAGGTGAGATTCATAATCATACTACAAGCTCACTAACCCAAACTAAAGTATTCTTTAGTCAGCTGGAAAATTCTGTATAATTTATTTCTAGTCTTATTTGTAAGCTTTCCCTTTCACTACTACAATAATTTCCATGACTCCTTAAAACAAGAAAGTGTGTGTGTGTGTGTGTGTGTGTGTGTGTGTGTGTGTGTGTGTGTGTGTGTGAAAAGTAAAAGTAAAAGAAACACATTTCTGTTTAATAGCCCAAATTACTTCCACATCTCAATGTTTAAAAAAACATTTTGGAAAATTTTTACAATGAAAACATTGCAATCAATTGTGGCACAAAAACCTAGGTATACTTTGAGGGCACCACACTTCTTTATCACTTCAAGCTCTACCAAGATTCAGGGAGATATTCTTCTATTGGAAATAGTTGAAGCTAATTTCCTTAGGTAGTAATCACCTTAGATATAATACACCAAAAAGAAGTGAATGTTTACTAAGCATCAATTCCATACACAGCTAGGGATACAGTCCAATAGAACATTGTTCTGTGATGGAAACAGTGTTCTAATAATTTTTCTCCAATTGTTAGCTATTACCTGCATAAGGTACTGAGCACTTGAAATGAGACTTATATGACCAAAGAAATTTATTTCTAATTGTACTTATGTTTAATTATTTCAATTTAAATAACAGTTTTAGGCCCTGGGATTTCAATAGTCAACAAAAGAGATAAAGTTCTAGTTTGCAGGTAGCCTCAATTCTAGTAAGATCAACCAGGCAATCCTATATAATAAAGAAGTAATATGCAAATTAACCCTTGCACCCTCACAAGATGGCTGCCTATGAACAGGCCAGCAGGGGTGTTAGTGAGGGATGACCAAATGACTGAACAGCAGACTGTGTGGGGCGACCAGGCTGGCAGGAGGGAGACAGTTGGGAGCAACCAGGCCATCAGGGGGACAGTTGGGGGTGACCAGGCTGGCAGGGGAGGCAGTAAGAGGCGACCAGGCTGGCGGGGGGGAGGGGGGATGTTAGGGGTGACCAGGCCAATGGGGCAGGGTGCAGTTGGGCGCGAACAGGCTGGGAGGGAGTTGGGGGCAATTAGGCAGGCAGGGGGGCAGTGAGGGGCAGGATGCAGTTGGGAGCGAACAGGGAGGGAGTTGGGGGCGATTAGGCAGGCAGTGGGGCAGTGAGGGGCAACTAGGCTGGCGGGGGGACAGTTTGGGGTGACCTGGCTGGCAGTGGGGGGGCAGTTAGGGGCAACCAGGCTGGCATGCAGAGGCAGTGAGGGGTGATCAGACCAGCAGGGGGGACAGTTAGGGGAGATCAGGCAGGCAGGCAGGTGAGTAATTAAGAACCAGCGATCCAGGATTGTTAGAGGGATGTCCGACTGCCGGTTTAGGCCTGATCCCCGGGCCTAAACCGGCAGTTGGACATCCCTCAGAGGGTCCCAGATTGGAGAGAGTGCAGGCTGGGCTGAGGGGACTGCCCCCTTGTGCACAAATTTTGTGCATCAGGCCTCTATCATGTATATGTCACATGATAAATGCTATCTATAATGGGGATTTAGAAGTTCAGGAATTAGAAGTCCAGGGGTATAATTTGAGCAAAATCTTGAAGCATGTAAGTGAGGTATGCTGATATATTTGGGAAGAGCATGTAAGGCAGAAGGAACGGAAAGTTCAAAGCTTTGCAATGGCAGTAAGGTTCATTTATTCAGACAAGAAATAGGAAGCCACTCTGGCTTGAGAAGAGACCGGTGAATAGTCATGGAAAACGAGGTAAGGCACATCCTTCAGGGCTTGATCAGCCCTGCCAAGAACTTGGTATTTAAGGTAAAGAAAGCCACTGGAACATGTTCAGCAGTGAAATGGCATGATTTGAATTATCTACTGAAAGCAATAAAAATTCATAATACATAATTATCACAGCAATAAAAACCTCGTGCTAAATATGTTGCAAAGTGATTTCTAATTCCATCATAAAGAACATAGGAAATCCCCATTTATCCTCAACTAGTAGAACAAAGGTCTTTCTCTTAGTTCCTCAATAACTCACATACTTATTTTATTCTTATATTTTTACAGGAAAATTGGAAAATAAAAATAGCACAGTGATTTTGGAAGTTCTAAACTGTTTGAGGAAAATATCTATACTTCCTTTTTCTGTTTCTTACCTCCATTATCCCTTAAGCCTTGGCAGACTAACTTCACAGAAACCGATCACATCCAAGTCACTAATGACTTTCTAACTAAATCTAGCACATCTATTCCTTTATCTTACTTAATCTCTCAGCATCCACTGGCACTGCTAGCTATGATTTTCCTCTTATGATGAATTTCATTTTGATTTCTGAGATAAAACTCCATCCTGAAGTTCCTCCAAAAGAGCCTTACTGGTCACTCACAGTCTTCTTTGCAGAGTCCTGTTCTTGTGCTCATTCCTTCAACACTAAAGTTCTTTGTGTTCTTGCACTGTGACCCTAACACTCTTCAGGTACACAGTTTCCTGGGGTTATTTCATTCCATAGCTTCAGTGATACTTCTGAACCAAAGACTTACATCCCTAAATTTTACATCCACTCATATGCCTCATTGTTGCTTAAAATGCATATCCCTCCAAATCCACTTTTATTCTCCTCATTCTTTTTTCTTATCAAAGTGAATAGCACCAACATGTATACAATTGTTGAATCTCAAACTTAAATAAGGTTTCTAAGTCCTAAAAATCATGCTAATGATTACTTATGTGTTTAGTCCATGTTGCATACCCCATACATTAAAGCAATTATTTCTATTTATATTTCTAGAAAAATAAATCACCGACCTCAATATCAGCTGTCAAAGTCCAATATTTGACTCTAAAATATTTTACAATTTGACTTAAATTTTATTGTCATTTTTCTTTAGACAGGATAGTAGAAAATTTTCCAGTGTTTGCCTCCTTCCTTCCATTGAAGTTAAGAATATTTTGTGACAGAGGGAATTTGCAGGTACCTCATTGAAATAGCTGAAATATCCAACATCCTGTTGACAATGGTCATGGTAATTCCTTTCTTCTTCTATGCATCACTTGAGAACAGAAACCCCCTATAAGATCTATGTATGGAACAGTCTGCTCAGATACAGGTACATTCATTTTCTCCAAAGTTCTTGACATCTCTGAGGTAGTATTGACAGGCAGTCTAAAAGCACCCCATCTTTTTCACTTTTCTCTTCTCCCTCCTACTCAGGAGAGTTATTTTATGGTAATGAGGGTAGTGGTGTCACATCCATACACTGCTTCTGCCAAAAACTTTGGTCATATACCCTGAATCATTTTCTTTAACCTATTCTACAAAAATACATTAGACTTATCTGAAGGTTCAGGCATTTAAAATGAAAAGCAAGAAGATATTAAGACTCTTTCTGTTTCATTTCTTCCTCACTCTTTCCTTTCAAGGGCAAAGAAAAATGATGATAATTGAACAGGAAAAAAGGAAAAATTGAATGAGTAATCAAAAGAATATTCTGCTGGGGCTGACCAGCAGCCCCTAAACAACGGACGAACAGATTATTCAGACACAGTTTGACTGTGAGAGTGAGGGCTAAGGGGCCCTCAGCTCTAGTGGCCAGAGCAGCCTCGTTAGGCCTTTAGTGGGATTTTTATCTTTAGATGCAATCAGTAGGGTGAGTAATCTTGGGAGGACCCATGTGTTTACATTGCCCTTTAGGTAAGGGCATCCAGGGATTAAGCATAAGATTTCCAGTAAACACTCAGGGTCTGCACGTACACAGACTTGTTTGGAAAGATCAAGGAACAATCAGAGGTGCCGCCTTCGACACTCCCCTAAATTTCCGCTAAGTCAGAATTCCAATGAACAGGGTAGGAGGCCTCCCACACAGAATATCCCTTTTCTCAGAATTTCCTCCTTACAACTTTCCAACCAAGTCTCTTGTGCTCCCCAACAATATTCAACAAGCATCTCAAAATATTATATTGACATGCCATAAACTGAATTTCTGACTAACTCAAAACTCAATGAAAGAAGGAACCACACATACTGGTTTGCTTTATAATCTATCAGTGCCAATGTCAGAGGTATTTGGCATGAACACATTTATGGCTAATATAAATGAATACATGTTATAGAAAACCCTTATCTGTCTTCTTCATACGCAGACACTATTCCCATGTGTTGTAGCAAAATTGCTTATCCCTATAGCCAAATAGGAAACAGAATTCAGATTAAAAATAAAGAGGGGCATTGCTCTGATTCAAATCTTTTTATGAAGAATATCAAATCCCTTGGAGTTATTTAAAAACAACAATATTATTCAGAGTTCAGATTTATATCCACATGAGAATTTTTAGGAAACTAGCAATCAAAAACCAAGTAGGCAGCTCTCTTATTATCCTTTGGAAGCCTTTGGCTTGTTTTATTACAGATTTAATCTTTTGGATGTGTTATTGGGCATGAATCAAAGCCAAACATGTTTAGCTAGCAAAGCTTTGCAGTTATTGCTCAATGGAATGTGTTATTACAGTAACAAAATGATGTTTTAAATCTGTTATAGAGAGCACATTTTTCTTAGAAGTCATCTATGTATTTACAATTATAAATCACAATATTTAGTTGAATAAGAAAATTAGGTTGCTAGATCCAGCTAGTTAAAACATCAGTGCATAGGATTTTATATTTTCATTTGTTTCATGGGTTGGTTCATATTATAAAACATTTGAAAGCTAAATTCTTTGATTTATAGTTTTGGTGGATCATACACTGAAATGCTTCCATTGAAAATTTGACTGATTTATTTATAGTTTTAACTACTAAATAGGTACTCCCAAGAGTGATATGATGTCTTTAGTGATATGTGATGGGCTTCAATAAATAGCTATCCAATGTGGAGTCTGTTTTATGAATCTTTGGATAAAAAAATTACTGCACCTGCTTGCAATATCTATGGAGTTATTAACTAGCCTGTCTCCTATTTGTTTTCTTAAGTGTGAAAGGCTAAACTAATTAAAATAAGCTGATACTGGTTGAGACATTTTTTTTCTTGTCTTGCTCTCTCTGCAGGAAATTGAATAGGAATAATGCAAGACTGGACATACTACAGCCTATAAACTTACGCCTGTATTTTTAAAAGTAGATTTTATTTTTATATTGAAATATAATTGATATGTAACACTGTGTAAGGTTGACATGTTCAACATTTATATATTGATCCATTTATATATTGTAATATGATTACTATAGAAGCATTAGCTAACCCCTTCATTGTGCCACATAATTACATTTCTTTGTTGTGTTGAGAAGAGTTATGATCTAGTCTCTTAGCAGCTTTGAAGTTTATAATATAGTATTGTTGACTAAAATCACTATGTTGCTCTTTAGATCCCCAGAGTTTATTTATCTACTAGTTGCAAGATTACATCCTTAAATTACATCTCCCCAATTTCCCCACCATCCAGCCCTGGCTAACTGTCATTATACTCTCTGTTTTTGCAAGTTCGTGTTTTTTTTAGATTGAGTTTAAGAGATAGCATACAGCGTTTGTCTTTCTATGTCTGACTTAACTCACTCAGCATAATGCCCTCAAGGTTCATCTACATGATTGCAAATGGCAGGATGTTCTTCTTTTTTATGGCTGAATTATATATCTATCTATATCTATATATCTATATCTATATCTATATCTATATCTATATCTATATCTATATCATCTATATCTTCTTGTATATACACATATGTATATTTTCTCCATGTATTCATTTATCCATTGATGATCCCTCAGCCTGTTTTCATATCTTGCTTATTGTGAATAATGCTGTAATACACATGGGTGTGCAGATATATCTTAGAGATACTGATATCAATTCCTTCAGATACTAGTATATATCAAGTGGAATTGCTAAATCATACAGCTCTTCAATTCTTAATTTGCATTGGAATAAAGCCAGTCATCCTTCGTTATGTGTTGTCTATGAAAGTTTTCATGTAACAACCGTAGAGTTGAATAGTTGTGAAAAATATGATATAGCTGTGGACGAAAGGGGCCACACGCTGACCTGACAAACTCAGGGAAGGCCTGCATGGCAGCCTAGCAGACCCAGAGACCTAAAATAACCACAAAGGATGGTCTGAAATTAAACTTTAACTAAAAGCAGTTATGGTGGGCAGTTATGTTCTAAGCCAGTATCTTCACTGACAAGATCAACTTTGATCCTTACTGAGCCCATTTGCCTTTTTGCCTCTAAGATAACATTCCCTTGAAATGTCTGAGTAACTTGTAACTTCCCTTTTCTGGAGCCCCTGGGGCACAACCAAATGTTCTGGGCGCCAGGACAGATACTACAAATTCCTTCATTATCATGTTAATTGATCCTGCACCCACCTAAGTATGTGTCCATCATTTTACTTTTTATCCTATCACAGAGGTCCCCCGCCCCCCCCAGCTTCGCTTAATCCCACCTCCTTAAATCTGTCACCAATGAATTTCATGTATAAATAGGGATGTAACCCTGCCATTCTCAGGAGCACTGTCTCAATTCGTTGAGGTTCTGCTTCCCGGCATATGTCGACAGTTTGGCTCAAATAAACTCACAAAATTTCTTTACAGGTTTCAATGGTTTTTTTACGTTAACATAGCTCATGAGCATAAAATCTTTACTGAGTAGACTTCACAATGTTTGCCAATCCCTGCTCTAATAGAACAATTAATTTTAAAATGTAAATCCATATGTTCCTGTGTAAATAAAAAGTACAGGGGAATAAAAAGTGGACTATTATATGTTAGGGTCAGATTGTGTGGCTGGGAGTTGCTTGTTTCAAATATGCTGCTATTTGAGTGTAAAATTAGGCGGTTGTTTGAAATTTTGTAGCTGGCTCTAAGTATTTTTTAAAGCAATTGCAAACCTGCTTTTGTTTCATTTTCACAGCAATTTTTTGTCATAATAAATGCTATTTTTAAATCACTTTGTTCATCACTTCAGCAAGGAGAAAGCAAGGATAGTGTCATAACCTTCTGGTTACATGTTGACACTGTTAAATCATAAAACTCAGGATAGAAATCTTTAAGAACAACAACAAATTTTCAAGCACTATATCAGTTAAAACACTCAAATAGACACTAAAAAATGAATGCCCTGCTGTTTCCAGATGGAAACATGATAAATATCTTCCACTTGAAACATAATTATTCCTACACTTTAATTTGTGACAGAAAATATGCATCTTAACAACACCACACTTGACATTGAGAAGAACATGCCTCACTTGCTGCTACTGGTTATAAAAATGATAAAAATAATAGAGTGACTAGGAACTGTGCAATCAAATGTTGACCTCCAGGCTCACAAAAATGAAGCTATGGAGATTCTCAATATTAAATCACCACAATGAACTTTCTGGTCCATATTTTCAAAAAACAAACCTACACGCCTGGTTTCAAAAGCAAGATACAGTAAAATTTGAAGCAGTTTAAAAGTTCTATGAAATTCTTTTAAATTATCTATTTCCAGATATTCTGTATATCTCATCTTTTTGTTACTTTTTCCAATTTCATTCTTTTCTTGTGAATTAGAAATTATTTTTGTTTTAATAAAATCTTAAACTTTCTATAAGAGTTTATTTGAGCTAAACTGAGGACATATGCTGGGAGCAAGATCTCAAATGCTGCAGAGAGTAGCAGTGTTGCAGCTTTTTCAATGCATTTGAAATTAAGGAGGGAATTTACAGATTACGTGGAGGCGAGAGAAACCCGACAGAGATTGAATTACAGGATAGATAACAAGATTATGTGCTCTCGTAAGGGTGATTATTTCAAAGGTATTTTAGCTCAGATGTGCAGAAACAATGGACAGGGCTTGCTTAAGGCAAAGATAAACCTCTTACTAAAAGGTTATATGCCTCGGGCGAGACAACACCCCCCCACCTGCCCTATTAGGAATTAATGATCAGATCACTCTGTGAGGTTACTTTCCACAGAACTTCTTTGTTCATCCACAGTTACACCTTTTGGTTATAAATCAGTTGAAAGGACCTTTTGTTCCGATAATATGGTCTCATGGCGCTAGGAAGGCTCATTCTTAGGATAAAGTATTGAGGACAGCTTGTGGCCATTGGGGATGGGTAATACTGTAACTATGGGATCTGAGTTGAGGCCAAAATTTTTCCCAAAAAGGGAAGTGTTGTAGGCAGTGGGAACAGCACCAGGTCTCAGACTGGATATGGGTTCAGCAACCTTGGTACTTGAGTTCTGGCTAGAAAAGAATTCAGATCCAAGACTCAAACTATAAGAGAATGTTTTTTAGAAAATCACAGAGGTAGAAGAAGTAATTTGTAGAAGAAATGGGCTTAGGAAACAAGTTACAGAGGTAAAGGAAGTGCGCTTGGAGCTTGGGAGTGAGGAAGGTAATGGTCACCAGCAGGGGATGGGAGGAATGGAAAGGGAAAGGTGCAGGCATGCTCCCTAAGCGTTTTAAGGGAGGTCCCAGGGGGAGATCTCATTGAATATTCAGCAGTTTTCCAGGTGTGTCCTTTTAGGATTGTGGTCTCCATTGATTGATTGGTGGGTACCAGGGCAGGGGGTCATTATTCAATGCAGCTGGTCCTGAGGTCAGCTGTGTCTGGTTTTGTTGCTTTTCTGAGCCTGGAGCTGAAATACAACAGCGGCCTAGATGTTATCTCTAGGGAGGAAAGGTCAGAGAGACAAACCTCATAACCAGAGGTAAAGGAAGGGGAGGAAAGGTCACCTTAGGCATGAGGGCCCACCCTACAATTGTCCTTTGCTAGGCACTCTGGGCTTCCAGCCCTGGTGACCTTCTGTACCTGGCGAATTGTCCTTGCTCTGCTCGTGTCTACCTGCTACCACAGAAGGGCAGGTAAATGACAGGCAATCAGGTCTCATGGCTTTTGTTGCAAAATAAAAAATAATAATGATTCAGGTTGTTTTATTGAGCAGGGTACAGGGTGATTTCTTTCCCAGGTTCTTGTCTAGAAGGATTTGAAGAATGAAGCCACAGGTAAAAGGTGGTAGGTGAGAGGTACAGAAGCTTTATTGCAAGCAGAAGAAACTTTATTGAAAGCAGATACTATCTCTAAAACTATAATCCTAAATTCCTAAGACCCTGTCCCTCCTGGCAAGGAGGGACAGAGGGGACCCCTAAGAATGGTGGCATATCTTTCTTTATCTTGAGGCATTACTAAGGCTTTATCTGAACATGACCCTTTCTAATTGGACTCTTCCCCAATTTAGAATCCCTGAGCTTTCCTCATTGGTCACTCTGCAAAGGCCAAAGCCCACGTGCTGCCCCTCCTTCTTTCCCCTTATTTTGCAATATTCCTCTATCCTCTGCGGAAATAAGTGTTGTGTTCCCCCATATCCTGTGTCTTTTCTTTGTCCTTCACATATCCATCTTATCTGGTCAAATTGGAGTTACTTTGATCTACCTTATGGTACCTAGCAACCTTATCCTGCCAAGGCTGAACCCATTGGCTTCTCTGCTCAAAATATGAAAGTGGCCTCTCTTTTTTTCTTTTTTCTCTTGGCCAGAGATTTATGGCTTTCCCAGCTTCTCAGGCCAGATATATATCTATCCTTGTTTTATGGCTGCTTTAATTGCTCAGGCCAAGATGCCTCCATCCTCTCTGGACACCCTCCTTTCCTGTCTTAAGCTAGCTAGTTAACCCTTTTCAACAATAACAACAAACAGAAAACACTCTAGACCATTGCTATTCTGTGAACTATCATGGTTTGAGTTTTGCCTTCTGTCTAGTTTATTTTTTTTTTGTATTTGGTATCTAGTAAAATATAAGCCATAAAATAGTTTTAATAGTCTTCATAAATATACTTCATTATAGAGGTCTACATTCTCTATGCATTAAAGTAACATACTGCCAAAAAATATATAAAACAAAAAAAATATTTTAAAAATATTTTTAAGAGAAAATACTTTAAAAATAAATATTTCCTTTTCATAAAATTTATCAAATTTTTAGGTTAACCATAATTTTCATCATCCTATATGTCTTAATGTAATATAATGTAAAAACCACTGGTAGAAGTATATTCTAATATACAAAATTATTTTGCTTACCCTATCTAATAAATATAGACAAATATGTAAATTGACCATACCTCCACGACACTCCACAGCCAATCAGGAGGGAATATGCAAATTAGCGGGACAAAGATGGCGGCAACAACGGAGTCAGCTGGAATAGGGGGAGGCTTGGGTTGCCCCCAGCGACAGAGAAAGCCAAGCTTCCTGCACGCTTGGGCTGGCTGCTGAAGGAGGAGCCTGTGGGCGGCAGCCAAAGAGTAGGCCAGAGTGAGCAGGAGGCTTGGTAGCCACCGGGGGCGACCCAAGCTTCCTGCCCGCCCTGGCCAGCTGCTGAAGAAGGGGCCGTGGGTGGTGGCCAAGGAGCCGACCTGAGCGTATGGGAGGCTTGGGTCATCTGGGCCAGCCACTGAGGGAAGGGCCTTCAAACTGCCCTCAGCTCCTCACCCAGGCTGGCCACACCACCATGGGGTCAGGGTCCCTGCTGGGGGGTGTGGCCAGCCTACAAACAGCCATCAACCCCTCACCCAGGCTGTCCAGGCACCCCATGCACGAATTTCGTGCACTGGGCCACTAGTCCTAGCTAATAAAAGGGCAATATGCAAATTAACCATCACTCCATCACAAAAGATGGTGGTTCCCAGTCTTCTCAGCCCTGCTGGAGCCCCCCAGTTCTGGGGGTGCGGCCGTTGAGAGTAGGCAGCCTTAGCGGCCTGGCGGAATGCTTGCTTCATCGCCGCGGCCGCGGAGGGCCTCTGGGCAGTGGGCACAAAGTGGCCATGGTGGGGGGGGTGGTGCTTGAGTCGTCACCCCAGCAATGAGGCAAGTGTTCCACGCCTGGCCACAGATGGGCCTCTGGCAAGGCCGGGGAGCAGAACGCTTGCGTCGTCGCCCCGGTGATGAGGCGATCATTCCGCGCCCAGCTGCGGATGGGCCTCTGGGCTGCAGAGAGTCTCTGGGCAGTGGGCGTGGAGCAGCCAGGCCCCGCAGAGAGCTATTGGCACACAGATTCGTGCGCAAGGCTACTAGTTATATATAATAAAAGGGTAATATACAAATATACTGAACGGCAGAATAACTGAACAACCAATCAAAGCATAATTTGCTAATGATATGGTAAGGCTGCTCACCCACTCACTATGATGTGCCCTGACCACCAGGGGGCAGACAGTCCACCAGTTGACTAGTCACTATGATGTGCACTGACCATCAGGGGGCAGATGCTCTGACAGGTAGGTTAGCTTGCTGCTGGGGTCCGGCTGATCAGGACTGAGCAAGATGGACTGGACACACCCTGGAGCATTCTTATGGTCCCTCCCAGGCCCAATCATGCACCAGTGGGGTCCCTCAGCCTGGCCTGGTGGGTCTCACAATTGGGGACCCCTTGGTGAGTGTCCGATAGCTGGTTTCAGCCCGATCCTGTAGGCCACTCCCCTTGGCAGGATGCCAGACACAGGGTTCATGGCTGGTAAGCACTGCTGTGGCAGCGCAGGCCTCTCCCAATTGGGACTGATTAGACACGAGCACAAATTCGTGCACCTAGACTCTTGTGGTTAATAACAGTGAATAATTTTGTCCCTTTGCTTTTTATCAGAAAAAAATATATTTACAACAAGTTCTCTTGGTCATACTGCAGTCAGAACAAAAAGTATGATATTATTTTAAATTGCTGAAGGAATAAATAAATTCATCCATTTATCTTTACCTTAATGCTTTTGGTTAATATATAGAAATAATCAAATGTCACTAGCCATGGATTTCAGCTATAGCTTTTCTCCCTCCATTTGCTCTGTATAATATATGGTTGCATGTGAGTGTGATGGAAGTGGTTTTTGTTTTGTTTCATAAAAAGGTAGCATGCTCCTAAAACAAGGCAAAATTCCACAGCTGGTATAGAAAATTCTGTACTAATACTTGAAAACCATACCTCATATCTGTTAAAGTTACAGCATTCATCTTCATGCGTGGGTGCATTTAAGACTAAAGGACTATAAAGGTGAAATACTTATTAAAGAAATATCACTGTGTGACCAGAGTGTATTAGGAAGGAATTGGAGTTCTAGAAGCATTTCCATTAGTATCTGTGCAACATGAATATTCATTACACCATATACTTTACAAGCCATTGACTTTATAACCATTGCAGCAATAATGAGATTATATAGGACTATTGCTACAGCTGGATGTTAAAAGATTTGGTATTGGAAACTTTCTCCTGTCATTCTGCATCTCAATATAAAGTAACTATTAAGGTGCTAGAAATTCACAGATGATCTTTGAATCAAGTTTCAATGATTTAAACTTAGCTAATAAGTTTTGTTTATTCACCAGTGGTTTTAAGGTGGGCTACACATTTTATTTTTTCACTAGAGGCCTGGTGCACAGATTCATGTACCAATGGGGTCCCTCGGCCTGGCTTGAGGTGATCGGCCAAAACCAGCTCTCTGAAATCCCCTGAGGGTTCCTGCGTTGTGAGAGTGTGCAGGCCAAGCCAAGGGACTCCACCAGTGCACAATAGGGGCCGGGGAGGGACCACGGGAGGGCTCCAGGGCATGTCCAGCCTGGTTCACCCAGTCCAAATTTTCCAGACCCCAGCAGCAAGCTAACCTACCAGTCAAAGTGTCTGCCCTCCCCCCCCCCCCCACCGCCCCCGGTTGTCAGTGCGCATCATAGCAACTGTTCGAATAATCGAACGAATGGTCGGACATTTAGCATATTAAGTTTTTATTATATAGGATATTTTATAATTTGTAAATCATGTATGCAGTATGCACTATGTAGATACTCTGGATACAAAATGAACGAGGTAAACATAACTTTTTTTTCATAATATTTACAGTTTTGGAGAGGACAAGAGCAAGTTAAATAATTAGTTGAGTGTACTAAATTTTATGTTGTGGGAATTACATAATTAGTTGAAAGAAAGGAACACTTAAAATAGGCCATTATAGGGTTACTAAATATAGCATACTGCCACTTGCCTCTCAAGTATTCTTGCCAGGCATTGTGAATTGATTACAGCATTCTGCTAAGATCCCAGGCATGACCCTGTGACTTTCAGCGTAGTAATCCATATAATATTTATCAATCAAAAAGAGTTCACTGGTATGTCAGATTCTTCACACTCTGACCAAATAGTTTCACCCAAAGTCCAGATATGATATTATGTTATTATTACTCTTTTAAATTGAGAGAAAAAAAAAAAAGGAAGGAAGAGTTCAATTGTCCCCTTTATGTTTCAGGCATATATTTATCTCCCTCTGTAATTTGACTCCACTTTTCAGGCATGCTGCTTTTAAGTGGTCACAATTACATTAGTTTGATTTAATATTTTAGCCTCAGTTTTATTTATAAGATGCAGATAAGAATAGCCCCCATTTGACAGGGTTGCTATGAAGAATAAATGAAATAAATGATGTATTAAAAGCTCAAAGTCTGGCTCATAGTAATTGCATTCTATCAGATACTCTTTTTAAAAATATAAAATAACTCACGTTTAGCTAATATATATAGTTGGATAGATACAAAAATAATTATAGCAATATGAATATAATATAAATGTGGTAGTGTGCATTAAATATTACCTAGTGCTGCCCTCTGGAAGGTCTAGAAGAAATGACACCTCAAGGACACTGAGCACTTTCAGTAGATGGACTTGATTTCTAAATATAATTTTCTGATAAAGGAACAAGAGATGTTAGAGAGATGGCTGATTGTAGACCTTGAGCAAGAAAAATACAAGATAAGCCTGAAACAGCAGGTAGTGCCTGGAAGTAGCTTACAGGTGAAAGGCATTAGAGACAGGAAAGGCAGTGTTAGGGAAATGGGGTCCATGGGAGAGAAAGACATGCATAACGGGTGGAGACTGCTCCAAGCCACCAGATTGCGCATCTTTCATTCACAGAGGACAGGGGAATGTTACAAGATAAGGGGAAGAGGAGGAGGGGAGCACTGGGTAAGCTTTAAAACTTAGAAACTGATATTATTCAGGAATAAGGGGTAATGTGACCAATTAGGAAAGCACAGGGGACATAAATTAAGGAAAGGTCCAAGTAGAAAGCATCATGTTCAGACAAAAAAGCTCTCAGCATATATAAACCCATAGACTCAGAACTGATTGTTCCCATTAGAGAGAGAGAGCAGGTTTTTCCCGACTTGTTTATAGTATATGCTTACAATAAATGTCTACATTTTTACCTAAAATCTTCTAGTTCATGAATTTTATTCTTCAAACTTTGTAGGACAAGAACCCACAATGAGAGTCCAAGAGCTTGCCATTCTGAGTAACACAGGCATTCAGAGAAGAGATCACCTACAAGCTTGGAATTTTAGAGTAAAATAGATTGAGATGGACCACACTATGCAGAAGGGGAGCCGGAAATTATTGAGTGGGCAGAATGTTTTGTATGAGGTAATAGAATGCAGAAAGTGACTGGATATAACAAATATATTTCTGAATATGGAACCTTATTTATATAAGGTGAAAGTGGAAAATACACTGAAAAAAACAGCTATTTCTCTTTCTTTTCTTATTACTATTATTTTTAATTAGCTTTATGTAGCATCGCTTTAGAATATACAACCTAATTTTGTGAGTATGTTTTTTTTCAAAGTTGCAAAAGTATGTAAGAAAAATGATTTAGAGTAATTATTTTAGAAACAAATACACAAAAATAGCTTTTAATAAATTGGGCAAAGAAATATAATTGGTAGAAGTTTTAGGTGAGATTCAGGCTCATGTCTTCAGTGTCATGATTTACATTAAGAAAACACCTGGTAAAGTTTAGGTTAGAAAAAGATT
Source organism: Myotis myotis (assembly GCF_014108235.1). Classification (NCBI taxonomy): domain Eukaryota; kingdom Metazoa; phylum Chordata; class Mammalia; order Chiroptera; family Vespertilionidae; genus Myotis; species Myotis myotis. Next base: position 62,815,826 of record NW_023416335.1, on the reverse strand, counting down.
TGAACAGAAAATTTTGTTGTTTTTCTATGGGAAGTTAGGACCCCCTGCTGTAGATTTATTAGTCTATATTGTATGATTGTATTTGGAGAGAAATCTGGAATATGGAGTTTCAAAAGTCAGTCAGTTCAAGCTCACCTGTGTCTATTAATAAAATCTCAGAAACAAGTTCTAGATAAACATAGTTGGGAGAAAAGAAATAAAAACGCTGTTAGAATATTGAGTATAATTCATTAGAGGAAAAAAAATTGATTTAAGAAAAGATTAAAGTCTTTACAAAGCTTGGATGTTTTGGAGAATTGTGACATTAACAGAAATAGATTTGTCAATATCTTAGAGATACACAGCCATAATTTTGGAGTTTTGCATGAGAGCAGCAGCTGGTTCTTGGTAGCCACAATTATTTTCCATAGGGCGTATTAGGACACATTTGGGATGAGTCCAGATATGGAGGACTATTTTTTTTTAAAAAAATCCTAATAGAGTATTTTATACAAATTTTAGAAAGTTAAATATGTTTGGCAAAGCAGCAACTATATGGTGCTCTAAGTTGGAAAAGGAAAAAAAAAGCAGAATAGACAGGAAAAAAGCACATTGAGGACACACTGAAGCAAAATTTCAGGTATAAGATGTCATAGTGGACACTGAGCATCTGGTTCTTAAGAAACATTTCGCTTAGCATGCAGTATGTTATTTTTATGGTCAAAGGTCAAAAACCTTATGTATGCAATGAAAAAGTTTCTGCCTCCAAGAGAGATTCAATTTAAAATTGATATATTTTTAACACTAGAGGGGGAAAGGGGGTTATATTAAGCAGCATTAAAGATGAAACATGAAATTACAAAATCTATGGTTTATGATTTTATGTATTTAATTTGGTTTCTAATGTTCATTATATATCTGCAGATATAGGGGTTGATATAGAAAAATGTACTTTGAATTCCACTTTGAACCTGAGAATTAATCTGTAATCTACTATACAATTTAGTTCTGTTTTTGTTTGTTTGTTTGTTTGTTTGTTTTGTTAATCCTCACCTGAGGATAGTTTTTCCATTGATTTTTAGGGAGACTGAAAGAGAGAGGGAAAGACAGAAAGAAACATCAATGTGAGAGAAACACATCAATTGGTTGCCTCCTGCATGAGCTCTGAGAAGGAACCTGCAACCAAGGTATGTGCTCTTGACCAGAATTGAACCCAGGACCCTTTGGTCCACAGGCTGACACTCTATCCACTGAGCCAAACTGGCTACAGCCAACTTAGCTATTTAAAAAAGGACTTCATTTGTTATAGAGAATTATTAATCAAGTCAGAAAACATCTTAATCTTTGTTTTAATTAGCTACACTATAACAAAGCCATTTTTAATAGAGAATCACAACACCGCTATCTATCCGATGGCTGCTTATTAAAGATACAAGCATGAGAGAACACCAAACAGCCTCTAGAGCCCTGGTGTAGCAAACCCACATCGACCTATAGATAACTCCATTGCACAAGAAAAAATTGTATCATCATTATTAACGAATCTGAATGTATCTTTAAACAAAGTGAAGAGGCATCAGGATTCAATTATATGTGTAAACAATGCACCTAGGATGTGAAAAACAGTGTTTATGCAAAAATATATATTAAGCACAGTTTAACAAATATATATTAAGCACAGTTTCTCACACAAAACAGGATAGACTACTGAATGCAGAGATAAAATGTGATGCAAATATAACACATACCGAGACAGCACAAATCAAGTACCAAAAGAGTGTAAAGAGTGGGGGATAACTTTCTATGCTAGGGCAGTGCTTCTCAGTTGCACACAAATACACTACCCTACCTGATGAACATGTGGCAATGTCGGGAGACATTTTTAGTTTTCACAGTGCGGATGTATTATGTCATATAAAGGGTAGAAGCTAAGGATGCTGGTAAGTGTGCAAGACAGTCCTCATGACAAAGAATCGTCTGGCTCACAATAGAAATACTTGCAAGCTTGAGAAATCCTGTTGTAGGAACATGAAAAGCTTCCTCCAAGAGGCCACATGTAAGTTTACCATTGAAAAATATGTAGGGTTTCAAAAGGCAGAATCGGGATGCAAATATAAAACAAAGTGAATGGTCAGTGGGGGAGAAAATCCACTGTTTTTGAGGTAAAACTTATATCCAAGGAATGAAGGATGAGTAATTGATTAATGGCTGGAATGTAATAGAAATCCCAGACACAGGGTTTTAGACAGAAGAGAGGAGGTTGAAAAATGGAGTTGAAGGACAATAAATGACAGGCCAAGACTTTGTATATGCACCAGTTTAACTTGGGATACATTTTGAGAATTGCATTCTTAGGTAATTACTTCAAAATGCATCCTTAGGCAAAATCACATCCCTGTGCGAGCATCATGGAGTGCACTTAGACAAACCTAGATGGTTAGCCTATTACTGTGATTGTAGTTGCTATACTTTTATACCCCTGGCAGCTGCAGGTTTGTTACACCAACATCATCACAGACACAATTAGCTTTCCTTATTGTCATGCAAGTTCCTAACTTAAGCTCTGGTTGCCAGACATCCACTTCAACCAGGCATCCATTTCAAAGAAGCATCCAGGGTCAACTACTGCTAACTCACATTGCCAGGCACAGGACTAGATAAAGACCCCCCCTCCCCCCACCCCCACTGAGGCTCTTTTGTTTTAGATCTTGGTTGATTTCAGTAACAGGCCATTGGGATACTTGTTTTCTTTTATTCTCTTCCCTTGCTTTAAATTCCAACCTTATGTTTTTAAATTAACCAATAAAGATTGAGCTCATGAAACCACAGGCACCAACCCTGAACCCTAAAACCAGATGCCCAGGCCTCAGTGTCTCTCTCTCTCTCTCTCTCTATCTCTATCTCTATCTCTATCTCTATCTCTATCTCCATCTCCACCTCCACCTCTCTCTCTCTCTCTCTCTCTCTCTCTCTCTCTCTCTCTCTCTCTCATCTCTATCTCTATCTCTATCTCTATCTCTATCTCTATCTCTATCTCTATCTCTATCTCTATCTCTATCTCTATCATCTCTCTATACCTCCCTTTCCCTGTACCTTGACCTCACTCGGTGTCCCCTTATAAGCTCCAGGGCCTGTAAGTAATAAACTCTTTTTTATCTTCATAATTTCCTAGTGGTTATTGCTGAAGGGCATTTTGCAAATAAGAACCACAAGGGTTGGTCCAGATGGACACTGGTTTAGAAAGGGGAGATGCCTGTGAGAAGTTCACTGAAGCCCAGGTGAGTGTCCCAAACATGTTTAGCCAATAGCATTACTATCCAGAGACTGAGGCAGCATGGAAGAGTAATGCCTTGGGCTATGTTGTTACAATGGCTGGCAGCTAGGAGTCACTAGAGGATAAGAATTTCCCCCTCCATTCTAATCTGATAGCATCATCATGACATACATGATTTGTACTTGACCAAAAAGTCACTGGGCAGTGCATGACTGTTAAAAAGTCATTGGGCAGTGAATGACTGTTTGTATAAAATAACTCAAAAATAATGTTTCATTTTATAACAAATGGGATGAATCTATATTTCTGTATTGTAACGAGTTCTTGTGATCATTGTTATTTTGTTTTACTTTTCTGGCATTTTCATATTAGTCTGACAGTTTTTCTCCTAATGAGTGAATTTATTCCGCTTTAAAGATGATATCAGAAATTATACAACCAGTCCACCATCGGTGGAAATTTACACTTCTTTACAATATGCCAACAATGATGCAATTGATATCTCTGTACATATTTTCATATGTTTTTCGATGATATATTTTCTAAAGTGCTTTAATAGCAATACAATATTTTATAGAAAAAATATTTCAAACAGTTACTTTTGCAAAGCTGAAGCAGATTACAAGAATTATAAGTAGGAAAGAGGCAGTAGTAGTGCAAATAAGTAGGCCTAATTAATAATTATTTTAGAGGGAGATTTGATATATTGGGAGAGTGTGTGAAATTTGAAAGATAATCCAAATTTTCTAGGATGAGTGCTTCACAGTGATATAGTAGCGTGATGATGAATATTATGTGTCAGCTTGACTGGACCAAGGAGTTCCCAGACATTGATCCATCAAACATTATCCCCGATATGTCTGCGAGAAAGCTCTGTACGAGGCTAAGATATAAATTGGTAGATTGAGTAAAGCAGATTGCTCTCCCTATTCTGAGAGGGCCCCATCCAATAAGATGAAGGCCTGAATAAAGCAAAAGGCTGATTCTCCTCTGAGTAAGAAGACATTTCTCCTGCCTGCCTGACTGCCTTTCTGCTGGGACATCAGATTCTTCCTGCCTTTGGACATGCTCTGAAACATCAGTCCTCCTCTAGGTTTTAAGCCTATGGGCCTTTGGACTGAAACTACACCATTAGTTTTCCTGGGTCTTCAGTTTGCCAGCAGATCTCAGAACTGCCCAGCCTCCATAAACATGTGAGACAATGCCTTATAATAAGTCTTTTAAAAGAAAAACATACATATATAACATTAATAATATTAATGAATTAATCTACATTAATAGTAGTATATAATATTATATATATATATATATATATATATATATATATAAAATAATAAAAGTATAATATGCCAATTAGACCAGACATCCTTCCAGACAACCTTTTGGATGTAGCCTGGGCTGTGAGGGAAGCCCAGGTTCCAGGTGCCAGAGGGAAGCCGGCGCCAGCAGCCAGTGGGAGGAAGGCCTACTCTTGCACGAATTTCATTCATCAGGCCATTAGTGTGTGTGTGTGTGTGTGTGTGTGTGTGTGTGTGTGTGTGTGTGTGTGTAATTTCCTATTGGTTCTGTTTCTCTGGATAAGCCTGATTAATGCAAGTATAATTATGATAACTTTCTCTTAACATACTGCTTTTACTTTGCTTTGTTTGATGCTGTTTATCTTAAAAAATGAGTTTGGAACACTGACTCAATTCAAGATAATTAAAAGCTAGCTCATGTTAACCTGGGTGGCATGGCTCAGGGGTTGAGCATGGACCTATGAACCAGCAGGTCATGGTTTGATTCCCAGTCAGGGAACATGTCTGGGTTGCGAGCTAAAGCCCCAGCGTGGGGTGTGCAGGAGACGGCTGATCAATAATTCTCTCTCAACATTGATGTTTCTATCTTGTTCTCCCTTTCTTTGTAAAATCAATAAAAAATAAAAAGCTAGCTCATGTTGTATTATCACCTTAGCATAGAGGGTGGGGCAAAAGTAGGTTTATAATTGTGAGTACAGAGTTTATTCTTATATTATTGTTTACTAATTATTGTATTATTTTCCATACGAACAATTGCAAAACTACTTTTGCCCCACCCTGTATATAGAAAACAATTGATTTGATCAAAGCTTTCAATGACTCTCTGGTACAGTGGCAAATTTCATCTTTACCCTGCCCTTGAAATCTCTTGACAATTAATAAATCCCTTTTTTTTTTTCTGATAAATTCTCAACTCCTCTTCTCACTGTTCAATCTACCTTCTGTTATTTTTGTGAAATATAAATAATCATTGGTGCCAAAATATGCTACTATAAACATGCCATTTCTACCAGTTTTCCCTGTTTATAATTTTTTTATTTTTTAAAAAATATTTTTATTGATTTCAGAGAGGACGGGAGAGAGATGGAAACATCAATAATGAAAGATAATCGCTCCCCACTGGGTATCAAACCCGTAACCTGGGCATGTGCCTGACCAGGAATTGAATGTGACTTCCTGGTTCACAGGTCCACTCTCAACCACTGAGCCACTCCAGCTGGGCGACCAGCTTTAGCTTCTGATCACCTGCCCTATCTCAGTTTCTCTCTCTCTTTCAACAGTGGCCTTTGTCTCAGAGGATAACTTCCATCAGAGTTCAACTCCACCTATAGAACAGCAAGCAACTCTCTGTGTTCGGACCAGGAAGCACTGCTTGAGAAGCTGCTTGGACCGCTCACCACCCAGCCTGCCAAGGCCCGAGGACCCCTTCAATGGTGCCTACGTCACCTTCTTCAGCCTGGGCATTGGCGGCCTTCTGCCTTGGAACTTCTTTGTCTCTGCTAAGAACTACTGGATATTCAAACTCAGCAACTGCTCCAGCCCAGCCCCAGGGAGAAATCTGAGGACTTGGACATCCTGGTAAGTGCATGTTCCTCCTGGGGGGTGGGGGTGCATTCTGCCTGGAAGGGGTGAAGAGCAGCTTTCCTTGGGTGTGCCATGCCAGGAAGTTTTGTGGCCTGCTGAGTATATACCAATTAGGAAGCCACGTGGAGTGTAGTACAAAGAATTCCATTCAATTTTCAGACATGATTTGTGTTGTGTATGAGGCCTCCTGCTTCATAGGACAGGAGAAGATGGAAATATATAAGACACAGTCTCAGTCTTCATATTTCTTACTATTTAATTTAGGAAGAGGATGCAAATGATGATTCTCTGTAGTATAGTGTGGTAAATCCAAGAATCCAGAGTCCCTGCCTCCAGAAAGGGTGGATCTAGTAGCACTAAGTTTAGCTGTGAGTGATAGAAAATTCCAAAAGTGCAGTGGCTAAACAAGATGGAAGATAAATTTTCTTTCATGTTCAAGTCCTGAGGGGCCAACTCAACCCTTGCATAATGTTCCATGTTGTCAGAAACCTAGTTGTTTCACCATGTGTAGCTTCCGTGTTCACTATCACTTCACAGTCCGGGATCGCTGTTGTAATTCAGCCATTACATCAAATAGGAAGAAGAGAAGGAGAGGCATAAGAAAACTTCTGCAAGGAACACACTTGCTTTTGCTCACATTGAACTCATTGGTCAGACCTTGGTCATGTGACCACATGAGCTGCAAAGGAGGCTGGGAGAAATATTTTTTTCTGTATTGTGTTATTGAAACTATGCAGAACCTGAACTCTTTTTCTCAGTGATAGCATTTATTTTTTATTTAAATTGAAATTCATTTTTATAGATTTATAATTGGAAAATTTATATTTTCACAAGATAGATCAATATTTATTTAAAAGACAAATATCAAAGAAAATGCCATCACTGATTTTGGCTGTTAAAATAATAACATCAAAGACACTTTGGACAAAAAGTAATACACTTCTAATTTTATCTCTTATAATTGTAATAATGCTGGGGACATTTCTATATTTATTTACATAGCTCATGAACATAAGATTGGTTTCTAAAACCCCAAAAGCAAGAATGACTTGAGATAGGATCATTATTTCTATTTATACATAAACATTATTTCTGCATACTCAGTGGTTTTTCTTTCACTGCGGATTCAATCATAAGTGATGATGGATTCCAGCTGCCCTCACTTACCAAAGACATGCAGAGAAGCGCCTCCTGATCTATTAGTGATGGGATGGTGAGCACCCTTTGTGTGACTCAGCCTCACCTCTACATCCATCTCAAAGATCATAAAATCTTTTTGAAATTAAAGGGGAAAAAAGTCTGAGTTTAAACTCTGTCTACAACTTTCTACCTTTTTTTTTTTCTTCTGTGAATGATACTTAAACTCTATAAAACTCAATTGTCCCATTTTAAATTGTAATGAAAAATAATTACTCCATGGGATGTTGGCAAAGCTTTTAAGAGCTGATGTCTGTCTCATTACCATGTTCTCCCTTAAACGTAGATGGAAAGGTATCACTATCCAACCAAATCCAGTCTCATGACTTCCTGGTTTTCTCAACCAGGATAAAGAGAATATGAATCTCCAGGGCATTTCTGTGAAGTCCTTTAGTGTTTATTATCTCCCCTCACCACTTCCTTTCTTTTCAGAGCGCCAAGATCCACTCAAGATTCTACACTTTTTATCAGCCCATTTAGGTCCTGGAGGACTTTCATTGTTGGTTTCACTGACAAACAGTGAGAGCAATTTTTCAGATCCATTTCTACTAAAATCACTTAATACGGCAGATCTTCAAATAATGACTTTCATTGTGACCTTGATGAGAAAAAAAAATCCATCCTCAGGTGAAGGTTCTGTCTGTGTGGAGTTTGTACGTTCTCCCCACATCTGTGTGAGTCTTCTCCCTGTAAGCTGGTTTCCTCCCATATCCCAAATAAGTGCACGGCTAGGGGGATTGGCATGTATAACGTGTCCCAGTCTGAATGAGTGTGGGTGTGAATGGAAGTGCATTCTGTAGTGGAACTGTGTCCTGTCCAGGACTGGTTTTCATCTTGAGCCCTGAGCTGCTGGGTAAGGCTCTAGCCACCCAAGGCCCTGAACTGAAATAAGTGAGTTGGAAAATAAGGATCTTACTTGCTTTTATTAAACATATTTCTTGCCGAAACCGGTTTGGCTCAGTGGATAGAGCGTCGGCCTGCGGACTGAAAGGTCCCAGGTTCGATTCCGGTCAAGGGCATGTACCTTGGTTGCGGGCATATCCCCAGTAGGAGATGTGCAGGAAGCAGCTGATCGATGTTTCTCTCCCATCGATGTTTCTAACTCTCTATCTCTCTCCCTTCCTCTCTGTAAAAAATCAATAAAATATATTTAAAAAAAAAACATATTTCTTAAATGTCTGTGTAGCTCATATTAACTTCAATGTTTAATATTAGAAATGTTTTGGGTCTTTAATTAGAATTGTGTTGATAGTTTTGTGACCAAAGATATGCGGTAAGAACTTAACTCTTCCTTATATTAACATTCTACGGTAAAATTGGTTTCATTGTATGTCTTTTTGGGTAAAGTTGTGTTTTCCAAGAATTTATTCATGATGTTAAGAGAAAAATTATGTATAATAAAATCTTTATTAAAAAGGCAAATGACCTAATTTTCTTAAAGCATATAAAATATGCTGTGGATAACTTCATTTCAAGTCTCACCCCCATTATTAACCCTACTTACATGTGTCTCAGAGTTCTTGAGAAATTCTTCTCTTTGCCAAGTGGATAATAGCAAGAATATTGTTAGGCATAGCCAACTCTTATATAACTAGAGGCCCGGTGTACGAATTTGTGCATGGGTGGGGTCCGGCCAGCCAGTCCTGATGGGAGCCAATCAGGCCGGCAGGGGGGGAGGGGCCATGGACAGTTGACTGGCTGATCCCACATCCTGGTCGAACTCCTGGTTGAACTCCTGGCATATTAGCCTTTTATTATATAGGATACCACCACTTACCATTTATACTGCAAAGGACATAGACAAATATAGGGATGTGTCATCCCTGCCCACAATTGGCTTCCCTAACATCCATAGCATCTTTGAGGGCCCTTATAATGTATTAGTCCAAGTTCATAAAGGATAAGTTGGCCAAGAAGTGCATCAATTAACCTTCATGTACTTTTTTGGGGGGGCATATGATTATATGCACCCTCTAGAATGGGCCTCTCTTATGCCTGTAGATCCTATATCTCTTCACCTGCAACCAGAGGGTTAATAAGAAAGATTAGAAAGGTTAAAGTAAAACCTGAATTAGTAACCATCTAACCCCTAAAGAAGGGCACAGTATGTGATAATTATAGTCACACAGCATGTTTCTCAATGTGAAAGCTGATGCTGATTTTAATGGTCAATATTGGTATAAAATTTATCGTCTTTCTTTTGTGTGTCTGTTACCATGACAAAGGTTTAATAATACCCTCTCATGCCATTTAGCTAAATGGACTAGAAGGCAATTCTTTAAAAGAGTAATGTTAACAAGCACTGCTGCACCGTTAGAATGACTCAGGATTTTCTCTCCTACAATTTGCAGTCACTTTTATTAGATGTTTCATAAAGAAGAGTGACAGATCATAATCTTAAGTTTTGTTTTGTTTTGTTTTGACTGGTTTTTACTTTTCAGAATTTTTTCACCCGGAGAATATTTGAAATAAAGTAGAGCTAACACTGGTGGGTAGTGAAAAAAGACTTTGACTCAATGTGTTATTATGATTCAGAAGCCATTTCCTTCCTCAAGATATAGTCTGTATTTCATTCAAAGCAGGTAGCTGGAGTTTCATGGAGTGAGGCAAATATTTCAAAGACCTCTATCCCAGCATGCCAGATGTGAAGTTTGAGATTATTTAAAATAGCTAGAAAATTTTGAAAAAATTATATTTCATTGACCTACTGAATTTTACTGATTGACAATAAACACCTGAGATTTTGAGTTTTATCTACCAACTGAAGCCAATATATAATATTTTCAGCTTTATTTTCCCACCTATCACACTGAAATAATGTTCTTTATCCTCTCAGTGATATGCTAGTGGCATCATGGGAAATATTACTAAAGGAGATAAAAGTACTATGTCTCAGGAACCATGACTGTGACAAGAGTTAATTGTAGAGGAAGGTCGTCATAAAATGTTGGAATTCAGGCCCAGATAAAGGTGGAAATTAATAGGAAGAGAAAGAAAAAATTCCCAAATTAAACTATCTATCTATTGATGATTAAAAATAGTATTGTCTACTGGGGAGAGGTAGTTGCTGCAAAGTGCCCTGGCTTTGCACTCCATTTCCTCTTGGTGACTCAGGTAAGTATTGTGAGAACACTGTGGAATAGGTTGGAAAATGTCACCAGCATTGCTACAAAGACCAATGTTTTCTGAAGCCAGACATACACATTCTTTTGGTATTGCCTTCTTCCTCTGTTGAATAATTGCCTACTGCGTACAGCTAAAATGAATGCTAAGAATAGTCAACAGTTCCATTCAGACCATAGAAACAGTTTTGATATAATACAGGTCTACTAGACATGACTTTTTGCTCTTTAAAGATGAAAGGTGAAGACTGTTAGGAAGATCTTGCTAGATATATGCAAGTATTGGAAAGCATAGAGAGCAAAACAATGTCTGAGACAAAACTTATAAGCTTTTAACTAGAAAGTATATGATTTCAGTCATATATAGAGTTTAATGAAAATATTGAACTATCAAGCAAAATAGAGACAGACTCATGGAGAGTAGGCAGGCAGCTCTGGTGGTGGGGAAGGGGAGGTAGGGGAGGGATTGAAGAAAAAAGAAAAAAAAAAGGAGACCTCAGGGACATGGACAACAGTGTAGTGATTGAAGGGGTGTGGGTGAAGGGTGTGGGTGGAGGTGGAAGAGGGGATAGAAGGGATAAATGTGATGGGAAAAAAATCCAATATTTTTAAGCTTACTGACCAGTGAAATAAGCAGTTATTTCTAAGACACCTGAATCAATATATATACATTCAGAGAGAGAGAGAGAGAGAGAAAGAGAAATGTATTCTTTCTGGACAGGGCTACACAGTACATATTAACTTTGTTTATAGTTTTATTTAAAATGCAGCCCTGGCCACAATATCCCTCAGTTGGTTGAATGTTCTCTCACGTACCAGAAGGTCTCCAGTTCAATTCCCAGTCAGGGAACATGTCCAGGTTAGGTAGCTGATCAATGTTTATCTCTCCCTTTCTCTCTAAAATCAATAAAAACACATTCTAAAAATATTAAAATACTGAATCTGCTTACTTATCTATGTAAAACATTTTGAAAGTTTGACTTTACCTGTCTTGATTATAAAAATCTGTCTTCAAATATATACATTTTATTAAAATATTTTAATTTCAATATCCTATAGAAAGTATTTTATATAAATTTAATGTACAGCTATATCCTATTCACTTCTATAGTTGTAATGCATGCAGATAGCCAAGGTAATTTTTATTAATGACAATAGTTGCATGTGCATTCTTCCATTGCAATGATATCAAGGTCTGCAATGTGCATTTATGCATATTTTGAGTGATAATTATTTAGAAATTAGTACTACATTAGATTCCACTCAATATCATAATACTAAATTATATATTCATTTTTCAGGTACTACATATTTTTTTTGAAATATATATTACTATTGACTGATTTTGCGTTGTTTAAGCCAGGAGATAGTATGCTAGGAAGCTGTCAATCAGTCCAGAGAACAATAGGAACAGAAAATGAACATATTCTCTAAGGAAAAAGTGTTTATTAAAAGACCAGATTCATTGACCTGTGAAATCAAAACTGATAAAATTCCTGGGAAGGAATAATACTCTATACATAGCACTCAAATTGATGTGTCTTTGAGTTATTTAACTAACATCATTTGTATTAATAATTAATAGTTTACTCTAGTTTTGATAGCAGATAATGAGAGAACAAATTACTTGTTATGTAATTTATAGTTCATTTTGGTATTTTGAGAAAGGTTTTAAATATTAAAAATATTAATAAATACTTCAGATATAATTATTTATTTTATTATATTATTAGACAAGTGACAAAACAAAAATCTTCAGAAAAAGATGACAGAAGTCCCATAAGTATTCTTCTGCATATAATAATAATAATAAACACATGCATGACCTTCATAATCAGTTAAAATGCATTAATGAAACAGTTCTTTTTTCAAATTGCTTATTATCCTTCATACACATAATTAGTGATTTTATATAAAATGATATTTAAGAAGATACATATTTTATAAAACTGTATCACTCAAATATAATACAAAATAATACATATTTTTAAAATATATTTTTATTGATTTCAGAGAGGAAAAGAGTGGGAGAGAGAATAGAAACATCAATTCTGAGAGAGAATCATTGATTGGCTGCCTCCTGCACGCCCCACACTGGGGATCGAACGCACAAACCACAAACCAGGCATGTGCCCTTGACCGGAATTGAACCCAGAACCCTTCAGTCAGCAGGCCAAAGCTCTATCCACTGAGCCACACCAGCTAGGACAATAATACATATTTTTAAAAAGTTATTTGCCTAGGCAGTTTTTAAGTCATTGTTTCTTAGGACAAAATTCAGTTAACTACATATAGCTAATTTTAGAAAAATTAACTTTTCAACTCAGATATAGTTTTTTAAACAAAAATGATTAGGCTTCCAAATTCTGGTAGTACTAATGAAGTGAATTGCTATTATAATGTGTTGTATTGCTCAATGAGAAGGATTGCTTAAATACTAAGATAATGAACATAGCGATAATTCTCTGCCCTGATTTTGAATATTTGAAAATTCTTATTTAAGTTATAAATTCTCCCTTAAGATCCAAATACATAGGGTTCTTAAGTACTGGCTAGATATCTTATTCTTCTTTGCTTCCTATTTCCTGTGTATCCCGGGCTTAGGATACAGAGTATCTCATAAGAAAGGTGATTAAAAATCAATTAATGAATGACACTAGTTAGAAGTGGCCATCATTTGGGGGGAATTTAGGCTACTGCAGCAGGGTAAATTTAGTTCATCCATTCTACCTCATGTATTCCTGTTTGTCACTGATTTGGGGCTGGGCGGGGGGCGGGGGGGGACAAAAATCTAAAATAACCCTCAGGAGAGTTATATGCCATCATACATCAGTAAGATATATGTGAGGTTTTCACTGTATTTTAAGAAAATTAGAGGATGGAGAGAAATAAAGGTGTACTGGCTTAAAGCAAATAATAAATCATTGTATAGACTCAATATTACAAACATTTTATGAAGGGAACATATCTTAGAAAAATAATCAAAAGTAACCTTGAAAAATAACAAGAAGCCAGGCTCACCAAGAAGTAAAGAGAGAGGACCCAAATAAACAAAACCAGAAACGATAGAGGCGAAATAACAACAGACCCCACAGAAATACAAATGATTGTTAAAAAATACTATGGACAGCTCTACTCCAACAAACTAGACAACTTGGAGGAAATGGACAAATTCCTAGAAAAATACAACATTCCAAGACTCAATCAGGAAGAATCTAAAAATCTCAATAGGCCAATAACTATGGAAGAAATTGAAGCAGTCATCAAAAAGCTTCCAGCAAACAAAAGCCCAGGACCAGACGGCTTCACAGGGGAGTTTTACCAAACATTCAAGGAAGAACTAAAACCTATCCTCCTCAGACTACTACAAAAAATTCAAGAGGAAGGAACACTTCCAAGCTCATTCTATGAAGCCAGCATCACCCTAATACCAAAACCAGGTAAAGACAACACAATGGAATAGAATTACAGGCCAATATCCCTCATGAACATAGATGCCAAAATCCTCAACAAAATCTTAGCAAATTGGAGTACATCAGAAATATCATACACCATGACCAAGTAGGATTTATCCCAGGGATGTAAGGATGGTACAATATCCGCAAATCAATAAACGTGATACATCACATAAACAAATTGAAAGAAAAAAACCACATGGTGATATCAATTGATGCAGAAAAAGCATTTGACAAAATCCAACACCCATTTTTTATAAAAACTCTCAGTAAGGCGGGAGTAGAAGGATCATACCTCAACATAATAAAAGCCATATATGACAGGCCCACAGCCAACATCATACTCAATGGACAAAAACTAACACCATTTCCCCTAAGAACAGGAACAAGACAGGGATACCCACTCTCACCACTCCTGTTCAACATAGTACTGGAAGTATTAGCCATTGCAATTCGGCAAGAAGAAGAAATGAAAGGCATCCAAATTGGAAAAGAGGAAGTAAAACTGTCCTTATTTGCAGACGACATGATATTATACATACAAAACCCTAGAGACTCCATCAAAAAACTACTAAACTTAATACATGAATTTGGAAATGTAGCAGGATAAAAAATTAACCCCAAGAAATCTGAGGCATTTCTATACACCAATAGTGAACTTTCAGAAAGAGAGATTATAAAAACAATCCCATTTACCATCACACAAAAAAATTAAGCTACCTAAGAATAAACTTAACTAAAGAGGTAAAAGACCTCTAACTCAGAAAAAATACAGGACATTGAAAAAAGAGATAGAGGAAGACATAAACAGATGGAAGAATATACCGTGTTCATGGATTGGTAGAATCAACATCATTAAAATGTCCATACTACCCAAAGCAATCTATAAATTCAACGCACTTCCCATTAAAATACCAATGGCATACTTCACAGATCTAGAACGAACTCTCCAAAAATTCATCTGGAATAAAAAAAGATGCCGGATAGCTGCAGCGATCCTGAGAAAGAACAAAGTAGGTGGGATCTCAATACCAGATATCAAGTTGTATTACAAAGCCACTGTTCTCAAAACTGCCTGGTACTGGCACAAGGACAGACATATAGATCAATGGAATAGAATAGAGAGCCCAGAAATCGGCCCGAACCAATATGCTCAATTAATATTTGACAAAGGAGGCAAGAACATACAATGGAGCCAAGATAGTCTCTTCAATAAATGATGTTGGGAAAATTGGACAGATATATGCAAGAAAATGAAACTAGACCACCAACTTACACCATACACAAGAATAAACTCAAAATGGATAAAGGACTTACATGTACGACGGGAAACCATAAAGATTCTAGAAGAATCCAAAGGCAACAAAATCTCAGAATTTGCCAAAGCAATTTCTTCACTGATACAGCTCCTAGGGCACTTGAAACTAAAGAGAAAATGAACAAATGGGACTACATCAAAATAAAAGCTTCTGCACAGCAAAAGAAACCATCAACAAAATAACAAGAAAACCCACTGAGTGGGAAAACATATTTTCCGATGTCATATCTGATAAGGGCCTAATCTCCAAAATTTATAGGGAACTCATACAATTTAACAAAAGGAAGATAAACAATCCAATCAAAAAATGGGCAAAAGACCTAAATAGACACCTTTCAAAAGAGGACATTCAGAAAGCCAAGAAACATGAAAACATGCTCAAAGTCACTAATCATCCTAGAGATGCAAATCAAAATGACAATGAGATACCATCTCACACCTGTCAGACTGGCTATCATCAACAAATCAACAAAAGACAAGTGCTGGAGAGGATGTGGAGAAAAAGGAACACTCGTGCACTGCTGGTGGGAATGCAGACTGGTGCAGCCACTATGGAAGACAGTATGGAGTTTCCTCAAAAAACTAAAAATGGAACTCCCATTTGACCCTGTGATCCCACTTCTAGGAATATATCCCAAGAAACCAGAAACACCAATCAGAAAGGATATATGCACCCATATGTTCATAGCAGCACAATTCACCATATCTAAGATCTGGAAATAGCCTAAGTGCCCATCAGTAGATGAATGGATTAGAAAACTGTGGTACATCTACACAATGGAATACTATGCTGCGTAAAAAAGAAGGAACTCTTACCATTTGCAACGGCATGGATGGAACTGGAGAGCATTATGCTAAGTGAAATAAGCCAGTCAATGAAGGAAAAATACCACATGATCTCACTCATTCATGGATAATAGAGACGATTATAAACTTTTGAACAATAATAGATACAGAGGCAGAGCTGCCTCAAACTGATTGTCAAACTGCAGCGGGAAGGCTGGGGAGGGTTGGGGGGCAGGAGGGAGGGGGATAAGAGATCAACTAAAGGACTTGTATGCATGCATATTAGCATAACCAGTGGACATAAGACACTGGGGGGTAGGGGAGGCAGGGGTTTGTCAAGGGAGGGGAAAAAAAAAAAAGGACACATATGTAATACCCTTTGTAATACTTAAAGCAATAAAAATAAATAAATAAATAAATAAATAAATAAATAAATAAATAAATGAAAATGTGGACACTAGAAAAAAAAAGAAAAATAACAAGAGAGCAATGCCATCCTATTATAGGGAAAGCCTTTTGGCATGAGAGCATGACACAGTGAAATTTTTAAAATGAGATGGTCATAATCCTTCTAATTCCTAGTTAATTTTTTCTGAATAGCTTATATGTAAAACTAGTTGAAGAATCCCCAGAAAGTAAGAGTTAGTGCTTTGCTATACACTTAAGGCCATGATACTTAAACTTCTGTTTTTAGAAAGTTTGTATTTTTAACAAGCTCCCAGGTTGTTTCCAACATACTTCAAGTGTGAAAAATCACTGCTCTTGGAAACTCTGAATACCACTGCCTGACTATAAACAACCATACAATAGGAGATAAATAGGAACTACCTCTTATATATAAAACAGAAAATAAATTTTGTATGAAAAATCGTGTGTTATGTGGATATGACTTCTATAGCTTCATTTAGTATTAGACTGTGTTTTCAAAGGTTTTCATCAAAGTATTTCATTTTCTTAATCTCAGTGGGAAGTCGTCTCCCTTTCTATTTGAAGTTATTTTTTTTTTAATCTGGGAATTAGCTAACATTTCCTTTTCCTTTAATGAAAATTTTGTATTCATAATTATTTCTTAAATTTCCTTATATTAAAACCCTAGATTTTTCCTCTTAATATATAAAAATCATTTATAATCAGTCTGACCTTCTGTCTCATGACACTTTATCATTCAAGCTTTTAATAAATTATCTTCCATTTAGTTAATACTGTATCTAGTGAGTTTAACAAATATTGGATTATTCTATCTGGATGATTTCCTAGCACTGTTATAGAAAAAGTCACCAAGCCCATTTTAGTTGTGAAAATGAAAGAATCCCTTGCAGACCTAATGAAAGATCATTATTTACTCAAACTGTTCATGCTTTTTCTCATTGTCAGGACTTACTTGGACTATTTATGATACCCAAAACCTATAACTAAATCTCATCTCTGTTTCTCCTTCAAATCTTTTTTTTTCCTTTCTGCCTATTTACTTAACTAAAACACATTTACTTCTTAACTGTCTATATAAATATTATCTTCTCTAAAAAGTCTTCCCTCTCCTAGCAGACTTGGTTAGCTGATCCTACAGCACCGTGTAATTAGCTTGGCAAAGTATTTATACCTCCTTAGAAATTGTTTGCTTGTTATCTTTCCTACCAGGTTGCCAGCTCCCATAGAGTAGGTACCAGATCTTTCTTGATAGGAGGTAGTCAGTAAATACTGTTTGAAGGAATGAAATGCTTTCCTTAATGTTTGCCTTTAATGGCAAGCTTTTTCTTAAAGTAATGTCCACATTTTTCATTTCCACTGTCATCATTCTTCCTTTTAGGGGTTTGTAAGCACTGTTTGAATGCCTTAATTATATCGTGCCAATGTTCTATCATATACAGCCTGCCATTCCAGTGTAGAAGCTATAGATCTGACTTTCCTGACTCGTTCACAAGGACACGGCTTTGTGACCTAGGCTTTACCAATTAGGTATGTTTGAACATGATTTAGATTCAGCACTGGCAGTTTGATAAAATGGGCACCACGTAGAATCTATTTTGTATGTAAAGTGTTGTGAGCAACAATGCCGAGATTCTAGCATCTAATTCCCAATGCAAGCAGTGTGCACTGGAATGTTTGTGTGATGGGGGAGTTTGTAGTGGAGGATCATTATGGTATATTGTAGCATTCATGACCTGACTCTGAGCTTCACTCTCTGACCTTCCCAGAAATCCATTGAGTTACCAGATAGCATTAAATAAATTCCATTCCTGCCTAAGCAAGCTAAAGTGGATGTTGTTTTGTTCAACTATGAGCTCTGTTAGATACCTCTTGTTATTTTGAGTTGTTCCTTTTCAGTCAGCTTTGTAGATTCCTCTTCTTATGCATGGGCCTTTATTATGTTTATTTAATCATTCAGGAAATATCAGTTATGTACTTGTAGATGTCAGGTATTACTGTAGACAGCAGAGATTCTGCAGAGAACAGAACAAAAATATTTCCTGCTCTGTGTTGCTCATATTCTGGGCTGAGACAGAATATATTTCCTGAGTAATAATTGTATTGAAAAATGAAGTAAAGTGAATAATTAATGACTGGTGGCATATGCAATTTATTTAAGATATAATATGCAGGGACATCTTCTCTGACCTGGGACATTTAATGAGAAAGCTAAGGCTCCAAAACAGCCTTTGACTTGCTGAAGTAAGCATATTTTAGGCAGAGCAAACAGTAAGTACTCAGGCCCTGGAGTGAGAGTGTGAATCATGTGCTTGAAAAAAAAAAAAAAAAAGAGTTCAATATGGCTGAAGCCAGTGAGTGAGGGAAAGATAATGAAGATGAGACTATAGAGTTAGCTGAAGGAAAAGCAGGAAGAGCTTCATAAGACATTGTAAAAACTTGAATTTTACTTTGAATGAGTTGGAAGCCATTGGAGATTTTTAAACACAAGAATCTGGCTTTTCATTTAAAATATCACTCCATGGAAAACAGACTGAGAGAGCATGGATTATGGTAGAAATAGAGAGAACAAAGAGCTTTACTAGAGGTCAGAGCACTGAGCCTTCGGCTTTTCAGTCCCAGTAAGAGGAGGGAGATCTAACAAAACAGACTGAATGTGTGTAAAAAAAAAGAAAAAAGAAAGAATGTGCCACAAAAGTGATTTGAAGAAAAAATTTCAAGGAAGGGGATGGGAACTATTTTAACTGATAAGTTGACAAGATAAGGACTGAGTTTGATAATATGAATGTTATGGATAGTATTAGAATTCCTTCATTTTGATTATTGACTTTATTATTTTCTACTGCTTGATGACATCTACTTAACTTGTCTTTCTTCTGCTACCTGTATTTGACAACTAGATCCTTCAAAACCAGATTGCTTTAACAAATTTCAGACTTTTCTAAATTCTATTGGATATTTCCACTTGAATCTCAATACATCCCTCTTAATAAATCGTCCCCTTTATTTCCACCTAGATTATTTTACTTAGTCTTCTTTTCAGTGTGGGAGATAATTTAGATTCAATGAAATTGTGATGATTTACAATCCATCTTTAGTATATATCTATATCTATATCTATATATATCTATATATAGATATATACACTAGGGGCCTGGTGTACAAAATTCGTGCACTGGGTGAGGGTCCCTCAGCCCAGCCTGCCCCCTCTCACATACTGGGAGCCCTCAGGGGATGTCCTACTGATGGCTTAGGCTCACTCCCTGTTCCCCTTGGAGCCGGCTCTGCCCCTGCCCAGGCCTAAGACCTCTGGCCAAGGCCTTGGACCTGAGCAGGGGACCCCCAGCCCCCTCTCATCACCAGCTCCGCCCCTGCCCTCTTCTATTACTGGCTACACCCCTAGCCCCTCCCCCTTCCTCCCCACTACCTGCCTGGCCAACAGGCCTGGACACTTCAGCAGCAGGGCTGAGGGGACTGGGCCCTACCATCTTTGTGATGGAGTTACAGAGTGATGGTTAATTTGCATATTAGTATTTTATTAGATAGTATATATGGCTAATATGCTAAGTGTACCTCCAACTATCTGACCAGTTGCTATGACGTGCACTGACCACCAGGGGGCAGACGCTCAATGCAGGAGCTGCCATGATGCACACTGGCCATTTACAAAGACCTGGTGCCAACAAAGCAACATTTGGCTTCCCCTAAATGGGACACAGGTCCACCACCACCCTGGAGCAACACCCCACCAAATCGCAGACAATACTGCCGAGACCCGTTGGTGCAAAATGTGACCCATAGCCCAGCCCAGCCTGTGGTCACTGTGAGCACTGGGTAATGATGTCACATAGCAACACCCTGTTTCCTCTCCCTAACAACTAGCCTCCTTGCAGTTTCTTCAGCCCAGGAACACGACTTGCACTATAGCCAGGTGCAAACATTTTACACTTTAACCAAATGTCTGTGAAGTGTTTTCACATGCCTCATCTCATTTGATTCTTACAGAAGTCCTGGAGTACGTAGATAGGAGGCTCGGTAGAATCCTATTTTCTTTTCATTAGCCCAGCGGTTCTCAAACTGTATGTCACGACCTGTTTGGCGGCCAAATGACCCTTTCACAGGGGTGACCTAAGACTATCCTGCATATCAGATATTTACATTACGATTCATAACAGTAGCAACGTTACAGTTATGAAGTAGCAACAAAAATAATTTTATGGTTGGGTCACAATATGAGGAACAGTATTTAAAGGGCCAGAAGGTTGAGAACCACTGCATTAGCCATAAAATGAAGATTTAGAAAGTTTAGAAACTTGACCTGACTGAAAAGAAGTAAGAAATGGTGGACTTTGAAAATGACTTCAGGTTTTCGCATTACTCAGAATATAGTCAAACACTGCTGCAGTTAAATATTTTACCCTTTGTTCTCCCTGTATGAAATACAATAATAATCTACTTTGAGTTGATATTTACTGCTGTGTTGCTGACAATTACCTGAAAGAGAAGTTGGGTGCTTCACTGGGTTGGAAAAAGTTTAGCTAAATCAAAAAGCAGGTATAATTAAGCAAGTTTATTCTCTCTATATAAAAGGCTAAGTTGACTCTTGCATGCATGATACAGGCAGTACTTGGGTTACGTCAGACTTGACATACATTGTTTCATGGTCATGTCACCATCTTCTATTTATTTATTAAAAAAGTTCCATCATTTTGAGGTATGTACATATATGCTTTACGTTTTTTATTATTTATTTACCACAAGTAAAAGTCAGAAATTGTTATCTTTCTTTTAAATTATTTTTACTGTTTCACTTCATTACTGATGTGTATGTGCTCCATGTGAGTGACGTAGGTGCTTATGTAGGTGGGTTCTGACTTAACTGCGAAAATCGCGTTAAATTGCACCATAGGAACAGATCTCCGACGTAACCTGAAGACCTACTGTACATAAAAAGCTCTCGCGCCAATCACACACATGTGTTTCAATCTGTCATCCTTATCATGAATTTGGTTGACACTTCTATTACAGAGAAAGGGCAAATAGAAATATTAAAATATTTATTCTAATTAATTTCTTTTCCATGTGCACGAATCCATGCACTAGGCCACTAGTTTCTTAAATATCTGTCAAAAAAGTTCTTCCTAGCTATCCCATTTCCACCCCATAGTTTATGCCCTTATCATCTCTTGCTTGGATTATTGCTATATCCTCCTTGTCACATTTTATTTATTTTTATTGTTTGAAATACATTTTACTGATTTCAGAGAGGAAGGGAGCCGGGAGAGAGAGATAGAAACATCAATGAAGAGAGAGAATCATTGATTAGATGCCTCCTGCACGTCCCCTACTGGGGATCTAGCCTGCAACCCAGGCATGTGCCCTGACTCAGAATCGAACCATGAGGTCATGGTTCGTAGGTTGATGTTCAACCAGTATGCCACACTGGCCTGGCTTTCTTGTCATTTCTCTTGTGATAATCTCCAAACTCCTGCCATACTAATTATTTTACATGTCAAGTGTGATAGTGGGATATTCCTGCTCACAGTCAATCAGTGGTTTCCATTACATTGGGATGAAAATCTGCATGGTACTCCCAACCTGCTTTTGTGTACTACCTAAGTTGACTCATCTGATTGTATTTCTGGAACTTTGTGTTCCAGGAATTCCCAACGATTTTTCTTCCCTGAAATTAGCATGAAAATACTCTCATTTTCAATGCTTTCTTTCATCCAATTTTCTCTCACTGGAATCTTTATTTATTAGCCCAAAAGGTGCTGAGGCACTGTATTGGCACTCTTAATAAATTTGAAAGTATTGTAGAAACAATAACTTAACTCATTTATAAAACATTAGACTGAAAATTGGCAGGTTATTGGAATCTAACAGTGTTTCTAACATGTAGGCCCTTGAAAGTGCCTTTTCCCTGCATGAATGAGAGCTGAACAAAGAGTATTTATATGGTCTTTCTGTAGTTCCCAGAAAGGCCTTAATTGATTTTAGCACACTGTAGGAAACATAATTTGACTTACTAAATCTTTCATTCTGGAAACAGAAAAGAGAATGTCAAATGGATTTATATATGCATAATAAATTTGATTCTTTCAAATGCATGGCTGTAAATAAATACATACGCCTTTATATATGTTACTGCAGTATAACCTTCAGGACCTTAACAGTATATTAAAGAAATAACACACACAGAGTAAATTCCTTTACCATGAAAAGCACTGTTTAAACAGTATTTGTGAAAAACATTTATTAGAAATACCATTGAGTAGCAGAGTATAAGAGATTTTTTTAGAGTGCCCTATACTCCTGAGAATATGAGCATTCAGCAATAGAAATTATTTTACATAACTGAGAAATAAAGAGATTCAGACCATTTATGAATTCTTGATGGTTTACTTTTTAGAAACAATCAAAGTTAATTATTATTATAAGTAGTAATCATACCTCCCTAATGACATCCCAAATACTTATGATATAAAAAATACGAATCAAGCAAATATTGCAGGTTCTGTGAGCAAACATTCTGGTAAAAGCACTATGCTGTAACATGAAAGTAAACACTAACACCTGGGAGAACATAGCATTCAAGGTCATGGAGACTTATCTATTGTTTCTAAGCACATCGTACCTAAAAAAAAAAAAAAGTATTGGTTGCTTATTCAGGAAAGTGAGTTCGCAAAATCATTTTTAATATAAAATAATTAAATCATTTTAGAAAGCACATAACAGTTTTCTCTATATAATAAAGCTCTAAAATAAATTTAGATTGATTTTAATCTAGTCACTTCATATCACACTTATTAATGTCAATACTTTTTATAAAATTTGGGTTGGTTTTATCAAAACCCCATTTAAGGTTTTTAGAAACATCTTTGGAATTATTTTTATATAATTGTATATGTAAAACTGTATATTAAGGAAGTAAAATATTATCTCAAATTATTTTTTAAAATGCTATACATATTAACTAATTTAATTATTTTCATGTGGAAGCCATTGTGTCCAGGTTGGAATTATGGAGTAACTGTTTTCATCGCTTGGTGAATAAGAAATTTATTTTATTTTTAAAATATATTTTTATTTATTTCAGAGAGGAAGGGAGAGGGAGAGAGAGATAGAAACATCAATGATGGGAGCGAATCATTGATTGGCTGCCTCCAACATGTCCCCTACTGGGGATGGAGCCTGCAACCCTGTCATGTGCCCTGACCAGGAATCAAACTATGACCTGGTTCATGGGTCGACGCTCAACCACTGAACAACATTGGCCAGGCAAGAAATTAATTTTTTATCTTTTGAAAAACTAGTTTCTGCAAGCATGATAAAGGAGTGATAGTTATAACTTCAGAATTACATTGTCCATTAACAAATGTAATAAGTTTATTGTGATATAATTCATATTCATTAATTCACTCATTAATGTGTATAATTCATTTTTTTATATACAAAATGGACATTACATTTTTACTTTGTTTTTATTGTTGAAATCATTACAGATGTTCTCATTTTCTGCCCCCTGAGCCCACCTCCTCCCAGCCCCTGTCACCCCTTCCTCATGCCATCACCACACTGTGTCTATGTGTTATGCATATATGTTCTTCATGTCTAATCCCTTCACCTTATTTTATCCAGCCACCTCCCCACCCCAGGCTGCCTCCCCACTGAGAGCTGTCAGTCTGTTCCATGTATCCATGCCTCTGGTTCTATTTTGTTCACCAGTTTATTTTGTTCATTAGCTTCCACATATAAGTGAGGTCATATGGAATTTGTCTTACGATGACTGGCTCATTTTGCTTAGCATAATAATCTCCAAGTTCATCCATGCTGTCACAAAGAGTAAGATTTCTTTTTTAATAGCTGCATAGTATTCCACTGAGTAAATAGCTTTTGCAACTGCTCATCTACTGATGGGCACTTGGGCTGTTTCTTGATCTTGGCTAGTGTAAATAACACTGCTATAAATATAGGGGGCATATATTCTTTTGAGTTGAGTTGTATACTAATCATTGCAATCTAATTTTAGAACATTATCATTACCCCAAAAGACTGTTAGCAGTCACTCATCATCCTTCTCTCACTCCTCACAGTCTAGGCCTAGGCAGAAACCAGTATACTTTTGTTTCTACAGATTTTTCTATTCTGGACATTTCAAATAAGCATATTCATATAATATGTGGCTTTTTGTGTCTAAATTTTTTCATATGGTATAATGTTTTAAAGGTTTGTCTATGTTTTAAAATGTGTCAGTATTTTATTCATTTTTATGATTAAACATTTTATTGTATAGATATAGTAGAGGCCCAATGCATGAAAATTCATGCAAGAGTAGGCCTTCCTTCCCCCGGCTGCCGGCACCAACTTCCCTCTGGCACCAGGGACTCAGGCTGCTTCATTCCTCCAGCCACTCACAGGCACCCGGGACCTGGGCTGGCTTCTCTCAGGCCGCCACCAGGCTCCCGGGACCCGGCTGGCTTCCCTCCAGAGCCAGCCCATCAGGAAAGACATCCCAAAGGATGTCCAGAAGACATCAGGTCTAATTAGCATATTGCCCTTTTATTATTATAATATATATTTAGTTTTTCCATTTATCAATTGATGGATATTGAGTTATTTCCACTTTTTGCCCATTTTATTTCTTTTTGTTTTGTTTTGTTTTTCTTGCTTAATTGTCTTGACTAGAACTGCCAGTAAAATGTTGAATAGAAATGAAAAGAGTGAAAATCTTTGTCTTGTTCCTGATCTTAGAAAAAATTTAGTTTTTTACCATTAAGTATAATGTTAGATGTGAGTGAAAAAAATATGTACAACAAATTAGATAATTTATATGAAAGGTACAAATTCCTAAAATAAAACAAATGACCAAAACTACCTCAAGAAGTAATAAAACAAAAGAAAACAAAAATATATAAACAGACTTATAGATACTAAAGGGATTGAGCCCTGGCTGAGTGGCTAAATTGGCTGTAGTGTCGTCCCATACACCAAAAGGTTGTGGGTGCGATGCCAGTCAGGGCACATACCTGGGTTATGGGTTTGATACAAAGTCAGGATGCATATAAGAGGCAGCCAATCGATGTTTCTCTCTCCCTATCTTCTTCTCTCTCTAAAGATCAATAACAACATATCCTTGGATGAGGATTAAAAATAATATTAAATAATATTATAATAATAATAAATAAAGATATTGAATTATTAATTAAATTTTTTCCACAAAGCACAAACCTAGGTGAGTTCACTGATGAATTCTATCAAACATAAAAAGAATGATTCATATGAGTCCTTCACAAAATTTTCCAAAATTTAGAAGTGGGTAGAACACTTCCTAACTTATTCTATGAAGCCAATCTTACCCTGATATAAAACCAAACACATCACCTAAGAAAACTGTGGAATATCCCTTATGAATATTGACCAAACTATCTCAGTAAAATACAGGTAAGCCTAACTTTTCAACATATAAAATGCATCATGCACGTGACCAAGTGAAATTCATCCCAATAATTCAAAGTTGGTTTAACATTTTGATAATCAATTAATATATTATACCATTTTAATGGAATAAAAGAGAAAATATATAAACATTTTGATTGATACAGAAAAGCGCTTGACAAAATACAGTGTGCTTTTTATCATAACAATACTTAAAAATTAAATAATGAAGAAAACTTCGATATGATAAAAGACATCAAAAACTCCACAGCTACCATCATACTTAAGGTGAAAAACTGAATTTGTCCATCTAGGGTCAGAAACAAAACATGGTGTTCAGTGAATTGTAGTGCTTTTAAATTAGGTTAATAAAATCAAGGTTATAATAATTAGATTATTTTTACCATTTAAATAAATAACAAAACAAAATAATTACTTCATTATCTTTTAGATCAGTGGTTCTCAACCTTCTGGCCCTTTAAATAGAGTTCCTCATGTTGTGACCCAACCATAACATTATTTTTGTTGCTACCTCATAACTGTAATGTTGCTACTGTTATGAATCGTAATGTAAATATCTGATATGCAGGATGGTCTTAGGCGACCCCTGTGAAAGGGTCCTTCGACTGCCAAAGGGGTCGCGACCCACAGGTTGAGAACTGCTGTTTTAGACTATGACCTTTTATGGGTAATATTATGGGAAAAAAAAAAAGTCCATGAATAAAATGATTGAATTAATTTATCTGTAGAAAGTTTGTTTCTCCAAGAGGGCTTTCAAACATATCAACAGTTTAGTTTTCATACCAATTTATTTTGTCAAGTGAAATTTGAAGTTTATGGTTTATTGCTTTATTCTATTTAAGATTAAGTTATTCTTTTGAGAAAATGAGAGCAATCATTTGGGTTTCATGTACAATGGTTTTAAGTTTTCAGAACATGTCTACAGAGGTAAATTTATTATGTTATTATTAAATACCTTGACAATAAGTATCCACCTTTAGGCATTTTTACTAGTTATGAGATCAGAGAAATTTAATTTTAATTAAAGCACATTGTCTTTGCCAAATTTATTTCATACAAATAAAGAATGCAAAATAATATTTGTAAAGCTCACCCATGTACCATTTTGTATTAATCAGTCCCATGTCTAATAGAATAGATTACTTAAACTTCACATTGAAATGCTTTCATACAATGTTTAAACAGGTTATTTTTATGAGCCTATACCTCACAATCTTCTAAGTGACTCATGTGCAAAACATATACCAGTTAGCCTCTTTGACACTGTCATCATAAAAATCCAAAATGAAAATTGAAGTAGGAGAGTTTAGTTTTTACAAAGCAATAAAGTAACTGAACTTAGACCCATTTATTTATCACTGTCTGTGTAAGGAAATGAAGGCCAAAGAGGCAAAAGGCAATTATACTTTGTGCCATATTTCAAATCTTTTTTGGGATTTAGGGCTACAGTACTGTTTATAAAATCTTTGACATAAAAACAGGCACAAGAAATTTGCTTTAATAAAATTTCTGTATTGTCTAAGCCATATCACTAATTGTGTCTTACAATAGCTTTTCAAATTAGTCCAATATTTTTAATTCTATTTTTAGATATTTAGCTATTTAGGAATCTTTTATTTTTTTTTTTTATTTTTTTTTAAATATATTTTATTGATTTTTTTACAGAGAGGAAGGGAGAGAGATAGAGAGTTAGAAACATCGATGAGAGAGAAACATCGATCAGCTGCCTCCTGCACATCCCCCACTGGGGATATGCCCGAAACCCAGGCACATGCCCTTGACCGGAACCGAACCTGGGACCCCTCAGTCCGCAGGCCGACGCTCTATCCACTGAGCCAAACCGGTTTCGGCAGGAATCTTTTAAACCTGTTTCCACTCTCTGACTTCTGGGCCAAAAGAAGAAAACATTAATACACTAAGGCAGTCATGGAAGGACAAATACTGTGTGATTCCTCTAATGTAAGGTATCTAAGTAGTCAATCCCATAGAAGCAGAAAGTAGAATGGTAGTTGCCAGAGCTGAGGGGAGGGGAAAACGGAGAGTTGCTGATCAAATCATAGAAAAGTTTCAGTTGAGCAAGGTAAAAAATTTCTAGAGATCTGTCATACAACATTGTACTTCTAGTTCACAATATTATACCAAACACATGAAATTTTAAGAAGATAGTTCTCATATTATTCTTTTCCTTCATGAAAGAAGGAAGGGAGGAAGGGAGGAAGGGAGGAAGGGAGGAAGGGAGGAAGGGAGGAAGGGAGGAGGGAGGAAGGGAGGAAGGGAGGAAGGGAGGAAGGGAGGAAGGGAGGAAGGGAGGAAGGGAAGGGAGTTTTCCCAAAGTATATCGAACAGAAATGTATTAAAGCAATCATACCATTACTAATGAAAGGTTTCTTAACTCAACAATTGTGAGAAAATAAACAAAACTTAATCTAAGTTAGAATCAGCATCCTTAAGATTCTTATACATCATGGGCCATTGCGCTATTTGGTATTGCTATTTGCAGATTCAAATTTTTATATAGTGAAATACAAACTTCTAATTATAAAAGGCCCTTCTGAATTCTGTATAACTATATGTTCTTTAAAAACAGACACCATGGGAAGAGCTAGAGAGAGACCATGCGGGCTTTGAGACATATTTATTTCCAACAAAATGCGGGATGTGAGGATGTGAAGGGTGTGTAAATGCAAAATTAAACATATTTTCCCTACATTCCTAAATAATTGTTTTTCTTAAAATGAAATATGTAAACATCAGATTAAATTCTGTGGACCCGTAAAACAAATATCAATATGTCATTTGAAGTCTTTGCACATTGGACTGTTACACTTCCTGTTGAGAATAATCAATAACTTGTCATACGAGTAATTATGTCAGGTACATTTGAAAAATGCAAGTGGATTGTATCCAAAACTTCTCATTGCTAAAAGAATTTGCAAAGTCAAACAATGTGACTCAATCACATGCAAATTTCATAGCCTAAAGCTAGATATGCTCAATTATTTAGTCATTAACCAATCAAACAAGTCACTTAACCTCATATTCCACAATTTTTATATGATAATAACGTCTGACTCAAATCAAATGACAAATGAGAGACAATTAAAACTGTAAAATGAATATACAAATATAGTTATTAACATACTTATACATAAGTGAATTATAGGTAAATCAGAAAATACTGAAGCTGTAATCAATCATAAACTGCATCTTATGTTTGTATATCTTGCTGGTGTCATGGCAGGCTGTAAAAAAAAAAAGTAGGAATATCCAGACAGATTGAAATTTTATTTTTTTGTCCATGATAAATTACCACTAAGAAACTACTCCTAGAAATCTAGGCTTCTTGTTGTTTTCTATATTTAAACTTCTTAGGAGATAAAGTAATTCCCCTATTTTAGTGTTGCTTCTGTTGTCATAACAGTCTTCCCAGAGCTCTGCCCTAGTTCAGCTGCTGAAGGAAAAGTCAGAAATGAGTTCCCCAGTAGTCTATTTCCACTGCTACCTTTCCCAAGGAACATCAGTGAAATATAAACAGCAACAGGTAGAAGGGGGTTAACATGAAGATCAATGGGGGCAAAATGTAAGGATCAAATTCTGTTAAAACAAGATTCAAAAGAACTTTTCAGTTATGCTCAATATGGTGACTATGGCTTAAGGGAACAGATAGCAGATTTCCATTTTGAAAAATGAATCAGAATAATACAAGTGCACCCAAAAGCTTCTAGGCATTCTGGTTAATTTCTTTTAGGCTATCTCTCATTTCTTTTCAAGCATTAGATGCATGACCACATAGCTGAATCCTGGGGTACACTGAGTTGTTAATTGGAATGTTTGGGGTGTGAGGTATTAGTGGTAACTCACTGAAGAACTTCAATATTGTGGAGTTGCCCGAGGCTTACAGAAGCAGACTGTCGATTACCCAGATATGAATGATTTTAATAATAAAGATTGTGAAGTGCAAAATGCTAACGAAGTTCCCAGAATACTGCACTGAAAAATGGTGGAGATAGAGGAACATTTGGTCATTAAGTCCCCCATAGCAAAAATAAAGGCTTTGAAAGAATTAGACATTTTAAAAACTACAGATAATAAATCTATCACATAAAAGTCAGGCTCTAAGAGTACTTGGTTATGAATAATCAGTGTGATAGCTCCATTGGGGTTATACAATTTTAAAAATATATTTAAATGTTGAGTAGACCCTGAAACAGTGACCAGAAAACATGTATAAAATAATAGATTAATTCTAAATGTGGGAAAGGGGGCCCACTGGAAAGAGAAGTCAGATTATATTTTTCAATTTGCAAGAATCAAATATAAGAATACTTAAAAATAACCTTAGAACTTTCCTTTTTAATGATAAGAAAATGTTGGTATGCTACTGTTTATTTATGAAATAGTAATGATCAATAATCTTGTTGATAATCATTATAACTACTTATATAACCCCAATTGTAACTGAGGTTATTCATTTGAACTCAAGAAAACATTGCTCTTTCTAAATGCAATATAGAGCACAATATATATTGCTTATTTTAAAAATATTTCTATCTTTTCTGAAAAAAAAGTACTTTGATCTTATGAATAAAAGATATCTGAATATATTTATGATGAATATGACTTCAAAAACTTTCTAAAAATCCTAACATAGTACATACAACATAAATATAACAATAATTTCTGATATTGAGTGGCTGCTCAAAATTATGTGATTATTTCCTTATGGACAGTTGTCATGGATCTAATTTGTGAAAACAATGTTTAGAAAACCATTAAGTAGTAATTAGTTCTTTAGATCATATATAAAATGAGGTGAATTTCTGTGGTAATCTTTGGAAAAGCCGCCTGCCATTTCAGGTGAAACAGAATCTAAAACTAAAGTTAGTCACATTATATAAGCAAGTTATGTTTGTGTGCTTTGATTAACTTTCACAAAAATCAGATTATTTTCCCCAAAATAATTTTAATTATACCTTTATTAATTTGAATTTTAAATGTCTCGGGATAATTTCCATGGTGTTCTTCCTGACAAAATTGATGGTTTCTTTTTATAAAATACAAAATGTCTACTTTTTAAAGTCAACACTTAAATAAAAATTAAGTACAAATAACTCACTAACTAACTTATACATGTTGAGCTGAGAAATGATGTATTGGGTTAAAATCATAAGAAAATATAGTATTTTGGTTTGGTACCAAAGCATTTATTCCTTATGTGCACTCTAAATATAAAACCATCACCAGCAGTAATTATGAAGAAAGAATTAAATTGCAGGGTGCCATATGTAGTGACTTTTATAGATGCATTCATATTGATTACATGTAATTTCTAGAGCAGACCTCTTTTAACTTTATAAGGGAATATGGCCATTAGATGCCTTTGCTTTTCTATATAAAACATTATCTAATAGAAGTGCTGTTGTAAAGCTGCCTGAATTGAAATGTCTATTTGCACTACATTTAAAAAGATCTTACTTAGTATTTTGACAATTGTAGACTAGTTTAATATTGTTATTAGTCTTTATGATTATCCCCTTTTTCTGTGAAAAAAAGCAACGTGATTAAATGGCAATATTTAAGGTATGAAATTAAGAAATTTCCACTACAAATCTACTGATATTATGATTACTAATTTTTTTAAAAAATTTTAAGTATAATATCTGTATTAATGAGGATTAGCATTAACAGCTTTTCAATAAAATGATTTTTTGTGTGTATCTCTATCAATCACATTTATGTCATTTTGTTAACTCTTACTCTTGCTATTTTATAATATAAAAATTATAGGTATTATAAATCTCCCAATTGAAAGATATTCAATTTTTTTATTGTTTTATTGCTTAAAGTATTACAAAGGGTATTACATATGTGTCCTTTTTTTTCCCCCCCGCCCTTGACAATCCCCTGGCTTCCCCTACCCCCCAGTGTCTTATGTCCATTGGTTATGCTTATATGAATGCATACAAGTCCTTCAGTTGATCTCTTACCCTCCTCCCTCCTGCCCCCCAACCCTTCCTGGCCTTCCTGCTGCAGTTTGACAATCAGTTTGAGGCAGCTCTGCCGCTGTATCTATTATTGTTCAAAAGTTTATAATGGTCTTTATTATCCATGAATGAGTGAGATCATGTGGTATTTTTCCTTCATTGACTGGCTTATTTCACTTAGCATAATGCTCTCCAGTTCCATCCATGCCATTGCAAATAGTAAGAGTTCCTTCTTTTTTACAGCAGCATAGTATTCCATTCGGTAGATGAACCATGTTTTTCTAATCCATTCATCTACTGATGGGCACTTAGACTGTTGAATAGAATAGAGAGCCCAGAAATCGGCCAGAAATCAATATGCTCATTTAATATTTGACAAAGGAGGCAAGAACATACAATGGAACCAAGATAGTCTCTTCAATAAATGGTGTTGGGAAAATTGGACAGATATATGCAAGAAAATGAAACTAGACCACCAACTTACACCATACACAAGAATAAACTCAAAATGGATAAAGGACTTAAATGTACGACAGGAAACCATAAAAATTCTAGAAGAATCCAAAGGCAACAAAATCTCAGACATATGACAAAGCAATTTCTTCACTGATATAGCTCCTAGGGCACTTGAAACTAAAGAGAAAATGAACAAATGGGACTGCAACAAAATCTCAGACATATGACAAAGCAATTTCTTCACTGATATAGCTCCTAGGGCACTTGAAACTAAAGAGAAAATGAACAAATGGGACTACATCAAAATAAAAAGCTTCTGCACAGCAAAAGAAACCATCAACAAAACAAGAAAGCCCATTGTGTGGGAAAACATATTTGCCAAGCTATTCAATTTTTAACCCAAAATATATGTGTATAAGATCCTTATAGTGACACCATAATATCCATGTACTTACTAGTGTGATACTAATCAATTTCCTAAAATTTTAGGGGAAGAAAAACAAACATGCAAGGTTTTTTAAAAAGCAATTTACAGGTTTCTATGATAATCACTATAATCTGTTTAGAATGTAAATTTTCATTATGAGTAAACTTAGTCATTTTTTCCTATGCAATTTTTTTTTTCTTCTTTCTGGATCATCAAGTTTATTACAAAATTTGAAAAAAAGAAACATAAAACAAGTACTTTAATAAGAAGCACCAGAAACATGGGAGCAAATGAGAGCAGGGAAGGGAAGGGTCCAAGAATAAGTCCAATCTCTGAAATTTCATTCAGGTGGGGCCCAGGGATGGACCTGCAGTGAGGCCAGCCTCTCCTCTTGACCCCCAGGGGGCTCCAGGCAGTCCTCCAAGCTGAGCCGGTATTTTGGATTAGTTGTTTCTGAAGACCATGGAGCTGCTAGATACCCTCCTGATGTGAATCCCATGCAGAGAACAAACGTGTGACACTTTGCAGACCTCCATGGTCCACTGAAACAAGTCTTCTCACCTTGCACACACAGTGTGTATTTCTGGCACTGCTCTCACCTGCAGCTGTTTGAATTCCGCCTCTGGCTTATCTTCTGTACCAAGTGGCTGGCCTTCCTGAATCTCAGCACCTTCAAGTTGACTGTGGCCCTGTCTTGGCCGTCTACAAGTTAAAAAATTATATTGGCTTGACTTTTGTCCTTTTGAGATGCTTTTGGTTAGTGAACAACCTATAACATATGAATTTTAAGAAAAACCTGAAGACCCTCCTAGCCACCCCCTGCCGGTCCTGGCTGGGGCCAGAGGGGATCCGGGGTCCCACCATCAGGCTGCCCAGATTAGAGGCAGTTTTCTTTGTGATTCCTTCTGGGGCTCCACCTCCACTAATAATGCTGCTGCTGCTGCTGCTGCTACTGTGGGTGGTAAGGGAGCCCCTGGGGCCATGCTGAGGGTCTGGGTTAGGATGGTGGCCCCATTTTCAGGGTCCAATGGGGGAGTGGTGGTCATGGATTTCAGGCCGAGTAGGTAATGGTCATTTTCAATCACAGGCACCGTGGGGGAATGCCAAGCTCTTTGGTCTTCTCACCAGATGACTGAGCCTCTAGGTTTGAGGAAGCACTGCTATTAGTTTCAGGGGAACGGCAGGGCCTTACCCCAATGGTGCAGCCCTTCATCTTGATTTTTGTCATTCTTAGGATCAGGTATGTTCCTATCACCCTGTTATATTTTGTGTGTGTTACTAACTCTTGGATCTCGTGCTGTTTAAATCCGATGTTCTTCACTATTTCTGAACCGGGGGTCTATGTCACCCCAGAGTGGCTCACTATATGGCCTCATTTCTCATCCTGGCCCATGTCAAGCCAGGGGTCCTTCATTATATCTTCCGGCATTGGTCTTTAGTTGAGGTCAAGGGTCATTATTTTTTTTTTTAAGTTTTTGACCTTCCGTTGACATAAATTATGGTATGTGGAACTGTCCGCTCGGTATCTACTTCTCCAATTTCCCAAAATTGTCCCCAACAAATGGCACAACCCCCATCACCATCCTGTACAAAAGTAACCTCCAAGATCCATATGTCAACCATGGGGCTGTCATAGATTTGATGCTGTAAGATCTCTGGGACCATAGAGGAGATGGGGCCACAGAAGGTGCTTAGTTTATGGGCATTAAATTCTCTACTGAAACCAAAGTCTGCTACTTTAATATTCATCACACTGTCTATAAGTGTGTTGTTTGGCTTCAGGTCCCTGTGGACGTTGCCCCTCGAGTGGCAGTACTGTACCACTGACATCATCTGCTGGAACATGGCTTGGGCATCCTCCTGGTCATGTGGCCGTAGTTCTCCAAGTAATCAAATAAGTCCCCTCCACTCACATGCTCCAGGAAGAGATACAGTTTGTTCTGGGTGGCACTCACTTCAAATAACTTTGTGATATTGAGGTGGTTTAAGCCCTTAAAACAATGGACTTCTTGAAAAAATATAGAGAAGCCCCGATGACTAATGGCTTTGACAACCACCTCTGTTTCGGTCAGCATGTGCCAGGCCAACCACACCTCAGCAAAGCATCCCTTGCCAATGGTGTTCAGGAGTGAGTGTAATCGCCAATGTGACACTCCTCATTGGCAAAGATTGTCGCAAGGTCCTTAGACATGGTGACTTCAAAATAAGAACAACAATGAAAAGAGATTTTTAAAAAGCAAAATAAAAAATGAATAACAAAATAAAAAAGATTAGACAAATAAGAAATGTTTAAAAGGAAAAATAATAAAGAAAAATGAGAAAAAAAGTAAAAATCAGAGGAAAGAAATCCCACAAAACCCAAAATGGAAATAAAGTGACAAATACAAGCTAACTAGTCCAAGACCAAGGGGTCACCACAATCAGCTTCCTGGGCGATCAGGGACAAAAACCTCTGCCCAGCCAGGGCCTTATATGGGAGTGGCACGTTATGTGGTCAGAGGAGGAAACTGGCCAATCATGGCTGGGACAAACCACAGTAGTTTTGTCACTTTTTGGTCTCATGACCCTTATACAAAAAACAAAAAAATGGTCAAGAGCTTTTTGTTTATGTGGAATATAAAAGAATGATATTTACTGTGTTAGAAATGAGAATCTATAAGATAAAATAAAATTAAAATGCTATACAACATTTTTGTGAGAGCATTTTTACTAGCCTTTCTATTTTCCCCCAATCTTTTTCTCTCAACTAATTTATATTTTGTTCTGTAAAGTTTTCAAACTAATTAATATATACATTCTTATTATAGATTGCTATTTTATTTTATTATGCATAAAACAAAATATGTTGTTCCTGATCAATCACATTTATTATCTACATAAATATTCTCATTCTGATGTTTATATTTGAAAATGAACATTTTAATTTTCTTATTTATGCTCCATTAGCCAGCACGTGTTCCAGAAATATGATGGTACCATCTTGAAGAGATGATTGAAAAATCCTTTCAAATCTACATGTCTAAATTCCCATATTACAATGGTTTAACATTCAAAATACTTCAATTGTCCTTCTGTCACTGCATAACATTTCCATGGTATTCATTTAATATAAAAGCAATTTACTCTAAACTCAATTTATTTCCAGAGCCAAACGCTTACTATAACAGAGATCTTTTTTAAAATGTCTATAGAAGAAAGTCACTCTAAAGAGAATTAAATAAACTGTACCACCAGCAGCTATAGAACAATGTACAGTTAACTGGGCCATATGAGGACAAAGCTTCTGATGTTGGCCACAGTAGCACATAGACAAGAACAAAAATTCCCTCAGATGCTTGAACTCAGGACATGCCCATGGTGAGCTCTGTTTTTTGCCTTCCCCACTAAAGCAGCACAAGTCTGTTTTTTTTCACAGATGCAGTAGAAAATGTTAGTATGTGAATGGATTTGGCGCTTTTATTCTTAAGCCCCTAAAAGTAGAAAGTGGCTTCACACGGCTGCCACAGATGAACATACAAACTAGCAACACATGGCATATTAAGAAAGACTGTGACTGTGGAATACTAGAAAGAATAAATTGCTTGGTTATCCGTCTTATTTCCATTTCTGCTACCATCTGGCTATATATTTGGTGGCCTCTGATTGTTTTCTAAAATAGCAATGTTGAACTGCACGATCATTAATATTCCTTCATGATAATTTTACTCTCATATAAATTATATATTAATTTCTGTCCCCTTTAATTGTATAAAAATAATTCCTATATATACACAATCATCAAATATAAGTAATTTGTGGATAAGTATTACAAATATAAAATGTTTATATGGGATAACATATAAATAAATTAACATGTTTATAGGTTGTTGATAATCACAACTAAACATTTTAATATTGTTTAATAAATCAAAGGGGATAATAATATTTATACTATCCAAGTCCCTGTGAGACTGAAATGAGCTAATATAAGTAATCTATGTTGAAACAACTTAAATCACAATTTGATAAGATAAGGATGATCACTTCTTATTAAATCTAGTGGCATCTGAGAAATAAAGGGTTAGAAAAACTTTGGGTCTACCCTAATTTCTATTTTATGACATTGGTAATGAAGCACACAAAAGCAGCAGCAGCAACAACAAAATATTATGTATTGGAATCATTCAAGGAAAAAGGAAGG
Organism: Myotis myotis; assembly: GCF_014108235.1. Classification (NCBI taxonomy): domain Eukaryota; kingdom Metazoa; phylum Chordata; class Mammalia; order Chiroptera; family Vespertilionidae; genus Myotis; species Myotis myotis. The sequence goes on along the minus strand of NW_023416335.1, from coordinate 62,778,881 downwards.
GGTAAGTTATTATTGGAACTTCTTTCTCCACATTAACGTATTCATTCAAAAAATGTTTATTGAACACCCACACTGTTATAGTTCAGGTGGAACAGTGTGAACAAGACAGAGAATCTACTTTATTCTTGGAGTTTACAGACCAGTTAAGAAGATCAGCCATTGGATAAAGAATTATATCCTGACTAGAGGCCTGGTTCACAAAATTAGTGCACGGGTGGGGGGGTCCCTCAGCCCAGCCTGCACCCTCTCCAACCGGGACCCCTCGGGGGATGTCCGACTGCCTCTTGCAATCTGGGACCGCTGGCTCCTAACCATTTGCTTGCCTGCCTGATCACCCCTAAACCCACTGCCTGCCTGTCTGATTGCCTCTTAATGCTCCCCTTCTGGCCTGATCGCCCCTAACCGTCTCTGCCTTACCCTGCACTCAGGACCCAGGATTCCCACCTTTGGCCGGTTACAGGCCCCTGGGACCCGGGCTGGCTTTGCCTGGGGCCAACCGTAGCCACAGGGGACCTTTGGCAGGCTGCTTTGCCTAGGCCAAAGCCACAGGCGCCCAGGACCACAGGGCGGGCTGCTTGTCCCTCTCCCAGGCTGCAGCCTAGATGGCCCCCATTCCTCTCTCATGAGCTCATTTGTGCCTGGCTTGTCCCCATTCCTCTCTCCCCAGTATTGAGTGTCTGAGCAGTTCCAGTGTGAGGGTGTGGCAATCATTTGCATATTAGCTCTTTATTATATAGGATTATATAGGATGTTTCTAAGCCTCCACTAATAGTTACTTTTAGAACCATAGGAAAGAAAACTGCTTCCCAATAAAAAATTAGTGTAATTATGTTTGAGTACTGGCAGTCATCATGGGAGCAAGATAAGGTTAGAAATATTAGTTGACTGTAGAGGTTAGTTGTGGATCTGTACAGAAAGGCAAAGATCAGGACAGGTGACTGTTCGTTTGGATAACAAAAGTCATAATGACTAAAGGAGTCATTGCAGGACAGATTCATGGGAGTTTGCTCCAGATAAGCAGATAAACCTGGAGGCAGAGATATTTTGGTAGAACCCCAGAAAGGCCAGTTGTTCTAAGAAAAATGAGGCATATCTGCTTGATGGAATTCAATGGTAGTTAAATAATCTACACTAATAAAAGAGAAACATGCAAATAGGTATCACTCCGCTACCCTTTCCATTGGCTAATCAGGGCAATATGCAAATTAACTGCCAGCCAAGATGGCGGCCGGCAGCCAGGCAGCAGGAAGCTAACATGAGGCTTGCTTGCTTCAGTGACGGAGGACTCCAACATTCTCCGCCTGCAGCTGCAGGCCTCTGAGCTTGCAGTTTGAAACATTGTTACAAATATAGAAGCTAAACAAAACCCCAGAAACCTGCTTTCAGCCACCTGGGCTTCAGCCAGCAGGACTGCAACATTGTTTCAATTATAGAACAAACGCAGATCCCTGCTTTCAGCCAGCCGGGATCTCAGAGCTGGAGTTGAAACAGTGTTTCAATTATAGAACCCAAAATAACCAGATACCTGCTTTCAGCAGCCGAAGCCTCAGAGCTGGAGCCAAGCCTCAGAACTAAAGCTGGCCCATAATAAAAAAAAAAGAAAAAAAGGAGCAGTTGGGAGCTTCAGTCACCCGTCAGCCTGAAAACAGCCCTCAGCCCCTCACCCAGACTGGCCAGGCACCCCAGTGTGGACCCCCACCCTGAAAGGGGTGTGACTAGCTGCAAACAGACATCAGCCCCTCACCCAGGCTGGCCAGGCACCCCAGTGGGGACCCCCAACCTGATCCAGGACACCCTTCAGGGCAAACCAGCCAGCCCCCACCCATGCACCAGGCCTCTATTCTATATAGTAAAAGGGTAATATGCCTCCCAGCACCGGGATCAGCGGAGCCGTGTGACAGGGGGCAGCGCCCAAACTCTCTGATTGCCCTGCAGCTCTGTGTGTGATAGGGGGCGGGGCCACAACCTCCCTATCCGCCCTGCTCTGTTCGTGACAGGGGAAGGCCCCCCAACCCCCTGATCTGCCCTGCTCTGTGTGTGACAGGGGGCGGTGTCCCAACTCCCCTATCGACCCTACTCTGTGAGTGACGGGGGGGCTCATCAACCCCCTGAATGGCCCTGCTCTGTGCGTGACAGGGGGTTGCGCTGCAACCTCCCCATCGACCCTGCCTTGAGTGTGACAGGGGGTGGTGCCCCAACCCCCCAATCGGCCCTACCCTGAGCGTGACTGAGGGTGCCATCACAACCTCCCGATCCGCCCTGCTCTGTGCATGACAGGGCGCGGTGCCCCAACTCCCCATTCGGCCCTGCTCTGAGCCCGACCAAGGGCTGCACCTAGGGATTGGGCCTGCCCTCTGCCACCTGGGAGCAGGCCTAAGCCAGCAGGTCATTATCTCCTGAGGGGTCCCAGACTGCGAGAGGGCGCAGGCCGGGCTGAGGGACCCCTCCGCCTTCCCCCACCCGAGTGAACAAATTTTTGTGCATATATATCTATCTATCTATCTATCTATCTATCTATCTATCTATCTATCTATCTATCTATCTATCTCTCCCCAGGGATGAGGAGATCATTTTTATAACTGGTCATAACTGGTCAAAGAGCTGAAAGATTTCATTCAGGTGGAAAGATCAGGTCTAATGTCCTGACATAGAATGTCCTTTGGTGATTTATCTATTCTTAAAGAATAGAAAACATTCGGCATGTGGATAGAAGGTGGAATTACCCTCTTTCTCATTTGACTTACTACTTTTACATAATGCAAGTGTATTTTAGGCCAAATTAGGGAATTGAAATGTTGCTGAAATATTGATATATTTTAACTATAACTCTGAAGAGGTTGTTAGGCATTCAACACCCATTCATGATTTAGAGCAGTGGTTCTCAACCTTCTGGCCCTTTAAATGCAGTTCCTCATGTTGTGACCCAACCATGAAATTATTTTCGTTGCTACTTCATAACTGTAATGTTGCTACTGTTATGAATCGTAATGTAAATATCTGATATGCAGGATGGTCTTAGGCGACCCCTGTGAAAGAGTTGTTTGACCACCAAAGGGGTCGCAACCCACAGGTTGAGAACCGCTGATTTAGAACTAAAATGGATAGAAGTTTAGATATATTATGCTATATTCTCTCATTTAACAAGTGACAAAAAATTTAAAATACCAATTAAGTGATTTTTTGCCAAAAATAGAAAGGGTAGGGCCGATTGGGGGGTTGGGGCACCGGTCATACAGCTACCTCATCAGTGTAGAACAGATATTTGAACTCAATTCGGGACTATTATTTCATGATACTAAATCTTATTAACAGCTTTCTAAGAATCTGCTTCTCAGGATTAATTTCAGAACATTAATTTTGAAGCATCTGTGGAAATTTTAACTTAAACAAGGAAATATGAACAAAATTATGAAACTATTAAAATAGTTTAATTTACCTGACATAAATTATAACAGGTTAAATAAAACAATTTCTAGGAAATTTTCTGTATTCTAAATTTAATAGTGAAATTACACTTAACATAATAATGGTGTCTTAATAGGATTTTATCCAATAAAATACCTATCAAATAACTAAGCATACATTCCTGATTATAAAGGTATAAATATATGCAGACCTACAGAGTAACAACAATGTATTTTTCTCTCTTATAAAACCTACCTGTTTCACAATGGCAGAAAACACATTATTTATATAAAATATTCAAAGTACCTTTGCAGTTCTATATATGTATACCTGAGTCCTTCTGATAGTCACTTGAATTTACCTGCACTCTGTTTATAAGAACTCTGCATAAGAGCGTGGTTGATGACATACATATTTTCATATGACCCGCTACGTAACAGAGTAACAGAAACTAACATTTTATTCTAGGCCTGATTAAAAATATGTTAATATGTTATTAATTTTATATGATACTAATGTTAGTATTATGCTATTTATTAAAATGTATTTTTTCAAAGCAAATTATAATTAAAATTTATGAACTGTACACTATCACAAATTATTTTGATATACATTTTAAAAATATCTTAAGGCTTTATAAAGTTCTATAACAAAACTCTTTTTCATTTCCACCTACTGTGAATAATTTTCAGGCCCATTTGTCTTAAGGTTAAGTTGAAAATACAGTTTTAGTTTTTGGTACTTTACTTTGTGTAAATGACTGTTTTATTATGCAGATATTACAGCAGCATGAAAACTGTGATTAGAATGAATCCAATTATTTGCTGTAAATTTGCACTTGCACACAATTTCCAATGAGACACGTGAGCAAGTAAGTAACTAAGGCAGAATAAAACCAACCTAAAAAGAAATCATACTCTGGTCATACTAGATTGTTAGTAAAAATTAAAATAGCATCTGAAATGTTATTTTCATATATCGTCAAGCTTCTAAATTTCAGTGCTATCAAATAGTGCATTATCTCAATGATATTTTGTCATGAATATTTGTGGGATGTTAAAAATAGCTTCCATCTGATTGATTTTTAAAATTCATCAGTGAAGCAAATAATCACTCCAAATTACTAGAAGATGGTGTCTACATAAATGAACATTTTCTCGCCTTACTGAATCCCTATGAGCTAGTTCTCACCAGTACAGCTGGAGTGTTTTTCATAGCGCATGTCTACTCTGAGTGATTAGTGTGCCCATTCTCAATAGTCCCTGTTTTGCAGCACCGGTTTTAAAATATGTTTGATATAATACCTAAATACATGATATAAAATGGTTAAATTTAATATAATTAAATATTTATAATCGTGACCACTGAAATATTTTAAGGAAAATATAGAATTCCTCAATAAAGTTTTGAATATCTATTTGAATCTAACTACTAACCATGTCTCTTTTATGTGGTCACACTGCTTCAAGGCAATATTTTCATCAATTATGTATCCTCCCCAAAGAGTAGTTTGTAAAATTGTCAATAATATTTCTACTCCAAGTAAGCTAGTCCCTTGGCACAAATAGAGAGGTCAATACTAAAACTTAAGGAGAAAGCCACTTGGATTTTTAAGATGAATTCTGATGATGTATTGGAATTATACAGCTGGCTTATTCTGAAACCCTAGAAAGTATGCAGCTTGGCCTAATTCTACTGCTTGGTGCTGTGTTAATAGTAGTTTTAATTAAACACTGCACAAGAGAAACTTAATTCTTTTGTCCCTGCCTTTGTCAGAATGGTCTAAACAGTTTATACTTACGCAAAAATTCACCAGGAACCAAGATGGTCTAGAAATGTGGGGGTTGGATATTGTTAGGAGGTGATTCTACATAGGTGTGTTCATTATTCTGTCTTGTGAATAAGGAATGGGCTGTCCTTTCCTAAGGACTACCACTTTATGAATGTTTTTAGATAACAATGTTGGAAATCACAGGTACCATATTTTAATAAAGCAACAAGCAGATTCCCTTATACCCTTAGGAGTTAGATTAGAACAGGTTTATTTATTGTCATCATAAAATAGTTTCCTTATATCCAGATTTCTTCCTCTTTACACAATCCAGTGTGTATCAAGTGTCATCTGGTCCTTTTTGCATCCACCAGTGAGAACTGAAATCCAGGGAACCAACACAAAAATATTGATTGGCTATTACAAAAGGTGTGAGTAATAATATGTCATTTTATCTTTGACACATGAGTCTCATGTCTTCAACCATCATCCATGAACGTGTGCCAAGCTAAATGGTGAGTTCTCAACTCAGTTAAAATGTCAGACCTTTCACAGCCTTCATAGTAGATCTTTACCATAGAAATATTCTATTACTAAAGGGAAGTGTTTTGTTCCTGTGGAAACAAACACTCTCAATTTGAATATACTTTCCATGTGTACAATTCTTTGGCCAAATCTGCCATTCTTTGATTCAAAAATTATCTTACTTACCATTATGCCCTTATGGAATTTCTTTGCTAGTTTCTCATTTAATTATGTAAATATATATGTATATATAATCTCATATGTAAGAGCATACACAGAGATTTGCTTACTAGCTTATTCTCCAACTAGTACATTACCCCACATCTATCATTTCCTTTCTTCTTACTGAGTTTCTTCAGACATCCGGTTGTAATATGTCTAGAAAGAAAGAGCTCTCTTATGCCAGGATCTGTAGGAGAAACCTTATTAAAAAATTAACGAGTTATAAGAAAACCACTTCTCTTTGACTGTAATTGGAGTAGGGCTGGACATATGACTCAATTTCATTAATCAGTATAAAAAGGAGTCTTTTGAGAGATTACTGAGGAATATAATTTTCCATAATACAAATAGGAAGAAAGAAGAGGAAAAATTCTTCTGAGAGCATATGATGCCTCCAGCTTTGCAGCCTTCTTGTGATGATGAGGAAATAAGCCTGAGCACAAAACAAATATAGCAGAGATGGCTACACAGGAGAAGCAAGAGCCTAAGTCTTCTTGATATTTTTGAGCGCTATACTAATTCTCCTGGGAATCTGGTCAAGTCCATGTAAAAATATTCTAATTTTTCTTGTTGAATCACATTTAGTTAAACATCCTATTACTTAGAGGATTAAAATATCTTCAAGGAACAATATAAAGAAACGAGGTATTATTATTATTATTAGTGGTACCAATTTTCTCATTATGTTAATTTGCAAATATCCAATTTGAGATACCAATATTTTATTTCTGTTCATACAAATGTGGTGTGTGTGTGTGTAACTGTATTTGTGTGTACCTGAATATATAACGGATTGTGGCATTGCATCAGTTTATCTATTCATGTGTCTCTATCTCATTCAATTTAAAATATTGTCATCAATATCATATCAATATTATGATGCTTAAAACTTAACAACTTTAGTTACAATTAAGCCTTGTTATAAATGTATTCCTCTGTAGACAGGGCTTCAAATAATATATAATTAAATATCAGCATGAATATTATTAGAAACTAGCTTGTATTTATGTTGACTGTAACCTAATTCTATGCCCAACTAAAATTTCAGACAGCACATGTGAGAGTATTCTAAACTATTACGTGAATAAACATAATTTAGTGAGGCAGGCTTTCACAGCACAGTAGTGTTTATCATTAGAAGAGTGCCACTATAGCAAACGTGTATGTGACAAACAAGTTTAAAAGTAATGTGAAATTTCTTGATTAATCTGTTTATTTCCTCATATAAATTTAATGTTCACATTAAAAGACAAAATTTATTTTTATTTTACACACCATAATTTATTTTAATTTCACTTGTTCAGGTCTTTAGATGACATCATATTAGCCACAGTTAAATTATTTATCCCTTGCAGTGTGGGAATTTGTGTTTAGACTGAATTTCCTATAGCGGAATATGAATTGCAAACTTTATTGGCCTTCATGGCTTATTTAGTGATGTGCTTAAAACACTGCACTGTTACTTGATGTTTTAGATTGCACAGCCAATGTTTATTCATAATTTTAATGTTGTGAGCCAAAATATTCTTGATTTTATTACTAAGCCACATTAATTAATTGATTAAATATTAATGATAGAAAAGTCATTTCAATAAACAGCAAGCTTTGCTGAGCCTGCCACCTGCCACCATTCCTGCTCCCAAGACATGCAGAAATATAAAAGGCCCATGGGGAATTATCTCCCAACACTATTCTCTGTGTTAAGAAAATAAATCAAGAAAGTATATCTTAATATTTGCCATTTCAAATAGTCTCCTTTAGATGATTCATTCTTAGATGGACAAGTGCTAAGACTTTAAGATTTTGTGCACTTTAATCTACTTCTCTGTATATTGGGTTCTCTGTATATTAGGGTTGCAAGTGGCTTAAATAAAATCTTTGGAATAGCATTCTTCTGATTCCAATGGTTGCATCACTCTGAGGTTTAATCTCCAGTTGCCTTGATATCATCTAGTGTGGAAATGTGCGGTCAGTCTATCTGTGCCTTGTTACCTTCCCTTGGAAAGGGCTTGGACACCTCTTTTGCTGGATTGATTTGACATTGACACTTAGGGGTTCTGTAGATAACCCTATATGTCAAGTTGTTTCTTAGGTTCTTCAATGCAATAGCTCAGCAACTATAACAGCATCCTTCTGCCTCTTCTTTGAAGATCCCTTTAGCCACCTTATCAGGCTACATGATGGATTATCTCCTGAATTCTCAAAGTGTTTCCTAAATTCCTTCTGTTAAAAAGAAAAAAAGAAAAAAAAAAGAAAAAAGAAAAAAAAAAGGAAGCTGTGAGAGGATTGAGTACTATCTAGGGATCTTTTTTTATAACACCCAGTTGACAGGTTTATTCCCCTGAATCCGTTCCTAGTCGTACTGGATAATGTTTCTCAGTTCTTTCACTCAACACCTGCAAATCCACTAAAATTCCTAGAAGTCTTTCATTATACTTCTTTTTCTTATAGTCTCCATAGGTGAGAAGAAGTAGGCTTTTCTATCTCCCTGCCTGAACAATTTTTGCATCCTTCTCTCCTGCCTAGAGAATATAGCTTTATTGCCTAGTTATTATGGTTAAAACATGTATCTTTTTCCAGAAAATGAAAGGCAAAAAAAGGCAAAAACTTGCTTTGTGTTATCAAGTCTTGGCTCTTAAAATGGGAATTATGTGAAAGCTATAAAAATAGGAACAAAATATGATATTAATATGATATTAATATTATGTAAATGTTATAGCTATTGCCCAATATTTAGTTATGACCAAATTCATATCTCAGGCGGTTAATGTTTGAGAAACAATAATGAATGTGTGAATTGTAAATAAAACAAGAAGACTATTGACTTTTATGTCAAGGATGTGGAGGATAAACAAAAGAAAAAACACACAATGAAAGAGCCATAAAGTCAGGATAAGAGTTTGTCAGAGTGTAAATAAATTAATGTAAAGAAAGTGAAAAATCAAAACAATTAGTGAACTAATGAGCAATGAGTCCATAAGAAATTGACATATGCAAACTTTTATAATTATTGTTGCTTATAAGGAAGAAATAAGGTATAATAAAATATATGTTATTTAAAAATATTTATTGTAATAAATGATATGTGAGTCATATATATGAATATCAATAAAAATGTTCTCATTTAGGTATTTCAATTGTCTCAAAGTATGTTCTATCATTTATTCATTCAAAAATGATTTATTTAATACATACTGAATGGAATTTTAAAATCCCGAAATAGGAAGTTAAAATTAAGCTTTTTGAGGAAGGAAAGAAAAAGTGGGCTTAAAAATAGATAAAGATAGGTAAAGGTATTAGATTGACTTCCATTATTTTTTTTTAATGTTTTGTTTTTCTTTAGAGAGAGAAAGGGAGAGGGAGAGAGAAAAACATCGATGTGAAGCAGAATATCGACTGGCTACCTCATGCATGCCGCTTACTGGGGATCAGGGATCGAGCCCACAAACTGGGCGTGTGCCTTGCCCAGGAATCTAACTGGCAAACTTTTGGTGCCCAACCAACTGAGCCACCCTGGCGAGGGCTTGACTTCTGTTCTTAGGCAAATCTCCTGACACCTGACAATGCACAAATGTACTGCTCTGCTCCACCTTCAACCACATAGTAGCAGTACAGATTTCTTACACATTGTAATGCTCATCACCGGTGTTCACTGGAGTACTAACACTCTAAGAAACTTCCAAGTTAGTAAAGTAGTGCAGTTTCTTTTGAATAGTAACAAAACTGACTTTAGTGGGGTTTTTTGTTTGTTTTGTTTTCTTTTAAAAATTTGTAGACACAATGAAAAGTAACCATATGCTTGTATTTCAGATCCAGTGAAAAGAAAAATGTTTTCCATGAAACATTTATTTTCAATTGGAGGCCATAAAGTATCCATTTGTTTTATTGTGCTATAGAACTAATACCATGTGACATTTCATAGCAGATAAAGATAGATGAGTGAAGCTGCTAGCCCACTAATAAAGTTATGCTGACAGATTGATACACAAGTATTATATATTGTAGTTGACAAATGTGTCCTGTAACAGTATTTTTTATAGAGTCAGCTTGATATCTCATCTACCCATTTTCCAAATGGGATTGTAAATGGCCATACTCAATCTTCCTAGATAAATGGTATGTATGAAAGAGTGCACTGAAAGTAAAATCATAAGAGAAGTGCTATGTTTAGTCTCCATATAACTCTATGTGATTGACATTGTTAGTTAAATGCATGTTACTTTACAATCTCCCCATCCATCTGTTTCTTTGGAGGAAATTAGGACGTATGCAAATGTATTTTTATCTCCTTCAACAGTGGGAACTTTAATTTCAGTAAATATGAACTGTCAGTCAACTTTTGGAATAAGAACTGGGTTAAGAGTAGAAATAGAAAATAAGGCATAAGGCTGAAAAAGAGAGGAAATTGTTTCCTACTTAAGTTTAGAAAAACAAAGGAGGGATTGGGATTAAAGTCCATATAGAAAACAATAGCAATATTCATAATATTCAATACAGAAATATATACAATATATTGAACATGGTGAAAAATTAAGACAACATGGAACACAACAGTTTTAGCTACAATACCTTTAAAAAATATTAGTTAAGTAAAAATCACACTGCAAATGCAGGTTTTATTTCAGCCAAACAATAGTATCCACTATATTTAATGAACATTGTATGTGTAAATGATATAAGATTTAAAGTGATGCTTATATTTAAGGTATACATTCTTTGTAAGTTTAAGTAATATTGTGATCAAAGTAATATTAGTAATTACTTAATATCCATTAATTAGTTATGTTTGAGAAACAGACTTAATCATAGTGACTAGAACATGGCAAAAATGTAAGTTCTGGTCCAAAATATTGCCAATGAAACATCATGTGGTTGCATAAAATTGCATGACATTTAAGAAAAACAACTTAAAATTAAAATTGCTTTTCAATGTCAAATAATATTAGCTATATAAGTAAAAATGTCCTTTATAACCTATAATTGCATATAAGTTCTTTAAAACTAAAGAATAAGAGAGTCATGTTAAATTTATTTTTACACCTCAATTTTGTACTGAAAGATGACAATATCCAAAAATCCACAAATATTACTAATCTTTATCAGTTATACTATTCAGGTCAACAGATGCAGTAATATCAATGTTTTCCATGCAAGACATACACCATTTAAAGGAAGTTTTCCAGGGAGGAGCAAGTTTGGAAACCTAATTACAGAGGGCTCTGCCAGACTTCACAATGAAGGGGAGATTCTGCTTATTCCAAATATCCTATTGCATTATTAAAGAGAACTTAACCAGGAAACTGAGACTAACAATTAGGAATCAGAGGGAAGCATTGAGAACTTATTAAGAAACTACATTTTTCCCTAGCTGGTTTGGCTCAGTGGCTAGAGTGTTGGCCTGTGGACTGAAAGGTTCCAGGTTCAATTCTGGTCAGGGTCACATGCTAATACCTATATCACAATGTTGTTGTGAACTGTAAATGAGATTATACACATATATATATGTACAAGTAGGTACATAGTCTCTAAAGCAAAGATTTGTTTCTTTTAAAGTAACTGATAATTTCTTGTAGCAGTTGACCTCATATATTTTTACTGTTGTCAGTTATAGGTGGGAAAGCCTATTAACCTATTAGCCTAACTAGTTTTACATGTAGTAACAATCAGCATTTAACTTTGTTCAGAAATAGCTACTTTATCTCTGACTATTCTGTCCACTTTACCAACATTCCATAGCATTCTACATTCAAAATTACTTCAAGGTATTTTTTTTTAAAATATATATTTTATTGATTTTTTACAGAGAGGAAGGGAGAGGGATAGAGAGTTAGAAACATCGATGAGAGAGAAATATCGATCAGCTGCCTCCTGCACACCCCCTACTGGGGATGTGCCTGCAACCAAGGTACATACCCTTGACCGGAATCGAATCTGGGACCCCTGAGTCCCCAGGCTGACACTCTATCCAGTGAGCCAAACCAGCTAGGTCTCAAGGTATTTTTAAAGATCAAAATACTTTTATTGTTATTCTATAAGTAATACATTAATATTATAATATTAAAATCAAAGGGAAATTTTACTTATAATCATACTATGTTCAATAAAATCAATATGTGTTCATTCCCCACATAATTATTCTTTATAATACTATATCATTTTATTAGTGATATTTAAATTTTTTTAATGCTCCCATCATCTAACACATTATTCATATTTTCTGACTTCCAAGAAGTCAGTGCTCGAGTGAAAGGACACAAACACTATAAGTAAACATGGGTTCAAGTATGGGTTATAATTCTTATTAGACTTTTAAGTAAACAACTTAACCTCTTTCAAGTTCAGTTTTATTCTTTATAAAACATGGGCTCTAACAATAACAACCTTAAAGGATTGAATTGAAGGTTAAATGTCAAACACTTTAACATGTTTTATCATTTTGAGCCCTCACTACAACTCAGCTATGTCTTCTTTTGGATGGTTTATCATTTTTAAATGTAAATAAACTAATGGCAATGATACAAAATGACTTCTAACATTATAAAAAAAAAAAGATGGTCCCAGATATTATGTTAATTCTCATGAAAATATAAAGGATAATTTATGTAGTTATGTTCACAAAATGAGCCTGAAACTTCCTATAAAAGGAACTACTAGTTTATGTAAGTACAGAGGACAGTAAGTTAAATGATATCACAGGGGTGCAATCATCACAATCCACAAGGTGAGGGACCACAGTACTAAAAACCAAATTTCCTTACTACACATGGCAAGTACAGAAAGTGAGAGAGATAAAGAGAGGTGGAGAGCATATTAGTTTTCTGGGGTTTACATAACAAAGTACCACATTCTGGGTAGCATACATGATGGAAATCAATTTCCTTACAGAGGCAGACATACTGAATGCGGGCACTTCCCTAATATCTCATTTTATTTTAACTACCTCTGTAAAGACCCTGTCTCCATATATTTACACTCTGAGGTGCTGGGGGTTAGCGCTTCAGCTTACAAAAAAGAAAAATACTGTGTGGTATGTCTTATATGTGGAATTTTTCCGGGGGTTGGGGGTGGGGAGGAGGAAGTCAATTTCATTGAAACAGAGAATAGAATAGTAGTTAGCAGCGCTGGAAGGAGAGGAAAATGGGAAGATAGAGGTTAAAGGATACAATTTTCAGTTACAAGAAAGTAAGTTCTGAGGGATCCAATATGGCAGTGTAGTAGGTAGATGTTACACTCACTTCCTCCCAGGACCAAACTGGAATTACAACTAAAATATAAAAAATCAACCTGAGTAACCAACTGAAGACTAGCTGAACAGAAGTCTTATAACCAAGGGTTTACAGAAGAAGCCTTATCAAGACTGGTAGGAAAGGTGTAGATGCAAAAAGGGCTGGCCCTGCTCCAAAGGGAGAAGACTGGGATTCTGGAGGGATATTGCAGATGCAAAGGTTCCCAGGGGATCTCCACCCCATGCTGGGCTCTCCAGCCCAGAGCACCAGAGCCCGGAAGAGGTGCCCATATAACATATGGCTGTGAAAATCAGTAGGGATTCTGTCCACCAGGGCGAGACAGGAGTCTGCTAGAGACAGGCATCCTCATAAAGGGCCAATGCACCAAATCCCATTCTCAGCCACTCACCTTGGGCTCTGTTAGAAGGAGGGCAGAGCGGACTAGATACTTGTGAAGAGAGACTAGGGTTTGTGGCTCTGGGGAGGAAGCTACAGGGTCAGCTCTCTGTGCTGAGTTCCTCTCACATACTGCAGACACCACCTTTTTGGTGTGGAACACTCCCTTCCATATGGCATCAGCCATATGGGGGGATGCAGTAGCCCACCCTCTGGACTCCCTCTCACCCCACCATGTAGAGCTCACCCCCTGCTGAGGAGTCATATGCCTGGGCCAGTGTGCAGAGGTACCAGCAGACTCAAGGGGGTATCAGTTACAGAGTTGTGTGGCTTTAGGGTGGGGGCCATCCCTCCCACTTTCCTGTGAACCTCATATATGCTTCCTGCTCATGGGATATCCACTGGCCCCACACTCTAGGCTCCAAGTGTCCCCACCCCCCTCCCAACTTGAGGGGATGCCACCCTGCTGAGCTCAAGCTCTTGGCAGAATCTGGAACAGACTGAGTTGTGTGGCTCTTGGAAGGGATAATTTTTCCCTTACAAGCCTGACCAGTGCAGAGCTCTCCTTTCATTGGGCCAAATCTTGGTTGGTTTGGGCCTGATATACTTTAATGGCCTCACCCAGAGGACTCCCTGAGATCCCATCCCACCACAAAGCTCTTTTCAGCTACTTATGTGTAAGGTGCCAAATTTCTTCATATTTTTTTCAATATAACAACAAATAGCAACATTTTGGATGCAAAACAAGATATGAGAACCTAGCAGTCTTCTGTTAAGCAACTCCCTCTCTGCTCACTTTTAAAGAGGAAATCAGTTATTTTTCATTAAAGATGTGAAATTTTTGTTAAAATGGCATTGATTTTTGTTGTTTTTAAATAAATGAATGACAAAATTAAAACAGCTTTAACTTATAATAATAAAATAAATATTAATAGATATAATTCCTTAAGGCAAAAGATGTTTGGAGATTTCAATAATCCTTAAGAGTATAAAGATTTCCTGAGGCTGAGTTATCTAAGAACCACTGTGGTATATAACCAAGGATATGTAAAAACTGACTGGATATTTATCCATTATTGAAAAGTTATTGTTAAACATTTTAGGTGAAAAAATGTTATAAGTTTTAAGTTTTGAGACCCAATCATTTAAACATAGATATTAAGATAATCAGATAAAATAATTTGATAACTGTGTTTAAGTAAAAATAATTTGGGGGAGTGATGAATTGTACAATGGATGGCTTATAGATGAAATAAGATTGTGTGTAGGTTTTTAAATATTGAAGTTGTGTGATGTATACTTGGCACTTTAATAGAACACTCCTTGCTTTTTATAATAAAGCTAGTGACCCAGCATGTGAAATTGTACGAGACCCAGGACCCCAGACTCCGCCATGCAGTTGGACTCCCCTGAGTCCCACCAGCACTGTGGGACTCCCTTGAGTCAAGTGCTGCCGTGCTGTGGGACCAAGAGTCAAGTCCCCGCCCACCTGCACGTGCCTCCCTGTGCACGCAGCCTCCTGGTGACTGGTCTTTGGTCAGTATGGTGTTATGACCACCGGGTTTTTATTACATAAACTAGAGGATGGGTGCACAAAAATTTGTGCACTCAGGGTCCATCAGCCTGGCCTGTGCCCTCTCGTAGTCTGGGAACCCTCGGAGGATGTCCACCTGCTGGTTAGGCCCGCTCCCTGGGGGATTGGGCCTAAGTTGGCAGTCAGACATCCCTCTGGCAGCCCAGAAACCCTCAGGGGATGCCCACTTGCCAGCGGGAAGCAGACCTAAGCTGCAGACGGACATCCTTAGTGCTGCTGAGGTGGCAGGAGAGGCTCCCGCCACCACCGCTATACTGGCAGCAGTCAGCCTGGCATGTGGCTGAGCTAAGCTCCCCCTGTGGGAGCACACTGACCACCAGGGAGCAGCTCCTGCATTGAGCATCTGCCCCCTGGTGGTAAGTGTTGTCATAGTGACCAGTGATTCCCAGTCATTCTGCTGTTAGGGTCAATTTGCATATTACCCTTTTATTATATAGGATAGAGGCCTGGTGCATGGGTGTGGGCTGGCTGGTTTGCCTTGAAGGGTGTCTCGGGTCAGGGTGAGGGTCCTGCTCGGGTGCCTGGCAAGCCTGGGTGAGGGGTTGAGGGCTGTTTTCAGACTGGCCACACCCCTTCATGGAGTAGGGTCTTGCTGGGGTGCCTGTCCAGCCTGGGTGAGGGACTGATGGCTGTTTGCAGGCTGGCCACAGCCGGCAGCCACCCAAGCTCCCAGTGGAGGCTGGCTGAAAGCAGGTATCTGGGATTTATTTATCTTCTATAATTGAAACTTTGTTGCTTTGAGTGGAGCCAACCAGGGCAGGCAGGAAGCTTGGTTTCCTCCATTGCAGGGGCAACCAAGCTTCCTGCTTACTCCAGCTCTGTGGCTGCCAGCCACCATCTTGGTTGTGTTAATTTGCATAAAGCCGCTCTGATTGGCTGGTGGGCATGCCTTATGTGCGTGGCTTGTGAGTGTAACAGAGGTATGGTCAATTTGCATGTTTCTCTTTTATTAGATACGATGCTGCATATTTTATTTTATTTTTATTCTTTTGGTTTTGCCTCCTTCCTTGGACTACTGGAAGATGGTATTTTATTTATTTATTTATTTATTTATATTTTTAAATTATTCCAAATAGTAGTGCATATGTCTCTTTTTTCCTCCCATTGACCTTCCCCTAAACCCCCTATCCCCAGACACATTCCTTCCTCTCCCCACCCCCACAGTGCTTGTGTCCATTGGTTATGCTTATATGCATGCATTCAAGTCCTTCAGTTGATCTCTTACCTCCCTCCAGCCCTCGCCTGCCTTCTTGTTGTAGTTTGACAGTCTGTTCAATTATTCTTAGCCTCTGTATCTATTTTTGTTCATCAGTTTATTATGTTTTTTATATTCCACAAATGAGTGAGATCATGTAATATTTATCTTTCTCTGACTGGCTTACTTCACTTAGCATAATGCTCTCCAGTTCCATCCATGTTGTTGCAAATGGTAAGAATTCCCTTTTTTTTTTTTTTTTTTTACAGCAGTGTAGTATTCCATGGTGTAGATGTACTACAGTTTTCTAATCCATTCATCTACTGATGGGCACTTAGGCTGTTTCCAAATCTTAGCTATTGTAAATTGCGCTGCTATGAACATACAGGGTGCATATATCCTTTCTGATTGGTGTTTCTGTTTTATTTTGGATATATACCTGGAAGTGATATTATAAAGTCAAATGGAAGTTCCATTTTTAATTTTTTGAGGAAACGCCATACTGTTTTCCACAATAGTGATGCTGATTACCTCTGCTTTTTATCGCCTTGTGGCTTTTTTGTTGTTGTTGATGATGTCTACCCCCTAACACAGTTCTCAACCTATTATTAAGAAACTAGAGGCCCCGTGCACAAAAATTTGTGCACTCGGGGGGAAGGGGGTCCCTCAGCCCGGCCTGCGCCCTCTCGCAGTCTGGAACCCCTCAGGAGATAACGACCTGCTGGCTTAGGCCTGCTCCCAGGTGGCAGAGGGCAGGCCCAATCCCTAGGTGCAGCCCCTGGTCGGGCTCAGAGCAGGGCCGATTGGGGGGTTGGGGCACCACCCCCTGTCACACTCAAGGCAGGGTCGATGGGCAGGTTGCGGGGCGACCCCCTGT
The DNA here is from genome assembly GCF_014108235.1 of Myotis myotis. Taxonomy (NCBI): domain Eukaryota; kingdom Metazoa; phylum Chordata; class Mammalia; order Chiroptera; family Vespertilionidae; genus Myotis; species Myotis myotis. The sequence continues at coordinate 62,761,670 of NW_023416335.1, read as the reverse complement.
CATGCACAGAGCAGGGCCAATCTGGGGGTTGGGGCACTGCCCCCTGTCACACACAGAGCAGGGCCCATCAGAGGGTTGAGGAGCTCCCCCCTGTCACTCACAGAGTAGGTCCGATAGGGGAGTTGGGGCACCGTCCCCTGTCACACACAGAGCAGGGTGGATCAGTGGGTTGGGGCGCCACCCTCTATCACCCACAGAGCAGGGCCAATCAGGGGATGGGGCACCGCCACTGTCACACTCAGGGCAGGGCCGATGGGGAGGTTATGGCTCTACCCCGTCACACACAGAGGAGGGCCCGCGGGGGGGGGGGGGTGCCTCACCCTGTCACACACAGAGCAGGGCCGATCAGGGGGTTTGGGTGCTGACCCCTGTCATGCTGATCCCGGTGCCGGGAGGCATATTACCCTTTTACTATATAGAATAGAGGCCTGGTGCATGGGTGGGTGCCAGCTCGTTTGCCCTAAAGGGTGTCCTGGATCAGGGTGGGGGTCCCCACTGGGGTGCCTGGCCAGCCTGGGTGAGGGGCTGAGGGATGTTTTCAGGCTGGGGGTGACTGAACTCCCAAAAGCTCCTTTTTTCCTTTTTTTTTTTTTATTCTGGGCCAGCTTTACCTTGAGGCTTGGCTCTAGCTCTTAGGCCTCCGCTCCTGAAAGTAGGTTTCTGGCCTTTGCATACAATGTTGCGAATCTGCTGGCTGAAGTCCGGCGGTATTTGTTACAATGTTTGAAACTGCAGGCTCAGAGGCCTGCAGCCGCAGGCGGGGAACGTTGGTTTCCTCCGTCACTGAGCCAATCAAGCCTCATGTTTGCTTCAAGCTGCCTGGCTGCTGGCCGCCATCTTGGCTGACAATTTGCATATCTCACTGATTAGCCAATGAAAAGAGTAGCAGTCGTACGCCAATTACCATGTTTCTCTTTTATTAGTGTAGGTGTCTGCTGAATGTGAAATAAATTATTCTCTCTTCCAGACTGCTAAGAAGTATGTGTATCTCTCTGCCTCACTACCTGCCCATTCACTCCTTATCCATGTCTTGTGTATAAAATCTCTGAGAAAGAAAAATCTTGGTTTCCTAATTACAACTCAGTAAACAGTTTACCTAATGGAAATGTATTTTATTTGTAACTATGTCAGACAATTCAAGTTGTTTTCTAATAAGTTGCTCAAGCAGATACAACCAGCTGTCGGCCGTGGTGACAGTGACCCATACACCAAAAATATCTCCAGAGTAAACTGTTAAATGACAGAAATACTGAGCTTTCTTCTATGATGTGCCATATAACCTGGAAGAACCTTTGTTTATTAGTAAACTAGATTTAAGCTTTGTATTTAGAGAGGCAAAGGTAGGCTTATATGTCTTCAGAATCCTTACTTTATTAAGGATTTTCCATTATGCAATTTAAGATATGGCTTACCATCTAAACATCTGTGGAGCAGTTAAATGGGAATTCACATTAAAAAATAAATATGTATTTGACTCTTTTCCGAAGGCAGATCTGACGAAGAAAAGAGTAGTAAAAGGATATTAGGCAATTGTAACTATGAGACAATGGAAATAATTTTAAAAGACAAGAAGTACAAGAACACCTTCACCTCTGACTCAGCATAAAGTTTGCTCCTAAAAACAAAGGTGATAGAAATCTATAAATATTAAATTTAATAAAATATCTCTGAGAAAGATGTTCATAATGCCTTGGCATTCTATTGTTGTTGTTTTTTTTTTTCTTCTGATAACATTAGATTTATTTCTATAAAGTATCTCAGAAAAAAGAAATATTCTTATTTCACTGGCTATGGGTCCCATCATTCAAAGATCCCATGGACACAGCCGTATCATCCTTTACCAAGAGCTGTGCTAGCTCATAGACTTCATCTTTAGCAGTGTCAACAGCACAGAGTGCATCATCAATCTTTCTTTTTTATATTACGGTTTGTTTTTTTTGTAAAGCTGGCTCTGTACCATTTTTGAATGGAAAGAATAAGTTTCTTATTTAGTTGTGATGAAGAGTAAAAGAACATTTTTTTTTTTTTGGTAGCCCAGACATGAGCATTGTGGAAGGAATGTTATGCTATTGGATTTTGCTTTTGTTTTTTCATTAATTCATGTATTCATTAAATCTATATTGTGAAATAATTATTTTGTAATATAATGCTTGTATTAGTTTCCAGGACTGTCAGAACAAAGTACCACAGACTAGGTACCGTAACTCACAGGTATTTACCTTCTCACAGTTTTGTGGACTAGAAGACCAAGATCAAGGTGTTGGCAAGTTTGGTTTCTTCTGAGGCATCTCTTCTTGGCTTGCAGATGTCTGCCTTCTTGCTGTGTGCTCACAAAGTCTTTTCTGTGCATGTGCATCCCTGGTGTCTCCCTTTGTATCCAAAATTTCTTCTTTTCATAAGGACATCAGTCATACTATCAACTCTTTTGTAATTTAATCACTTTTTTAAAGGCCCTATCTTTAAATATAGTCACATTCTGAGATACTGGGACTTAGGGTTTCAACATATACATTTGGTGGAAGGTCACAATTCATCTTACAGAGATGATCGTCTCTAGGGATACAACTTGGAGTAAAACGAATATGGTACCAGTTCACAGTGTGTTTATACTTAAACTAGGGGCCCAGTGTATGAATTTGTGTACCTTGAAAAGAACTGTGGGCCAGGAGGCTGCAGTGAGCACAAGGGCAGGTCTCTGCCCATCCTCTGCACCCCCACCCAGCCCTTCCCGCAGCTGCCCCCCCCCAGCCCCCTGTCTGCTGGCAGCCCCGCTCTCACCACCACTCTCACATGCTGATGGCACCAGCACTGCTTGCACAAGCTGAAGGCGTGGAGAGATTGGGGCTGGCACCAGCATCAGGTATGAGTACCAGGTGGGACCGCGGCGCATGGGAGCAAAGAATTTTCAGTAACCACCAGAGTCTCACCCTGATAACAGCAACTAGAGCCCCTCCTTGGCCTGGTGCCCCCGCTCACCTGCTCCACCATCCTGCTGCAGCCAACGCCCGCCAAGTTCCACTAGCACCCCCTGGTGGTCAGCGCACATCATAGCGACTGGTTGTTTGGTTGTTCAGTTGTCTGGCCGTTCGGTCTATTTGCATATTAGCCTTTTATCATATAGGATTATATAGGATGGGGATAGGGTTTTAATATGTGGGTTAACATATAAAAAGATTACTCTTTGTGATAAAAATTATTTTTTTAAAAAATAACAAGAACAAGAAGCTGTATGCTCAACTGTATGTTTAGTTCATGCCTCTCCAAGGAGATGAGCCCTTGGAGATAAGATAGGTTGAGCCCCACTGCTGAGGGAACCTGAGAAATTCTTGCTCTCAGGTATAATAGTTCATTTGATAAGGCTCTTGGAAGGAAAAAAAGTATGTGTATTCAAGGCCATTGTCATAGGCTGATGGTGCTGGAATATAGAAAACAAAGATTGAAGTTGTTAGAATAAAGCAAACAAAAAGAAGAGAGCTATTAGATACATTGGAAAGACTGGCAGAAGCAAAATGGCACAGGATCTTGTAAGCCATAGCAAGTGGAAGGATTACAATAAAAAAAATCATCAAAGGGGTTTAACAACAGGAAAAACATAAGTGATTTATGGTTTTTAAAAAGTCCTTATTGTTGAAAGTATTACATATGTCCCATTTTTTCCTCATTGACCTCTTCTAGGCTGTCCCCAACCCCCAACCCAGCCTTCATCAGCCTATTGTCTGTGTCCATGGGTTATGCATATATGCATACAAGCTCTTTGGTTGATCACTTTTTTTTTTTAATTGCTCTATTGAGTGTAAGTGGGTAGCAGAAAAGGATAAATAAAGAAAGGTTTTTATAGAAATTCAGAAATGACATAGTGGTTTGGAATAGTAACTAGTAGCAGAAAGGAAAACAGTGAATAGAATTAAAACATATTTTGGAAGAAGATAGTGGGCTTACATTTTGTCATCAGTTCCTGTAAAAAACTGAAGGATCTACGATTTATATTTCTACCTGCAATCTAAAAGGCTAGCTTGTCACAGTTTCACTGATGCTGGCAGAAAATAATGTGGCTCCTGGGTCCAAGCTAAGAATTTAGCCTGTTATAGCTAATGGGTACTGGCAGAAGACACAGGGGTCCTAGGTCAGAGAAAAAGAGTATTACGTCTCCTAACATAACCAGTAATCAGAGTATCAGCATTTTCTGAACCTGCTTACTGACCTTGAATTCCTGCAGGTTAATGTGAAGAGGGCCAGGAGACACTTGGGCAGGTAATGAGAGTTATAGCCAAGGATTACTGAGATTAGGGAACTCAAAACATTTATAATGATCAGCAAGCAAATGTGCCTTTGTCTCTGGAGGGAAACATTATGTATGTTGTCAAAGACTAGAAGCAAATTTATTCTTTGTTCTGTTGGAGATATTACCTTTGTTATTTAGGACTGTACATATTATAAACATCCTAGCAAAGGTACCTTAGAAAACAAGGGCAGTCAGTGCCACTGCTCACAAAATGTGCAGAAACATGACACACATACAAAAAATTATTTGCCAACAATATCTAACCTTTATTTCTACTCTGTCTCGGCTCCTGGCAAATATTCCCAGGAGTACACTGTTCCATCAGCCACTACGATTGATCTGACAGGTTGGGAACAAATCTGTTCAATTTATCTCGTAAGGCATTTAATTAGGGCTACTATCAATAGGACTCCAAAGAGCAGGATGAGACCAACTCGCAGTACTCACTTCACTCACACCCCTCTGGGCCCAGATGCAAAAAACTGAAAAATAAAATAAGCCATCACATTATTCTTTAGAAAACCAAGTCGCTTCCTACTGAAATGTCTGTCTGAGGTGTCATTGTGCCCTTGCCTGAGGCATTAATCGAGGTGGAACAGGATCTAATAGCAGTTGCTCAGACTTCTTACCATGGCTTGCAAGGAGGGACTGTGTGGCATATCTATCATCCATAATGATGCTGGCCAGTGCTTTGGGGCTGGCCTGAATGCCTTCTTCGTGCTGAAGTGGTATCATTGATCATTTCAGCCAAAGTCAGGGACAAATTTTGTATCACCCTCTCCAATTGGATCGTGAATATTGTAGGGATAACAGTCCTCGGGTGGCATAAGTGAGTAAAGTTTCTCTCCAGGAAACTCCCAAGGGTAAGCAAGTTGATGCCACTTTAGAGAGGTCTCTATGGTTGTGTTAGAGTTCATTGACCTTTTGGAGGCATTTTCTTAAACACATGAAGGTCTCTAGTGTACACCTCTAATGTGCAAGGCACTGTGAAAGAGTCAATCTAATGCCCGGACTTCCACACAAGAAGTACAACCAAGAGAGTGCACGTGGCAGCCCTATAACATGTTTAACATTGTGGAGGGTCCCCAAGTGGGATCTACATGAGCCAGGGCCTCCAACATCGCCTCCCGACTGGTAGATATGTCTAAGAATTTCCAATTCATTTCAAATTGTTTTTGTTTTTGGAGGAATTACTGAGAAAAATCAGTCCAAACTACTTTCTTTGTCCATGCCTTCCAGCCCATGGGATGACTGAGTGATGGGTACAGGAATGGCAGTGGGGAAGATCCAGAGGTGATGGCAGGTGTTTTTGAGAGACATTTTGGAAGTGAGGGCATACTCTGCTGTATCTGATACAATTCTCCATAAAATTAAGGGGAATGACAAGGAAATCATAATCAAAGCCTTCTCAGAGGTGTTGGCCATCCCAACAATTACTTAAATTTAAAGCAACAGCAACATTTTTGGAAAACCTGCCCCAAAACACTTTCTTTCTGAGACACACTCCGGAGATGACTTTTAAATAAAAATATTATTAAAGTCCTTTCATTTATTGTACCTCCAAGAATCTAAGATATTCCTTTCACAGGTGCTGGAGTTTTAACTCATATTCCACCACAACAAAATCAGCACATCCCATGCCAATATCTATAACTTTCCCTACTTTTCAGTCATCTCTTACTCATATCCAAACTTAGTTCAAAATGGCTATGTGGATGAAGAAAACAGTATTTTTATAAACTTACAGAGAATCATATATCCCTACTTTGGCCTGTGAGAGTTACTATGGGAGGACTGGGCGAGCAGTGACTCAACCAAGTGGTCATTATACGTATGACTAGGCACATCAATCCAGCAAGATAATCCAGTTGTTGAAGTAGAATTATGTTTGAATCTCCTGGGTCCCCTTTGGGAAGACTGCCCCCTGGAGAATGTAATAACTGGAGTGACACAGAGAAAGAGGGAAAGCTATTAAGAGAAAGAAAGAAGCATCATGTATAGGAGGGTTGAATCCTATTTTTTTAAATTAGCCCTCTATCAATTTCATGCTGACCATGACTTAGAAAGGGGCCAAGAGTAGATGATCCCTTACTCAGAACAGCTACATTCAGTGTGTTTATTTTTATTTATTTACTTACTTATTTAGTGTGTGTGTTTCTTTTCTTGATGACTTCCGTAGCAATGAGTGAGATGGCCTCAGTGGGAGATTATTATAAGGGAAGCATGAAGTCAACGCAATGGTCATTTGTAAGTCAGGGGCTGGTTCCGTTTGAAAACATAGTATTTGATCTACTCCTGTGAAGGGTCAGAGCACCTCAAGGAAGGATTTTGAAAGATCCCATAACATTTTTAAGTCTTCTGGAAATAGGTCATTGACAGAGGAGTCATTGAGGAATGGGCCATGGGGATAATCTGTGCTAGCATATAAAATGTAAATCTACATCTAACAGATGAATAAATAATCTGGTTGGTTGTGAATAAGGCAGTAAGATGTGGCAACCCTGCCTTCAAACAATATAACAATATATCTCATGTACAGCTACAATTTAATAAATATTATTATTATTATTTTAAAATATTTTTATTGATTTCAAAGCGGAAGGGAGATGGAGAGATAGAAACATCAATGATGAAAGAGAAACATTGATCGGCTGCCTCCTGCACACCCCCTACTGGGATCAATTCTGCAATCTGAACATGTGCCCTTAACTGGAATTGAACCTGGGACCCTTCAGTCCGCAGGCCAACACTCTATCCACTGAGCCAAACCAGCTAGGGCTGTGGTCGGCAAACTGTGGCTCGCGAGCCACATGTGGCTCTTTGGCCCCTTGAGTGTGGCTCTCTCTAAGCCTTAGGAGTACCCTAATTAAGTTAATAACAATGTACCTACCTATATAGTTTAAGTTTAAAAAATTTGGCTCTCCAAAGAAATTTCAATCATTGTACTGTTGATATTTGGCTCTGTTGACTAATGAGTTTGCTGACCACTGATAGTGCTATTTATTAATTTTTAAAGAAACATTTAATATGTATGTGGAGATTCAAGGACAAATACTTTTATACCTTTGATTACTTATGGATGAAAACCTGATTTCCAAGTAGGATAAATACTGAATACTGTATGTAGTATTGATAAGGTAAATTATAATATTAAGTAGTAGTGCCATGTTTAAGAAAGAAAAATCATTGACATTTCATTAATATGTTTGTAGTATTAAGGAATCAATTAACAAAAATTTATTATGCTTGGTTTCATTCATGTGTAAAGCTGAAACTGTCCATGGATATAGAAAACATGACAACCTGTATATGACAGGATTCTTGGAGAATTGCTTGGCCAGCTTTTGTGAGTTGCGTCCTGTATATTGACACACAATGTGCTGGTGGAAACAGAGTGGATGGGTAAGACAGATATGTTTTCACCTCTTTGGTTCTCACTAAATCAGTAATAATAAGCACTTATTTACTAGAGTGGCAACCTCCTAATTGAGATGTGATGTTTTAAAATACACTTTAGTGATTTCACAAAATTTAGTACAATAATATAATATGTTTATCTCCAACATAATAATTTTATTGAGTTAAAAAAATCTAGGTAAATTAATTCACAAGGCCAGCTATAATCAAAGGAAAACAAAACACATGTGGACCCAAAGGTGTCAATCAAAGAGACAGAGGGAAAGGAAAGGGAAATGAGATGAGAAATGAGACATTGAAATAGAAGAGAGCCTGTTTGGGTTTAGGGAAAGGAAAGGGAGGTTGTCTGTAAAATTTGTTAGACATGGTGAACAAAGAGGAAAATATATACCTGAGGACAATATCCTGAGAGATTAGTAACAGGCAATGGAGGTACTAAAAGGATCTCTGAGGGGATTGGCAAAAAGTAGCACTTAGTCCCTGGTAGAGTTAAATAAAAGGAAAGGGTAAACTTTAAGGTAATTATTTTGCCAGAGAATTATTTTCCTATGAAACAAATATGATCCTTAACTTTATACATACTTTTTTTTTTGATTGTTGGTTGTTTTTCTTATAAAGAACATCTCCACTTGAAAATCAATTTCATGGAAAACTCTTTGAACTATTTCAATCATGGTTCATTCTTTATTAGTCCCCTTAGTAATGGCTTGAGCTGTTGTTGGAGTGCTAACCACCTGGTGTTGTTAAGGGACAGTGTTTGGAATATCTAATGTAACATTACTGGGTACTCTGAAATTGCACTGTGATATACATAGAGGTAGAGAAGGTGATCACTCTATCTCTTAAGCCAGTCTACTTACTAGTCATACTGTCATTGCAGTAGGATCTTGGTTTTCACACAAACATAATTGTTAATCAGAGCCAGTGTCTGGGTTTGGGGTTCCCCCTACTAGACTTATCCTTTCATCACTGCCTTCCCAGATATCAAGAAACCTCAGCCACCTGATTGAATCTTGAAGGTACATAGGGCTTTCCAGTTGGTGAATCAATATTCCTAATTTGTTGACTGTTAAGAATTGTTCAATATGTTACAATTGATTATGTCAAATTCTTGGAAATGTAGAAATTGTATAGATGGAGATTATTGAGAGTATAAAATATTTAATAACAACTTTGAGTGAAAATGATTTATCGGATTTCTTGTTTTGACAGAAATTTGCACTGCACCTGTGAACCTCAGTAGGACTATTGACAAATGTATTTTATTCTCCTCTTTTTGAGTTTGTGGGTGTAGGGATGGACTTTCTTGGTTCTATAAAGTTACACATGGCTGTCTGACTTGCTTTAGTAAAAGAAATGGAGGGTACTGGTCATTTCGGGTTGGGCGCCTTTGAATTCCAATGTGTGATTTGCTATCTTCTCTTCCTTTACACACTTGAGTGCCAAGCAATGTTCCTTATGAAAGCTAAGTCAGTCTGGATTACAGAATGAAAATGATGCCCCCAAACCCCCTACACATTGACCTGAAATGGATATAAATTGTGAGCAAAAAATAAACCTATATTGTATAAAGTCCTGAATGTTTTTGTGTGTGTGTGTGTGGGGGGGGGGGGGGCGCGGATTTTCGGATTTGTTTGTTTTTTATCCTTGCAACTCAACTTAGGTTATCTCAACCTGCACAGTACCAAATATTAAAATGAAAATAGCTGCTTTATCTGCATTAAATTCCACTCCTTTATTGCAATGACATAATGTTGTGAAGAGTAAATGAGGTTACTAGTCCCAAGAAATTTGAGTACTATTAGTTTTCATTCCCTCTGCCTTTGTCAAATAATGACTAAACATTATGTATGTCTACCAAGGGAAAAATAATTGGATCTGCACAGAATAAAAAAATATTAGTTTATAACACCTTCAGGGGAGAATTAAATGAATTTAAAAGCATATTTTGCTTATATGTATTATTCAAATGACCCCCTCAAGCATTCTCATGAATTTAGGTAAAAACTGTGCATGTGGAAAGTGACATTGTTTGCACTGCCCCGATGTTCTTCCTACTTACTGTCTCCCAAACCGACTGCCAGGAGTTCCTGCCCCAGATTTTCAAGATGTTTGTTTTACTTGATTTTGCTGGTGATGTCAGTTGGAAAACAAACAATAATCAAATGAAATAAAATAATAAGGGTTTCTGAATATAACAATTTGAGCAACTACTGGTCCCTAAGGAAACTGTCAAAAATAAACAGCACAATAGTCAGAGGAGAAATGTAAGAAGGATAAAGATGAGGGTCACATGGTAATTAGAAAATATTCCACCACTGGTGAATGCAAAGAAAGCAAGCACTGTTGTGGTGATCAATGATTTTTCTGATTATCCATAACTAAGTAAGGTTACAGTTTATGGCTATGCTCTGCTCCCAAGAAGCAAAACTGCTATCTTGTGATGCCAAGCTAAATGGTACCCATGTGTTCCCAGAAGTACAGATCCTGAGAAAGAGAGCCATGGCTAGCCAACATATTATGAGAGAAAAAAGTAATATTCCCGAAACTCATGTCTATTGCCAAAATAACCTTTCATTTATGATATGGTTATCTAAAATGTCTTCATCTTCATCTTTTAAAGATTCATTTTAGTAAACATACAGAAAAGTTGTATGCTGCTGAGGAAAGAGAAACACATTATCCCTTTTGGCCTTTCTATTTTTGTTACAAAAAAATCTTATGGTAAACCATATTTTAATGGTTAATTGTCATTTTGCCCACAACACATTCCATTACATTCAAGCACAGGAAGCTGAATTCACTACTTCTCGGATTCACCAGTGTAACATACACACACGCACACACACACACACACACACACACACACACACACGCACATCTGTTTGGTAAAATATCTACATATATATAAGCCTTAGCGAATGTCCGACTGTCTGATCATCTGACTGGTAGCTATGATGCACAATGACCATCAGGGGGCAGACGCTCAATGCAGGAACTGCCTAGCTGTGGTGACTTAGTAGCTGTGTTTCTTGGGAGATGCATCCAGAACCAGAGAGGAGGGAGTCTGATTCCAGGGTGCATCACCCAAAAACCACCCTCTCACAATCCGGTACCCGTCAGCAGATGTTGGAGAGCCAGTTTCAGACTGATCTCTTCAGGCCAGGCCGAGGGACCCCACCAGTACACGAATCTGTGCACCAGGCCTCTAGTGTAAATATAAAGGGTTTTTGACTCAGCTTCACTATTAAATGTTCATATTGGTAAATGGGGAGTTAAATGTAATCTTTTCATGCATTCATATGTTTCACCCATACATTTACAGAGAAGCAGAGAGGTTTTCTAGAGGAATATTAATATGACCCTTTAACATTACAATTATTCAATGGATTGAGGTGGTCCTGCCCAAAGTCAGAATTAGAGACTGAGCTAATATAGACAACACAATAGCACTGGAGGAGACGGGAACCCTGGCCTTGCCCTATTATGCCAACAGCACAGCTCATTGATTCTGGCTCTGTAAAGCAGCTGGTGCTCAAATTTGTCCCACATCTGGCATCTGAAGGAGGCTCATTCTTTAAGTAATATGGCTATAAGAGATGTATTCATAAATGTAATGCTTGGTGTCCAGGTCATTAGCTTATAAGATTTTAAAAATATTTTCTTATATTCCCTAAGGGTCTATGAGGATCAGATGTTAGCAAAAAATCTGCTAACAAATTATTGGGAAACATTTAGGAAGATAAAAAATTCTCAGACCGTAAAATGTATTTCACCTAGAATCTAATCTGAGTATAATTTTAAAAGGACAGGCTTCTAACCCCTTAGATCATGGATCACACTAATAAATGAGACCTACAACCACACAGACACATATTTTTTTTTTCAGTTTTACAATGCACTTTTGTCTTTGAACGATTTATTTTATCAAATCTTCAGTGTCCTATTATCAAGGATATATACATATACCATCTCTACCTGCAAATGAGCTCCTGGATTTATTTAATAATTGATTTATATATTTTCATATCATGATGATTAATTATATATAGGATAGTCATAATTATTCTAACATTGCTAATAATAATAAGCAGTTCAGGTGTTTAAAAGTAGTGACTGCAGTATAGTAGGTCTCTTGATGCAAACCTTTGCATCTGGCTTGAGTAATAGATAATCTTTCCTTGCTGCCATTGTTGTGTTACATTTAAGCATGGAACTCCTAAGCATTATACAAACTCAAAAGAGCATTATTAATCCATACTAACTCCTTGTACACAAAAGATGAAGTAAACTTCAAATTATATTCTAAGTAAGTTATGTGTTTTTCATGTGCATGTCAGTCTCACTAATATCCAATTAATGTATTTTTCATATACCCGATCTGTAATGTATGCTGTGCTTTGTGCAAACACAGCATGAAGGAATATTTACCACCAAGTTAATAGAGATAATTTAGCTGGCCATGATACAGAGGTGTTTTCCATTTGTTATCAACACCCACTGGAACACATCAGGTGTGAAATCCATAATTTAAAGCTCAAGAGTAATTTCAGATAGACATCCATCACACACATTTAATTGTCAGTTTAATATTACATTTCCATAAAGATGAATTATTAATATTCAGTAAAAAAAACAAATTGCAGTCACCATCAAAAGACCTCATATTAGTGAAAAAACAAATTAGTGTTGAACTCTCAATATTTCAATGATGAACAACAATGCAGTCATTAAATATGTTAATTAACAATAATACTAAACACAAATAGTAGAATTTTGTAGTTTTTATATGTAGAACATCTATATTTTAAGTGATGATTTATGATTTTTTTAAATAAACTATTTTTTGTTGTTTTGAAAGTTTTTGATTTACATAAAACTTATATACCCAGCGTCCTGATTATTAACATTTTACACTGGTAATTGGTATGGTAATTGTCACAATGAATGAATCGATATTGGTAATTACTACCAACTAAAGTCCACAGTTTATTCATATTTCCTTAATTTTTACCTGACATCCTTTTTATGTTGGGTGATCCTATCCAGAATACCATACTCCATTTATTCATCATGACTTTTTAGGCTCCTCTATGCTGTGACAGCTTCTCAGAATTCCCTTGTTTTTGGTGACCTTGGCCATTCTAAGGACTACTGGTCAGGTATTTTATAAAGTATCTCTATATTGAAATTTCTCTGATGTTATTCTCATCATTAGACTATGTCAGTGAATTTTGAGGAGGAAGATCTTAGAGACAAAATGCCATCATCATCACCTGAAATCAAGTGTACACACTATCAACATGGCTCCTGCTGTTTGATGATCTGTCTGAAGGAGGGTTCATCAGGTTTCTCTATTGCAGTGGTTCTCAACCTTCCTAATTCCGTGACCCTTTAATACAGTTCCTCATGTTGTGGTGATCCCCAACCATAAAATTATTTTCGTTGCTACTTCATAACTGTAATTTTGCTACTGTTATGAATCATCATGTAAATATCTGATATGCAGGATGTATTTTCATTGTTACAAATTGAACATAACTAAAGCATAATGATTAATCACAAAAACAATATGTAATTATATATGTGTTTTCTGATGGTCTTAGGCGACCCCTGTGAAAGGGTAGTTCGACCCCCAAAGGGGTCACGGCCCACAGGTTGAGAACCGCTGCTCTATTGTAAAGTTATTCTCTGCCCCCTTCATAATGTGCCTTTGGAAAGAAGTGTATAACCTACATTTAAAGGGGGAAGAGTTACACTCCACTCCTGGAGGACACAGTATTTAAAATTCTGCACATGAGATGTCTATTTTTCTCTAGTTCTTTCTTTCTTTAATCATTTATTTATATTAGTATGGACCCAGATTTTATGAATACTTGGACTTATCCCATTTTAATTTGCTTAATTGATTGTTCAAATTGTCCAGCTTTGGACATTCATCCAGTTGGCTCCTTTGTCTCTTTAACATACGCCAGTCATTGTGATTTTTTTGAACAGTTTCTTACTTTCTAATACTGTAAGAGGTTCATCTTGACTATCTCCTGTTCCAGCTGGATTGAGGCATTTTTACAAAAGCCATGGTTTCCTGTGATGGAAAATAGTATTAGAAACCAAGATCTGGGTTCTGGGTATGCTTATCAATACTAAGGTGTCATTGCTTCTAGGACCTCTCAATTGACATTATGAGAAAGTATATGTGTATACTAATCTGTTTATATACAAATATCTGTAAATATGTCAACATGTAACTATATACATCTATATTAATTATGAGTTCTTACTAAAGTCTCCTCCATTTCTGATCCATTTCACATATATTATTCTAGCTTCCTCCCCTTTTGTGTCTGTGAGTTCCCATAGAAAGAATAACAAACCTGTCTCCCACCACTCATCATCTATGGCTTAATTGTTCAATTTCAGCATGATGCGTAGTGGAATTAGAATTATTAACCCGTACCCTAGTGGGAAACAACTTTTCCTGCTAGAGTACAAGTGCTCATGCACAGATAAGTTGCCTTTAGCGTAAAAGATTTTGTTCATTTACCCAGGTACTTAGGTCAGCACCCTCCCCTCATTTGCTGTAGTGAGATTGTTTCATTCACTTGTCATATACAGGGGTGTAGTAAAAGCAGGCTTACAGTTGATAGTATATAAAATCTCTCTATATAAAAGCCTCTGCGACCGCATGACATACTGACCAAACAACCAGTCAATTGGTCACTATGACGTGCACTGGCCACCAGGGGGAAGACGCTCAATGCAGGGCTGCTCCCTTTTGGTCAATGCACTCCCACAGCTGGAGTGTCATTCAGCTAACCCATGGGGGCCAGAGGCAGGGCTCATGGCTGGTGAGCGCCACTGTGGTGGCATGAGCCTCTCCTGATCTGGACTGACTGGGCACGGTCCTGCGGCAGGTGCAGAGGGGCTGGGATGAGTGGGAGCAGCAGACAGGAGCAGCAGGTGGCATTGAACTGCCAATTTCAGCCCAGTCCCCGCAGGCCATGCTGAGAGACCACACCAGTGCATGAATCCATGCACCGGGCCTCCTGTAATATAATAATTATCCTATATAATAAAAGGCCAGCCACGATAAGCATAACAACCAGAACAACCAGAGACCAGAACCGCCAGACCCCTCGCTGGGCTAGCCCAGCCCCCAAGCAAGTGATTAGGGATGATCAGGCAGGCAGACAGAGTAGTTAGGGGAGATTAGGTAGGCAGACCAGTGGTTAGGGGTGATCAGGTAGGCAGGCAAGTGGTTTTAGGGGTGATCAGGCAGACAGACCAACAGTTAGGGGTGATCAGGTAGGCAGATGGCCCCTCACCGGGATGGCCCCACCCCCAAGCAAGTGGTTAGGGGTGATCAGGCAAGCAGGCAAGTGGTTAGGGGTGATTAGTCAGGCAGACGCCCCTCACAGGACTGGCCCCGCCCCCCAACAAAGGAAAAGGGAGGCCCAGGCTGGTGGTGACTCTGTGGCAGGTGTGCAGTCAGCCAGCGATCGCCTTGCAGAGGGAGGCTGGGGCCAGCCAAGCCATCGCACCCCACGCCTGTCACCTGCAGAGGGAGGCCACTGGTGGCAGGAGAGGGCGGACAGTGCTTCACAGATGGCAAGCAGTGGTAGCGGTAGGGGTGGGGCAAAATGATGAATAGGAGTTATGAGAAAAGATATCCTTGCTTTTTTCTGATCTTAAGAGGAATCAACCAGTTTCCCATCATTACGTATGCTATTAGCCGTAGTTTTGTAGATGTTATTTATCAAGTTTCAAATTGAGGGAGTCAGCCTCCATTCCTGGCTTGCTATTACTTGGCTTCTTTTAACTATGAATACGAAATGTGTTGGATTTTGTCAAATCATTTTCTGCATCGGTTGGTGTGATTATATGAATGTGTTCTTTAGCCTGCTAATGTGGTAGAATACACTGATTGATTTTTGAATATCAAACCAGCATTTCTAAACTAAATCCCACTTTGTTTGGGAGTATAATTATTTTTATATATTAGTAGATTTAATTTGATATTATTTCATTGAAGTGTTTTTGCATCTATGTTCATGAGACAAATTTTTCTGTAGTTTGCCTCTCTTGGAATGTTTTATATGATTTTAATATTAAAGTAATGCTATCCTCATAGGGTGTGTTAGGAAGTGGTACTTATGTTTCTATTTTCAGGAAGATATTTAGTAGAATTGTTAATATTTCTTCCTAAAATATATGGTAGAATTTACCAGTAAAACCATCTTCAGCTTGGTGCTTTCTCTTTAGGAAGTTATTAATTACTGTCTTAATTTCTTTTAATAAATATAGGCCTACTTAGATTACCTATTTCTCCTGTGTACATTGTGGTTGTTTGTGTCCTTCAAAGAATTAATTCATTCATCCAAGGTATCAACTTGCAGGCATAGAGTTGTTCATAGTATTCTTGATTATCCTCTTAATATCGATATAATCAACAGTGACGACTCCTTTATTTCTGGATTGGCAATTTACATATTCTCTCTATTTTCTTGGTTAGCCTCGTTAGGGCTTTATAAAATTTATTGATCTTATAATGCCAGATGTTAGTTTTGTTAATTCTCTCCTTTGTATTAGTGTATTCAATTTCATTAATTTCTGCTCTCATTTTTTTCCCTGCTTGCTTTAGGATTAAAGTTTTGTGTTTTTTTTATAGCTCCCTGAGATAAAAGTTTAGGTTATTGATTTTAGATATATCTTCTTTCCTATTATTTATGTAAAAGGTCATATGTTATATAGTATGTACCAAAAATATATATACACTTTGGCTGCAATTATGAATTCCAATGGGTGAAATCTGAAAAGAAAGAAACTTCAATTGAGCTATCAGCTGTTAAAACGTGTATGAATTTTTTTTTGGGGGGGACACTTGTATAATTCAGATTTTGAAATATACAACTCTTTGCTGTATCAACTCTGATATTGTAGCACAAAAGCAATCATAGATGAAACTTAAATGAATGAGTGTTCTGTGTTCCAATAAAATTTTATTTATGGACACTTGAAATACATATGAATTTTACATGTCATAAAATGTTATTCTTATTTTCACTTCTGTCTAAACATGTAAAAATGCAAAGCCATTTTTTAACTCCAGAGAAATAAAAACAGGCAGTAGACCAGGAAGTAGACCAAATTTGACAGCATTTATTATTGAGGATCACAAAAATATCAGTTAAGGTAGTTAATACAAAATTCTGATCCAGTTTTTCCTGATTTATCTAGTATCAGTATTGGTACACAGTGGTATAAATTCTCAAGTATTGTCTTATTATTTTATAGGTTTTAAAAAGAGATTTACCTATAATTTCACTCTATTTTCTCTTTGAGATAACTCTGTACTTTCTTTCTGGGAACACTTTCCTTTTTAATGTCCCTTTAGGGAGGATCTGGTACTAAAAAACAATTAGTTTTAGTTAAACCAAAAATCTTGACCATTTTTCTTAAAGATTTTTCTGCACACAAAAAAGTTGACAGTTTCTTGTTTGTAGGACTTTGAAGAAATTATTACACTCTCTTCTGGTTAAAGTAAGTTTTGACATTTACATAGAATCCTATATAATAAAACCCTAATATCCAAATCGACCAAACAGTGGAACGACCGGTCCCTATGATGCGCACTGACCACCAGGGGCAGACGTTCAATGCAGGAGCTGCCCCCTGGTGGTCAGTGAGCTCCCACAGGGGCCTCTAGTATAAAATAAATGCCTTCTTCTGCCCCCTCCTTGGAACCATATATCACATTAATTCAAAAGCTGTGGTCATATGAGATCATGCCAGAGTCTCCTAAGTAGCCAAGCCAAGTGTGGAAAGGAGTTCAGTTGTCTGGTAAAATGGTGTGGGGTATGAGATCTTAGAAGATAAACATAATGTTTTAGAAGTCCTTGAGCTATAGGGGGTTTAGTGCTAATTATTAACAAGTATAGGTTTCCTAAGGCGTTTTTAGAATCATCTTAAAAATGTAGTTTTAAACAAAATATAAAAATCTGCAGGTTTTCTCTTGGTAATAATATGAGAGTAATTATTTCCCAAGTAAGTAAGTGGTAACAACAAAAAACATTTGATTCTTAGAATAATAAAAAAAAATGCTCTAGGAGTTTACACTGGATTTGTACGAAGCCTGGATGCCATTATCCCTTCACTCATCCTGCTGCACTGGAGAAAACATTTTGAAACAAAAAGAATACATCTTGCTAAGGAGTAAAACTAGCTATCATGTTTTATGGTCTCACAATCCTGTCTGCTTGTAGTGAGGATTTGTATATGAGACATTCAAATATTAAAATGTTCCATAAATTTGAGAACAAAGTTTATCAAAATACAGGCACTTAGGAGGACAAGCCTATCCATGGTGGTCATTAAAAGGCAAATCTCTGAAGTGTGTGCCACATACACATATCCTAATGCCACTCAGGGGACAGAGAAAATAATCAGCTTAACAATGAAAGATGCTTACTATACGGAATCTGCACTCTAATTACCAACTTGCTCTCTCGAGATGAATAGATGTCATTTCAAAAAACAAAAAACAACAACAAAAACCCCACATCACTTTATTCCACTTGATAAAAATAATCTTTTGAAACAAATTATTTCTTCATTGCTATCATACCATTTGTACTCATTTTTCTTACTTTTCCAAATTCAGAAATATTCAAATTCAGTGGTTAAATATTGCTATTTTTAACTGAGATTTTAATCTACTATTTCTATTTATTTATTTTTTAATAATTATTTTTTAAAGTATTACAGATGCCCCTTTTTCCTCCCATTGTCCCCTTCTAACCCACATACATCCCACCTCCACCCCAAGCCTCCACCACACTGTCTGTGTCCATGGGTTATGCATATATGCATACAAGTTCTTTGGTTATCTCTTCCCACCCACCTACCCACCCACCCCCACATTCCTTCCGAGATTCAATTAATCTACCATTTCCACTTGGAAACTTTACTTCTACAATTTTGCTTCTAAGACTTGGCAAAGAGAATATGACAATACATTAAACAATTTGTGAATGGACTATTGAGGCTTCCAGGTGGTGACATTTGCTGGAGAGATTTTTTTCTAGACTTGCCCACCTCTTCTCATTGTAATACCCTTCAAGGTCTACAAAACCAGCCTAGTTAATAATAGTTCAGGAACTTAAAATATTATTAGGTCATCCCAATACTAGGAGGAAGTACCATTGTGGAATAAATAAACCAATGTGAGAAATAATAAATGCCCAGTCTAAATCACTAACATAAAGGAGATAAGAAATGTCTTCTAAGCCATTCCCTATCTATCTTGCTGCCCTCACAACTGAGTTCCTACCCTTTTATCATAGACTTTTCTTCTTTCCACTGTCAAAAAAACCTGACAGCTGTTCCCCTGAACTGGAATATCAATATCTCAATCTCAGAGTAATAACTTCAACTCAGAATTTCATCAGGACCTAACATTCAACAGAATCTGTTTTAGAAAGTAAAGTCTGTTTGTTCTTTAGTCTGTTCTTGAATTGTTCTGATTGCTCTATATTATATACGTAGGTATAAATATGAGTTTAAAATTGGATAAAATTGTTTCTTTTTGCTTCATTAAATTTTAATAATGATATCAAATAAGTGTTTATGTAGAAGAAAGTAGCTATTTTAAATTTCCTATGCTCTAGTTTTCAGTTGTAGCTGAAAAAAAGAAATACTGATTACTTTGGTTAATTGTGGTAATTAATATAAATTGTTAATTATACTAAGTGTATTAATTTCAGAAAAAATAAATCTAAAAATAATAAATTTACATGTTTCATGTCTGTTTATTAAAACTGCCATTATAGTTTATTCAGATGGAAATTTTAATATAAAATGTACATGGGTTTGTTTAATATATTAAGTTAATTATATTTTAATGTTATGTTTTAAAAGCTTTACATTATTAAAATTTGTATAGCTATGTATCTGACTGAGTCTGCCTAAATCTACAGATAAAGTCATAATAATAAATTCTTCATGGAAAATTGTTACATGAATAATGTACTAAGGAATTAGATTAGACACTGTGGTCTTTTTTTTTCCATAAAATTACTGCGTTATTTTATTCTCAGATTAGTAGAGCATTCTTTTGTCACCAAATTATTGTTAATCTTAATGTTTTCTAATATACTTTTCAAAAATTAAAAATATTTCTTGCATTATAAAGGGTAACTTTTCTAATAACTATTGTTTGACATGCTCTTTATTTTATCATAATCTGTAATTATTTATGTGTCCAGACACTTCTGAATTATATTTTATTTTCTATAATACCTGTACTTTATTTTGACTCTCCCACATTCGAAATAATAAAACTCTAATGGTATTTTATGCCAGATTTATCTTTCGGTTTCTTAAAATGGTCATTAAGTAACACAAAGATTTACTTTATCATTACATTAAAATAAAAGACATTAGGAATAATTATCTAAATTTAGCGCAAAGTGTTATAAAAATGTTTGCCTACCAAACTTGTCATAAAGAACACCTGAAAGAACAAAAAAATAATTTATCTTTCTAGATTAGTGATTAGTATAGTATAATATCCTAATATAAACATCTTTCAACAATTTTCATGCGTTTAATGTACCCACTTACTCATGTATGAGTACAAAGAATATTACAGTATCTGTCTACTAAATGTTACTTTTCCAACATTTGAAATTAAGACACCATAGAAGCAAAGGCCAAATCAAGGACATGACACTTAGGTCTTTAAAAACAAAACAAAAAAAGCACTGATTTGAATAAAGTGATCCTAATACATCTTTTCAGTTAAATAAAATGGTCCAAGTAAAATAATCATTAAGTTCATCCCAATGAAAGGCTGATAAACTCAGAGTATCTCTATTAAGTTGAGAAAGAGAGAGAGCTGCAAAAGAATTATGTGTGGCTATTTGCAAATGATTGACTAAAATAAACACCAATGTGTTTTAAAAGGCTCTTTCATTAAAAATGCCTTTGCTTTGGGTTAAAATAGACTTTGACTCAATGAGATGTAAAATGACCCTAGAGATTTCAAATATCTTTGGCAGCAAGCAGACAGAAGCAGCAACACAGCTGCCAAGGGAGGTATATTCCCAAACTCCCCTTTCACATGGTCAGGGAGGATAATGGAAAAGATTTAGATGTGGGGCCAAAAATCATGAAGAATAAAAGACAGAATACCTAACCTCAGGGAACAGAACCAACGCCCAATAAAAAACTATATTCTAACAGAAGAATACAATGACCTTGCAAAATTTGTCCTCCTGGCTGGATTTCAAAATTTTCATGAGCCAGACACTGCCTGTGTGTTTCCTATTATGCACCTTTTTTAATGTAATAATTTTTGTAGTCATCCTGTCTCTCTTCTTCATTGTAGAGTGTTGCATGTGTGTGTGAATCAGATGATCTGTTTTTGTTTTAGTCCATGATTTTCTGAATCAAGAGATACCAGTTTCAGAAATGAGTGTGATTCAGACTTAATTTTAGTCAAACCTCAATTTTAAGCTTGGTACTGTGATTGGATAAGAACTTGGTTTTGAAATAGGCTAAGTATATTTTGTTTGCAGGAAGAAGGTAAATATTTGATACCAGTAGACTATGGTGGATTTTAATGTTTGCTTATAATTTTCATGTCCTTCCTTTTCTCTCCATGCTTCTCTTACTTACCACACTGTGCTGGGACATCTGGTTTGCTTAGAATGTAAGCATAAGTGAACCTGAGGGTTCTAAGCAGAAGCTGTGAGAGACATCCCGTGTATATATATGTGAGCCACTCCTTCCTTGCTCCTTCTCTTCACGGTAAGTTCAGTGGCTACCAGTAACTTTTTAGTGTGTGTGTGCGTGTGTGTGTGTGTGTGTGTGTATGTGTGTATACAATGTTCCTGGAATAAGGATCCATTATTTATACTTAACAGTAATAACTACTATGGTTCTTCACACTCAATTTCTCTCTGTTCTGGGGCAATGTGATAAGAGCCAGATAGTCAGGCTAGCATGTATGCATGTTTTTCTTGAACTACAGGCGTGAAATCCTAAAATTATAAATATAGCATTTTACACAGTAGTTGGACAGCTGTCCCCTCTCCCCTTCTGATTGAGGGAGACAAACCTTGGCTCCCTAGACATTTACAATCCTTTGGAATATAAACAACTGGCCCCATGACTCTGGCCAGAAATTATAGAGATTTCTCTTCCTGTTTTTATATCTCCTTCTCTCTTCCTTCTGGGATATATATATCCCAGAATATATATATATATATATATATATATATATATATATATATATATATATATATATATTCAAATATCACCTCTAGGATGGTGAGGGATGAGGAAATTTGGTCAGATATTGAGAGTGATAAGATATTGAGAGTAGGAAATTTTGGCTGAACCAACTTAACAGGATTCTAGCTGAAACTGGGCAATGCGAAGACTAACAAGGAAATCCTAAAGTCAGGGCCTAGTTGGGAAGAAAATTCAGAGGAGACAGACTAAAGTTTGGTCAAAGAGAGACTTTATCAATTGCAGAGATATTTCCATAAACAGAGTCTCTTTCCTCTAGTATTGATTTAGGAAAATTTAGTGCTTGAAGCAGATTGCATCAAAAGTTATGTCAAAATATCTAATTGCACTGAGTAAACAAACATTTAACTGAGTCCAAAATTAGGCTTTAACTAAGTTTTAGATAGAAATGTTAATAAAAGGTAAACATTTTTCATTTTACTGTCAAAAATAGTCTTTTTAATTCCTAAAAAATATGTAATATTCTTGCTTAAGACATTAAAATAAAGACTGCTGTTTAGGAAGTAAAAATAACTGATGAGGAAAAGGTAAAAGAGTTCTCTGTATATTTTCTGCTTGACAGTTCCCTCCCACATGATGAATTCATTTCATTTTTCCTACAGAAACATCTTCTGTCTCTTGAGATAATATTTCCTGGGAAAGATCAGTCAGGAAGAGGAAAGCTTGAAGTCTCCTGGTCTTTTAGTGTGAGTGGGTGGATGATGGAAATACTTAATTTAAGCTTAAAAATAAGAAAAACAAACAAACAAAAGAATTTAGAAAAGATTGTTCTGAAAAAAATAGGAATAAAAGGGAGGTAATTAGTTAAGCTCCTATCCACCTATAATGAGAAACATCAGGAACAAAAATTACAAAAACCTGTAGAGCATTATGCTAAATGAAATAAGCCAGTCAGAGACAGATAAATATCACATGATCTCACTCATATGTGGAATCTAGTGAATAAAATAAACTGATGAACAAAATAGATCCAGAGACCTAAAGCATGGAACAGACTGTTGAACCTCAGAGGGAAGGCAGGGGAAGGTGGGTAGGTGGGAAGAGATCAACCAAAGAACTTGTATGCATATATGCATAACCCATGTTCACTGACTATGGGGTGGTGAAGGTCTTGGGTAGGGGGTTCAGGTGGGCCAGAAGAGTACAATGGGGAGAAAAAAAAGGGGACATGTGTAATACTGTCAACAATAAAGATTTTAAAAATAACAATAATCATCTCTATTGTTCAGAGTCACAATTTATGAGTTCAAATGATCACTTCCTGTTATTGTGCTAAAAAATTATGTACCTATTCTAAACAATTCTATATTTCTAGAAATGGAGGTGATAATTATTTTTATGATTTTTTTGAAATTATATGAGACTATCCATTTTAAAATGTCTTGCATAAGGTGCCAAATAAGTATTTACTTTTATATTTTATTGGCCAATTATCACTTTGAACATTTTCTAATGTGTTTCCTCAGCCAATGTTAACTTAGTTCACACTGTGCCTTATTACCCAAAGTCATGTGGTTTTTGTATCAACTGGAAGAACAATACGTAACAGAGTGACCATATTTCTAGGCCCAATGTTAGCATTTTCCTTGTGTATTTTTGAGTGATTCACTCAAATTATCCAAAGTTTAGTTTCCTTAAACCACAGGATATTGAAGTGCCATGAAACAATCTCACAAAATAATGAGCATTAATATGGGTATAAACAAAGCAGGAAAAAATAATGAAATAACTAAAAATTGCAAACCTTTAAAATTGAGAGAAAAGTTGATCTAATAACAATTTAGAAAAGTTGATCTAATAATAAGCTGATGGGGGAAAAAGAAACACCATTATTTGTAAAATACAATATAAAATTTTCAGTTAATTATTAATACAATATATTCCAAACTCAGGTAAATATCCTAACGGGTTCTGGTCAAGGTGGCAGCCTAAGTAAACGCCATACTGGAATCTTCTCACAACTACATCAAAACTGCAACTAAATTAAAGAACAACCCTCCTTGAGGACAGCCTGAAGACTGGCTAAACAGAAGTCCTCTATAATTAAGGATATTCAGAAGAAGTCGCATTGATACTGATAGGAGGGTTGGAGACGCAGAAGTGCAGGCACCACACTCACAGTGTTGCTGTTAAGAAATGGTGGTGGCGGGTATCCAGGCTGCGGAGGTCCCCTCTCTATGAGTGAAGAGTCCCAGACTCACTTGAGCTCCTCAGATCAGGGTCCCAATGCCAGAAAGACAAATCCCCATAATTTCTGGCTGTGAAAACGGGCAGGAATAGTGAGTGGATGGGTGAAAGACAGGACTGCTTGCTAGCATCCCAGGTTCCCCTTAGGGGCAGGTACTCAGATTTCTTCACTGACAGACTCATTGACTTTGAGCTCCAGCATTGGGATAGGAGCTTGGAAAGCATCAGGGATGTACAGGTAGGAACTGCACTGTCTAGCTTCAGAGCAAGGGCGGAGGGGAAGTTTACTCCCAGACAGAAGTGCCGGCAGAAGCCATTGTTTTTTCATTGTCCCTCCCCGTACTCAGCTTGCATACCTCCAATAATTCATTTAAATGTAAATGGTTTAATAAATTCTCCAATCAAAAGATTAGTTTCCACTGATACACAGATAAAGAAAAACTGGTACATGGACACAATGGAATATTACTCTGCCACAAAAAGAGAACAAAATCACGACATTTGCGACAACATCACTAGGAAGTAACCCAATATAAGCAGGTCCTAAAGGTATTTAACATTTGGAATACAGAAGTAGTATTAAGTTAATTTCCTAATTTCATAGCACCTAGTCTGAGACCTGGCTCCGCCCTGTAGTCTACATTGTGCCACATGGTTAAAAATTCAATAAGAACGCCACAGTGGCCCTAACCGGTTTGGCTCAGTGGATGGAGCGTCGGCCTGCGGACTCAAGGGTCCCAGGTTCGATTCCGGTCAAGGGCATGTACCTTGGTTGCGGGCACATCCCTAGTGGGGGGTGTGCAGGAGGCAGCTGATCGATGTTTCTCTCTCATCGATGTTTCTAACTCTCTATCCCTCTCCTTTCTTGTCTGTGGAAAATCAATAAAATATATTTTTTTAAAAAAAGAACGCCACAGTGTTTCTTCTCTGAAGAACGAGAGCTATAGGAAGTCACTCAAGGCTACTAGTGTATAAAAATCTCTCTCTATATAAAAATCTATATAAAAATCCCAAACCTGAGTGGCCTCTGAGCAGTCTACCTATGGATCCAAGAGCTGAACTAAGATTTGGCGGTCAGTCTTACCAGGAAATCTGATTGCCTGCTAAAACAAAAAAGGAGAGAGGGGGTGGAGGGTGTGTGGGGAGAAGGAGAGATAAAGGAAGGAAAGGCTCTGTGAAGCCTACTAACAGAATCCAGAGTCTCCAAATATAATCTCACCACGCCCAGAGATAATTCAAAATGACTCAACATCTGAAGAAAAAAAAATGTGACAAATTCTCAAGAAAAAAAGACAATATATCAAAACTAATCTTGTGATTATCTCAATGTTTCTGTTATCATTATACTTAAGGAAAAAGGAAAATAAGATATAGGAAAAGAAAAGATAACAAATACCAGCAGAGAAATAGAAACTCTTAAAATAGAGAAATTTGGGGGAGCAGGGTTGGAAGGCTGGGTGAAAAGAGTGAAGGGATTAAGAAAAACAGCAACAACAACAAAAAACAATACCCTCATAGATACAGACAGCAGTATGGTGATAACCAGAGGGAAAGAGGGTGGGGAAAGGTAAAAGAAGGTAAGGGGGGATAAATGGTGATGGAAGGAGATCAACTCTGGGTGGTAAACACACAGTACAATATATACATGATGTATTATAGAATTGTACACTTGAAACCTATATAATTTTATTAATCAATATCACCCCAATAAATTTAATACAATTTAAAAAAATAAAAAAAAAAATTTAAAATGTAAATCTGGAAGGAAAACTCCAATTTCTGTTATAGAACAGCAGAATAAAGATGAGGGTAAAGGAAAGAACTAATAAACATGTAGCTATATTAATAAAATAATGAAAAATGTAAGGAACCTCAGGAACTTATGGAAACTATCAAATATATATATATATATATATATATATATATTTAATATATGTTTATAGACAGCTAAGAGGGATAGTGAGGGGAAGATATTTTTTTAGATATAGGTGAGAATTTTGCAATATATTAGAGACATAAATTAGCAGATTTTTGAAGGTCAGTGAATCCTAGCTGGATAATACAAAGAAAACCACACTTAGGCCCATCATAGTCAAACTGCCGAAAAACAAAGATTAAGAGAAAATGTTGAAATGAGCCAGAGAAAACCCAATTACATGCAAGACAATAATACAGACACTCGACTACTGTTGACAATTTCAGAAATGTGAAGGACATAAGGCAGTGGAACAACAACTTAAGGGACTGAAAGGGAAAAAGAAAAACACTCTGCCAACCCAGTGTGTTTATTTTAGAATGACTATGAAATAAAAACATTTTCAAGTAAAATAAGGCAAAGAAAATTTGCCTCTTGCAACCAGACTTTCAACAGAAAAATGACTGAAAGACGTTCTCCAACTGTGGAGTCATTCAGGTGAGTTATTGCAATGGCTCTTTGTCCAGCATTCATCACATTATATTAAAGGTATGACCACTCTCTTTCTCACTGGTAAGAAGGCTACCTGAAAGAAATAACTATTTTAAATATAACTCTGTGTCTCCCAGCATGTTTCACACTTTGTGGTGCATAGCTTGCATTTAATAAATGCTTATTAAAATTTTGACATTTCAGTCTCTAATATTTTAACACAAACTCTCTCATTTTGTTATTACAGCAATTAAACCAGATTCGTATTACTTCCCATATTTTAGAGATGAATAAATCAAGACCCATACAAAGTGACATACACAAGCTCACTCCATATAAATGCATAAAGTGCTTGAATCTGAATTAGTCTAGTGATTATTTCAATCTCCCTGTGATATATGGGTGAGAGAATGCATATTGTGGATGCATTTCTTGTTCTAAAATCAGTGCACAGCTAAAGCATTACTTATGACTATTGGAACTAACAGATTTAGGTTTTCAATAATTTTTAAATGAAATTTCATTTAATAATTAATGGTTTTGCATAATATATTTTACTGAAGTAACTACCATAATTTTATAGTAGTGATTATGCATCATGGCTAAACAATTTTGGCTACTTTAAATTTGGTCTGCTTCCCCAAAATATGTAAAAATGACCCTCACCATTTCATACCCTCATGCTTTTCTTTAGGTTGTTTTCATTCAATATTTAAATATATGATAAATGCAATTAAATTGCTTTTAACAATACTTTTCTTCATATATTAATCCAGATTGATTACTAATAGGGAAATATTATTTTTTTATATTTGTGGTCTCATTTTAAGATTAAATATCTTAGTTTAAAGAGATTCTAGGTGACATGCACAGTTCACCATAATGATTAGTTTAGTGTCACTATGTTTTGGTCCATTTAGTGGAATTATGGCTGTAGTTATCCTTTCACTCAAAATCTGGTTCAAGTACCTGGGTAATATGAAAAAAACTAGAGGCTCAGTGCATAAATTCATGTACAGGTGGGGTCTGGCCAGCCCACCCCTATCAGGCTAGGCAGGCCCAAGGGAGGGGCCTCTAGCGGTTGGCCAGCCGGCCCCACCCCCAATGGGGGGGGCAGCAGTTGGGGGTGGTGGCCAGCCCTGCTCCCTGGTGAACTCCCAGTTGAACCCCCTCCTGGTCAAACTCCTAGTCGAGGGGACAGTTTGAATATTAACCTTTTATTATATAGGATAGGAAAACTAAAAGAACTGATCAGTAAAAATTATTTATTTAGAGCATGGATTACTGGCCTTTATCATCCTTTCATACCCTACCACACAAGTTAAACTGCAGTTGTTAATAATTAATGATGGGGATCCAAGAAGTCTCTAATATTTCCTGTGCTGATTGCTAGCTGGGAGCCATTTTTCTCATGTCACCCAACATTCATCAACATCCATTTGCATATTCCAGAAGGCTATCCCCACTTTATGAAGGATGCTTGCCACCTATTTTGATACTAAATTTCAGGATCACGAAACAATCCCAAATCAAGAAATTTTTATACATGAAAGCAGAATAGTTTTACTTTCAATGACCTGTGAGTGACAGTTTATAATTACATTGTCTAATCCTATTTCATCTGAAGTGAAACGTCAATGTGTCTTTCTCTGCAGTGAATGTGTTTGCTCATCAAGAAAGCTGAAATGCACCAGTTGTAACCTCAAGAGATAAATGACTTTGCTGTCGTCTGGGTTGCCTTGCTTATCAACTAAAAAACTAGACAGATAATAATGTATTAAAGATGAACCCCCAGGCAGAAGTTTAGTGTGATTATTCATTCTCTCTGATATCTTTTTAAAGGGTTTGTAAAATGTTTTTAAAGAGAAGAAAACTGAAGCCTTTTAGGCAGACCATAAAACAACTATACAAACTCAGTATACCAAATAATGCATTTATATCAGTTGGTTTATTGTCGACAACAGTAATATCCTTAGAAAATAGATGTGAAAGTATTGTAATGGTTATATTTCCACTTGGATCCCACTACACATATGTGAGAAAATGTAAATAAAGTCAATTTGTATCTTTCCTCTGAACCCCCCAAAGCCATGCAGTTAGTATTTTTATGCAGGGGCAATAAAGTATTTTATGCATGAAATAATGTATAGTAATAATAGTTAAATATCAACTGTGACATTCTGCATTACTATTTCCGGGAAAAAAATTGACAGCACGTAGCTACTATAAATATATGGTTTTAAAATAAACTGCGTGCTGGTTGCCAGATCTATGTGATTTTAGCATGCATGTCCTCAGCTAATCAATGTGCCTTTGACTGGTACACAATCTCTATATATTCTGTATTTTACAACTTCATGACAGAAAAGTATGCATATTTGCATCTTTTATATAATGAACAGAAAATATTTTTGAGGGAATTATAGCAGTGTATCTGGCAGTTAAAAGTGAGAACTCTCTTTTTTTCATATTTCATATCAGTTTAATTTGACAGCTGTAGTAACAGAGTCAAAGGTTTGATCACGGCTGTCTGGGTTGCATCCTCATCAAATCCACAGTTTCTACTTCCCAGTGGATTTAGTGTCATTTCAATCAGAATAGTGCCCCTAGACAGATGCAGTCATAAGTTGGAGATATAATTTTCAGCCTTTTCTTCTGCCAGGATGAGCCTGAAAAAGCTGGAAAGAAAATAGAAATCAGAATAAAATATGTGGCATTAGATCAGCTAACTAGTGCATAACTTATGATGTGGCTGAAAGAACTTTCCTGGAAATAAGTAGACTTAATTAGGAAACAGCAAGACTTTTAATACTGGAAAACTTTCATGGAGTATACATGAGAGAAGATATAAATAAAAGATAATTTAACATTTTGATCTATTTTATATGCTACAGCCAATATACACAGATTTCAAACCTAAAATGGATTCAATTGTCTATGTATTATTAAAGGAAATAATCATAAAACTACCATTTCCATAGAGACTCTTCATCTTAAATAGGCATTACATATTTACTTTAAAAATTTGCTTCTCTGAGAATCTGTAAAATGGAATTTTTGTTGGGTATGTTTGTTTATGGTTTTGGAAAAAAAATATGTCTCATACACATAATTAGGTTCTAAGTGTTAGCAGATGGTATGTCAGGTAGCAAGAGATTCTCAAGAGTGCTGGGTACCAATGATGCAAAGGAATGGATGAGATAACCTCAGGTTTCGTTTATGACATGAAGCATAAAATTGCATACAAGGTTATTGACTCCTTAGTCTTTGCAAGTTTTATAAGAGTCTTGTGAAAATCACCATCCCCACCCCCGCCACCCCGAACACACACAAACCAGTGTTTCTCGAGCTCAGCACCATTGGCATTCTGCTCTGTGCAGGAAAATTCTTTGTTATGCGTGGTTGCATTACGCGATGTAAGCAGCATCTGGTAGGTCACTGGCCTCTGGCTGGAAACCAGCAGCGCACCTCCCCTACAGTGTGACAACCAAAAAATAAATCCAGATATTACCAAATGTCCTCTGGGAGGCAATATCATCCCTGACTGAGAATCATTGACATGAATATACTCCTCATATACACACCTACTTATATACACAAGTGTATACTTACTTCCATACATCTCCTAACACCCACAAACACAAGTCTACACCACCATGTTCATATTCACACAAACACACACACACACACATACACACACAAACACACACAAACACACCTATACTTACATCACCACACATATACCCCATACTCATACATATACACTCTATTCCACATTTATACAGCATCACTCATAAACACACATCTGCATGAACATAATATACATTAAAACGTTGTGCATTGGTATATATTATAGTTATTAGGGAAGACTGTCTCATACTTTGAATAATTTACTGCCATAAACATAGGTTTCACTTTTTTTTTTTCTCTTGTGATCTGGGCATGCAGTTTCGTAAACAACAAGAGTACTCTCCATGCATAGTTGTTGAAAACATTATGGACTGTTTTTCCTGATGTTGACATAAGCTAAAGCTTATTTTTGTATCTCCTAGTCTTTTATTTTGGTTGTCACACTGAAGGCACACATAGGGCCTTTCAGAGTTTTACTTTCACCATGACTTGGATGCTATTCTTCCATTTGTCTTTAAATGAATACACTCCTGGGACGTTGATTGAACCAATGTGTACAAAGCTGATAAGTGAAAAGATATCATTATCAATTTAAATTTGAACAGAGGTGAATGATACAAGGTGTCCTGGTTGAAATAAATTGCATATATGTTCAGCATTTATTTTGTTATGATCATAAAAGGTTCAAAACCTTGTATTGTTCAGGACACATTATTAAAATTGAATTGCTAGTATGATAGAATTTTAAAAGGGTATATTTGCTTTTCCTCGGGCTTAGAAATTTACTGAACAACTTTTTACTCCAACAGAGACATGCTCTTCATTTTTATTCTGTGGAGATCTGTCAACTTTGGAACTCAGAAAAGGTGGCCTAAAAATTTTAAGACAGTTGATTTTTATGAAAGAAATCTAAGTTAATTTTATGATTTAAAATCACTTTTTCAGTTCATCAGACATTGACTGTTGCCTTGGTCAAAATACCATGCAATCTCAAAATTTATGTCCTCAGGGAGCTTATAATTTACATTGCATTGAGATTGAGAGAATATGTGGTTCTATAAGATATAAGGCACATGCTGAGTATATACAAATGCAATTTGCTACAAAATAACAATGATTAAATTCATAAATTGTATAGAATAACATTTTTGGAATAATATTATGGTTTGAAAAAATATTCTGTGGGCCTTGGCTGGTTTGGCTCAGTGGATGGAGTATTGGCCTGCAGACTGAGGAGTCAAGGTTCTGGTCAAGGGCATGTACCTTGGTTGCGGGCACATCCCCAGTGGGGAGTGTGCAGGAGGCAGCTGATGGATCTTTCTCTCTCACTGATCTTTATAACTCTCTATCCCTCTCCATTACTCTCTGTAAAAAATCAATAAAATGTATTTTTAAAAAATTTCTGTAGAAAAAATTAAATGTATTATGAATTGGTTGAAGATGTCATACCTGAGAAAAAGATTATGAAGGCCTGTTCTTCCCTGTCTTGATTTTGAACTTGAGATTGTTACTCTCTAATTATGCTAATATTGTAACTTTTAATATACATTTTTCAAATAAGATCGTTCTTTATATTATAACTTCTTTATCACATTAATACATCACCAATTTAAATGTTGGAATGCAGACTAATCAATCACTTGGGTGAGAATTTTGACAAAGGAATTAAATCTATTTATGTAGACACATTCAATACTCTCAGGCATTAAATAATTAAATCACTATGCACTTCCTTTGGAGGCTATGCATTTGCATTACTTCTGAAACTTGCATTTTATTGTGTCTATGTTTTATATTTCTAATCATTACATTTCTATTTCCCTCATGCATTAATATGTACCATATTGGCATATTATTGAATAGGATTCTTAAAATTATTTTATTTGCTAATTTTATACCTTTTTGGTAATGTCTTTCTAACAGCAAATTTAAAGGCTATACACTAAAAAATAACTGTGACCATTTTTCATGTGATCATCTATTTGCATAATGACCATCAAAATATAAAATAAAATTTATTTTATTCATATTCTCTCTAATATAGTGTTTATTACTGTGTTAATTTGTGGTTATTAAAGTGTTTTCAACAATAAAAATATTTAGAGAAGTAAAAGAAAAATCTCCTTATAAAGAAAAAATAACACACACACATATAGGGTAAATAATAACTTTCATTTGCATTCACATGCCTTTGGTATATCTAAGTACTTTCTTAATGATCTTTAGAGATGGTTAGAGCTAGTAAGTCAGAATCTAGTTAAGTTTGAAACATTTTTCTAAATTATGCCTAATATTGCATCATAGGCTAAATAATGGCCCCTGATATGTCCATCCACTAATATCCAGAATCCCAGAGTGTTTCCTTGTGTGACAAAAAGGAAATTACAGATGTAATTGAGTTAAGAATCTTGAGATGGACAATTATCCTGGATGATCTAGGTCAGCGGTTCTCAACCTGTAGGTCGAGACCACTTTGGGGGTCAAACGACCTTTTCATAGGGGTCTCCTAAGACCATCGGAAAACACATATGTAATTACAGATTGTTTTTGTGATTAATCACTATGCTTTATTTATGTTCAGTTTGTAACAATGAAAGTACATCCTGCATATCAGATATTTACATGCTGATTCATAACAGTAGCAAAATTACAGTTATGAAGTAGCAACGAAAATAATTTTATGGTTGGGGGTCACCACAACATGAGGAACTGTATTAAAGGGTCGAGCATTAGGAAGGTTGAGAACCACTGATCTAGGTGGTCCAGTTGTAATCACAAGGCTTTTTATAAATAAAAACCAATTTGAAGACAGAAGCAGAGGAGAATTTGAAGATGCTGTGCTATTGGCTTTGAAGATGCAGGAAGAGGGCATAAAACAAGGAACACAAGGAATACAGTTCTAGAAGCTGGAAAAACAAGAAAATAAATTGTCTCCTATCATCTCTGGAAGGAGCATGGCCTTGCTGACACCTTGGATTTAACTTGGGAAAACTCATTTGTACTTCTTACTTCCAAAACTGCAATATAATACATGTGTATTGTTTTAAGCAACTATGTGCTAATTTCCTACAGTGGCAACAGAAAATGAATACACACTATTTCACATTACTTAAAATCAAATACATAGGATTTATTTGTTTTGAATAGTTTCTCAAAAAGTGAGCCTAAACAACACTTCCTATAATGCTGACTTTTATAATATGCAACTTTACTTGCTTCATGTTACAGTTTTGCCGTTTAATATAAATTGTTAAAGTTACTTTCTTTTGACCTTGTTTATGTATAAATGTGGTAATCAATGTCATATTTTTAAATAAAATTTAATAATTTCACATTAGTACACTAGTATTTTCATGTTAGCTTTTGACTGCAGAAAGGTTAAAAGAATTTTTAGAAGGAAAATGTAATAATCAAATATTATTTAGAATAAATACTTTTTCAGATTCAGAAAATACGTACACTGATATATTCCTTCTCCCTAAAACTCACACCAAATAAAATTATTAGATTAAAATTAATATAATTGATATCAGGATTGTTCATTAGGAAGTTAAGAAATTTAGGATAATACTAGAGGCCCAATACACGAAATCATCCAAGGGGCTCGGCCCTTGCAGCCTTGGCCCTCGCAGCCCCTGCTTCGTCTGGCAGGTCGTCTGGCTGTCCGGTCTAATTAGCATATTACACTTTTATTATTATAGATGAAACTATCGCCTTTCTTTTAATAATTTAAGAAGAACAAAAGTAAACACTTTAATTGAACAGAATTTTCCTTTATACACTTTTTATGAGGCTATTACCACTTAGTGATACTCTCTCTCTCAGGTCCACAGTTTCATCTGAGACATGTCTGTATCCAGAGCTTGTGGCAGAGATTTACACCAGCCTGTCAATTTGAAATGCTGCACTTCTACTTCCAGGGCATCACCTTTGAAAGCTCAATGAGCTTCCAGTTTTATTAGCCTCAATTCTTTCTTGGGTCACATGAATCTATTGAACTCTAGACAGTTGATGAATATATGTGAAAAAAGTGCTACAATTTTCAGTTTACAAGAAATTTGAGGTTATAAATTATGGATTTTTTATAGGGGAAACAATTTTCATTTAATAGGATAATGGGAGCTTTCGATTTGTTACATATCTGCATATCTTATATTTATATGCACACACTTTTTTTTTCTTTATAAAATTTTTGGGTATACATATGTGTTCAATGGCCTCTTATTTTCTGAAAATAATGCAAAATCATTTTTACTTTATATATCCTCCAAATGATGTTCTGTGGTTGTTTGTAGATATATTTCTCAACAGTTTTCTAGATAACTTCCTATTAATAATTATTTATCTCTGAAATAATATATACTAACAATTTTTTTAAAGTTAACTAATTGATTACCCATGATTTTTAAACATTGTATGATTGTACGTCCATTTTTCATTCGTTTTAGTTGCTCAATTTTAGATAAAAACCTTCAGGCATAAGCTGAAATATTATTTTTTCTCTTAAGCCCAACTTCTAAGATGAAGATTAGAGTTATTCTAATGATGTAGGTGTTTAGGTATCAGACTCTAATTTAATGTTAAGTAAGATATATGCAAAATCAACTAATACAAGAAAATTTTAAATTCCAGCCTTTCTTGATTTCCAATACATTGTATCAGGAATACAAAAATATGTGCCTGCATGTGTGTGTGTATCTAAAATGGAATAATAGATTTAAATTAATTGTAAGTGTGGCCACCAATTGATGGCCTAACTGCTAGCTATTGACGACACTAAATACTACCTACTGATAGTAAAGGACATAAAAAAGTAACTAATCACTTATAATTTTTTTTTCCTGTGCTGAACAGTATTAGGAATAAACACTTTTCTAAAGTCAGACCAAACATGGCAGCAAGGGGGATGGGGGGCATTGTTTACATGTATTATTTGAATATATAGTCTGAATACTAAATGTTTAATTCACTACATGATTTAGATGTCAAAAGTAAAATCAATTGGTTATATTACACTTTAATGCTCATCTAAAGCAACTCTTTACTTATATAAGATATTTTAAAATCTCTTCCATGGGATTATTTTTTTTAATTTTTTATTCCTGAGAAGAAACCAGGAGGAAACATCTAGTAACAGGAGCTGAAAATTTAAAGATATTGTAAAATGAATTGTATTTGAAGGATCTTAAATGTTTAAAGTATGTCATCAATATGCAACTCAATATATTAGAATATTGTTTTAAATATATCTCATATTATAGAGTGCCAGGTTTCTGAAATCATCTGGAAAAACAGAAAGGACTTATATCAGTGGTCAAATTCAGCAGAGATTCCCTTTATAGATTATGTCTATAACGATGATGCGATATTTATTGTCTTTAGAATTGTCACATTATTGTTTCCAGTTTTATTAAGATATAATTCACATATAAAATTGTATTAGTTTAAGATATACAACATAAGGATTTGATATATGTATATACTGTAAAGTGATTACTGTAATAACTTTAGTTAACATCCAACATCTCTCATAGTTTTATTGTTTTTTATATGTTTTTTCTTTTCTTTTTTATTGTTTTTTATGTTTTTTCTTTATGAGAATTTTTAAGATGCACTCTCTTAGCAACTTTCAGAAATGCAATATGGTATAGTATTGTTCACTAGAGTCATTATGCTGTACATTTTATGCCCAGAACATGTCTTATACTTGTACCTTTTAATCACCTTCACCCATTTTACCCAACTCCCCAACTCTTGCCTCTGGCAACCACCAATATGTTTTCTGTATATAAGAATTTGAATTTGTAGGGATTTTTGTTATGTTTTTGTTGTCTCTGTTTTGTTTTTAAGATTTCATATATAAGTGAAATTATAATTGGTCTTTATCTTATTTTACTTAGCATAATGCCCTCAAAGTCCATCCATATTGCACAAAAGGCAGGATTTTCTTTCTTTTTATGGATGAATAATATTCCATTGTAAATTGTATACCATATTTTGTTTATTCATTCATTTGTTAATGAACACTGGTTGTTTTCATGTCTTATTTATTATAAATAATGCTGAAATAAGCATGTGGGTATATATATATATATCTATTCAAGAGAGTGATTTATTTTTTGGGGGGGTGAATCATAAGGTGGTTCTATATTTTGAGAAAGCTTCATATTGTTTTGCATAGTGACTGCACTATTATATCCCTACCAACAGTGCATATTCTCACCAACATTCATATTCTCATATTCTCACCAACATTCTCTCTTGCCTTTTCAATGACAGCCATTCTAGCAGGTGTAAGGTGACATCCCAAGATTTTGATTTTGATTTTGATTTACCTGTTGATTAGTGTTGTTGATCATCTTTTCAGGGTCTGGATGGCCATTCACATATCTTCTTATTAACATCCTTTTATTCTTAAAATTTATATATTTTACAGAAATTCTACTTTAATTCTGTGTATAAGAATTTTAATTGGTTTGTACAAAATGCACCAAAATGTCTTCATAAGAGAATAACAAATTATGTTAAATTTATCAAACTTCTTTAATATATTGAGAATCTTGTGTTTTGGTAGGACATGGTTAAAGGTCACACAACAGTGTTAGTGAAAGTGGAATACAAAGCTTCAATAAGAACAAAAATATTAAATATACTATCATAGGATTCATAAGGAAATCACAAACTTGGTGTCTGAAAATATCTTCTAACCAATTTAACTATTATTAGTCAATTAGAAATCAATAAATTCTGAGCATGTTGTGTGTCAAACGTATGTTAAGGGACACACAACATTTCATCCTCTACCCTTGAGTAATGGAAAAACCTAGACTTCTTTCTCACTCATAGGATTTGGCAAATATGATGAGATGTCACTCCCTTGATTACATTCCATTATATTAGACTCCATTGAGCAGATTGGTATGAGAGATTCTCACAGCCTTGAAAAAACAAGCAGCTATACTGTGGCTGCCTTTGGTGAAGAGCACCTGACAGGGACTACGTGACCTGAGGACAGTCTTCAGCCTACAGCCAGTAAGAATGTAGGGCCCTTGGACTTACAGTCAGCAGGAAGTGGATTCTGCAAAACAATCTAAATAAGCTTGAAAGAGGATTATTCTCTAGTTGACCCTCCAGGTGAGATCATAGCCTAGCCTCCACCTTGGCTGCAGCCTTGTGAGATACTGGCAGGGGATTCAGTTAGACCAGGCCTGGACTCCTGACCTCCGGGAACTTAGTTAATAAATGTGAATTCTTCTAAGTCATTAAGTTTGTGGTAATATGTTATGCAATAGCAAAATGAGTACACTTGATCACTGCTAGCTTAGTCATTTTCTCTACTGAAATCCTTCTGTAGTCACAATTTTAATCATTTCACCTTGATAAATCCCTCTCATATTCCCAGAAAATTCCTCCTGCTGTGCCATCACCTGAAATTCCTTTTTTTAAAATATATTTTTTATTGATTTCAGTGTGGAAGAGAGAGGGAGAGAGAGATAGCAACATCAGTGATGAGAGAGAATCATTGATTGACTGTCTCCTGCATGCCCCACAATGGGGATTAAGTCCACAACCTGGGTATATGCCCTGACCAGGAATCAAACCATGATCTCCTGGTTCATAGGTCAATGCTCAACCACTGAGCCACACCGGCCGGGCAGCAATTCTTTAATTCTATCAAAATTACAGACCATTCTTTCCATTCATTTCTCACTAGCCATAAATACCTTCAGATTCTCACTTCCTTTATTTGTTCACTGTAGTTCTATGACTTATCTTGAAGATCACACATTTTCCTCAATTTTCTTGAGCCATCCTCAGTTCATCATCCAGGTCTTTTAAAATGCCAATCCTGTATTAGCTTCCTGCCAATGAAATATTCTCATAATATTTTCTAACTTTAAAAATATAAACTCTATTCATAAAGTAACACAGGGGGAAAAAGTTTGGAATCATTACTATTCACTTTGCACTTGCTCTTATATTTCACATTCTGTCCATCAACAAAACCTGTGGATTTTAAAATATACCCAGAAGCAGTAAAATTTGCTTTACCTAGCTTCAACTCTATGTCTCAATTCTGAGTAAATGTCTGTACCACGTGGCTTTCCTCATGAAGTTTACATGGAGAATGGATACCAAACTCACTCCTTTCTCATCCCCCCACTTTCTCTACCCCCTCCCAATCCTGGCAGTGAATGAATGTTTAGAGTGGAAGCAGTAAAAGTTGGGAGTAAAACAAACCATCAAACTGATGCTTTGAATTTTGCTCACTCCCCTCTGGATGGGAAAATGAAGAGAAGTTATCATGACAATGGGACAGCAATCCCTACTCCCCAGCTGACAGGCAGTATATATCTGTGGCTAATGAGGAGCTCTGTGCAGTAGTTGAAAGCAAGAAGCAACAGAGATGGGAGCAAATGAACCCGTAGTGTCTGACTGCTGGCAGAAACCCTCAGAGGAAGCAGTGCTATTTCTGAAGCAAGAACCCAAAAGAAGATAGAAACCTTCCTGATTATTCCTCACAGGCTAGATAGACTCCCCTGCCATCCTGGTTGTTTTGCACTCCTCTTAAGAGGAAGGTCAGACTTCCTTCCTTTGTCTGTGGTACTGTAGAAGAAAACACACACAGGCATAAGCATGCAGAAGCATGAGCGCGCGCACACACACACACACACACACACAAAATTGAACACATACAGAAATTCAACTCATATGGCTTGCCAATCAAAAGTGATTTGTTGGTGCCAAATCTATGTACTGTTGAAGTGAAAATGTATAATTGACACTAAGGTTGATTTTTGATTTTTGATTTGCTTGTTTTTATATACTTGTGCTTTAAGTGCTTATGAAGTGTCAAAGGAGAATCTCCATTTAGGGACTACTGCAGGTCTCCATTGCACTCCAGGGAGAGGCGATTCTGTCCCCTGCCCCGCCCATATGCTCCAACAGAAACCATATAGAATTCCCAGAGATGAAGGAAAATCTCAGCCCCGAATAAGGAAGTAAAGGCAGCAGAAATGATGAAAGATGCACTATCCCAATACAGCTGCCTCTCATGGCCAGCGGAAAGGCTAACTAGAGCCGGAGACAGAGTGGAATATTGTCAACTGAATTCCCTGTTGGCACATGTAGCCCCAGCTGTTCCAAACAATGTGACTACAACCATATCCATTTCTGCAATTGATGACACATGCTATGCTGTTGTAAACATGAACACCTTTTTCTATTTCACTGATACTTAAGGACTAAGACCAAATCACATTTATTTGAAAAGGCCCCCAATATACATCTGCAGTGCTCCCACCCGGATATCTAATCTCCCCTGCCTTTTACTACTGCCGGGGTTCATGGCATGGCGCAGAAGCCTTTTCCCTGAGTCCAAAGCTTTTAAAACCTAGACTAGGTCCAGTCGGTTGCCAAGTCCAAAGCCTCAGTCTGAGTTCAGAATGCAGTATTATCACATCTCCAACAAAAGGGCTATCTGAGAAACCCCAACGAAAGTCAGGACCAAGTACAGTTTTTTGGAAATATGTTACAATTCTTCTATCATGTCATTGGACATCCACTACCAAAAAAAAAAAAAAAAAAAAAAGAAGAAAGGTAAGCATCATAAAAAATTCTTTGACTACTGAAGACAGTGTGTGCCTCACTTAGGAGTTTTACTTGGTCCTTTCTACTTACTACATGGAAACCTGCATTTTTTATTTGGGGCCTGGACCATCAGACTGTGTTGGAACCTGACCTTCACATTGTGACTCTCTTTTGACCTTTGGGGCCTCATGTTCTCACTGTTCTCTTTGACTGATGCTGCTGATTGGAGCCTCTGGCAAAAGTAGGCCACTTCCTCCCAGAAGCATGCCTTGGGGTTTGCACACAGTGCTTCCCTCACAGGGAAACCAGGCAAAGAAATGCCTTTTACAGTGGCAGCTGTTGGCCTGCTACTGGTCTCGCTGAAACTGAACATTTGACCCATGAAGACCTTGTGACTCAATTGATATTACATTTTTTGAGATATGCCAGCTCTGGCTTAAAGATAAGATTTGAAAGATCCAGCAAACTTCTCTTGTCAGGTGAAAATTCAAGAATATACATGACCTGCCCTACTGACATCTTAATTTTGCAGGATGGAGTGGCAGCTATCCCTTTGCAGGGAACCTTATGTAGCATTCCACTGCCTGAAGAGAAGGCTTTGGCTCTCTGTGGGCCTTGGCTGACAGATTTTCCTAAATTCCTGGCCCTGATTCACTGTCTGTTTGGCTAAGTTAAAAATTAGGAGTGGCTATTGTGATTCCATTGTAGTTTAATCTTAGTGTCAACTATGTAAAACTAAAATGAAATATGGTCATTCTGATCACTAGTCAGAAATAAAGGAACTTTTCATAGGTCTTGATAAACTTTCTTATGTTTTTACCCATTCTTAGCTTATTGACAATGAATGGCCTAGCTGACTGTTCTGCCACGTGAAGAACTGTAGACTGGCAGATTAAAGGCACCACAGTAGAGGCCACAAACTGTTAAAAACATTGAGTCTACTGGTTGTACGGTCATATAAAGACCCATCCTCTGGGTAAGGGCTCATCATCTGATGAGAACAAGTAGAATCAAGCTGAGACTTTGTTTGTATACTCTTGGCAGGGGTCCTCAAACTTTTTAAACAGGGGGCCAGTTCACTGTCCCTCAGACCGTTGGAGGGCCGGACTATACTTTTTAAAAAAAAAAAAACTATGAACAAATTCCTATGCACACAGAGGCAGCAAAAACACCCGGCAGGCTGGATAAATGTTTTCGGCGGGCCGCATGTGGCCTGCAGACCTTAGTTTGAGGACCCCTGCTTGGGGAACATTCACTTCAATCATATTTTTCTTGATACAATAATTCCTTGCAGTTGGAAGACTGATGTCTGTCTCCTTGCTGTCAGTGGGAGCAACTCTCAGATCCTAGATGCCACCTGTATTTTTTGATCATGCCTCCCTCCAACTTCAAGCCAACAATGACATGTAACATCCTTTTCATATTTAGAATCTCCAGCTTCCTCTTCTGCACCATCCAGGGAAATCTCTGCTTTGAAAGGCATCATGTGATTAGCTTGGACCCACTGGGATAATATTTATATTTCAAACTGAATTTGGCCACACAACCTAACATAACCTTGAGAGTAAAACCCATCCGGTTACAGTGCCAGGAATTAGGCAGAAGGGGGAGAGTGTGTGAAATTTTGAGCCATCTTAGAATTTTGCCTAGCACAGCTATTACTAATCTAGTTCAATAAGTTTATTCTTGAAACACCATTATGGCCCCTGAGACTAATTTGTGTTATGTATTCATCTTTCTTGACTATTAACAGACTGACATTAAAGGTTATTTTGCTGCAAATACTAGAAAACATTTGGCTGACAATCAAGATATTTGATGGATATTTCATAATTTCTACCTCCCGTAGGCATCTGTTATTTTTCACTTGATATGAACTTTTCAAAAATTAGCTTGAATTCACAGAGCTAGAAAATAAAATAGTGGTTGCCAGGGACTGGGTGGAGGGAGTAATGGGACATTATTGTTTAATGGGTACAGTTTTAGCCTAAGATGATGAAAATGTTCTGGTCATGAATATTGGTGATAGTTTCATAAAATGTGAATGCACTTAATTCCAGGGAATTGAATTGTACACTTAAAAATTGATAAAATGATAAATTGTGTGTAATATATGTTTTATAGCAATAAAATAATCAACTCAAAAATATTCTTACTCTACTTCTCCCATTTCTTCCCAGACAATAACTGGGCAAGGCAGTTCAATTAATAAATGTGGCCATCCCACAAAGAGATCATCTCTTCTTGGCAACCCCCTGGGACATGTATGGCATGGGAAGAATGGCAGTTTGAATGTAATAGAATAAGTCATGATCACTTGGTTGAGTACAGAAATCAAAATGAACATATTTTGAATTTTAGGATTAAATATAAGAAAGTATACATATGTTCATATGCAAATATTCCATTAAATAATTAAAAGTTAACTGGGTTTCTTGTGATCCTCAAAATAAATAAATAAAATGTTATAAGCTTGGAATATTATCAATTAGGGAATATTTGGAAAAAGTGCTTCTTGAATCATTCATCACATAATTACAAGCAAATCATGAGTTTTAGTTGCAAATATGAATGTATCAAAGCAAGTATTAATCATAAGGAAAATTATATTTTTCTTTCTGAATGAACATTTAGAATAAATATATTGTTTTTAAATAACTCACATGAAAAGATTCTAATAACTTAGGTTCTTTAGATTACTGGAGGCCCAGCACATGAAATTCGTGCACGGGCACGGCCCCTAGGCCTGGCCAGCAATTAGGACCCTCTTCTCCCACTGCTTGCAGCTGCCCCCCCCCCCCCAGTTCCCCATTTGCCATCAGGTGATCAGAGGCTGACTGCCAAGGGAAGGGACCAAAAGGTCAGCCAGTCCTGCCCACTCGCTGGCCCTCTCCCTGCCACAGGTCACCCACTGTGTGTGGGGTGACTGGAGGGGCAGGGGCCTTGGCCTGATGCTACCCACGACCCTATCACCCACCCCCTGTTCCCCATTTGTCATCAGGCAATCAGACCCTGCCGACTGGGGAAAGGGATAGAGGTGGTCAGTGCACCTCATAGTGACTGGTCAAGCAGTCATTCTGGTTGTTCTGCCATTAGGGTCAATTTGCATATTATCTTTTTATTATATAGACTAGATGCCCGGTGCACAGGTGAGGGCCGGCCAGCCTGCACTGATGGGGGCCCTGGATCAGGGTGGGGGTTGCTTCTTGGGGTTGGAGCCAGCCTGGGCGAGGGTCCATGGCGGTTTTCAGGCTGGCCATGCCCTCGATCAGGGTGGAGGTCCCTGCTGGGGGGGCGGTGCAGGGCTCACTGGGGTGACGATCCACAGTCTTTCTGGTCTCTGGTCATTCTGGTTGTTCTGCTGTTTCGGTTGCTGGGCTTTTATATATAGGATTTTTTTATTTCTAATGAGGTATTTGGACAGGTGACTTTATGTATCTTTTAGTATATTAGCTTTATGTATACCTTAAACCTATATACTTAAAATTAATTTTCTAGTCCTGGCAAGTGTGGCAAAGTGATTAGAATGGTTAATTCTAAAGAGGAAAAAACAGGATATTTTCCTCAGTGGTTCAGTGCATTAGTAAGATGTGTTTTTTCAGGGAATAAGTGATTGGTATGACAAATATATATTTGAAATATTTTATTGAATTTATTGGGGTGACATTGGTTAGTATAATTATATAGGTTTCAGGTATACAATTCTATAACACATCATCTGTACATTGTATTGTGTGTTCACTACCCCCAAATAATCTTTAAATGCAATGCACAAATTAAGAATCCTGTCTTCCAGTCTAAAAGAATAATACTTTGATGTTATTTCTTTCTTGAGCTTTTATAGCCCTCCATCAAAAATGTGCTTAGCCCTCAAAACAATCTCAATAATACCATTTTTCACTCTTCAACTTTGCTCCACAAGTAATATCATAACTTCTTACCTCCTTAAACCCTTTCGTTCTTATACTGTGTGTTAGGAAGAATAGTGCTCCTTCCCCAAAGATGACTATGCCCTTATCTCTGGAACTTGTGAATATTCATCATAGGGCAAAGGGGATCTCCTGAGAACTTGAGATAGAAAGGGTATCCTGTCTTATCCAGGTGGGTTCAATGTAATCTCAAGGTTCTCAAAAGATAAAATAGGGAGGCAGGAAAGCCAGAGTGTGAGTCAGAGAAGATATGATAACTCAACCAGAGGAAGAAGGGTTTCAATTGCTAGAAGGGGCGCAACAGCCAAGGAATATGGTCAACCTCAAGGGTCCAGAAAAGGCGCAGGACTGAATTCCTTCCTAGAGTCTCCAGAAGGAACACAGGCATGTGGACACCTTGATTTTAATCCTCCACCTCATTTCAGACTTCTGACATCCATAACTATAATACATTTATGCTTTTTAAAAATGTATGTTTTTATTGATTTCAGAGAGAGGAAGGGAGAAGGAGAGAGAGATAGAAACATCAATGAGAAACATCAATCAGCTGCCTCCTGAATGCCCCCCACCGGGGTTGGAGCCCACAACCCTGTCATGTGCCCTGACCTGTGCAGTGACCTCCTGGTGCATAGGTCGATGCTCAACCATTGGGCAACCCAGCTGGGCCATTTATATTGTTTTAAGCCACTAAGGTTGTGGCAATTTGTTACAACAGAATTAGGAAACTAATACACACTGAGCCCAAACATTTAAATATATATTAATTTATTTAAAACAGCAATAGATATGATCTGTTAATAGAAATAAGATATTTTAATGAAAAGTATCTATATTTCCATAAAATAGAAGAATGGCATTATCTTTTGTTTTGGCAAATCTTCCAATATCAGGCTTCATAGAAGACAGCTGAATTTTCATATCTGCTTACTTAGTAAATTAACTCCATTATGATTTGTAATTTGGGTTGGCATGCATAAAGAAAAATTCAATCGTATATATTATTTGGAAATGGGAACATCTCCCAGGTAGTACAGGCAAACTTAGAGTGAAAGATATTTATTGCAAGAGATGCTTTAAAAGATAGGGGAAAGAGAGCAATATCATTCAGGGA
This sequence comes from Myotis myotis, assembly GCF_014108235.1. Taxonomy (NCBI): domain Eukaryota; kingdom Metazoa; phylum Chordata; class Mammalia; order Chiroptera; family Vespertilionidae; genus Myotis; species Myotis myotis. Next base: position 62,716,803 of record NW_023416335.1, on the reverse strand, counting down.
AAGCTTTCAACCTGTAATACTGATCTGACAACCAAGAAAGGAAGAAGGGGAAAGGGAACAAAGAAAGATCTGGGAGGAATATCTCAGCCTTCAGCCTTTAAAGCAGTGGTTCTCAACCTTCCTAATGCCGTGATCCTTTAATACAGTTTCTCAGGTTGCGGTGACCCCCAATTTCATTGTTACACGTTGAACATAATTAAAGCATAGTGATTAATCACAAAACAATATGTAATTCTATATGTGTTTTCCGATGGTCTTAGGTGACCCCTGTGAAAGGGTCTTTCGACCCCCAAAAGGGTCGCGACCCACAGGTTGAGAACCGCTGCTTTAAAGAATCTTGGCCATCAAGATATGGAAGCAACCCAAGTGCCCATCAATAGGCCAGAGGATAACACAGTGGATACTATGTACAATAGAATATTACTTCAGCATAAAAAAGAATGCAACCTTACCATTTGCAACAGCCTGGATGAACCTAGAGCAGTGATGGCAAACCTTTTGAGCTCGGCGTGTCAGCATTTTGAAAAACCTTAACTCCGGTGCTGTGTCACATATAGAAATTTTTTGATATTTGCAACCATAGTAAAACAAAGGCTTATATTTTTGATATTTATTTTATATATTTAAATGCCATTTAACAAAGAAAAATCAACCAAAAAAATGAGTTCGCGTGTCACCTCTGACACGCGTGTCCTAGGTTCGCCATCACTGCTAGAGGCTATTATGCTAGGTGAAATAAACCAGTCAGAGGTTCGCCATCACTGATAGAGGCTATTATGCTAGGTGAAATAAATCAGTCAGAGACGACAGACACTATATGATTTCACTTATATATGGAATCTAAATAACAAAACCAAAATGTTGAAACAGACTCATAGATACAGAGAGAACAGACTGATGGTTGCCAGGTGGGAGGGAGCTTGGGGAATGGTGAAAAAGGGAAAGGTATTAAGGACAAATTGTTCGTTACAAAATAGTCACAAGGAGGCAATAGATAGCATAAATCAATAATATAGTCAATAATATTGTAATGACTATGTATGATGTCAGGTGGGTACTGGATATATCAAGGAAACACTTTGTAAAGTATATGATTATCTAGGCCACTATTCTGTTTACCTGAAATGAACGCAATATAACATTGAATGTGAACCATAATTGAAAAATAAATTTTAAAAAATCTTGGCTAAACCCAGCACAAACACTAAAGATGGATACACTGAGTAATCACTGGCTGGGAGCAGCTGGCAGAGAGCAAGGCTCACGCCTGCTTGCCACAGTGGATCTCATTGTTACAACATCTGAAGGCCCCTCAAATTTCTACACTCTTCACTGCAGGTGTTTTTCTTGAAGATAAATCTGAGTGATGCATCCCTATGACCTTCCCACTTTTCTCAGATGACTGAGGATTTTGTTCTCTGATACTCTGCTAAAACTCAACAAGTGGTAGTTTCTTAAAGTTAACTTGTAATGTGGTATATGAAATTCTACATTTTTTTTCTTGTACTCTGCTCCATTAAAATCCATTCGTCTATCTTGTACTTTGAATGGAAGTTTTATTCATGCATGATTTTGTAACATCAGGCATTTGGTCATTTGGAAAATATTGGTTCACTGAATTATGCATAGCTGACCAAGGTTGACACATTTTATTATAAAATATATATAAAGAAGGTCATAAATATTAATATCACCATCAATCTCATCATAAAACTCTTAAGCATTGAAAGGCTGCCAAAGTCACAATGCTGAATATAAGCTTTCTAAAGTTCTACTTTTATAAAAAGACAATGAACTGATAGCATCTAGCTATACAGATTAACTATGAAGATCATGATAAAAAATGATTGTCACTGATATCAAATAGTTTATTTTTTTTCTTCTTAAAGTGAAAGGCTTACTTCATTCCTTTTTGAAAAACTGTGTGGATGTCCAGGTTTGAATAATCATAGTTTGTCAATTGTTTTTTCAAGAAAAAATGATGTTTCATGCAAAAAAACAAACAAACACATACAAAAAAAACGAGGTGAGATTGCAACTCAAGCAATAGTGCAGGCATGGTACTGACGTGTACGTGACAAACTGTGGTATGCAGACTTCTGATTGTGGCACACAGAATATTAAAATGATGGCATTCGGGTCAATGTTTAATAAAATTAATGACTTTTACTGCTGCTTTATCAAGAACTATCTTACATAAAAGGTTTGTTTTAGTTTTTTGTTTGTTTGCTTGCTTGATTTTTTTTTTTTTTTTTTTTACCTTGGCACTAAAAGATCCAACATGACTATGAGTATGATTTGGTGCCACATTTTGATTCTTGCTATGGCACATTGTTTTACCCACCATCGCTCTTGTACCATGAGTAAAGATGTCAATACAGTAAGAAAGCAAATAACTTCTTAATATTTTTCTTAAAATAAACCTTGCAGATCCCCCCCCCCTCAAAAAAACTCTCAGGGACCTCTAGGTGTCTGTGGACTATATTTTGAAAGCCAATGACTTCAGACCCATATTTATCACATCCAAGTCTACATTTCATGCCTCTAAGACATACCCTAGAGCTGGGTTCCATTGTATATACTACAAATCCCTCACTCTCTCTGAATCTTCTTTCCTTTCTTTTGGAACTCCCATTATGACATATTCTCCTTTCCTCATAATTTATGAAATTTATTAAAACTCTACCTGAATTGGCCAGTTTTCCCTATGGATGTGCAAAGTTAAAGTATTTGAGATTATAAATTCAATTTTCTCTAGAAAGCCTGACTTTCATAATCATTATATTCTGTAGGCTTGAAATTTTTATTTATAATGTCCAAGGCTGAGCATTCATTTTATCGATTCCTTTTAATTCCTATCATAAGAATCTGAGCTTCCCTAAAGCCAATAGTTGGTTCTGTCAGACCGGGAAGAGATTACATAAGAGTATACCCGAATAGGTAAGCACAATTTTATATCTGTGAATAACAGAATGCCTGGTATAGCCTTTGGACCACACAAGCAAATCCCATAATAGAGGACAGGAAATGACAAGAAACTCTTCTCTTGGTCCTTAAACAATTTCTCAGGCCAAATAAATAGCTGCTTTCCACTCTTGCTTTCGGATAATATTTTCATGTTGTGTCTTAACATATCCTGATCAGTTTTTACTCAAACGTGTTTTGTTTTGTTTTCCCCCAAAAGATTTCTGTGGCATTATAAGTCTTTTTCCTTTATGTTAACTTTTCTTTCCCTATTAAACTTGCTACAAAGATTTCTTTACAATTCCCCAATCTAGGACAGCATTTTAAACAGACTGTCGAATCTCAGAGGGAAGGCGGGGATGGGTGAGTGTGTGGAAAGAGATTAACCAAAGAATTTATATGCATATATCCATAACCTATGCACACAGACAATAGTGTGATGAAGGCCTGGGGCAGGGGGTGGGTCAGGCTAGAAGGGGTCAATGAGGAAAAAAAAGGAACATCTGTAATACTTTCAACAACAAAGATTTTTTTTTTTTTTAAGTAATATAGGGGTATGGACTATTTTTTCAGAATATTTTGAGGATGATTATTTTTTAATTGATTTCAGAGAGGAAGGGAGAGGGAGAGAGAAACATCAATGATGAGAGAGAACCATTGATTGGCTGCCTCCTGCACATCCTCTACTGGGGATGGAACCCACAACCTGAGCATGTGCCCTTGACCAGAATAAAACCAGGGATGCTTCAGTCCACAGGCCGATGCTCTATCCACTGAGCCAAACCAGCTAGGGCTGAGGATCATTTTTTAAAACATGTATTCTAAGTAATATTCTCCCTCACTAGTCCTTTTACTCTCAGGGATAACTTTTAAGACTCCTAAAGTTAGATATCAAAATATGATTAAAGATTTTTTTAAAAAAATTCTGCAGCTATATTTTCAAAGAGATAAACTCAAAGTATAGGCCAAGTTCAATTTTTGTTTCAAAAGGTAAAGTGCCCAATCACTCAAACAGCATTTGTATTAGAGCTGTCAGAAAAGTGCACTAAGTATAGTGCCAAATTCCTTTGAAAACTCAGATATCTTACACCATCATTTCCCAGTAAAATTCAGTAGGGTAGACACACAGCTTAATGATTTATTTATGCTGCACATTCAACTTCTGGACATTTTCATCCAGAATAATATAAATGCAGTTGAAACTTTTATTGATTTTTCATTGGCTTTTGATTCTGTGGGTAGAAACTAGTTACTACCTAATCTATATTAACTCAATTTAAAATGCTGGGCAATAAAGCATGCCTCAGTCCTGAATTTTAATAATTCTCTGCGATTCAGGCGGAACAACTGATCCTAGTTGGGGGAAAGAGAAATATGCCTAACTCCTACCAATCTATTCATCTCCTGTCTATATCATTTAGAATCCCTTTTGATTCCATAAGTAATGTAAGTTTTTAAATTATGAAATGCAAATATCCTCAACATAAAATGCATGGCAACTGCATATGGGAATGCAGAAGGAATTATGGTACTATCTCCTATAACTTAAAAAATAAAATTATCCTTAATAATATACTTCAAAATTTGATTCAGACCTGATAACCTCATATAGTGAGATTTTTTGTTATTGTTGTTGTTATTTGACACTAATTTTCAAAAAATACATCTTAGAATAAGTAGAATTGGCTAGGAAGTTTTTCTCAGACCTTAACCTTTAAATATTACCTTATTAATAAATAGCTAGAGAGCTAATGCCAACTAGAATAAAGGAAGGCAAAACTTAAATTATCTTGGCTCTGGGCTATCATGTAAAGTTATATCATGGTTTTCATTTTTGTTGATGTGAATCATGACTTTTCTTCTTGAAGAAAAATGCTGCTTTATTCACATTTATATGGGCATAAGGAGTTATTTCTGGGGTTGTATAGAGATAAGGAAGTTCATAACCTTGACAAAATTTCTTGGTTGATACTTTTTACTTGGGAAAACATTCATAGGCACTCACACTGATACAAATTTGCATTCTAAGTTTTCTAAAGTGTAGTTATCCACAATCACTGAGTAACAAAGAATCCCAGGACTTGGAACACTTATTAGAGAATCAGTCTTAAATTGTCTGCTAAACAGTTGTTGTCTGAAAACTCCTGAGAAAAATAATATTTAAGATAGCTAGAAAAAGGTATGTAAATGATTCAGAAGCAAGAGAGGATGAACTCCTGGCATGTATTAATTTAAATACTTGTGATGCATTTACATATTGTTACTTTAATTTTTATGAAAAGACACTTTGGAAATCACCACATGAAAAATTAGTGCCATAAATTAACCCCCCAAACCCACAATAAATTAAAACAAAAATATAAAACAATCTTTGGTAACTTCAAGTTTTTACATGTTTTTTTTATAATAATGAGAAATATATAATAAAAATAATATAACAATGTTAATAAATACTACATATATTTTATACATTATATATAAATTTAGCATAATTTATACATTTAATAATTCTTACAATAATTCTGTGGGTTAGGATTTTTCACATGAGAAAAGGTAATTTTATAAATTATTTAAAAATATTAAAATTATTTCCACTTTTATTATGGGAGAGAGTTGTGCTACATTTAAATTCAATTATAGGGGCCATTGTTGCTTTATTACTGCATATTTATAATAATAAAAGTATAATATGCTAATAGACTGGATGTCCTTTCGGACGACCTTCCGGATGAACCCAGAGCTGTGAGGGAAACACAGGTCCCAGGTGCCAGAGAGAAGCTAGTACCGGCAGTTGGGAGAAGGAAGGCCTACTGTTGCATGAATTTCATGCATCGGGCCTCTAGTTTTAAAATAATAAGCATGCTGCTTTTATTATATGATAGGTGTTGTTCTAAGCTCTTTGCATAGATTAACTTATTTAGTCCTCACTACAAGCTCTAAATGACGAAATAGCTGTCAAACTTGTCCAAGTCACAAAAATATCCAGCTGTAGAATTGGAATTCAATCCCAACCTATCAATCTTGAGTCTTTGTTCTTAATCGTTAGCAATACTGTTTTTTGTTATTTATAGTTTTCAGTTGTAGTTTTCTTTGTTTGTTCTTCATGTGGTATTTTAATTTATATTTTCCCAGGTCAAATTCCTTATTTGCTTATTATTTACATTTTCTTGTATATTTTGTCCTTGGTGTCCACTTCATATCTACTACATCTCTATATATAAAAGCCAAGCGACCTGAATGGCGAAATGACCGGTCGCTGTGACTCTCATTGCAGCTGCCAACTGGTCCAATTGGGGACCCGATTAGCCCCCCAAACCTCCTGCAGGCCCCCCACTAGCCCTGCCCCCAATCAGCCTCCATCAGGGCAGGCTAGCTGGACCCCACCCATGCACAAATTTGTGCACCGGGCCTCTAGTTGGATTATAAATACTATGTTAAATCTAGATTAATAATTGATAAATTGTTAAACAGGTTGATGAATTTAAATCTGTATATTTTATAATACAATAAAATGTTTTTAAGCCCTAACACTCCAAATATTTATAGTTTACATATATATTTTACATGTCCTCCAAGAACATAAACTTTGTATAGTTAGAGGGCAAATCATTTTTGTTGTTGTGTTCCTTATAATATATATTAGATGGTTCACTACATTCATCTAATAACTGGGTAATGGATAAATTAGACATATGTGTGCAAACTACTTCTATACCTTTTTTTTTTAAGAAGCTCCACATTGCAATTCTTAAGGAAACCGTTCTACTAACTAGCATAGCTTTTGCCACTGACAGCTTTCAGAAGATATTATAGTGTTGATGTAAAATTTTGGAGTGGAAAGATGTTATCCAAATCTGTCACTGTGTCACTACTTTATTGATTACAGTTCATGAAGCAGTAGGAATTTGAAGAGAAAAACAAAGAAAGGATTGGATTTTTCTAATTCTCTTCCAAAGGACTCCCTTGAAAACCTGAAGAAAACTAAAATCCATCTAACAGTGCAGTCATTTGTAAAATGAGGAGACTCTTGCTGGCTGATGTTAAAAGATTTAAAAGTACTAGGTAATCCTATCCTGTATAATAAAAGCCTAATATGCTGTGTCCGGTCGTCCAATCGGCTGTTCAACCAATCAAAGCATAATATGCTAATGATATGCTAAGGCCGCTCAACTGCTTGCTATGACATGCACTGACCACCAGGGGGAAGACGCTCTGACCAGTAGGTGAACTTGTTGCTAGGGTCTGGCTGATCAGAAATGAGTGAGATGTGCACCAGTGGGGTCCCTCAGCCTGGCCTGCACCCTCTCCCAATCTAGGGCCCATTAGGGAATGTCAAAGAGCTGGTTTTGGCCTGATCCTATAGGCCAGGCTGAGGGACCCCACTAGTACATGAATTTGTGCACTGGGCCTCTAATTATAGATAAAGGAATTCTCTTTTAAAGAGAGTTAGCTGTCCCTCTACTCAACTAGGGAATTAAATTGCAGGCCTTGGTCAGTTTAATTCTCTAACCATTTTGATAATGGACAACTCGTTGGACCATTCTTCATCTACACCCACACAATTCAAGTTTCCTAACTATCAAATTTATCTGACTTTAAACAATACTGCCTATTCTAAGAAAATGCCTTTGATAAGGACTGATTGTAATAAAAGTGAACATAGAAGGGCAAGAACTTAGATCTTTGGATTTACTCTATTAACAATACCTTGTTGTTAAAACAAGTATGTCTGCCTTTAATTCTTACACAGTACATTTAAAATGTATGTGTGATCTAGGTTATAGCACTCGAGAGAAATGAAAAAGGATAACTGCTTATTCTCTGAATTCAGTTCTTCATAACCTCATTGTTCTGCCACTAAGACATTCAAATTTATCAAGTTTGGTATTTACCTAAGTAAGTTTCAGAAATCACATCAAAATTACATACCTCAGCAATTAATTTTCATTCTTTCAACTTAAAATATCCAAAAAGTCTAAAATGACACAGTTCTTAAAGAGAAATATAAAATGCAAGGATTTTTATACAGTACTTGATTAATTGCTAATTATTTCCACTCATTTTTAAAATTCACTATGGACAGGCCAAATACAAATCTTTTTGAGTCCCACAGACTAGGATATAACTTTAGCAGTGCATTAGTAACAAAAAAATTATCATGTTTCTGTGGCCCTTGTAGTAATGGTATTTTAGGTTTATTGCTTGAACTATGAAAACTAGAGCATCATTTCAAAAATGGGGTCAGTTATATTCTTCTACGCCAACTAAAAATGAAATGTTCATAGAAATAAAAATACTTGCAGTGCTAAAATATTTTTTTATTAATCAATGACCATGTGTGTGTTGATCCTGACAGCTGTCCACATGAATACATGGGTTCTACTCATGATCTCCTTACCCTTATAATGGACTATTTCATTACCAGTACTTGCACAATATCCTCTACACTTTATTCAGACGATTTGTTACATTTTATTTCTTTACTTAGATCTCCCAATCACTAGGAAATAAAGCCCCAGGATAGAGACCATCCTAGCTCTAACTGTCACTCCATCACAAAGATGGTGGCACCCAGTCCCCTCAGCCCCGCTGCTTAAGTGTCCAGGCCTGTTGGCCAGGCAGGTGGTGGGGGAGGGAGAGGGGGCAAGGTCCAGCCTCTCCACTTCATTGCTGCTGGAGTGTCTGGGCCTGTCACTTGGCTAGGGGCCACAGGGCGAGCAGTGAGGCATGATCCACCCACTCAGGCAGCCGATCCAACCTCTCCATTCCACTGCCGATGGAGTGTCCTGAGGCAGCGGAGATAGGAGGGAGGGAGGCAGCAGAGAAGGGCAGGCTTCACTCTCTTCTCTGCTTCACTCTGGCCGCAGGAAGCTCTATTCTTGTAGGAATAGGCCCGAGGGAGCCCTGTTCTTGCAGAAGTCTTCCTGCAATGGGCCTCTAGTGAATAAATAATCTAGTAGATGGCCTGGCATATGATAGTTGCAAAAGTTACCAGTTAAATGAATAAATTAATTAATCATGTAAATGCATTATTATATTTTTATAGTATACTGGAGGCCTGGTGCACAACATTCATGCACTTGACAGGGGAGCCCTCGGGGATGTCTGACTGATGGCTTAGGATGTCCTAAGCTTCAGAAGGACATCCTTAGCACTACTGCAGAGGCAGGCCTTTGTGCTAGCCAGCTGTCAGCCTGGCTTGTGACTGAATGACGCTCTCCCTGTGGGAGTGCACTCACCATCAGGGTCACCTCCTGCATTGAGCATCTGCCCTCTGGTGCGCACCATATCAACCAGTCGTTCTGCCGTTTGGTCAATTTGCATATTACCCTTTTATTATATAGGATTGTTACAAGGTGTGAGAATTAAATGTGTTAAGTAAAGCAGCTGATTATTTGACATGTAGGAAGAATTTAAAGAGAGTTGTTTAATATTCAAAAATATTGAAATGTCTTTTCATCTTGAAAGAAAGTACTAAATACTTTTACTTTGGGAATACACAAAAGGAGGTTAAATTTTTAGAGTACATATCACAGGACAGATACTATCCTAAACAATTCTACATATTAAACTTATGTAAGTTAATAAATAGAATAAAATAATGGTGATAGAATCTGCTGAATTGCAAAATACGGCAAAGTAGGCATATATATGGCCAGTGGTAATAAGAAAAAAATGGTTTGCAGGTGATTTATGCTAAATGGTAAGTTGAGTGTACTAAAGGCTTTTCTAACTTTACATTAATTTATATAAAGCAAATATTCAAATGTATTATTTATTTTAAAATATTAATTTCATACAGATTTCCTTTTTATTACATTTATTGGGGTAACATTGTTTAGTAAAATTATATAGGTTTCAAGTAGATAATTCTATGATACATCATCTGTGCATTGCATTGTGTGTCTACCACCCAGAGTCAAATCATTTTCTGTCATCATACTTTTGACTCCCTTTACCTTTACTATCCCCATCTGCCTTCCCTCTGGTAACCACCATACTGTTGTCTGTGTCTGTGGATTTTTATTTCTTATCTATTAATTTTTTGTTTCCACCTTTTGTAATGACATATTTTCAAAAGAAAACACTTTTCACACCCCTCAATTTTCAGCTAAATAAGAAATAGCATGAGTAAAGGGCAGATACAAATGGACTAATATCAGCTATGTAATAATTAGGAAAACATATGTTGTTAGTTACCAAAAAAGTATAGTTTTGTGTAAGAAGGTTTTTCTAAATCTTGTCTTGAATTAAGTTGACATATTTTTAAGATTCTGAAAAAAACAGGATGGAAAAATCTGAGTTGTGTGTGTTTGCAAAACTGCTAAAATCTAACCTTAGATAATGAGTCTGCTCACTCAGCCATTAAGTAGTGGTGTGACAATCAATAGTAGGTATTACAGAACGAATGTGGTGAATAGTGCCACACAACATGCCCAGGGCCTAGGAAATTAGAAAATGCAAGTGGAGTCTGGTCAGTTCTAGATTAAATAAATGGACTGGAGCAAACACTTGGAGACAAAAAAGAAGTGAAGAGCTGAGGATGGGGAGGTGGCAGCAGAGAAGGGAACTGGTAACTACCAAAGTTTATTTCCCAATATGTTTATAATCTCTTTGCCTTGCCTCTGAGTCTCTGCCAAGCTTTTAAAATATCAATCAATATGTGTGTTTTTTAGAAAAGATCTTTAAAACGCTCAGAGAAATGTCAGAATTATGTCAAAGTGGTGTGTTGGGAGCACACCAGATTTGGACAGGATAGGCCCAGGAGGACCAGGATAGTATTCCTATTTACTAACTACTACCATGTAATCTCCAGAAATCAAAGAACCTCTATAAAGAGTGTGTGTGTGTGTGTGTGTGTAAAATTCCAGCTCAAGAAATGTTTGTTTCTGAACAACAATATAAATTACTAAAGAATATGCTAAATTCACTATTTCACTTCTGCTTCTGTCACATGGAGAAGTCAGTTCTTAACCTTGAAAATAGTGCTTAAAAAAGTTTGTTTTATCAAAAAAGTAAGCATGTTTCTTAAAATAAATACCATAGTGCTTGTATTTAAATCAATATCTCCTTGTTAGGGTAAAATTCAATTGTATTTCTTGAATCACAGATTCAAGAGGAGAGGAATTTACATTAATCAGATTTAACTGTTTTGAATTTAAATACAGGCTTATGCAAAGTCATGAGCTGAAAGTTGGTTAAAATAACTAATTTGATGTTATTAATGTTTACTTCCCAGACATTTTGTGACACTTCTGTTCCAAGAACACATATACCTTAAAATTTATTTGTGCATATTTTTAACTCTAGTTTATTAAAGTGAGTATGCTAAATTGTTATTTGCATCCTAAGTGTTGCTCTGTGAAATGAATCTGATGCATAATTATGGAAATTACACTGATAATTAGCTCAGAGCAGCAGCCGAGCCTGCATAAGTTAATTTTTAATACATGACATGATTCAATTCAAACAATATTTTCAGCAACACTTTGATATGTAGTTCCTATATTACTTAAGTAGACAAAATATACTTTATAATCACTATATTTAAGATTAACTTACTGATCCTAAAAATAGATAAGCCAAGTAAAAAAAATTATCTTAAAAATCTTTATAAGCAACACTTATTGAAATGTTGCAACTTTAAAAAAATTACTCAAAGGCTACTTGTGCAAAATTGGCTTTACTAAGTACTACATTTTTGTTTGGTGATAAACTCAACCCAAATAAGATAAAATTGCATGTGGGCAAATGATATCAAAATATCTTAATCTAATAATTTATTGGTTTTCCACTGGGGAAACTATATTTTCTTTAATAATTTTTTAATGTGCTTTTACTCTTTCTTATCTTGTTCTTTAAATCCTGTCATAGTGGAATTTATTTGCTAATTATAATGAACACAGACTCATTAGTGTTATCTAATATTTCTTTGTGAAGAGTATTATTTTGTGTTGGGCTAATCATTAATCTAGGATTAATTAATATTATAATAATAAAAGAAAATCCATTTCATATTTAGAATTCACATATTTGAATTTCAACTACATAGCATACACTTTTTTCCAGCAAGTAAATAAGAGTGTCCATGTAGTTTTATATCTTATTACTTCTTTACATTTCTCTTCAAAAAATAATTAAGTAACTAAAATAATATTAAAAACTACTTTATTTAAAATCACAAAACAAAACAATAAAAAAATAAAATCACATACTAAAATAGGCACAGTGGTTTTTGCAAATTGTTTTAAAATGGCAGTTTCATCTGCAAATATTTAGTTATTAGATTACAGCTTCTTGATTACACCTTCTTATTAAGGCATTTGATTGGTTCAGTTTTTTGTTTGTTTGTTTAATGTGTATATAAGTCCCAAAATTAGTGCAGGTATACAGATTGGCTTTAAGGAGTCCATGAAATTCCTTAATTTTTTCCCCCAAAGTTTTGTTGTGATGTGCACATATGGATTTTTTAAGAACAAGATTTAAATCTAAATAACTGTAACTATCTTAGTTTTTGCTTTAGATACATAACATATTTTACTCTCCTATTTTTATTTTAGAATAGCAATGCATTCAAATTAAAGATATTAACACATTCTTGATTGGAAACAACATCCAAGGGACATATTCACAAAAATTTCTCATTTTGTCATTTTTATGGGATATAAATTGATGCAAGTTTTCCCATCTTGCAATTGTCATAGAAAATAAAATGAGCAGCAGCAAATATATCTAATAAAAGTATTCATTTTCATTAACATTGTGACATTTTCATACTAGTTAATACTAGTAGCAACAAAAGTTGTATTTGAGCAAAATCCAGAAACTTTCTCATATCTCTCTCAAAACTGTCTTTTCTTCTTCCTTATGAGAATTGAATCATATAGGGGAATAATATACACATCAATGTCAAGGCTTTTACTGTTGATCATTGAGATAAACTAATGTAATTTTAATCTCTGTCAATCATTAGGAATCCAAAACTTATTTCTTATATTAAGCCAATATTTTTAGTAGCCTTAAAGCTTTAGGGATCTTGAGTGTAGCTACCTTGAATGCTAGATTTCTTACTACAATTATATTTTATGTAACTTTATTTTATTCTTTACTAAAGGAATGATGTTATATTTATATACTTTTTAATGTAGATGCATTTACAAATAAGAAAATTATTTTTTAACCCTGGGTATAAAAAGCAGTAACACATGTGATCCCTATATTTTACTACACACAAACCAAATATTTATTTATGAAGATTATATACAATTATAAAAATAAAGGGAAAAGAGTTTTTAAAATGTTGTTAAAAAGAAATTATATTGTTAATCATTGACTCATTAGACAACTATTAGACTGTTCTCAGGTATGACATCATTCTGTGATATTACTACATAGATTAAAAAATGGTCACATTATGTTTCACTTCAAAGATTATAGCAAGCACAAATCAGTATATAATAAATTATAAAAGAGTGACTATCCAGCACACACATTCACATTCATTCATTAATCAAAGACTACTTATTTCAGGGTTCTTTGTTAAGTATATTTACTTAACATAAAATTAATCTAATATATATATAAGACACTGAGAACAGTTCATAGCATATAGATTAAAATATCACTAGACAATAAATTATGTGTTTTATTTTCAGTCAATCGAATGTCATCCTTTACAATATGGTCCTAATAAAGTTATTTTGGAAATGTAAATGGGTATTATTATTATTTCAAACACAAATGTTGTGATTGTACTGATCATGAAAAATGCTTGCATCAGTAGAAAAATAAGTAGATTCTAGGTTCCAAGGCCATTTCAGAAATATCAGTTGAGATCAAAGAGTAAGGCTCCTGTACTTTACCCTGGTCAATGATGTGACTGGAAAAATGGCCATAAGGTGTTCCCATTCCTCCCTTCAAAATAAGGACGAAGTGGAGTTTAAGTCCTCACCCTTGACTGGCCTTGTGACTTATTATGAGCATTAGAATGCGGTGAAAGTAACTTTAAGTAAATTCCCAACCTAGGCCTGCAAAGTCTGGCAGATTCCTCTCCTTCTGTTTTTGGATCCCATTTATCATATAAAATGTTTGAACTGGCCTGGGTAAATGAGCATAAGGGTAACACTGTTGTCATCTCCCCAGCCAACTTCCTCACCTGTGAGTGAGACCATCTGTAAATAGCCACTCCCAGCTGATCTGACAACCATCAGCAGACACGAGTCAGTTCAGATCAGGGAACTTTGTCCAGCACAGTATCACAGTAACAGCAGGATTATGATCTTAATAAATGGCCATTATTTCAAGCTACTCAGATTTGGGATGGTTGACGATTGGTTCCTAGAAGTGGGATGCTGCCAAAACATGTGCTCTTGCCTTTGGGAGAAGGCGGCAGGCTCCCCATTTTCCATTCCCCTATCAAAACTACTCACTTCTCTGCTTTTTCAGCCTCTGCTAGCCATTGGCTTGTTATCAGCCTTTGCTAATGGTCCTCTGCACGCTTTTCCACTCTCTGCCTGCCCATGCCACCTAGTTGTGAAAATATAAATGGCCAAACTCTCGTGTGTGGTAACCTGAAAAATAAGTATACCCACTGAGTGTTTGAATTTGGCCAAGAAGATCACCAGACCTAATATTGCAAATAATGATTTGGTTTCATTAACCCAGTTGAATGATAAATAGCTGCAAGAGAGAGATGAGATAAAGAAACGATCCTTCAGTTTTGCCATCAGATTTGAGGGGCAGCATAGAGGAGAGGAGATAGGACTAGGTTGGAAAATAAAACTGTCTCCCATCACCGGTCTTCTCAGGTTGTCAAGTATTCTCACTGTGACTGAGGCCTGGGATCAAGGATCAAATCAAGAGTGTGGCTGTGAAACCCGTAAGAACTCTGAAAGGCTTAAGGCAGGTCTTAAGAGATGAGGCCCTAAACACAAAGCAAAAAGCCTAAGCAAAATGTGACTCAAACAATCGTTTGGGGATTGTTTTCCACTTAAAAGTGAGAAAAGTTTGTCTGGCAAAGAATTATTGGTGTGGCTTTTGTCACATGAAGTGATAAAACTTCTGATACATAGACATTTCAAAAAAAATGTATGAAATTTATACCAGCAATGAAGACATCAGCTTTGTCTAAGAGAAGCTGTGATTGCTCAAATTTCTAAAAGGCCTCTGAATTCCTAATTTTCTACAGGTTAAGCAAGGTACATAACTGCAGCAAATATGGGCCATTTATATATATAAAACATATATATTCTCACTCAGGGGTATGTTTTTATTGCTTTGTAAAGAGAGGAAGGAAAGGAGAGAGTGCGAGAGAAACATCAATTGGTTGCCACCCATATGCACCCTGACCTGGGATCGAGCCTGCAACTCAGGTATGTGCCCTGACCAGGAATTGAACCTGCAACCTTTTGTGTGTGTGTGTGTGTGTGTGTGTGTGTGTGTGTGTGTGTGTGTACAGGACAATACTCCAACAAACTGAGCCACCTGACCAGGGCTGGCACATTTCTCATAGAAAAGAAAAGGATGTTTCAGAGAGCAGACCAAGCTTAGAGGGAACTGAGCCCATATTAAGAGAACAATGTAATGGGTAAGGAATCTCAGAAAGCATTCCTACCTAGCAAGGTCACATTTCCTTTCTCAGAGAGGACCTGGAAGCATTTGCTTTGCTGCACCAGGGGCTGTGATGAGCCTACCATTGTTTTTGAATCCAGGAGCACAGGGTTGACATGCATCTGGTACTTCCAGAGTGATATCCAGAAATGCCTTTAATGCTTACGTTTGCCCAAAGATGGGGTTGAGATCTACAAGAGAATGCTTTATTATAAGGTGACTAGAGGCCTGGTGCACAAAAATTTGTGCATTCAGGGGGGTCCCTTGCCTGGCCTGTGCACTCTTGTAGTCTGGGATGCCTCAGGGGAGGACCACCTGCTGGCTTAGGCCCTCTCCCTGGGGATTGAGCCTACGCTGGCAGTCAGACATCCCTCTGGCAGCCCAGGAGCCCTAGAGGGATGTCCACTTGCCAGTGGGGAGCAGGCCTAAGCTGCAGTAGGACATCCTTAGAGCTGCTGAGGAAACGGAAGAGGCTCCTACCACCACCACTGTACTGACAGCCTTCAGCCTGGCTTGTGGCTGAGCAGAGCTCCCCCTGTGGGAGCACACTGACCACCAGGGGGCAGCTCCTGCATTGAGCATCTGCCCCCTGGTGGTCAGTGTGTGTCATAGTGACTAGTGATTCCCAGTCACTCTGCTGTTAGGGTCAATTTGCATATTACCCTTTTATTATATAGGAGTGCCTGGCCAGTCTGGGTGAGGGGCTGATGGCTGTTTGCAGGCTGGCCACGGCGGCCCCCAGCCCCCCAAGCTCCCAGTGGAGGCTGGCTGGAAGCAGGTATCTGGGATTTATTTGTCTTCTATAATTGAAAACTTTGTTGCCATTAGCAGAGGCCACAGCCGGCTCAGGGCAGGCAGGAAGCTTGGCTTCCTCCATCGCCTGGGCAACCAAGCCTTCTGCTTGCTCCAGCTCTGAGGCTCCAGCTGCCATATTGTTTGGGTTAATTTGCATATAATCACTCTGATTGGCTGGAGGGCATGGCTTGGGGAGTAGCAAAGGTTCGGTCAATTAGCATCTTTGTCTTTTATTAGTGTAGATGTTTGAAGTCTAAAAACTCCCTGTCTTAGAGGCAAGGTTTGCCAACTTTATAATTGAAAATTTACTATTAACACCCAGCTTAGTTGGTTATAGAGCTGGATTTTGGCTGTCTCATCAGTAGGTTATAAAATATTCCTCAGTACATCTGAGCTTTGGCTTCCAGGACTAATGTATCTCAGATGTATCCTGGCAGTTCATTAACCAAAGACAAAGCACATTTCTACAACCAACAAAGAGCTCTAGGAACTGTGCTGGGGCCCTGGGACCTTTCTGTATTTCCCTGAAATGCCTTTCTCCTGCCACCATATTATTTTCCTTTATTGGAACCATATGTAAATAGACACTGTACAATTTCAGGTGTCATTGGAAGTGTGTCTGGTGTAATTGCTCCAATGTTTTATATACAGGTTACCCTATCATTGTCTTACCACCATATTCGGGTGTGGGGATGCATTACTTGTCCTTTTCAGTTTATAGGTCTCTAGATGAAGAGGAGCCACATCCAAAAGCCTCAACCAATCCCAGATTCATCATTCAAATGTAAGGCCCTAATGAACATCAATAAGAGCCTCTTCTTAGGATCGTATCTGAATGCTTCCTGTCTTCTCCACACTTAGAAAGGAATAACTCAGGATATCAACATGCTCAGAAGATAACTGCACCAGCTAAAGGGAACATCTGTAGAAAGGATTGTGCTTTGCTTCAATTTAAAGGCATTAACTTATTTCTATTTCTTTCTTAATATAATTTCTATGTGTGTGTTCTGTATTGTAGGTGCATTCCTGAAATGTTGAGACAGAATAAACATTTTAATGCTTTTTAAAAATACACTAAAACTATTTTAAAGGATTATTTGTAATTTAGTTTGTATCTAACGGTTGGCCACATTGACTGGTACTATTTGAAAACACTGGCATTTATTAAGATGTTACTGTGTTAAGAAACTTCTGACTTTGTCTCCCTGGGTAGTAAACTAAATCTGAAGATTATTTCTGGCTTAGAAATTATAAGTATAAAAAGACTAATAAAGTTGCTATTTTAGAGCCAGAGTCAAGCCAATCCACCTCAGTTGAACTGTAGGTTAGACAGAAGTAATCAGAGGGACTCCTGGCCAACTCGACCCACTGAGAGAAACTGTTTCTGCGTGCCAGATAAGACTTTGGAAGTGCTTAGCCATATATACCTTTAATCCAACACTTTTCTGTTGTCGGTCGGGGAGGAAGACAACAAGATGAACCACTCAGCAACTAGAGGTTGAACACCTGGATGATAGTAAAGGTATTTTTTTTAAAGGTTAAAAATCTGAAGTACCCAATGCAGAATCTGGATGAAAATGTAGAATCATGTTATAATGGCAAATTTGAAACCAAGAAATTAGGGATAATGAGGATCCAGAACCAGCTGCAAGCTGCAAGCTGGAAAGAGTATGCAAACATCAAAGCATATCTGCATGTTAGTACTGATTTCTAGAGAAATTAATTTATCTCATCATCACTTCACTCAGCTTTATAATGTCACCAATCTCAAAAACTTATTTGCAATTTTGATTGAAAGAGAACACATCTATATATATAAAAGGCCAAGTGACTGACTGTCCATCCGTCCGACCATCCAACTGACCGGCCAGTACATATGACGTGCACTAGCAATTTAAAAATAAATGTTGACTCACACATGTACAATACATATAAAGCTCTCACTGGTGCCAATTGCACGTGATGCCAGAATGTATCTGAAGACCAACTATTTGCACAACATACTCCCGAAGCTGAAAGAAAGCAACATGTAATTTTTTTGCAGTAAGGTAATTATCGCACAAATCTTTCTTCTAATTTATTTCTTTTCAATGTGCATGAATCCGTGCACCGGGCCACTAGTTTCAATATAAAAATGAACAACAGAGGATGCATTGCCAATACTATTATTAATAAGCATTTAGCAATGGTATTTAAAACCCAGTGGAGAGATCATTGGGGCTCAAGTTAAAAAATGTCTCCACAATGTTAGCTCAGATGCACTGGTATGAACAGAGTATCCAGGTTCCGTGTTCTGGCTTAAATATCTGTGAGGACTTCTTACAGGGTAATTATTCACTGGAAATTGCCTATATCAAGCAAGATTAAGATTCCAGAACTTTGCCTAATGCAGAAACATGAATTCATAGACTTCAGAAAATTGAAATGTTGAAGCAAAAGTAACACTTTGCCACCCCTTTAATACCAGGAAGGCATGAAGACACTCTCTTTATCTCAGTATAAAAATACATTGAGGGAGTATATAAATCCCTGAAAATTTCTGTAATAGCTGCCAATGAGAAATGCTACCATTAACCCCTAGAGTGCGGGGAAGCACGATCATGCTCCTCCTGTCTTTCGACAAAAGTGCCAGGAGCGCTATCGCGCTTCCCCTGCAGTGTCACTATTAGATGCTAGTAGTTCACTCTTTATTGACAGATGGCACCTAAGTGGAGAAAACAAATGTAGTAAAGGTTTCCTTAAGTTTTTGAATATGTAACTTCATTTACTTGTGATTCATAATTTTTTTCCTAAACTGCTGTAAAATCAGCAAAAATGCCTTGGCAATTTTAGCATAGCTCCTAGGATATTGGTTGGCACTCAAAGGGTTAAAAAAGCAACTTGATTTAAATATTATTCATGCTACCAGAGGAGCAGAACTCTGGTGGCAGAACTAAATTGCTCAAGACAAGGTAGGGGTTTATAATGAGCTGCATGGG
This sequence comes from Myotis myotis, assembly GCF_014108235.1. Taxonomy (NCBI): domain Eukaryota; kingdom Metazoa; phylum Chordata; class Mammalia; order Chiroptera; family Vespertilionidae; genus Myotis; species Myotis myotis. Next base: position 62,697,457 of record NW_023416335.1, on the reverse strand, counting down.
TAAAGCAGAACCCAGATTGATTTAACTTTCAGAGACATCTGCAGGAAGGAATCTACACTAATAAAAGACAAACATGCAAATTGACCGTACCTTTGCTACATCTTAAGCCACACCACCAGCCAATAAGAGCGACTATATGCAAATTAACCCAACCAAGATGGCGGCTGGTAGCCACGGAGCTGGAGCAAGCAGGAGGCTTGGTTGCCCCAATGATGGAGGAAGCCAAGCTTCCCCCATGCCGCAGTGGCTCTGAGCTCCACTCAAAGCAACAAAGTTTCAATTATAGAAGGTAAAAAAACCACAGATACCTGCTTTCTGCCAGCGTGGCCACAGAGCTGGAGCGAGCTGGAGGCTTCCCTCCCGCCCACCCTGGCTGGCTCTGAGCTCCTCTCAAAGCAACAAAGTTTCAATTATAGAAGGTAAATAAATCCCAGAATAAAAAAAAAGAAAGAAAAAATGAGAGGCTGGGAGCATCTGTCACCCAGGTGGCTTGGCCAGCCTGAAAACAGCCCTCAGCCCCTCACCCAGACTGGCCAGGCACCCCAGTGGGGATCCCGCACCCTAAAGGGGGTGTGGCCAGCCTGAAAACAGCCATCAGTCCCTAACCCAGGCCAGCCAGGCACCCAAGCGGGACCCCCACCCTGATCCGGGACACCCTTCAAGGCAAACCAGCTGGCCCCCACCCATGCACCAGGCCTCTATCCTATATAGTAAAAGGGTAATATGCAAACTGACCCTAACAGCAGAAAGACTGGGAATGACTGGTCACTATGACACACACTGACCACCAGGGGGCAGACGCTCAATGCAGGAGCTGCCCTCTGGTGGTCAGTGCACTCCCACATGGGGGAGCTCTGCTCAGCCACAAGCCAGGCTGACGGCTGCCAGTACAGCAGTGGTGGTGGGAGCATCTCCCGCCTCCTCAGTAGCCCTAAGGATGGCTGACTGCAGCTTAGGCCTGCTTCCCACTGGCAAGTGGACATCCCCTGAGGGCTGCCAGAGGGATGTCTGACTGCCAGGTTGGGCCCGATCTGCCAGGGAGCTGGCCTAAGCCAGCAGGTGGACATCCTCTGAGGGGTCCCAGACTGCAAGAGGGCATAGGCTGGGCTGAGGGACCCTCCCCCCCCCCCCAAGTGCACAAATTTTTGTGCACCGGGCCTCTAGTTTATTATGATAACCTTAGGACTGAAATAGAAAATAAGTTTGCTGTAGTTATTTTTTAATTAATTTTTTGAAAGAGAGAGAGGGAAATGGGGGGAGAGAGAAACATTGATTTGTTGTTCTACTTATTTATGCATTCATTGGTTGATTCTTACATGTGCCCTGTCTGGGGATTGAACCCACAATCTTGGTGTATGGTGGCGATGCTTTAACCAACTGAGTTTTGTTCTGCAAAACTAAGAAAAAAATCCCTACTGACATTAGAAAATAAAGATACTAAATTTATTAAAAGTATAATAATGCAATATTGTAAAAGATTTTATGTCAATATAATTTTGAAACAGTTTAAAGACTTGAAAATTTTATTGTTATTGAAATAAAATACAGAATATTTTATGGCCTTAGGTTATGGTAGGCCTCCCTAAGTAATGCATTTCTTTGAGGGATTTCTAATAGCCAATAGATATACAAAACTATTTCAACCCTGCAGTAAATAAATCCAAAACAACAACAAACTTACTTTTGTTATATAGACATTTGTATAAGTATGTGTATAAGTAGCACATATATACATTTCCACATGCACAGACATAGAAAAGTTATATTGTAAATATTCAATATAAAATAGTTGGGAAAGATTTAAATAAATATTTAATTTTAGCATTGAGATTTTCATGTCTAGTAAATATAAAATTGACAACAAAAATATAAACTAAAATAGCTTTAAGCTTCCTGAAAAAAAAGTCACACATTTAGCTGTCATCTCATATATTTACTCATTGATTACTTTGTATATTAAAAGTAAAGCTATTCAGATATTAGCAGTTACTTTTCTGTTTAAAAATGATGATTCTTACCTGCCTGGTAAGTTCAGTGGTTGAGCATCGACCTATGAACCAGAGGGTCAAGGTTCCACTCCAGGTCAGGGCACATGGCTGGGTTGCAGGATCGATCCTCAGTAGGAGGCAAGCAGGAGACAGCCAATTGGTGATTCTCTCTCATCACTGATGTTTCTCTCTCTGTCCCCCTTTCTCTCTAAAATCAATAAAAATATATTTTTTAAAAACCCAACTGATTCTATTTACTTAGGCTTCATGACCCAGAAGAGAGGAGATGTCTAGGATATCTAAATATAATTAAAGACATGTTTTTCCCATTTATTCTTTCTCTTAAGTTTAAATTCTTGCCCGATTACATTAACTTATAAAGAACAAATCTTTTTTTTTTTTCTATAGAGAAATATGACTCATAAATCTGGCCTAAATGCATATATTTATGTCTTTCACTATGTGCATATCTAAATTTGATTAAGTAGGAATGCAAATTTGATTAAACAACCAGGATAGAATTAAATGACTGTACAGAAATGAGTTTATTTATTCCATAAACACTCATGTATAACTATGAGGAAACCTAAGCTAAAAATCACAACATAAAGTATCTTATAAACATTCTATACATTTGAATTGTGGCTATGTGAGTATAATGCCTGAAGTTTAAAATGTGATCTGTCATACATTTTCTAAAGTAATTCTTAAGATTTCAGTCAAAGATACATTACTCATAAGTATAATCTGTAAATAAATAATAAAATTTATATCATAATTAAAAATGTTCTTTAATTTACATAGACAAATCTGCATTCTTATCCAAATGTGTTTTACAGATAGACAGAAATGTTCAAATCAATCCAAAAGCAAAATTTTTAAAAGCTACTCTAAATAGAGATAAGCAGAAATAAAACTTCTATGACACTTTTGTAAGAACCTAAGAAGACCATTCATTAAATATAATTTAACAATAGTTTTTGAGTCTGGAAAATTTAATGAGCATCACCTAGAGGTAGCCATTATACTTCATAAAATTAGGAACTAGACGTTATTAATCTGATTACAGAAGTAATGTTAGTTGTATATATTTGAAAAATATAGACCTTGGTGATTTGCAAATATTAATAAGGTAATAAAGGAATTATTGGTATAGGCTAGTTCCAGATTATATTTTTAGATTTATTGAATGCACTGGTTATAAGAGAAATACTGAAAATATATTTTAGAAAATTATACTTACCAATTTGGAATTTGCAAAGCAGTTTACATACATCAACTACAAAATTGATACGCAAACATGGAAGTGTTTCTAAAGGAAGAAATATAAACATATTATATGTATAAGACATTTAATCCTCCTGACACTAAAAGGAGATATTTGCAAGAGAAAGGAAGCTGTGATTCTTCTGTTTGTTATTATTACCAACATTAAAATGTATTTGCTTCAGGACATAAATACTAGTAATCATTCTGCTAAATATTTAAATTACCATATTTTATTTATAGTAGCAGGTATGCACAGGTGTAGAATAAACAGAACTTTTCCTGTTAACTTATTACTAACTCATTAGTATACATATTTTCCTATCTTCAGAGTTTATACAGATATGAAAAAAAAAACTTAATATGAGTGGTTGTTTTAATTTTTAGACTGTTGGCTACATTTGGAAAAACACACTTTTTCCTGTTTCTCATTCCTGGGAAATAATTTGGTTCCTATCCAATTAATTTGGCATTTTTCAGAGATCTCCCAAGATCTCTTAACATACAAAATAACTTTCCTATTTGAACTTGAGAATTCCTTAGCTCTAAAAAAATTATTCCTAGCTGGTAACTGCATTAAATAATAGAGGATAGTAACAATTACTAGTATGTTTAACTCAAATAATGCCAGATGGTGTCACTGCTCTATTCAAAACTTTCTAATAAGTTTGAATCTCACTCAAAGTAAATGCTGAAACTCTAGATATGTCTTTAAGAAATTTCATGAGCTAGATACTGCTATCTCCTTAACCCTCCTTTCTCACTACATTTAAGGCACTGGTCTCTTTGTAACCCCATGAATTCAATAAGCATGCTTCATCTTAGGACATTTTCAATTGCTCTTCTTTCAACTAGAAGGCTCTGTATCTAGATATTTGCATAGCTCAATGCTATTCATCTTTCAGAATCAATTCAAATGTCACATTATTATAGAAGTCTGTATAGAGTTATATTTAAAAGACCACCCTAACTGGTTTGGCTCAGTGGATAGAGCATTGGCCTGCGCACTGAAGGATCTGTTTCGATTCCTGTCAAGGACATGTACCTTGGTTGCGGGCACATCCCCGCAGGGGGTATGCAGGAGGCAGCTGATCAATGTTTCTCTCTCATCAATGTTTCTAACTCTCTATCCCTCTCCCTTCCTCTCTGTAAAAAAATCAATAAAATATAATTTTTAAAGAGCAATATGCTTATTATCATCCTCATTTTCCTTGTCTAATTTTAAAGGCAATAATCACTAATGTAAACTATGTATAAATTTGCCTATTTTTGTCTTCTCTCACCTAGTATGTAAGTTTCAATGGATCATAGCTTGTCTCTAATACTGTATTGCCCATAATAGGAACTCAAGTACTAATCCATACTAATAATAGAGGAATATGCAAATTGTCTGGGACACCATCACAGTAATAGTAACGACTGAAGAGCAGGCTGTGTGGGGTGACCAGGCTGGCGGGAGATGGGGGGTGGGGGCAGTTAGGGGCAATCAGGTCAGCAGGCAGAGGCTGTTAGGATGATCAGGCTCTTGGTGAGGGGCAGTCAGGGGCGATCAGGCAAACAGGCAGGTGAGCAGTCAGGAGCCAGTGGTTCTGGATTGTGAGAGGGATGTCCAACTGCCAGTTTAGGCCCAATCCCCAAGATTGGGCCTAAACCTGCAGTCAGATATCCCCTAAGAGGTTCCGGATTGGAGAGGATACAGACTGGGCTGAGGGGACGCCCTGCCATGCATGAATTTTGTGCACCGGGCCTCTAGTAGTTAAATAAAGTAAATTTAGAGAATCAAAGATAAGTGCTACACAGTCCCTGTTGTCAACAAAATGACATGACATTTAGGACAATATTTCCTCTTCCATTACTCTTTTCCAATTTTGACATTTTAATAAGTGAGCCAATGAAAGAAATGTACTTACAGAGAAAACTACAATTCACTCTATAATTTTATTTTAAGAAAGTATTTGTTGTTATGCATCATGTAATAGATTTTGTCAGCAGACAGTACACTAGACAAACATAATCTAAATATATATTTGTTATATAATTTCTAGCTGCTCATAAATACCAATTTATTCAGAATAAATTAGAGTGATCCTATTAAGATAAGTAATTATATTTTACCCTTAGGGCAAATGAACAGTTTATAAGACAACAATATTAACAGTACCTTAAATATTTAGCATATCCAATGAGAAAGGGTGGCTCAAATGCAAATAAGTACCTGTGTCCCTTCAATAAACTTAATTTTAAAGAAGATAAGTTAAGCATGAGTCTACATCAGTAAATAAAATGGGAAAGAAGAAAAGAGATAACCAAAATCAAACTATTGAGTAGTAGTGGTATGCCCAGACCCCACAGAGCAGCTGTGACAACAAACAACCATTATCAATAAAAACAAGTATGTGTGGCCCTAGCTGGTTTGTCTCAGTGGATAGAGCATCAGCCTGAGGACTGAAGGGTCCCAGGTTTGATTCTGGTCAAGGGCACACGCCTGGGTTGTGGGCTTGATCCCCTGTAGGGGATGTGCAGGAGGAAGCCAATCAATGATTTTCTCTCATCATTGATGTTTCTATCTTACTTTCCCTCTCCCTTCCTCTCTGAAATCAGTAAAGATATATTTTTTAAAAAACAAACAAACAGGTATGTGTGGAAATAAAATCCAAACATCAAAATGACCACCCTTCTCTGAATATATTGAACTAGTTAACTAAATTTGACATATTTATTTGCTAATGTATTGAACTAATATTAAAAAATCAAATGAAATTTTATACTGTTGGTAGTGAAATCCCAGTTCCATATCACAACTCAAATGCAAGAATGGTGACCAGACTTATTTACCTACTTGCAAAATATATGAAGTTTCCTTTTTGATGAAAATTGACCAACTCAAAGGAAAAAAAAAAAAGTGCAGTTATTCATCAGGAATAGTCTATAAGTTAAAGTATTTAACTCAACTCACAGTGAAGTTTATCAGCAATAATAACCAAGAGTTCTCAATTAGTCTTATAGTACATCCTCTTACATACAAGAAAAATGTCAAAAATCATCTGACATTTTAAGAAAGCTTCCATATTAAAAATCAGGGACAAACAAACAAATACAATAAACAAGAGGAAAGTGAATTGAAGGCAGAAGCAGGAGACATTTTTAAAAACAAAGAGTAAAAAGCAAAAAATAATGAATGTGCTCAGAGAGTTGAAAGATGATATTAAGTCCATTTAACATCTAGCAGTAAGCTTATAAAAGGTTGCAGTCTTAAAACAGGAAATGGCTCTTGTAAATTAAAGAAATGACAATAAATTTAAAAAAATCCCAGGAAATAGAACAATAAATAAGCATATGAAATAGAAGAAGAGAGTGTGTGAGTAAGTGTGAAAACAGGAGAGCAGTGAGGAGAGGAAATGAAAGAAGGGGGAAAGGGGAGAGAAAGCAAGACAAGAGAACATTAAGAATGGTTCTAGGTGATCCATCAAAGTAAAATTCCCGAAAGAGAGATTAGAAAGGTACATATTATCTGGGTGTGCTTACTTATCACCATGGGGAAAAGGAGTGGGGATTAAAAGGAGTGGTTTCCAAGTCAAACTTTCTAAAGAGAAAAAAAAAAAATACTTACACTCTGCCACCAGATGTTTAGTGCAATATGAACTACCTTTTAATAATTTAAATGGTCATAATCTTACTTAAGAAGACAAAATTTTAATTTTTTGTTAAGAAATAAAAGTTTAGCTTAGCAATTTAAAAATGACATGACAAAACATCCCCCCCACACAAATAGGTTATAAATTTAAAATACATACATATACATTGTGTTATAAATAAATATACATCATATAATAAATTAAATTTAAACATTCTAAAATTTAAACATGACAGCTCCTCAAGATTCATATATTAGTAGTTTTCTCTCATTTTATTTTCCCCATTTTACACATGGTGGTTTTACTGATGGTTTTCTTTTTAAAGAAAGAGAAGGATGGTCATTTTGATGTTTGGATTTCTGTTCTACACATACCTGTATTTATTGATAATTAGAGGCCCAGTGCACAAAATTCATGCATGGGAGGGTATCCCTCCGCCCGGCCTGCACCCTCTCCAAACGAGACCCCTCAGGGGATGTCCGACTGCTGGTTAATCCTGTGGGATTGGGCCTAAACTGGCAGTCAGACATCCTTCTCATAATCCAAGACCACTGTCTCCTAACCATTCACCTGCCTGCCTGCCTAATGCCCCCAACTGCCTTCCCCTGCTGGCCGTTTACCCCCAGCCTTAACACCTGCCTTATCACCCCTAACTGCCCTCCCCTGCAGGCCTGGTAACCTCCAACTGTCCTCCCATGCTGGCCTGATTGCCCCTAACCTCCTGCCAGCCTGATCTCACCCATAACTGCTCTCCCCTGCCAGCCTGATCACCCCTAACTGCTTCTATCTCAACCCCCACCACCATGGCTTTGTCTGGAAGGAAGTCAGACGTCCAGAAGATGGCCAGTCGACCTGGTCTAATTAGCATATTACCCTTTTATTAGTATGGATAGTGGTGTTTGTTGTCATAGCTGCTGTGTGAGGTCTGGGCAGACAACTACTACCCGCTAATTTGCTTTTTGTTATCTCTTTTTTTCTTTCTATAGTTGTAGAGAGAAGCTGAGACCAAGGCCTCCATAATTATACAATTTGTGCTTTATAGGGTAGCTCCTCACTCATGGATCCTGTGTGACTGAAATCCACCTCACTTCCCTTCCCCAGGAGTTTCCCATTGGCTTGGAGCTGTGTACACCCAGATCAGGGCCTGTTTTCTGGCTAAAGGCAATTCATTCAGAGGAGACATTTTTGTTTTTAACCTATATTACAAAGCAACTCTGTCTGAGACATTATCCAAATAGCTTCTTCAAAATCGTTGAAATTATTTTTATCATAAAAGAATATTGCATTTTAGTTATCACTAATAAATGTCTCCACACTTATACCATTATTAGTCAATTATAAAATTATTAGGTATCTGAGGTTCCATTCTATTCTGAATGATAATTGCCACAGGCAAGAAGATACATAGGTAACATAAAAGAGAATGGATAGGAAAATTATTGGAATGGGAAATTAATATTCATTGAGAAATTTTAGTTATCTTAAATACTTTAATATAATGAAAGGAGAGAAACTTACAATTTGACAAGTAATGTTACAAATTCATTCAAGAACATACTAACAGAATATAAAATATAAAATTAAACTGATTTAAAAGAACAATTGATTATGAATATGTGTAAGGTAAATAACCAGAAAAAAATATTAGGATAAAATAAGTTTTAAGACTTTCTCTAAAGAGAAGAGATTAGATGATTCATTCTCTATAAATTCACTCCTTTCCTTTTTTAGCACTTCATAAAATCTCCAGCATTATCTATTCACATACATTTTTTATAAAGTGAAGCAGAAATATCAATATCATCAATTAAAATAAACATATCTTAATCTTGAAGAGTTTTTAAAAGTGGTTTATGATAGCCTGGCCTATGTGGTTCAGAGGTAAAGCATCCAACTATAAACCAAGAGGTCACAGTTTGATTCCTGGTCAGGACACATTCCTGCCTTGCAGGGTTGATCCCCAGTAGGGGGTATGCAGGAGGCAGCCAATCAATGATTCTCTCTTATCATTGATGTTTATAACTCTCACTCTCCCTCTCCCTTCCTCTCTGAAATTAATCTATAATAATAATAAAAGTGTAATATACTAATTAGACAAGACAGCAAACGATTCCGGACTTCATTCTAGATGAAGCCTCAGCAGGGAGGCCAAGGCAGAGGTAGTTAGGGGCAACCAGGCAGGCAGGTGAGCAGTTAGGGACATCAGGCAGGCAGGCAGGCAGAGGGCTTAGGGGCAATCAGGTAGGCAGGCAAGTTGTTAGGGGCAATCAGGCAGGCAGGCACGCAGGCAAGCCGTTAGGAGCCAGTAGTTCCAGATTGAAAGAGGGTGCAGTCTGGGCTGAGGGACCCCTCCATGTACGAATTTCATGCACTGGGCCTCTAGTAAAAATATATTTTTAAAAAGTGGTTTATGATAAATTAGAGACAAATAATGAAAATTTTTTAGACATGATAGTTCATAAATAAGCTCAAGAAATCAATATGCTGCTATAACCAGTCATTTACTGATTTTCCCTATATATACTTTAATATTGTTAGTAATAAGTTATATTTGAGAACTTATAATAGACTTTCCATTAGTGTTTGAAGATAATACTTGTGTCCTATAAATGTAACTGCATAATGTGAGTCATATTTTAATTTCAAAATTAGAATGAATTACATGTTGATTCTAAAACTTAGTTTTTATTAAACAATGTATTTATTGTGATAATATTTTAATAATAATGATGATTTTATTTTTTGTTTTGACAGTTGGAGTCCTGGTACTATATACAGATTCAGATACATCTGGTACTAATTGATTCATTCAATTCTCTTTGTGCTCCAGAATATTAAGAACTCCATTTGTTAGTCTACAAATTTACATCCTATTTTTGTGTTCTTAATATATATTAAAATTATAAATAATAAAAGTATCTACTGCCGAAACCGGTTTGGCTCAGTGGATAGAGCATCGGCTTGCAGACTGAAGGGTCCCAGGTTCGATTCCGGTCAAGGGCATGTACCTGGGTTGCGGGCACATCCCCAGTAAGAGATGTGCAGGAGGCAGCTGATCGATGTTTCTCTCTCATCAATGTTTCTAACTCTCTATCTCTCTCCCTTCCTCTCTGTAAAAAAAATCAATAAAATATATTAAAAAAAAAAAAGTATCTACCAATAGTGTTCCTATTATTTGGCATGCTCAGTACTTTATATAAATTACATATAAATCTTGAAACAACAATAAAAAATAATACAGTAGCCCCCCTCCCCCAGTGGGATACTTGCAGGGGATATGTTCCAAGACCCCCCCCCACCCACACACACACACACACTGGATATAGGAAACCATGGATAATACCAAACCCTCTATAATCTATGTTTTTCCTACACATGCATATCTGTGATGAAGTTCAATTTATAAATTAGGCATAGTAAGATATTAACAGCAATAACTAATAACAAAATGGAACAACTATAACAATAGACTGTAATAAAAGTTATGCGAATGTGGTCTCTCTCTCAAAATATTATTGTACCATACTCACGTTTCTTCAATTTGAAGCTCACTGAAACCACGGAAAGTGAATTCACAGATCAGAAGAAACTAGCATATTTAGTCTCTCTCCTTGCAATGAGAAAGCTGAATTTTGGGTTGTTTATGTAACTTGTTAGACTTTCGTCATCTGATAACTGGCAAAATCAGTATGTTAATACAAAATTAGTATTGATAACTTTTGTGTCTTTTCTCCCCTAAAATTTAAATATATATTTGTATTACATTCCAATGGTCCTAACTATGTATAACTTAGCATAGGTTGCCTAAATTTCTTGATTCCTGGCCTATTTTCAAATAAGGCTGTAAATGCAAGAATTATGTATTTGCACCACCTTTATCCTTAACATGAAGCCCAAATGTTTGTTTTTCAAAAATAAATCATGCTTAATAATTATTACTACAGTAAATATACTAGTACTAACAGCTGTTTTCCATGGGTTGTATATTCATTGATACATTTAGTTGTATATTCATTGATACATTCAATTTTCAAAACACTCTTAGAGGGAAGGTGCTGTTATTATCAACCACATTTTATAGATGATGAAACAGAGATACGGAGAACTTGAAAAAATTCCCTAAGGTCATATACATATCAAGTCATAGGCCTGTGATTTTAATGTAGCTGCTCCTGATTATACACATACAGAGAATAATTTTCAAAAACAATAAGTATTTAATAACAGAATGAACATGGTATAGGAATGCCCTTTTCAGGAGTATTTGTATTGAAATTTTAGATATCATACTACATTTTTGACCATAAGACTCAAGAAAATGTCATTCCCTCCCTAGTGTCCTCCATGCTTATTCAATATATTTATGCTTTAATATATATATAGAAGATGACTGAAATAGTGAGTATGGATAGGCCATAAAATGGTAATAGAGCAAATAAAATAGGCATTATTAAAAAATATGAAATAAAAAGTTTTGGTGTGAAGGTCAATGGCACATAATATAAAGAGTTGGAAGTAAAGAGAAAAAGAAAGTTACATTATCGTCATCAACATACAAAATAAATTATAACTTCAGAAAACTGTGGAATAGTGGAATATTTTCAATTATATGTGGCAGACAATAAATAAGTTTTAGTAGCAACTTTTGGATTTAGTAGAACATTGGAAAATAGAAGTGCACATGGTAAATAGCTTCCTGACTTACTAGAATGTAAGCCAAAGTAAGAAAATAATTTAGACTTTGTAAGAGCAGAATGAAAGGGGTTAGTGTTTAAAATTCAAAAAGTGAAATTGACTAGCACTTACCAATTGTATTAATGCAGAACTAAATGAAGGATAATTATGAAAATGCCTAAATAACCTATTTTCTACCTAGGTAAAAAGACTGTTGTACAGAGGTGGCTAGGTGGTCTGCTATAAATAAGTGCACGCTATCTGCCAAGCTTTCTACTAGCATTAAGGCAAACACTAATGATGCTTTCTACCTTCAAGTTCTTGATACCTCCATAGAGACACAAAATAGACTGGCAAAATTACACACGAGGACATATATAATTGGGTCAAATGAAAGCATTTAGGAATTACGACATAGTATTCAGAGAAAGATAACAAGAGGCATGCTTTATACATTTCAGAGCTACTGAATAAAATAACCCTTTTAAAAAATATTTTAAAACCTTACTTTGAGAACCATGAAGACTATTTGCAAGGGAAAAAATGAAAATATATATATGAAAGGGTATACAGGTATTGAGTACTTACATTGTGATAAGCACTTTACAAGAAGTACTTTATTTCATCTATTCATTTAATCTACACAAAATCTCTGGATATCAATATCCATTTCTACAGTTGTGGATAGTACAATTAGCAGAGCTTTAAGATCAGATTGCCAGTAAATAAATGGTAGTGCCTGGGTTTGAACTCTGATGTAAATAACTTAAAAAATATTATACAGCACTCATATAAAAATTAGCTTTTATGTTCTGAAGTATGAGAAAACAATTTAGAACAAGTACATATTTTAAATTAGCAGAGATTAATTTTGAGACCAATAGGCTATTTTTGTCTTTACTTCTCATGGAAAATGAACAACATTCTGAGAAGGAAGGTATGGTTGTTGTATAAGTGCAGCTAATTTTGGAAATGATTACAAGAGGATGAGAGACACTCTAGGCCAGTGGTTCTCATAATTTAGTTGCATCATAAAAACCTGGGGGCTAAAATGTGCATTTCTAACCAGTTGCAGGGGATCTGATATTGCTGGCTTAGGGACATCACTTTGAGAACCATCACCTCTCTAGGCAACAAGTCAAGAAACATCACAATAGTAGTCATCTGCCCTAACCGGTTGGCTCAGTAGATAGAGTGTCGGCCTGTGGACTGAAGGCTCCCAGGTTCGATTCCGGTCAAGGGCATATGCCTTGGTTGCGGGCACATCCTTAGTAGGGAGTGTACAGGAGGCAGCTGATCGATGTTTCTCTCTCATTGATGTTTCTAAATCTCTATCCTTCTCCCTTCCTCTCTGTAAAAAAAAATCAATAAAATATATTAAAATAATAATAATAATAATAGTCATCTGGGCTTTCTACTGCTTTGGGGCTTCTTAGGTAAGGGAGTAAGATTTGGGGTGATATTATCTTACTAGAGGCCCAGTGCATGAAATTCGTGCATGGGGGCAATCAGGGCTTATTAGGGCCATCTCACCCAGTCCCAATTGAGGCTGGGCTGGCCAAGTCCTGCCTGCTGCTGGCCAGGGCCTGCCAGCTCTCGGATGGGGCCTGGGGACCTGCCGGCCAGGACCTAGGGGGCTGCAGGCCCCCTGCCAGACACGGGGAAGAAGGGGTGAGGGACTGTGGGAGGTTTGCCAGCTGGGGGGAGAGACCAGGAGGTTGGTTGGCCATGGGAGGTTGGCTGTGGGAGCACACTAACCACCATGGGGCAGCTCCTGCGTTGAGTGTGTGCCCCCTGGTGGTCAGTGTGCATCATAGCGACTGGTTGACTAGTTCTGTTCATTCTAGTATTTCCATTATAAAGGTCAATTAGGCTTTTATATAGATACTAGAGGCCGGGTGCACAAAAATTTGTGCACTCGTGGGGAGGGGAGGTCCCTCAGCCCGGCCTGTGCCAGCTCGTAATCTGGGAAACCTTGGGGGATGACCACCTGCTGGCTTAGGCCTGCCCCCCAGGGGATTGGACCTAAGCTGGCAATCAGACATCCCTCTGGCAGCCTGGCATCCCTCGGGGGATGTCCACTTGCCAGCGGGGAGCAGACCTAAGCTTCAGTCGGACATCCTTAGCACTGCTGAGGAGGCAGGAGAGGCTCCCACCACCACCACTGTACTGGCAGCCATCAGCCTGGCTTGTGGCTGAGCAAAGCTCCCCCATGAGGGAGCTCACTGACCACCAGAGGGCAGCTCCTGCATTGAGTGTCTGCCCCCTGGTGGTCAGTGTGTGTGTCATAGTGACCAGTCATTCCCAGTCTTTCCGCTGTTAGGGTCAGTTTGCATATTACCCTTTTACTATATAGGATAGAGGCCTGGTGCACGGGTGGGGGCCAGCTTGTTTGCCCTGAATGGTGTCCCGGATCAGGGTAGGGGTCCCGCTTGGGTGCCTGGCCAGCCTGGGTGAGAGGTTGATGGCTGTTTTCAAGCTGCCTGCACCCCCTTTAGGGTGGGGGGTCCCTACTGGGGTGCCTGGCCAGCCTGGAAGTGGGCTGATGGCTGTTTTCAGGCTGCTCGCACCCCCTTTAGGGTAGGGGTCCCCACTGGAGGGCCTGGCCAGCCTGGGTGAGGGGCTGATGGCTGTTTGCAGCTGGTCACACCCCCTTCACGGTGGGGGTCACCACTGGGGTGCCTGCCCAGTCTGGATGAGGGGCTGAAGGTTTTCAGGCTGGCCAAGCCCGCCAGCAACAGAAGCTCCCAGTCTCTCCTTTTTTATTTTTTTTATTTTTTTTATTCTGGGGTTTGTTTACCTTCTATAATTGAAACTTTGTTGCCACTCCAGCTTCGAGGCCCTGGCCAGCTGAAAACAGGTATCTGGGGTTTGTTTAGCTTCTATAATTGAAACACTGTTGCTTTCTGGCTCAAGCTGAGCCGTGGCAGGCGGGGAACCTTGTCTTCCTCCATCACTGGAGCAAGCAAGCCTCCTGCTCGCTTCAGCTGCATGGCTGCCGGCAGCCATCTTTGTTGGCAGTTAATTTGCATATCGCCCTGATTAGCCAATGGGAAGCGTAACGGAGGTACAGTTAATTACCCTTTTTGTCTTTTATTAGATAGGACTAGAGGCCCAGTGCACAAAAATTTGTGCACTTGGTGGGGTCCCTCAGCCTGGTCTGGCCCTCTTGCAATCTGGGACCCCTCAGGAGATGTCCACCTGCTGGTTTATGCCCGCTCCCTGGGGGATTGGGCCTAAGCTGGCAGTCAGACATCCATCGGGCAGCCTGGGAGCCCTCAAGGGATATCCACTAGCCAGCGGGGAGCAGGCCTAAGCTGGCAGTCAGACATCCCTCTGGAAGCCTGGCAGCCCTCAGGGGATGTCCACTTGCCAGCGGGGAGCAGGCCTAAGCTGCAGTCGGACATCCTTAGCACTGCTGAGGAGGCAGAAGAGGCTCCTACCACCACCGCTGTACTGGCGGCCTTTAGCCTGGCTTGTGGCTGAGCAGAGTTCCGACTGTGGGAGCGCACTGACCACCAGGGGGCAGCTCCTGCATTGAGCATCTGCCCCCTGGTGGTCAGTGTGTGTCATAGTGACCAGTGTTTCCCAGTCACTCTGCTGTTAGGGTCAATTTGCATATTACCCTTTTATTATATAGGAGTGCCTGGCCAGTCTGGGTGAGGGGCTGATTGCTGTTTGCAGGCTGGCCACAGCCCCTTCAGGGTGGGGGTCCCCGCTGGGCTTCCTGGCCAGCCTGGGTGAGGGGCTTATGGCTGTTTACAGTCTAGCCAAGCCCCCCAGCAGGGACCCTCACCCCATGAGTGTGTGGCCAGCCTAGGTGAGGGGCTGAGGGCCATTTTCAGGCTGGCTCCAGCCCCTTCAAGGTGGCAGGTCCTGCTGGGGTGCCTTTCCAGTCTGGGTGAGTGGCTGATGGCAGTTTGCAGGCTGGTCAAGCCCCCCAGTGGGGACCCTCACCCCATGAGGGTGTGGCCATCTTGGGTGAGGAGCTGATGGCTGTTTGCAGGCTGGCCATGGCCCCCAGCCACCCAAGCTCCATGTGGAGGCTGGCTGGAAGTAGGTATCTGGGATTTATTTTTCTTCTATAATTGAAACTTTGTTGCTATGAGCAGAGTCCACAGCCGGCTCAGGGAAGGAGGGAAGCTTGGCTTCCTCCATCACCCAGGCAACCAAGCCTCCTTCTTGCTCCAGTTCCATGGCTGTGGGCCGCCATCTTGGTTGGGTTAATTTGCATATAGTCTCTCTGATTGGCTGGTGGGTGTGGCTTGGGCGTAGTGAAGGTACAATCAATTAGCATCTTTGTCTTTTATTAGTGTAGATTAGAAGCCTGGTGCATGAAATTAATGCACGGGAGAGGTGTCCCTCAGCCAGGCCTGCAACTTCTCCAAACCAGGACCCCTTGGGGAGTGTTCAACTGCTGGTTTAGGCCCAATCCCACAAACCTACAGTCAGACATTCCTCTAGCAATCTGGGACTGTTGTCTCCTAACCACTCGCCTGCCTGTCTGCCTGCCTGATTGCCCCTAACCACTTCTGCCTGCCAACCTAATCACCTCTAACTGCCTCTTCCTGCTAGCCTGATTGCCCCCTAACTGCTCCCCCCTGCCGGCCTGATCTCCTCCTAAGAGCTCCCCCTGCCGGCCTGATGTCCCACTAACTACCCTCCCCTGCCGGCCTGATCACCCCCAACTGATCACCCTGCAGGCCTGATTGCCCTTAACCACCTCTGCCTCAGCCCCTGCACCATGGCTTTGTCTGTAAGGACGTCCAGAAGATGTCTGATCTAATTAGCATATTACCCTTTTATTAGTATAGATATAGATTGATTATAACAAAATGTACTACATTTCAATCCAAAATTTTTAATTAAATTAAGTGATAAAGTTGGCAATCTAATTTACAATAACGGATCTGAATTAATATATAAGTATTGTTTTAATTCCTGAGACACTAAAAACAATATAAATATATTACTAGTCAGCAGAAGAAAATGTCCTGTCTTTAAAACTGCATGTCATTACTGTGCAAAATACTCTCATTCTCTTCAGGGAAGGATAAACATGGCATGCATAAATTTTAAAAAGTTCATGTTTCGATTTTGAATATACTTTTTATTTCATTTGAATACATTCAGTAATTCCAAATAAAATTCATTCAGTAAATCTAATAAATATAGCCACACATCTTACTTTAATCTGCATTCCCTTAGAGAGATCTCTGACATTTGTGCACTATAGGAAAAAATATGAGGCAGATGTGAGAAAGCCTTCCTTTATTCATTTCCTCTCTATTCCATTTTATATTTTCTCAATAAAGCAAGGATATGATTAAAGATTGCCTAACAAACTAAATATTTTTATGAAATTAAAGCAATTCATTTTATTTATTGAGCATAATATAACACATCCTATAAAATTAGATTATTTAAACAATTTTTAAACAGCAAATATAACAGCATTTACTGTTGTACGTAAAAATATGTGACATTGTATAATATAATCAAATGCTGTCAAAAATAAGTTTATTTAATTTGGAGAGTATTTATTTTGAATGACTATCAAAAATGTGCATACTCCTAAAGAACTGAGTAAATCTTAAACATGCACATAACTGTAATTTCAAATTGACTTGGAAAAAAAATAGGAATGTCTTTGCAAGTATTGTGTTAACATAAATGAAAAGAAATGTTTTATTGTGTAGAACCATAATAAGTGTGTATTTATATAATTCTCTAAGTAAAGTATGTTTTCCTGGTGTGTCATTTCATTCTTTTAGAAAACAGAATAGACCACCAACTTACACCATACACAAAAATAAACTCAAAATGGATAAAGGACTTAAACATAAGACAGGAAACCATAAAAATATTAGAGGGATTCACAGGCAGCAAAATCTCAGACATATGCCGAAGCAATATCTTCACCGATACAATTCCTAAGGCAATGGAAACTAAAGAGAAAATAAACAAATGGGACTACATCAAAATAAAAAGCTTCCGCACAGCAAAAGAAACCATCAACAAAACAACAAGAAGCCCACTGCATGGGAGAACATGTTTGCTAATGGTATCTCCGATAAGGGTTTAATCTCCAACATTTACAGGGAACTTAACAAAAGAAAGATAAACAACCCAATAAAAAATGTGTAACGTACCTAAATAGATATCTTTCAAAAGAGGACATAAGGAAGGCCAAGAGATATGTGAAAACATGCTCAAAGTCACTAATCATCCGAGAGATGCCAATCAAAATGACAATGTGGTACCATCTCACATCTGTAAGAATGGCTATCATTAACAAATCAACAAATGACAAGTGATGGTGAGGATGTGGAGAAAAAGCAACCCTTGTGCACTGCTGGTGGGAATGCAGACTGGTGCAGCCACTGTAGAGAATAGTATGGAGTTTCCTCAAAAAACTAAAAATGGAACTCCCATTTGATCCAGTGATCACACTTCTAGGGATAGATCCCAAGAAACTAGAAACACCAGTTAGAAAGGATATATGCACCCGTATGTTCATGGCAGCATAATTCACCATAGCTAAGAATTGCAAACAGCCTAAGTGCCCATCAGTAGATGAGTGGATTAAAAAACTGTGTTACACCTACACAATGTAATACTACACTGCAGTAAAAAAAAAAAAAAAGAAGGAATTCTTATCATTTGCAACAGCATGGATGGAACTGGAGAGCATTATGCTAAGTGAAATAAGCCAGTCAGAGAAAGATAAATATCACACGATCTCACTCATTTATGGAATATAATGATCACTATAAACTGATATACAAAGACAGATCCAGAGACAGAGAAGCATTGATTAGATGCTCACACCTAAGAGGGAAGGTAGGGGAGGGTGGGAATAATGGGGAGAGATCACCCAAAGGACTTGTATGCATGCATTTAAGCCTAACCAATGGACACGGACAACAGTGGGGTGAGGGCATGAGTGGGGGTTGGGGGGCCTTAGGGGGATAAGGACACATAGGTAATACCTTAATGAATAAAGAAAAAATAGACAAGAAAAAAAGAAAGAAAACAGAATGGGATTAAAAAATGTAAATATTGCTTTCTGATATGATTTTCTAAATAAATGGTTTAATGCTTACAAAGGAGTTAAGTTGGAGGCTTCCAGCCAGAAAATGTAATTCTGAATGCCAAGTGCATGGTATGTAAGCTCTTCTGCTTTAAATGTCAGGGCTGTTCACCTGTATCACGTACTGGACTGATAAAAGCAGACAAGGAAATGGAAAACAAAAATGAAATCAAATATGACATATGGAAGAACAGAGCAGAGTACTGTGAAAACTTACATCCTTCATGGAAAAAAATACTTAAATTTCTGAAAATGGGTTAAATTATTTTTTACATTTTGTATTTATCAGGACATAAAGTTATAGAATTATATTAATAAAATAGATTGTACAAAACTTGATTTTTAAAAAAATGAAATTTAATTCTTTTTATTGTGCAATCAAAAGTTAAAAACAAGTTTTCTAGGAAAGAAATATATAATAATTATTTTGTTTTTTAATTAACTATGATTTTCTTTCTTGCCTTTTTCTCCTCTTTCTTTGAACATGAGAAATAACACTTATTTTATCAAATTTTTATGAGATCAGTACTTATCTGGCATACTGCTGATTGGCAACATATTTCCCTTTAGTAAAAAAGATCAGAGAATGTTTACTCATTATATAGCACCACTTCAAGTGGGATGTATATCTTGTGATATAAACTACAACCTAGCCATTCAATATTTTTTATACATAAATTACGCCTTAGATGTTGGATCACAAAGCTTATTTTTAGTATTTTTTTCATATGTGTTCCTGACAATATAACACGTGAGAAAAATATTGAAGGAGAAGAAATGGAAGACACATTTGAAAGAGTGGTGTAATCCACTCTATGAATATGTGGGTGATAAAACCAGAAAGAAATGGGAACATTTTCATTCACTTAGAAAAATATAAAATCTCAAGTATAATCTCCATACTTACTTTATATCCTATATAAGAAGATATATTATCCTCATCTATCCTATATAATAAAAGGGTAATATGCAAATTGACCCTAACAGCAGAACGACTGGGAATGACTGGTCACTATGACATACACTGACCACCACGGGGCCAGATGCTCAATGCAGGAGCTGCCCCCTGGTTGTCAGTGTGCTCCCACAGGGGGAGCTCGGCTCAGCCACAGCCAGGCTGACGGCTGCCAGCACAGCAGTGGAGGTGGGAGCCTCTCCCACCTCCTCAGCAGCACTAGGGATGTCTAACTGCAGCTTAGGCCCGTTCCCCTGGGAAGCGGACCTAAGCCAGCAGGTGGTCGTCCCCTGAGGGTTCCCAGACTGTGAGGGCACAGACCTGGCTGAGGGAAACCCCCTAGTGCACAAATTTTTGTGCACCAGGCCTCTAGTTATATATAAAAAGCCTGTGGTCATCACGGCCATCACACTGTAATGACCGATCAGCAGGAGGCTGCATGCACAGGGTGGGCGGGGCTGCATGCTAGGCGAGGCCCATGCAGATGGGCGGGTATTTGACTCTGGAGGACTTGACCAGAGGCGTGGGTGGGTTTCTGGGTCTAAGCTGGCAGTCAGACATCCCTCTGGCAGCCCAGCAGCCCTTGGGGGATGTCCACTTGCCAGCGGAGAGCAGACCTAGCTGTAGTCAGACATCCTTAGCGCTGCTGAGGAGGCAGGAGAGGCTCCCACCACCACCACTGTACTGGCATGTTAGCTCTGAGGCTCGGCTCCAGCTCTGAAGCCCGGCTGGCTGAAAGCAGGTTTCTGGGGTTTGTTTAGCTTCTATAATTGCAGCATAGTTGCTTAGAGTGCAGCTCAGAGCTGGGCAGCGGCAGGCTGGGAACCTTGGCTTCCTCCATCACTGGAGCAAGCAAGCCTCCTGTTCGCTTCAGCTGCGTGGCTGCCAGCCGCCATCTTTCTTGGCAGTTAATTTGCATTTCACCCTGATTAGCCAATGGGAAGCATTTTGGAGGTACGGTTAATTACCATGTTTGTCTATTATTAGATAGGATAAGATAGGGAAGGTCCAACTTGAATTAAATATATCTTCAAGTGAGACAAGTTGCTTATTAGACATCCCTATTTTATCCTTTTTGTTTTTTTTCTGGCAGCACAGAGTTCCATATATATGTTATCATGAGGATATTAAATAAGTAAAATTTGTATGCAAGCTTTATTTTTATTTCTTTAACATTAATGATGACCTAGTGAATGTGCATGAAAGTGGAGGATTTAGTAAACTTTACTGCCTCCTTTTTCCTCTCTCTTTACTTCAAACATTTAGTGGTATTTGATTTTTTGTTCACTCTCAAATAATATATTTCTTTTTCCCTCAGGTAGTTCTCTCTTTTCTGTCTTTTCTTTCACTCACTAACAAAAATTAACCTCTCTCTCCCCTCCAACGCCTGCCCCCAATCCAAATGTCTGGAGTTCTAAGTTCTTTTTCTATGCATGTTTTTCTCATAGTAAGACACCTTTCACAGAACTTCCATCCACCTAGGTTTTTGAATGCCAGTTTCTTGTCCTCAACTCAGCAAGTCCACAAAGATCACCTATGCACCCACCTGCACTCCAGAGAGCAGAGCGTCCTTCCTGACAAAAATTGGAGCATTCATAAGGTTCCCTTCATGTGTCCTCCTCTGCTCAGGGTTCACGGCAATTGCTTCTTTTGCGCAATGACTGAAAACTGTTGTTTCATATATTTTGTCCAATTTCTGTTTGTTTAAGATTAAAGGTTACATGTAGTCCCTGTTACTTCATCATGCACAGAGCAAAAGTCCACATTAATTTTTCAAATTTCACCACAGAATTATAATGTATAGTTAGCATTAAGAATCATTCAATAAGTGCACTTTCTTTCCAAATAAAGGAATTTATATTATGCTAAAATATGAGATACATTAATTTTATAGCTATCCCTTCAAATTGTATCCAATTTCATCTTATCTCAAGAGGGTGATTTAGGGATGTTTTTCTTTGTTTATTTTATTTTTTTTAATTTAATTAAACTTTTATTTCTTTTAACTGTGTAGTTTCTTATTTCTTGAAGTTCAGTCATTATGTTAGCAGCATTGGCATTAACTGAGAGCTTATTAGCAATTCAGAATCTCAGATCTGCTGAGTTGGACTCTGAACATTCACTAGATCCTAGGGTGAAACCTGAGCACCTTATTTTCTGAGAATTTGTGATTATATATATGGCAAAACTAATGAAAACTAAGCAAAATTGACATGTGAGAAATTAAGATAATTAATAAGACCTTTAAAAGACTGACTGAAGGGTAAAGTTGTGTGTGTTTTGGCTGTGCTGATGGTGTATGTGCTCCTGCTCTAATGTTCTACGGCTATTTATAGAAAAGTTTCCGCTAAAGTGATAAAGTGGTTATCAAACTAAATATCACATTGTGGGGAGGGAGCTCTAGCTCCTGCATTTTATTTTGAGTCAGTTCCATTGTATAGCCCAACAGAAACATGCTGTCTTTTTTTTTTTTTTAATATATTTTATTGATTTTTCACAGAGAGGAAGGGAGAGAGATAGAGAGAGTTAGAAACATCGATGAGAGAGAAACATCGATCAGCTGCCTCTTGCACATCCCCCACCGGGGATGTGCCCGCAACCCAGGTACATGCCCTTGACCGGAATTGAACCCGGGACCTCTCAGTCCGCAGGCTGACGCTCTATCCATTGAGCCAAACCGGTTTCGGCAACTGTCTTTTTCTAATAATAATTTATTCTGCCATTTAGTTCCATTTAGTGTCAGGTTGTGTTAGAATTGTTAGAGTACACATAAGCCAGTTCAAGGAAAGAATAGTCATTCCTTAGAAATAATTGACAAAAAATAAACCTTCTCCACTTTGCAGGAAGTCAAAACACATCAATAGTTATGTCACTTCTGCAGTGCTTCTGAAATTTTTATGGAATACTGTAAATGAATAGGAGACATCATATTCATTGAAAGAAAAGTAAAATACTTTTAAAAGATGAATGGAAATGTATTCTTTATTGTAAAGGTAAATTTAGCGGGGTTTTTTCGTACATAGTTCTTTCAATTCAACAAATTAAATAGTTAAACATGTTTTAAATATTTATTTGGAGCAAGGTATCTGTTGGGGACTGATATGAAGATATATAGCATAATAACAGTTACTTTATCAAAAAACTAACACATTGGTAGGAGAATATGAGGTATCAACAAGAGAAAATTCAATGCAAAGTAAAGCAAGTGCCATTAAAGAATATAGATGGATTTTTAAAAAGTGTCATTTAGCCTTTTTTAAATGTATATTTTTATTGATTTCAGAGAGGAAGGGAGAGGGAGAGAGAGATAGAAACATCAATGATGAGAGAGAATCATTGATCTGCTACTGCCTGCATTGCCCCCCCCCCCCCCCCCCCCCCCGCCACACTTCATTTAGCCTTGACATTAAAAGGAAATTCATGGAGAAAAGCTAAAATGTGACCAGGTGCTAATGATACCAGGTTGGAATTCCTGGTGGAGAGTATAACATTTGGAAAAGTCTAATGGTAGGAAACCACAGAAATGGTTTACCTGGATGATTATATAGGAACTAGGGGGAAGAAAAATTCTAAATGATATATTGGGTAGGGCTAAATTAGGGGAGGGAGAATTTGTATGCAATGTCATTGGAAACTTTTTGACCAAGGGAGGGACAAAACAGTGACCTGTTCAGTAAGCTAAAACATTATACAGGATGAGTTAAAGAAATATGGAGATATTTAGAAGGCCTGCAGTAATCTTTGAAAGATAATAATTAGAATAGAAAGGAGGAATTATGTATGAGAGCTGTGGTAGAGGTAGATGCTACACCAATTTAAAAATAATTGGATAGAAAGAAATTCTTAAAGCATCAAGAGTCATTCAAAGGAATCTAGTCATTTTTCTTAAGAGAGTTCCATTTGTAGATATTGGAAAGTAAAGAACTGATTGCACTGGAAAAGAAATTTGGGGCATGCTGAATTATGATGCTGCTGGAACATTTAGGGAGAAATTTGGAAGAGGCAGGTGAAATGTATGTCTAGATTTAACAGTAAAATTAAAGATGTGTCAATTTAATTTTGCTTATTTCTGTAATGTGCAAAGTCTGTATGTACATAGAAGAGGTAATAGTTAAAGACATGGGATTGCATGAAACCAAGGAAATGTATGAGAGATAGATGGAACAAAATAAGAAGTAAATTATAAAGCATAGTTTTAAAAATATAAAAATGCAAACAATAGAAGGTAGTAAGGGGAAAAAAGTGTGTTCCAAAAGATAGAAAAGGGTCAGGGAAAAAGCAATGAAACAAAGAAAGAATTGCAATATGTATTAATAGTTTCAAGTATTTCAAAAAGATCAAGGAGAACTAGATAAAAGAGATTATTATTGAATATAGACAAGTGTCAGGCATGTGTTTGGACTTCCCCGATAGTATCTCTGAGATAAAATTCCTAGTATTCAGGATAATCTCCCACTTTACGGTCAGATTATTTCATCAATAACCTTATTTCTCTGTGCAATGTTTGGTTCTAGCAGTACCAAGATTTATGTTTCAGTGAATAACCCAGCTATGGGAATCTAAGGGAAATTATCCTCAGAATTCTGCTTACCACAAGTTAAATATTTTTCTTTCAGGTTTATATAACTTTTTGTGTCCATATTATGTTTCATATTCCATCTCCAGTATTAGGCAATCAATTTCTTATTTCAGATACCTCATTTTCAATATCTAAGTGAACATTTGTTCATGCGGTCTTTCTAAGTCATACTTGGTACTAAAAGACTAAGGAGGACAGCTACTTCTAATAAGTTTACAAAATGCTCTCTGCTTCAAGTTGTAAACCTAAGATTGACTTTCTTAGCATAAGGAGTTCAAAGACATAGTTGTAGTTTCCTACCCCAAACGGGGTCTCCTTTCTCCGTGACCTGTTCAGTGAACTATGGACTTACCACACTCGGCAAAGAGAATTGCCCCAAAGACTTCTTATGAAGTAAACAAAATCTAGTAAAAAAATGTATTTCAAATGCATTAAGAAAGACTCCATGGTTGGTGTTACCTCCCTCCCCAAAAACAAAGAAAACCTTTCAGTAAAAACAGTGCTTCTCTCTAACTGGACCAGCGTGGAGTGAGTTAAGCCTTTACGTTCCCACATCCTTCCCTGAGGCCCCCTGCAGTGTGTGCACCTGCTTAATCAGGGAAGTTCCTTATGGAGGGAAACGTGTCTTAAATTAGGGTCTGAGAGATTCCAGGAGAATGAGGTTGGGAATACAAGGCATGCCTTCCTGGTATAAAAATATCCACATTCTCAGAAAGTTCAGCAGAGAAGAAGTAACATTTCATCATGGGGAAAGTGTAGCTTAGCTACTCTGTCCACAGCAAATTATAGCCTCTACGCCATTTATAGGTCTTGCCCCATTATTAAACAGCAGTTTTCCACATTACGTCCTCTCATACAAATTTGCTGCTCTGCATATCATTTTGCTAAAATCCAGTTTCAGAAAGAGAAGAAAATAAACAGCGTATCCAAAGTTGCCATGACAAACTCTTCTTAATAAACATATAGATGTTCATTTATTCCTCTACTGTGTTCTTGGTCTCACTTACTGCTTCACCCAAAAATTCAACTTCATCTTACTATTCACCATATGGCTATTCCCTCTACCTATCATCTGACAACCTCACATCTTATATGATAAGCAACAGTAGCAGTTCTACTTTATTTCTTTCACAGTGAGAGTAGAAAACCAAGGTTAAGAACATTCTAAATCCATAGAATATCCCCAAAATGAAGCTGAAGTCATAGACCATGAAAGAAAGTGGGGAAAATATTTATTAATAAGTCAGGTATTTTATCTGACATCTATAAGCTAGAACTAAAAAAATGAAGACGTATGGAAAGTATTTTATTTAATGCAACAGCTAATTTTGAGTACTTATTATGTCTACCAGGGGTGGGCAAACTTTTTGACTCGAGGGCCACAATGGGTTCTTAAACTGGACTGGAGGGCCGGAACAAAAACATGGATGGAGTGTTTGTGTGAACTAATATGAATTCAAAGTAAACATCATTACATAAAAGGGTACAGTCTTTTTTTTTTTTTTTTTTTTTTTTTTTTTTAGTTTTATTCATTTCAAACGGGCCGGATCCGGCCCGAGGGCCGTAGTTTGCCCACGGCTGGCGAGACACTGCAGTTTACTAATATCAGGAAAGTTAATCTTTCCAACAAGCAGTTTATAATCTAGCTGTTGAGAAAAGAAAGGAAGATAATTCATAATAACAAATGAGGAGCCAAATAAGGAAAGGAGAAAAAAGTCAAATAATAGTAAATTTGTTGGGAATGACAATGAGAAAAGATGGTTCCAGGATATTTAGAACTGATTCTTCCAAAAAATATATCTTTGAGGATTCTTGCTAAGTGGCCAGTATCCATTCTTGCAGCCTGCTCCTGCAAGTCCTTTTGCAACAATAGAAATTAGACAAGTGCAGCTCTGATTAAAATAGAAATGCTTTATAATTTACATTCTGCCTACTCCTATACAGAATGAAGAACTTTCCAGAGCAGTAAAGAGAGGTTTCAGAGGCTGGCAAAGACATTTAAAACTTTCAAGGGATGTTGTTCATTTTACTTGTCCCAATATCAAGATATTTTCCAATCTAAATTATCGGTCTGTGGTGAAGATCAAAATTAAAAACACAGTCCTCACTTGTGTGCCCTGTGGTTAGAGCATCAGCCCACACACAGAAGGGTCTCCAGTTTGAATCCCAGAAAAGAGTATGTACCTGGGTTGCAGGTTCCATTCCTGGCCCCTGTTGGGGCCAGTGCAGGAAGTAATCAATTGATCTCTCTCTCTCTCTCTCTCTCTCTCTCTCTCTCTCTCTCTCTCTCTCCATCCCTCCCTCCCTTTCACTCTGTAAAAACCAATGGAAAAAATACCCTTGGTTGAGGATTAACTATATACATGTTACAAGGTGCAATGTGATGTCCAGATAGTTTTATTAAGGCATTTCTCCTTTTGTTGAACCTGTAAAGCCTTTACATATAAATTTAAATTGGCAAATTTAAAATTGAGTATCAATTACATATTAAGTAAAATTGCTATGACATAATTCTGGCACACCAGTTTATAAAATTAGGTCTCTTGATAATTTGATGGATGTAATTTTGTTCTCTACATATTGTAATTTATAGAAATCTGACTTAAAATTATTGGATGCAACTGATTAATGTAATTAGACCATGAAAATGAATGAAATCTTCTGATATATTAGGCAGTAACCTACTTAAATGAGGTGCCTAATTTGTTAGCTTCCAGAGTCAGATCAATTTTAGATAAGTAATTTATATTACTGAATTATATTCCAATTTATGAGGACAAAAATATTAAGTGCTATGTAGTCTGTTGAGGGACTGCCAAAGAATCATGGATTTTAGTGCTGAGGTTAAGTTCATAAATGTTTAATGACCTATACCGACAAGCCAAGAATTTTTAATGCAATAAAAATAAATGATATAGGTCAAAGCAGTGACAATTGCTAATTTATGAACTATTAAACCCCACCAGTGGGACTAGGTATTGCCAGGTATATTCTTCTAATGAAGGCGGTCTTTTGCAAGTCAATAATATAGTTGGAAGCTACTTTTAGTAATGTATTCTAATGGATTTGTACCAGGAATTCAAAATGTCATTTTCATTGGTAATGAAAAGAGTGTTCGTTTATAACTGAGCTACAGGGATCTATCTATAACAACTTAACTACTCACTGAGGCTTGTGGATGTGTATATAATATATTTATACAAAAATAAAGATACTCCAAGGGAGAATGATTTGTCACTTAGTCAAGACACTGTCTCTACCTGTACACAGGGCGGAGCATGTATCTCTCATTGTTCATCAAGCGGTAAGCCAACACTTGCTTTGGTACGCAGTTCCATTCTCAGTTGGAATGCAGTCCCTGTGCAGCCTATGAAGCAAAGTGACAATTGCATATAGCTGCAAACTATGCCACCGCAGAGTCTAACACTAAACCAAATGATAGCCCGAGTCTACAGCGAGAACTGCTGATCGCCAAGCTCACCTCTCAATCACACATCCATGGGGGTGAGGAGCCCGCTATCAACTTTTGGTTTGAACGTCAATGACTATTTAAAAATGTATAACTGCCCTGCTGTTCGAGACATCTAACAGAGACTACACATATTTCTGTTTATGTTTTGAAATAATTTTTTAAACTACAGAAACTTCAATTATTAATAGGCAGTTTTCTTGTTATTTAATAGACACTTGGGCTCTTGGACACGTTGAGACAAATATTTTAATGAGTCTACAAAATTTTGCATTTCAACGAAGATAAAAATGCCTTTGTATCTTAAACACTACTTGCTAATTGTTGTTACGTACATTAATTATTGTATTATGTAGTAAACACTAAAACTAAGAGTGATATGTATTATTTGAATATTAAAATACCTTTTCTTAGAATCTATTAATATTTTAATAAAAATATGTTTTACCATGTTATCAGAGCATGCATATCTTTGGGGAGGAGTAATATATAAATTAAACATTTTGTGGATCTTTTAAACTAATACATTTATGTGTCCAAAGCCATGTATATGATTTTCTCATATCATGTGCAAATGATTTAAAGTGAAGATTTGTTCCATATGCTTACTCTCATTCTTTTTAGGGACAGGGATTTAATATGCATTATTTTTTCAAACACTCAAGTCCTTCCATACATGGCAGAAAACACTCCAGTTTACACAAGAGGCGACTGTCCATCCAAGGGCAGAATACTATTGATCACCCTGGGCCAAGTCCAGAATCCTTGCTTTCTAAAGAAGCTGTATTTTATTTTTATATCTTTCAACTGAAATGACATATTTGCAATTTCAAAGAACCATAATAGTTCAAAGAAAATTTTGGGGGGCTAGATATATGAGAATGTTAAATTCTTTTTCAAGGAAAGAGTTTTCATTTTGTTTTGTTTTCTGTTTTAGATTTGGGAAAGCAGGGTAGAAATAAGAGTGAGATTGAAATTAAAAAAAAAAATCACCAGATAATAGCTGCTACCTATGTTTGTAACAGGCACCATGAACAGTATGTTTTAGCTGTCAGACTTGGTACGATAGGAAATGTTTCCAAACTTTGAAGCCAATAAGTGCCAAGATGATTTCTGACTCTGAGGCTGGTCTTTAGAGACATTTTGTTTTCTCTTTTGTATTTTTTTATAGAATTGCACAGAAAGACTCCACAAAACATAAACACATCCATACAACGAGGGACCAAAGATTACTGAAAGAAATAAATTGAAGAATATGATTGGATATTGGTTTTATAATCGAAAAATTAGATTATTAGTTTATATCACTATCAAAATGAGTTTAAATTTCTTGTAATTTAAATTACTTTATGAAAACAATCATTTAAGTACTTATAAAAGCATAATATATATCTATATTGATATCTATATATCCACCCTCATTGGAGATTAAATGCCTACTACATTTATCTCAAATCTTGTCCTATGTTATTAAAATGTTCTAGCTTACAACTATTGAATTAGATGTTTCTAATTTAGGAATAGTAAAAGGTAAAGGGGTCAAATATATAGTGACAGAAGATGATCTCACTTTGGATGGTGGTCACACAATGCGATATACAGATCATGTATCATAGAAATGTACACTTGAAATTGATACCATCTTATTAACCAACTAAAGGCCTGGTGTACTAATTCGTGCACCAGTGGGGTCCCTTGGCCTGGCCTGTGGGATTGGGCTTAAACCAGCTCTCTGACATCACCCAAGGGGTCCCGGATTGCAAGAGGGTGCATCATCAGGGCTAGGAAGGGATATCATTCAGAGAATACTATCAGCAGTATCATCTATAAATTTCTTTCAAAAGAACCAGTGAATAAATAGTATTATTGTTGACTTTGTTTGCTAATGTAATTGAAATATTTTCCTGTGCATTTATTAGCTATTTATCTTTAATCCATCAATTACTTCTCAATTCCCTTGCCTTTAAAATAATTCAATTTTTGGTATTATTATTATAGGTATTTTGCTTTTTAGGTCATAGCTGTTACTTACTAACAAAAATTTGTCAACCTAATTTTACATTCTGTCCTATGTATATTGTTTATTAATCATAGAAGCTCCTTTAATCAATCTGTTTCATCTTGCCAGGTCTTCAGAAGTTGCAGGTGTCAAGTATATGACAGCCTAAAATGTTATTAGGCAACTGATGCATACAATAATAAGTAAGGCATTAGAAAAGTAATTTTAGGTGCTTGTATACAATGTTAAAATATTTCAACAATACTCAAGAATTGAAAATATTTCAAAATTGTAAACCTAATATTGTTTAAAATTTATATATATATATATATATATATATATATATATATATATATATATATATATTGCCAAAACATATAGAGAAGTAAGGCTGTCTAGAAAATTTGGGACTCAAGAAACAACACAAAAACATTGTGGGTTTTTCTTTCCCTCATATACCTTAGACTTAAATCTAAACAAGCTAGTAACCTGAAAATGCCAATAGCCCAGACAAAAGAATCCTCCAGCAAAAGCTATTCTCTCTAGCTGAAGGACAAGGAAAGAGATAGCCTAGCAAGACATATTACTTAATAACAAGTGTTCTAATCTAGTCAAGCAGCACAGGAAAAAAAAAAAAAAAAAAAAGGTTCTATCCTCATCCACACAAGCAGAGGGCAAGCAGGGAGTCTAAATTCCACACTTAAAAAGCTGAACAAAATTCCTCAAGTGAAATTTTTAAAAATACATGAAACAGAATGAAAATGAATATACAACATTTAAAAACTTTGGGGCAGAACAAAGAGCACTATTAACAGGGAAAACAGTTGTAGTAAATACATAAGAAAATAGGAAATGTCTTAAAACAATTACTGAAGTTCCCACCTCGAGTAACTAGAAAAAGGAGAGCACAATAAACATAAATAAAGCAGAATAACTAATAAAGATAACAGCAAAAATCATTAAATTTATAATTGATAAAGTTAATGAAAGAGTTAGTTCTTTGAAAAGATCACTGCAATTGACAACTCCCTAGTAAGACTGATAGGAAAAGAGAAAAGACAAATTACCAATATCAGAATTAAAGAAGTGAATTCACTGTAAACTTTGCAGACATCAAAGAATACTAGTGGAACACTATAAACAACGTTACAAACAAAATTGACAACTTAGACAACATGGTCTAACTCTTTGAAAAAGACAAACTCTTATAACTCTCCCAATATAACATAGATAATCTGAATAGCCTCCTAACACCATGAAAGGGAATTGAATTCATAATTTTAAAATCCCCTCAAAATAAATCCCTAGGCCCACATGGTGTCTTTGGTGAATTATATCTAATTAGAAGCCCAGTACATGAAATTCATGCATGGTGCGGTCCCTAGGCCTGGCTGGCGATTGAAGTACGAACATCTGGCGTGGAAGGGCAGGTCCCAGCTGACCTCAGGGCCCTGAGCAGCACCTGGGCCCCCAGGCCAATGTGCGCCGTGCTCCGCCTGAGTCATTGGGCCCCTGCAAGGCTCCCTCAGCACCTGGGAGCTGAGCTGGGTGGCAGCCCTGCCCCCCCACCCCTGCTGCTCACCATCTGCAGGGTGATTGGTGGAACGATTGGGTCCCACTCACACCCACCTTGGCCTGGTGCATTCGTTCATATGCTCCACCATCTCGCCACTGTACTGCTCTCATCAGGGCTCATTAGGGCCGGCAGCACCTCCACTGCCACCCTCTGCCAGCACCACATCACCTATGCCCACCAAGTTACGCACCGCCCCCTGGTGGTCAGCGTACATATAGCGAGTGGTGGAACTCCTGGATGAGGGGACCATTTGCATATTAGGCTTTTGTTATATAGGATGTTTAAATAAGAATTAACACAAATTCTACATTATTTCTTCCAAAAAGTATATAAAAAAGACTTTCCAATTCACTTTATAAAGCCATTATTACCTGATACCAAAACAAAATAAAGATAGCACAAAAAACAAAAACTATAAATTAATATCTCTCATGAATATAGACACAAAATTCCTTTAAAAATATTAGGTCAACTGTGTTTATCGTGTTGTTTAACTTTTCTAATCCTTATTAATTTTATATTCACTTATTTTATCAATTATTTCAAATTGATAAATCTGAATTAGCAAAATCGCTAATTGCAGGTGTGGATTTGTGTATTTCTCCTTCAGTTCCTTTGGATTTTGTTCCATGTACTTTACAGCTTTGTAATAGGTGCAAGAATCTTGTGGATTATTTTATTACCCTAATGAGCATCCTTGATGCTCCATGAATTCCAGGGCTTTCCACTCTGGCTGGTGGTAACACAGATTATTATCAGTCCTCTCTGAGCTCAAAGGGATTTTTCTTTGCACTTTTTGTGTGATTCATTTTGCCACATCTGGTAGCTTCCTTATATACAGGTTCTGATCAATACCTTGCTGAAGACTCCAGGGAGACCCTTTGTTGATATCTGGTGCAACTTTCTTTCCCCTGGTGCTTTGTCTTGTAAATTCCAGCCACTTTGGCTTTCTGGTTCTCCTAGTTTCATCTCTTCATCTCAGAGAGCTGACTGGGCTCCATCACGATCCTTCTAAGGCAGTGGTTCTCAACCTGTGGGCTGCAACCCCTTTGGGGGTCTAACGACCCTTTCACAGGGGTTGCCTAAGACCATCGGAAAGCACATATATAATTACATATTATTTTTGTGATTAATCACTATGCTTTAATTATGTTCAATTTGTAACAATGAAATTGGGGGGTCACCACAACATGAGGAACTGTATTAAAGGGTCACAGCATTAGGAAGGTTGAGAACCACTGCTCTAAGGCCTAGGTCTTCCTTTAAGCCAGCAATTTTAAACCTTTTTTTTTTTTTATCTCAGAGCACACATAAACTAATTACTAAAATTCGGTGGCACACCAAAATAAAATACCTTAATTTTTGTGATGTGACAAAAAAAAAAAAAGTATAATTTTGATTCACTCATACCAAAAAGCTATTGTTGGGTTGCTTGCTCTCAATTTTTTTTTGTATTTGATAATCTAAGAAAAATGATGTCAGTGCCCCTAACTAAATAGTCAGGTCTTAAAAATTCTGTGGCACACAGGTTGAGAATTGCTGTTTTAGGCAGTAAAATGATGCAAACATGGGGCTTATATTATTACTAGAGGCCTGATGCACAAAAATTCATGCAAGAGTAGACCTTCTTTCCCCCAGCTGCCGGCACCAGATTCCCTCTGGCACCCAAGACCCAGGCTTCGCTCCTCTAGCTGCCAGCAGGCACCCAGGACCTGGGCTGGCTTCCCTCCGGCTGCCCACTGGCAGGTGAGGACTAAAAAGATAAATACATAAATAAATAAATATAGGTGCATCACATCTTCCATTATGATCATTCAACTAATTAATAATTTCCAATAATAGAAGTAAAGCCATTGCATGGCATTTAATTGATGGAGAATTTTTTAGTACAATAACTGTATTTAATTCTATACAAATCAGTTATAATCCAGAGGAACAGCCTCTAACAACTATGATGAAATACATACAGAACATTTCAGTTACATAACAGTGATCCTGTGATATGTGTGTTCCTGTACAGTCAAACACTAAATGTGACATTGCTAAAACAATGAATCTGGACAGTATGAATTAGTGGCTATCAATAGTTTAGCAGAAAGATAGGTAGAACAAAGTTAGAACATTGTTATATCATAAAGAACCATTCATTCCATGCTAACAGATTTGTTTCTCCCATTCTGACAAATTAAAAAAGATCACTATAAGCACAAAAGCATTAACATTCTGGCATGGAAGTTTAGATGAAATTTGGAACATTGCCAGATAGATTAATACATTGTTTGCCAGGTTTTGTACATTATTGTGCCAATTATAACTCATTATATTAAGAATTTATTGACATAGAAAAAAAATACACTCCTAATCTTAAAAATTAATGCATTTGAAATTTCATATAGGTCTATCTCTTATTGAAAATAAATGCATAAATAAATTTAGGAAAATCTTTACGAAAATACAAGTGTCCATATGAGTCTTATGAATATAATTTAAAATTTTGTTTTTTGTAATCTTATTGATTTTATAAAAGATACTTTAAATAATAAAAATCCTGCATTAAAATAAATTATAGGTTCCATATGATGTAAACCTTATTAAAATAAGTTAACTGTAAAAACTCTTAGAGATAATTCCTCTTTAATTATATTTATTACAATTAATTAGAGTCAAACTTTTTAGAGTGTAACATGAAATTGAAAGCTTATTAAGGTGGCATCTCTGCAGTAGTAAGGTGATGATGATAACAAGGAGGAGGATCAATTATTAAGAACTTTGGCACTAAGAGGTTAAAAAAATTTCTTTGTTTTCAGGCCAAATGGGAAGCCGTTGGTTGGCATGTAAACTAATGACCATACTGGCTGGTTTTGAGTCTGATTCGATATCATCTTGTCAGCATTCTCCTCTCCTGACAATATAAGAAACAGAGCAATTCTCTAAAGAAGCAATAACAATGAACAAATTGTTTCCTTGGTCAAATGGTACGTTGTCATCAGGTATCCATGGTCAAAGTGAAATGGACAGCTGATACAAAGCTGTGAAGGACAAAAACGATTTTCTAATAGCTCTTGCCAGTGACATGGATGGCAGAGAGTGCAGCTGTAAAAGATACTGGAGTTTACAAACAAAGTGTTTGCTATATGCATTGTTTGAGTAACAATCCAGCTCCCCCAAACAATCCAGGATATTAAATCTTTCTCCTTCAAAGTAATAAGAAACATTAATAGATCTTTCAAAATCATTCTGTGAGCGAAAATATGACAAGAGAAGGAATGTTCTTTGATTTAGAAATATTCAGCAGGTGACTACCACCAAGGTAATATACCACTTTAAGTAAAGTTGCCCATGTCTGAACTATTCAAAGATCAATTTATTAAGCTATCTAGCTTCATATAACTTTAGCAAGACTGTTACCTAGTATTCTCTCATTAAAGAACATCCTTGGAATTGATATGGGCAAATACAAGTCAAAATAAAATGTCTGCATTACATAGAAATGCTTAGAAATAAGAGAATTTTTAAAATATTCCAGGTAGTAGTTAGGAAAGTTTTTCTGACCTTCTTTCACCTTCTCTATAGATAAAATGACAGGCTTTAAATCCATGCCTAGCCCTAAATTACTTTTCACATTTTTATCATGTACCAGCTGTAGGCTCAGAATAAATTATTTTTTTTCTAATATTTGTGTGTTTTTTTAAATTTTGAATTACAGAAAAGTTGTGAAGAGAGTTACAGTTCCCATATACCCACACTTAATTTCTTGTTATTAATATTTTACATTGGTATGGTACATTTGTCACAACTAATAAACAAATATTGGTGCATGCTTATTAACTAAAGCCCATCCTTTATTTAGGTTCCTTTAGTTATTTTAGCTTTACCTAATGCTCTTTTTTCTTTTTTTTTTTTTTCCTTCAGGGTCTCATCCAGGATACCACATTACATTTAGCCATCGTGTCTCCTCAGCCTCCTTTGTACCTTGGCCCTTTCTCAGACTTTTGTTGTTTTGATGACAAGCTTTGAGGAGTACTGGTCAGATATTTTATGGATATTTCCTCTCTGTATATGTTTCTGTCCTGAGTAGGCTGAGATTATGGGTTTGAGGAACGGCCCAGAGATAAAGTTTCATTCTCATCACATCATATTAAGGGTACATTCTAGTAACACTGATGTTGACCTAATTTCTTGGCTAGTGTTTGTCAGGTCTTTCCACGATAAAGTCATCCTTTCCCCCATCTTTTTATCCTATACTCCTTGGAAAGAAATCCCTATGCAGAGTCTATACTTAAGGAGTAGAGAGTTATGCTTCTTGAAAGCAGAGTAAATGCAGAAATGTCTGGAAATTCTTCTGCACAGGAGATTGCCTCCTCTTCCCCACGCATTCGATCATGTGTATGTATCATTATGAACTCAAGTATATTCATTTTATACTTTTGGTATAAATTCTACCAAATTCTACTTACTTTGTTTTGTTGCACACATTTTTCCAACTTTGGCCATTCAGGGTATTTTGGTTGCCCCCACTGACATATTCCTACTATCACGGGACTTTTTCATTGAACATGTTCTTGCTTCCTGATCTTACAAGATGGAACATCTCTTTACTCCCTGCCCCAGTCCTAGGTTCAGTCATTTCAAAAAGAGCTCGAGTTTCTTTTATTGGACAATGATATTAGTAACCAAGATGTGGCTGCCTGCTGTCAGCACAATTTCTAATATTTTGGATGATTCAAGAGATATATGAGATTTCCATAAAATAAGATAAAAGGAGCAGATTATAGAGGATCTTGTATATTTGGTAAATGATATTGGACAGGATATTATGGCCTATAAAAAGTCAGGGTCTTTTTTAATGAAACAGATAAACGATATAAAAATAATATGGACTAATACAACATGAACATTATGAACATATCAATAAAACTTTATGCATAGATATATATTTAATGGACTCAAACATAGGACTTAGAAGTTTACTCTTCCTTGGTATAGCTTATTGCCTGCTAAAGAGAATGACTGCTTGCACAACCTGATTTTTTAAATTTAATCATTCAAGCAGCATTATTTCATTAATGTATTGATTCAGATTTTTAAAAATTCTTTATTGTTTGAAGTATTACATATGAATCCTTTTCCCCCATTGACCTCTCCTTGCTCGTTCCCACTCTCCCAGAACATGCCTTCACCCCCCCTACTGACTGGGTCCATGGGCTATGCTTATATGAATGCATACAAGTCCTTTGGCTGATCTCTCACACTCCCACTCCCCCCCCCCCCCACACACACACACACTCATTCGCCTTTCCCCTGAGGTTGGATGGTCTGTTGGATGCTTCTATGTCTCTGGATCATTTTAGTTCATCAGTTTATGTTGTTCGCTATATTCCACATTATTCAGATTTCAAAGAACTATTTGTTGGACATTTATTTATTCATTTAACAGTATTCACTAAGAACCTTATGGTTGCTTGGAAATTGCACATGAAATAAAATTTTTAAAAAACTTTCATACTCCTAAAACCATATATTTTATTGAAAAGAAACAAAATAAGACAATAAATAATGGCAGAGAGGATAAAGTTGCATGAAATAAAACAAAAGAAGCATTCTATATGCCAATAACATCTCAATAAAGCTGGGAATCAATGATTGTGCAAAAAAACTCTTTTGGAAAGGATGGACAATCAAGACTTCTCTGATGATGTTATGCTGAAACAGAGGCCTAATGTGCACATGAGTCATGGTTCCTAGCACCTGAAACAAGAACTGCAAAGGCCCTGGTGTAGGTGTCTGTTGGTTGGTTCAAAGACCTTACTGAAGTTGTAAGACATGAACCAGAATAGGAACCAGATCACTGAGAGCTTTATTTATCTTTGAAGTGTGATTGGAGCAGACTAAAAGCATTTGAGGAGAGAAGCAATATGATAGGTTTATATTTTTTAGAGGAACACTGATTTCTGAGAAAATTCTGTAGAGATTGGAAGTCAGAGGGAAGCAGACTATTTAAAGGGCAATCCCAGTAACTCAGGCAGTCCATGGTAAAGGGCTGGATTAGCATGTGTAATGGAAAGGGAGTGAAAAGAACTCAGATTTGTAATTTATAGTGAATATTTTAAGGAAGATCTGCCTGTAATTGCCAACAGTTTGGCTAAAGGGTGAGACACAGAGGAGGCACAGGTTTGGGCCTAATTCTCTGTCCTAAAATGAGGAGAACTGGGCACAGACCAGGTGTTGCGGATAGCATATTCTATGCACCAGCAATTGTATTAGCCCCAATTGCACTAACCACACAAAATAAATAACCAAGCACACGATAATTTTATCAGGATGGAACTCACCATCTGGAGCAGTGGTTCTCAACCTTCCTAATGCCGTGACCCTTTAATACAGTTCCTCATGTTGTGGTGACCCCCAGCCATAAAATTATTTCGTTGCTACTGCATAACTGTAATTTTGCTGCTGTTATGAATCGTAATGTAAATATCTGATATGCAGGATGTATTTTCATTGTTACAAATTGAACATAATTAAAGTATAGTGACTAATCACAAAAACAATATGTAATTATATATGTGTTTTCCGATGGTCTTAGGCGACCCCTGTGAGAGGGTCGTTCGACCCCCAAAGCGACCCACAGGTTGAGAACCGCTGATCTAGAGAGTAAGATGCTGTTTAAGAATAGGCAAATGGAATAAGTAATGGGCAACGATGATAAGAAGGAGGAGGGAAGTTACATAATTTAAATCAGAAAGTCAGATGATGCCTGTCAGGAAATGACTTTGTAGTTGAGCACTAGCAAGGGAAAGATTGGGAAAAGGCTATGAGTGAAGGCTGTGAGGCAGTAAAGGGCATGGCTAGAGGCTGATAAGCAGGAGGATGAGGCTGAAGTGCACTTTTAGTGAAATTAAAAAAAAAACAACACACCTCATTACATCTGATTTTATGTGGGTAAATTTAAGATGGAATGTGTGTATGAGTATGTGTGTTGAGTTATCAATGTAATTGAAATCTTGATGGAAGTAGTGAATCTTTAATTTTTTTTTTCAAAATAACTTTAACAGGGTCTTTGAAAATTAATTTATTCAATCTCCTTATTTAAAACTCAATATTTTTCTTTCATTTTTCTATTAGCCACTAGCTGTCTAACTGTACTAATTAAAATAATAAATGATAATTATCATGATAATTTTTGTGCTCTCTCTCTCTCTCTCTCTCTCTCTCTATATATATATATATATATATATATATATATATATATAAAGCATGAAAGACTAAGTAAATACCCTCACGTGGTCTCCTCTAACCTATATTCAAACAACCAAACATGAGCAAAAGTAACCCAACCAGGAAAACAATAACTAAATGATGATTTATGTATTTTTGGCTTTGTGTATATGCTTCTGAAGTAGGTGTGTTTCACCATGAATAAAAACTGATCCATTAAGCCACT
This sequence comes from Myotis myotis, assembly GCF_014108235.1. Taxonomy (NCBI): domain Eukaryota; kingdom Metazoa; phylum Chordata; class Mammalia; order Chiroptera; family Vespertilionidae; genus Myotis; species Myotis myotis. The sequence continues at coordinate 62,658,779 of NW_023416335.1, read as the reverse complement.
TTATTACTTGCAATATCTCAAATCTAAAGATGTAAAATTTTGCAATGCTTTCTGTAGTGTATAGAAAGATTGCAGTAGGATCAGATCTGAGCAGATAAAAGTGACATGGATCGATTTTTGAAGTCCTCTGGTAAATATGCCTTTAAAATGGATGTGTAAGAAAAGTCATCCCTTATGTAACACCTTTCAATTGCTGACACCTTATGCCCATTTTGCTCAATATATCTTACGTGAATGACCTGCAAGAAAACTCAAATCATAGAAAAGTGTCAGGCAAGTTCCTAATCACTAAAAATATTCCATTTGTGAGAGCCAGTTTCAAGGTATTGCTGAGACTGTAGTTGGGATTGCTTAGGAGTAAAGGGATAATGAAAGCTCCTGAAAAGATGAAATGTTTTCTTCTTATAGGTTTTCCCAATAATTTTCTTGTTTTACTCCACTCCTCGCCTCGAATTATGGAGATTGTGACTTCTGCAGTTTCATAAATAACATTTGTTTTGCAGACAAAGAAAGCAGATTCTTGCCGTTATTCAGGTTCCACATGGAGGTGAGTTATTACTACTGTAATGATTCTTGGAAAGCAGTGGTAATTCAAATTTCCATGTTCATCAGGGCCTGGATAGGGAGAAATACAAGTATAATATATTATATTTATATCTTATTTGTAATATATATATATTTGTATTTCTTCAAGCAGAGCTCACCTCCTTATCAAGGATTCTATGAAAAACTTACCACAAAATTCTGAGTACCTTATACTATAGGAATATCAACCAAACCTAATTTCTGGTAGATTCCAACAAAAGTTAGATTCTAATAGGAAAGTTGTCTTCAAAGATACATCTTCAGGTTTTCCTTTATGCTCAGAGGTTTCCTTTGATTCTGTAATGCAAAACTTCTCAGAGTTCAGGCCATGAGATACAGAACAAAAATAACTAAACATATCCTTTCTTATGTGACAACTTTATTTAAGGAAATCTCTGGGCACTGATTTTGTTAACCTAAACATTGAGCTATTCTTATATTGATACTTTCTGTAAATAGAGATAGATTGATTCTTTTCATTTCTAATTGGTATGCTTTACCCATTACTTATCTTGCTTAATTACATTGATTAGGAATTCCAGTGTGATGTTGAATCCATTATGAGGAAGGAAATTATTATCCTGTTTCCTATCTTATTGAGAAAGCATCCCATTTTTACCACTAAGTATTATATTAAATGGAGAGTTGAGAAAAGATAAACATTTCTGATCATCTCAAAAGATATAATAGTCCTGGCCAATGTTTGCTCAGTGTTTAGAGTGTCAGCTGGAGCACTGAAGGGTCTTGGGTTCTATTCCCAGTCAAGGGCATATACCTGGGTTGCAGGTTTGATCTCTGGCCCTGTTTAGGGCATGTGCAGGAGGCAATCAATGATGTGTCGCTCTCACACTGATCTCTCTCTCTCTCTCTCTCTCTCTCGCTCTCTCTCTCTCTCTCTTTTTCTCAACTTAGCATTTATGTGATAAATTTATACATAAGCACTGTTATAGATGCATCCTGTCAATTTTGATATGGTTTATTTTTATTTTCAATTAGCTCAAAATGGTTGTTTTTTGTTTGTTTGTTTGTTTGTTTTAATTTCCCTTGACACTTCCTTTTTGACCCATGGATTATTTAGAAGTGTGAAGTTGAATTTCCAAATATTTTGGGATTTTCCAGGTATCTGTTATAAATTCCTAGCTTAATTTCATTATTTTCAGAAAATATATTTTGTATACATCTTATTCATTAATATTTTTAAGTATTTTGTTCTTAGAATATGGTATATCTCAGTGGGTGTCTTAGGTGTCCTCAAAAAGGTGTATTCAGTGTGTTCTTGATAATAATGCTGTTGTTGGATGAAGTCCTCTGTATATATTAGTTAGGTTATATTGCCTGATAGTGCTATCTATGTGTTTCATATGTATACCAATTTTCTATCTTCTATTTAATCAATATCTGAAAGAAGAATGTTGAAGTCTAGCTAAAACTGTGTATTTGGCTAGTTTTGCCTTTCAGTTCTAGTGGTACTTCCTTCATGTTATATGATTTTTTAAAAATTTTATTTTATTGATTTTTTACAGAGAAGAAGGAAGAGGTATAGAGAGTTAGAAACATCGATGAGAGAAAAACATTAATCAGCTGCGTCCTGCACAACCCCTACTGGAGATGTTCCCGCAACCAAGGTACATGCCCTTGACCGGAGTCGAACCTGGGACCCTTCAGTCCGCAGGCTGATGCTCTATCCACTGAGCCAATCTGGTTAGAGCATGTTATGTGATATTATGTGATGTTATGGCCTCTCATGTCATGTCATCTCATGATATATTAAAGTTCTATAGTTCTGTTGTTAGGTAAATAAGTGTTTAAGATTTCTATATCTTCTTGGAAATTTGACCCCCCTAAATTGTTGTTTTTTGTTTTTAATCCTCACATGAGGATTTTTTTCATTAATTTTAGAGAGACAGCACTGGAGAGAGAGAAACATCAATGTGAGAAATATCGATTGGTTGCCTCCAGCACATGCCCTGACTGGGATTAAACCCACACCTTGGGTATGTGTCCTGACCAGAAATTGAACCCAAGACCCTTTAGAGCACAGGACAATGCTCCAACCACTAAGCCACACTGACCAGGGTTGGTCCCCTATGTTGTTATTTCATACGTCTTTTCATTCTTAATCCTAATTATTTTCCAGTCAAATATTAATGCAGATACTCTACCCTTTCTTTTGGTTAATGTTAGAATGGTATATATTTCTCTATCTTTTTTTTTTTCTTTTCATGTTTATTGTGGTAATTATATGTAACAAAATTTACCATCTCTACCATTTCGCTGATATTAAATACATTTAATTGAACAATTCATTGATATTAAATGCATTTATAATGTACAGCATATCATCACCATCCACATCTATAATTCTTTTCATCTTATAAATTGGATTACACAATGACTCCATTCCCCCTCCCCCAGGTCCTTGCAACTAGCACTCTATGTTTCTATGATGTTGAATACTTTAATACCTCATTCCATCCTTTTTTCTTTGACTTGTTTTTATATTTAAATCAGGTTTACTTTAGACAACATATAATCCAACCTTGCTTTTTCTTTTTCAATTTAAATCAAATATGACAAAACTATTTTTTAATTGGTGGATTTATACTACTCTAATTAAGTATATGTATAGATATGATTTCATTGAAATCTACAATCTTGCTAGTTGTTTTCCTTTGTTTCCTTTGTGCTTCATATATTTTATTTTCTATTTATGAATTTTTGTAGTTTGATAATTTTCTATAATTCAATTTTATCTCCACTATAGACTTGTTATTTGTACTCTTTTTTTTAAGAAATATTTTCAATTCTAATTGGCTGAGCATTTAGAATATGTGTTTTCATTTAATCAATGTTTATCTTAAAATATCATACCCTTTGACATGGAGTATAAAGACTATATACTGTATATTCCATAAAGACAACACTACATTCCTAATTCCTACCTCCCATGTGTTATGCCATTTTTATCATATATTTTCACTTTCACAAATGCTACAAGCTTACAATAAATTTGTAATGATTTTGTAAAAGTCACTGACCTTTAAGAGTGATTTAAATTTTTAAAATTATCTTTATTTCCAGTGTTTTAATCTCTTCACATTGATCGAAGTTTCTGTTTTGGTTTCATATTGTCTTTTCATGAAAAACTTTTCTATAAACATTCTTGTAGTAGATACTTGCTAGCAATGAGTTCTCTCAAATTTTGTTGGTACAGGACAGTATGAATTTCTCCTTACATTTTGAGGTTTTTTTGCTGGATATTCTGAGCTGACAGGTTTTGTTTTGTTTTGTTTTTGCACACCCCCCCACCCCCCAGCAATTTAAATACATCATGCCACAGTTCATGACTTGCATGTATTTTGATGAGAAGTACATTTACCATTATTACTAGAGGCCCAGTGCACGAAATTTGTGCACTCAGGGGGGCCCTCAGCCTGGCCTGCACCCTCTCACAGTCCGGGAGCCCTCGGGGGATGTTCGACTGATGGCTTAGCAGTGCTGCAGAAGCGGGAAAGGCTCCCGCCACTGCCGATGCACTTGCCAGCCATGAGCCAGGCTTCTGACTGAGTGGCGCTCCTCCTGTGGGAGCACACTGACCACTAGGGGGCAGCTCCTGCGTTGAGCATCTGCCCCCTGGCGGTCAGTGTGGGTCATAGCGACCAGTCATTCCACTGTTCGGTGGATTTGCATATTAGCCTTTTATTACATAGGATCTTTGTTTGGCTATTTGCCATGTGAGATTTTTTTTTTCCCTGTGCACCTTCACTTTTTTTTTTTTTTAAGTATATTTTCATTGAGAAGAAGATAGAGATATAAGCATCAATGATGAGAGATGCCCCCTACTGTGGATCAAGCCCACAACCCAGGCATGTGACCTGACTGGGAATTGAACTGTGACTTCCTGGTTCATAGGTCGACACTCAATCACTGAGCCACACTGGCCTGGCGCACCTTCAATATTTTATTAGTCTTTTCTTTAAAGCACAATGAATATGACATGCCTACATATATTTTGTTGTTACTGATCATCTTTCTTGGTGTTCTTGAGCTTATTTGATTTGTGAGAATTCTCTGTTATTAATTTTGGCAAATATTTAACTACTACAATTCAAATATCTCTGCCTCTTTCTCCCTCTCTTATCCTTCTGGGATCTTTCTTACAATTGACTGATTCTTTTCTAGGCTAGATCAAACCAACGACAGAGTCATTGAAGGCTCTCTTTACCTCTGTTTCTGTGGTTTTTATCTTTTGCATTTGTTAGGATTATCCTTAAAGTTTTCATTTCTCTGCCTAAATTATTCATCTTATCTTCATTTCTTATCTGCCATTTCTATTTGAGACTTTAACATGTTAATCACAGATATTTAAAATTCCCTGTTAGTTCCAAAATGTGTTTCATATATAAGTTGTTGTGCTGAGTACTTTGTTTCTTGAAAGTGTGTTTTCTTGCTTTTGAATATGTTTTGTCTGTTTGTTTTTTAAAGCTGGACATCTTGTGTGGGGGGAAAAAGAGCCTAAGGTGAATAGATTTCATGCTTTAAAAAGGGCACATCATTCCTCCATCAAATCTTAAGTGTGAAGGTTGGGATTCATCTAGTGGGAAATGTGGTTGGGTTTGCTGGGTTTTAGGTTTATGGCTACTATTGTTATCCTCGGGTCAGCCCAGGCTTTAAGTTCCTCTGTTTAGCATTAACACAGAGTATGGGTACATTTGCCAGGTTTTCTCAATCATCTCCATCGCCAGCTGTAAGTCTTTGCCTTGTCCTGTGTGTCAGGGAGATTTGTTCATGCACTTCAACTCTCCTGGCAGTATTGTGTGCTCACCTGTGCTTTGGTGCTTGTTAGCTTAGACAGGGGATGATTCTCTGCTGTTTTGATTAAGACTCAGACTTCCACAGGCACTATAATCCTAGGTGTCAGGATGGTGGCCTTCTCAGCAGCCCTGAGTCTCCTCAGCTAAAGTTCTAGGCCAACATATATTCCTGGTCTGCCTTCAGGACTAAAAGTTTCTTTCATTTACTTCACTCAGCTGTGATAAGGTTTTAGCAGACTCCTTAGGGAAACAAGGTATGTCTCCTTTGCTCTATCGATTACTGATTTTGTTTCTGGGAGATGCATCAAAAACTGAAAAATCTGACATTGTGCCCTACCTAAAACTACCAGATTACATCACCTCCTTTCCTGGATGCTGGCAGGAAATGTGAAAACCCTGGGTCAAAGACAGAGGCTGCTTTACTCACAAAAGAGCAAGCAGCATGACCTTCAGATTCACATTGGCTCCCTTTGCTTCACTCCCCTCCCCTCAACCTCACTCCCCAGTCCCAAGGGACAACACAGTATTAGGCTAGTGTCACAGGTAAGGAACTTGAAACCTAGGAATCTATAGTTATACTAGAGGCCCGGTGCATGAAATTCGTGCACGGTGGGGGGGGGGGCCCCTCAGTGCAGCCTGCACTCTCTCCAATTCTGGACCCCTTGGAGGATGTCCCTGAGATCAGCCCTAAACCAGCAGTCAGACATCCCTCTCACAATCTGGGACTGCTGGCTCCTAACTGCTCACCTGTCTGCCTGCCTGATCACCCCCAACTGCTCCCCCGCTAGCCTGGTCACCCTCAGCTGCCCCCCTGCCAGCCTGGTTGCCCCCAACTGCCCCCCTGCTGGCCTGGTTGCCCCACAGCCTGCTGTTCAGTCATTTGGTCATCCCTCACTAACCCCCCTGCTGGCCTGGTCACTCCACGCAGCCTGCTGTTGGGTCATCCATACTGTTATTTTGGTCATGACAGCCCATGGCTTTTTATATGTTAGGATGAGGTTCTGCAAGCAAACATTCTAATCTTTGCCACAATAGGATCCTCGGCTTCCACTCCTGAGGGAGACACTGTATCTTCTAAGGCTGTTCACTATAGATTTTATTGGAAAGCAGTCCAGAACGAAAGGATATTTGTTATCTGTGCCTCTACTTGCAAGATGTGTAGAAACACAGAGATTCATGAAAAACTTTTCTCAGCAATAGGAAGATAAAGGAGAATGGTTTAGACATAATTTAGCTTCCCTTCCCCAGCAGCTGCTGTTCTCTTAATCCAAGCACCATGAAGGGACTTTCTTAAGGAATCTTGCCAAGGGAGATTTACGGCAAATAAAGCTTGCAAAAAAAAAAAAAAGATAATTTGTACTTGCAGCCCTCAGTCTCCATCGTCTTCCCCTAGCCCACAATCATTGTCCATCAACTTGTGAGCTATTATTCTTGCTGAATTTTCCTTACTGGGTGCAGACTGACCATTTCAGTCCCAAGTAAGAAAATGCTCACACCCTGTATCTCTCTTCAGGCTGCTGTCTCTGATTGCACGCTAGTTGCCTTAGCTCTAGTGGGCTCAAGAAAACCTGTGGGCTTGCAGATTATATTGCTACTTTGTTGTGATTATAAGAGTGGCAACACACTCTTTCTAAGCTCTCTTCATTGACGAGCAAAACCTTCAAGTCTTATTAGTTCAAGCTGTTTTAAAAGCAATTGTTTGATTTAAATTTACATCTATTCTTTCTATCACATTGGCAGAATGAGTTCAAAGAACATTAAAAATGAAAAGCTTCCATTAAGCTTGAACTTTTAAAAAACCTAACGTGTGCTCATATTCTATTATTGTTATATTTTCAGGGGTTTTTAAAACCTCTTATACCTAGACATTACCACATTTGTTTATTATTTAGTAGTAGACAATAATAGTCAGTTGCTTATAACCCAAGCTATACTTTCTCATTTGAACAATTCTATACTATGAGATAAGTCAACAGAAGCCTATTATTTTATTTTCATATCTAGTTAGGGACTAACATTCTGCCTCTCTAGTCGGCTACATCACATGCCAAAGGTTTATGCAGATTTTTATCTTCTACTTCTTCAACTGTTTTCTCAAAGCCTCATTGTTTTCACACACAAAAAAAATAAAAAGCAGTATCTGGGATTCTAGCCAAAGGAATCAGACCGAGCAGAGAGTTTTGGTCCTCTGCCCACCAGGAATACTTGGTAAGACTAGCTTAATTTTTCCTGTGACAGTCCATGTTCAAAACCTGGATCTAGTTGCTTTAAAATACATGTCAAATGTATAATCTTTTTGTTGTATAGCCATGGACAAATGGTTTAATAACTCACTATATAAGAAAATGAAATGTAAATGTATAGAGAAAAAATTAGCCTACTTAACTTGTAACATGTGAACAGCAATAATTTTAAATATGAAAAAATAAACTTGCATATAAATAGCATAACGCATATACCATAGCAAAAGCCCTAGAGCAGCCCTAGTATTTTCTTTATGCTTCTTTCTTAGCTTAGGAATGAATTTTTTTGTTTTATCAGAAGCAACCTATTTCCTATTACTTTTAGAAGGAAAGTACAGTTCTTTAGATTGTCAATTTTTTATGGATTATGTCTAATTGAAGTAGCAATTTATGAGTACCTAGTTTCTGAACTTTGACAGCAGCTATTTCCTGACTTGGGAATATACTTTTAAAATGATTTTCATTAATTTTCTTTGTGAGTATTTTATTATATCTACTTTGATGAACAAAGGAAAAGAGACTTGTAATTTTCAGGAGTGATAATGTACAAGTCATCACCAAGGAGGGCTGAGGAGAGGAGAGGAGGGAAGGGAAGGGAAGGGAAGGGAAGGGAAGGGAAGAGAAGGAGGAGGAGGAGGAGGAGGAGGAGGAGGAGGAGGAGGAGGAGGAGGAGGAGAAGGAGGAGGAGGAGGAGGAGGAGGAGGAGGAGGAGGAGGAGGAGGAGGAGGAGAAGGAGGAGAAGGAGAAGGAGAAGGAGAAGGAGAAGGAGAAGGAGAAGGAGAAGGAGAAGGAGAAGGAGAAGGAGAAGGAGAAGGAGAAGGAGAAGGAGAAGGAGAAGGAGAAGGAGAAGGAGAAGGAGAAGGAGAAGGAGAAGGAGAAGGAGAAGGAGAAGGAGAAGGAGAAGGAGAAGAAGTTTCTTTAAACTGTTGTCACAGACTGGGAAGTTCTACAGAATCGTGTGAGGGACAAAGGTTACTCAGGGCGTTAGCACTCTGCCGTAGCCAATGTTCATTGATCTGGGACGTCTGACAGCAGAAATTTAAAAATCAAATATAATTCTTTCCCAACATTATAATGCTGCCTTTCCTGGTGACTATACATTATTATGGTAAATGTACCAGTAGATGTTATATCCATTTCACTATATGAATGCAAGGTTTACTCGACAATGATAACATTGATTCTTTTATTGAGCACCTAGTTATCTATTTTGCTTGATGCAAGTGACAAAATCTTGTTTTAGAGTAATTTGGACTATTCCGGGCATATTAACAAACGTAATGAGGTGGTGTTACCGATAAAACCATTGGGATTGTTTTAAGCGAGATAGATTTATTTCAAGAAATATTAATTAAATAGTTAGCAAGAATGTCTGTAAGGCAGAAATGCAGATTTAAAGGGCATTTAGGTAAATCTGCATATGATAAGTACACAATGAGCATACATGTTAATATTAAAGTAAATATTGTCCTGGTACAGAGTAGGCATTTAATGATTATTTGATTCAGGTATGCATTTTTTTAAAAATAAAACAGAGAGAAAATACCATAGGGTTTAAGAGTTGAAATTCAACCACTTTTTATGGAGAGGGAGTAACTTAGGTGAACTTTGAAGAATTAAACAAAAGGTGATATTCTAAAGAAGGATGTGGATAGTGGAAATGAGAAATAAAAGTGGAATGAAATGTCAAGAGAAGTGATTAGTCTTGAAGTGATCAAGGAAGGTGGGAGCCAGGATTACAGAAGACACTTAGAAGTGAATGACAGATCTTCCAAGAATAGTGACAAGGAATAGGGTGAAGGCTAAAATCTTGAAAACAGAAGCTGTGTATCGGTCAATCCTTTATTATTAGTAGTATTTGGCCCTGTGCCTAGCACACAATAATAATTCAAAATCATTGTAAGGGCAGATGGAAGGAAGGAAGGAAGGAAGGAAGGAAGGAAGGAAGGAAGGAAGGAAGGAAGGAAGGAAGGAAGGAGAGAAGGAAGGAAGGAAGGAAGGAAGGAAGGAAGGAAGGAAGGAAGGAAGGAAGGAAGGAAGGAAGGGAGAGAAGGAGAGAAGGAAAGAAGGCTATAAAATTCCTTGTGATGCTACAGGTTGTCATGTCATGAAAGATCTTCAAAAGAGAGACTATTTGTGAAGAGGGAGGTGGCAGAACAATTACTGAGATTGAGGAAAGTGTGGGTGACATGGACAATACTAATGTTTCCCTTTGGCAGGAATATTTGAAAAGAATAGCTTACATTAGAGAATGTACAAAGAGACATTCATTTATGCAATTAAGTTTCAGTTATCGAAATGAAGTGAAATAATGTATAACAATTAAATACTAAACATAGATTAATTAACTGTGCCTCTTCTCCACTTGAGCACTCATTCAGCAAAACTATTAGTTACAACTTTCATAGCTTGGCAATATTATTTGAATCCATATTCAGCAAATTGTTAGATCAGTTTTCTCTCTGACCAACAAAATAAATGTTTAAACATCACAATATCCTAATTGATCCTAAGCTGACATTACTGGCTCAGCTGAAAATACAACTTTTTCAAACACACTGTAGGGGAGGTCCCATATAAGTTAGGCTGATGATTCAACTCCTTCAATCATGTGCCTGTGAATTCTTTCCCAAATCCCAGGATGACTTTATTATCAAGTCACAGGTGCTACACCATTTGTTATAAGAACAGTATTTGTAAGTTAAAGAAAATGCTTTGACATTTGGGTACTTTGACATTTAGTACTGATATTAATGATGCTATAAAATTGTCATGCAGAATACTATTTACCCATGGTGTGATGCTTATTAATTACAAACATTATGTCATCTGTTTTAGATGTAAAAGGTTATGTGTTCTTTTTATTTTGCATTCTTAAGAAATATAAATCAGCACAGAAGCAGAACCATTATAAACTCAAATGTGAACTTTAAATAGGATTTTAACCTCAGGGATTTGCATGTCAGAATGAATTTCAAACCCTTGAGAGAATCAGGAATGAGATATATTTTCTGTAAGCAACAGCATTACTTTTGCAAATCTCATATCTCCCCATATATACTAAGGAAAATACAAAGGTGAAAACCTTCAGATTACTGGCATAGGGGATTTTACCTGAATATATGATTTAATTAAATGCAAATAGAAAAAAAATGGTGCAAGAATATGCATATTTAACGAGACAATTTTAAAGGAGAATTATTGACACTGTGTGTTTCAACAGCAGCTGACAAAGGGGCTTCAGCTGCAAAATGATTCCAATCCAAAGTGGACAGAGTCTCAAGACTTGGGAAATACTACTCTATAAGTACTTTGAATTTATGCAAATGAGAACATTATGATGTTTATATTTTCTTTAATGCTCTGTTCTCTGTTATACATAAACATAAAAATATATTTATACACAGTGATTTCCTCACATATAATATATCAGTGTTCATTTTGGATTAGTATACATCACCATGTTGACATGATAAGAGTTCCATTCATAAGGTTGAATAGCATACAGACTCACATATAGACTCCAGACTTGGAGCTTGATTTTTTGGGAGCACATACTCATTATATTTAAAAATCCATGCTTATTTGAACAGGGGAGTCAATGTTTTGGTCTCCCCCCTATGTCTTCCATAAAATAAAGGGTGAAATCTGGTTGTAAAAGTTTTTTATCATTCTGCTTCTGGTATTATTAAAACATAAAATCGTTCCATGTTTAAGTCTAATAAACGTTATATTTAACCTGAAGCATCCCAAATACATGGAGTTATAGAACAGTGGCTTATGAAGGAAATTTTTTTAAAAAAACAACTCATTTTTCTTTTCTTCACTAAAAGGAAAGTGAGGCCCAGCTGTGTTAATTGAAATTTAAAAGATATACTTTTTAATATTCACAGTAACTAGTGGTTTGACTGAAGAATGACATGATATGACCTATATTAGGTGTTACATTTCATATTGATGAATTAGACTATTCCATAGAACTAATTACTAATTGTACTTGCTTACTTTGTTTCCTCCCATCAATATTGTTGAATTTCCTTTTTTATGATTATGTTAAAAGCAAAAGAAATGTAATTGCATACATTACCTCATTTTATCAATTAGAGAGAGAACTAGAGAATCAAAAGAATGTTTCCAAAAGTTGGGGCCATTTACTGCTGCCATTTAATAACATGGTGGTGAAAATGGTAAGGTTCTTCTGTATGTATTTCAAAAATACAGCCATCAGGTTTGATGATGAGCTTGGAGTTGGCAAATAAGAGAGAAAGTAAACAAAGTCAGTATGAATTACTGTGATGAAGAAACTCAGTCAATAGAAATATATGTTGTGTTCTGGCATACATCAAGGAGCAGTTTCCATTGACTAATATGAAGAAAGACGATTTCTACACATCAAGAAACGTTAATAAAGTTTAAAGGGATTTGTAATAAAGCAAAATTATTTAAGCCAAAAATATTTGTATATGAGAAGTTATTAATGCAGAAAATCTCTAGTTTGTATACATCAAAAGGCTATCATCTGGTTAGGTAGATGTGTGAAAGCTAAGAAGGCTATTTATGTGGAGATTAAATATAATTTCTAATGATGATGTTAGGTTCCCGGAAAAATATGAACACAATTATAACATAAATAGAATAAATGTGTGTTTCAAAATGTACTGATAACTTTGCATATGTCACCATACATTGTGATATTGTAACTGAGATTTTTATAAATTAATTTGACTTTTTTCCAGCATTCCAACTTAAAAAAACCCATTTGTAGAATCTCTCCAAAGTTTAGTTATTATTGTAATTAAACATAGAAACTAGCCTAGACTGGATAGACTGTTAAACAAATGTTTTATTTCTCACAGTAAATCTTATTGCAAATTATTGCATTGGGTTATTTGTATATGTAAAAGTGGAGAAAGATGGGATTAACAATTACTGAGCAACTAATACATAACAAAGGTTTCAATATGTGACATTTTAGTTTTCATAATAACCCTATGTTTGTATTTAATAATATCTCCATATTAAGATGAGAAAATTATATATGGAGTTCAGAAATATTTAATTAACTTGTTTTTAGTTTTTTCTTATAATAAATGGTAGAATCAATAGGTAAAGCCAGTTTGGATCCACTATGAAGGCTCCTTTGAGTAATCTTGGCTAATTAAACAAATTAATTTTCCAATCATTCCATTTTTCATATTTCAATTTTTCAGTATTCTGCCATTATAGATAACCAGAAAAAAAATGCTATTTTGATATTCTTCTTCATTGATATATCATTCTTAGAAAGAACAGGTAGCTAAACTGTTAATTAAAAATGAAAATTATCAGTAATTGTTGAATAATTATATTATCTTATTTTGCTCCTTATCCTCTGTTTATGCAGCTTGAAAAAATTAATTTATCCTTACCTATTTTCTCATATTCTGAATGATGTGTCAAGCTGAATGATTTCACCAAGCTGTTGATAACATTATATGCCACCGTACACTTGGGAACTTACTATTGTCTACAATTTAATTACTGAGTTATCACATATTTTCCATGCATATGTTCATAAATTGAATCTATTGTCAATCATTTATTTTTCCTTCTGTGTCAAAAAAAATCTATTTCTACCATATGTTGCTGAAATAATTTTTCTTCTTTGTTGCCTCTAGGATTACAAAACGTTGTCTTTATTGTTTGTCATTGTTTCCAAACACATTTGGAAACATCAGGAAAGCCTTACTGGTTTGATAGCTCTCATTCTGGGAAACAATAATTTAAAATGATGAGGGAAGCTAAAATTAACTTTAACTTCGTTTTCTTGTTCAATGATTTTCATTCATGTCTTTATTAAAGACTTATATTACATTCAATTTAAACCACATTCAATAAGACGCTGGCTGCTGGCTCATCCCCCTCCCCCAGTATAGCTGATGCTGTATTGCCAAGATATTGCTTTCTAACAAGCAGACTCTGGTTAAACTGGATGCAAAGGGGAAGCGGGTCGTCATGAGAGTGGAGTTTAATATTCCTATGAAGAACAACCAGATAACATAACCAGAGGATCAAGGCTGCATCCTAAGCATCGCATTCTACATGGACAATGGAGCCAAGGCATTTCTTATGAGCCACCTGGGAGGCCTGATGTTGACCCCATACCCGACAAGTACTCCTTGGAGCCAGTTGCTGTAGAACTCAAATCTCTGCTGGGCAAGCATGTTTGTTCGTGAGGGACTGTGTGGGCCCCAAAGTGGAGAAAGCGTGAGCTGACCCAGCTGCTGGATCTGTCACCCTGCTAGGGAACATTTGCTTTCATGTGGAGGAAGAAGGGAAGGGAAAGGATGCGTCTGGGAACAAGGTTACAGCCCAGCCAGCCTAACAAGAAGCCTCTGAGCCTCATCTGCCAAGCGAGGGGATGGCTATGTCAAGGATGCTTTTGGCACTGCTCACGGAGCCCACAGCTCCATGGTGGCAGTTAGTCTGGAGACACTTTTTGTGAAGATGGAGCTGAACTACTTTGACAAGGCCTTGGAGAGCCCTCCCTGGCTATCCTGGGTGGAGCTACAGTTACAGACTAGATCCAGCTGAGACCACTAATACGCTGGACAAAGTCAATGAGATGATTCTTGGTGGTGCAATGGCTTCTACCTTCCTTAAGGTGCTCAACAACATGGAGATTGGCACTTCTCTGATGAAGAAGGAGCCAAGATCATAAAAGACCTGATTCCAAAGCTGAGAAGAATGCTGTGAAGATCACCTTGCCTGTTGAACTTTGTCACTGATGACAAGTTTGATGAGAATGCCAAGACTGGCCAAAGGACTGTGACTTCTGACACACCTGCTGGCTGGCGGGGCTTGGACTGTGGTCCTTAGAGCAGCAAGAAATATGCTGAGGCTGTTGCTAGAGCCAAACAGATTATATGGAATGGACCTGAGGGTTTATTTGAAGGGGAAGCTTTTGCCTAAGGGACCACGCCCTCATGAATGAAGTGGTGAAAGCCACTTCCGGGGGCTGCCTCACCATCATAGGGGCTGGAGACACTGCCACTTGCTGTGCCAAATGGAACATGGAGGTTAAAGTCAGCCCTGTGAGCACTGGGGATGGTGCCAATGTAAAGTGTCTGGAGGTAAAGTCCTTCCTGGAGCGGATGCTCTCAGCAATGGTTAGTACTTTCCTGCTTCTGGTTCCTGGGCACATCCCTTAAGTCAACTCTGTGCTTTCCACATCTCCACTTGGTATGAGCTAAAATCTTCCTCCACGTCAAGATCCACCTACTGACCAAGAGATGCAGCCTCAGAAACAGCATCTCAGCTCATCTTTACTGCATCCTGGCCTTGCCTACATTCTGCAAGATCGCACTTGACTCTCTTCGTGCATTCTAAAGTGCATATATTTATATTTTGTCAGTTAAGAGAAAGTGAGCTGTTAACTTAATTCTCTTTTTGGAGTAGCTTATTCTGATGAGCTTGGTCATTGTCTTACTACTCAGCGTGGAAACAAGATGGAATTCTAATTGCAGGGAGATGAAGTTTGTGATTGTTAAATAAATAATAAAATTGTCCATTGAAATTGGGGAGAAATAAGCCATATTTAATCCACTGTGACAAGTTCTGGCCAAATTTTCTAAAAATATAAAACCATCTTTATCAGAAACAGCTTTCATTCTATATTATGATAGGTGAGAGATGTTTTTATTGTATTCAAACCAAAACACCTCATATTTTAGCAATCTGACTCTGGGAGGTAATATATAAAAGTAAAGTGGATTTTTAAAATCAATCTGAATTTTGGAGCATAAATTAGACTTTTTAATTTTTCTCATCGATGAATAACTACCTAATAATATTACACAGTGTTGCGGGTGATAGTATTGTAAGTAGCTGCTCTCCCTTCTCTTTTTGTCTTCTTCTAGATACACAGGAGAACATTAGCCTCTGAGTCCTTGATACAAGACTAAAGAAGCTGCTCAGTCACGTAATTTATGGCTTTTTCAGAGAGTGTATGATGTCATCTTATATTACCTGTTAAATTCTCTAGTCAGGGCTTCTCAGGTTAGTCATTTAATAAAGTTGTATTTTACTTGAAAGTGAGTTTATGAATTCAGTTGTTATTATAAATTGTGTTGCTTTCCTAACAAAATTTGAGAATTCAGGATAAATGAGACTACATTGTTTCAGGTTAAATACAGTATTTTTGACCTTACAATACAGTAAAACTTTCCTCCTGAAAACCAAATGATCAACACATATAACACAAGATCAATGTTAAGTGAAAGTACTAGTATTTCAAGTAGCCTTTTAGAATTGTAATTTATCTGAAATAAGTTAAACATGACAGGTTATAACTAAGGGTAAAACCACCAGTGAAAGAATTCTTTCAACATCTTAAAACTGAAGAAGGAGCTACGGCATGACCGGTTTTGTGATAATCTTATATTTGCCATATAAACCTTTTCAGGGAAATGTGGTCTTATTGCTGTTCTTGTCTCTCACTATATTATACACAAGGTGGGGGACGGGCATTAACTTGAAAGCAGAAATGACTATTTAATCTGAATACTTGAGATTTCTTCTCAGAAAAGATACCTATTTCTTTGGATAATGTCGTTGGAAAGATCACCATATGTTTATGTCTAACCCTCCATTCTAGGCTTGTTCAAATAAGATAATTTAACTAAAACCCCAGTGGTGGCTCAGCATCAGAGAGTTTATTGAGACGACATTATTTTTGTTCCACATAGAACTAACTTCGCTTCCATCCCATCAGCCTATATTGACAGACACTGAATACACATCCCCATGAAAGTCATTATTGAGTTTCCTGTAGAACTGTTGTTGAGGCTGTCGCTCATTAATTGTCCTCTGTGTGGTGACTGAGGACAGACAGTTCTCTCATATTACTGTGATGTATTCCTTGTGAATTCCGTTTTAATCTTCAAGTCATTTCTAGTATGCATTTTTCATATTAAAATTGATATTTATTTGATAAGTGTTATCTTGTTATCCTATTTTCCATATGCTTATTTTCTTGGCACAACTATATACACTAAAATCTTTTGTATACTTTCAACAATTTAATTCAAAATAATCATGAAGCAAATAGCAGCATAATTAATAAATAAATAGCAAAAAGATAGAGAGTTTGTAAAAAGTTAGTTTTTATGCCACTCATGATAAAAATTGAAACCTGTAATTCTTAAACATATAATTATTTTTATGGACAACTCAAATATTGAGTACCCTGGGCATCTTAATTTGTCCAACTTAATAGCTTTTCATGAGATTTCAAATAAATCCCACTAATATTAGTGGGAAATTGAATTTAAATATATTTACCAATTGAATTTATCTTACTTAGGGATTTAGAATGCTTTTTAGTATTCAGATTTTTTTTTTATCTGCAACATATACATAATAATATCTTGCTATCCATGATTGCTGTAGGGACAAGATAAGGTAATAACTTAAAATAAATTTACTAATAGTAAAATAAGATCCAATCAGTAAGTTGAAAGTAATATTTTTGAGTGACCATAGGCTAATCAGTAAACTAGAATATTCTGGATGTACATCAGTGGACAAACAGACATAGTTCTTGTCAACCATTAGTATAGCCAAGGGTACATAACTAAATCATTAAATATGTAATTATAAATTGTGATAAGTCATATGTAAGAAAAAGAAGGTGTTACAAACTAAATAGTTACAGTATGCCTCTGTGAGAAAAATGATGCAAATATTGATACCTGGTATAGGAGAAATAGGTAAAGAGGTGGATATTCTAACCACATGCACAACATTCACAGAGAGAAAAGGAACTTGGCATATGTGAAACATTGCTGAAATGACTACAGTAAGAGAGGCAAAAGGGGGAGTAGGATGAAATTAGATACACAGGCAGAATTCTGTTCCTCAAAAGCCTTACAGTTCATGTTAATGATTTCAGATTTACCTCTGAGAGAATGTAAAGCCAATGAGATTGTTTGTGGTTGACTTATTTTTAAGAGACATTTTAGATTGAGAGGAAGGTACAGAGATTTTCCATATACACCCTTCTCCCACTCATGCATAGCCTCCCTCCATGATCAACATTCCCCGCCAGAATGGAACATTTGTCATCATTGATTAACCTCATTGACACATCACTCAGAGTCGACAGTTTACATTACTGTTCACTCTTGGTGGTGTACATTCCATGGGTTTGGGCAAATGTATAAAAATGTATATCCATCATTATGGTATCATACAAAGTATTTTCACTGCCTTAAACATCCTCTGTGTTCCCCTATTCACCTCTCCACCCCACCAACTCCCAACAATCGCTGGCTTTTTTGCTGTCTCCATAGTTTTGCATTTTTCAGAGCATCATAGGGTTATAATCACAGTATCTAACCTTTTCAGATTGGCTCCTATCACTAAGAAATATACACTTCAGTTTCCACCATCTTTTTATGGTTTGATAGCTCACTTCTTTTTAGCACTGAATAATATTCCATTGTCTGGATGTACTACAGTTTATTTGCCCACTCAGCCACTGAAGGACATCTTGCTTGCTTTCAAGTTTTGGTCGTTATGAATAAAGCTGCTATAAACATCTAGGTGCAGGTTTTTGTGGGGACATAAGTTTCAACTCCTTTGATTACTCAATTACCAAGATGCATGATTGCTGGATCATATGGGAAGCATATGTTTTGCTTTACAAGAAACATAAAAACTATCTTCCAAAGTGGCTGAATCATTTGCATTCCCACCAGCAATGAATGAGTTCCTGTTGCTCCACATCCTCGCCAGCATTTGGTGTTGTCAGTGTTTCTGATTTTGGCCATTCTAATAGGTGTGTACTGGTATCTCATTGTTGCTTTAATATGCGCTTCCTTGATGACATATGGCATGGAGCATCTTTTCATGTGCTTACTTGCTATCTGTATATCTCCTTTGGTGAGGAATCTGTCAAAGTCTTTGGCCCTTTTAATCAGGATGTTTGTTTTCTTAAACGGGAGTTTATGAGTTCCTTGTATATTTTGGATAACAGTTCTTTATCAGATACGTCTTTTGCAAATATTTTTTCCCAGTCTGTAGCCAGTCTTCTCATTATCTTGATATTGTGTGTTGCAGAGCAAAAGTTCTTAATTTTAATGATGTCTAACTTATAAATTATGCCTTTCATGGATTAAACATCCTGGATTTTGCTTTTTGTGTTGTATCTAAAAAGTCATGGTCATGCCCAATGACATCTAAGTATTCTCTTATGCTATTTTCTAGGAGTTTCACTATGTAGATGTTTGAAGTGACATTATCATATTTATATTTATAAATATCATATTGACTAGTGTGCAAGAAAGTTTTGAGAAATGCAAATGTGAATTTAAGTATAATATTAAGGATCTATTGCAACTACCCAGGACAGAAATAATAGTGACTTAACATTAAGGTGATGACATTGGAGACAGTCATATGTATTTACTCTAAATCTAATGAGAGAATGGAAATGGAATTTATAATAATAGAATGAATGTTGGTGACTAAGAAGAATGAATCATCAAAATTGTCATTGTCCTGGTTAATTCCATAAATTATGAAAGGCAGTGGAAGAATAGCCACAGCTGAAATTAAAAACAAAATCATGACATAGTGAGTCACATTTCACCTGATCTTTTTTTACAACTGAAATGTGACTTAAACTTTTAAAGGCAAGTTTACTTTTAGTGTCTTGTTTGAAAATATTGTTTCCCATATTGAGCACTGCCTGCTGAGTTACATCATTGATTTTCTTCTTCATACCTAAATTTATCATAGTGAAGTCTTGTTCCCCTCTCAGTGTCACCTGGAAAAGAGAACTTTTAAATGTGTGAAGCAGCTGCTGCTTTGTGGAGGGGGAAGTTAATGACATGAATTATGACACCTTCAAATTTTTAAATACACCTAATTTTTAAATACACCTGGTGTATTTGTGAGAATCACACCAGGTCTCCAGATAGTCAAGGCCAAGGGGAGAACAGGGGCCTTGTTGTCAATACACCAGAATGGTCAAGGCTGCTCTGAGCATGATCCTAATCGGGGTGCTGAAGGCCAAGATACCATGAGCAGGTTCAAGGACACATGGTACACTTTGCCCTTCTATAACCCAAATGATTGATGTCACTGTTGGCAACTAGCCTTCTTTTTCTCTGGAGTAATATACAGATTATTGACCAGGAGTCTGCTAGCGAGAGCCCAGCTGGGCAGAGCTAATGTGAGAGAACGGGAAGAGACTCTGCTGGAGTGCAGAGAAGCAGAGGTAGTAGACACAGAGAATGTAGCTCCTATGTGTGCAGGAGAGGGGAGAGCTCAGACAGAGCTGGGAGCTGATACTGCTATAAAGAAAGGTTAAGAGCTCAGAGAGCTCAGATATAGCTACCATGTTAACCAGACAGTGTGCTGGGCAAGAGACACAGGAGAAGCTGCTGAGCCAGAGGGCTTAGATACTGCTACATGTGAGGCAGTGAGTCTAGGGGGCAGCATGTGGCTGCTCAGATAACAACTGTGAGTACAGAGATTAATGCTGCTTTGTAGGAAAGAAGTACATGTTAACCAGCTCATGTTTGGCTGCCTGCCTGTATGGATTTTGTTGTAAAAGACTATTTTGTCTAACAGCTATATGGCCACTGGCTTCTGCAATTAAGACTCATCCTATATAATAAAAAGCCTAGCAACTGAACAACAGAATGACCAGAAGACCAGTCATTGTGATGTGCACTGACTACCATAGGGCAGACGCTCAATGCAGGAGCTGCCCCCTGGTGGTCAATGTGCTTCCACAATGGGAGCACCACTCAGCTGACCAACCCATCCTGGCAGCCCACCAGCCCTGTGGCAGCCACTCACTCCCTCAATAGTCCTGCAGGTCCAATCTCCAGAGAATGGGCCAGGCACCAATGGACCAGCGCTGCCAGCACAATCCCAACAGCGCCACCGGCCTCCTGGAAGTTGGCCTCAGGCATCGCAGCCACTTCCCCTCCCTGGATGCTCCCCAAGGAAGAAATGATAGAAAAGCGACTGCCAGGTGGCGTCCAGCAACCGGAGTGAAGTAAGTGGGATGGATCCAGATCCTGGACCGGCAAGGGCATCCCACTGCCTGCCTGGAGGGCCAATTGTGTCCCAGTCCCCTCCAGCCCCCTTGGGATCCCATCCGTGCACAAATTCATGCACTGGGCCTCTAGTATTACATATAAGTTAATGTACATTTTATTATCATAGTCTGGGTTTCTTTCTCACAAACTGGAAAAAGCCTAGCTCCTTTTAAGAAAGGCTGCAAATTAATTTCTAAATGATAGTATCCAAGTAAAATAATCTTTATTTTTAAATATGTTTTT
This sequence comes from Myotis myotis, assembly GCF_014108235.1. Classification (NCBI taxonomy): domain Eukaryota; kingdom Metazoa; phylum Chordata; class Mammalia; order Chiroptera; family Vespertilionidae; genus Myotis; species Myotis myotis. The sequence continues at coordinate 62,637,800 of NW_023416335.1, read as the reverse complement.
ATTTGAGAGGATGGGAAAGGGAGAGAGAGATAGAAACATCACTGATGAGAGAGAATAATTGATTGGCTGCCTCCTGCATACCCCACACTGGGAATCGAGCCCACGACCTGGGCATGTGCCCTGACTAAGAATAAAACTGTGACCTACTGGTCCATAGGTCAGCACTCAAGCACTGAGTCACACTGGCTGGGCAAGTGAAGTAATCTTAAAATATGAGTGAGCGTTAGTTATATTATAATTTTTAAAATCACATGTTTTGTCTTCCACAAGTGTTTAAAAATATTTAGTTAATTCATAATTTTTTTAAAAAAAGCTTATATCATAATGATGTGAAGATAAATACATAATATTATCAAGGCAATTTCATCCACATTAATTTCACTGAAAGAATTATCTTCTATAATTACTGACATTTACCTTAGACTTATTTTCAGAAATAAGCAAGACTAATGAGGCAAGACATACCCTTCCCCCTATACACATGGTGGTGAAATGCATTGGCTTCACAGAGAAGTTGGTTGTACCACAAACCAATTTTATGAAGCAAGACACCTTTGTGATTTCACTATCTGGAATATTATTATGAAGCTTTGCAGGATTATCATATAAAGTAAGCATATATTATTACCTTGGGAAATAGGATTGGTAAGATGATGTAATATAATTGAAAATGCCCAGCAGAAGCGATAAAATACTCCTACATGTCAATTACCTTTTCTTCTTTCTTTCTGCCCTTCCTTTCTTTGAGTGGCAAACTTATAAGTACAGGTTAAGAAGAAGGTATATTTTTTTGGTGCTTCCATAAGGATGCATCTTCAAACTGAAGTTCACCTTTTCTAATTACAATGATGTCAGTATTAATATTATTTGAAAAAGGATGAAATTGATCTAGCACTATCACATAAACATAATGATCAGGTTTCCCAGTGAGTGACCAAAACATACATATATTAACTCTGTAAGATTATAGAAACTTACCTCCTTCCAGAATCCCGTTATTGCTAAGAGTCTCCCATAGTTGCTGGGATCATGGGTCCTTAGTGGGGTTTTTCAGTTTTCTGCTTCAAGACAATTCAGAACTATAATGTTACTGTCTTTTTTGTTGTTATTGATCCTAGTGATATAACTTGTTCATTGACTGAGGAATAATTCTAAAGAGAATGCTGTTAAATCACAAAGTGACAAATAGTAATAATAGGTACATTTTGTGGCAGAATTCTAATGAACCTTACATACAGTCATTATTTCATTTGCTATGCTGACCTATAAAGAAAACTTTTGTGAAATTCCCAAAGCCTATAAGTCTCTAATTTCATATAATGATAAGTGACAGGAACAAAATTAAACAGATTTTTCTGATACTAAAGTGCTTATTAAAACCAACCAACACACGTCAAAACAAAACAATGACAAAACAAAATAACCTGAAACTTGAGGATAACCTTGGAGAATACCAAAGGCTGCTCTAAACATTAGTAACTTGTTTGCATTATGATTCAGAGAAGAAAGAATGCTAGAATAAAACCAAACAAAACAAAAAGGGAAAGGAAAAGAGAAGCTACAAAGTCAGTAATAGACTAAAAGAAAGACATAGGTACTCTCTTATGGAAAGGACTTGGTAGCTACTTTAAACAGTCAGTAAATATGTAGACTCAAGATATGAGAAAGTGAACTTAAGTGGCAAGATGTGGGAACAAATTCATGAGGCGTACTGAAAAAGGTCAAAATCTGTGAAATATCAAGGTGTTTTGCATTTTTCATGCATATTTATGCTAACCTTGAAAAAATAAGTTAAGTCTTTTGGATTAAAAGTAGGTTTAGAGTTAGAGTGGGTCAAAATGGCTTTTCATATTTTTTCTTGATTTAGATATAGTCTTGTATTTAAAAAATTAAAAATCCTTTTTTATTTTAGAACTAGAGGCCCGGTGCACAAAATTCAGCATGGGTAGGGTCCCTAGGCCTGGCTGGCGATCAGGGCCGATCTGTGGGGTGACTGGTAGGGCAATCAGGAGGGACCCCCACTAGCACCCACCTTGGCTGGCCAGGGGTCTGCAGGCTGGAGGCAGCTCCTGCTTTGAGCATCTGCCCTCTAGTGGTTAGTGAGCATCATAGCGACCTGTCATTACACTGGTTGTTGTGCCGTTCAGTTGATTTGCATATTAGGCTTTTATTATATAGGATTACTCTGGAATTTTTATTTTATTTTTGCTGAGGGGGTTTTAGAAAATACCTGGCTATACAGTATTTCATCCACTTTTGTTGACTTTGTCATGATTTAAAATGTAAGTATCCAGAATTATATTTATTTAAGCATTTATTACCAAGAGCTGTCATTGAACATTGAACTCTGCACAAAAGATGCTGAAAAATAATGCTCAGACTCTATGCAGAGTCACACATGATGCTACTTGAAGTTTCAAAAATCTTATGTGCTTATCTTTAAAAGTCTCACATCTAGTTTCCTTTTTAAAAAAATTCTTTAAAAAATTTAACTTCATGTGTACACTATTACCTTTACAATAGGCATTTCAAAATATTCTTCTCTCCCCTGGTCAGTGTGGCTCAGTTGGTTGGGTATTGTCCCAAGCACCCAGAGGTCGCTGGTTAGATTCTTCTTTGGGGTACATGCCAGGGTTTTCGGATCAATCCCTGGTAAAGGGAGTACAGGAGGCAGCTGATCAATGTTATATTGATGTCTGTCTCTCCCTCTCTCTCTACCTCACAAACACTCTCCCTTCCTCTCTCTAAAATACATATATATATATATATATATATATATATATATATATATATGCACACTAGAGGCCTGGTGCACAAAAATTTGTGCACTGGCAGGGGCAGGGAGGATGTCCCTCAGCCCCACTTGTCTCCTCTCACAGTCTGGGACCCCTTGGGAGATAACGACCTGCTGGCTTAGGCCTGCTCCTGGGCGGTAGAGGGCAGGCCCAATCCCTAGGTGCCTGCCCCGCAGCTCCAGGTCGGGCTCAGAGCAGGGCCGATTAGGGAGTTGGGGCGCCGCCCTCTGTCATGCACAGAGCAGGGCAGATCAGGATGTTGCAATGCCACCCTCAGTCACACTCAGGGTAGGGTCGATTGGAGGGTTGGGGTGCCGCCTCCTGTCACACTCAAGGCAGGGTTGATGGGGAGGTTGCGGTGCCACCCCCTGTCACGCACAGAGCAGGGTGGATCAGGGGTTGTGGTGCCACCCCTGTCACATACAGAGCTGGCCAATCTGGGGGTTGGGGCGCTGCCCCCTGTCACACTCAAGGCAGGGTCGATGGGGAGGTTGGGGAGCTGCCCCCTGTCACCCACAGAGCAGGGACAATCAGGGGGTTGGGGCACTCCCCCCTGTCACACTCAGGGCAAGGCCTATGGGGAGGTTGCGGCTCCACCCCGTCACACACAGAGTAGGGCCCATGGGGGGGTTGGGGTGACACATCCTGTCACACACAGAGCAGGGCCCATGGGGGGGTTGGGGTGACACATCCTGTCACACACAGAGCAGGGCCGATCAGGCCGTTGGGGCGCCTTCCCCTTTCACGAACAGAGCAGAGTGGATAGGGAGGTTGTGGCCCCAACCCCTGTCACACACAGAGCCGCAGGGCGATCAGGGGGTTTGGGCGCTGCCCCCATCACGCTGCTCCAGGGGCCAGGAGGCCTCGTGGCTCTGCTGATCCTACTGCTAGGAGGACTTGCTGCTCCGCTGATCCCGGTGCTGGGAGGCCCTGCGGCTCCGCTTGACACAGGGGCAGTGAGGCCTCACTGCTCAGCTGATCCTGGTGCTAGGAGGCCCTGCGGCTCTGCTTGACACAAGGGCAGTGAGGCCTCACTGCTCAGCTGATCCTGGTGCTAGGAGGCCCTGCGGCTCTGCTTGACACAAGGGCAGTGAGGCCTCACTGCTCAGCTGATCCTGGTGCTAGGAAGCCTTGTGGCTCTGCTGATCCCGGTGCCAGGAGGCCTCGCAGCTCCGATGATCCTGGGTACAGGAGGCCTTGTGGCCCCACTGATCCCAGGATGGAGGCCTCACGACTCTGCTGATCCTGGTGCTGGGAGGCCTCACGACTCCGCTGATCTCGGGTTCGGGAGGCCTCTCGGCTCCGCTGATCCTGGTGCTGGGAGGCATATTACCCTTTTACTATATAGGATAGAGGCCTGGTGCATGGGTGGGGCTGGATGGTTTGCCCTGAAGGGTGTCCTGGATCAGGGTAGGGGTCCTGTTTGGGTGCCTGGCCAGCCTGGGTGAGGGGATGATGGCTGTTTGCAGCTGGTCACACCCCCTTCAGAGTGGGGGTCTTTACTGGGGTGCCTGGCCAGTCTGGGTGAGGGGCTAAGGGCTGTTTTTAGTCTGGCGGGTGACTGAAGCTCCCAACCTCTCCTTTTTTCCTTTTTTTTAAAATTCTGCGATTTATTTACCTTCTATAGCTGTCACTGGAGCTGAGAGCCGGCTTTAGCTGTGAGACCTTGGCTGCTGAAAGCAGGTTTCTGGGCTTTGTTTAGTTTCTATATTTGAAACAATGATTCTTAGAGAGCAGCTCAGAGCCCAGTAGCGGCAGGCGGGGAACGTTGGCTTCCTCTGGCACTGGAGCAAGCAAGCCTCCTGTTCGCGTCAGTTGCCTGGCTGCTGGCCGCTATCTCGGTTGGCGGTTAATTTGCATATCGCCCTGATTAGCCAATGGGAAGCGTGTTGGAGCTACGGATAATTACCATGTTTCTCTTTTATTAGATAGGAGATAGATAAATATATATATATATATATATATATATATATATATATATATATATACTAGAGGCCCAGTGCATAAAAACTTGTGCACTCTGAGGGGGGGGGGGTGGTCCCTCAGCCCAGCCTGTGTCCTCTCACAGTCTGGGACCCCTCGGGGGATGACCACCTGATGGCTTAGGCCCGCTCCCCGGGGGATATGGCCTAAACTGGCAGTCAGACATCCCTCTGGCAGCCCAGGAGCCCTCAGGGGATGTCCACTTGCCAGCAGGCAGCAGGCCTAAGCTGCAGTTGGACATCCTTAGCACTGCTGAGGAGGCGGGAGAGGCTCCCGCCACCACCATTGTGCTGGCAGCCATCAGCCTGGCTTGTGGCTGAGCAGAGCTACCCCTGTGGGAGCACACTGACCACCAGGAGCAGCTCCTGCATTGAGCATCTGCCCCCTGGTGGTCAGTGTGTGCCATAGTGACTAGTCATTCCCAGTCATTATCCTGTTAGGGTCAATTTGCATATTACCCTTTTATTATATTGGATAGAGGCCTGGTGCATGGGTGGGGGCCAGCTGGTTTGCCTGAAGGGTGTCCAAGATCAGGGTGGGGGTCACACTTGTGTGCCTGGGTGAGGGGCTTAGGGCCATTTTCAGGCTGCCCCCAGCCCCTTTAGGGTGAGGTAGTCCCACTGGGGTGCCTGGCCAGCCTGGGTGAGGGGCTGATGGCCGTTTACAGGCTGGCCATGCCCCCCGCAACCCAAGCTCCCAGCCTCTCCTTTTTTTTTTTTCTATTTTTTCTGGGATTTATTTATCTTCTATAATTGAAACTTTGTAGCCTTGAGTGTAGCCGAGGGGCTGCCAGGGCAGGCAGGAAGCTTGGTTTCCTCCATCGCCGGGGCAACCCAAGCCTCCTGCTCCCTCCAGCTCAGTGGCCACTGCCATCTTAGTTTGGTTAATTTGCATACTTGCTCCTGATTTGCTGATGGGCGTGACTTGTGGGCATGGCTTTAGAGTAGCAGAGGGATGGTTAGTTTGCATGTTTCTCTTTTATTATATAGGATATATATATATATATATATATATATTTCTCTTTACAATTGCTGAGAAATGTTAAAGAGAGAAAGGGATAAAAGCTAACTCTAGAAAACCAGTAAATTTTTTAATGGTTTATTCATTTATTTTTGTTAATAAAGATAAGTTCAGAGCCCTGGCTGGTATGGCTCATATGGCTGAGCATCCTCCCATGTACCTAAAGTTCATGGGGTTACATTCCAGGTCAGAGCACATACCTGGGTTGCAGGAGGCAGCTGATTGATGTGACATTGATGCTTCTCTCTCCCTCTCCCTTCCTCCTTCTCTAAAATTATTAAAAACATATTAAAAATAAAATACAATAAAACATATCACTGTCAAATCTTAAAAAAATAGTTCAAAATCATAAAACTTTAGAACTGCAAGAGAGTCTTTAGAAAGAGGAGGTCATTGTGGATTAAAAGTACAATCCTATATAATAAAAGCCTAACATGCTAAGTGTTTGGTTGACCAGTTGGCCGTTCAACCAATCAAAGTGTAATATGCTAAGGCCACTCAACCGCTCGCTATGACGTGCACTGACCACCAGGGGGCAGACAGTCGACTGGTCAACCAGTCACTATGATGTGCACTGACCACCAGGGAGTGTCTGCTCTGACTGGTAGGTTAGCTTGCTGTGGGGTCCGGCTGATCTGGACTGAGCAAGATAGGCTGGGCAGACCCTGCAGCCTTCCTCTTGTCCCTCCCCAGCTGCCCATTGCCCTGGCCTGCTCCTTCTTGAAATCCAGGACCCCTCACAGGATGTTGGAGAGCCGGTTTCAGCCCAATCCTGCAGGCCAGGCTGAGGGACCCCACTGGTGCATGAATTGGTGCACCAGGCCTCTAGTTGGTATTATAAAAAAACATGTTTTTAGCAAGTAAAAGACAAACTGTTTGACACTTTGTGGCCATTTTTCTCCCTTGATTTGAACTTTAAAAAAATTTCCCTTTTTAAAAATGAAGTTCTATTACAGTTAATGGTATGAATGTAAGCAAGTTTTTTATATAAACTCTTCACAACTTGTTCATTCCTATTTTAGAAAATAACCCCAAAGTCACATAATAGTAAACAAAAAGGAGAGTACACCTCTATCTCACTTGAGCTTTTTCTCCCTTTTATTTATAATACTTTCTATCCCCAAACGCAATTTTCCTAGGTCCATGGATGTATTTTTTTCTTCTAAGAATAAAGAACACAAGTAAAATGTCAAGTTTTGTCTATTTCCGTAAATTTCCTTATTTTAAAAATTATTTCAAAGTCTTTCTGGCTTCTGTAATACCACAGCAGATGTTGCAGGCTAATATTTAAATGAAATCAACCAGAGCTCATTTTTCTCAAAGTGTTCTATTTTTTTTTCCACCTCTCTATTTAAGGTACTAATGGGCACTATATTAATTATTTTGAGGGGAAAAATGTGTTCATTAAAAAGAAAAAGAAGGAAGAAAGAAAGGAAGGAAAGAAGGAAGGAAGAAAAGAAAGAAGGGAGAAAAGGAGGGAGGGAGGAATGGAGGAAGGATGAGAGACAGGGAAGGACGAAGAGAGGGAAAGAGGGAGGAAAATGAGGAAAGGGGAAGAAAGGAGTGTAGGGCAGAAATGAGAAATGGGAGGTCTTTAAGGGGATTATGATAGATATTCGATGTCAGAAGAGATGGAAAGGAGATGAAAACAACAAAATTAGTTGATTTTCATAAAATTTTCTTCACCTTGGAAAAATTCTGTAAAAGCAGCAAGCCACCCTCTACATGCCTATCCCCCAAAAAATAAATCTTTGTAATGACACCATCTACAGGACTCTGTCAATTGGCCAGAAAGGTCGCTTGCAAATGAGCTACTCTTTTCTTAAAGATTTATCCCATCTGGACAGTTAACAGAGTTTTAATAATGAAAAAGTTCCAAAGTGGCCAACGAAAAGAATAACAACAGTTTTTAATCACGAATATTAGAGTACTATTTTAGACTATAAATCAGTTTTCATAGTCAGTGCATTGATTGACCTTGAAGCCCTGAATGTCGTAAACAGATATCTGCAAATGCATGGCTTACTTTAGGGAATGCATGGCACTTTACTCTGAGTGCTCTGATTTTGACTAATTCTTAGGGATGTCATCTGGTAGGTCCCATAAAGGTACATCTTTGGTTCTAACAATTTTTATAAGAAAGATTACCATTAGAAATTATATATTTTTCAATTAAGGAGACAACCTCTCTTGGTGAAATAGATTTATTTTTCCTTTTAAAGTAAGGAACAATTCCTAACTTGCAAAATGTTTAATCTTTCTGTTGCAATTTCTGAACTAAATGATAATTTTAAAAAAGAATGTTTCATGGTTAGCTTTTGGAAGAAAGAACACGGTTAGCTTTTGTTACAAGAAGTGAAATTTGTATATGTGATTAATGCCTTTCAGTTGTTTAAAAATAAAAAAGAAAGAAATTTTTTTTAAATATATTTTTATTGATTTCTTACAGAGAGAAAGGGAGAGAGAGAGAGAGAGAGAGAGAGAGTTAGAAACATTGATGAGAGAGAAACATCGATCAGCTGCCTCCTGCACACCCCCAACTGGGGATGTGCGCAACCCAGGTACATGCCCTTGACCAGAATCGAACCTGGGACCTTTCAGTCCGCAGGCCGACTCTCTATCCACTGAGCCAAACCAGTTTCAGCAAGAAAGAAATTTTTAAAAGATAGTTAATCCAATGTCAAATATAAAATTCTGAAAATTATTTTCAGCTTCTTGAGCTATAATTGACAAATAAAATTTAAGATCTTAAAATGTATATATAACATGATGATTTGATATATGTATATCTCTGATAGTAAAATCTTGCAGACTGAGTCAGAAGATATTATATTACATTTCTCTGATCCTGTGTCACATGCCTTTTTTTTCATACTTTAAGATCACAAACAGATGCACCAGTCAATGGCATACTTGAATTTTTTTTTGTCTCATGCATAAGTCATGAAATAATTACCAGTTATTGCACACATTCTCATAGCAGCTAGCATCAAGACTTAGAGAATAAATGTTAGTGGTTTTGAGCAAAATCTTAAAGACAATAAGGAAAAAATAGTATGAATAGAAAGGGTTGGAAGTGGTGATTTAGAAATGTGTTTAGAAATATTCCTAAAGCAGAAATCAAGTTATCTTGCTTATCAGTGCAAATGAGGAAAGAACTTAGAATCAATGGCTACTAGTTCTTTATGGATTCCTTAAAATGTTGTAACACTAATGTTTTGATGGTACAGTATTATGTGGGGGGGAAAATACATCAATAACTCTGAGTAGTAAAGGATTCCAGAAGCATTTGACTCTAAATGTGAAAAGATTTTGGAAATATCTTATTCAATTTATTATGCTTGTGTTGTCTTGTTTTTATGTTTGTATTCAAGTGATATAAGAGAAAATCTGCATTTAAGTAAATACAGCATAGCTTATCTATCTGTATCTATATCTATATATCTATATATCAAATAGAGAAATGTGCAAATTAGGCTGGGATGCCATAACGGGCCACAACCGATCAGGAGGAGGTTGTGCAGGCAGCATCGGGGGAGGGTGGAACTGCCGACTGGCTCCCTCAGTAGTCCTGCGGGGTCAATCTCAAGAGGACAGACCAGGCACCAACGAACCAGGACCAGCGCTGCTGGCACTTGAACATGAGCAGACAGAAGGAGAAAAACCTTCAAGGCCTGTCCAAGGCGGGTTTGCGTTTAAAACCAAGTGGGGTGGTCCGGAGCTGCGGGGCACTGAGAACCATGGCAGTGTCCGCATTGGTGGCACGGCTGCAGCTCAGTGTGGGGAGTGAGGGCCATGGAAGCCGGAGGCTTTGGCTGCAAATGGTTGGCAAATTTCAGCTCCCAGGCGGCGCGATCAGGGAAGCCGGTGGGACGTTCGCAAAAAAATGAGAAGGCTGAAGAGGAACGATACTTCCGAGAGTGGAGTAAAGAACAGCTGGCAGCCTTGAAGAAACAACATGAAGAAGAGATCACTCATCATAAAAAGGAGATTGAGTGTCTGCAGAAAGAAATTGAGCAGCCCCAGCAGAACATCAAGACACTGAAAGATCATGATACTGCGGTGGTGTCAGGGTTAGGGGCAGCCAGATTTGCCTGTGTGGCCTGAGCTGTCAACAACCAAAAGTGCTCGGGAGCTCAGACTCCAGGCCTGCCTCGCGCTCTCCGTTGCCTCCTGGGGCCTGTGCCCCGCCGCCAGGGGGCGATCTCTTACAAACCGAACCTGACTGCACACATGCCCGCTGCCTCCCTCAATACTGCCTTCCACCAGCATGGCAACGTCCTCCCAGTACCGCCAGCTGCTGAGTGACTATGGACCACCATCTCTAGGCTACACGCAGGGAACAGGGAACAGCCAGGTGCTCCAGAGCAAATACGCTGAGCTGCTGGCCATCATCGAAGAGCTGGGGAAGGAGATCCGATCCCCACTATGTGGGCAGCAAGAGCTTGATGGAGAAATGAGGCAACATTCATGTGAGAGGGCTGGTTCAGGAGTGCTTGGCCCAAATGGAGCAGAACAGCAGGTCCTAGCCTCCGAGTCAACGTGAAAGGCTTTCCATACTCTTTCAAGAAGCGACAGCTCATGCTTCCCCCCCCCCCCCCATGCCCCCTTCAGATGAAACTTGGTTTGAAAATGGTAACAGCTTGGTTTCTCCTCCCCGTGCCCCTCCCGGGGCTCCTCAGGCTCCAAACATCCCGTCGCTGAGATGGAGAAGAGATTTTTGCAGTCATTAGGTTTACATATTAGTTAGGAACTACCCAGGGCGCTTTGTGTTTTTTTTTTAAAGCATTGATTTATCAGGGGTCCTCAAACTACAGCCCGCGGGCCACATTCAAATACAAATATTGTATTTGTTCCCGTTGTTTTTTTACTTCAAAATAAGATATATGCAGTGTGCATAGCAATTTGTTCATAGTGTGTTTTTTTTTTAAACTATAGTCCGGCCCTCCAAAGGTCTGAGGGGCAGTGAACTGGCCCCCTGTTTAAAAAGTTTGAGGACCCCTGATTTACATGTTGCATGTCAGTTACCTATCACAGAAAACTGTAGTTGGCCTCCCAGATACCGTGTTTCTCTTCTGGATACATTTCTGTTACTCACAATGTTCTTTGTTTCTCTTCTGAGCTGATCCAACTCTGAGGGTTTGTTTCAGCAAGTCCCGAGGCAGTGCTTTAGTAGTCAGTGCCTGTTTGCCACACAGTAGAAATTCTGCTCAATGTAACTTTTTTTTTTTTTTTTTGCTTAAGCATTTGCATGACTATTAGTACTTTGAAGTTGATCTTTAAAATGCGCAAGTTATAAATACAGAAGAAAGAGCAACTTATCGAACCTCACCCGACAAGGACCCCTGAAATTTCCCCTAAGGATGTATGTAGATTTCAGTTCCGCCTTTCCCATCAGTGCATCCAAGCATCTGGAAGAAAGTGACTAATAGTGTTTGTATCTTTGTATGTATTTATTACTTGATGTAATAAAGCCTATTTTCATTGACAACAGCAACAAAAAAAAAACTGAAAGATCATGTTGTTGATTAAGTGCACACAGTTCCCCATAGAATGGCCACATACTGTCCACTTCTATGAAGACATAGTTCTGGTAACTAATATCTCTCTATGCTGCCAACAGATTATAATAAATTGTGATCAATGGGGAAAAAAAAAAAAAAAAAAAAACAACAAAACCAAGTGGGATGACATTGGAATTACCCAAGCATGCCCTGAACCCCTTCACCTGCCCAGACGCCTAGGGTCTCTTTACAGCTGGGCTGAGCCCAGTGCTGCCCAGTGGCCTGGACGCCAGACCTGACTGCCTCTCTGGTTTGGCCCAAACATCTGAAGTTTTCAGTAGTTTCCAATTTAACAAATTGGAGCGTTCACGTAAAATCAGGACTCCACACTTCTCTTTCCAAAGTGGCCGATTGGGCTACCAACCAAGGGTGGTCAGAGTCACTTCAACCCTAAGAGGAACCCCAAGCTTGGGGGTGTGGTGAGGAGGAAGCTATCCATGCAGACAGTTCAGTTGTGTAAACTCCCGTTGACTGTGGCACAGCCCAACAGTGTGGCTGCTCAACTGCGAGGCAGCACAGCCATGAAACAGTGCAGCTGTTAAACGAGGCCCCTCTCCAGCTTTCAGGGGGCTCCATATGCTCCAACCCAGTGCACCCACTCTGCCCTGAGCTGCCCAGTGCACCCCACTCTGCCCCAGTAAGACAGCTTCAGTGTTTTAGCTCCAGCAGACAGAATACGTCCCAGTGGAAAGGGAAAGTGTAGCCCTGGCTGGTGTTGCTCAGTGGATAGAGCCTCCGCCTGAGGACTGAAGGGCCCAGAGTTCAATTCCCGATCAGGGCACATGCCTGGATTGTGGGCTGGAACCCCAGTGTGGGGCATGCAGGAGGCAGCCAATCAATGATTCTCTCTCATCATTGATGTTTCTATCTCCCTCCCTCTCTGAAATCAATCTATACTAATAAAAGGGTAATATGCTAATTAGACCGAACAACTTCCAGACGACTTTCCGGACATCCTTTCAGACAAAACCGTGGTGGCAGGGCCAAGGCAGAGGTGGTTAGGGGCAAGCAGGCCGGCAGGGTTAAGGGGATCAGGCCAGCAGGCAGGTGAACAGTTAGGAGCAAGTAGTCCCAGATTGCGAGAGGGATGTCCAACTGCTGGTTTAGGCCCAATCCCGATTGGACAGGGTGCAGGTTGGGCTGAGAGTAACCTGCTCCCCTATGCATGAATTTCATGCACTGGGCCACTAGTTTGATAAGAATAAAATAAAATTATAAGCAATTAAAAAGCATTGCATCTATTTATTTTTCCAATTCTTAGTAATATATCAGTTATGGATCTTCCTAGAGTTAATTGTGCCTTAAATTTGATGAAATATTATAATATGTATTTATATGTAAGACAGAGATATATCAATATAAGCATTCCTCTGTGAACAATTATACTATTTGCTAATACATAAGTAGTCAATACATTTTAATAAAGTAGCCTTGCTAGTCTTCTTTAATTTTTTTGTTATAGTAACACTACACATGAAATACTTTAATTCTTACTAATTTTAAGTAAATCTGCAGCTACTGAAAACTAAGCATATTTTATCAGTTTAACCAGAGCTTCTTTTGCCTAACTGCATATTGATTTATTAACAAATATTGATGCAAAAAACAATCCATTAAAATAAGAACCAAGTAAGTATTTGCTATACTTGGCATTGTGCTAAGGGTTAAGAATACACAGATGATTATGTTAACACATAGTTCCTGATTTACTAAAAAACAAATTGAAAATGGAAATAGTGTGAATCTCTGGTATCTTAGGGTCATGAATGACGTAATAACTAGTTGTGAATAAGGTGCAGTTCAATATCAGATACAGAACTATAACATTTGTCTCAGAAAGAGACTTAGTGAAAACCCTGAAGGAAATGTTACAATAAAGTTGAATTTCACTAGGTAGTGACAAGAAAAATGCCGTTCCTGCAAAGAATATGATTCAAGGCAAGCCTGTGTGTTGAAGGACCAATTCATGTAACTGGCACACAGGATACAAATCAAGGATTTTGTACCTGAAGCTGGAAAAGTACTCATGTTTTTAAAGGACCAGAATTATTTTCCTCAAGTCCTTAGTGGAAATTTTTATTAAACATGCATTCTTTTTAGATGATTTAAATTTTTTTAAAAATATATATTTTCTTCCCAAATTGGAATTCTTTATATTTCTACTAATTAGGCACCTTATTTTAAAACTAGAGACCCAGTGCATGAAATTCGTGCATGGGGGTGTGTCCCCTCAGCTCAACCTGCACCCTCTCCAATCCTGGACCCTTTAGGGGATGACTGGCTGCCAGTTTAGGCCTGATCCTAAATCAGCAATCGAACATCCCACTCTCAATCCAGGACTGCTGGCTCTTAACTGCTCACCTGCCTGCTTGCCTGATCACCCCTAATTGGCCCACCTGCCAACCTGGTTGCTCCCAACGGCCCCCCCATTGGCTTAGTCAGCCCTAACTGCCCCCCTCGCCAGCATGGTCACCCCCAACTTCCCCCCGCTGATGGCCTGGTCACCCCTCACAGCCCCCTCTGCCTGCCTGGTCACCCCCAACAGCCCCCCGCTGCTGGCCTGGTCACTCCTCACTGCTCCCCCTGCCAGCCTGGTGGCCCCACTCAGCCTGCTGCTCAGTCGTTTTGTCATCCCTCACTAACTTTCTCAGGCCTGATTGCCCCACTCATCCTGTTTGGTCATTCGTTTGGTTGTTTTGGATGTGACGGCCCCAAAACAAAATGATATCCTATATAATGAAAGAGAAACATGCAAATTAACCATCCCTCCGCTATGCTCAAACCACGCCCACCAGCCAAACAGAGTGACTATGCAAATTAACCTGACAAAGATGGCTGTTAATTTGCATATGCTGGTGTCAAGCGTCCCAGGAGGCGACGGCAGCCGTGGCCGTGGGCTCCCAGGACCTTGAGGGTGGAGAGCAGGGCGGGAGAGGAGCAGGCAGAGAGCAGAAGGTTTGGAGGACTTGGCAGAGCACAAGACCACTGGACAGAGAGCAGATCGAGAGAGAGGGCAGCTGGGAGGGTGTGGCTTCCTCTGTCACCCTAGCTTCCTCTTCACAGCTGTGGAAACTGACAGCAGGGAGGAGGAACTCCCACCCTCACAGAATCAGCCAGAATCAGCCTTTGGTCAGACAGCTCTGAGCAGCCTGATAACCAGGAATCTCATCCACCTGTATCTCAGACCATGACAGTAGAGAGGTGGGACTATGTCTAAAGAACAACTGTTGATACAACATAGCTCTGCAGCAGAAAGATGCCGGCATTATCAACAGAAAATGTCTGCAGAGCAGCATGTGTCTGATCTTGAAAGAAGGCAACGTTTGTGACAGAATGTATCTGAAGACCAGCTATTGGAAAAATATCACTCTGATGCTGAAAAACACCAGCGTTATCGACAAAAAATGTCTAAAGACCAATGTGCCTTTGAAGTTGAAAGAAGGCAGTGGCAATGACAGAATATGTCTAGAGAACAGTCATCAACAAGTACTACCAATACTGGTAGGAACTGCCTTTTCAGCGAGATTGGAGTACATGAGGATGCAATTCTTGAACATAGTTGTGGTGGAATGACTGTTCGATATGAATTTTGCCATCACTAAATTTCTCTGATGAAAAAATCATCTGATGGGAAATTTACTTGACGTAGCAAAGAGAAAGTCTGTCCAAATGATATACATTTTCCAGATTATCTGGCAAATTTAAAAAGACTAATGGCAAATGAAGATTCTGACAGTAAAAATTTCATGGAAAATATTTGTTCTATAATAGTTCTTTTGCTTTTGCTTCCATGGGTGCTAATATTGCATCGCCGTCAGGATATGGGCCATACTGTTTTAGAATACAAGGACGAGTTTACCACCGTACTGGAACTTTAATCCTTCCGATGGTGTTTCTCAGAAGTTTGCTCAACTCTCTATTTTGGATACAGCCAGAGCTACAAGTAAAAGATTAGCAATTCCAGAAAACCAGGGATGCTTAGAAAGACTCATGATCAACATCAACAACCTCATGCATGAAATAAGTGAATTAACAAAATCGTACAAGATGCTAAATGAGGTAGAAAAGGAAGCCCAATCTGAAGCAGCAGCAAAAGATATTGCTCCCACAGAAGTAACAATGGCGGTTAAATACAATAGTAACAGTGATCCAGATAGATACAATTCTCCCCATGTAACCAAGGTTGCTGTCATATTCAGAAATGAAGATGGAGAACCTCCTTTTGAAAGGGACTTGGTCATTCATTGTAAACCAGATCCCAGTAATCCAAATGCCACTAAAATGAAACAAATCAATATCCTGTTTCCTACATTAGATGCAATGACATATCCTATTCTTTTTCCACACGGTGAAAAAGGCTGGGGACCAGATATTGCATTAAGACTCAGAGACAACAGTGTAATCAACAATAATACAAACAAAATGTAAGGACACAAGTCACACAAAAGCAGTAATATGGATTTCATCTCTGTGTGGGACATGTTTAATCCTATTTTAAATACAGGAAAATTAACAGTTTATCATGGATTCATATTAAAAAATGGAGACCAATTGGATAAATTTCATCAAAGCAGACCAATCTAAGTTGAGAGTTGAAAAATATAGTGGTTTGATGGATTATCTCAAATCTATATCTGAAAATGACAATGTGCCGATTGGTAAAATGATAATACTTCCATCATCTGCTGAGGGTAGTCCCAGAAATATGCAGTAGTGATATCAGGATGCTATGGCAATTGTAACGAAGTATGGTAAGCCTGATTTATTCATAACCATGATGTGCAACTCCAAATGGGCAGACATTGCAAACAATTTACAACGCTGGCAAAAAGTTGAAAACAGACCTGACTTGGTAGCCAGAGTTTTTAATATTAAGCTGAATGCTCTTTTAAATGATATCTGTAAATTCCATTTATTTAGCAAAGTAATAGCTAAAATTCATGTCATTGAATTTCAGAAACGCAGACTGCCTCATGCTCACATATTATTGATATTAGATAGTGAGTCCAAATTACATTCCTCTAATTAATTCCCTTTCAATGTGCATGAATTTTGTGCACCGGGCTACTAGTATAGATTATAAAACTTCATTGTACATTCATTAAATCAAATATTAGACAGGCTATAATACTTGATACAGTGAAGTATGTGGAACACAGAAATATGCAAGCACTGCCACTGGTTAGGTAAGTAGCTATTTTGGAATTTTTTTGAAGTAAGATAGTGAAATTAAAGGTACACGTATTTTTTAAATTATTGTTGTTTAAGAGCACTTTCTAAATAATGACATCTTACACATACTCTGAGGATGAATAAGAAGAGAGCTGGTCCAGAGTTTGGAAATCCAGTTAGAAGTTTTGAAGCAGTTCACATAAGAGAACCTTGGGCCAGCAGAGAATTACAATGAATTTGAAGAAGGGTTATTTATGTTAGCTATCAGAATCAACAGACATTTAGAAGATTGGAAACAAATGGTGATTGATGGCTTATGCAAGATTAAAATAAATTCCCCACCATAAATTTTGAAAATCATGTTTCTACATCCATATATTTCCATACCTATAACAATATGTAAAAACGGATTAGGGAAACAGGAAGTAATAGATAACTACTAGTTAAAAATCCATTGATTTCATAGTTCTTTAAGGAATTCAGAAGTTATATTTTAATATGAACCACCTGAATGATTATCAGTAGTCTCAACTTCATTTTCCATGTCTGTAAGAAATCTTGGAGTGTTTTCAATTTATTTAATTGATTTTACAAAATAAATTTAGAGAAGGGAATGACATTTTATGTATGGTTCCTTCATCTGTATTATGGGGGTGTGTGGAATTAGGCAATACATAATCTAATTTTAATTATAAGTGTATTTGAACAAATACAGAGTACTTTTGATCAACATAGTAGCTGAATTTTTATAGAACTTTTCTTTTTCCAGGTACCAACATCGCTATATTTTCAGATAAGGCAGCTGTTACTCGACTATTTTTCAGTGGCTAAGGAACATAATTCCCCTAGAGTAAATGAATGAACAATGGTCTCAGAGAGCCAGTAAGTGGTAGATCTTAGAACTAGAATTTAGTTTTAAAAGCTACTATAAAGCATCTGTTCCCCTAACTTGTATATACAATAATGTTAACAGTACATATCTTTCTTGTAGGCCACAACTGACTTTCATAAAGGTTTTGAAAATATGTATGAAAGATAGCTCTCTCTCTCTCTCTCTCTCTCTCTCTCTCTATATATATATATATATATATATCTATATATACATATACATGTATGTATAGGTGTATATATATACATATATGTGTGTGTATTGTTATTTTATGAATAAATGAATGCATATATTTCATTTTTCATATGAATAAAAAAGGTCATATATTAGGCCTTGGCCAATAAGATGTGTCATTTTGCAATGCATTCACATATAGCAGTTGTTATTATATTTCATGTTTAAAACATAATTTCATTTTAATGTGTTTTAATAAAACTGCTATTGCAAGATACCAAATTTTCTTGAACAACAGCTAATTAAACTTATGTATAATATAGTATTCAGTTTCTAGTGTATTTATTTCTGAATCCCTTGGAGCCTCTACTTTCATTTCTTAAGACATAATTTTTTCATCATATATGGAAATTTTATTTGATGCAGCAAAGTGTGTCTTTACTACAGTTACTGTTTTCCCATTGGTGATTCTGGTCTAGTATCATGGAGCCTGCAATTGTTTTTGTCCCTCTGAGTAAATAAGGAAAGCACTCCATCTCAAGAAAACTCATAAACCTGACTCCTTTTAAAGTGAGCTCATCCTATAAATCTCTTCTAGTCCATTGCAATTTTCTACACTGTTCTTTTACATTGATAACAGTACACCCTCAACATGAGGGGGAGGGCGGAAATTGCAATGTGTACTTCTAAGAAAGGGTGTTTCTGAGAAATTTAGTTCTAAATTTGTATTCACCTCATATTGTTCAAAACATAAATGCCATGAGAAGTATCATTTCTATCATTACAAGCACATGGGAGAGTCCTTAATAAAGTCAAAGTAAGTACAGGAAATGCTTTGTCCTTTATGGTTTTGCTAGAGGAAAAATGCTTTAAACTGTTTCCTCCATCCTTATATTTAGATTAAATAACAGTTAAATAGATTTTACAGGCTATGAGCTGCAACAATCCCTATGAAGGAAAGCTGGTTGTGAACTCAATCTCTACTGGAGGCGAGCTGTGACTCACATGGATTAGTGATCCCAGGAAAACAACCTCGGCTCAACTGATGCAGACACTTCCAACATTAGTGTGCTAATGAGATCACCTCTATTGCCTTCGGGCATATGGATTTGGATTTTCAATTATAATGACAATAGGAAAGAAATTATTGGGTCCGGTTGACCCCGAAATCTATAGTCATTGCTGAAGCCATTGCTCAAACTGATTATAAGAAAAAAATGGGTAGTCCCTTCTGGGGATCCTAAGGCATTGCTGTTAGTGATTTAAAAGACATGTACAACCTACCCAAGACATAGGATAGATTCTCAAAGATGTCTAATAGAAGTTGGTGCTATGATCTATCTGAAATGAGTATAGGAATTATTCCCAGAACAGATAACTTACTCTCAGGTAAGTCTCTGCAACTTGATTTCCTCCCTTTAAAACTGAAATATGAATCTTCACTAAGACTTTTTTAGATTTATTTATTGCAACTTAAGAGGTAGAAATTTTAATACTATTTAAAAGTTAACCTGAGAATATTACTCAAACATTTAATGAATGTATTATTGAATGAATTAATTAATGAAAGATGAATGAATTAATGTGTGTGTGTGTGTGTGTTTGAGGGAAAATGTGTATATGTGTGTTTGTAAGATAGTTAACCTGCATCTTTGGATATCCACTCTTTGGAGTCCTACATATTCTATTTAAATTATGTTTATAAATCTATTCCAATTAAATGATGTCTCCTAAATATAAGAATATAAATATATAGCTATATAGACATATATTGACATATGTATATATCTATCTGTATATATTTAATTTTTGTAGCACTAGCACTTGGAATTGTTTGTTGCAAATTTCAGAAACTGCAAAATGTTGATCAGGATTAATAAATTATATCCAATTATAGTATGTATGTACTAGAGGCCCGGTGCACAAAATTCATGCATGGGGGGCCGGTCCCTCAGCCTGGCCTGCATCCTCTCCAATCTGGGACCCCTTAGCAGATGTCTGACCCCTCGGGGGATGCCCACAGGGATCAGGCCTAAACCAGCAGTCAGACATCCTTCTCACAATCCGGGACCTCTGTCTCCTAACCACTCACCTGCCTGATCGCCCCTAACCCCTCTGCCTGCCTGCCTAAGCATCCCTAACCGCCCTCCTCTGACAGCCTGATCACCCCTAACTGCCCTCCCCTGCTGGCCTGATTGCCCCTAACCGCCTCTGCCTTGGCCTCTACCACTGTGGCTTTGTCCGGAAGATGGACTGTACAACTGGAAGATGTCTGGTCAACCTGGTCTAATTAGCATATTACCCTTTTATTAGTGTAGATGTTTTGAAAAGTTCCTTTTACATGAAAAGTTTTGGTAAAGAATGCAGTTCTTACTTACAGACTTTGTGATTGCCTGAATTAGCAAGTTTATAGTGCTTGAATGAAACACTCACATCATCTACAAAAGAAGTAGGAAAGGCTGCTCAGGAAAAACAGAAGAAATAAATGAGCAAATCAGAAAGGAGAAAGAGGAAGCTGAGGCTCGTATGCGACAAGCAGCTACGAATGCAGAGAAGTCAGCTGGTGGAGGTGGAAATGGCAGTAAAAACTGGTCAGAGGATGGTCTGCAGTTACTAATTAAAGCTGTGAACCTCTTTCCTGCTGGAACAAATTCAAGATGGGAAGTTATTGCTAATTACATGAACATACATTCTTCTTCTGGAGTCAAGAGAACCGCCAAAGATGTTATCAGCAAAGCAAAAAGCCTTCAAAAACTTGACCCTCATCAAAAAGATGACATAAACTGCCCGGAGCCGGTCCATCCTTGCTCTTTCAAGGGACCTGGCATATATGGCATACTGTTCTTATTATGTTTGCTCACCTTCTTGGCACTATGTGTTTTAACCAAGGTCTCCTCTCTGAGAAAGGTTGTTTCCCCAGGTAGGGATTTTCCCCTGAAGTTAGGGAGGGAATAAAACCTCTTAACTAAGTGCCAGGCGGGTAATTAATCACTTTAACTATGAACAATCATGCTTAAGCTACATAATCTTTACTCCCTGGAATGGAGATAAGAAACGCCCTAACCTTTGGAATAGAGATTGATAGGATTGGAATCAACTGGTATAAATACAGATGTAACAACACAGAACTTAGAAGACAGAACTTAGAACACAGAACTTAGAACACAGAACTTAGAACACAGAACCTACAAAGAACCTAGAGACAGAAGAACTTCGCTGGAGAGAACATGGCAAAAGATCCTGGACAGAAACTGGCAACAGAACCTAGAGACAGAATCTAGCGAGAGAACCTGGCTACAGAACCTGGATAGAACATGCCAAGAGAACCTGACTAGAACCTGGTGACTGAACCTGGCTGGAGAACCTGGACAGAACCTGGCTGGAAAACCTAGCGATGGAACATGGCTACAGAACCTGACTGGAGAACCTGGAGAACCTAGCAAGACAACTGGACACAGAACCTGGCTGGAGATCCTGAACCAGAACTTCGCTGGAGATCCAGACCAGAACTTGGCTGGAGATCCTGGCTAGAGATCCTGGCTAGGCTGCTGATCAACTGAACGCTGTCTCCTTGTCATTCCTTCTTTGCCGACTCCGTCCACACCTTTGGGGACCCTTGGACCTGCTGGGGCTGGACCCCAGCATCTGGCACCTGAACAGGGACCCCTAGGTAAGCGCCCCGCACTCGGGATGGATAGGACTCCACCGTAGGAAGAGGGTGGATAGTCTTTGCCCCACAATCAGGACGGATCGGACTCCACCATAGGAAGAGGGTGGATAGTCTTCGCCGACTCCGTCCACACCTTTGGGAACCCCTGGAACAGGATTCCCCTGGGTAAGCCCCCCACCCCCATTGAGAACCCCCACACTCGGGACTGATAGGACTCCACCAGGGTACTGCAGACCCCCCTATAGAGGATAAGTAGGGTAAGAAGGTGGATAGTACAGAACTTAGATTGAGAAGATGTGCCATACTGAGTCCAAAGAAAGAAGACTCTGTATTGATCTTTAGATTAAGAAGATGTGCCATACTGAGTCTAAAGAAAAAAGACTCCGTATTTATCTTTTAACACATATGCTTGCTAGCAGAGGAGTTAAGGTTACGCCCAGTCAGATGGAATGTTTTATACAAGAAGTATGTCCATGCTTTTCTGAGGAAGGAAAGGTGCCGGAAAGGTAAATGTAAAGGCATGGGAGAAGGTAGGCCCAAGGAGCCTATCCTTAACCCCACTGCAGCCTTTCTACCTAGGGAAAGTGCAGGATTGGCAAGCTCTCCCTGGGGTGATAGATCAGGACTCAGGTAATAGCGGAAAGCGCCAATCCTATTCTTAAAATGGATACAAGAGAGCATTTCAGGTTTTTCTTTTTAATGCCTGCTTTTAAAAAATAAAAAAGGGGGAATTTGCCAGGAGCCGGTCCATGCTTGCTGTTTCAAGGGACCTGGCATATATGGCATACTGTTCTTAATATGTTTGCTCACCTTCTTGGCACTATGTGTTTTAACCAAGGTCTCTGAGAAAGGTTGTTTCCCCCGGTAGGGATTTTCCCCTGAAGTTAGGGAGGGAATAAAACCCCTCAACTAAGTGCCAGGCGGGTAATTAATCACTTTAACTATGAACAATCATGCTTAAGCTACATAATCTTTACTCCCTGGAATGGAGATAAGAAACGCCCTAACCTTTGGAATAGAGATTGTTAGGATTGGAATCAACTGGTATAAATACAGATGTAACAAGACAGCAAGACACAGAACTTAGAAGACAGAACTTAGAAGACAGAACCTACACAGAACCTAGAGAAAGAAGAACTTCACTGGAGAGAACATGGCAAAAGATCCTGGACTGAACCTGACTACAGAAATTGGCAAGAGAACCTGATTAGAACCTGGTGACTGAACCTGGCTGGAGAACCTGGACAGAACCTGGCTGGAGAACCTAGCTAGGGAACATGGCTACAGAACCTGGCTGGAGAACCTGGAGAACCTAGCAAGAGAACATGGACACAGAACCTAGCTGGAGATCCTAACCAGAACTTCGCTGGAGATCCAGACCAGAACTTGGCTGGAGATCCTGGATAGGCTGCTGATCAACTGAACGCTGTCCCTGTGTCATTCCTTCTTCGCCGACTCCGTCCACACCTTTGGGGATCCCTGGACCTGCTGGGGTTGGACACCAGCAATAAACAAAAAGGCTTTTAATAAATTTAAAGAAGAACATGGAGTAGTGCCTCAAGCAGACAATGCAACACCTTCAGAACGATTTGAAGGTCCATGCACAGATTTCACCCCTTGGACAACAGAAGAGCAGAAACTTTTGGAACAAGCCTTGAAAACATACCCAGTAAATACACCTGAAAGATGGGAAAAAATAGCAGAAGCAGTGCCTGGCAGGACAAAGAAGGACTACATGAAACGACATAAGGAACTTGCCGAGATGGTAAAAGCAAAGAAAGCTGCTCAAGAACAAGTACTAAATGCAAGTAGAACCAAGAAATGACTTAAGACAATCTTTGTTGTGTGTGCATTTTTATAATAAAACTGAAAATACTTTCCAAGTTTTCATTCTTATAATTGTACTTATGGAGATAATTTGCAAGTGTGCTGTTCCAACATAGTTTCTCCAGAGAGATACCATTCACTGTGGTAGCATTATCCGTTGAAAGTTTGATGCAGTATTTCATTCAAATTTCCAAGTGCGTATGTTCTTTTTTTATGTTTTCCTTTGGAGACTGATAGCTTAAAACTTGCCAGTCTCTATTAGTTTTATAAATATGTATGTTCAAAATAAAGACTTAAAAGAATTGAGGCAAATTCCAAACAGATGTGAGGTCACTGCCTCTGAGTGGCCTTTGGCTCTTTGTAAGTCACCTCCTGGAGCAATAAATTTTATCACATCTCTTTATTTTAGATATAAAATTTACACATTAAAAATTTTGCTTGATAGTCTGATAATCTTTTCACTGATTTGCAAAATTTTTAAAGTGTACAAATAAATTGTTATTTTTTATTGAAAAAAAAAACATGAAGATTTAAATAAAATCAATTAGCCATACCAAAAATATTTGGAGAGTATAGCTAGTGTGGAATGGACAATTACCCAGCAATAAATGATTGGCAAATGTTTTCTGAGTCCTTATACTTTAGGTACTCAGAGGATCTGACTTTCATTGTCCATTTTAGCAAGTATCACAAATATATTTCAATTGTCATATAATCTCACTATCAAGGTCCATTGTCAAAAACATATTTCTTTGCTCCAGAAAATTTAATTCTATATTTCTTTTAAAAGCATATTCTTCCCACAGTCTGTTCTATCCCTCTATATCTCTGATCTCTGTTACGGATCTCAGAGGGAAGGCGGGGGAGGGTGGGTGGATGGCACGTGACCAACTAAAAACTAAAGAATCATTACCTAAACAATATCTATTATTCAAAAGGCATTACCTAAATAATAAGTATATAATGTATTTTATAATTATTTTATTCCTTTTCCCCAAAAACTAAAGGCCTTAATCTATAATTTGCAAATATGATGAGATGAGATAGGTTTCTCTGGACAAGCTTCTGCATAGCTCAGTTACCATGCCAACGGACACATTCATTTTTGACATAATATGGAAGAGTGGTTGTGATTTGGCAATCTAAAATGTGATAATTAAAAAAGCACTAGGGACTCAATTTTATATTTATTAATTTAAAAATTAAAGATGTAATAAATAGATTTTATCTCAATGGTTAGAGGGTGTGACTTCCTTGGGAAGTTTTAAAGTTATATTCCTAAACTGTGTTTAGGGAGAGAAAGCCAGGAAGATCATGGTTCATTGGCCTCAAAGTATATATTTTGTAATTTATATTATTTTTTACTTCCTCATTCCCACTATTCATCTATTAAAAAGAATAAAGTATGGCCCAGCCAGAGTAGCTCATCGGTTGAAAGTCTACCTATGAACCAGGAGGTCATGGTTGGATTCCCAGATAGGGCACATGCCCGGGTTTCAGGCTTGATCCCCAGTAAGGGGCATGCAGGAGGCAGCTAATCAATGATTCTCTCTCATCATTGATGTTTCTATCTCTCCCTCTCCCTTCCTCTCTTAAATCAACAAAGATATATGTAATTTTAAAATAATAAAGTATGGAAGCAAAAATTGTAACAAAATATGAGTTTTCTGTAAATATTTCTCAGTATTTCCAGCAGAACTAAACCAACTTGCTTCCAGGGTGCACCCCTTGGTCCTTTGTTTTTCCTAAGAATGAAAGGTGCATATCATTTTCTCTTCATGCTTGAGAATAAGGCTTTGATGCTTATTTTATTTTGATTGCATATTCATAAAATAATCCAAGGACTGGAGAGTAAGCCAGGAAAAATCCACATGCAAAATGTTCCAGATATTGCTAGCAGGTCTTTGCACATTGTAGGAGAACCACGTGCATTGTTCTCTCTGATTGCCTCACTGACTAAATAACCAGGTGATTAAACTTATAGTTCTAGTTGAGTGTGCCTCTTTCCCCCCTGGATTAAGTGAATATGATCATAACTAATTACATAACTCAGGGGAGAAATATGGCCTCAAATTTCTTAGCCCTATATAAGTAAATATGACATTTTCAGGTGACAAACAAGGTGGAGACTGCTGGTGGCATAGAGAGATGATGAGCAACTATAATCAGTGTGTTTGTACATCAATAGCAATGCTGTAACTATCACAGCAAGCTGAGCTATAAAGTACAATCCATTTTGGGATTGATTTTCCATTGTCTATAATGAGTTTGTTTGGGGAAAGCAATTTTTCTTCTGTTAGTTTTAATCTTAAAGTTATGTATCCCTAGCTTCAAAGGGTGTACTTGAGAGGCATATAGCTATAATAAACATAAAGTAACATAAAGTTCTTTACACAGGTAGGGCAAATGGTAAGTATAACAAGGTCAGTATCTTCACTTCTTTGCTACTGTCTGGTTGGATTATGCACCTTTGAAATGTTAAATATCTAGGCTTCGGATTTGTATTTGGGGCCAATCTGGCAGGGCAGGGGGAGGGGCTGCAGGTAGTTGGCTGGCCAGCCCCACCCCCCTAGTCTAACTCCCGGTTGAATTCTTGGTCTAACTCCTGGTCGGAGGGACAATTTTCATATTAGCCTTTTATTATATAAGATGATTTAATGTTAATTACCCAGTTTTAATTAAATACACTTAGTTTCATTAAATTGTATATAGGTACACAAATTATAAATTATACATTTGTAGCAATAACATTATTATCTGGCAACCTCTCCTCATGATATCAGACCCGTAACTGAGAATGACTCGTTGTTCTTTTTCCAAACTTTCTTCTCACTGACCACTGCTACACTATGAATCTCATAAAATCATTGCCCAACACCTTCCCTCACCAGAATGTATATTTCCTAAATAGAGAGATTTTGCATGATTCTGTACACTTCTATATCCCTTGCTTGTATAATATTGCTCTGTCAATGCTAATTTCTCAATAAATATGTATTATGATTTATATCTGACATATGTTTAGGCTGTTGATGAATTTACACTGCCCATTCCTTTGCATCAGTGTTGTTAAAATAGAGAGAGTTTTATTCCTTTCAAATTATTCAATAAGAAATATTTAAAATAATATGCCAGGAACCTATTGTTCCACTTCTCTTCCTTCTTACCAGTGTATGTAATGATAAAAATTCAGGAACTTTCTTAGGTGATGTTGAAGTGAGAACAAACCCTGTCAAACCAGGGAAGAATGCCTTCCCTGGGGTCTTCTTCAGAGTATGGATTTTATGTCTGATGCAACTTTAGATGGAAGACAAAAAAATTCTATATGAAGGAATGTTTTGACAATTGTACCCTACTCCTTAGTAGTCTTTTTAGTCTTTTTATTAGACTATTTTTTCTGCCTCCATATCAAAATTCACTTCCACATGTTTTTGCTACTAGGGAACAGTTAAGAAATATGATCCCCTGACTGGCTGGGGTTTTGATACTGAACTGGGTCACACTTTCTCTTTTTCTTAGTAGCATCTCCCACCTCTTCAGAACACTCTTCCTTAATACAGTGCTGTCAGCCTGCCTATCTGCAAATGCTTCTCAGTCTTAGCCTGGTTTGTCAGGACAATTCACTGAGTCATTAATAGGTGTTTTCTGTTTCTTTGTTTTTAATTCCTAGTGCTGGATAATCATGGGCACGTCAGAGGTGTTTTTGCTGCTCTTCACCCAAAAAATGGAATTTGTCATTGTGAATCCTAAATCCAAGATCTCTTGCCTTACATGGGATGGCATGAGCAGCTTTTCTTTTGCAGCATTGGAAACAAACATTGTCCCACACCACTGAGAAAAACATTAGATCTTTCTCTGGTTTTGGTGGGAAAGGGTGGTCCATTCAAGTGATAGGAGAAAGGCTCAGACATCCAGAGAAGGCATAAATAAGCAAACATTTCATGAAAAAATGAGCTTCCCTGAGAATTGGCCATGATGTTGGCTTGTAAGGTGCAAAGTTCACAAGAATGATAGAGATGTTGACTCTTCATGTAGTTCTGCTACTTTTGTATGTTTGTGTGGGAGCGTACCTGGGGAAGAGGGAGTTTTACCTGATATGCTGAAGTAAAATAAGAGCCTGGATACTCTGACTAGAAGCCTTGAATAAATTTCCCCTTACCCTAATTTGCCTGGAAGTAAATGATCCATTTCCCTCAAGTTGTTACAGGAGAGTGAGATGCTAGGAAAATCCCTAAGCAAGTGGAATAGAGAAACTAAGTCGAGAAAATTAAACCAAGTCAAACAGTTTGGACAGCTAGTGGCTAGCTTGTGGCTAGCTTGTAAATAACAGGCTATTACCTTCCCCAAACCAAGGACACTTGAGAGTAAATGGTTAATGCCTTTCTAACTAAAAAATGCAAGAAAGGAGGGGTGGGGAGGGAAAGGGAAAAATAAAAATAAATAAAAGGGCAGTTATATGTCATTCCCTAAACAGAGAAGCCAGCAGTCTCAGGGTTTGGCAAGATGAAATTGCCATGTGCTTCTCATGAATTCTGGAAAAGCCATAACTAAGTAAAAGGGGAACTTTTTCATCTATAGCAGGATATCTGGCAGAGGAATTTTAAAACCTATAGATAGAAGAAGATATAACCTCTTGAACCCCCACCGCACTTGCTTCCTAAATTAGTTGGAAAATCTATCTACAGCTCATAGGATAGGTGTATTTTGGTAAATTTGCTTACCTTGCTTCTTTAATAAATATACTTGTTTTACCTTTTTTTTTAAAAAAACACACATATGTTTACTAATTTCAGAGAAGAAGGAAGAGGGAGAGAGAGAGAGAGAGAGAGAGAGAAATACCAATGATGAGAGAGAATCATTGATCCACTGCCTCCTGACGCCCCACACTGGAGATCGAGCCCACACCTGGGCATGTGCCCTGACCGGGAATCGAACTGTGACCTCCTCATTCAGAGGTCAATTCTCAACCACTGAGCCACGCTGGCTGGGCTTGCTTTACCTTTTAATAAATTAGCTTTATTACAATGTTGCTGTCCTCATATGAATTCATTCCTATGAGACTGACAAAAACCGAGGAGGGGACAAGTCTTCTCCCTCTGACTCAGGGGGCTGTTCTGTAGCACCTTTTCTGGTGTCTGTGGGGTGCCTGTAACAAAATCACCTTCCAACATCGAAATATGGACAAATATAAGTCGAAATTGGAGAGCTCTTCACAAATATTATGAGACTGATTAGTCTTTAAGGAACTGGTGTAAGTAACTCCAATAAAAATAAAATTGTCACTACCACTTTATCTGTTTCCCAAAGTCTGCAACTGAACTATCTGCTACTTTGCCTGATAAATACAAGCTTAGAGTTATATCTGTTTATTTGGGACAATGTGGCATTTTTGGTGAATGCTTTGGAGCACTTTCATGTCTTTCACACTCATTTTTGGGGGGTAAACCTCTACTAACTTGCAAATTGTCCTTTTTCATTCTTAGTTATGTTATTCATTTTTTTATAAGTTCACACACTCAAACTTACTTATAGACATGCTCACTGTTTGCCAACCCTTATTCTGATCTGGTTCCTGTGAAACATTAGCACAACTCAATTATTAACAGGTAGGTGTGCTAATACTTAAGACTAATGTCTGTTCTAATGTCATAATAATATTTTATTGTAATCTCTTATCCTAATTTGATTCTGAACTTTAATTTAACCACCATTAAAACTGGATTGTAGCAGATCACAATTTGGTAATATCACCTATTTCTTTACATCTCACAGCCTCTCCAAATCATATCTCTTGCCCTCTAGGGTCCAAAAGACAATTCATTGGGACAACTTTGAGAACGCCCTTTGTTGTGTGTTTGAAGAGAGAAAATAGGGGATCAATAGATAGAAACTTGAAAGGGTAGGAATGGTGTACATATACAGAATTTCATGAGTATCAGGGGAATAAAATATATGTTTGAAACATAATAGGTATTCAAAAAGGTATCCCCATTTTTGGCAGCAGAATGAGGTCAAGAAGCCTTGTTAGGTAGGAAGTTAAACATGAGGGTCTAGGGTGAGGCCTGCTCTGGGGTCCTGACAGGGGTCAGACCAACATTGCCTTCAAACCACCTCTCTGTGAGCAGATCACCAGCCAGTTCTTGGTGCAAGCTCAGAGGAAAATGACATGACCTCAATGCGACCTTAGTAGGGCCCTGGACTAATTAAATAAAATTTGCATTACGGTTTTGACCCTGGTGGGTTTTTCAGTATGCATATAGGTAAGGGCATGCACAGAAGAAAAACAGTTACATAACCCTTTCCTGTCAATCATCCCTGAATGCAATTGAAAGTGTCCACCCAGAAGATCCCTCATGTGAACCATATAATCCCAGAGTCTGGGGCATGGCCTCTCTCCACTGGCCTGCTCCTTGCTTGGAGTGTATCTTTAATAAATCACACTTTGCTTTACTTTCATTTTTGTTGACCTGAAAACCTTTTCTGTGTAAATGAGAAGAACTGAGGTCCAAGAAGGTAGCCCCAATTGGTGGCAGCCTCAATTACTACAAAAAATTGAAAGAGTATTTCAAAATATTTATTGTATGAGGAGCAATGATATGTGAAGTGGATCAAAGACAGCTGTATCGATTCACTGAATCAAAACCCTGCATGTGTGTAGCTGTGTGTGTGTGTGTGTGTGTGTGTGTGTGTGTGTGTGTGTGTATACACATGTGTATAGATACTTGAATATATTGGGGACAAAAGTATCTTCACCAGAAACTATAAGAAAGTCTGGGAATCCGAAACCGGTTTGGCTCAGTGGATAGAGCATCGGCCTGTGGACTGAAAGGTCCCGGGTTCGATTCCGGTCAAGGGCATGTACCTGGGTTGCGGGCACATCCCCAGTGGGAGATGTGCAGGAGGCAGCTGATCGATGGTTCTCTCTCATCGATGTTTCTAACTCTCTATCTCTCTCCCTTCCTCTCTGTAAAAAATCAATAAAATATATTTTTAAAAAAACATTTAAAAAAAAAAAAAGAAAGTCTGGGAAAAAAATACTGAAAAAAAGTTTCAAAGTAATTAGAATATAAAAAGGACATTAATGGAAAACTGGTGAAATCCAAATCCGATGGAGTTTACTTAATGCTAATGTACCAATATTAGATCCTTAACTTTGACAAGTATATGTTGTATTGAAGATGATAACATTAGAGGAAAAATGTAAATGTATCAAGGTATACAGGAACTCTCTGCACTACCTTTGCAACTTTTCCTTAAATCTAAATTTTTTGCAAAATTTAAAAAAATGTATTTAAATATAAAATATATACAATGCAATATACAGATGATGCATCATAGAATTGTGCACTTGAAACCTATATAATGTTATTAATCATTTCACCTCAATGATTTTAATTTTAAAATGTACAAACATATAAATGTAAAGAAGAAAGAAAATACTAGTATATTTTTGTGCACCTGGTTGATATACCTCAGTTGGTTGGTT
This sequence comes from Myotis myotis, assembly GCF_014108235.1. NCBI lineage: Eukaryota > Metazoa > Chordata > Mammalia > Chiroptera > Vespertilionidae > Myotis > Myotis myotis. Next base: position 62,607,220 of record NW_023416335.1, on the reverse strand, counting down.
GTTGTTCCATGTACTGACAGGTTGCTGGTTGGATTCCCAGTCAGGCTCGTGCCTGGGGTTGTGGGTTGGGTCCGTAGCAGGGGGTGTGAAGGAGGCAGCTGATCCATGCTTCTCTTTCACATTGATGTTTCTTTCCCTCCCTCTCTCTCTAAAAATTAGTAATAATATTATATATATTATTTATATATAGGTAGATAAAGATATATCTATAGATAGAAAGATAATATACAAATAAGTTGATAGATCTATAGATATATAGATATAGATATAGATATAGATATAGATATAGATATAGATATAGATATAGATATAGATATAGATATAGATATAGATACAGATATAGATAGGTATATGAAATGGAATAGGAAAAGGGCTGCAAACCTATCTAAAATCGTAAAAAAAAAAAAAAATGAGAAAGCAATAGGGAGCAGGTGCCACCTCCAGATCCTTTTGTAATGTTCAGTTTCTATAAAGCACAAGACCAGCAAGATTTCATGGGTTAGTAAACATAAAAGTGCTGCATTATAGGAAGAAAGAGGGAGAGGGAGGGGAGTGAGTGGGTGGACACTCAGCTTTCTTACAAAACAATTCCATGTGAACACTGTCCATGAGAGATGGAAACAGTGGGAATGACTGTTAAAGTTCAACGTTATTTAGACATAAGCTCTGCTGGCAGTAACTACTTTCTAAAACTCATGAAAGCATAAAAGAAACTAAACCTGTGCTACTGTTTACTAGTATGCTGTCTTCACTCTGCTGAATGTGCATCCTTTCCTTTTCATCCAGTGAAATAAAATTGAAAGTGAAGCAGACCATCTCAATCACTGGTGACATGGAAGATCGCCTGGAACTGCGGCCTTTGCTCGCCTATGTTGGTGAATTAGGATCTGTTAACGCACCCAAATTTTCATCAGTAGGAGACTGGTTAAATAAAGTATGATACATCTATAGAGTGAATTCTATACAACTTACTAAAAATAGAAATGAAAATTGTTATTTATTGGCATGGAGAAACATCCACAACATTTTACTATGTGAAAAATATATGTTGCAAATGGAAATAATATACTACAAAAAGTTAATAGCACTTATTTCCAGAAAAAAAGGGTTATTTTTAACTTTCTTTATACTTTTAATATTGTTTAAGTTTACAAAGGGCATTTTTTTCCCTTAGTAATTAAGAAAGAGTTCATTTATTTCCATTTTGAAACAGAAAGTAGATATGCTTTAGGTTAGGCAATTTTTAAGGACACTTCAGATTCAGGGCTCATGTGATCTGGAAATATTCCTGGTGATAGAGGATTCTTCTCTCTGGGTGATCCATGGCACATACAGAATGACGGGCCTTTGATACCCAGAAAGCTTTGCCTGCCTTTCTGTCAAGAGATGGTAAAGAATGGGAATTGGCTGAAAGGATAGAAAAAGTGTGCATTCAACAGAAGAGCCTTCCTTCCTTCCTTCCTCCCTTCCTCCCTTCCTCCCTCCCTCCCTCCCTCCCTCTCTTTCTTTCTTTCTTTCTTTCTTTCTTTCTTTCTTTCTTTCTTTCTTTCTTTCTTTCTTTCTTTCTTTCTTTCTTTCTTTCTTCTTTCTTTCTTCCTTTCTTTCTTCTTTCCTTTCTCTTTATTTTTCTGTCCACCCCCTTAGGAAAGGCCCATAATTACAGAGCCAAGACTCCTACTCTTTCATTTTTTTCCAGGACAAGTGAGATTCCCAATAACAAGTTGGACAAATATATAAGAATACTGACTTATAAAGGGAATATGTACTTCGAGAACCATAAGATTCATCTGCTGCTCCATTCCTGCCCCATCAGGAATAGATTGGTGTTATGGCTTAGTGATTATTCCAGTTCATTTCCCTGGAGCTATCCTGGATCTTGGATCCCATTCATGGCCACACTGTGGGCACTGGATACAGCTCTCAGATTTATATTAGGTCTCTATGACTTTGAGGTAGATTAGATAGTTGGTGATGATAGATAGATGATAGATGATAGATAGATGATAGATAGATGATAGATAGATAGATAGATAGATAGATAGATAGATAGATAGATAGAGATAGATAGATAGGACAATGTGGGAATTAGAAAAATGTACAACTATTTCTCTCAGGAAAAAGATATTTATTTTTTTTCCAATCAAAGAAATTAGCTACTAGCATGTCAGTTCTGTCTTTGTCAGAGGGAAGTTTTGTGTTCCAAGACCACAACACACTCATGAGATTGCTGATCTGTGTGTAGACACAGGGAAGAGTATACACATAGAAGAAATGCACATAAAATTGGCGTGTGAAAGGGGAAATTGTAATGTCAGGAGAGTATACGTGAGAGTACCTGCTTTGGGGTTACTTACACAAGGAGATAACAGACACTGTGCTCATTATGGAAAAGAATATAAAACATAAGGTGTAGAGTTCCGGCTTTGGAGAGGGCACATGTAGACCATTAGTACTGGCCCTCTTAACACGACATTTAGAAACAAGGTCCATTATACATAGGAATTTTCTTGGGTTATTATGTGGTTTATGAAAATGAAGGAAGTATCTGTCCTACATATGGCGACAAATGGGTGTTGGTGGTACTAAGTGCACCAAGATCCTCAAGGAAAGATTTTCCACAGTGAAAACTACTCAAGTCAGGTTCCAAGATCTTTTCTACGCTCTCATTGCTGGGGTCCCAAACACCTCACTGCTACAGAAAATATAGGGGTCATGATCCAGAGGGGAGTTTAGGAGCTGAGGAGAGTCCTGGGGTAGCTTCTTTAATTTTTTTCTTTTTTAAACAAGAATTGTGGCATTCTGGAAGCTGGTTCGCAGTCATAAAATCTGAAGTAGACTTTTTCCCTCATTGCACTCTAGCAGCCACCCACACTCTGTGCTCCACATAAAACCTTACTGTTCAGACAATGGTTATTTTCCTACAGCAATAGCAGGGAGACTGCCAACAAGCACAAAAGTTGGTTTACAAGAGAAGGAACAAAACTAGTAGTAATCAGACCTATTTTTCAATGTTCAATAAAAACACAAGCAAAGTAAAGCATTATCCAGGATGTATTATGAATTTTGTATATTAAATGTTAAGCTGTTTGAATGGTGTTTCAAGAGAATGGTAAGCATACAGCAATGACTATCGTTTTGCATCTTGCTATTGGTACTATGAATAAAAGCCATTTGATAGCAAATATATCAAACACATCATATCAAAGTGCTCATATGTTTTAATATATAATTTTTCTTTAGAGAGGCAGGGAGATAGACACATCAATGATGAAAGAGAATCATAAATTGGCTGCCTTCTGCATGCCCCCCACTGGGTGGGGATGGAGCCCACAAACCAAACACATGCCCTGACTGATAATTGAATAGTACCTCATGGTTCATAGGTCAACACTCAATCACTGAGCCACACCAGCCTGAAAAAAAGTGCTTATATTTTTTGACCAGATAATTGTACTTCTGGAAACATAGCCTTGGAAATTAATTAGAGCCCTAACCAGTTTGGCTCAGTGGATAGAGTGTTGACCTGTGGACTGAAAGGTCCCAGGTTCGATTCCGGTCAAGGGCATGTACCTTGGTTGCGGACACATCCCCAGTAGGAGGTGTGCAGGAGGCAGCTGATCGATGTTTCTCTCTCATCGATGTTTCTAACTCTCTATCCCTCTCTCTTCCTCTCTGTAAAAATTAATAAAATATATATATTTAAAAACAGAAATTAATTAGAAATAAGAATTCTTTATATGAAGAACATTTTTTAAATTTTATTCCAATAAAAAATAGAAACTTCTCTATATCTATAAATAATAGGGGATGTGTACCTTCTGCAATATCTGCTAGAGAAAAAATGTAACATAGCCTTTAAAATTATGTTAACAAGGAATATGAAGCATGAAATAATGTTTATGATATATACAATTAAAAAGTAGGTTGCCAAGTTGCATGCACATTATATATGGTGACAGAAGAAATTTTAACTTTAGAAGGTGGATACATAATGCTGTATACAGATGATGTATCATAGAATTGTCCACTTAAAACCTATATAATTTTATTAATCAATGTCACCCCAATACATTTAATTTAAAAAATTAAATAGGATACAATCTGAAAAAATTATGGTATCTATTATGTTAGGAACACATGTTTGTGTGCTTTGTTTTCTAAATTTCAGTAGTATTTTTATCTATAATAATAAAAGTGTAATCTACAAATCGACCAAACAGCAGAACAACCTTCCAGACGACCTTCCAGACAACCATGCTATGACATGCACTGGCGCCAGGCCAGCCAAGGTGGGTGCAATGTGATTGTTTGGGGGGCCCCGCCATTACCCCAATGATCTCCCTAAAGAGGGAGGCCCAGGTCACAGGCCAGTGGGGCAATTGATTGGGGAGGGGGGAGGCTCCACAATTGCCCCAAAGAGGGAGGCCCAGGCCACCCTCTGCATGGTGATCAATTGTGGAACCCCAGCAGGGTGGGCAGGGCCTCCTTCTGCTAGGCGATCAATTGCTGAGCCCGTGATCTATTACCCCAAAGAGGGAGGCCCAGGCCCCCCAAATGGCAACGCTGTTGTGGGTGGGTGGGGCCTACCTCTGAGGGGCAATCGATCTGGGGACCCCGCAATCTATTGCCCCACAGAGGGAGGCCCAGGCCACCTGCCAGTGATGCTGTGGTGGGTAGGCGAGGCTGCCCAGTGATCGCCCTGCAGAGGGAGGCCCAGGCCAGCCAAGCGATCACACCCCATGCTTGTCACCAGCACAGGGAGGCGACTGGTGGGGGGGGGGGGCAGTGCCACACAGATGGCAAAGAGTGGCAGCAGTGGGGGCCGAGCCAGCTGCCAGCAGCAGGGGGAAGGAAATCCCTGATAGGCCCTGGTCTCTGGCCAGGCCTAGGGACCCTACCTCAGGGGTCCTGGATTGCAAGAGGGCACAGCCCGGGCTGAGAGACACCCCCCTATGCAAGAGTTTTTTGCACTAGGCCTCTAATAATAAAATAAATAGTAAGCAGGTTTTACAAATTGGGCAAGCAAAAATGTGGTTTTATACTGTCAAGATAGCCAGAACTTGATTAGTTAAAATCCTTGAGAAAAATGAACGTATCTTAAAATGAATATAAAAAATGAAAAGTGTGCAAGAATTATACAAAATATTATAATGTATTATTGAGAGGAATTAAATAACATATATTCTTAAACTGGAAAACTCAATATTTTTAAAGGTGCCAATTATACCAAATTAAAATATAGTTTCACTGAAATCTTAAAGAAAGCTCCATATATCTATAATAGTAATAACAGTAGTAGTAATTAATCTTAGTAGTAATTATTATTATTAATCTTCTTGCATGGAAATTGGCAGGCAGTTTCTTAAATTAAATGAAAATAAAGAACCAAGAATAGTCAAGGCAATACTGAAGAAGAAAAAACATCTCAGAAAATTTAACTAATAAATGTCAAAACTTATTTTAAAATATAGTAGTAAGGACAGTGTGCCTTGGAACAAGAATACATACATAGAGTAATAGAAAATAAGGCCAAAAGCAGATTCATATGCATCCATCAAAAGACATGAGGAAGATGCCTCTTTAGTAAATTAGGAGGACAGTCTGTTGAATAGGTATGCCGAGTCAGTTAGCTAAACACATGTGAATCCTAGACCCTGCCTTTTGCGGTACAAAAATATGTATTCCAAATGGAGCAGAATTCTAATTGAGAGAGACAAAATAATACAGCTTTTAGGAGGGCAATAGGAAAACATTACCATGACCCCTGTGTAGACAAAGATTTTTCAAAGACCACTAAGCATAAAAGAAAATATCTATATATATAAAAGTCTAAGTGACCCTTCTCCCAGTAGCTATGATGTGCACTGACCACCAGGGGGCAGACACTCTGGTCCGTAGGTTAACTTGCTGCTGGGGTCCAGCCTATCAGGACTGGGTCAGACAGGCCAGACATGCCCTGGAGCCCTCCCGCAGTCCCTCCCCAGCCCTGATAGTGCACCAATGGGGTCCCTCAGCCTGACCTGTGCCCTCTCCGCAACCCAGGACCCCTTGGGGGATGTCTGCAGGCCAGGCCAAGGGACCCCACTGGTGCACAAATTCATGCACTGGGCCTCTAGTATATAAATTACGTATATATTAGACTAGTTTCAATAAATGCTATTCCTTCAAGTACCCCAATAAGAATAAAAAGACAAGCCACACATTGAGACCAGATATTTATAATATGTATATCTAAAAAATGAAGCATATAAATGAAGAATGTCTAAATATCAATTATTAAAGCAAAAAAGTGGTGCCCTAAGTGGTTTGGCTCAGTGGATAGAGCGTCGGCTTGCAGGCTGAAGGGTCCCAGGTTCGATTCTAGCCAAGAGCATGTACCTTGATTGTGGGCACATCCCCAGTAGGGGGTGTGCAGGAGGCAGCTGATCAATGTTTCTCTCTCATCAATGTTTCTAACTATCCCTCTCCCTTCCTCTCTGTAAAAAAATCAATAAAATATATTTTTTTAAAAAAGCAAAAAAGTGGTTAAAGACTTGAATACACATTTTTACAAATGAGGAAAATCAAATGTCTAATAAACATAACAATTGATTCATTACCAGCACTCAGCAGGGTAATGCAAATTAAAACCGTAATGAAATATGATTTTTGAGAAGCTGTAATGTTTAAAGTCAGTATTATTATTTTTGACAATCATGTAGAGCAACTTCACTACCACACAATTCTGTTTTCCAGCTTTATTGAAGCATGACAGACAAAACTTTAAGGTGTACAATGTAATGTTTTGCTATGTAAATACATTGTGAAATTATTACCACAATCAAGCTAATTAAAATATCAATCACTTCACATTTGTTACGATTTTATGTGTCCATGTAGTGAGAACACTTGAAATCTAATCGCTTAAGTTTCAAGTATGCAATACATTATCACTGACTATAGCTGCCATACTGTACATTAATGCTCCAGAAGGTACTCATCTTACAACGAAAAGTTTGCATCCTTTGACCAACATCTCCTCCTTTCCCTCACCACCTAGCCCTGGTTACCACTTATCTATTTTCTATTTCTATTTTAGATTTTGATTCTTTAAGACTTTGAATTCTTAAAGCTGTACGTATCAGTGAGGTCATGCAGTACTTGTCTTTCTGTACCTGGCTTACTTTACTTAGCATAATGTCCTCCAGGTTCATCCATGCTGTTGCAAATCGCAGGATTTTTTCTTTATTTTTAAGGCTGGAATCCATTGCATATATATACAATTTTCCTTACCCATTCATCCATTGACTTAGGTTGTTTCCATGTTTTGGAAATGAACATGAGGGTGCAGATTCCTCTTTGAGATAGCAAATTTACTTTTTTTGCATGCATATCCAGAAGTGGGATTGCTGGATTATATGATAATTTTATTTTTTTAATTTTTGAGAAACTATCATACTGTTTTTCATATGGCTATACTAATGTATATTTCCATTAATACTGAATAAGGGTTCCTTTTTCTTCACATCTCATCAATAATAGTTACCTTTTGACTTTTTATTAATAGCCATCTTTACACCTGTGAGGTGAAATCTCATATACTAGTAGTTTGGATTTGCATCTAATGGATCTCAATGGAATATACAGTGATATAACTTTTTGGGGAAACAATTTGACAGTATGTATCTGTTTGGCTTTAAATATTTTATTATCCAGAAATCATTCGTAGCAGAAATGTATATGTATATTCACCAGCAGACTTATATGAAAATAATCTAGCAGGATTCTTCATAACAGCCCAAACTAGAAACAGCCCACATGTTCAACAGCACTAGGAAGCATCAATATATTTATATATGAGCATACATATTTCTCACTAGGGTTACTGTTTGGGATCCTGATTCTTTTCATCAATGCAGAAAAGACTTTAAGGTCCACAAAAATGAAAGTAAAGTAAACTGGGATTTATTGAAGAGATACTCCAAGCAAAGGGTGTGCCCGTTAAGAGAGAGAATGGCCCTGAACTCCTGGGTTACATGGTTTTAATAAGGAATTTTCTGGGTAGAGACTTTCATTTGTATTCCAGGATGATTGACAGAAAAGGGGTATATGGCTACATTTCTTCTGTGCATGCTCTTACCCATATGCATGCAGACCTATATGCATATAGAAAAACCCACTGGGATCAAAACCGCAATGTAAGTTTTATTTAATTAGTCCAGGGCCCTAGTAAGGTCACACTGAGGTCATGTCATTTTCCTCTGAGCTTGCACCAAGAACTGGCTGGTGGTCTGCTGGCTGCTGGATCACCCATGGAGAGGCAGCCTGAAGGTAATGTTGGGCTGACCCCTGTAAGGACCCCAGGGCAGGTCTCACACCAGCCACTCATGTCTAACCTCCCACCTAACATTTATACATATATTACTGGTTAGTCTATATATTTTAGTGATATATAGATATAAAGAAATAGATTCTGTTCAATGAATACCACACATCAATGAGAATAAATAAGGTAATGTTATATACAAAAATAGAAGACTATCAGAAACATCTTGTTAAGTAAAATAAGCCAGACATATTAAATAAAAATATAGATTTATGCTGATAAAAGTCATCATTATATTTAGCTTTATGGTATAGTGACCAAAACAATAGGAGGGCTTTGGGGGTGTTGGAAATATTCTATGTCTTGATCTGCCTTCTGGTTAAAAAAGTTTATTTAATTTGTGAAATTGTGTACCATACATTAATAATATGTGTATTTTTCTGCAAGCATGATACATTTCAATAAAAAATTATTTCAAAATAAACTCTTCGCAGTAAACTGCAGAATTCCTGGCTTGATTTTTTTCAACAGCATAGTCCATGTCACAGGTAGTTCTATAAAAAAAACGTTCTAGCCCAGCCAATGTGGCTCAGTGGCTGATGGTTGACCTATGAACCAGGAGGTCAAAGTTCAATTCCTGGTCAGGGAACATGCCCAGGGCTGTGAGCTCAATCCCCAGTGTGGGGTGTTCAGGAGACAGCCAATCAATGATTCTCTCTCATCATTGATGCTTCTATCTCTCTCTTCCTCTCCCTTCTTCTCTGAAATCAATAAAAAATATATATTTTTAAAAAGTGTTCTTGAGATATTTTGACCAAGTATAAAAAGAGAAAAATAAGGCATTGAAAAATTAAGCAACTGACACAGATTCAGGCAGGGAATATGTCTGAGACCTAAACACAAATCTAAGCCTCATAATTTCTGAGCTTGTTGCACTTCACCAGACATAGATTCATTCAATAAATTTTTATTACGTGACTATGATGTGCTAGACACGCTGTTATATGTTGGGTATAAAATAACAACAAAACAGAAGTCCAGCTCTGGTAGAGCTTACATTCCAGTTTATATGTTAAAATACTTTTAAAAAATGAGTCCAAAAACCCAATGTGATGTAACAGTGGAACTGATTCCAAGTTGTCTGTCAAAAATCCATTCCCCTCCCTTTTCTTCGTGACATGACTCTATTTTTAGCTGGATTGTGGGCAATCAAAGTAACATCTACATTTCTTAGCCTACCTAGCAGCTAAATGTAACTATGTTTCTTCCCTTTCTTTCTCCCTCCTCATTCCTGCTGGCTTGAGCTGAGGTCATGAGGGCTAGAGCTAGATAAATAATTTCAGATGAAGACATAACCAGAGAATAAGAAAGAAAGAAAGAAATTCTATGATACCGTACTTTAACACATTACACGTGGACTATGTATCTCTTGGCATGTTTTACTTATATGAAAGTGAAATAAAATTACATCTTATATATGACACTGCTATTTGGATTTTCAGTCATCAACAGCTAAAAATATTCTTACACAAAAACTCAGTGAGAAATGTTGGCATTTTCTATGGCATCCAAGTGCATCCAGAGAACCAGCTGGCCACTTAAAGTCCTATTTCCTATTGCGTAAGTCACAGGCATTTACAGGCACCGTTCAGCTCATAAACACGTTTTTTATGTAGGTCAATGCAAAGTTCAGTTCAAGGAAATAGAGAGATGAGAGCATGCATTGCCTATATCTCAGTTCTGACAAAGGATCAATGTCGTCTTCTTTCCCCATGTATAGTGATGCAACAGCAGATAGAGAGAAACTGAATCAGTCACAGGAGAGGAAATTTCAGTTCTCCTGCATTCATCCTAGTTATTTCTCTTCCTAAACCTAATACTGGTAAATATAATCTGATTCCTTCTGAAATATTCCACGTCACAAGCTATTCATAATGAATATACCAAGACAAAATAGTTTAGTTGCTTACCCTTAACCCAATTTAAGACTACATTGTCAACATAAAGGAAAAGAAACACATACAAATGGTAGTATTTCACATTATAAGATGTCCTCGATATTTCTTGGTCTGAGCTTTACAATTGAATAGTAAAACAATATGAGAAAGAAATAACCAGGGAGTCAGCTCACATCTATTTTGAACTCATTAGACTAAAGAAGACCATTTTATGCTAGGCTAAAAAATCAAGATTTGTAATTAACTCTGGTTAGTTTATTACCACTGTTGTGAACTCTCCATTGACTATCTGTCCAAAAACTGAGTATGTGCTTATCTTAAAGAGGTAATTTGTAAAGCTGTTTCAAGTTTTTCTTTCCAAGAATGCTGTGGTCAAAGATTAACATCTTATTTCCTCATCAGATATCCTTTTTCCATGTATTTTAATTATATTAAATAACTGGATCCAAATCGTAAAGTGTGAATTTAAGGAAAGCATCAGAAAAAAATCAACAGTGAAAATAGCTTAATTTCTGATTATAACATTTATAATACTATGTATAAAGATAATTTTTGGTCATTTCCTTTTTTCACTAAGAAAGAAAAATAAGCAAATTTGCTGAGTGTAAAAGCTAATAAAGATAAGAATAAATGCTTATTATACACACCCATAGCTTTGATTAGTTAAGGGAGAATTCACATCACAAAGATAAATTTCAGCCATAGAAATGAATTCTTCTGGCTGGCTTCAAGCAAATGGTGCCCTACCCCCCTTCTTCCCCCCAAACAAACAAACAAGCAAACAAACAATGCCCCTAGGGCTATTGGATAGGTACTTTAAAAAGAGATGAAGTTTTAAATTAATTTTCTAATCTGTAGAATGATGGAGTAAGACAAAATGATTCTAAGATGTCTTTTGGGACCACATTAATGTATTTTGTTTAAGACAATAAACTTGGGATAGATAAATATGTAATTTTTATCTAACAGGTAAGAAATCTTGATTTTTTTTGTCATATTACTGCTTAGTTCATTCAAATAATACATAACTGAGACAATTCCACTTAAAGATGGTGAGTTTACATGTTTTAACTTCATTTCTAGACAACAACAAAAAAGTTAAGAGAATCAGCTGCATCTGTAAAGGAACAGTGAAATAACCTCAATTCCCAAACAACATAAAAGTGAAAAGGGAAACAACTCTTTCTTCAACATAACAAAGAAACAGCTTCAATTCCCAAGCAATGACACAAAACTCTGGTGAATATTTTTTATTACTTTACAGTGAAATCTAGACCAAAATAGGAAAAAAAAAAAAACCACAAATACACATGTAAAAGCCTTCATATAACTTCTCATACCTTTATCGGAAAACAGTTCTCTCTAATATCAAGTCCCACATTGCTCTAAAAGCTATTAAAATATCTTCAATCAGAGTGGTGAGATGTGAGTGTGCATAGGCTGTGAAGAGGAAGCTATTACATTGGTGACTGAATTCTGGTGGAAAAATATAAAACAAAAAACAAGCTAAAATAAAAAATTAAAGGTATATTAAAACAACATGATACAGATATAGGAGTAATGAACATTTCTAATAAAATATAAACAGCACATAGAATATTTTTACACATCAATTACATAGAAGATATTGACATATACCAATACTTTTATTTGGAGAATGAAAGAGAATATTGTGCTCTAAAAATAATTCAGTTTTAAAAATATGTAATTTCCTAAAATGAAAAAGCACAAAACATTTGAAATCAAGACAGGAAAGTCATGAATGGGAAAAAATATAACTTGGCATCAGACTTTTCCATAGAAATACACTGTGGCAGGAAATTTTGGCATACTGTCTACAAATTTCTGGGAAATTAATATCTGATGAATAATTTTATATATCAATAAAGTTGTCCTATAATTAGAAGAGAAACAGATACATTATAAGAACTTACAGAATAAAGTATCTTTTGGCTTATGTTGAAATTAAAAGTATACCTTAATGATTACTAAATAAGAAAACTGAGCCAACCAAAAGACGACTCAAAGAACATAGCAATGGGAAAGTTTTCATAATAGGAACTGGTTATAATAATGCATTTATTTAATTGTAAAACTAAAATTATCCACTTTATGAAATTATAAACTATAAATATCATAAACCTTATAAATAATAATAAATATGCATTTTAAACAATATATCTTGATTATGTCTAATAATATTTCATTTTAAAATTTTGATAAAGAGAAAAAATGTTAAAGAAAGTAATGATATTAATTTTTTAGTTTTTTATGGAAATTTATTAACATAGTGGAGGCCCTGTGCATGAATTCATGCACCTTGAAAGGAACTATGGGCCGCTAGGCTGCGGTAGGCACAGGGGTGGGTCTCAGCACACCCTTCGCAGCCCAGCCCCTCTTGCCGTGCCCCCAGTCTGCTGGAAGTCCCTCTCCCACTGCTACTGCTCCCACACACTGATGGTGACAGACCCACTCGCACCCACTGACGGTGCAGAGCGATTGGGGATGGCTCCAGCAGCGGGTGTGAGCAGAGCCAGAACAGTCAGTGGCTGCTGCCCAGATAGCCCCCCAGGAGCAGGGGGAGGTGGAGAAGCCCTTAAAAGTGATCAGGGCCAGCAGCCGCCATTTGCACCTGCTGATGGCGCCAAGTGATCAGGACCAGTGCCGGGCATTGGCAGCGGGTGAGAGCGAGGCCATCACCAGCAGCAGGTGCAAGCACCGGGCAGGACCGCGGGAGCCAAAAGTTTTCAGTAACCACCAGAGGCTCAACCCCATGACAGTGACCAGCGCCGCAGTCCTGCCCGCCATGTTGGTCATACACCTGGTGGTCAGCGCACGTCATAGTGACCAGTTGTTCAGTTGTTCTGTTGTTCCGGTTGTTCCACTGTTCGGTCTATTTGTATATTAACCTTTTATTATATAGGATCTTTATCTTTTAAATATATAGCTGAAAATATATAATTTAAAATATTTGTATTTTGTAACAATTTTATTATATGTCTCATTCAAATATTTAAAAATTATTTATATTTTGCTTTTCCTCTTTGAAAATTTAAATGGAAGTATATAGATTTTATTAAATGGTATCATATATATTATGCTTTATGTACTATAAAGTATAAATGTGAAATTTGACATTCTTTTTAATAATGGAAGACAGACAACTATTGCAATAAAATACTCTCAGGGTCCTATGGAAAGAAATAAGAACTTAATGCTTCCTGAGCATTTGAAAAATGTTTCTTCGAAAAAGTTATACCTAATATGAATCTCGATAAATAAAAAAGAGTAATAGTCCAGGGTGTGAGAGCAAGAGAGCATTTATAAATTCTCCCCAAGTGTAATATTTACACAGAGTGGGGCAAAAGTATGTTCACAGTTGTTTGTATAAAAAATAATATAGTACTCATTAATAATACAAGAATAAACTCCATGTGTCATGTAATCAAAACTGTAATCCTACTTTTGGCCCACTCTGTATATTACATAGAGGATATGAAGTGACTACAGTGCTCTCATTTGACCACAACAAACACACACAAAAACACAGTTCTCCTGGAGCTGGGAGAAGGCCACATCTGCTAGCATCCTACTTCAGGTGGCTCTGGGACAGTGGATGTGTTGGATCTGACCGAGCTGCACCCATCTCCCTACCCCTTTGGAGGTTCCTTTCATCTGCTACCCTTACCTAAATTTACACTTTAATTTGACCATCACTGGAAACCTTTGGGACAAAGCTGTCCTCCCTGGCTTGCTGTTCACAGACCTCTCTCTCTCTCTTTCTCTCTCTTTCTCTCTCTCCCTCTCTCTCTCTCACTCTCTCTTTCTCAACTCCTTATTCAATATAGTACTATAAGTCCTAACCATAGAGATCAGACAAGAAGAATAAATAAAAGTCATCCAAATTGGAAAGAAGGAAGTAAAACTGTCATTATTCGCAGATGGCATGATATGGCAAATAGGAAACCCTAAAGACCACCAAAATCTATGAGATTTAATAAATGAATTTGGAAGCATAGCAGGATACAAAAGTAACACCCAGAAATCTATGGCATTTTTATACACCAATAGTGAACTCTCAGAAAGAGCAACTAAAAAAAAAAAATAATAATCCTATTTATAATTGCACCACCAACAACAAAATAAGGTTCCTAAGAATAAATTTAATCAAGGAGATAAAAGACTTGTACTTGGAAAAATACATTGAAAAAAGAGATAGAGGAAGATATAAACATGTGGAAGAATATACCATTTTCATGGATTGGTAGAATAAACATAATTAAAATGTCCGTATTACCCAAAGTAATCTACTCAATGCAATCCCTATTAAAATACTAATGGAATATTTCACAAATCTAGAACAAATGCTCCAAAAATGTATATGGAACTAAAAAAGACCTCGAATAGATGCAGTAAATTGAGAAAGAACAAAGTTGGATGGATCACAATACCAGATATCAAATTATACTACAAAGCAGCCTGGTACTGGCACAAGAACAGGCATATAGATCAATGGAATGGAACAGAGACCCCAGAAATCAACCCAAACCATTACACTCAATTAATATTTGGCAAAGGATGCAAAAGCATATAATGGAGTCAATACAATCTCTTCAATAAATGAAATTGGACAGAAACATGTGAAAAAAGAAACTAGACCACCAATTTCCACCATACACAATAATAAACCCAAAATGGATAAAATACTTAAATGTAAGATGGGAAACCATAAAAATCTTAGAAGAAATCATAGGCAGGAAATTCTCAGACATCTCTTGTTTGCCAATACATCTCCTAGGGCAAGAGATACAAAATAAAAAAATTACAAAATGGGACTATATAAAAATAAAAAGCTTCTGCACAGCAAAAGAAACCATCAACAAAATGATGGGCCCACTGCATGGGAAAACATATTTGTCAATGATATATCTGATAAGAGTTAATGTCCGAAATATATAATGAACACATAAACTTAACAAAAGGAAGACAAATAATCCAATTAAAAAATGGACAGAGGACCTAATAGACACTTCTCCAAAGTGTACATACAGATGGCCTATGAAAAAATGCTCAAAGTCACTGATCATCAGAAAGATGCAAATTAAAACAACAATGAGGTATCACCTCACACTATCAGAATGGCTGCCATCAACAAATCAACAAATGATAAGTGCTAGTGAGGATGTGGAGTAAAGGGTATTCTAGTACACTGCTGGTGGGGGTGCAGCCACTGTGGAAAACAGTATGGAGTTTCCTGAAAAAATTAAAAATGGGACTTCCATTTGACCCAGTGATTCCACTTCTAGAAATATATCTTAAGAAACCCAAAAGACCAATCAGAAAGAATATATGCACCTCTCTGTTCATAGCAGCATAATTTAAAATAGCTAAGATCTGTAAACAGCCCAAGTGCCCATCAGTAGATGAGTGGGTAAAAAAGTAGTTTTATATTTGCACCATGGAATACTATGCAGCTGTAAAAAAGAATAATATCTTACTCTTTGAGACAGCATGAAGAGACCTGGAGAGTACTTTGCTAAGTGAAATAAGCCAATTATAGAAAGATAAGTATCACATGATCTCACTCATATGTGGAATCTAAATATGTGGAACAAAATAAACTGATGAACAAAATAGATACAGAGACATGTAAACATGGAACAGGCTGATGAATCTCAGAGGTAAAGTGGGAGTGGGTAGTGGGTGGAGAGAGATTAACTGAGGAACTTAGATGCATACTAGTGGCCCAGTGCATGGATTCATGCACATTGAGTGGAAATTAATTAGAAGATGGTCAGCGGGGAGGGACTGCAAGAGACGGCCAGACATGCCCTGGAGCCAATCTTCTGCAGTCCCTCCCCGAGCCTGTCACACCTGGGGAAGCACAGTGGGTGGAAGGGAATCTGTGGTCACCATAGCTCAGCAATAAACTAGATTCAGGACCAACAGTGCCCCAACAACAACATAACCCACAGCCGAAGGTGGAATGGTACGGCTCCATGAGAAATCGGGCTCCCTCCTCTCTGTTTCTGGGGTGCGTCACCTGAGAACCGCTGCTGCCAAGTAACAGTTCAGTAGCTCCTGCATGGAGCATCTGCCCCCTGGTGGTCAGTGCACATCATACCTACTGGCCGGTCAGACAGTTGCTTAGCCTTTTATATATATAGAAGATATGTGCAGCCCTAGACAGAAACAATAGTGTAGTGAAGGCCTTGAAGGGGTGGTGTAGGGTGGAGGGGGTTTATGGGGGAAAAGGGGTGGCATCTGTAATACTTTCAACAATAAAGATAAATCTTTAAAAATTTGCCTAATACGCGGGAGGGGGAGGGCACTGTGTTTACAGAGTAAAACATGTCTCTCTAAATACACTCCTACTTTTATAGCCTTAAAATAAACTTGTCTTTGAGATTTCTATTTGAAATTTATTTTGCTAGTCACTATAGAAAACAAACAAGAGCAAAAAAACAAAAAAAACAAACACAAGCTTAGAACACATATAAATGTTCATGTGTTCTCATGTTATCTGAAACTTTCCTTGGGGTGGTTTCCTTGATTTTCTTGATTGATGGTAGTTGCAGGCTTCATTAACTTCTCATTCTCTACTTTTATTAATGAGATTGCCACGCTGCATAGACATGCTCTGGAGGAAGAGATGCCTGAGAGAAAGAAAGACAAATAAGCAGCTGGGGTGTACATAAGGGAAGAAGCCACCTTTGGGTGGAGGTGGATTATCCAGCCCCAGTTGCCTGCTCATTCCTGTTTGATGAGAGAAGTCCTGCCCACTCAAGACCTTCCAAACTCCTGACGCACAAATACATAAGGAAAAGAAAATTTTTGTTTTAAGTCATTAGACTTGGGGAGTGATTTTACACAGAAATAGAAAACAAAAGAAAGATGGTTATTTAGTCTCTTGGCACATCAGTTTCTTTACTGTATTTTGTAGGTTGATAATAATACCTATCTCATAAGGTCACTGTATTCATTAAATAATAATTGTAATGTGCACACATTTGGGGAAAGGAAAATAAAAGTCTGGGAGATTTATAAAACCTTTTATATATACTAACTGTATATACATTACATATACACTGAGTGGCCAGATTATTATGACCACCCCATCAGTACTTCTTTGGGCCACCTTTTGCCTTCAATACTGTGGCAATTCTTCTTGGCATTGACTTCACGAGGTGCTGAAAGGTGATGCGAGGAATCTGACACCATGCCTGATGAATAGCACTGTCCAGTTCTGTGAGATATGATGGTTGTGGATCCAACTGCGTGATGGCTCTTTTAACTTCATCCCACAAATGCTCAATAGGATTGAGATGTGGTGATCGTGGGTGCCACCTAAGCAAGGTAAAGTCTCCCTCATGTTCTTGAAACCACTCCGGCACAATATAAGCACCATGGCATGGCGCATTGTCTTGTTGGAAGAAGCCATCTCCATTGGGATACGCCATCAACATGATAGGATGAACTTGATCAGCAATGATACTTAGGTATGTTGTGCTATTTAGACGTTGTTCCACATGAATTGAAGGGCCCAAATCATGCCAGGAAAACATGCCCCAAACCATAACACTGCCCCCCTCAGCTTGAAGGGTTGTACTCATGCATTGGGTCCATGCTTTCATGCTGTTTCCGCCAAATTCTCACTCTGCCATCTGCATGATGCAACTGGAAAAGTGATTCATCAGACCACATGACTTTTTTCCAATGCTCAACTGTCAAATACTGATATCCTTTGCAAATTGGAGACATTTTATCTTGGTAACTGCAGACAGCAAAGGTGTTTGAACAGGACTTCGGCTTCTATATCCCATACAATGCAGTGTATGGCTAATTTGCCTACAAATGTCAGGTGATCACAATAATCTGGCCACTCAATATATATATATATATATATATATATATATATATATATATATATATATATATATATGTATCAACTACAACTTTGATCATTTTGTTGTTATCATAATGTATATTAATTGAAAAGGCTGATTTCCTAAATGATAATAGATGCAATCATAATATGAACCTATCCACATTGATATTCTGCTGTAATTAACTTTGAATTTTGAGGTATTTGCAGAATGGTGAACATAACTATGTATAGCAATGACTTAAATTTTTTTGTAATACTTATAAGATAAAAAGATGAATCCAACTTGGTTTTTTAATGAATTATGTTTTCAGTATTAGCATATTTTTAAAAATATATTCTTATTGATTTCAGAAAGGAAAGGAGAGGGAGAAATAGGAACATCAATGATGAGAGAGAATCATTGATGGCTGCCTCCTGCATGCCCACTTCTGGGGATTGAGTTTGCAGCCCAAGCATGTACCCTTGGCCGGATTCAAACCCAGGACACTCCAGTCCACAGGCCCACACTCTATCCACTGAGCCAAACCAGCTAGGGCCAGTATTATAATATTTTAAATTTATGAATTGTCTCAATATTTTTAGTTGTTTTATTTTTGTCAGGGTTAAAGATCTCTTGAGAAATATTCCTAATTTGTTTGCTATTTCAAGCCATTCATCCCTAATATCATGAGGGCATTGGAGACATAAACAAGAATTTCATACAAATCAAATACTCAACTAAGAAATTAAATAGCCAGTGGGAAGCAAGAGACTAAACAAAACCAAAGTAAGAAAATAACTCATTCTAATTGGTAAGAAAAAATCACTTTAAAATATTAATAACAAAATATATTTTCATTGGTGCTTTTTTCACTTTATAGAAATAATAGTAATAACATATACAATGTCTCTATGTTCCTTATAAAACATTTAAGTCTATTATTTTAATTTTTTTGTATTCAACATATAAATACAAGAAGAAATCTCTTTAAATGGTAGAATTGGTAGAATCAAAAGTCTCTTTTTTTGCAAAGAAATCAGTGTGGTTGGATACAGAATAATTAATAATTCAAAAATGTCAAGTTATTCTATCAACATATTTACCTGAAAATTTGTTTAACAGAGACATAATATCTTAACATGGTTAGGGTAAGCTATTAAAGTGATGATATAATATTGGTAATATTATACACAATGCAAAGGCATTGCACGCAGAGATGGAAATTTTCTCAGACAACTGATTGTATTCATAAGTCACGGACTGTTGAAACAGTTTCCTCTGTGTGGAACATTCTTTTCTTAGCTATTCATGACTTTATCTATAACTTCATTTTGTGAAGTATGGTAGCAATCATCTCAGGTGGAAACTGTAGTTTAACTCTAACCCTGTTGTTTGGCTTAACAATAGAAAGGTTATTTTGATTTTCTGAATTGTATAAATCATCCCATTCGATTGAATGCCTTATAGATTGAATGACTATCCCATTGATTGTGATCTTACTGGTTATCGAAGCACATTATTCTGTACCTGGGAAACAGGACAGCACAATTACCCTAAATTGTTTTAGTGGCCACAGGTGGTGCGTTCCAGCTGACTCAGTGGTCCCGAGACCAGGACAGCACAATTACTCTAAATTGTCCTGACAACTCAGTGGTCAGGAGACCCGAGGACTCTAGATAATGTATTTCTGTCAATTCAGTGACCCCGAGACCCGAAACTGTAATTAACATGCTTAATTCTGCTTCTGTAATCTGCTTTTTTGGGAGCCAGGTGCCACATTCCAAACCCTGGGATGTAATCAATACCTTTGTGATTTTGCCTATATAAGTCTGGTTTTGCCACCATCTTAGGGCTATGAGATTTGGGAATGGCCCCTCATAGTCCCGGATTGCAATAAATGTGACTCTTTAATTCGACTTCTTGAGGCGTCCTTCTGTGATTCGCGGGGTACATTACAACATTTGTCTCTGATTCTATTTATCAGGAAAGGGTAAATTATGCTGCAGTAAAAAATGAACACACAGTTTAATGCTTTAGTCTACTAATGATACTTCACATATCCAATCACTTATTAAATTTATAATACTTATCAGATAGTCTCATCTAAATACAATAGGATTGGAGATACATGGAACAATTAATTAATTGATCCAAATTATTGTTTCTTAGCAGTCCTTTTGCTTACTGAGCAAATATCCCACTATTTCCTTTCTCTCACATTTAGAGCACTCAACTTATCTCCAAAGTAGGTAAGTGGAAAGTCCAGCCAGGCACTGAATTCATATTGAAGGCCAGGATCTAAGTGTACCATATGGTGTTCTCTATAATCCCATTCAGTTGGCCTTCCTATATATTAAAAAAAA
The DNA here is from genome assembly GCF_014108235.1 of Myotis myotis. Classification (NCBI taxonomy): domain Eukaryota; kingdom Metazoa; phylum Chordata; class Mammalia; order Chiroptera; family Vespertilionidae; genus Myotis; species Myotis myotis. The sequence goes on along the minus strand of NW_023416335.1, from coordinate 62,586,726 downwards.
AAAACACAAGTTTTCTCTTCTCCCCACTCCAATTAATGCAGAACAGAAAAATGGAGACAGGTAATAAAGAGGAGAGAGAGAAGGAGGGAGGGAGAGGGAGAGGGAGAGGGAGAGAGGGAGAGAGAGAGAGAGAGAGAGAGAGAGAGAGAGAGAGAGAGAGAGAGAGAGAGAGAGAAGAAGAAGAAAGAAAGAAAGAAAGAAAGAAAGAAAGAAAGAAAGAAAGAAAGAAAGAAAGAAAGGAAGAAAGAAAGAAAGAAAAAGAAAAGAAAGAAAAGAAAGAAAGAATGGAAATACTCAGCAATTACTCTTGCAATTGTGAGAGGCCTTCACCTTGGGGATATGAAATGTTTCTTGATTAGGCATTGATTTTGCTCCCTGGAAGAACTATCCTTCCCACCATTAACTTTGGCCCCTTACAGTTCTTCATTTTTCATTTATCCTCTTTGGCCATTTATGAATTGTGCTTGGTGGAATGCTTTCCTTGGGAGGCATCAGTCTTCTCATTCTTCTCCCTGCCTCAGAAAGATCGAGGGCCCAAGGAGGCAAAAACAGTCATTTCTTCTTCACAAATAATCTCTTTCTTGTAATTTGTTGCCAATAGCAGTTTCACAGCAATTGTTTTCGTTTATATGGCTGTCCTACAAAATACTACAGACTGAGAGGCTTAAACAACATAAACTTACTTTCTCATAGTTTTGTGGGTAGAAGTCTTAAGGTCAAGGTGTCACTAGATTTGATTTCTCCTAAGGCCTTTCTCCTTGTCTTGCAAGTGGTGACCATCTCTCTGTGTCCGCACATGGCCTGCCTCTGTGCCCTTGCACTCCTGGCGTCTGTTTCTCTTTTTTCAAGGTCACACTGGACTAGGACCCCACCCTTATGACCTCATTCACTCTAATCACCTCTTTGAAGTCCCCATCTTTAAATACACTCACATTAATGTTTAAGACTCCAAAATAGGAAAATTAGGGAAACACAATTCAGTCTATAACAGCAAACAACTTTATTACTAATATTTTATTTTCCAACCTCTTTCTCTAGAAATGTAATTTTATTGAGTACATGATCTGCCTGCCAAGAAGCTTCAGGAGAGATTTAATTTTTTTTTTTCATTGTGAATCATGTCTTGCCCTCTTTCCAGCCTCTTATATTAGGTTCTTCAATAACTGTAGCTAACTACTAAGATGCTACCATACTTTTGGTAATGGATTCTGTCTTGGCCAGTTGTGCTGTGCTAACAAATCAACACTCAAATCTCAGTAAGTTAATGCAAGAAAGATATAATATATCTCATTATTTTACACTAGAAGCCCGTTGCATGAAGATTCATGCAATAGGCCTTCCTTCCCCTGGCTTCCGGCACCGGTTTTCCTCCGGCACCCAGGACCCAGGCCTTTGGTCCGGCTGCAGCGAGGCTTGGCTTCTCTGCTCCGGCCACAGAGAGGCTTGGCTCAGTGGAGAAGCCAAACCTTTCAGTCTTCAGTCTTCAGTCTTCAGTTTTCAGTCTGAAACTGCATATGCAAATTAACCGCCATCTTTGTTGGGTTAATTTGCATAGTTGCTCTGATTGGCTGGTGGGCATAGCAGAGTGACACCAATTTGCATGTTTCTCTTTTATTAGTGTAGATGTTGTTATTCTGTGAGTAGAAACTAAAGGGAACAGGTAGTGTTCCTAATACACATAGTCACTCAGAAATGCAGGCTCATGGAGGATCCACTAATTTACAGAATAAGTATCTTCCTCAGATGGCATAGCAGGGGAAGAAAAATACTAAAGAATCATGAGTAAACTTTATACTACCACACCATAAAAGTGACTTATTGTAATTCCAACTCATATCATATCACTCAAAAAAAGTCACAGGTGCTCATTTAAGGGAAACATAGGTGACAAGTAAAATATTTGCAGAACAACCATAATAAAACAACATTTAAAACTTGAAAATCAATTGAGAGTACTGCACGTCATTTCAATATCATGTTTGGGCATTCTTCTTAACAAACCTATGTAAGAATTGTCTAATTTTCTAGAATTTTTCTGCTTGAGTCTTATTATCTGTTTGATTAGAGCCAAGACTGTTTTAATACACATTAACTTGGAGAGATAATTGACAGATATATGTTCTATGAGTCCTGTGTTATTGTTTTTTTGTTTGTTTGTTTTGTTTTTACTTTTTTGCTATAATACTTTGATAGCATTTACCATCTCAGTTGAAACATAACCTGGTTGGAGAGTTCCCTACTAACACTATAAATGTTTTATTGCTCTATATAAAATTTTGCCACCTGACATATCAGAAGTTTATTTATTAAATGGTCATAATATAATTGTCCTTATGAAGTAAATGGACTATATGAGTAATTACTCTGTTTTCTAAAACTGTGCACCCCTAAGCTAGAAGAGTGTTTGCCAGATAGTGTTTCCTATACTCAATAAATATTGAAGGAATGATTTAAAGAAATCATTCTGTAACTCAAAAAACCAAGCCTCTCAAACCTTTGCTTTATTATTTTTTTGGTACAATACAGCAACTAGTAACAGGGACTCTAAATTTAAATAACACCTTTAGCATCTTGAAAGTTAAATTTATTAAAGTAAAGGAAACGAAAACAAGAGTTATCCATGTTCAATGGGTTAGGCAAACAAGTATTCTAAAATAATGCATCATAAAGTCATATACAAATTTTCCAGAAATGCTCTAAAATTCATTAATGTACTGTCTGAGCATTGGCTTAACTAGTTGGTGGCTCTTTTCAAGCTTAATATGCATTTTCTCATATTCAAGCATTAATTTTTATTAATATGATTAGAGGCCCTGGTGCACAAAAATTAGTGCACTGGAGGGGGGGTCCCTCAGCCCAGCTTGCCCCCTATCACATACTGGGAGCCCTCAGGGGATGTCCTACTCCCTGCTCCCTGCTCCCCTTGGGGAGCGGGCCTAAGGCACACTCTGGCCTCCCTTTGTGGGAGGCGACCGGGCTGATCAGGGGAAGGCACCAGCCCCATCAACCCGGTGCTGCAGCCACTGCCAGTCACCGCAGCCAGCAAGGTGTTTTCATCAACAGGGACTGTAGTCCCTTTACTGTGAAAAAATGACAACTTTCTTTAGGCATTTTCAAGAAGTGTCTTTTATAAGATATGACATTTCTTTATTTCTTTCTTTTTTTATCCTCACCTGAGGATATGTTTCCATTGATTTTTAGAGAATGTGGAAGAGAAAGGGAAAGACAGAGAGAAATATCAAAGTGAAAGGAACACTTTGATTGGTTGCCTCCTGCATGAGTCCTGACCTGGGCCCAGGCCAGGGAGGAGACTGCAACCTAGGTACATGCCCTTGGTCAGAATTGAATCCAGACCCAGCAGTGGGCAGGCCAAGGCATTTTCCACTGAGAAAAACCAGCTAGGACAGGATATGACATTTCTTAACCTGTCAGCAGCGGACCTTCTTTTTTTTTCTCCAGGAGTGTGGTAAAAAACCCTAGATCACCTATTTGGATTCTTATTACCCAAGTTACTAAGAATATTACCAGTGGCATACAGGGAGCTAAGCCAATGAATAGTCAGAAAAGGTGTTTCCTCTGTAGTTCACACCAATTGCCGGCTTGGCCTGGCCCCTGCCAAGGCCTAACGCCTCTGGCTGAGTCATTAGCCCTGGGCAGGGGACCTCCAGCTCCCTCAATCTTCGGCTCAGCCCCTGCAGCCTGTCAACACCAGCCCCCTCCCTGCTCCCCGCAATTGCTGGCTCCACCCCTGCACAGGCCTAATGCCTCTGGCCAAGGCCTTAGGCCTGGGCAGGGAACCCCCAGCTACCAACATCGCCGGCTTCACCCATGCTACCCTTGATTGCTGGAACCGCCCCTGCCCAACCTAACGCCTCTGGCCAGGCATTAGGTCTGGGCAGGGGACCCCCAGCCCCCCACGATTGCCAACTCGGCCCCTGCTCCCTGAGATTGCTGGCTCTGCTCCTGCCTAGGCGTAATGCCTCTCACTGAGGCATTCAGCCTGGGCAGGGGACTCCCAGCTCCCCGCGATCTCCCGCTCCGCCTTTGCCTAGGCCTAACACCTCTGACCGACCCCCTGCTCCCCACGATCGCCAACTCGGCCTCTGCTCCCGCGATGGCTGGTTCCACCCCTGCCCAGGCCTAATGCCTCTGACCAAGGCATTAGGCCTGGGCAGAGGACCCCCAGCTCCCACCATCGCCGGCTCCAACCCTGCTACCCGCAATCTCTGGCACCACCCCTGCCCAGACCTAAGGCCTCTGGCAGAGGCATTAGACCTGGACAGGGGACCCTCAGCTCTCTGCAATCTCCCACTCCACCCATGCCCAGGCCTAATGCCTGTGGCCAAGGCATTAGCCCTGGGCAGGGGACCCCCAGCTCCCATCGCCGGCTCTGCCCCTGCTTCCCGCGATCACTTGCAGGGGGCAGGCAAAGGCATCCTTGTTCTCTGATCACGGGCCGGGGGCCGCCTTTGCCCTGTCACCCTGCTCTTGGTAGCCACCTCGGTTTCTGATCACCGTCAGCAGCAGGGGGCTTCTTCCATCCTTCCCCTTTCACCTCCCAGCATTGCGCCTATGTATGCAAATTAACCACCATCTTTGTTGGCGGTTAACTGCCATCTTTGTTGGCATTTAATTTGCATATCACCCTGATTAGCCAATGGGAAGCGTAGCGAAGGTAGGGTCAATTACCATGTTTGTCTTTTATTAGTGTAGATACTGTATGCTCTTAAGATTTATGTATTTCATTAACGTTTATCCAGCTTTTTAACTGAGAAAAGATTATATAAAATTTATTGTAAAGATAAAAAGTTCTCCAGAGTTGGCCTTGACATTAGGTACTAATTTCTAACCCTTTATCAACTCTGTAGCATGAATTCTGTAGAAAATGTTTCACTTGCACAAACAGGCATCAAGCAACTCATTTATCTAGCTGCCTTGACTTCTCCTCTTGCCACAATAAATCTTTGTGTTCTGCAGGGACTCATTTCTCTCTTGCTCTTCCTTATTTATGTCAATATGCTTTCAAATTCATGCCAACCTGTTCAGAGGCTTATTTTGAGGATGACACATTTCTTATTTTTGCTGAGAGAGTGTAAGAAGGATTAATATAGTCTTGCATTCAAGATTAATGTAGTTGCATACCAAAAACTGGCTAGCGGTGCGACTCAGCTTTTCAGCAACCACTTATCATGAAACTTGGACACCATAATATTCACATAAATATTTCTAAGCAACATAATATCCATGGGAGCTCATGAATTTAAAATTTACTCAGCTGTTTTCTTTAAAGAAGTTATATTTTGTATTTATCTCTCTGACTTTCCTAATAATCATATTTCATAGTTGACAGAAAAACCACCATGTTGCTCTATTTAGCACACTGATTTTCACTTTTACCTATGAAAATTAAGGTACCTGTTTAAAATACTGCAAACATTACATTATACAGTGAATTTTTCATGGGTAAAATAACATGTATTTGAAAGTTTTCAACTATTGAAACACATATGAACCTGGCTATTTTTCTTTTCAACAAACATATTTGAGAGATACTCACTAAAAAATATCTTGAAATAAGTGACTAGTAAATTGAATTTAATTCATTCATATGGATATATATTAATTTAATTCAACAAATAGTTATTCAATTTTATAGTTTTATAGCATTTATCATATGTGAACATTTCACATATTACATGGGGTAAAAGTTTGAGTACCTTTACATGACACAAATTATCGGTCTTAATCTAAAGTTTACCTACCTTTCCACCTTGCTCTCCTGCCAGTGACCTCATCTTCATCCATGTATCTTGCTGTATTACTCTTTAAAGTTCCCTAAATATTCTGTGCTATCATGTCAAATACATAATACTGCTCTCCAAATAGCAAGCTCTTCCTCCATCTTTTTTTTTTTAATATATTTTATTGATTTTTTACAGAGAGGAAGGGAGAGAGATAGAGAGTTAGAAACATCGATGAGAGAGAAACATCGATCAGCTGCCTCCTGCACATCTCCTACTGGGGATGTGCCCACAATCCAGGTACATGCCCTTGACCGGAATTGAACCTGGGACCTTTCAGTCTGCAGGCCGACACTCTATCCACTGAGCCAAACTGGTTTTGGCTTCCTCCATCTTTTTAATCCATCTGATTCTTCTATGCATCCATTCCTCCATGCTTTTCAGGACCCTAAATGTATATTACCCCATCTGGAAAATTTTTATTCATTGCCTGGACTTAGTTAAGTGTTTTCCTCTGTGTTCAACAATCATCGTCTACATATCTTCATAACGGGACTTGCCATATTCCATTGTAATTTGTTTACTTAACTCCCCACCCCAAGAAGATTCTGCCATCCTTGCAAGCAGTTATTATAGGTAACTCACTTCTTTATTCAGTACTTTGGGGACTCATATTTTCTATTTGAAGTTCTTGTTAAGTTAATGACAAATAGGAGAACTATATGGACTGTTTTTCATCTCATTGGTTAAAAAAAAGTTGCCTGTACTCAATAAAAATATAATAACCATAGAAATCTGGTGCCATCATTTCAAATTTTTAAAAAGTTTTGATGGAGGAAGATGTCAGTGAAAAACCAAGGGTGAAAAGATATAATGGGGGAAAGGACATGATCTTAGTTTTGTACTTGAGCCAGCTTTTTACCTATTTAGTTAGTTTAGTTAAGTACCTGGCTTGTATAGGGGCCTCCCTCATTAGCAAAAGGAATTGGTTGAAAATAAAATTCAAAGTTACAATCTGAATTTTCTTTTGCTTTCTCATGTATTCTAGAGTTTATTAAATTATCTGGAGATCAGTAATTGGTAATTGGGAATTAGGAAAGATTAACAAATTCTAGCCACAGTTTAGGCATTTTAAAATGCTTGCAAGAAGTTTTAGTCCATAAAATAAATAAATAAATAAAAATGTTTCAAGTGACAAACTTTGTTCCTAACTTTTTTTTTCAGGAAACCTTTCTTATACTTTGAGAAGAAAACAAGCCCCAACGAAGTCTTTGTCCAAGATTAGTCCAGAGCTATGAGGCTAAGCTTCCACTCAAATAGAACATCTGAAAACAGTCATACCTTTAAAAGAAAATTTCTTTTTTCTCTTTCTTTTTCATGACCTTCTTAGGCAACACTCCTTCGGCATCTGAGTGGTGGCATAGAACATAGGACACTTCTAAGTGATCTCTCATCAATACCCCAACTCTGTCAGGAACATTGGGAGAGGCTAGTTCTCTGGACAGTCTCCCTCCCCTTAGTTACAACAGAGTAGTTTCCTATGGCCGCTAAAACAAATTATTACAATACAATTTTATGATTGCAGTTCTGGAGGTCATAAATTCAAAATGGGTCTCACTGAGCTAAAGCAAAGTGTTGGCAGACTGCATTCCTTCTGAAGGTAGCAGGGGAGAATCTGTTTCCTTGCCTTTACAAGTTATAGAGACTGTCTGCATTCCTTGGCTCCTGCCTCTTCTTCCATCTTCAAAATCAGCAGCTTAGCATCTTCATATCTCCCTGGATACCAACTCTCCTTATAGGACCCTGTGAATACCTGTGACCACCCTAACAATCCACAGTCATCTCCCTGTCTCAAGGGCAACTGATTGGCAACCTTAATTCTTATCTTGCCAAATAAAATAGCATGGGACTAATGTAAAGTAGATGGCCATTACATTAAAAGTATAACTATCAGTAAGTGGTATTATTAATTACATTAATTAATATGTTTGATATGGGTCCTGTATTTTATTCATCTTGATATTTCTCACAATAATTTTATAGTGATATATTGGTTACATCCATTATAAATATACTAGAGGCCTGTTGCACAAAAAGATTCGTGCAATAGGCCTTCCCTCCCCCTGGCTGCCAGCACCAGTTTTCCTCTGGCACCCGGGACCCAGGCCTTCGCTCCAGCCAGAGCCGCCTTCAGTCTTCGCTACTCTGGCTGGAGCCACCTTCAAGCCTGCGCTATTCCGGCCAGAGCCGCCTTCAAGCCTGAGCTGCTCTGGCAGGAGCCGCCTTCAGTCTTCACTCCGCTGCTTCGTGCATACGTATGCAAATTAACCACCATCTTTGTTGGCAGTTAATTAGCATGTCTCACTGATTAGCCAATGGGAGGCGTAGCGAAGGTATGGTCAATTACCATGTTTGTCTATTATTAGGTAGAAGATATGTATATATAAAATAAAAGCATAATATGCTAATTAGACCCGACAACCTTCGGGAAGTCCTTCCAGGATGAAGCCAGGGCTGCAGCCGCAGGATCGAGGTATCTGCCTAAGCCTGCGAGGGAGGAATCCAGGCAGCCGCCATGGCTGCGAATGCCTACTCTTGCATGAATTTCATGCATCAGGCCTCTGGTAATATGTGTCTGGTGTATTGATTAGTCACCATTCAGTTGGCAAAAGTGACATAAATCCAACAGAAGTTTTCTTAAATAAAAATAGAAAATATATGCACAGTCCATGGCATGGGCAATAGTGTGGTGAAGGTCTGGGAGGGGTTGGTGCAGGGTGGAGGGAGTCAATGAGGAAAAAAAAGGGGGATATCTGTAATACTTTCAACAATAGAGATAAATTAAAAAAAATATTTTTATTGAAATTATTGGATGAGATTGGTTAATAAAATTATATAGATTTCAAATGTATGATTCCATAATACATCATCTGTATAATGTATTGTGTGGTCACCATCCAAAATCAAGTCTCTTTGCATCACCATTTATTTCCTCTCTACCCTCTTCTACCTCCCCCCACACCCCTTTCCCTCTGTTGTCCATGTCTATGAGTTGTTGTTTGTTGTTTTGTGTGTTTTTTGGTTAATCCCTTCATCTTTTTCAACCAACCCCCCAGGTTCCCTACCCTCTGACAGCTGCCAGTCTGTTTTCTGTATCTATAAGTCTGTTTCTGTTTCCTGTTAGTATGTTGTTCATTAGATTCCACATATAAGTAAAATAATGTGGTAGTTGCCTTTCTCAGACTAGCTCATTTTACTTAGCATAATAGTCTCCAGGTCCATCCATGCAATTGCAAAGGGTAAGATTTCCTTCTTTTTTATGGCTGAGCAATATTCCATTGTGTAAATGTGCCACAGCTTTTTTATCCACTCATCTACTGCTGAGCACTTGGGCTGCTTCCAAATCTTAGCTATTGCAAATAATGTTGCAATGAACATAGGGGTACTTATATTCTTTCAATTTAGTGTTTTGGGTTTCTTCAGGTATATTCACAACAGTTGAATTGCTGGGTCATAAGCCAGTTCCATTTTTTTTGTTCGTTTGTTTGTGGAAACAAAATACTGTTTTCCACAGGGCTGCATCAATCTATCATAAGATTATATCTTTCTGGACATTCACACTGTAGAAGTTATAGACATCATAGCATTTCAGACATAATGTATTTCCTTTAAGACTACTTTAATACAAATATAGTCAAATATTAATTTGATAGAAAAAGCTTCATCACTTTTCATATAAATTATGTTTCTCTTTCCACTAATATAGTTTAAGCAAACCTTATGATATGTGAAGATTAAACTGGTGAGACTGGTTTATTGGGAGTGAAATAATTTTGTCCCTACGGTGAAGTACATGAATTGGATCTATGAAGACAGACTACCAATGAATGATAAATGGAAATTAGACAGGTGATAACCAGGATGATTATAACGTTCCCCTCAGATGATAGGTTTCATCCTGACAGGTTACTTTCAGACTATAAGATTTGACCTCCTTAGAGAATTTATCTAAGAACCTTACAACTGTAGCCCTGGCTGGTGTGACTCAGTTAGTTAAAGCTTGTCCCATGCATAAAGAGGTTACTGCTTAGATTCCTAGTTATTGGTCAAAGAGCAGTTCCATTTTTTTTTTAAAGGGGAGAATGATGATTTTTATTTTTTTAAATGTATTTTATTGATTTTTTTACAGAGAGGAAAGGAGAGGGATAGAGAGTTAGAAACATCGATGAGAGAGAAACATCGATCAGCTACCTCCTGCACACTCCCTAGTGGGGATGTGCCCGCAACCAAGGTACATGCACTTGACCGGAATCAAACCTTGGACCCTTGAGTCCGCAGGCTGACGCTCTATCCACTGAGCAAAACTGGTTAGGGTGAGCAGTTCCATTTTTAATTTTTTGAGGATACACCAACTGTTTTCCAGTCACTGCCCCATTTCTGCATTCCTACCAACAATGCACATGGGTTATATTTTCTGCACATACTGGCTAGCACTTGTTGTTTGTTGATTTATCGATAGTAGCTATTCTAACAGGTGTGAGCTGATAGCCATATCTTGTAATGTAATTAATTATCTAGAAAGATAGGGGCCCTATCTTCCATTAAATCTCTGTGAGAGGGTCAGAACCTAACTTCATTAATCATCAATTAACCAAACAGATGGCCTACTCACTTTGAAAACTGTCCCCTTCAGCTCATCCCAGCACTTTAAAATCTCCCTGATTTTTTTTCCCAGTGGAATTGAGTTCAATATCTCTCCCTTCTTTTAATACTCTTGAATAAAGTCTCTCTTGCCTGTTTTAACTTGTCTGGTGCAAATTTTCTTTGCCAGTGTTAATATTCAGATGATAGCTGTCCTTTCTATCTTTCAAATACTCTGCTTCCTAATGAATAAAAATATAAGAATATTCTTTACTAGTTATCGATCTGAAATACAAGGTACAACTATACTAATCAATCATTTCTAATTTGCATAAATTATAAAAGTTATAAATTATGTTATTTATGTTATATCAATTATAAAAGAATATTATTTATGCTTTCTTAAAAGAAAAATTGTTGGAATCTAATGATCTTCTAACATAATCTATACTAATAAAAGGGTAATATGCTAATTAGACCAGGAGACCTTCTGGGAGACCTTCCAGACGTCCTTCCAGATAAAACTATGGTGGTGGGGCCAAGGCAGAGGTGCTTAGGGGAGACCAGGCCAGAAGGGGAGGGCAGTTGGGGGTGATCAGACCAGCAGAGGGGACAGTTCGGGGCAAGCAGACCAGCTACGGGGACAGTTGGGGATGAACAGGCCAGCTGGAGTGGCAGTTGGTTGCAAGCAGGCTGGTGGGGGGGGGGGCAGTTGGGGGCGAGCAGGCTGGAAGAAGATTGGTTAGGGGTGATTAGGCAGGTAGGTAGGTTAGCGGTTAGGAGCCAGTGGTCCTGTATTGAGAGAGGGATGTCCAACTGCCAGTTTGTGGGATCGGGCCTAAACTGTCAGTCAAACATCCCCCGAAGGATCCCAGATTGGAGAGGGTGCAGGCCAGGCTGAGGGACACACACCCCCCTGCACAAATTTTGTGCACCAGGCCACTAGTCTATAATAATAATGGACAGCATCAATGTTAATCATGCTGTATTTTATAGAATAATATTTTAAAGATTTAAAATGCTAGAAAATTAATCCTCTGTCCAATATACATCAATTCATACAGGAAGAAAGTGCTTTACATTTTTTTAATCTACTATATATAATCCAGGCACTATCATATTTAACTCATGTATATTCTCAATTATACTTGTTATATAATTTTACATCAAAATGTTTTATAAAATATTAACTGGTACCTTATAAAATACAGATGTTAGTTTGTGCTATAGTAACAGCAACAAAAATCCTTAATCTAATTTGTTTATCACATTAAGTTATTAATTCTTCCTCACATAAAGTCCATTACAGGTCTCTTGACTCTCCAAGAGGCTGTACTCCAAGTTGCCAATTCAGGATCACTGCTGGAAGGAAAGAGTGGAGAACCGCACACCAGTTGCTAAGTGCCTCCAGGAAGAAGGAATGGGTATCTACCCCACTTATACTTAAAGGTCAACTAAATAACATGGACATATCTAAGTTTCATGATATGAGCAAATTAAATCCCTGCATATTCCCAGTAGTAGCAATAATGTCTGATCATCTATTTTCATACTAAAAGTTACTTGCTTGAACTGAACTATTTTATTTTTTTAATATAGAAATTCAACAGAAAACTAGCATTAACATGTATATGAGTTTAAATTCTAACACAAATTTAACCAGACTTTCTAATCTCTTATCAAGAAGCTGGAGATAACTATCTCATTTTTATTATAATGGTTTGGATATTTCTTTAGTTTGCTTGATTTGAAAATAAACATTAAACTGAAACATTAAATGGGAATTAGCATAATGGCTCTTGAATTGAGAAGGCAAATTTCATAACCTTGGTTAATATCTTTCCCTATATTTAGTCATTTTAACATTTCATAGACTGACTCTTTTCTATAATGAAACCATTGGCTTTTGATAATCTGGAGATTACTTGTAATATTGTTTATGATATATATTTTTCCACTTGCAATATTTTCATTCAGTGTTGTTCAAAAAGAATCTATTGTACCCTACAGATTTAATATCATCTTCCTCCAATTTTTCCTATCTATGCTAGCCATTATTTTGTAATAGACGTTTGTATCATCTCAGTGCTATATTAATCACAGAAAGATAATTACATTTTTACTTTCTTTTTAACTTCTAATGCAAAAATAGCCTGGAATGATTTCAATATTTATCCAACAGAAATGATTCCTGAGTATCAGGACCCTGAGAAACCTCGCAAGTATTCGATCTCAAATATTTGCCAATATTTACATACTGTTTTCCCCAAAAACACATAGCAAGTGTCTCCCTTGCAAGTGAATACACACGCCCACAGAGTCAATTCCAAGAGGAAATAGAGAACATTAAGACTGAAATTCTCCATGCTACTACTTTTTAGTCACTTTTAATATGAGTTCTCTTTATGTCAAATTTTAAAGATTGGAATGAACTAAAGAAATTATAACTACATAAGAAATACTAAGTTATTAATACATATGTGATGTATTTTTATTGCAATTTCTACATTAACCCTGCTCACATGCTAACTTTTTAAATATGTTTTTATTGATTTTAGAGAGAGAGGATGTGAGAGGGAGAAACATTGATGAGAGAGAAACATGGATCAGATGCTTCATACACGGCCCCTACTGAGGATCCAGCCCACAATCTGGTCATGTGCCCTGACCTGGAATCAAACCGATAACCTCTTGGTGCATAGGAAGAAGCTCAACTAACTGAGCCACATTGGCCAGGGCAGCATGGTAACTTTTGAAAAACTGGATCTCAGCCATTTGCTCTACTTTCATTGATACTCTCACTGCTCAAGAAACCTAAAGTCTTCTAGTCAAACTCATTTTCATGAACCACCTGGGGTTTCCTCTGCAATGTTGATGCGTAGTATAAGGGAATTGGCAAAAACCAATTCCTGCTTTCTAATGCCTATGATAAAAAGAACGAATGAATATGAAATTCAAATAATACTTGCCTTATTTTCCCTTCAGTTCATGGTAGTGTGATTGGATGGAATCAGAGCTCATCCAGCAATTATAATGATGCCAAAATTTCTATTTGGGTCCAGGTTCATTGTCTTGTGAAATCAACGAATGAGTTCACAAAGAGGTAAGTGGAAGCTAAGTTTATTGAGGAAAAGTTGGACTCCCTATATCAGCGAGCAGCAGGGAGGGGGCCCAAGTGGGTCTCTGGTGAAGCTTCTTTGTCTCAGATTCTAAAGTCCCTTGCCTCTTAAGCCAGTCCTAGAGAAGGTGCAGCTGGGATTCCAAGAGAGCCAAAAGCAGGCCAGTGTCCAGAGCTTCCGTTCCATGTTATAGCTGAATGTAGTTCAGCATCCAAGCTAATTAAAGTCCATTAGTCCATGTGTGGAGACCCATATGGCCATAAGCCACACATGGGTGCAGGGGAGCATTCCCCTGCCTCAGGAGAGCCAGGAACTCAGTGCGGCAGAGAGAGAAGGGACTGTGCTTCTTTGTCTAGGCCCACAGTGGTTCTCAACCTTCTGGCTCTTTAAATACAGTTCCTCATGTTGTGACCCCCAACCATAAAATTATTTTCATTGCTACTTAATAACTGTAATTTTGCTACTGTTATGAATCATAATGTAAATATCTGATATGCAGGATGGTCTTAGGCGACCCCTGTGAAACGGTCGTTCGACCCCCAAAGGGTCGCGACCCACAGGTTGAGAACCGCTTGTCTAGGGGTAGATATATGTCTTGCTAGATTCTGATTGGTTATTTCAAACAATTCTGCCTTAGTAATATCCATACATTTTAAAGCTCATATGTCTTAAGCACACCCTTCTTTCCCAGCTGGGTTGCCTTAGTAACTCCAGCCTAGCTGGGTCCAGTTGTAGGTCATTTTTTTCTGTGTCTGTGGTTTCTCTCAGAACAGTGTGCAGTCAGCTGGTCAGTCAGCAAGCTGAATTCTGCCCGAGTCTGCAACGTTCCACTTACCACCCCCACCCCCTGTCCATCCTGTGGTCCCATCCCTGATTACCTAGCCCTCTTCTATCTCCTCAATAACACTGGTGAGTAGAAATTCCATCCTCAAAGATTGATTACTGCAAGAGACACAGTCTATGACTATGCTGAAACAGGGAGACCATAAGATAATTCTTGGTTTTGGGGATGATTTATCATGGCTGACCTCTTTTTTCTTTAAGTAGTTAATTCTACTTCACTATAACGTATGTTAATATAGAATTGAGCTGGATTAATTTTCCTTTCAAGAAATTCATAAATATTATGGGAATCCTGAGACCATAACAGGAAAGGATTAGTATGACCAGTGATGGCGAACCTTTTGAGCTCGGCATGTCAGCATTTTGAAAAACCCTAACTTAACTCTGGTGCCATGTCACATATAGAAATTTTTTGATATTTGAAACCATAATAAAACAAAGATTTATATTTTTGATATTTATTTTATATATTTAAATACCATTTAACAAAGAAAAATCAACCAAAAAAATGAGTTTGCGTGTCACCTCTGACACGCGTGTCATAGGTTCACCATCACTGGTATAGACAGTGGGTAGATTGTATGGTCTGCTATTATTGGAAGCAGGTGACTCAAGCACTGTACTCTAGGGACATTTTATGTCATGATATTTGCACTTTGACCTTTTAAGATAAACTCTCCAGCTCCATATTTAAAGGCTTAGTATAACAGAATTAATTTTGTACCGTTATATTGTAAATAAGAAGACGCCTTAATCAATAAGCCAAATTTATTTGGAGTCCTTTTCATTTCACTAGTGCTAGCGGGCCCAGAGGAAATCTTGCTTCTCAAATTCTGGGGCCCAATATGGTGGAAGTATTTCCTTATTATATGTTTTTCAGTTCTTTGTTTTCCAAATTTGGGATGAGACTTCCGGACCTTCTGAGAAAAAAGTCCTGTGTTCTGGGATAGGACTGTGAGACCATATCTCAAGGCCTGGCCTGGCGCCAACACTGACAACTCTGTCTGGGGCACAGTTTATGACCTCTCTGGAATGGGAGTAGTCTTATTTTTCTCTATTATTTAAGCAAGCAAATGTTTACAGAAGCCAGAATAGCAGGGTTAAATTTTAAACAGCCGTTTATACCCAAGATGGAGGTTACTATGCTTCAGTACCTCTGATGCGGGAAAGTTGGACTGGAACACATGGTGTTCCTCTGGGAAGATGGTTCCGGGGCTTGTCCAGTGAAGTTGAAGAATGAAACCACGGACAAAAGGAGGTACAGTAAAAGGTGGAAATTTATTGAGAAACAAGCACAGACTCCCATGTGGGGAGGGGGAAAGAGTCCCACTAAATCCCTTTTCCTTCGGTTTATAAAGGCTGTAGATCTTTTTGCCTTGATATCCCCTCTGATTGGCCACTATCCCCTTAGATTTGTTACTATAGCAACTCCAGAGCTCAGACCTCAGTGAGATAGTGAGGCTCTCCTCTTCTTCTCCCTTATTGTTCCCCTATTCCCTTTGGGCTTTCCTCTTCCATCTCTGAATGAGGGGCTTCCTTGCCTTTATTTTGTAAATGAATACCTTCTGCAGCTCCCAGCTCCCTCATTCTATGGAAATGTACCTTTTGCAGCTCCCAGCTCCCTTATTCTATGGAATTATGCCTTCTGCAGCTCTGTAGCCTGTGCTTTTTCCATGGGCCCTTTAATTTCTAAAATTTCCTAAACCTGCCTATTTTACTCCTAAAAACTCCTTTCATCTCTAATACTGGCTTTAGTAAATTTTATCAATGATAATCTGTCATTGCTGATCAATAATTCTATTTAAATTTGCTTTAAAATCACACCTTGCTATTAGACTACTTTTATAAATGGGGGTCGTGCCCTGGCTGGTTGGCTTAGTTGGTTGGAGAGTAGTCTCACACATTAAAAAGGTTGCCCCTTTTGAGTCCCGGTCAGGGCACATACCTAGGTTGCAGGTTCCATTCCCAGTAGGCAACCAATTTCTTTCACATTGGTGTTTCTCTCTTTCTCTTGCTTTTTTCTATTTTTCCCTCACTTCCTCTCTCTGAAAATAAAAACATATCCTCAGAAGAGGGTTATAAAAAAAACTCAAAAAAGGAGTACATTTGTTAGGGGCAGACATAGAATATTGGGGACTAGCTATAATTAGAAGAAATATTAATCAAGCACTATTAACCATGATTGTTTGTTCTGATTAAGGAAAGCACATTCTAACCTGGTTGGGAGTTATAATGCCCCTGGGACCTGGGAGCTAACTTGGAAATGCAGCTCCAGGAGATGAGAGATGGGGGTATCCATACTGCTATTAACATGGAAAGATTAGCAACCTTCATGTGGAAAGGAAGCAATGGAGTCCAAGTCCCACCTCCCAGCCCTTTGCAAACCCCCAGCTCACATTACCTGCAATCTGTAACCATTATACCCATTCTTATTCCTTTTGCCTACTTCCCCATGCAATCTTTGTCCTTTTACCCCACATAAGCAGCTGGTTTATGGGGTTGTGGGTGCAGAGGAGATTTTTGTGGATGAACTGCTGATCTCCCATACTGCCAGCATTATTAGAATAAACACTCCTACATGATTCAACCCTATGCCTGCTTAATTGGCTCAAATAGTGACAAGGCAGCCCAGACCCATTGGTTGTCTGGTTTAATATTGGGAGAGTTAATATAAATGTTTAAGACATAAATGATTCACAGTTGTGGAAATGAATGGCAAAATATCATTTGGTTATATTAACTATTTGATCAGAACACCAAACTTTTCATCTTTTCTTTAAAAGGAATAAGAACGTATGAAGGG
Organism: Myotis myotis; assembly: GCF_014108235.1. Classification (NCBI taxonomy): domain Eukaryota; kingdom Metazoa; phylum Chordata; class Mammalia; order Chiroptera; family Vespertilionidae; genus Myotis; species Myotis myotis. Next base: position 62,569,579 of record NW_023416335.1, on the reverse strand, counting down.
TAGCAGTGGGTCCTATGCCTGACTCTTATAATTAAATATGTTCCCTTCACAAGTAAACCTTCTGGGCCTACTATTCAGGATTGGGGGAGTTGATTATGCAGGTTACCCTTATTCCTTACCATTCCGTGGTTTTTATTCTGAAGTGTTGCTTATACTTTAGATAGTTTTTCATCTGCTAGTTTGATAAAGATACTAAATAATTTTGTTAAGCATAGAAGGCAATGTAATATGCATACAAATTGCTTGGCTCTGCCATATTTTAGGTACATGGGAATGGCCCATTTATTCCTTCTGTCATTCCTATTCTATGAATATCAGGTCAGCTATAATACACAAAGGGTTCAATTACTATTTAAATTATTTGATTGTCCTGGACAATGATAGTTAAATTTAAACAAAACAAAGTTCTTTGTAGGGTAAGAATTATTCAAGTGTCTATCTAAACTATCCCAAATACTTCACTTTATTTGAGCTAGAAGATTAATATATGTTTGCTTTGGGAAACAAAAGAGAGAAAGAAATAAAAAGTGGCTATTTGTAAAATAAATATATTCTTCTGTTTCTTTCTTTCTTTTGGATACTAAAGTAGTTAGTTAAAAGCTCATAAGACAGAAAAATTCTGAATGACTAATTGCCTGCAAATTGGTATAGTCAAAAGGTAATGATATATTTTATTTAATTATCCTAAAGGATTTAAAGCCTCTAGCAATATTCACTAACCCTATTTCTAAATATCCTTTTCTTCTTTTTATCATCCTCAATACACCATTACATCCTCAATATCTGTGAGCCTTACACCACTGAAAGGAGTTTTTAGGGGTGAAATAGGCAGGTTTAGAAAATTTTAGGAATTAAAGGGTCCATGGAAAGAGCACAGAGCTACAGAGCTGCAAAGGGTACATTTCCATAAGATAAGGGAGCTGGGAGTAGCAGAAGGTACATTTCCATAAGATAAGGGAGCTGAGAGCTGCAGAAAGGTATACCTTTACAGAATAAAAGGAAGGAAGCCCCTCATTCAGACAGGGAAGAAGAAAGCCCAGAGGGAATAGGGAAACAAGAAGAGAGAGAAGGAGGGAACCTCACTTCACTGAGGTCTGAGCTCTGGAGTTGCTATAGAAACCAATCTGAGTGGGACAGTGACCAATCAGAGGGGATATCAAAGCACAAAAATATGCAGCCTATATAAACTGAAGGAAAAGGGACTCAGTGGGACTCTTTCCCTCTCCCCACGTGGGAGTCTGTGCTTGTTTCTCAATAAATTTCCACCTTTTACTATCCCACCTTTCGTCTGACAGAGCCCGGGAGCCATCCTGCCCAGAGGAATGCCGCATACGTTCCAGTCCAATTTTGCCGTCTCTTCTGTTCTTCCACTTCTGCCCACTTTTTAAAGTGAAATTTCCCACTCCTCTGTTTTCATTCTTGGTTCTCCCTGGGTGACATTATCCAATCACCCTGTGATTAAATTGTATTGAGATCCAAATCGTTATCCCAAATGCCATCGCCATATAGGATTAACCCCTCCTACTAAATTAAATGCTCTATAAGGGATCTCAAACTGAAATCCAAAACTAAACACATTTTTCTCTCACTTAGTGGTTTCTTTACCTATAATTTCAGTTGTACTAATAGAGTGATCACCCCACTCTCGCCTATGCTGGAAAAACGGACAGCCTCTTTGATTTTCCTTTAGCTCCCTGCTATTTTCCATTGCCCATCATCAAATCCCATCTAATCAACCTCAGTAAGTGCTTCAGAATCTCCTAATCCTTAATTATTAGTTTAATTCATATTTATTACCTTCCTAGGCCCTCATCATCTCTTATTTATAGTCTGGTTGTGATCACTATCTTCTTAAAATTTTTCTTGGTAATTGTTCTCAGCAAGTTTATTCTCATATAGCTATAGCACGGTTAATACCTTATAATAATTCCCATTAGTATCAAACCCCTTTCACATGGAAAACAGCAATATTCATAATCTAAACCTCTCTATCATAAATTCTTGCCTTACTGTTATCCTCACTTTAATTTGCCATTCACAGACTTGCCTTACACAGGGAATTTTTCACCATCCCCACAAATTCAGCTAGTACTTCATGAGTAGGTACCCACCATTGCAGAGCCTGACCCAGCTCCAGTATCTCCTTCCAGATAATACATCCTGGGAATCCACCAGGAGCATTAAGAAGGTGTTGGAAAATGTACCTATTCTCTCTGGATAAGACATGAATATGAACCCAAGGAAAGATCAGAGTCAAGGGAAGTAATTTGTATTTGTATTCATATATGAGGCTCTCTGTTCACCTTCAGTCATTACTCTGCTGATTTAAAATGAATTGTACTATGGAACTGAAATGAAAAAAAAAATGAATTCAAGTGGAAGCAGATCTTCATAATCAGATATATATATATATATATATATATATATACACGAGATTTATCAGATATGACTTGAGATGCAATTAAATGGAGACTTTTCCATTCTGGGTTGCCTGATGCATGCATTACTGTACTCCACTGAACTTGAAAGGACCATATAAGCTGCATGAACTTTTATAATTAATGTGTCTATTATCCATATCCTAGTTTGAAATAAAAAAAATTGATCTTGAAAGTATATTTCTTTTGTTAAATTATAAAACACTTTAAAATATTAATTCAGTTAATACTAATCATTAACTAATATTTTTATATAATTTTCTTACTGATAAATGATATAATTAGCTAGTTAAGTGTATTGGTTGCTATTAAGTATTCAATTCAAGGCACAATGCAGGTGAATTGAAATAGTAATGTTACTACTATAATGGTCAGTGATGTCCTGTTTAAATTATTCAGAAGGTAAATAAAAATGCCCACATCCTGCCGCATATATCTAAGGGGAAACCAGGTTTTCAAATACATACTAGGTCAGTACAAAAAATTAGCTGGTTACTGAGAATTCCTTCATAGGAGCCACAAATAAATTACTATGACAAATATGCTTAATGGGTATTCTGCAGATGTTCCATTATAAAACTTTACTCATGCTATTAATCTTCTGAAGCCCATTACCATTCCTATAGACAAGACCATCAACTACACTAATGTTGTTAATTGTCTGATTCCATTAGTCTTGAAAACAGAGGTTAGAAGTAACTGTAGGTGAAACCAAAACTGTCTGACACTAGCCCTAATACATTGCTGTAAGTTATACAATGAAACAAAATCTAAAAAACTGCATACAGACAACTCTCTGAATGTACACACTGGACTGTCACTAATGCGGGGTATGTCATTTTGTAAACCAATTTCAAAAGAATGCATTTTACAGCTCCTAAGCCAATTAGAGTTTAAAATTACAATATTTTCTTCCCTAAAATACATTTGATAATTTGTTACTTCCTATCAGTTAATTTAAATGAAAGTCTTTCCTTCCTGAAGTGTATCTGTATAAAATGCTGCATCTCTCTCTCTTTCTCCCTCCCTCTCTCTCTCTGTCTATCTCTATCTATCTATCTATCTGCATACTTTTATATATATATATATATAATATATGCATTATATAATTATAAAAACATGAATAACCGAGGATTCATGTGAAAGAATAAAAGAATGTTACAAACTGCACAGGCCCAGCTGCCAGGCCTAGCTGCCTGTTTTATCTCAACTCCCTAGGCTTCCCCCACTAGAGATAGGAACAGAGGGAATGACGCCCTCCCTAAGGCTGTTCCAGGAGATAGCCCCAACACAAAGGGCAGGCTGAGTAAACCAGGCTTCAATCAACCGTTGAGATAAACAGGTTGTGAAAACACCAGGCAGGAATGCCCTATCAAGACACAAACCAGAGCCCTTTGGAATTTCTTTGTTCTCCTCTTACCCTCCTGCATGCAACCCCTCCCTGATGTGTGATTTTTGCATATAAATAGCTGAAAGACCCCTTGCTGGGTGCCCAACTCCTCTGCTCCTGCGTGAGTACGAGTTGAGCCCCAGCGTGCTGGAATAAAGCCTCTTGCTGTTTGCATCAAGTGACGTCTCCTGTGGTTGATTGGGGTCGCCCTTGATCTGTGGGACAGAGTGAGGGTCCCTCTTCGGGGGTCTCACATTTGGGGGCTCGTCCGGGATTAGACAACCACCCCTCATCCGCGGAGCCGACCTTGGAGGTAAGGAGGGGTACCCCGAGTTGTTTGTCTTTGTCTTGTGTTTGTCAAGCGGTCTGGATTTGAGTGCGCACTTTCGGTTTGGCAGCCGTTCGGCAACTCATGAGAGTGGCCAAACAGTGGTCGGTAGACGTGCCTGGAGGACCACAGGTTGCAGCCCTGGGGGATGCCCCAAGGGTGGAGGAGAGCCAGGGACGCCTGGTAGTCTCCTTTAGTAAGGGCACTGATCGGGTTCAGATGTTCGATCAGAGATTGTCAGGATCGCGCCCGTCTGAATCCGTTACGTGTTTGTGGCAGACGAGGAGGGGGAAGTGGGTCCTCGTGTCTGCAACTTCTGTGTTATTTGTGTTTTTGGTGACATACGAACTGACGATGGGACAGACTGTGACAACTCCTCTTAGTTTGACCTTAGACCATTGGACTGAAGTGAAGGGAAGAGGTCGCGACCTATCAGTTGAGATCAGGAAGGGACCGTGGCGGACTTTCTGCTCCTCGGAGTGGCCCACTTTTAATGTAGGGTGGCCAATAGAAGGGATCTTTAACCTATCTGTTATTTTTGCTGTTAAGGAGATTGTTTTTCAGAAAGAGCCTGGAGCCCATCCGGATCAACAGCCTTACATCATGGTCTGGCAAGACCTGGTGCAAAATCCACCCCCCTGGGTTCGACCTTGGGTTGCAAAACCCAAGCCCTGGCCAGACGCTCGAGTTCTGGCCGTCCAATCTCCCAGTTCTGGGGAGAAAACCAGTCACTCGGACCCCCCCCCAAGAAGATCTATCCAAAAATCCAGGCTGACCTCCTTCTCCTTAACTCACCTCCCCCGTATCCTCCTGCCTCGGTTTCTGTAGGGGGTCGGGAAGAGCCAGAAGCACCGCCGGCCCCTGCAGCTGCCCCCTCTGCTCCCCCTAACGAGTCTCTGCCGGGGCCTGCGCAGGGCACCAGGAGCCGCCGCGGAATGACTCCCAACACCACCGTCGCCCTTCCCCTAAGGGCTTATGGGCCCTCGCAGGTGGCGACGGAGGGTGGACCGGCTCCTCTTCAGCCCCTCCAGTACTGGCCTTTTTCCTCTGCAGATTTGTATAACTGGAAAACTAATCATCCTCCCTTTTATTTGTTATCTCTTTCTGTTGTTTGTTTAAAGATAGGGCAAACCCTGCTTTAAGGGGAAGAAAGTAGAGAACTTTTAATTGCTTTGCCCTGAGGTATAATTTTGCTGTGTTAGGTTAAATTTTAGAAGTCTAGGGTTAATTTAAGTTTAAACAAAGGCTTATTAGGTTAAGATTAGTACATTTTCTCATAGCCTGTGTAGGGTGAGGGAGAGGGGCTGCTGGATTTTTATCATGTGGTCCCGAGACCTGCGACTTACCTGCCCTTCCTGATAGATTTACAGTAGGTCTCTGTTGGGGACAGCATCCGCTCTAACTGGGGGAGGAAGAGAGCTGAAAACTGCTCCGGAGCGGGTGTGAGATGGGGTAGTGGTGGTAGGGTTCGCTAGAAAGGGTAGTAGGCTCTCAGCCTGCTGAGGTGGAGGAGCTCTAGGCTTGAGGACAGGAGGATAAGCAGAGAGGTCAAAAGTAGTAGAAAAGGAGAAGGATTTGAGCCTCTGGGGCTTAAAGAAGGAAAAATCTAGGAGAGAGAGAAGCTGAGGAAATGGTTAATACAGAAAAAGGGGGGGCATCAACGAGGAGAGCAGGGAGAGATAGTTTTTTGTTGATTTTTACTTATCTGCTGAACTCAAGGCCGAAAGCTTCTACTAAGCACAGTAAGTCTCTCTGCCACGTTTTGTTCTCTTTAACCCTTCCAAGACTAAATTAGACTGATACAGTATACTTGAAATTTCATAGGGAAGGAAGCACCTACTCTTAGTAATCTAAGAAATACTGGCTATAAAGGATTGAGGTTTCTAGAAATAAGGAATTACTGAGTAGAAGGTCTGAGGCATGGTTATGCATTTTTTTAAGGACATAGAAAGAAGGTTTAAAGGCTAATTTGAAAGTATGAAATTTAGAAAGGTTGTGTATGTGATAAGGAGAAGAGAAATGTTGAAAGGAAATTAATCAAATGATACAGGCCAGTAAGTCAGAAAGAGTAAATAATTTACATTCTGCCTCCCTAAACAGAGGGTAAATAGTTATGCCAAAGTACTTAGGGAGAATGATAAAAGAAATATAACAGTTACAAGGAAAATCAGAAGATCTTAAGGCAGGTCAGTGGCTTTTTCTCCTTATGTAATTCCTCCAAAATTTGGCAATGCTTAATAAGTCATGGCAATACATTTCTTTGCATAAATTAAATAAGACCAGTTTCCAGTAGTGGTTTTATTTAATGAAAACTTTGACTGGAGTATCATGTTTTAAAGAGTTCTGTCTGAGCTCTGAAGACTTGAAGCCAATAAGAGTGCCACAGGAAAAGCCTGGTATCCTGCTTGGTAGCCCTGAAAATAGCTGGCGCTGGAGCGTCAGGCCCATGCCCTACCATCACTGGCAGTTGGTCAGAGTAGAAGGGGAGGCGGAACCCCCATGCAATCTGGGCCGCGATGAGTAGGAGAGCTGCTGAGATGGGCCTTAAAGCCTAGAGCGTGGGCTCAGGTGGAGTTGCTACAGGTGAGGGATTCACCTAACGCAGCAGATACAGCAGGCAGGCCTGATGGCAGCTGGATGGCTTGGCTTCCTGGCCCTACGGGGCACATTAAGATTCAATCATGAAATTCCAGCAAAGGTAGTCAGTTACCATTCTTGTTGTGTTTATGCAAACATCAGGCAAAATTGAATACAGTAGATAAATTGGTCTTGATTTGGCTTTTTGATAGCCATAGAGGAGTTTTAAGAAGAAAAATCCTATTTCAACAGAGGTTATTAAAACTGAAAAGTTTTCTTTCCCTCCCACCAGACCATTGTTACAGTTTGTCTCTGCCAGGTCACAAGCCCACCTCCTTCTGTGCCCAGGCCTCATCGTCCCTCTGACAGATAGCAAGGATCTCTTGGCTCTGAGAGAAACTTCTGTCCCTCCTCAGCACGAAGCAGCTACAGAAGAGAATTCAATGCCCATTTTCCCTGAAAGAATTCAGAGCCAGGATCCTTGAGGTAATATAGTAGGCAGTTAGACAGACATGAGCAGAGCAAGGACGATGGGCCAACTGGCACTGACTCCCCAGAAGCAGGAGGGAACTAGGCTGCAGACAAAGCAGCCCAGGAGGCTGCCCTAAAACCGGTGGGGCCTTTACAGATTCTAGTGACTCTTCCAGACCCTGTACTACTCATCTCACCCGTTTACTCAAGTTCTTTCAGGCTTTACAGTCTACCCAGAAAGCAGACCAGAAGCACGTCCAAGATGATCTGCCTGTATCCGGTTCATCCCTTCCAACCTGGTGACACTGTTTGGGTAAAGAAATTTGCCACCCAAGGACTGAAAGGACCACCCCCACGGCAGTCAGGTCGACGGGATCCCGACGTGGCTTCATCACACCCGGCTTAAGACAGCCCAGGCAAAATAGAGAAGTCTAGGACTCAGTGGACCCTCATATCCACCCTTATGGGTCCTCTTATTATATTGCTTTTAATTCTTACTCTTGGGCCCTGTATCTTAAACCGACTGGTCACCTTTATCAGAGAAGGAATAAGTGCTGTGCAGGTACTAGTGCTCAGGCAGCAATACCAGTCTCTCTGCCAGAGAGATAGTTTCGAAAAGGAATGTCTAGAGACAGAAGTTCCATGATTAGAACTTACCAAAAAGCAAATGGGGGAATGAAAGAATAAAAGAATGTTACAAACTGCACAGGCCCAGCTGCCAGGCCTAGCTGCCTGTTTGATCTCAACTCCCCAGGCTTCCCCCACTAGAGATAGGAACAGAGGGAATGACGCCCTCCCTAAGGCTGTTCCAGGAGATAGCCCCAACACAAAGGGCAGGCTGAGTAAACCGGGCTTCAATCAACCGTTGAGATAAACAGGTTGTGAAAACACCAGGCAGGAATGCCCTATCAAGACACAAACCAGACCCCTTTGGAATCTCTTTGTTCTCCTCTCCCCCTCCTGCATACAACCCCTCCCTGATGTGTGATTTTTGCATATAAATAGCTGAAAGACCCCTTGCTGGGGGCCCAACTCCTCTACTCCTGCGTGAGTACGAGTTGAGCCCCAGCGTGCTGGAATAAAGCCTCCTGCGGTTTGCATCAAGTGACGTCTCCTGCGGTTGATTGGGGTCGCCGTCGGTCGGTGGGACAGAGTGAGGGTCCCTCTTCGGGGGTCTCACACATGTAGAAAATAAATAGATTCCAGGAGGTAAAGGAGATTTATTTTCTGATTGTGCTTCTGTTTCAGCGGTTCTCAACCTGTGGGTCGCAACCCCTTTGGGGGTTGAACTACCCTTTCACAGGGGTCGCCTAAGACCATCCGAAAACACATATATAATTACATATTGTTTTTGTGATTGATCACTATGCTTTAATTATGTTCAATTTGCAACAATGAAAATACATCCTGTATATCAGATATTTACATTATGATTCATAACAGTAGCCTAATTATAGTTATGAAGTAGCAACGAAAATAATTTTATGGTTGAGGGTCACCACAACATGAGGAACTGTATTAAAGGGTCGCAGCATTAGGAAGGTTGAGAACCACTGTATTTGCATAAGAAAAAGTAATATAAAAATATAAAAATATTCTTTTTGAAATGAGTATTAGCATGCTGAGCTTCTTAAACAAAGAGTTTTAGCTTATCATTTCCATCTTTCTTAGTTTATCACTTCTAGCATTCAAACATTAACCTATACAGTGATGGCGAACCTATGACACGTGTGTCAGAGGTGACATGTGAACTCATTTTTTTGGTTGATTTTTCTTTGTTAAATGGCATTTAAATATATAAAATAAATATCAAAAATATAAATCTTTGTTTTACTATGGTTGCAAATATCAAACAATTTCTATATGTGACACGGCGCCAGAGTTAAGTTAGGGTTTTTCAAAATGCTGACACACCGAGCTCAAAAGGTTCGCCATCACTGACCTAGAACCAAGCTCCTGAAGGGAGATTTTTTTCACCTGGCAACTCAGAATGATGGACAGATATGTGTTTCTCAATCCCAATATAATATTCAAAGATCATGTGTAGTAAGTGTACCATAGGCACAAGCGAACCTGTGCATGTCTGGCATCTGAATGAAAAGACTCACTCTCTGAAGCTCCTGCATATTCTATTAATCTCTCCTGCTTAAAGTCCATCGGAAACATTTGTGATCTGGCCTTTGCTTTTGCCCTCATACTCCTTCCATAAAAATCCAGACTTAAACCATTGTTATTTTTATTTGTGTTTCTTCCCACTTACTGTTTGTGATGTTTGATTTTTCCCACCTGAAAAACTCTTCCCCACTCACTGGCCCTCTGAAATCCTAGGAGTCCTTCCGGTTTCAGCCATGATGCCTTTAGTGATACAAGACAGTCATTAGCCCATGTGCTTCTATAGTACGCACAGATTTCATTATCATATATTACACTGCCAAGTGCTTGCTCGTTGGAAATTCTGTTTCTTTGTTATGGGGTGGGGCCACAACATTAGTAACAAAGAAACAGAATTTCCGGAGGATGAGGCCCAGAAGTCAGGATTTTAAAAAGATTCCCAGGTAATTCATATGTGCAGCTAAGGTTGAGAACCACTGGCATAAATGAATATCAACATTGGAAATGATAGTGTTTATCTTAGGTATGCTCGTAAATTGAATTGCATAACAAATAAGCATTCGATTTCAATTGATTTACTCAAAAAAGGCATGCCATAATAAATAAGAAAAATCAGGAAAAATTTCCAGGTTACTTTTATTCTTTGATCTGCATTCCTTAAAATTGGGTTTTATTAATTTTTGAAGAGTGGCAGAGAAATTAATTTGGAAAAAAAAACCACAAAAAAATTTTTTGTAATATCTCCTGGATCCAAACAAGCCTTCCTGAATTTAACTACATTAATAATTTATTTGGAGACATGGAGTTATATACCTATTCTAATTTGCATTGTTCATTTGAAGACTCATAGTATAATTATATGTTGTGTAATATGGATCATTTTTAAGGGATAAGTAATGTTTCTAGTATAAAAAACAGCAATCACCTCCTGTAACTGTCATACAGAAACATACATCTTTCATTCATTTTTTTAAAGGTTATTAGAATCCATACTCTGAGGATGTTAGAGTGTGGATGGGCTGTGAATGTTCAGTCATGGTAGAGAATCACACCAAATGACCTTATAAAAGTTTAGATTGTTTTCATAGTGTTTGTAATTTAATGTTAAAAATCCTTTTAACAATTTGGGAATTCATACCTTTCTCTAAAAATTTTGATCCAGGGGAATTAGATTTTTAACCTTTTCCATTTGTCAGCTATGACCACATTCTGATAAAAATGTCAAGAGAAGCCTCTAAAAACATTGGTGTTAATGATTAAAACATTGATAATGGAGGTAGCTATTTTAAAATACATTTTTTTTTTATCACCACATGTTTCTCTAAAACAAATCAACCTCAAATGATCTTAACTGGAATCTTGTGATCCTGTTTCAATTTTAATGCTTAAAAATAAGGGCTTTAATATTCTATATCAAAAAATAAAGGTTAACTATCTGTGAAGTTTTATTTTTATCTCAGAAACATTTTCTCCATTCAGGCATGCAAACCCCTTCTTTCTTGCAGGTAGACTTTAATGTATTATTAGCCCCAAGAAAATAACAATCAGAAGAAAACTAAAGTTAGAAAAACATTTTTATATGCACCTTCATAAAAATCACTCATAAAATTATTCTCAGCCCTTGAGAGATGTGTATATAAACTAGCTAGCAAAACAGTTGGAATGAAGTATTAAAAGGTTCCCTGGGCCCATTTCAACGGCACCTTGGAATACCAGCCCCCTGACGGAGTGCAGTTCCTTGCAAAGGCAGGATCAAAAGGTCAGCAAAAGCCCAGATTTAAATAGCTTTTGTTTCATTGCTCCACGGAGGCAGCACTCAACTAATTTATATCTTTCTGCATCTCAGAACCCTTAAACCTATTTTATATGGGACTCTGATCAAATGGTGCAAAGTCAGGGTGCTGAAGGGAGTCAGTGTGCTGAACCAAAGCAGTGAACCGGGCCCTCTCTGAAGTGCATCACCCAATGAATACTAGGTGATGAGGGAAGGAATCTGTAGCTAGGGTTTTCTTGCTCCAGTCATTGATAGTATATGCTTGCAAATGTAACCAAGACAACAATGAAACATATTCATTCATAAAGACAAGTAGTTGTTACCTGATTCTGTTTGTTGTGTGTAAACCATAGGAAACCACAGGATGGTATTTCTTTCTGAGGTACATGTTCTAAGCACAAAATTATGCTGTGAGCCAGTAAGTCATTAAGAGACCTGAGTCCAAGTTTTGGATTTGCAATTAACTCTATGAATTTGGGCATAGGTCAATTAAACTCCGCAGTCCATGACTTAAAGTAATAGGAACAACTAAAAAATATAAGTCCTGTAATCTTCTGTTTGTTATAGCTAAAATGGCCATGATTGTATTAACTTTACAGGTAATTTTAGGCATCTTTCTATTTAATTCTTAAATTTCACAGTGTGAAATGTGAGATGGACAGTGAAACAAGTAATTATAACCAAAAATCTATAATAATTAGAATTAGGTATAAACTTATGAACAACTAATTTTTGAAAGTGAAACATAAATAACTTTTGAGAAAAACATAACCTTCAAATTGGATTTTGAAGGGTTAGTTGAAGTTCAGAAATGTTTCTGATTCCAATAATAAGACAATCATTAAAAAATATTCTTGGAGATGTGATTGTCTGTGACATAACTGGGGATTTTTTTTTTTTTTTCCACAAAGCAGCTCATGGACCTGCTATTGTATCTGAAATTTTCTATTGTAGTTGTGACTTTAGAAAGGTCACCACAATCTACTCAGAAAGCAACTGTTTAAATACATGTATATTAACTTGAAATATGAAGGAGACAAGATAGTTGCTTACAAATAGTCAAGAATGGCTAGGAGTACACAGAAATATTCTTGTAACCCCTGAGTTTTCAAGTAACAATTTAAGAATTACATAATTCTTAATTATATTCAAATTATATAATTCAACTTATATTTTTTTCAATGAAAATGTAAACATTTCACTTTTCCTGGAACAACCAAATTTTAAAGCATGGTATCAGGTTGGATAGGTTTAACAGGAATCACAGATTTCTGTTCCTACATTGGCCTGAAAGGTAGCCTGCTATTAAATGCACTGAAACATTGTTCACTTACACAAATTAATAAGCTGTTTCTCATTCATTTGCCCTTGTGTTTTCTTGATCTTTTATTTTCCCATTTTTTGACGGGGACATGAAGACAGAGAAATAATTCACTCCTCTAGGAAAAAGTAACAGCACTAATATGATAACAAATGATAGCTGACATTTAGGGCCATCTTCAGGAATCCATAAAGTAGAAGCCTGAGGAAAGCAACACACATACTTGTCTAAATAGGGCAGCTTCCACTCAGCTCAAAGCTGATTGCTGCCACGCAGAAATAAGACTCAGCATTTTTGTAGATAAACTTTTTAAAATTAAAATAAATATATATAATAATTATTACATTATTTTTATCTTTATATTAAACAGATGGACTGAAATACGCTCAATGGTCAGTGGACTGCATGACAAGCCACTGATTCAAATTATAAAATGTCACTGGGGCACGGCTGCAGGCAGAAATATGGGGCTCAAACATGTTGCTGGCTTAAAAGCATCCAAATTGTTTGATGGGAGAAAGACAAAATAAAATAAAGACAGAAGGCTAGTTAGGTGGGGAGTGCCCAAAGCAAATTTCAGTACTTCTTCTACATTTATGGTGGGAAACTGGCTTAAATCTAGACCCATCTCATTTTTAATAGGCTGTTGTGTGTAACATTTCTGTCAAGCCCTCAGTGAACTAGCTAATTAAACATGAATGTTTGAAATGAAATATTATATTTTAACACCTATTGTTTTCTTGAAGTTTTTATGCGAAATGCAGGGCAAAGTCTATATCCTTTGTTAAGGATAGAAATATGTTTTTTCACATGCCAATTAAAACTAAGATATAATTAAACACATTCTTATTGAAATCAGGTATAAAATATTAGGAATCCTACCTAATAAAAGAGTAATATGCAAATTAACCATCACTCCATTACCAAGACGATGGTGGCCACGGAGCTAGACCAGACAAAAGGCTTGGTTACCCTGGCGATGGAGGAAGCCAAGCTTCCCGCCTGCTCTGCCGGCCCTGAGCTCCACTCAAGGTTACATGATTTCAATTATAGAAGACAAATAAACCCCAGATACCTGCTTCCAGCCGCTGTGGCCTCCGCTCAAGGAGGGGCTGGGAACCTGGGTTGCCAGGGGCAACCCAGGTTTCAAGCAGGACCAAGGCAACAAAGTTTCAATTATAGAAGTTAAATAAATCCCAGATACCTGATTCTAGCCTGCGGATGTGTCCAGCCCAAGCCTGAAAACGGCCATCAGTCCCTCACCCAGGCTGGCCAGGCACACCAGTAAGGCCCCCAACCCCGAAGGGGCTGTGGCCAGCCTGAAAAGAGCCCTCAGCCCCTCACCCAGGCTGGGCACACTCCCATGGGGTGAGGGTCCCCATTGGGGGTCTTGAACAATCTGAAAACAGCCCTCAGCCCCTTACCCTGGCTGGCCACACTCCCATGGGGTGAGGGTCCCCACTGCGGGGCTTGACCAGCCTGCAAACAGCCACCAGTCCCTCACCCACGCTGGTCAGGCACTTCAGCGGGACCCCCACCCTGATCTGGGATACCCTTCAGGGCAAACCAGCTGGCCCCCACAAGTGCACCAGGCCTCTATCCTATATAATAAAAGGGTAATATGCAAATTGACCCTAACAGCAGAACAACTGGGAATGACTGGTCACTATGACACACACTGGCCACCAGGGGGCAGATGCTTAGGGCAGGAACTGCCCCCTGGTGGTCAGTGCGCTCCCACAGGGGGAGCTCTGCTCAGTCACAAGCCAGGCTGATGGCTGCCAGTACAGTGGTGGTGGCGGGAGCCTGTCCCGCCTTCTCAGCAGCACTAAGGATGTCTGACTTCAGCTTAGGCCTGCTCCCCGCTGGCAACTGGACATCCCCCGAGGGCTCCAGGGCTGCCAGAGGGATGTCTGACTGCCAGCTTAGGTCCATTCCCCCAGGGAGTAGGCCTAAACCAGCAGGTGGACATCCCCCGAGGTGTCCAGACTGTGAGAGGACACAGGCCAGGCTGAGGGACCCCCACCCCAAGTGCACAAATTTTTGTGCACCGGGCCTCTAGTGTATAATAATTATATAAATCAGCAGTTCTCAACCTGTGGGTTGCGACCCTTTAGGGATGGAACAACCCTTTCACAGGGGTTGCCTAAGACCATCGGAAAACACATATATAATTACATATTGTTTTTGTTATTGATCACTATGCTTTAATTATGTTCAATTTGTAACAATGAAATTGGGGTCACCACAGCATGTATTATAACTGTATTAAAGGGTCACAGCATTAGGAAGGTTGAGAACCACTGATAAACCATTCTTTTCTGCTGCATCATGAAGTGCTAAACCCTGAACATATATACCTGATTTTTTTTTTTTTTTTTTTTTTAGAGAAAATGGAAGAGAGAGGGAAAGACAGAGGGAAATATCAATGTGAAAGAAACACATCGATTGGTTGCCTCCTGCACAAGCCCTGACCAGGGCCCGGGCTGGTGAGGAGCCTGCAACCAAGGTCTGTGCCCTTGAACGCAATTGAACCCTGGACCCTTTGGTTTTCAGGCTGATGCTCTATCCACTGAGCCAAACCAGCTAGGGTTATTCCTGACTTTTTATCACCTCATGCCACTTCTTTGTTAGGTGATCAGTGACCGAAGCTAATAAACTTGTGAATATGTTTGTTCATATAGAATAGAAAAAAAAATTATTGAAAATTTAAACCATGCTGTTTTGTCAAAATGTATAATAAAAGAAGAAACTAAAAAATAGCCACTCTTTCTAGATTTTTTTTTTATTCTTGAGGATATATCAATGAGTATGTTAAGAAACTTTTATTGGAAAATATACAAATTCCTCACAAGAACCTCAGATATTACATTGTACAAAAAATACAAACATCTGAAATTTTGTATGAATAGATCTATGAAAACAAAATTTAATATGGAGTAAGTTAATTATTAATTATCTGTCAAGTGTCAAAGAAAGGGAGAAAAAACATAAAAAGAGTAGAAGACTCAAAAAATATGAAATTCTTATTTAGTTCCTGCAGTGGCCTACCATGGAAATGTTAGCCTGACCCTTACTCCCTTTTCCCTGAAGTTTCTTCCCTGGGTACCTATTTGCACTTTATATGAAAATGCTGCAAAGCCATTACATACTTGGAAAGTATCACTCAATTATTTATGTGATGCCGCATATTGAATCATTGATATAACATTAAAATCATTTCAAGCTTCTTATCTGTGCATACTCATTACTTCCACTTAATACATCTTTTTATCCTCTATGAACAATTATGTTATTCATAGTATAAAGAATATACACAGTATATGTAAACAGTAAATTTTTATGGAAGTTTTTTATGAAACTCAGCAAGTGATTGTCTAACTTTTTAATCTCTTTCTAAATAAATACTCATCTATGCTTTAAAAAATATAAATCCTGAGAATTATTCCTTCTCCTACTAGTTTTATAACTCTAATAATCTTCATATTCCAATAACCTTAGTCTTATTTTTTAATCAGTTGGTATTTGGATGTAATTTGAAAATTATTTAAAACACTTAGACAGGAAAGGAAATCTGAAAGAAGACAAATTTAAAACATTTGCAAAGCACACTGGAATGTACAAATGCTACTTAATATTAGTCAATCTTCTACCACCATCTGGTGGTCATATATGGTATGATCCAAATTGTAAGATACAAATAAATTTCAATTTACAAGCACAATTTGAAAAGATTATTTAATTTGATTATTTTGGAAAAGTTAAAATTTCCTAATCAAATAACTTTTATTTTGTTCATACTACAGGAAGCAGAACAAAAACATGCTTAAGAAAAGTTTTGTTAACTTACTGTAATCTAATGTGCTTACAAAAATCTTCATTCAAATTTTCCAAAACATTGGCCACAAATCTGTTACTTCATGTCATCTAATACAGTTATAAGTTAAAAACTGTTTCACAGTTTAATATTTTGTCTCTAAAAACAAAAGTTTAAGCTTAAGTTAAAATAATTTACATTGATTTGCTTTTACTATGATAGTAGTAAATGTCAATGAAATAAACTATCAGCTAAATATATATTACTATATATAAAATTTAACCCTAAGAAAATATTACTTTTAAATCTTTAACCTTCTTGGTGATAAATTGTCTATAATATCCAAGTAATAACTATTCCTTAGTAGACATATCAGCCTCTTATTATTCCTCATAACTCTAAGGAAACAGATTTGAACAGAGGTTACAAGGATATCAATACAAACTTCAAACTTATCAGTGTCATTTTTTCTTCTTCATAATTTCTATCTTCTTCTCCCCATTTCCAAGTTCCCAAGGTAACATATAAATCCGGGAGAAAATTTATGTAGGTTCATGGAGTGGAAAGAGACATGGATAATCCACTTTTTTTTTGGTTTGTTAAGACACATAACGGCATGTGACCTGTGCTGGTACATAACAAAGTATGACCAATGACCACTCCCGCCTAATATGGGGGGTGAGGGTGGAGCAGTGTGTTTGCAACTGTTACAGAGATCTATCACATTATGGAGTCTTCATTTATGAGATTTCCTAATTGATACTTATTATCTCAATTCTAGGCTATTCCAATGAAAATTCTCACTGTACTTTTGAGTTGCCTTTATGGAGAACACAGAAACTTCTGGATCAATTGAATTAATCACAGTCTGTTGAAACCATAGAATCACTACTCAGGACCATCTCTAGAAACATCATCTAGAGATGTGCCGACAGAGATCTCGTGTCCCATGATAAGCTGGACAACATGGAAGGCTTGCTTCACCCCCCAGTGCTGTGTGAGCAAGTGAAGTGCTATGCCAAGTGCGCTAAGACTTTCCCAAACTTAAACTTTTGTCAAAGAACAAATGGCCATAATTGTGTTGCTCTATTTTCGAACTCTGTTCTGTTCCTTTCATCTCTGTTCTTATCCAGTTGCCAGTACCACGCTATTTTTATTACTGTAGCTTTACTGTGAAATATTCTTAAAATTGGGTAGTGTGCCACTTCATTGTTCTTTTTCAAAGTTATCATGCAAGTATAGTTTCTTTGTTTTCAATTCTGTTTGTATATATCTGAAAAAGACATCCTGTTAATACTTGCATATGTATTGCATAAAGTCTAAAATCAGTTTAGGAAGAACTGACATCTTTGCCGTATTTAGTTTCCCATGGTACTCTTCTCTGTTTATATAGGCCTTCTGTGATATTTGAAATATTTAGTTTCAATTTTTGGAGTTATTTGTTGATTGATATAGAAATGTAACTCATTTTTGTGTGTTAGCATTATATTTTATAGCCTTACTAGAGGCCCAGTGCATGAAATTCGTGCACTGGGGGGGTTGTCCTTCAGCCTGGCCTGGGACCCCTTGGGGGATGTTTGACTGCCAGCAGTCCGACATCCCTCTCAGAATCCGGGACTGCTGGCTCCTAACCACTCACCTGCCTTCCTGATTGCCCCTAACCACTCCCCTGCCGGTCCGATCACCCCCAACTGCCCTCCCCTGCTGGCCTGATCGCCATCAACTGCCCTCCCCTGATGGTCCGATTGCCCACAACTGCCCTCTCCTGCCATGACCCACCTCCTCCGCTGGGACCCGCCTCCTTCACGCCATGCAGAGCCGTAGGACCTATAGGCCTCACCGCGCAGAGTGTCTGCTGGGCCCTGCCTCTGCTGTGAGTGCAGCCATCTTGTGGTGGCCATCTTGTGATGATGTCACACACGAGGGCCACATAGGCTTTTATTAGTATAGAATTTACTGACTGAAGTGCCCTTATTAATTCTAGGAGGTGTTTTGTATAGTCCTGTAACTTTCTACATAGAAAATCATGTCATTTGTGAATAGGAGCAATTTTATTTCTATGCTTTCAATTTCTATGCTTTTAATTCCTTTTTCTTGTCTATTGTCTTGGCTAAGACTTACAGTGCCATGTTAATGGGAGTAGTGAGACTGGGTATGCTTGTCCTGCTCCTGAACTGAGGGGGAAACCACTAGCCTTTCATCATTAAGTATAGTATTTGTCGGAAACATGTAGGTGCCCCTTATTGGGTTGAAGAACCTTCTTTCTAAACCTGAATATTAAGAGTCTTTTTTATCATGAATTGATGCTGAATCTTGTCAAATGCTTTTTCTGCACCTGTTGATATGTTCTTGTCTTTTTTCTCCTTTAAATTGTTTAAAGAAGTGGGTCACACTGATTGATTTCTGAAAATCGAGCCAGTCTTACTTACAGGACTGCAAAAATTCCACTTGGCTATGGCACAGGAGGAAGATGCTCCTGAGATTAGGACAACTCATCAAACTTCATGGGAATTTCGAATTAAATACCACAGTGATGAAGCAGGATACAAGTAGGACTTCGGGGAATAAGCAGAAGGAGCAAACAGTATCTAAAATAATCTAAAAGGGAATTCTAGAGGAGCAACCTGATTGGGGTATATATGGTAGTTTTAAATTGTATGGAAATTTTTCATTTTGGAGGCTATCATAGTAATAAAGAAGAAAAAAAAAAAACTTTAAAAAGTTTTGTTTCTGGAACCAAGAAGGAAAAGTCACCATGTTAATATTTTTAGAATTGATTAACTATTGTTGTATAAAGATACATAGTTACATATAAATTGTTATTGCATATTTTGCTTGATTTACTCTAATAAAATACCATTTACTTTGAAATATTGATAGCACAATTATTACAATAACTAGAGGCCTGGTGCATGAAAATTCATGCACTGGAGGTGGGGTCCCTCAGCCTGGCCTGTCCCTTCTTACAGTCCGGGATCCCTCAGGGGTGGGAGGTGACCCCAACAATCAGGGGAAGGCAACGCCCCCATCACACCTCTGCTGCTGCTACTGCTGGCAGTGTAAGCCTCAGCTGGCCCTGGTTACCTGAGCCTTAGGCAGCCCTGGGGGGCTGGGGGGCTGACAGGACTGGGCACTGCCATCTTTGAGAGCGGGGCAGTCAATTAGCATATTCCCTCCTTATTGGCTGTGGGCGTTGCCATCCTTGTGATGACATGAGGTTCAATTAGCATATTCCCTCTTTATTAGATAGGATTACTTTTAGTCTATGTGTCAGTGTGTCAATTAAGGGCAAATGTATCTATTTTTACAAATATTCAGGGACCAAGGAAATCACCACAAGATGGGTTAGTATACCATGTACTATTCTCATCTATAAGCCCCAACCCTGACTGGGGACCCTCAGTGGCATATGTGCCCCCTTTCAGTGCAGAGCCAGAGTCTAGTAATCTCTGAAGGATTTAGACATTTCCCATTCAGCAGGATGTAGCCATTCGGGTAAATGGTGGCACAGAATTTTGGAGAAGGCTAAGGGGGTGATTTGTGGTACATATTTATGGGAATGTGTCAGAGTCCTTCCTCATGGCTCAGCTTTTATTATATTCAAGAGGTTTTGTCTGTGAATTGAACTAGTTCTGAGATTTAAACCAGATTCTATTTGACAAATGAATGGAATTGCTAGTCACAGTATTGTAGTGGCCGCCAAAAGTGAGCTCAGTAGTCTGCTGTCTATTGTCAGTCTACACAAGTGAGAAAACAAATGACTTAAGA
Source organism: Myotis myotis (assembly GCF_014108235.1). NCBI lineage: Eukaryota > Metazoa > Chordata > Mammalia > Chiroptera > Vespertilionidae > Myotis > Myotis myotis. The sequence goes on along the minus strand of NW_023416335.1, from coordinate 62,549,583 downwards.
TATGGAATCCCGAGGAGAAAGAGCCATTGCTTTCTGGCAGGAGTTGGAGATGACAGAAGAGTGAAGTGTTGAGTGGTTTCCTCGTGAGCTCCTGAGAATCACCTGTTTTGTATCAAAGAAGGCTGAAATCATCACGGAGGCTTCCTTGTTATACCTTGTTCTCCTTAACTATCTTCCTAGTCCTTCCAGTTTTTGCACAAAAACCATATTTCAAATAAAGCTTGAATGTTCTTAGCACAAGCCTCACTTTTAGACGTGTTTATGAACAAAATGTGGTCTCTTTACCTCACATTTCTTCATATCTTATATGGTGATAATAGTAATGACTTCATGGGATAATTATGAAGATAGAACACTTGGCACTGAATCTGGTATCTGTAAGAACTTAAGAAATACAAATTAGTTAAAACCTTCTTTTTGATACAAACCATGAGTACCATTTAAACTTAATATTTGTAGGTAGCTTATGTATTTATTTTTTAATTTTTTAAAATTGATTTTATGGTTTAGAACATTACAAATGTCCTCCATTTCCTCCTGTTGCCCCCCTCCACCCAGCTCCCACCCCACCCCAGGCCTTCATCTGTCTATCATCTGTGTCCATGGGCTATGCATATTGCCTATAAGTTCTTTTATTAATCTCTTCCTGTCTTCCCTCCCACCTTCCCTCTGAGCTCTGTCAGTCTGTTCCATGCTTCCATGTCTGCGGTACTATTTTGCTCACCAATTTATTTTGTTCATTAGATTCCACATATAAGTGAGATCATGTGATATTTGTCTTTCTCTGACTAGCTTATTTCACTTATCATAATTATCTCTAGGTCCATCCATGCTGTCTCAAAGGATAAGATATCATTCTTGCTGATGGCCAATAGACATATAAAAAGTTGCTCAATGTTACTAATCATCAGAGAAATGCAAATTGAAACCACAATGAGGTATCACCTCATTGGATAACATTCATAAATCAACAAACAAGTGCTGGCAAGGATGTGGAGAAAAGGGAACCCTATTGCACTGCTGGTGGGAATGCAGATTGGGGCAGCTACTATAGAAAACAGTATGGAGTTTTCTCAAAAAAATAAAAATGGTACTTCCATCTGACACAGGAATCCACTTCTGGGAATATATCCTAAAAATCCTGAAACACCGATCAGAAAGCATATAGGCACCCCTATGTTCATAGCAGCATTATTTACAACTAGAGGCCCGGTGCATGAAATGTGTGATGGGAGTGCGATGCGGCCGGCACCATCCTCTGATTGCCAGCCCGATCGCCTCCTGCAGACGGAGGCCACGGGAGGCGGCAGCGGCAGGGTGATTCAGGGCAGGGCCAGCTGCTCACCATCTCCAGCTGGGCCAGCCAGGGTTGCCTCACACAGAGGGAGGCCACCGAGGACCACAGTGAGGAGATTCGGTGGGGGGGGGGGTGGTGGCTGCTTGCTGTCCCCAGATAGGCCCACGGGGTTGCCCCTCTCTGTGTGAGGCAATATGCAGAGGGAGGCCCCTGCAGAGCGAGGCCGCCTGCAGCAGTGGTGCAATGGGAGTCGGGGCTGGCCGTTTGCTGCCTGCGCCATCCCCTGATCGGTCTGCCGGTCACCTTTTGTAGAGGGAGGCTAGACTGCGGCTTAGGCCCGCTCCCCATCAGCGGGCAGAGGGAGAATAAATAATTGACTATTATCTGTTAACAGTAGCTTATATTGATGAAATTTTTATGATTTTGAAACTCACATGTTCTGGACTAATTTTGGAAATAAAGTAATTCAGTAAAAATTACCCTTGCATCCTAAGCACACAGAAATACCATCAAAACTGGACAGGTCTGCTTAGCAAGATTTCATATAGAATCTCAATTTTGAGAATTATTGGTATATCATTAAGTAACTAGTGACCCGGTGCACGAATTTGTGCACATTGAAAGGGAATTAATTAGAGGAAATATTTTAATATTGCTATTTACTCTTTCTCTATAATAGAAGTGTCAGAGACAAAAGAAAATTAGTAAAATGTATATGAAAATAATATATAAATTTGTTAATAAATAAACAATAACAACATAATATAACAACAACAAAGACATGATATAAAAATAACAAAAACATGATATGAAAACAACATTGATACAAACAATGACTGATAAATTGATTAAACTTATTCTAATATCTCCCTGTATACCACATTAAGAGTGAAAACACTTTCAGAGTGCTTGACTAATTTCTCTTGGGATGAAGTATTTACAACTTTAACTTTAATGTCACATGCTCTTCAAACTCGATAGAAAGCAAGATATAACTGACCATGTCTGAAAACAGGTTCAAGTAGGAATATTCCTACTCTGTCTAGAGTTTGTCCTTGTGATTTATTAATAGTCATCACAAATGCTGGCATCACAGGAAACTGTCTTCGAATTAATTTAAATGGGAGGCCAGTGTCAGATGGGGACAAATCAATTCTTGGAAGGAATCAGAACAACCTCTCCTTCTTCAGATCCTGTTAAAACTTCAGCTTCAACAATGTTAGGTCACAATCTTTTGATAATAAATCTAGTACCATTACAAAAACCCCATTTACTATTAAGGTTTCTCAGTAGCATGATGATTGCACCAACTTTCAATTTTAATTTATGACACAGAATTCCTGAAGGCGTAATACTATTAAGAAATTCCATGAGAAAATTTTCCTTTTCAGCATCATCTGTTGAATCAATGGAATCATCACTCAAATATGTGTGAAAATCTCCATTGAGTATATCCAAAATTTCTTCATTTAATTTTTTAATGTGCTCATTTTTTGGACAAAGAATCACACATTTAGATATATTTTTAATATTATCTATAGATAAACTATTTCCAAAGGTAGCTTCAATAATAGATCTGTTATAAATCATTTGACAGGGGATTTCAATAATATCCATTCCTAAATGAAAACTGCTATCAAGTTTGCCATCTCCAAGTTTTACTAACCATTCACTTAAGCAGAATCATCTGATCTCATATTTGTTTTAAGAGACAACTTTCTGAAACATCCCCAAACATTAAAGTACTTTAAACTTGTTTGTACTATAGCTGATTGCATAGCATAGGGCATAATACTGAGACATTGTCGAAAATCCCCTCCGAGAAGAACTTTCCCACCAAATACAACATTCAAATTCATAATTTCTCTTAGTAATCTGTCTATGGTGTTTATAGCATGACTGGATACCATGGTGCATTCATCAATAATGAGAAGTTTGTCCTTTTTAATGGTTTTAGCAACTTCACTCTTTATATTGAGTCTAGAAATTGAAGTTTTATTGAATGGAATTGGTAATTTATATTGGGAATGAAAGGTTCTTCCACCAAGAAGTAAATTTGCAGCAATTCCTAGATGCTGTGGGTAAAACAGTACCACCACGACCTCTAATATAATGTATTAAAACTTTATAAATATATGTTTTTCCACTACCCCCTGGACCATCCAAGAAAAAGCATTTGGGGTGTACAGTTTGATCTTCAATGGCTAAAATTATAGTCTGAAAGGCTGTCAACTGTTCATCATTCAGAGAATTTATAAAAACCTCTGCCTATTGCTGCTCATATGATTCATCACATGTATTTGCATTCATTAATAAAAGATAGTCCGGAAGTATGAAATGTGAACATTTCATTCCATGCAATGTGAATACCTCTTGAATTTCGTTAAGGGCATGCATTTCACAGTTTATACAGGCACCTTCTTTTTGGTGTAATTTCCAACAGAAATCTTCAATAAAATGAGATTTATTCTCCTCCCATAACTTGTCTGCATCAGAAGGACATCCAAATATATATATGCAAAATTTGCCATAGTTGTTTGGGCATATTAAGGATAATCACATTGTCAATCATACCTTTCCAGATAGTGTCATCGATTAATAACCCTTGATGTTTAGCAGCTTCATGAAATGTATCATAAATTACACCTCCTACAGTTTGCAGATCATCAAAACTTATTGCACCTTTTGCATGCAGAAGCAAAAGTCTAAGACAGTGATGGCGAACCTTTTGAGCTCGGCGTGTCAGCATTTTGAAAAACCCTAACTTAACTCTGGTGCCGTGTCACATATAGAAATTTTTTGATATTTGCAACCATAGTAAAACAAAGATTTATATTTTTGATATTTATTTTATATATTTAAATGCCATTTAACAAAGAAAAATAAACCAAAAAAATGAGTTCGCGTGTCACCTCTGACACGCGTGTCATAGGTTCGCCATCACTGGTCTAAGGTAATATCATTCTGGTTCTCTAAAGCTCACAGTGAACAGTCTACCTAATACTTTATTCCCACCCTTTCGGCGTTTTGTCCACAAAGAATTAGTAAACACATAATGCTGTGGAATCTCCCAATAATAATAATTACGTGCATCAGAGTCTTCTCTATTCAATGAAAACCAAGCCATCAAAGTCGAATAATGCCTTTTAGCCCTATCTATAACTTCAGCAAAATCCTAAGTATGAAAATACAAATTCTGTCTATTTGGCAAATGAATAGCTAATCTTGTGATTGCATGAAATTGGTCATGCATTCACATTGCAAAGTCTTCAGACAGCCTCAGGAGCGCTCACACACCTGGAGTCAATGAAGTTTTGTACTTAGTCATGATTAATAATATTTTTTTTTCAGAAATTTGAATATATGCACAATTGTGCCCTTTATAGATGTATTTAAATAAGTATTAGACACTTTTAATTGATGTGCAGAACTTCAACATTTATATGACAGTTATATTTAAGGCACAAATACGGGTTATAAGGGGCAATCCAAGTGTTATTGACAACTTTATTTCCAATAGACATGGTGCTACCAGATCTTAGTTTGTATTTGGGATAGCCATCAATATTTCCAATAGTGGCATTTTAAAATTCTTTAGGAGATCTCTTTGAACATTTTCCATTTTCCATACATGGACTATTTGGATTTTGTATTCCACATGGTCCATGTACCATATTTGATTTTACAATTTGAAAAAGTCAAGGACATTTGTCTACATCTGGAATTTCTGTCTTAACTATACGGTCAATGTCATCTCCCGTTCATAGTTTGGACTCACTGTCTAATATCAATAATATGTGAGCATAAGGCAATCAGCATTTCTGAAATTCAGTGACATGAATTTTAGCTATTACTTTGCCAAATGAATTGAATTTACATATATCATTTAAAAGAGCATTCATCTTAATATTAAAAACCCTGGCTACCAAATCAGGTCTGTTTTCAACTTTTTGCCAGAGTTGTAAATTGTTTGTAATATCTGCCTATTTGAGATTGCACATCATGGTTATGAATAAATTGGGCTTGCGATACATCGTTACAATTGCCATAGCATCCTGATATCACTGCTGCATATTTGTGGGACTACCCTCAAAAGATGATGGAAGTATTATTATTTTACCAATCAGCACATTGTCATTTTCAGATCTAGATGTGAGATAATCCATCAAACTAACTACTATATTTTTCAACTCTCAACTTAGATTGGTTTGCTTTAATAAAATGTATCCAATTGGCTTCCATTTTTTAATATGAATCAACAATATACTGTTGAATCAATTTTCCTGCATTTAAAATAGGATAGAATGTGTCCCAGACAGAGAGATGAAATCCATAATACTGCATTTGTGTGATTCATGTCCATACATTTTTGTCTAGTATTATTGTTGATTACACTGTGGTCTCTGAGTCTTAATGCAATAGCCGTTCCTTGGTCTTTTTCACCATGTGGAAAAAGAATAGAATATGTCATTGCATCTAATGTAGGAAACAGGATATTGATTTGTTTCATTTTAGTGGCATTCAGATTATTGGGTTCCCTTTCAAAAGGAGATTCTCCATCTTCGTTTCTGAATATGACGGCAACCTCAGTTACACGGGGAGAATTATATCTACCTGGGTCACTGTTATGATCGTATTTAGTCGCCATTGTTACTTTGGTGGGAGCAATACCTTTTGCTGCTACTTCAGATTGGCCTTCTTTTTCTACCTACTGTAGCATCTTGTATGATTTTGTTAATTCATTTATTTCATTCATGAGGTTGTTGATATTGATCATGAGTCTTTCTCAGCAAGCTTGGTTTTCTAGAATTGCTAATCTTCTACTCATCGCTTCAGCCATATCTAAAATATAGAGTTGAGCAAACTTCTGAGAAACACCATCCGAAGGATGTAAAGTTTCAGTACGGTGATAAACTTGTCCTTGTATTCTAAAACAGTATGGCCCATATCTTGAGGATGATGCAATATTTGCACCCATGGAAGCAAAATAAAAACAACTATTTATCAAATGAATATTTTCCATGAAATTTTTACTATCAGAATCTTCTTTCATCATTAATTTTTTAAAATATGCTGGGTATTCTGGAAAATGTATATCATTTGGACAAACTTTACCTTTGCTACAACATCGAGTATATTTTCCATTAGATGGTTTTTCATTGGAGAAATTTAGTGATACGCAAAATTGACATGTAACAGTCATTCCACCACAACTATGTTCGATAACTGCATTGTCATTTACTTCATTTTTGCTGTGAAGGCAGTTCCTACCAATATTGGTAGTACTTGTCGACGGCTGTTCTTCAGACATATTCTGTCAACAATGCTGGCTTCTTTCAGCTTTGGAGTACGTTGTGCCAATAGTTGGTCTTTAGACATTTTCTGTTGACAATGGTGCTTTCTTTTGGCTGCAGAGGTACATTGTGCCAATAGCTGGTTTTCAGATACATTGTGTTGACGCCACCAGCTTCTTTTGGCTTCAGGGCTACATTGTGACAATAGTTGGCCTTCAGACATATTCTGTCATTGACACAGGCTGGGGGAGGGGTGGGCGGAATTGGGTTCCCTCCTCCCTCCTGTCAGGGTCAAGAGTCGGGGAGGGGGGAGATTGAGGGCGGGGCTGGCAGGGAAAGGGGCCTATAGGGGCTTCCCTTCCCCCTGCTGCTGGCATCTGGCCCCACCCCTGAGGCTGCCACTGCTTGCCATCTGTGCGGCACTGCCCCCATTCCACCACTAGTTGCCTCCCTCTGCAGGCGAAAGGCATGGGTGCCATCGCTTGGCTGGCCTGGGACTCCCTCTGTGGGAGATAGCTGGCCACCCCACCCACCTGCCACAGTGTCACTGGCTGGTGGCCTGGGCCTCCCTCTGTGGGGTGATGGATCACAGGGCTCCCAGATCCATGCCCCACAGAGGGAGGCCCTGCCCACCCAGCCCAGACTCTGCCATTGGTTGCCGCCCACAGGGAGGCCCTGCCCATCCTGTTGAGGCTCTGTGATGGAGACCCTGCCCAACTGGCCGGGGCTCTGCAATGGGCCCTCATAACCGTGGTGGATTGCTTGGCCCTCACAGCCCCAGCTTCACCCTGAAGGTTGTCTGGAAAGATGTCCAGAATGACGTCCAGAAGGTCGTTTGGCTGCCCAGTCTAATTAGCGTATTATGCTTTTATTATTATAGATGATGACAAATATCTATATATATAAAAGCCTAAGCAACCGAAAGACCGAAAGACTGAATGCCTGGTTGCTATGATGCGCACTGATCACCAGGGGGCAGACGCTCAACTCAGGAGCTGTCCTGGGTGGTCAGTGTGCTCCCATAGCCAATCTCCCACAGCTGGCCAACCTTCCTCCCCGCAGCCAGCTGTCCCCCAGATCAGCCCCAATCGCCAGCCAGGCCGAGGGACCCCACCCCTGCACGAATTCATGCACCATGCCTCTAGTATTTTTATAAAATGGACCACACTGGTAAACAGTTAATATTACATAAAGAAACTTTAAAAAATGTCAACTATACAATAATAAGACTTGAAATATAGTTTCAGTACAAGTTCAGAATTAAGTTAAAGACCTGGGTGAGTTTTCTTTTCCTTCCTTCCTTCCTTCTTTCCTTCCTTCCTTCCTTCCTTCCTTCCTTCCTTCCTTCCTTCCTTCCTTCTCTCTTTCCTCTCTGTGGTTTCTTCTTCTTTCTTTCTTTCCTTTCTTCCTTCTTCCTTCTTTCTTCTCCTTTCTTTCTTTCTTTCTTTCTTTCTTTCTTTCTGAACAGTTAAGAACTTGAATAACATATTTTATTTATATATTTATACTTTTATTTTCAATCACTCTACTTACAATCACTATTAATTTTATGTAGTTAAACAAATATAATAATGAAATGTCACCTACTAAATAAATCATGTTTATATGGTAATTGATTTTTTGGATTACTATGCTTGCTTACTTTTGACAGAGGCTGGTTTTGTACTTTCATTTATTTTCTCATTTTCATATTATTGATTAAGATTGCTGGAAAAATTGGAATCGTTGTGGCTATTGTTTTATGGTATTAATTAACTTGATTTATGTATGGATTACACTTTGAGTAATTACATTATGCCAAAGCAACACTAATGTAAATAAATCACTTCATTTGAACACATTGCTCTTGGTAGATATATTAAACAAACTTCTCATTCTGTAAAAAAACATTTGTGATTATAACAAAATCAATACCATAATTTTTCACTCTTTTCTACATACCAGACAATATTATATTCCTTTTTCACATTGCTGTTAATCAGGATCAAGCTGAAGAGAAAAACAACAACAATGAAATACCCTACAAATCCAGCAGGGATGATCCTAGGTTCTTATTTAATATTTTTTATCAATGCCCCAATAAAAGAATAAACATTCCTTAGTATCAGATAAACTTCAAAAAGACACCTTCAGAAGTATGGTGCATATGTGAAATGTTAACAAACAAGAAAGATAGAAATAGCAAAACCAAGATTTAGTATCTGTATTTTAAAAAGAAAAAATGGCCAGAGAGAAAAGGGTTGACAATTTGCAAACAAGCAGTAAAATGCCAAGAACCCCAGTGTTTATTAAACAACAACACACTATCATAGTAGTTGTTGTTTTTAATGGTGATAGGCCCTAACAAATAGTGAGATAAAAGTTAGGGAACCTTAGGTAGTTTCCCACTTATATTTAGGCATTTATTTTATTTCAGGTTAAATAAACTCTACAGATAACTCTATAAAAAAATTCTACAAGAAATTCTAGAAAGCAAACTCTGGACATCACTTAGAATCAAGAAAATAGAACAATTAAAATTCTAAGTGAGTAAAACAAGGAGCTTACTTTCTTTGTAGTCAATAAATTAGATTTTGTTTTTCAAATATACAAAAAAATGCTATGTTATATGAAGCTGAGAGGCAAATTAAGAAACTACTGAGAATAAAAGAGTGGTAAGGAACAATCGGTAGAAATATACATTAATGTTGCACTTTTGGATATTTTTTTCCAAGAACTGTAAACTCTTCCGCAGTGCAGTGTATTATCAAGGAATGGGTTGAAATGTCTTTCCCTATAGAATATTATTCAAAATAAACTTTCTATTCCTAGTATAGGCAAACTTGGTGATTCAAATGAGACATCCTGATAAAGACAATGAAGGAACTGGAGCAAAATGTGTACAGACACACAGAATCTTCTCCTGGACACAGCTGTCAAGGACAATCAAGAGTTTGAAGATTCAGCTGTGATTCTTGATTGAAAATGACATGATACCAAATAATGTGAGTCCTGTGTGTGAGACACTATTTTAAGTGCTAATAAGGGGGACTGTTACTAAAACATGACCTCACTTATCCTGACGAATATACTTCTTAACCAAAACAAATAGAAAAACAATTATATATATATATTAGAGGTCCAATGCACAAAATTCGTGCACAGGTGGGTGGGAATCTCAGCAGCCCAGCCTGCAAGCTCTCTGATCTGGGACTCCCTCAGGGGATTTCTGACTGCCACTTGCAATCCAGGACTGCTGGCTCCTAACTGCTCACCTGCCTGCCTGCCTGATCGCCCTTAACCACCTCTGCCTGCCTGATTGCCCCTAACTGCTCCCCTGCTGGCCTGATCACCACTAACTACCTCTGCCTTGCCCCACACCCGGGACCCAGGATTCCCTTCTCTGGTGGGTCACAGGCACCTGGGACCTGGGCTTCCCTCCCTCTGGGCAGCCCCAGGCACCCAGGACCCGGGCCAGCTTCACTTGGGCTGGATGCATCCACTGGGGGCTGTGGGCAGGTGGCTTCGCCCGGGCCACAGCCGCTAGTGCCCAGGACCGTGGGTGTGTGGCTTGTCCCTCTCCTGGACTGCAGGTGCAGATGCAGCTGCTGGTGCTGGGGATGACAGGGCAGGTGGCTTCTCTCTCTCCCCTGCCACAGGTGCAGCTGCTGGGATCCAGGACTGTGGGGACCCTGGGGCATGTGGATTGTCCCTCTCCTGGGCCTCAGGTGTAGCTGCTGGTGCCCGGGACCACAGGGTGTGTGGCTTGTCCCTCTACCTGGCTACAGGTGCAGGTATGGCCACTGGTGCCCGGGACCATGAGGTGTGCAGCTTGTCCCTCTCCCAGGCCAAGCCACAGGTGCAAGCACTGGTGCAACCACTGGCACCTGGGACCACAGGGCAGGCGGCTTGTCCCTCTCCCAGGTCACAGCCTGGCTGTCCCCATTCCTCTCTTGCGAGCTCATTTGTGCCTGGCTGGTCTCCATTTCTCTCTTATGAGCTCACTTGTGCATGGCTGGTCCCTGTTCCTCTCTCCCCAGTGTTGAGTGTCTGAGCCATTGCATCATGACAGTGTGAGGACATGACAACCATTTGCCTATTAGCTCTTTATTATATAAGATATATAGAATATCTAATCTAATAAAAGACAAACATGCAAATTGACCTTACCTTTGCTACACCTTAAGCCATGTCCACCAGCCAATCAGAGCGACTATATGCAAATTACCCCAACCTAGATGGCGGCCGGCAGCCACAGAGCTGGAGCGAGCAGGAAGCTTGGTTGCTCCAGTGATGGAGGAAGCCAAGCTTCCCGGCCGGCTCTGAGCTCCACTGAAGGCAACAAAGTTTCAATTATAGAAGGTAAATAATCCCAAAATAAAAAAAGAAAAAAGAAAAAAAGGAGAGGCTGGGAGCTTCTGTCACCCGGAGGGCTTGGCTAGCCTGAAAACAGCCATCAGCCCCTCACCCATGCTGGCCAGGCACCCCAACAGGACCCCCACCCTGATCCGGGACACCCTTCAGGGCAAACCAGCTGGCCCTCACTCATGCACCAGGACTCTATCCTATATAATAAAAGGGTAGTATGCAAACTGACCCTAACAGCAGAACAACTAGCAATGACTGGTCACTATGACACACACTGACCACCAGGGGCAGGAGCTCAATGCAGGAGATGCCCCCTGGTGGTCAGTGCGCTCCCACATGGGGGGGTCTCTGCTCAGCCACAAGACACGGTGACGGCTGCCAGTACAGCGGTGGTGGTGGGAGCCTTTCCTGTCTCCTCAGCAGTGCTAAGGATGTCAGACTGCAGCTTAGGCCTGCTCCCCGCTGGCAAATGGATATCTCCTGAGGGCTCCCGGGCTGCCAGAGTGATGTCTGATTGCCAGCTTAGGCCCAATCCCCTGGGTAGTGGGCCTAAGCCAGCAGGTGGTCATCCCCCGAGGGGTCCCACACTGCGAGAAGGCACAGGCCAGGCTGAGGGACCCCCCCCAACTGAGTGCACAAATTTTTGTGCACTGGGCCTCTAGTTCTATATATAAAGCCTATATAATAAAAGGATAATATGCAAATAGACCTAATAATGCAACAACCAAACAACTGCACCACCAATTGCTATGACTTGCACTGATCCCCAGGTGGCGTGCATGGAACGTGGTGGGCATCAGCTGCAGTGGGATGGTGTAGCAGGTGAACAGGGGCACCAGACCAAGGCAGGGCAACAGTTGCTCTTATCGGGGCGAGCCTCTGGTGGTTATTGAAAATTCTTTGCTCCCGTGTGCTGTGATCCCTCCTGGGGCTTGCACCTGCTGCTGACGCTGGTCCCACTTGCACCCGCTGCAGGTGCCAAAGCCACCACTTGCACCCACTGCTGGCGCTCAGACCTGACCCTGATCTCTTGGCACCATCAGTGGTTGTGAGTGGTGGCTGCCGGCCCCAATCGCCCCTCAGGGCTTCTCCACCTCCCCTTGCTTCTGAGGGGAGATCGGGGCCAGCAGCCACCTCTCGCACCCACTACTGGCGATAGCCCCACTTGCACCTGCTGAAAGTGCCGGAGCCTCCATTCATACCCACTGACAGCGCTGGCCCCCCTCACACCCACAGTGGGCACCGGCGCCACAGCTCACACCGCTGTTGGTGCCCAAAGCCGGTCCTCATCACTTGGCGCCATCGGCTGCTGCAAGCATCGGCTGCTGGCTCAATCACCCCTGAGGGCTTCTCCACCTCCCCCTGCTCCTGAGGGGCAATTGGGGTAGCAGCTGCCGCTCGCACCTGCTGACAGAGCCGGCCATGCTTGCACCTACTGCTGGCACTGGCCCCAATTGCTTCATGCCTTCAGCAGGTGCGAGCAGAGCCAGTGCCGTCAGTGTGTGGGAGCAGTGACAGTGGGAGCGGGGCTGCCAACAGACAGGGGATTAGGGGGCCATGGTGGGAGGGGCTGGGCCGGGGCATGGAGGATGGGCCAAGACCCACCCCTGTGCCTACTGCAGCCTTGCGGCCCACAGTTCCTGTCAAGGTGCATGAATTCATTCACTGGGTCCCTAGTGTATATATATGAAAGCAAACAACTGTCAATTTACATTTCTAAAGTCAGAGAATATATCTTTAAAAGTATAATGGCATTTTCAGAAGAAAAATTAATTTGACAGAATTCCATATCTGGAAATTTTTTATGTTGCAGATTTTAGTGAGTATTATTGGCAACTAATTATAAAATGTATATACAAATGCAAAGGACCATTAATAGCCAAGATATTTAATAAAAATAACAAAGTGGGAGGAGTTGCTCTACTATGAAGAATTATACTAAAACTAGAGTACTGAAGAGAAATAGATGGAATAAAATATACAGCACAGAAATAGACTTACCACTCTATGGAAAGTTAACTTCCCTCAGAACAGAGTAGCTCTTCAAAGCAGAAGCAAGTATGGATTTCTAAATATATAATGATAGAACAATAAGACAAACACATTAAAAAACACCTGAAACTTGATCTTAAGTCACATCATGAACTAAATAATCTAAAATGTATAAGCAAGAACAATTTTTCTTCTAGAATGTGATGTAGAATTTCTTCTTTTTCCCCATCCCTTTTTCTACTTTTCCTATTTTTCCATTTTTGTTTTATCCCTTATCATTTTATTTTTGAACAAATCTGTCCAAAGCCATTAGGTGGCACAGAAGATGGGAATCTGTATGAGTGTGTGTGCGCTGTGTATGTGTCAGGGGAGTGGAGATGTTGTTGGTCTGAAGCCAAGTGTTGAAACCCAATCCAGAGGAGGCTGCCTAGCAAGGAGTAGGTGAGTGTGGAGTGCAGGATCACACATTGGATGGTACTCAAATATAATAAGGCATCCAGCAGCATATGGTGTCAAAGCCCAAGTTTAGTGAGCAGGGAACCCACCCAAGAGAATAGCTTGGCAGAGATTGTGAAACACTGATTTGTCTCTTCAGAGGTAGAGGAAGTATGGCCAGGCACAAGGCATCAGATGTCCAGAGAGTGAAAAGTACATAAGTGCAGGGAGTGAAAAGTACATCAGTGCCCTCGTAGAATAAGGAAGATGTCCATGTGAGAGAGCTGTCTAACATGGGTGTTGAAATTCAGGCAAGGTTACCCAACATGGAGTGTGGAAACCCAGGAGAATTGAGGAGGTGGGCCTTTGGAGGATGACCTGCAGTAAGGAGTTAGTGGTATGTGGATCCACCTGCTGTAAGGTGTTGGCACATAAATGAAGTGAGAACAGCTCCTTGGAAGTCAGCCCAGCTCAGAAAGTTAGTGCCTCAGGAATGTGAGGACGGAATCATTGAAGGATGGAAGGGTGGCCCAACTTGGGTTTTAGAACCTAGGTGGAGTGAAGAATTTCACAAGGGAGAGCGGCAGGCTGAGTAAGATGACATCCATCCAGGTATCAGAAATTGCATAGACTCCCAGGGACAGGTTGAGGTAGTGGCCTGGTGTGGGCTGCTGAAGCCTAGGGGGGCTGAAGAAGGCCTCTCTAGGGGAGAGGGGGAAGGGGCAAAGACAGCAAGGAGGGATTGAATAAACAGAGACGGACTGATTGAATAAATAAATGTACTTAGAATAATGTGAGCCAGGCATTTTACTATTGGAGAAGGGAGTTACATATATGAAAAGAGAAAAAAACAAAACAAAACAAAAAAACAAGAACAAACTCTGTTGTGTTACATCAGAATTGGAGAAATCAGCGCAAGCTTGTGGTGTACAATGTAAATACTGTTAGTCAATATAGAATTATACACATTAATGTATGTATTTACACACATACATGTGTGTGTAAATGTGTAGATTCCTTTGCTCTGTCCACTAAGGAGTCCCGGAAACAGTGATACTTGCAAAATAGTGAGCACACCTGGCATCTAGACATTGGTTTGTAAATTCAATTTGGCACATGAAAAGGAAACAGGCTTCTGAGAGAAATGACTGATTCCTGGGTTGGGCAAAGAAAGTATAGGAAAATTTATACCAGAAAATAAGGAAGTTATAAAGAAAAAATGGAACCTTATCTGAATGACACAGAGCTAGTTTTTGACTGAGCCCCTATTATTTGCATTTCCTGTCATCTTCATTATTATTAAGGGAGCCCAGTTCCTGCACTTCCTACTATCAGCCCTGACCTGTAGAGAATGGCCACCATAGATTTTCTTAGTGATGTTGGTGCCCTCTTAACAAAGGATCTCTTTTTTAAAAAGATATGTTTTTATTGAAGAGAGATAAAAAGAGAGAAAGAGAGAGAGAAACATTGATGGGAAAGAGAAACATCAATTTGTTGCCTCCTATATGCACCCTACTAGGGATCAAACCCATAACCTGGGTATGTGCCCTGACCAGGAATTGAACCAGTTACCTTTTGGTGCATGGGATGCCATTCAACCAACTGAGCTATACCACCCAGGATAACAAAGAATCTCTTACTTGACTTTATAAATGCAATATTCCCAGGCTCTTTCACAGAACATTGTAATATGGTGAGTTTTCCAACCTTATACAGTACATCCACTCTAGCATATCCTATTCTCTGAGCCTTTTGCTCCCTCCTTCAACCATCTAATATAGCTGTTCTGGTATTTTTACTATATGTAATGTGTCTATCTATATCCTAATGGTTCTAAAAGCAACCCCGAAAGCACATTAGCACCATCTCTAAGCGTCCTTACTGTGATGTTAACTTTCATATTGATAAACTCTCCCTTAACCAACTCTATCTTCCACATTTCTCTTAATTCAGCATCTCATAGTCCAGTCCCATAAGTATTTTTCTGGCTCCATTGAGTGTATATAGGCTAGGTCCTGGGACATCTTAGGAATATAGTTTCATTCCTTCCTTAGGAGGTCTAGCACTATGCTGGCCACCTTATGTCTCACTTAATCCTGAATTCATTGGTTTAAATATTAACAATAGTTTATTATCTTGCAAGAAAAAGGCTTTAGTCCTGTCTGCCCAAAAGGAGAAGTGCTAGCTTTTAATAGTGAGATGTAGGTCAGACCTATGGAGAAATTTGATTCTCAGGAAAATCTGGAAATTTAAGATTTTCATGTGAATCAACCAAGTTATTGCCACCCCATGTCTTAATCTCCTAGTCCTCAATCAGGCCCCTGAGCTTGGCCTAGTAGATCTGCCAGAACTTAGAATTTAAGCTTCTGTGGATTCTTTCTTACTCCTGTGACTGAGCCCTAGGCCCAGTGTTCAGCTCTTTCTGTCCTATATAATTCCATTTTCCTTTTAACTAAGATTTCTGATGCCCCAAATATAACTCAAATTTCTGATATGTTGCCTCAGCCAGTAGCTTTCCTTCTACCATTATGCTAGCTCAGTTCAGGGAAATGTTGAACAATTGTACTGCTCCCACATAGCAGGGTCTATGAACACACCACCCCAGGGTCTATGAACACATCCCTGTCTATGACAGGGATGTGGTTCTCATAGACAGCTGACTGAGAATGACCTAGCTCCAAATCCTAGTTTAGAGTCTGCTTTTTAGTACCTCTCCTGGCACTAACTCTAGTAGGTTAAGATTCCTTGGATGCAGACTCTGAGAAAAAGATTCACGCAGGAAGTTTCTGGGGAGTCTTAGGAAATAATACATTTCAAAATAAAAGAAATGAAATTTGGAAGAGAAAAGCTGAGTTGTACTGAAGTCATAATAAAAGTCTCATTAGGCCCAGCCAGTGTGGCTCAGTAGTTGGGCATCAACCATGCACCAGGAGGTCACCAGTTTGACTCCTGGTCAGGATATATGACTGGGTTTTAGGCTTGATCCCCAGCAGGGAGTGTGCAGGAGGCAGCTGATAAATATCTCCCTTCCTCTCTTTCTAAAATCAAGTTTTAAAGTCTATCAGGTCCACAGGGAACTCTGAACCTGGGATGGTCATACAAGTCTAAGCTAGGCCTGCCCCCTCTCACAGTTTGGGGCCTCCCTCTGCAGGAGGTGACCGGGCTGATTAAGGGGAGGTGCCACCACCATCACCCCGCTGTTGCTACAGCTGCCAAGGCGTTTTCATCAACACAGACTCCAGTCTCTTCACCATGAAAAAAAATGATAATTTTCTTTAGGCATTTTCAAGATGTCTCTTTCATAGGATATGACATTTCTTTTTTTTATCCTCATCTGAGGATATTTTTCCATTGATTTTTAAGAGCGTGGAAGAGAGAGGGAAAGACAGAGAGAAACATCAATGTGAGAGGGACACTTCGATTGGTTGCCTCCTGCATGAGACCTGACCTGGGCCCCAGCCAGGGAGGAGCTTGCAACCTAGGTACATGCCCTTGATCAGAATCGAGCCTGGACCCTGCGATCAGCAGGTCAAGGCTCTATCCACTGAGCCAAACTGGCTAGGGCAGGATATGACATTTCTTAGCCCCTCCAGCAGCAGACCTTCGTTTTTTCTTCCAAGAGTGAGGTGGAAAAACCCTAGATCACCTTCTTGGATTCTTATTAGGCAAGTTACCAAGAACACTGTGAGTGGCATAAAGGGAGTTTAGCCAATGAGATGTCAGAAAAGGTGTTTTCTCTGCAGCTCCCTCAGAGGCCCCCCTGTGTGTGTCTGCTGGGGGGGGGGGGGGGGGGTTGTTTGCCCCGAGTCATGTCGCGGCCGCTGGGAACAGGCCCCTAGCCCTGTGTGTGTCCACTGCGCCGGTCATGACTGTTAAGGCTTGGAGACAGTTATGACTGTTAAGGCATCCCAGATAAATTTGCATCTTACCTCTTTATATATATAGATTTGTTCATGAAACATTTTTTCTGTGATATAATTATAAAATTTTTGTGATCGTTATAAAATTTTAAAAAATAATTCAATACTTCTAGCTTTAAAATAGACATAGAATACAAATAATAATTAATTATATTTCTAGAAACTACACATATATACAATGAGCTAATACTGAACATCCACCAGAATGAAAACCAGGCCACATGAATCTTTGGAGAGGATCTAGCAACAGGAACTTTCATATTATGCTGGTGGAAATATAATTGGTACACTTTTGAAATTAGTTACAAGTTATAATACAAGGCTATGTGCCACATGACCCTGAAATTCTACTCCTGTATATGCAGAATGTATATACACAACTACTAAGAGAAGTGAATAAGGGAATTATGTTTATAATGAAAGCAGTCATAGCAGGAATCAGTCTATAATTTCTAGCATCCAATAACTCAATCTGTAATTGTTAAAAATTTACAGAATACAGAAAAATTACAGAAAAATCAAGTGAACCAATGATAGAATTCAAAACAAGTTTTCATATATATATATATATATATATATATATATATATATATATATTTTGATTTCAGAGAGGAAGAGAGAGGGAGACATAGAAACATCAGTGATGAGAGAGGGAGAGATAGAAACATCAGTGTGGGCCTTCTGAATGAATGCCCCGCACTGGGGATCCAGTCCACAACCCCGGGCATGTGCCCTGGCCAGGAATCGAACCACAACCTCCTGGTTCATAGGTCGATGCTCAACAACTGAGCCATGCTGGCGGGGCCAAAACAAGCTTTTGAAGACACATTTAGGATCTTTGATAAAGCAAAAAACAAACAAGAAAACAAGCAACTTAGTAACTTTTTAGTACTTGAAGGATTACCAAATAAGACATTTTAAAGAAGTAATGCAAAGTAAAACCAACAAACGATAAAACCCCTGTACCAAATTCTAATCCTTATTGTGTGTTTTGCAAAAAGCCCCTGCCTGATATCTGACCTCATGTTCAGGTAGGGTTCAGCCCAAAGGGCTGAGCTGCTTGAATTCCTACAAGATTTGGGAAACACTGCTCATACTTCTGACAGTTCTCCCTTCTGTAAATGAACTGTAGAGAGGAAGTAAAACATTGGGGCAATCACAGTATTTTCACTAACTTTTCATCGTAGTCAGGCAAGGAGTCATCTACAGCCTGAACTATCTGTTTTCAGTCTCCGCCCTACTCTTCTTTTGGGGTGTCTCACCCATAAACCTTCCAAAGATTGGATAATCCAGCTTACTGGTGCCTATGTCATTTTGGCCGAGAATAATGTATCCTTGTCTGGAAGGACCTGAATTTGACTTGGAGAAATTCTGTATCAGCACCACCTGAAGGAGTCTAGGGAAGGTGGCTTGGAGGCCTTGGTTCTGACTGACTCCAGGGAAATCAAGCTCTCTGTTTTATAGACCAAGTCCAGAGGGTTATATGTTTATAAACCTCAGGCAGTCTTTCTCACCAGAACACTCTGGACCCTCAGACCCACATTTGATTGTACTGTATGTATTGGATTCTCATAAAGATGCTTTACTGGTTTGCACTTTTATTTGAACTCATTGGTTTATATTGAAGACTGCTCTAAAAAGCAGTCCTGTAAAATTCACTGTAAAGTTGATGAAAATATTTCTCATTCAATCACATGGTATCTTTTCTCTCCACCACACCCACTCTCCAATTAGGGCATCTTCAGATTAATTTCCCTCTGGTATAAATAAAGTGCAAGGAACAGGTTTAAGTCTCTTGAATAAGTAGATATTTTTCTTGTTTATTTGTTTGTTTATCTTAGGCAGTTTATCAGAAAGGTTTATTTTTCCATGCTCATTTTTAGTCATCATAGAGCCAAACTGACTGTTCACGTACAGTCATGGGAAGGCCATCAGGACAGGCATGGTTCTTTATTTAACTATCCTTTAAAACACATTCAATTTTTTTCTGCATTTTTGCTTAAAGTTAAAGATATGACACTGTCTATTAATTTTTATAAGGCACTATCCTAAGAAAGGGAAACATAAGTAAATAAATAGTACTCCTTTGTCTTATATGTGTTTTAATTGCTCATTGCATTATTTATTAGAAAATTAAGACTAAAACAAATCATATATCTTAGAAATAAAAGTAAAAGGTAAACCTTTTGTACATTTTGAAGGCAATATTTATAGTAAAAATTTAGCACTCACTAAATATTTATAGTATATTCTAGAGGCCCGGTGCATGAAATTCGTGCACAGAGGGAGGTTTCTCAGCCCGGCCTGCACCCTCTCCAATCTGGGACCCCTCAGGGGATGTCCCACTGCTGGTTTAGGCCAGATCTCACAAGGATCAGGCCTAAACCAGCAGTCAGACATCCCTCTTGCAATCTGGGACGACTGGTTCCTAACCATTTGCTTGCCTGATTGCTCTTAACCCCTCTGTCTGCCTGCCTGATCACCCCTAACCCCTCTGACTGCTGGCCTGATCTCCCCTACTTTGCCCCCCTGCCAGCCTGATAGCCCCTACCTCGCCCCCCTAGCTGCCTGATCACCCCTAACCTCTGTGCCTGCCTGCCTGATTGCCCCTAACTGCCCTCCCCTGCAGGCCTGATCTCTCCCCCAACTGCCCTCCCCTGCAGGCTTGGTCTCTCCCCCAACTGCCCTCCCCTGCAGGCCTGATCTCTCCCCCAACTGCCTTCCCCTGCAGGCCTGATCTCACCCCCAACTGGCCTCCCCTGCTGGCCTGATTGCCCCTAATTGCCTCTGCCTCGGCCCCTACCACCATGGCTTTGTCTGGAAGGAAGTTGGACATCGGGAAGATGGCTGGTCGACCTGGTCTAATTAGCATATTACCCTCTTATTAGTATAGATAGATTATATAGAATAGGATTGCTTAAATGTGGGTGGGGAGCCTTTTACAGCAGGAGGAGATGCTCTTGGCAGACAAAAACACATAATCTTTATATCTGGACAGATAGCCAGCCATATGCACTATACTGCCAAACCGGTCATTAAAAAATTGTATCACTTTCTTACACCTTACACAAAACAGCTATTGCCCTTAAAATCCTTCATCAGTCCCCACCTTAGGTCTGATCATCCTGATTCTCTCTCTGGGCCTTGCTAGCAGCTGCTGTCGCTGCTGATCAGCCCTGCCTCTTTCTCTTTCTGAGAGGTTAGCAGTTCAACCCACTCCCCTGTTATGCGCACAGCCTGGCATTCAGTCGAGCCTTCAGTCATTTTGGATGTTAAGGCCCTGGCTCTTTATATATATAGATATTCCAAAATTAATAAAATTTTTAATTTTCCAATTTATTTTAGAAAGAGCACTTTTTCCAAACATCAACACTTGATAACATAGCACCATAAATAATAGAGCACCAAAGTAATAAATTCAAAAAATAATGGGACATTAGCAACATTCATGGTTGGAGGAAAGGTGAAAAAACAAGAATACAGATGATTTTTAAAAGAAAATCATAGACATCTATTTAACCGCTAGAGCTCTTCCAACCAATCTGTGTTATAAGCAGATGATATGCCTTTTTTTCTGGGTTTCCTTAACAGTAAAATTATTTTTAAAAATAATATATTTATATGTGATAACCTTAAATAAAACTCCAATAAATATCCTTAATTAAAATTACTCAGTCTATATTTTTTATAAATAACACAAGTAAATTTAGATAATAATTGAGGAAGTAAAAATACATATATTATATAATAAAGTAATGCTCCAAATGAAAACTGACATAGTACACCAAACCAACTTTCAAAAATGGAAAATAAAAATAAAATACTTATGGGATATTTTTCCTCATCTTTGAAACACATCAGGGTCATAAATTTTAAATAAAATATTTGACATAGGTAATTGAGAATTTCAACAAAAAATATAATAAAATAACTTTAATAAAAGTAAGAAAAGATTAATAATAATTCAATATAATTTTGCCTTAAAAGTACTGATTGATAAGTAAAATAAGCAATATAACAGAAAAATGTTAAGTTAGTCAAGTCCTATCAAGAAATGAAAAGTTATAAATGAATAAAGCATAGGATCTAGTAACATATTCTTATTTAAAACTTAATGATAGTGTTTTTTGAAGCCTAACTAATTCAAAAAGAAACAAGAGTACTCAAAGTGTATGCATGCAACAAACAAGGCATTGTTAAATCAATTCTGTTCAATATCTTCATTCAAAAATGACATCACACAACTTCTCTCATACTTTTAAAGTGATGATCTTTGCCCTGTCAAGTAATGTAGTCTAAAATAAATAAAATGATGAAATGCTTAATCAACAGTTCTAGAGTCATATATTCCAAATAGCAAAGCCTGATGATCCTATATAATAAAAGCCTAAGTGGAGTGCCGCCCTTGTGTGACGCCCTCGCTCAATGCCGCCACAAGACGGCCGCCACAAGATGGCTGGCGGGGGAGGGCAGTTGTGGGTGATCAGCCAGCAGGCGTGGGCAGTTGGGGGCAACCAGGCTAGCAGGGGAGGGTACTTGGGGGCGATCAAGCTGGCAGGGGATGGCAGTTGAGAGCTACTAGGCCAGCAGGGGAGGGCAGTTGGGGGCAACCAGGCTAGCAGGGGAGGGTACTTGGGGGCGATCAAGCTGGCAGGGGATGGCAGTTGGGAGCAATCAGGCCAGCAGTGGAGTGGTTAGGAGGCAATGAAGCTGGCAGGCAGAAGTGGTTAGGGGATTTCAGGCAGGCAGGCAGGTGAGCGGTTAGGAGCCAGCAATCCCAGATTGGGGAGGGTGCAGGCCGGTCTGAGGGACACTCCCCACCCTGTGCAAGAATTTCATGCACCGATCCTCTAATATAATATAATCTGTAATATTATAACTGATAATAAAACACAGTGAGTAATATTATAGATTCATCATATATATGAACATTTAGGTAAATAATATCAGAAAAAAAAAAAAACACTAGCAACCTAATCCAGCACTATAGTAAAAAATAATTTAATCAAGTAAGTCTTATTATACAATAGTTACAAAGTCAATTGGTATAATCAACTATAACAATAGTTATCTGGAATTAATTACCAAATAATTAATAAAAATCCATTGTAATAGAGGTTAAAAAATAAGTTGGTACAATGCAACTCCCCCCCCCAAATATTTTATAAATAATACTGTTTATTATAATAAATAGTATCAAATTTACACATCGTTCATACTACCAAATATATTTATATTAGAATCTGAAAATTTATCACAATTAACAACATTGATGCATATTTAAGTGTACTTGCAATAAACATACATTTGTTTCTCAAAATGTAAAAATTATATTAACCTAGCAAAATATCTTCATGGACACTTTCCATTATGTTATGTTTCTTATAATATTACTTTAATATGCAATAAATTTTTAAAAATATTGATTTGAGAGAGTGAGAGGAAGAGAGAGAGAAACGTTAATTTATTTTTCCACTTATTTATGCATTCATTAGTTGTTTCTCATATATGCCCAGACTAAGGTTCAAATACACAATCTTTGTGTGTTGAGGGGATGCTCTACCAACTGCACCATCCAGGTAGGGCACATTTAAAACTACTTGTAAACTAAGTATTCTATCTCTTTTAGAAGTGCAAAATCCAAGTAACTTAAATAAAATGTAACAAAATACAAATATTGCCATTAATTTGATGTGAAGCAAACTGTTATTTGATCAAAACAAAATGTCTTCTTTCAGAATGAGTATGACATTATCCACTATTGGCAAAGTTCACCATTTCTATATAAACATGTGCCAAGATTATTTGAATAATTCATTATCATTCCACATCTTTTCCAAGCCTCCCCCCCCACACACACAAATAAATAGTAAGTACAGTCAGTACTGAGTCAAACAATGTTCTTTTCATGTGCTGGCAAATCCATATACATGCAAAAAAATAAAACTATACCACTAACTTATACCATACACAGGAACAAACTCAAAATGGATTAAAGACGTGAAATCATAAAAATCCTAGAAGAAAACATAGGCAGCAAAATGTCAGACATCTCACTTAGCAGAATTTTCACCCATATATCACATAGGGCAAGAGAAACAAAGGAAAACATAAACAGATGGGACTACATCAAACTAAAAAGCTCTTGCACAGCAAAATAAATCATCAACAATATGAAAAATTAACCCACTGAATGTGAGAACATATTTGCCAGTGATGAGGGGTTAATTTAAAAGGGGTTAGTTTAAGAACTTAACGCAACACCAACAGGACAACCCATTTAATAAAAGGACAGAAGACTTGAATAGACACTTCTCCAAGGATATACAGATAGTCAAGAGATACATAGAAAAATGCTCAAAGTCACTAATCATCAGAAAGTTGCAGGTAAGACCTCACACCTGCCAGAATGGCTACCATCAATAAACCAACAAACAACAAGTGATGGTGAGGTTGTGGAGAAAAAGGAACCCTAGTACACTGCTGGTGGGAATGCAGACAGGTATAGCCACTGTGGAAAATAGTGTGGAGTATCCTCAAAAAAATTAAAAGTAGAACTGTCATTGGACCCTGTGATTCCATTTCTTGGAATAAATCTAAATAATCCAAAAACACTAACATGAAAGAATATATGCACCCCTACGTTCATAGCTACATTATCTATACTAATAAAAGACAAAGATGCTAATTGACCATACCTTCGCTACACCCACCAGCCAATCAGAAGAGCATGCAAATTAACCCAACAAAGATGGCTGTTAAATTTGCTTACTGCAGGTGGGGCAGGCAGTGCCAGACGCTGCCTGTGGGATCTGGGCAGCAGATCAGGGACTGGGGAGGCGGAGCGGGCAGCACCAGATGCCACCTGGGGAGGTGGAGCCTGTGATTGCCCTAGCCAGAAGCCTGAGGCCTGGGCAGGGGAGAATCTGGCGATCACACAGGGCTGGGGGTCCCTTGCCCAGGCCTAATGCCCCAGCCAGAGGTCTGAGGCTTGGGTAGGCAATCAGAGAGGACTGGGGGTCCCCTGTTCAGGCCTAACACCCTGGCCAGAGGCCTGAGGCTCTGGGCAGGGGTGGAGCCTGCAATCAGAGCAGCCTGGGGGTCCCCTTCCCAGGCCTAACACCCCCACCAGAAGCCTGAGACCTGGGAAGGGGCTGAGCTGGCGATCACACGGGGCTGGGGGTGCCCTGCCCAGGCCTAACGCCTTTCTGGCCTGGGCAGGGGCAGAGCCTTTGATCAGAGCGGGCTTGGGGTCCCATGCCCAGGTCTTAGGCCTTAGGCCCTAGCCCAGGGGTGGGCAAAGTTTTTGACTCGAGGGCCACAATGGGTTCTTAAACTGGACCAGAGGGCCAGAACAAAAGCATGGGTGGAGTGTTTGTGTGAACTAATATAAATTCAAAGTAAACATCATTACATAAAAGGGTACGGTCTTTTTTTTCAATAGTTTTATTCATTTCAAATGGGCCGGATCCGGCCCGCGGGCCGTAGTTTGCCCATGACTGCCCTAGCCAGAGTCCTGAGGCCTGGGAAGGGGCCAGCTGGCAATCGCCTGGGGCTGGGGGTGACCTGCCCAGGCCTAACCCTCCTCTGGCCTGGGCAGGGACTGATCCGGGGATTGGTGTGAACTACAGTGGAAACACCTTTTCTGACTGCTAATTGGCTAAGCTCCCTGCATGCCACTGGTAATATTCTTAGTAACTTGGGTAATAAGAATCCAAGAAGGTGATGTAGGGTTTTTCCACCTCACTCCTGGAGAAAAAAACGAAGGTCTGCTGCTGGAGGGCTAAGAAATGTCATATCCTGCCCTAGCCAGTTTGGCTCAGTAGATAATGCCTCGGCCTGCCTACCACAGGGTCTGGGTTCAATTCTGACCAAGGGCATGTACCTAGGTTGCAGGCTCTTCCCTGGCCAGCGGCCAGGTCAGGGCTCATGCAGGAGGCAACCAATCAAAGTGTTCCTCTCACTTTGATGTTTCTCTCTGTCTTTCCCTTGCTCTTCCACATTCTCTAAAAATCAATGGAAATATATCCTCAGATGAGGATAAAAAAAATAATAAAGAAATGTCATATCGTATGAAAGACACATCTTGAAAATGCCTAAAGAAAGTTGTCATTTTTTCATGGTGAAGGGACTGGAGTCTGTGTTGATGAAAACACCTTGGTGGCAGCGGTGACTGGCAGTGGCTGCAGCAGCGGGGTGATGGGGCTGGTGCCTTCCCCTGATCAGCCCGGTCGCCTCCCACAAAGGGAGGTCAGACTGCGGCTTAGGCCTGCTCACCAAGGGGAGCAGGGAGCGGGCCTAAACCATCAGTAGGACATCCCCTGAAGGCTCCCAGTATGTGAGAGGGGACAGGCTGGGCTGAGGGACCCCCCACCCCCAGTGCATGAATTTCATGCACCGGGCCCCTAGTTTACAATAATAGGTAAGATCTAGAAACAAACCCAAATACTCATCAGTAGATGAGTAGATTAAAGAGTTGTGGTGCATTTACACAAGGGAATACTATGCAGCTACAAAATGGATTGCATACTTTTTGAGACAGCGTGGAAAGACCTGGAGAGTATTATGCTAAGTGAAATAAGCCAGTTAGAGAAAGACAAGTATCACATGATCTCACTTACATTTGGAATCTACTTAACAAAATAAACTGATGAACACAGGAGATCCAGAGACACAGAAGCATGGGATAGACTGTCCAACCTCCCAGGGAAGGTGGGGGAGGGTGGATGGTTGGTTGGAGATCAACCAAAGAACTTGCTTGCATTTATGCATAACCCATGGACACAGACAATAGGTGGTGAAGGCCTGGGGTAAAGGATGGGGGAGGGCTAGAAGAGGTCAATGAGAAAAGGAGATATATGTAATACTTTTAATAAATATGAAAAAAATAAAAATAATGAACAAAATAAATTGATGAACAAAATAGATCCAGAGACATAGAAGCATGGAACAGACTGACAAATCTCAGAGGAAAGGGGGGAGTGGGGACAGGAAGAGATCCACCAAAGAAAACTTTATGTGCATATATGCATAACTCATGAACAGAGAACACAGTGTGTTGAAAGCCTGGGAGGAGGGGGGATTGGGGGGTTAAGGGGTTAATGGGGGAAGCCGAGGAGCATCTATAATACTTTCAACAATAAAGATAAATTTTAAGAAAACTTAAGTGACTATATCCTTATTATTTAAAAATAGGATCTTTTGTTGTTACTGAAAGTATCTTTGTTTGCAGTGATTTAAATAATTTAGATAACTTTATTTAAATCCAGGGGTCCTCAAAGATTATTGTTGCCATTTTGAGATTAAGATGTGTCGGTCTAATAAAAAACATTCCTACATTAAAACAACAAATTAAAGGTTAATCCCCTGCATTTTAATGTTTGCCTGAATCATTGTGATCAACACCCTTAAATGGTATTGGCAATCTGTCTAGAAACACAAGCAAATCAACTGAAAGCTATTACATTGAAGAGGGCTCAAGAAGATAAAAATGCATCATGATGCTTAAATTATTTGTTCTAATTGCTCATTTTCCTTACCTATCTTTTCTGTGGTAAAGCAAAACTCGCATCTGCTTAATGACATCTGTTCCATGGCAAATTAAGTCTATTTCTTTCAATTCAATTTGCATCGCACAATGCCACCAAAGAATGTTATATTTCATTTACTAATCCACAACTTTAAATTGCTTGGAACAAAATAGACTAAGATATTGTGTGGGGATTTACTCTCATTGCCTTGGGAAGAATCAAATCCTCTTTATAAATTGGAGCTAATAGTGGTCACCACGTAGTATAGCTCAAAATCGTTAGGACTGTGTTATATGACTCAGGAGTACAGTATATTTCTAAGCATTGAGTCTGCAGTCTTAATATTTTATGAATATTTTATTTTATAAGTTGTAAGTTATGAGTTTTCATAGCCTATGAAAAGACCTTAGAGGTACATAATATTGAATGGCTGTTCATGAAAAATTGCCTATATGTGAATTCATCAGCAGAACCAAGGAAAGGAGGAAAATAACAGAAAAAAATCTCAAGATTGGCAATTGGGAACGTAAGTAATGGTCCTATGACTCCTATTTATTAACTGGGGTTTTCTTAAGTAAATCACTTTGTTTCTTTAGTGTGTTTCCACATCTGTCATAATCAAGAAGCTTACATTGGAAAACTTCTAAGGACTCCAGGCTCTGAAATCCTGTTTTCACTGTGATGTTAGTTAATTCCACCCTATTTGCACAGATAGTTCTGTTGCACACTTATTCCAGGCTGCTAATACCTGCTATTCTATCCAATAAGCCTTCACAAATCATAGACAAAAATAAAGTAGTTTTTCTTTAAATTCCCATAGCTTTCATATATTTATTTTAGAGTATTTATTATGACTTATATAGTCCTTATCAGTTCAATTGTCTTGTTTCCATATTACAAATCTGGACCGTTTATCCATTTATTATTCATTTTGATGAATCTTCCTCCTTCTGCAACAATCCTCCCCTACGGGCCTGTTAGTGTTACATGTGTGTGGAAAGTGCAGTGAAGATTCATTCAGTAAAAGTACACTGGACAAAATGAGGGAACTGGGTTGTCTGTCCCTAATTTGAATCTTATTATGCCTAAGAAAGATATTGAATTATCCTTTTAACTTACTTGATTATTTGGTCTTAGTTGTTCTCTGAATATTCCCTGGAAATCCAAGCTCTGAAAAAGTTAATGCCAAATATTGAACTTGCTAATGTTAGTAATAGATAGATAGTTTCAAATTTACTACCTACCATCCTAACTCATAAATCCATAGACCAGATTTCATTTCCCTATTTCTGCCATTAGCCTTTATCGGAAACTTTTAGACTGAAAAAGCTGTTTTTTAGTATTTTCTACACTTGAAAACCCTTTTTTAATAATTTGGAAGAAAAAAATTGTATCTAGAGAATTGCCTGTTTCCTTCAAATCTCTGCATTGTACTTTTATCAGAGCATTGATCGTGCTACATTTTAATTGCATGCTGATTTTTACTACCCACTAGACTGAATTTCTAAGGGCAGGGACTTTTGTCTTTTATCTCTGTTTACTCAGTACTTAGCATAAAGCCTGCCAGCATATCACACAGAGCATGCAATATCTGCATTAACAAGCTCTGTGCCCGGGCCTGGGTGAAATACATGAAAACTATAAACTGTTGTTGATGTCTTAGAAAACCTCCCCACCATTGATGATGACAATCTGGGATGTATAAAATGTAACAATAGAAAAATCACAGACTAATCACTAGATCTTGTTGTCTCTGAGGAAATAAAATCCTTCCTGCTAGCACAAATCTAAATATTCAGTGAAGAAAAAATAGAAACCTATTGTGTCCTTGAGTGTTTATAACTGTTAAAATGCATTTATAAAAATAAATAAATAAAATAAACATAATAAGTTAGTATGATTCAAAGCTGCAGCATGGAAACTCATAGGTAAAAGCATGGAAAAAAAACAAATCAAAACAAAAAGCATCCTTTTGAGTGAATATTGATAACAACATAACTTGCTGATTTTTATTAGTTCATAATATATTAATTAACATTCTCCCCTACATAGCATTACATGCTGTATGTGTATCAATGCTAGTGATAATGTTTTACTATTCCTAATTTATCATCTTTAAAATTAAATATATATTTTATATGTTGTACAATTTAACAGATTTGAACTTGGTAGGAAATTTCCTTGTCTCTGTTGAGAGTTATATTCCTTTCCAGAGATAATTCTTTAGGGCTATATATTTGACTGTGATTATCCTAATTTTATGTTTTTCTAATCTATATTATGTGAAATTAGGGTAAACTCTCCAGTAAAAGTGTTAGGTCTTTAATATATTTGATATTAATAATATGTTTTCTTTTTCAAACCTAAATCCACCAATAATTTTACCAATTTCTGTATTTTATAAATTTACATCCAATTTTTCTTAAATCATTGCTTTTAATTGATAAAGAGATGAATAGTTGATTTCTAAGTTTCCAAAAAGTAATTGCATATTCGTAAATAGTATGACACTAGAACAAACCTGAAACATCAGTATTACTAAGATAACTTAGTTTGGAGTATAAGGACATTTTTCTCAGAATACCACGATAAAAAAAGGTTAAAAAACATTAATTTCTTTGTTCCATTTTAGCATGCTAACCTCAAATTTAAAGTTTAGAGCCATCTCCCAAAAGTAAGTTCCTTAAATTTATTTTGACTTCCAGAAATTGTACATGTAGTATGCATAAAAATACTAATGGATGAATAAGTAAAGGAATTTGTTCCTCAATAAGATTAATATTATTATTATGTTTAACATGTATTGAGCCTTGCTCTTTGCCAGACACTGTGCTTAATACTCTATGATCAATTTTCTTATTTTTTCACTTTTATTTTTACAGATTAATGTCATAAAATATTACATAATTTGCTCAGCCTAACACAGCAGAATCAAATTTAAAATATGTTTTTTATATCTTCAAGCCTGTGCTTCATGGACTACTCTATTTCGTGAAATTCTACTCTTTTAAGACACACTGTAATATATCTCATTATTGGAAGGTGAAAGAAAGATGGAAATGCTTTTTGCAGGAAAGGAAGCATATCAGTGACATTCAAACACCGTCAAAGTCTATTTTGAGAATTAGTTTTGGAACGATGAGAATTAGAAAGCACAAGAGAGTCTACATATAGCGTCAGACATAAATAATTAATAATTGCTAGGTAAATCATTAGATGAAAGGAAACTCTTACAGAAATCAAGCAGTTATCCTTAATCTTGAAATGCTCAGAATGTATTTTCTGAACATTCTTTAAAATCCAAGCTTGTATAGGACTTTTCTCCAGTATCTACTAACGTATTATCAAAAGGAAATTATTTTTTTAGCTAACTTGATGGTGGAACTTGATATGAACTCATCTGATATCAACTCTTCCAACCTCGTGTGAGGCAGACAAGGAAACAGTTTCAGAGCAGCTAACAGTGACAACCTAGGATGGAGGAGAGTATGGTCTTTAATAATTAAAAGAGCAGAACCCCATTCCCAATCTGGGTCCACGTCTGTGTATATCAGTTTCTTTATATGCTATATTACTATCATTTCATGTTTTTATAAGATACCAGTGTATTTCTCATAATATGTCTGTAAAAAATGTTCAAGAACTATAAAAATTGATTGAAGTTTTAAATATCTTGCTATGCAATACATAGGTAGTGGGTGGCAGAGCAGAGGTTCTGTGATGAGGGAATGGTGTGGGCCAGGGAAGTCATGCTGCCACTCAAGGCTATCTCCCCAGAACAGCCCTCAGTAGGGATCACTGAAGACCAGGTCTGGTCCACTACGACATTTAGGTTGGTTCATGAACTGAATTATAATAAGCAATTTAAAAAAATCAAGTGTTTGAATATCATATGGCTATATAATCCAAGCAAAGAAATTTATTTGGGTTTTATCTATTAATATTTACTAAATTAGAAATTAAAATTGAGAAATTTAAAAATATTTTAGTTCATTTATTAAAAACTACTTCATGTTAACAAAATAACATTTAATGACAAATAATCACCTTTTTGAACTCAGAAATATTAAGAATAGGGTCATCATTTTTGCAAATGTCTTTAATATTTGGCTTATTAGAAGGCAACTGAATTTTCATGTTTGGTTCTGCATTAAATCTGCTGATATGTGCTTCAATTTACAGAAATTGAATCTGTTCTAATACAAATATCTTTTTGGAAATAGAAGGAAAATATAAATGCAAATACATAATATAAATATAAATATAAATATAAATATAAATATAAATATAAATATAAATACATAATTATGGATTATGGATATTATTCTCTGACACTCCACTAAATGGATAGGTGATAATCATTCCTTAAATATGAATTGTAATGTGGGATCTTAAATTACATTTAAAGATATTTTTTGTATTCGGTTCCAGTAATCCAATATTCTATCTTGTCCCTTTAATGCATCTTTTACTTATATAGGATTTAGAAATATTTTGCATGATTTAAAAATATTATGTATTTCTGCATAAAATACTAGCTCACAGAATTATACATGCCTATTATAATCGACACATTTCAATATACAATATTTTAAGAATCACATTTGTTAATATAACCAAAGAAAAAAATCTTTAAGGCAGCGGTTCTCAATCTGTGGGTCACGATCCCTTTGGTGGTTGAACAACCCTTTCACAGGGGTCACCTAAGACCATCCTGCATATCAGATATTTACATTATGATTCATAGCAGTAGCAACATTACAGTTATGATGTAGCAATGAAAACAATTTTATGGTTGGGTCATAATACGAGGAACTGTATTTAAAGGGCCAGAAGGTTGAGAACCACTGCAAGGAAAATGTCAAGCTCAAGTGGGAGGACACTGTTTTTCCAAAATTCCAATATTTACTTGAAAGTTTGAATTTTATCATTGGCAAAAATAGCTTTTTATTTCCCTTGAAGTGTCCTTAATGTTTTTAGAAATTCACCAAATATCAATGTCTAAATAACCATAGCTTATCAGATTTTTAAAAATAAAAATGACTTTTCATGAAGAAAATAACTAGTCAACCTAACAATCACACAAATACTTTGCGCTCAAGAAATTCACTTGAATGTGGGTATGTAAAAAATTTATTTATTTTCACTACCCATTTCTTCACAAAATATTTAGTAGACTTGTATTCAAAAGTTAAGATTTCCAAAAAGTGAATATTCTTTGCCATTTCATCAAAACATTTTAAAAATAAAATTTGATTTATTGTTGATGATGTTAACAATGATGATATGCTGATGAAGATAAAATGATAACTAGTTAGATTTGGTTTCACTACCCTAGTTCATGCTACAGCACTGGAAGTTTTAAACATGGTTTTCTTCACACTAGGAGTCAAAATATAATTCACAGGAGATGGCAGATGATACTTTGACATATTATAAGGTGAGTTTTGACCACGGAGATCCCTGAAAGTGTCTTGGGAACCTCTGGGGTTTTGTGGAACACCTTCTATTCTCTTTCTAATTAAATTTATCGGGGTGACAATTAATAACAGTATGTAGGTTTCAAGTGTATATTTCTGTGATGTGTGATCTTCATATTGCATTGTGTGCCCACCACCCTAAGTCAAATCTTCTATCACCATATATTTGACCCCCTTTACCCTTTACAGACCCTCCCCACTTCTCCCTGATAACTACCATACTGTTGTCTGTGTCTCTGAGTTTTTGTTTGTTTGATTTCCTTTTTTGAAAATACATTTTTATTGATTTCAGAGGGAGGGAGAGAGAGAGATAGAAACATCAATGATGAGAGAGAATAATTGATCAGCTGCCTCCTGAACTCCCCCTGTTGGGGATCAAGCCCACAACCTGTCATTGCCCTTGACTGGAATGGAACCTGGGACCCTTCAGTCTGCAGGCCAATGCTCTGTCCACTGAGCAAAACTGGCTAGGGCTGTTTGTTTTTCTTATTTGTTCATTTGTTGCGTTCAGTTTTATATCTCACAGATAAGTAAAATCATGTTTCTTAAAATTTTCTGTTTGACTTATTTCATCTGTGAAACAATTTTAGTTGTTTTCTTAGACCAAGATTTGAACAGACTGCATCTTCCCTAATGTTTCTTTTTCACGAGCTGTAATTACGTCAGAATTTCTATAGAAAACTTCTAATATGTTCCTAGAGGACATTCAAATTAAAATAAGAAAACTTAGTATGTCACAGATTAAACGGTTTGCCTAAGGTCACAGAAAAGACTAATGATAACACTAGGATTCATGCATACTAGGTAAGTCAGAATTTCCTCTCCTGTACTATTTCCTCTTAATTTAAACTTGTAAAATAAAATTTTCCAAGGCAATCATTTTTTCTAAATTATTTCCAACTTCTGAGATTGTTTAATTGAAATCTTCTAGATCAGAAATGGTAGTGTTGAAATTTTAAGGAATCACAAATTCGTAATAGATTTGAGACAAGATCAAGAAAATATGATATAGATAAAAGGTGAAAACACTGCATAATTACGTCTCAATAAAATATCACACCATATGTAAAATGCATTCTAGGCTATATGTTCTTGCCATAGCAAAGTAGCAGATGCTATAAAAATTACCTTTACTTTTGCCAAGTGTTATACATTATCAATATTTATGGCTATCTTTGAAATCCCAATGCCTCCTTCTATGTAGTCTAGATAAAATATAAGAAAAAGGAGATTTTCTAAATAAAAATTGACAATAGGATGAATTTATTATGAAAAGATTACAATTTTGACTTGTACAGCTTTGATGCAAACGTCTTAACAAAAACTAAAGCATTAATATTGTTATTTCCAAACTGTTTCTTGTGTATCCTTCAATAAATTTGATCAAATGTTATATATATATATATATATATATATGACATGTTACATATAATAATTATAGTATGTATGATATACTATAATTATACCACATTGCATATATATTATATGTATGTAATTTGTTATGCTAAAAGACCAGCATAGTGACAAGTTTACTGGTCTTCATATTTTAATAATTTTGGCCTAACATTAGTCAGAGGTTAAATCTTTTCTGATTAACTAAAAATATAATTAAAAATATAAAATTTCACCTTATTTATAGTCTGATAATTCCTGAACACATCTTTTAAAGCCACATAGTCTTTATCTTTGTAACCCTTAATGCCAAACATAGTTCTTTTCTTATAGTTTTTGCGTAATATATGCCAGTCAAATTGAATTTTTAAATGTACATTCAGGACTTCCTATTTTCCTGGTAGAATAATTTTCATATTACCTATGAAAGATGGAGAGGCGATGAAGAATGGATCATTTAGATTTCATTTTCCAGAGCACATGGCCTTTTTATATGCCAGCATAATGGATACACGGGTGCAGGGAAGCTGGGGGATTTTTCTCCTGGGCCTGTCCCATATTCATCATCTATGTTGTCACTGGGTACACAAGGTCTATGCACTTTGTAAGAGGATTTCTGCCTGGAGAGCTATATTTTATTTTCCTGCTAAGATGATCAGTATAAAAATGACAAAGTGTTTGCAGCCGGAGTTTAAAAGTTGTTCCTGAAACTAGATCATGTTGTTCTCAGTCTTAATGGAGTCAACAGTGTAGCCGATTGTTTAAAGATTATTCTAGCTGCAAAGAGATGAAAGCCCTGAAGACTCACTTGCTCTAAAATTAATAAACTGAGCAAAGGAAAGGCTAGTTGGCTCTCTATGTGAGTCATAAGAATGCATGAATAAACTACTGCTCATCTACACATATTAACAGCAAAATAAATCATTGCCACTGCATTTGCTTCTAGGGACTTTGTCAATTAAGGTAATCATATAAAATACTGTGAAGTGTCTTGATATTACAAGTAAAGATATTGAAAATGCATGGTCAATCTTGTTACCATTCATGAAACATTTCAACCAAAAAATATTTTCAGTGGTCCCCAGTTCATTCTAATATAAGGGAATCAAATTGGAGGTTAAACAATAGATGCCCCTGATAATCCAAACAATTGAGGTACAATATTTCTAACAACTTTTTACATCTCTGTACAAAAGATCAGATCAATTATGAAATAAACAAATAACACAGTTCCAGAGAAAATACTGACTTGACTGGAATATAATTGATTAGTGGTAGTATCATCCATTGCCTATATTATTAAGTACATATATAAAGAGAGAGAGAGACAAAAATTAAATTTTATTTTTTAAGTTTTAGATGATTATTGTTTATTTAGTGCTGTATATTTCTCATATTAAAGAGATGCTTTAAAAACAAAAAATGAAAATAGAATAGATTAGGAGTTAAATATAAAGAGTAAGGACTAGTGGGTATTTGTAATTTTTCTTTTGATAGCAGAATAAGGAGTTTTAGGCATTCTACTGAATATTTTTAAAAAATACATTTTAAATTATTAAATTTTACCTTTTTTTAATGATACTATCTCTAAAAATTGTGACTATCATATGATGTATTATTAAAGCAATCAACATTTATACATAAGCATTCACACTGAGAAGTTATACTCCGTGGCATGTGCTTAGGAATGATTTTGTTTGGTGTAAGATTCTCTGTTAATGTCAAGGTCTTTGTTATTGACAATGTATGTGTTAATGTGAAAGTATCTGAAGTATTGTCTAGCACAGTACTTCAATTGAGATTGAAAACTCTATTCTGATATGACTATTGTTTTTAGAGAGTACTCTGAATTTTATATTTTTACTTATTACAATGATGTTTCAATTTCTTTTTTATATCTTCTGTTGTAATAATCCCACTGAAATTTTGAAATTGTCGGAATTTCTCTAACGTATGATGATAATGATGACAAAAAGCAACTGTTTATCGAACACTTATTATGTTCTGAACAGTGCATGCATGATCTTTGATAATTTTCACAATAACCTCTATGTAAACCCATAATACACACAGTTCACGGATGAGGAAAGTGTGTCTCAGGAAAAATAAGCAATTTGTCCAAGGTCACAGACTACTAAATGACAAAACTGGGATTCAAACCCAGGTCCTGATTCCAAAGTCAAGTGCATAATACTGACACTATAGAACCCCCTAATGTAACTGAGTCACATGCACATGACTTCCTCTGAATTTAGTAGCAGTGTGATTTGTGAATGAAGTTGATTGTAATAATAAAGATGAACCTGTGATATGTAGAGACATTTCGTTATGATTATATTAAATATCATTTAGAACTAGAGGGCCGGTGCACGAAATTCATGCATGGGTGGAGGGGTGTCCCTCAGCCTGGCCTGCACCCTCTCATAATCCGGGACCACTGACTCCTAACCGCTGGCCAGCCTGCTTGCTTGATCGCCCCTAAACCCTCTGCCTGCCTGCCTGATTGCTCCTAACCCCTCTGCCTGCCTGATGTCCCCTAACCACTCTGCTGCCTGCCTGATCTCCCCTAACCTCTCACCTGCCTGCCTGATCACCCCTAACCACCTCTGCCTTGGCCCCGCCACCATAGCTTTGTCTGGAAGGACAACCAGAATGATTCCCAGAATGTTGTTCGGCTGTCCAGTCTAATAAGCATATTATGATTTTATTATTATATATTATTTTTTAATCCTCACCTCAATATGTTTTTATTGATTTTAAGAGAGAAAGGAACGGGAGAAAGAGAAAGAAATCAATGTGAGAAACATCGATCAGTTGCCTTTTATCCTTGCCCCCACTGGATATTGAGCCTGCAACCAAAATTTGTACCCTGACTGGGATAGAACCCGCAAACTTTTGGTGCCTAGGATGAAGCTCCAAGGAACTTAGCCACAAGGTTAGATTATTTTTAAGTCATCAAGGGCTATTGCTAAATACCTATTCATCGTATGTATCTTCAATATTTCCTAAAACATAATCTTTTGTGAATAGGATGAACATTGATAAAAAGAATGAAATAGTATGATTATATCTATCTAATGGTGAGCAAGGCTTACAACTTCTAATCTAGTACTTGAACAGACTCCAATCTGGTACAGACTTGGGCATTAGTAAATTTGCTTCCTGGTTAATAGGCTCAGCAATTTTCATTCTATATTAATGCAATAAGAACTCATTAGTGTAGGACCTAAATATATCTTAGAAAGCACTCAGCACCTTTTCTTTAAGTAAGAGAAGAAAATTTAAAAGACAGATGACCTTGAATTATTGAAACTTTTTCTTTCCCTTTACAAGACCTTTTATTGAGAAACATTTACTGAATACTATCAAGATTCAGAAATTGTTCCAGAATCTTCAAAGTAGTTATTTTTTTTAAATTTATTGATTGATTTCAGAGAGAGAGGGGAAAGGAGAAAGAGAGAGTATCATCAATTTGTTGTACCACTTATCTATGCATTTGTTGGTTGATTCTTGTATGTCCCCTGACCAGGGAGCCAAACCTGCAAACTTGGCATATCGAAATGACACTCTGACCAACACTGGCCAGGACTAAACCTGCAAAATAGTTTTGTCTGTGGTACTTATGTGCATACATTTGCAGGTGGAGAATGAAGAGGGAGACAAACAATAAATTGTTGGGGTCCAGCCCCAGCAGGTCCAGGGGTTCCCAAAGGTGTGGACAGAGTTGGTGAAGAAGGAATGACACGGAGACAGCATTCAGTTGATCAGCAGCCTAGCCAGGATCTCCAGCCAAGTTCTGTGTTTTATTGTCTTGTTACATCTGTATTTATACCAGTTGATTTTAATCCTATCAATTTCTATTCCAAAGGTTAGGGTGTTTCTTATCTCCATTCCAGGGAGTAAAGATTATGTAGCTTAAGTGTGATTAGTCATAGTTAAAGTGATTAACTACCCGCCTGGCACTTAGTTAAGGGGTTTTATTCCCTCCCTAACTTCAGGGAAAAATCCCTACCTGGGGAAACAGCCAACAGCCTTTTTCGGAGAGGTGACCTTGGTTAAAACACATAACGCCAAGAAGGGGAGCAAACATATTAAGAACAGTATGCCATATACACCAGGTCCCTTGAAACATATGCTGTGCAGATGTTTCTTCCCTGCAGCAACTGTATCAAGCAGCAAGGATCAACCGGCTTCTGGCAATAAATGAGAAAAACAACATATGAATAAATTAATTGAGTGACACTATATAATAAAAATAAAATAGGGGGCTATAATGGAGAAAAATAGAACTAGAGGAGTGTTGAAGTTAGTAAAAGATTTTATGAGCAGGTAACATTTCAGCTAGGGATAATTACAGAGGCACAGCATGGCTTTTGAAACAAACATAAAGAACAACAGCAGCAGCAACAACAAAAATAATAACAGAAAATGGCTCACAATGCTAAATTGTAAGTAAAGTGCAGAAGAACAAATTGAGGTTAAGGTTAGAGGGGTACTAAGGTGTGGAACAGATGATATTATGAGATTTAAATCAAAGAGAGAGAGAGAGAGAGAGAGAGAGAGAGAGAGAGAGAGAGAGAGAGAGAGAGAAAGATGTCAAAGCCTTTGTTAGGACATATCTCTTTATATTTAAACCAGAGGCCCAATGCACGAAATTCGTGCACGGGGGGGGGGGGTCTCCCTCAGCCCAGCCTGCACCCTCTCCAATCCAGGACCCCTCAGGGGATGTCCGACCACCGGTTTAGGCCCGATCCCCGGGATCGAGCCTAAACCGGTGGTCGGACATCCCTCTCACAATCCTGGATCACTGGCTCCTAATCGCTCACCTGCCTGCCTGCCTGGTCACCTCTAACTGCCCCCTCTGCCAGCCTGATTGCTGCTCACTGCCTCTGCATGCCAACCTGATTGCCCCTAACTGCCCGCCCCTGCCAGCCTGGTCACCCCTTAATGCCCCCCCCTGCAGGCCTGGTTGCCCCTCATGCCCCCCGGCCTGGTCGCCCCACACATCTTGCTTCTTCAGTCATTTGGTCGTCCCTCACTAACCCCCCTGCCGGCCTGCTTGTAGGCAGCCATCTTGTGAGGGCATGAGGGTTAATTTGCATATTAGCTCTTTATTACATAGGGTAGAGTAGCACCCAATATCTCAACACTGAAAACATGGAGATATCATTGATCAGTGTTTCTTGTTCAGCAGGACATATCTGTCTATATGGGATCAAAATCCCAACCAAATAGATGTTTATATATTGTTGGTTAATAATTTCAGCTGATGAAGCTTTAGCTGGATTCACTCTTACATGGGTTTATAATGTATCCTGTCAAAAGTACCATCATTGTACCAGATAGCCTTGGAGAAAAATATTCAATTAGACTGTATCATAGAATGTTGTAAAAATTAAAGGTAAGGTTTAAATATAAATGTTTTTCAAAATATTAATAAATGGGCAACATTGTTAGAATACCATAGAATATTCACCTAAATATTCATCTGATAGTTGCATAAGAAGAGGGATATCTCTTTGATCATATCCTGATTATACAAATATCCATGAATATAGTCATGTCATCTTGTCAGTATATTAAAAAGTAAGAGAAAGAATGAAGTTTATAACTATATTTTCAACATAATTTTATTACCCTCCTTTATTAATATTATTGCTATTGACCATATTTCAAAAACAAATACATGAAAAAACAAATAGCCCAATTTAGAAAATAATTTAGTAAACTCTATGTGAGTTCATGGGACATCTCTTATCTATGATCTATATTATAAAAGGCCTGTGGCCCTAATGCCATAACGACCAAAGACCGGTGCCGGTGGGTAGGGCTGTAAGTGCAGCGAGGCCCGTGTGGGTGAGCGGGACTGCAAGCATGGCGAGGCTGCGTGGGTGGGCAGGGCTGCATGATTTCGCACACTGGTCTTCTAGTATATCAATCAAAGCAGTGATTTCTTTCCTTCTTCTTTGTTTACTGGAATGATATCCTTACCTACACATGGATACTTTCTAGGTATTTTGGGCTTATTGATGTCATTCTCCTTCTAAATGTTTGCACTATGTTTAGTTCCCAAATCCTCTCCTGCTTTGAAGATGCTGGTGAGCCTTTGGTGTACCATCACAGAGAATGATAGACTGTATGATCTGCAATATGTTCCCTATAAGAACTCACAATTTGTGAATTGAAAATGCATTTTAGTTAGGAAGAAAAATATTCCTACTCTTCAAATATTATAAAGTTAAGATTATACATGCTAATCCTTAACTAAATGAGATTGAAAGAAGTAACATATATGGAATACAGTGAAATCTCAATTCTTGAACATAATTCTTTCTGGAAAGCTGTTTAAGAGTGATTTGTTCAAAAACCACACCATTTGTTCCCATTAAAAATAATGTAAATTGAATTAAATTGTTCCAAAGCCCCAAATAATTCCCTGTTTTAACCTTTCTTGTAGGCAGTATATGTCGAATGTACTGTTTAATCTATAAACAAACACTTCCTTTCTTAACTTTATCGAACCACCCTCCACTAGCCTTAAATGAATCACTTTCAGCACTCCTTCAAGGGGCATCTTTTAGGAGGTCAATATGCAGCATCTTCGCTTTTTCACATATCACTTCTTCTGAAATGCTGTCATCAGTTAAATGCTTTTTGTTTACCCAAATCAATAACAGATTTTCTACCCCTTCAATTGCCTCTGATCATTGTTTCTTTTACACCTCTTTTTGTTTTAAAACTGTGCTAATTGTCCATTTTTATAGCAACAAAAGAAAAAAACAACACACCAAAAACACCCACAAATACATTCATAGCAGAATTTTCTGAGCTGTTAACAACCGAGATTTAGCAGTAAACATACTCACATTCTCTCCTTCGTTTGGGGCCTGAGAGATGCGTTTTTCCATGTTGATGTATCCACATAAAAGGGCTGTCAGATCAAGAACCAACATTTTGTTCAACAACTGTGACATTTTTTTTCTTGAACAATTTGGTGGAGAACTGAATTGTTTGAGGTGGGAGATGTTGGAGAACTGAGGTTTAACTGTAATTAAGTAGCCAATGCAGTTTTCGTAAATTTTATGTTTGCAATTTAAAACATTTTATCAAACTAAACTAATGCGCTATCATTATTCTTCTTAAAACCCTCCAATAAGTCCTCATTAAAAATTAGAATAGAATGTAAATATGGCAAGTGGCATAAAAGGCTATGGCCTGATTTCTGTTCACTTCTCTAACTCATCCCACACTGCCCTTCTGCCTTCATTTGCTCTACTCTACTCACACTGGCCTCCCTTGTCCTTGGACACAGCAATCTCACTTCTGCCTCTGGAACTTTGAACATTCCACATTTTCTCCCTCAAAGCCACTCCTTCTGGTCTTAGCATATTGTTTCTAATAATCACTTGCTTGGGCCTCACATTAAATTTCACCTGTTTTAAGAACCTTCTAACCAAACACCAAACACCAAACACCTTCCACACAGGCAATCCAGTTCTATTTTTCCTATAGTCCAATTCTGGTCTCATTCATATCATCGATGTGCCCCAAGTTTAATCAAAATCCAATTTGAAATTACATGATTTACTTTGTGTTTTATCTTCCATCTCACTCCACAAACAGATGGAAATAATACCTTTTATATTTGCCACTGTTATCATAAGCAACTACAATAGTACCTGTCATGAGACACAGTGTCAACGAGCAGCGATTTGTAAAACACAGACAATAACATATTGTAATTTTTAGATCCTCAAAGAGTTGCTTTTACTATAATATCTGCTTGCGCTAAAGTTACTAAAGAAAGAATTATACAAATTCATTTACTGTAGTGTAGAAATGTTTTCAGGGATTTTTCGCTATTGACTCTGTGGTCTTTGTGAAAAATCGGCAGTGAGAAAAAGTGTTTGTTTTAAACATACATTCGTTTGCTTGTTTTTAGGAACTTTATTATTCTTGTGAAAATATTGTTCTCTTTTATTTGGCTACTAAGGACTTCCAAACTTAAGACACTGCTACAGTGGTATATATGGTCATGGGATGTAAATATCTATATGACATTCTTATCTGCCTAAATTTTCTCTCCTCTGATTTCCAATTAAACAACTTTCATAACTTTAAAAATATTATATACTTAAGATATTTTAAGGACCTTAAATCTTATATGGAATAAATTAAGTTAAACATTCTATCCTAACACTAAATAACCACTTCAAAATTTTGGGAAATATAAAACATTAGTTGAAACTAACCCAACTAACATTTATTGGTTACCTATGTGATAATAGTCTTCTAGGTGTTTGCACATAATTTTTTTAAATTCTAACATCATCTCTCAGAGACATATTATTTATCTAGTTTATAGGTTAAAAAGCCAAGAAAAATATACAGGTTAATTAAATGGCCTTGAGACAAACAATTTGTGGGTGATAAAAAGTAATCATTAAGACCTTCATTATTACACCAAAATTCAGGTTTTTTTCCAACTATTCCCTAGAGCTGTCACTGAGACATCAAATCATGCATTTCACTAAAAACAATGACAGCTTCAAGAAATATTTTTACACTTCAAGGATGAAAACATTAATATTTTCAAGAGTCACAAAATTCTGAACTACGTATCTTTGGTTTCTATCATTAAAAGGCAGCAAATTCTTATGGTGATCGCTAGCATAAACTGACCATAATTTTATTTGAAATTCTTTTCTAAGCCGAAACCTTAAATGTGGTACTACATATGCAGTGTGGGTGTTTTTGTTGTTCAATACTTATGACTAGACACCTGTCTTAAAGCCTGAGGGAACAATAGCTCAGGCAAACTCCATGAGCCATCTGCCACTGACATTCTCAGACTGCTGGGTCAAATTTCCTGGGAGTTATATGAGATGTCTTCTGCAACCCACCCCTTCAGGCCTATCAGATCACATTGGTAATGGCATATGATTTCAGAGCGGGCCTCTTCTGAAAATGGAAATGTCAAATTGAGTGAAGCTGGTGACTGACACCTAGGTACTTGAAGAAGCAAACAATTTTACAGTTTTAATATGAAACATAAAAACACTAGCTGTAGAGTTTATATGTTTCAGTGAAAATACATTTTTCCTTCAGATGAGAATTTCATGTTACTGTGATGCACTCAATGCATCCAGTCCAAGAATTATGCATCATAAGTCTTTTGGAAGAGGCTTCGTCTCTTCATCTTAAATTAATTGTGTAAATGCCAATTGCCTTAAAAAGGGAGTAGGATGCTTAGGGTAATCTGACAGTAAGGAACCCTACTTGCTATTGGAATTCATGGAGGTGTGGAGCACTTTCAATGAAAGACTTTTGGATTTTAGGACACAATCTCTTTAAAAACTGTGCTCCTGATTTAATCTAAAATTCAACTTCTATAGTTACAGCTATGTACCTGTGTTAGTATTAAATAGCTCAATAATCACTATTCTTCTTGAGACTAAATCTTCATTGATCTCATTCGAGATCAAAGGAAAAACATATTCACAATTTTACTATTAAATCTCCATGCCCTCAAGTAAGTGGTCTGGCTAAAAGATGGTACAAACTACTAAATGTGCCCTGGAGAAGCTTGTTAGAAGATATCAATTAATATGAATTGCCAGATTTTTATTGCTCTACATGCCACTACATGCACAATCAGTTCTACTGAATTATTAATAGTACAGCGCCCTGGGACTTGCCTCAATTATTTCCATCCAGATTTAAAGGCAAAGTTTTAAGGCATGAAAACATATCCTGGGTATGGCTACAATTTTTGTCATGCCTATGTGGAGATTCTGTTTTTAGCTATGAATTTTAAGCTGATATCTAGGCTCTTTATTTGATATTAAAGACTATGGGACAAAGAGCTCTTGTAATTGTATTGTGTGATCAACTGCAACAATAATTCAGAACAAAAATTCCAGAAACATTTCCTCTAAAATCAACTCTCTTATGGATACACCTACTTGAAGGACTTTTGGAATTCCAAAGGAAAGGAAGAAGCAACAGTCCACTCCTAGCTATGGAAGGAGGTGCAGGGGTGCATCCTAGTATTCCAAAATCAACCAGTACACCAGCGTGGTTGGGTCCACCATGTTTCTGATTAAAACACTGTGTTAGCTAAAGAGAAAAGAGCATTGCGGTCAGCTCATAGTAACTGTGCTTTATTAACTTGATTTTATTTTGTGAGCATGGTTGATTTATGGCAGGGTGAGACAAGTGAAAGAAAACTTGTTGAGTATCTAATCACCTCACCTGTGTTACTGTCTAAATAGAACTGCGTGTGTTATCTCCTTGTGATGATTTATTGCTGTGTGTTTTATACAATTTTAACAATTCTGTGGTAAAACAGTAGGACTCTAATGTCTATTTTTAAAAAATTCTCAGTAACACATTTCAATGTACTATAAAAATTTTCATTTTCAATATATAAATTTTTGGTCTTTAAAATGTCATTATGTTTTTGCATTTGACAGCAAAAACATTTTTTGAGAGATACTCATGATAACCACAGAGGTCTGTTGGTTGAAAATTTAGAAAAAAAAAATTCTGACAAATCTTAGAAGCTTATAACCTGTCTCTCTCAACAGAAACATAGATTTTTAATATGGTGAAATGTCACTGTAGAACCTAGTGGGAAAATTGATGAAGTCAGATGACTGAGAAGGCATACTTGGTCATCTCTGATATTAATTATCTTTGCAATAACCAAAATGTAAAAACATTTAAAAATAGGATCTGGTAAATCAAAATAATTAACTATGAAAGAATATATTGAACTACAGAT
Source organism: Myotis myotis (assembly GCF_014108235.1). Taxonomy (NCBI): domain Eukaryota; kingdom Metazoa; phylum Chordata; class Mammalia; order Chiroptera; family Vespertilionidae; genus Myotis; species Myotis myotis. The sequence goes on along the minus strand of NW_023416335.1, from coordinate 62,505,110 downwards.
ACTTTCCAACGTCCTAATATAAAGGGCTAGAATGTGATAGAAATGAATGAAAAAGTGAGAGAAAGAAAGTGAGAAAAAGAAGATATACATAATGAAATACTAGTACCATTTATTTGTGGCACAGTTACAAACAACAAAAATATCCTAATTTTTCCTAAAATTGGATTATATTGAAAATTAAGTGATGTTTCAGAGTTTAAAAGAACTGTTAAGAAACAATGTTGATATTAAACAATGATGATGGCTAGAGTATTTTCAGGTTGAAAACACATAAATAAAGGCAAATTACCTCTAAATAAATCCTGGACTTATAGAAATTTGAAGGTGCAAATGATTCATTTAAGTTTATTTGGAATATTTAAAAGGAAAGCAATTAAAACTTTGCCATACAGACAGACCTTCAAAATTTCAGCACTGAGCTGCCCTTTTCACTCAGCACAGTGTCTTGCAAATAGGGGTTGTTTAATAATGTTTGATGGTGATCAAGGAAAAAGAAAGCTGATGATTAGGAACCAATTCCATTTTTTTTTTTTAGTTCTTTATTGTTTAAAGTATTACATATAGTATTACATATGTCTCCTTTTTCCCCCATTGACCACTCCCATCCCCTAGGACATGCCCTCACTGCTCTAGTGTCTATGTCCATTGGTTATGTTTATATGCATGCATACAAGTCCTTTGGTTCATCTCTTACCTCCCACTCCCACCCTCCCTTGCCTTCCTTCTGAAGACTGACGGGCTGTTTGATGAGTCTATATCTCTAGATCTAGTTATGTTCATCAGTTTATGTTGTTCATTATATTCCACAAAGCCACTGTTCTCAAAACTGCCTGGCCTTGGCACAAGAACAGACATATAGACCAATGGAATGGAACAGAGAACCTAGAAATCAACCCAAGCCATTATGCTCAATTAATATTTGACAAATGAGACAAGAGCATACAATGGAGTCAAGGTAGTCTCTTCAATAAATGGTGTTGGACAAATTGGACAGATACATGCAAAAAAATGAAACTAGGCCACCAACTTATACCATATACAAAAATAAACTCAAAGTGGATAAAGGACTTAAACGTAAGATGAGAAATCGTAAAAATCCTAGGCGAAACTATAGGCAGCAAAGTATCAGACATATGTCATAGTAAGATCTTTACCAATACAGCTCCTAGGCAGCCGTGGGCAAACTACGGCCCGTGGGCAGGATCCGGCCCGTTTGAAACGAATAAAACTAAAAAAAAAAAAAAAAAAAAAAAGACCGTACCCTTTTATGTAATGATGTTTACTTTGAATTTATATTAGTTCACACAAACACTCCATCCATGTTTTTTCTCCGGCCCTCCGGTCCAGTTTAAGAACCCATTGTGGCCCTCCCTGAGGGCAATGGAAACTAAGAAGAAAATAAACAAATGGGACTACATCAAAATAAAAAGCTTCTGCACAGCAAAAGAAACCATCAACAACACAAGAAGGCCCACTGCATGGGAGAACATATTTGTCAATGTTATATCCGATAGGGGCCTAATCTCCAAAATTTATAGGGAACTCATACATCTCATACATCTTAACAAGAGGAAAATAAACAATCCAAATCCATTTAAAGAATCTTTCCTTTTGAGTTTAAGATGCCAAGGCACTTATTTTGTTAATCAAATGTCACACTTACTTTTAAATGAAAGCTTTTAAGTAAGAATTCAGAAGGTTCTTTCTTCTTAAGATTGCTTTGACTATTTAGTGTCTTTTGTGGTTTCATATAAATTTTCATATTATTTTTTCTACTTCTCTGAAAAATACCATTAGAATTTTGATAGTGATTGGATTGAATCTATAGATTGCTTTGGGTTACACGGATATTTTAACAATATTAATTCTTGTAATTCATCATCATGGAATAGCTTTCCATTTATTTGTGTCCTCTTCATTTTCATTCATCAGTCTTGTAGTTTTCGGAATACAGATCTTTGAGCTGCTTGGCTAAATTTGTTCCTAAGTATTTTATTCCTTTTGATGCTATTGTGACTGGGATTGTGTGTGTGTGCTTTTTTTAAAAAAATATTTTTCAGATAGTTTGTTGTTAATGTATAGAAACACAATTAAGTTTTGTATGCTGATTTTATACCCTGGGACATTACTGAATATCTTTATTATTTCTTAAAATGTTTGTGAGAGTCTTTAGCATTTTCTATATAATAGAATGTAATCTACAAATGGAGATAATTTCACTTCTTCATTTTTAATTTGGATGCCCTTTATTGAATTTCTTGCCTTATTGCTCTATTTAGGACTTCCATTAATATGTTGAATAAAAGTTTGATAGTGGGCACCCTGTCTTCTCCAGATCATAGAGGCAAAACTTTCAGCTTTTACTTTGAGCTGTGGTCCTGACATTTGTACCTTTATTGTATTGAAGTACATTCCTTCTAAACACAGTTCATTGAGAGTATTTTTATCATAAAAAAGACGTTGAATTTTTCAACTCTTTTCCTGCATCTAATGACTCATCATGTGATTTTTATCCTTTATTCTATTAGTAGTAATTGATATATACGTGACCCAGCAATCCTACTTCTGTATCTATATCCAAAGGCTATAAAGTCAGGATCAAAGAACTGTCTGCACCTCCATTTTTATTGCAGTATTATGCATAATAACCTAATCTGGAAACAGTCTAAGTATCTTTTGATAGTTGAATAAACCAAAAATTTGAATATGTGTGTGTGTGTGTGTGTGTGTGTGTGTGTATGTGAGATTTCATATTATTTATTCAATAAACAGAAAGAAATTCTGCTACTTGTGACAACAAGGATGAATCTTGAGGGCTTTATGCTAAGTGAAATGAGTCAGACAGAGTAAAGCAAATACTATATGATATCTCTTACATGTGGAATATAAAAGAGTCAAACTCATATAAACAGAGAGAATAGTGATTGCCAAGGACTATGGAGTTGGAGAAACGGAGATGTTGACCAAGAGGTGGAAACATTCAGTTATAAGATAAAAAATAATGGATATCTAACAGTTAGCATGGTGTAGTTAATAATACTATATTGTATACTTGAAATTTACTAAGAGAATAGGTCTTAAATGTTCTCAACACACACACATAACTATGTGAGATGAGGGATGTGATATCTAACTTTATTGTGGTAATCGTTTCACAATATATATGTATGTATATCAAATTTAAAAAAAAGAACAAAAGGATTGTGTGAGAATTACAAGTATCAAACCCTACCAGCTAACTGAGCTATAGGTTCAACTATTATTCCTCTTTGTTTGTTGATTTTATACAAAATTTGATTATTTAAAGCTATATCAGTATGTTGATTTAGAAACTAATTGGAGGCTAATGTAGAAATTTAGCCCAGAAGTTTTTTGAGCTACAGTATGCCGGTTAGTTAAAACACGACAGGTAATCTCTCTAGACTTGACTGAAGTGGGATTCAGTTCTATAATAGTTCTATAATTCTACAGAGAAAGTAATGTAACAGCTGCAAAATAATGTGATTTTTAAATGGCATTTTTTAACAAGTAGTAAGGATTTTTAATTGATGCATTTAGCATGCATTAAACAGCTCTCTGCACTCTTGTCCAGTGGGAAGCGGTTGCCATGTGCCCCTTGCTGTTATCCCATATGGCAGAACTGCCCCAATTCAAATTTCCTTCTATTTGTATGTGATCAAAATCCCTGACTCATTTAGACTTGTAATTGGAAGTGTTATAAAGAAATATGATCAAAATATCATACCTCTTTTAAGGATTTCCTGTCTACCTTTCATGTGTTAGTTGAGATCAAATAAAGCATTTTTCATTTTTTAAAGTTCTTTAAGAGTAGTGGACATTTGCCAAGAAAACTTTATGAGGGCAATAAAAATTCCTACTTAACATCCAGGAGTTATTCTAAAAGGATTAAATATATTAATAGGTGAGAACATATTATAAACAGTAAAGTTTGTTACAATGGAAAGCATACGAAGTATTCATAGTAGCTATATTTTTGTAACCACTGTAATGAATTTTACTAAGAAGGAACCAAGGCAGTTGCAGTGAGGTGTGGTAGAAAAAGCTCAGAATTTGCAGTCAGGTTATCTGAGTTCAAATCCTTGACCTGAATGTATTAGCTTTGTGTTTCACTTAAGCTCTTCAAGCCTTAGTATTCTCTTTGGAAAAGTGTAGATAGTATTAATGAAATTACCATTTCTGTTTGGAGAAAATTCAGAAAAGCATTTGAATAAACATCATCTAACATCTGGCAGAGTGCATGGCACATTTGGTTACACAATAAAAGGCCAATGAATAAGAAGTTTAACAAATTGTACATGAGATTACCAATATCAGTTGCTATTCTGATTCACTACCAGGAATTAAACACATGTACAGCATTAAAAAAATCAAATCTCTTTTTGCCTAAAGTTGTGAAACATATAAAACCTAAAAACTTTCTTGAATTTATGACTAGTATTTGTTTAATAAATTATATTTGTATGTTGTTGCTACCTTGAACTAAAGAATTAAAATATAGTTTTGTCAGACTTAGAGAAAAGAAGCATTCTTACTATTTTAGGATTGTGCCTGCGTGTGAAGGAAGCAGATGGTAGCGCAGAGGGACGAGATGGCTCACATATATTATCAAGTGCACAACACATAAATCAATACTCTTTTAAAATCCAAGTTTAGCTTAAGAATGACTTGACCAGATGCAGTATAAGTTATGTCATCTCCAACATAAAATATGTTGTTAGTAGAAAATTCTTGTGGATGTTGTTTTGTAAGAACAATGATAGATAAATTATACGCAATATATAATTTATAGATATACTACCCTTCCCAGGTAGTTAATATTATGTGGAAGTTAATGAGATTCTGATTTAGAGGAATGCTTATTTCCACAAATTAATCTTCATTTTGAAAGACTGAGAAATCTTTACTGATTGTACGAAGGAAGACTGTCTATCATTTGCAGAATTCCACCCATGCTTGACATTATTACATCTTGCCACTAGAGCTCATTGTTGCTCTTTCCATGGATTCCAAGGTTCAATTTCTTTATCACTCCTTACTTTATTCCTTACTTTCATTCCTTCCCTTCAAATCATTCTGCTAGCTGTTTTAGTCCTCTCTGAAAAATACTTCATTCTAAAATTATATTGGTATTTAAGAATAAAAATATTCCAAGGTCTAGAATTTTCTTCTAAAAGCATAAGATCTGTGTATCTTACAGTACAATCTGCACAAATATCAGTCTGATAAAGAAAAACTTTAATTAAATATATTACACCCTCTTTATCAAACATGTTAAATTGCTCATTTGTAAATATTCTCTAAGCTTGATCAACTTAATGAAAAAAATGCTAAAGAGTTTTATCATATATAATTTGATTATTTGAAAATTCTTTCTAGGATACTTATTTTAAAATAATCCTCTTAATAATAATCAAATATAATTCGAATGTCTTATTTCTAAACAAACAAACAAAAAAATCACTTAGAACAATGACTGTTAAAGAGTTTTTAACTGCTCATTTTATATAAGAAGAAATCTAGTTTTCTTCTCCCATTCTAAATTCAGACTCTGTCCCTTCAAGTTGCCTTTGATAAGTAATAAAAATATTTAGAACTAACTACATGAGAAAAATGTTTACATAGAAATAATCATAAGTCTCTTTTTCTATTTTATTGTTATTCTCCCATTACTCACATGAGTGCATGGCATTGCTGCTGTCCTTGTAACTCTGAAACTGTCTACAACCTAACTCCAACATCTAATAAATAGAAAATGATGCTCGCTTGGCTGGCCTGGCTCAGTGGTTGAGCCATTAGGTCAAGGTTCAATTCCTGGTCAGAGCACATGCCCAGGTTGCAGTTTGACCTCCAGTGTGAGGGGTGCAGGAGGCAGCCGATCAATGATTCTCTCTCATCATTGATGTTTCTATCTCTCTCTCCCTTCTCCCTTCCTCTCTGAAATCAACTTTTTTTTAAAAAAGAAAATGATCTTCTTTATCATTGCCAAAAACTTATATTGTCTGTGTGTGTAACTTCTCTGGATTCTCTTCCATAACAGAAAGCCCTGAGAAAATGTCCAAAGTAATTTAATTTGCCCTATTTATACTAACTCAGTGATTATGAAGTTATCATGCCCACACAAACCTATTAAACCGTAGGTGCTTTTTCTCAAGAAAAACTCCCACTTAGACTTTTTCAAGGAAACCAATAGCTCAAAGCAAGTTAATTCCAAACTAAAACTTCCCTAACTCACTGAAAGATGCATTTCCCACTCACTTATGGCTTCTTTCATTTTAACAATAACCTTTCAATTAAAAACATAATTTAAAAAACTGTGTAACACAAATACATACACCCCTCACACCCCTCAACCTTTGCCCACAGTGGATTTATGAAAGCACATTTCATAATAGAACAGAGTACAGTATTCTAACTTGGCTTTTCCAAGCACTTGCTTCTACCTTATTACAGACACAGCCTTAAGCTCCAAGCCCATCTACCCCGACCACCATCTGATTGAGATTCTGCTTCTGCTCTACCCTCCACTTCACTGAGGTAGAAATCCGAGTATTTCTCTTATAAATCCCCAGTTCCCTGGGTGAACAATAATGGATTCTTAAATTGCTTATGTATTGTTATAAAATGCAAGGCTGTGAAAAGCAATTGGACTGAAGCTTTAGGTTCATATTTCAATAACTTGTATAGGTAACTTTCCTATTTTTTTGCCTAGTTAATTTTATATGCTGAGCAAGTTCCCAGAGGTACAGGCCAGGTAAAGGTTAGGAGAAGGAAGATGGACAATGTAATTTGAATGAGAAAGATGTACAGTGATACTTTTCCTTTCAAATTACCTGACAATTCAAGAGACATGGGTTATATATTAAGGAAAGAATGTAGTCCAAGACAGCATATCCCCGCCTGCCTGGGATTGTCTTAGATAAATGGACAGCTTTCTATACTGTGGATGTTAGATATTATATTCAAGATAAAGAGTTAGACTGACATATCAGTATCTGAGTAACACTTGGCATATCAGTAGCTTCATGCAAATAAGGACAGCCATTCTGAAGGCATTAGCTGAACTTTAGGTTGGGGGTGGGCCTGTATAACCAGAATCGGAAGTGCTGAAGCACTTAACATTTTCACAAAAATCTACAGATCATTAAAACTAAATGTTGAAAACAATATAAATAAAAATAATTGTCAATGAAAATTGTTGAATATTTCTCTATGAGTTGTTTTATGAAATATAAAATCTTCCAAAACATTTTTTATTTCATAGCTTGTGCTCAATAGTAGTTAATCTTAATGAAAACCATATTCACATGGCAACTTTTAAAATTAAATGTTGAGCAAATATAAGTAATGTTTATCATGAGTAGATGATAGTACTTTGATACTTCCTTTTCTTTTTTATCAAATTTCTTTTACATGTTTGCTTTGTTTGCATATTTGAATAATCATGTTAATTATTTTCATACAAAATTGCACTATTCTAGAACTAATTAACATATTTAAGTTACCCTCAACTATAGGAAATCCACTGATTCTTAATCCCCAGCTATATTTTTCACTTTTTTAACCCTTCCTAACATCCTCCCTTTTCTGCTAATGCTTTAGGGATTTAAAACTTCCAAATTATTGAGAGCTTCATCAGTTTTGTTTTTACTTTGAAATATGTTTAAGACAAAGTAAGAAGTCATCAACATCCATACAGAAAATGCGTTAGGAATACTCTTTATGATCCCCTGACCTCCTCTTTATCCTAGACAAGGCTTGGAGATGGGTAACTAGAAATTGCTGGTCTCATTGGAACAATTCTTTATAAAAAGGAATTGACGCTTATGTAAACACAGTGTGTACACTTACAAAGCAGCCATTAACCTTTAAATTGTATCCAACTCCTCCGGAACCCAATCATTTACTGGGTGGTATCAAGTTAACATCAATGGAACCATAATCATATTGCCAACTTTGTGAAAAGATTAACCTATAAGAGTATTTATTTGGTGTTCACAGTCTACAATCTCTTACCTACAGCTTATGTGCTTATGGATCAAGAAGCAAAATCTACATCTTCTTATAAAAAGTTACACAAGCTCAGTCCGTGTGGCTCAGAGGTTGAGCATTGACATATGAACCAGGAGGTCAGGGTTCAATTCCTGGTCAGGGCACATGCCCAGGTTACAGACTAGATCTCTGGTGGGGGACATGCAGGAGGTAGCAGCTAAATGATTCTCATCATGTATGTTTCTATCTCTCTTTCTCCCTCTCCCTTCCTCTTTGAAATCAATAAAAAATATATATTTTAAAAAGTTACCCAAAAATATTTTCCCTGTAGAGAGGACACAATTTCTCTAGTTGTTGCATAGAATTCTTTCACATTCCTAGACAATGTAGGCCCAAAGTCTATAATAATTTGAAATAGTCAAATGAAGTTCTAAGAAATACTCTTCATTTTCTTGATCTTTAACATGTGGAAATATGATCATGCTTTCTATGTGTGAGTTTGTGTGTATGTGTGTGTTTAAGGAAGGGTTATACAATTATGTAGTAATCCATGTAATAAACAGGAGTTTGTATTGATCAGTCAACTAGCTAGCCAGCTTTATTCCTTGACCATAAGGGATTAAATAATTTATTATGTTATTGTTATATAGTTTTGAATGTTCCTATATGGATTGTTTGTCTTTGACTGTTATTAACAGTCATTCATTTTTTTCCATCTCAAATCACCTTTCCAGAAAAATGTACCCATTTCCTTGATTATCACACTTGATTGACAAGTTGAAATGGTCAAACAAAATATTAAAAAAATTAATCACATACTCAAAAGTTATTTACATCTCTTGAATAAAATAATAAAAGAAACTCACATATAGCTCTACAACTACCTCAAACTTCTTCAAAAAATATCTTTTGATTAGTTTATTCTTTTCCTTGTACTTTTTCCTCAACCAATTGAATTGACCATTCCATTTACAATGAGTTGGTCAAAAACATGGATGTCATCCATGAATTTACTCATTTCCACATACTTACCTCCAAATAATCATCCCTTAAAGATCATTTAACATTTATTCCTTTTCTTCATGCCCTTAACACTTCTGATATGGGTTTCCATCTTCTTTCCTATGACTTGCTACAATAGCCTCATTTTTCCACAGTCTTGAAAACTTCCAGATATGAATGGACATTTTACCAAACAAGCATGTGAGGGAGACCATAGTTTTGCTACCTCAAAATATGCCTTTTGGGATATTGATTTTAAGCTAGTTATTTTTAAGTAACAAAAGGTTCATAAAAAAACAACAACTTTCACCCCCCCCACACACACACACATACATACACTTCCCATTTAGATGCCTAAAGGTGTCTGTATAGAAAACCTGCTTCAGGCAGGGAAACAGAAAACTTGCCTTAGCATATTCACCTCAGCATATATGAGCTAAGTGTGTCAGACTGGGAGAAATCTAGCAAAGTCCATTTGTTACATTCCCCTCTATATCATATTGTTTTTGTTTACCACGTTTATTCATTCTCCTCTACTGGGAATTGCTCACTTTCTCCTTGAAATCCCAGACCAATGCCCCACTGTTCCTTAGTCCAGAATGGCATATGAGCTTCAAGGATCCAATGCAACCTGGTCTCATGTTCTTATAAAACTCCCATATGTACATACATAATGAATTTGGACCTTTTTCTCCTGTTAATCTGTCCCAGGTTAATTTGAGTATTAGCCCAACCAGGAAATTTTAAAAAGGTGGAAAGAGATTATTATTTTTTGCACCCCCATACATCATTCACCATTACAGAAATCTAATAACCACAATGAGATATCACTAAATACCTATGAAATTATAGAAGAAAAGACTGTGAAAGCATCAAATGCTGACACATAGAAAACATATCACTTTTGCTTCAACATGGGTATGTAACATGGTTCAGCCACTTGGACACAGTTTCGCAGTTTATTAAAAAACTAAACATGCAACTACCATAGAACCAACCCAATTATTGCACCCCTTTGCATTTATCCCAGAGAAATAAAGACTTAGGTTCACATAAAAACGTATACATGAGTGTTTATAGCAGCTTTATTCATAATAGCCAAAACCTAGAAACAATCCAGTTGCCTTTTAATGGGTGGATGGTCAAATTATGCTACACCTTACCTTGCAATACTATTTAAAAAAAAAAGGAAGAAACTATTGACACATTTAACAAGCTGGATAAAAATACAGAGAATCTCCTGTGGGAAAACTATCCCCAATTACATTTTACTGTTAAATTGATTTAAGTGAACTATCTATAGGTTTTATATCTATCTATCTGTCTATCACCTATCTATCTATCTATCATCTATCTATCTATCTATCTATCTATCTATCTATCTATCTATCTATCTATCATCATCATCATCTATCTATTTATCTATCTATAATCTATAATCTATCTACTTATCTATCTAAAAACTATAATAAAATGTTACAGGCAATTAGACATACTCAGATAGGCAAGAGGATTAAAAATCTACAAATATTAGAAAACATAGTTACAAAGTTACCATGGAGGAACAATGTAGAGCATCTTCTGGTATTCGTTCTTACAAATTAGAAATAGAATTGAAGGAGGTGTTATTCATGCTTTGCTGTAATGCCCAGGATTATTTACCATAACATTTAAGTAAAAAATGTCAGATGGAGTATTTTACAATCTTTTTTTTAATTATAGCCAATCATTTTAAGTTAGTAAAGATAGATTTTAAAAAAGGAAGTAAAGTATCAAAAGCAGGGCTAAAAACACTAAAAGGAATGAATTAAAAATGCATGCTATGGTGTATGCTGCAAAAAATGTGGTTCAGATTTCATTTTATGTAATTTGTGGAGAAAATAAAATATAGCTTGCATAATGCATTTCATAGTAATAACATTATTCATGATTGATGAATAAAACTAGAAAATTTGGTTTATTACTATGTATCTTGTCTGAATAACAGCTAAAATGTACTTGTGCTTTCAATTAGTATCATTGCCTTTATATTGAGAGTCAAATGTGGCCAGATTGCACAGAGAGGTGAACTGACAATTTGTCAACTCATGGCTCAATTACATATCCAAAGAACCACTTTGAGTTTTAGACTCAGAATGGATTATTTACACCGGACAAATTAACCACTTCAGCATTATGCCTCAAACTCTGTGGACATAACTTGGAAATAAATATATCCGAACAAATCATTTAAAAATTTCTGCTATCTCAAACTTCTAAGATCCTATCTTCATAACTAACATAACAAAAAGGTTAGCATGTGTTTTTGCTTATGGGTGCTTGAGTTGAGATACTGACATTTAGGTAGGTGTTTTTTTCCTTGATGATGCCCCTTAGAACTGGAATGAGGAGCTCTTAGCAATAAGGAATGGGAACTTTATATTTTAGATGCCAAAAATATCTGATTTCTCATACTGCTTACTTGATCTCATACTGCTTAAAGAACACAGAGCCACTGGATATTCTTTCTAAGTAATCAAGTCTTCTTATGATAATATAAATTTAATTCATTGATCAAAAGGGCTATTCCATGATATATTATAGACAGTTAGATTCAAGTAGAATACTTTGTGAGAATAAAAATATTTCAATAAGAAATTATCACTTCACGGGGGTGGGGGTAGGTGGAGAGTGATGAACTGGGGAACTTATATGCATATATACATAGTCCATGGACACAGACAATAGAGTGGTGAAGACCTGAGAAGGATGGTGCAGTGTGGAGGGGGTCAATGGAAAAAAGCAAACAAGCAAACAAACAAATAAGACATCTGTAATACTTTCAATAATAAAGATAAGTTAAAAAAAGAAATTATTGCTTCATACAAGAAATACCACTTATCAGCAGTTATTTTCTTGCTATATTTTTGTTTATTTGCTATGTTTTTTTTATAAGACCTTCTTAGATATTTTAGAATATAACTCAGAGTAAATACTTAAAGAATAATTAAGATTATGACAATATTATTTTATTTGTAAAGAAACCTTATGTGGTAAGAAAAAAAAAATTATTTTAAGAATGTGGTTCTATACACAGAGCTAAGACCAAAAGACCAACAAGAGTTGAGGAATGCAATATCTAACAAAACCTGAGATGGTGCTAAATGCTTGTGTTAGGTGGGGGGGAAGGTATGCTCCTGAGCTATCTTGATTTTACAATATTCCTTCATCATTCCCAAATTCATGCCTTTGCAAGCATGTTTTCTCGGCCTCAGTATTGTCTCTATATAAATCAGATGTTCTCTTTGAGACTTTTCTATCCCCACCCTTTGTGACACCACCCTTTATCATTCTGGTTTATATTGCATTTTACCAATTATGTATTTCTAAAGGTGATTTTTGTTTTTTATTACTATTCCCTGATATTTACTTCATTATCCTACATAATAAAGAGCTAATATGCTAATTAGACCAGATGGCAAAACGACCTTCCGGAATGACCTTCAGGAACGACCAGTGGGCGGGGGCTGGGCTGCAGCCGAGGTGGCCAGGGCTGCAAGGCAGCGGCCAGGTATGCAAGGGCCAAGGCTGCCTGGGCTGTTAAGGTGGAGGCAGCCAGGGCTGCAAAGGCCTACCCTTGCACAAATTTGGTGCACCGGGTCTCTGGTGTCATATAATTATTTATAACATCATTTGTTCTGTCTTCTCAACTAGGCTGTTTATCTTGAAATAATTGATTATACTGTACTTTCCACTTCTTTTACATTTCCATAAGGGTTAATAGTGCCGTGATGCTCACTATCTAATCACACAATTTTATTATTGTCCTTGGTCTTCTCATTCTCTGAACTGACCTTGTCCATCCATTTATGCACATGCTTTGGTTGTGTCTCTCTGCATGAGGGTGTGAGCTCAAAGAGTAGAATATTTCTTTTTTGGTCCCAACAGTTTCCCCATTCCTAGTTCCTGGCTGAGAAGGCCCTCAAATATTTGCTCAAAGAATGAAGGGGTAGAGTTCTGATTAGGTATTAGCTGTTTATACATAACAGTTAAATTGAGAAAAAGTTAGGAACAAGTGTTCTGAAAATCCTGGCCTTGCAAAGTATTGGATGGAGATCCAGAGAGTGTAATCCATACATTCATTGGTATAATGTGGCTGACAACATAATTGCAAATCCCTACCCTTAATTGAAAGATAGGTATATGAAATCACTTTATCAACTTTTATAAGAGACTGTGCAATGTAGCTCTCCAGTGCTGTAATACGGTACCTGTGCCTATTGAATCCATGCCACTTGGACTAATTCTTTCCAGTTTTAAGATGTTATAGTTTCTCTTTATATGTATAAATAAGTATAGGTTTATTCCCTAGAGGTTTTTATAAAATGTTATGTACATATACTAGTATGTGAAAATGTTAGTCACAGTTAATATCAATATTATTTTTTTGTCCATAGATGGCAGCAATGTACCAAATCTTGCATAACTTTATAGTTTACCATGTGAAAAAGTTATCTCTATGCTAAATACCATGTTCTCTTAATAGTACATGAAAATTATTTAAGAGGAACTATAGCATCAATAGAATTTGAACAAAAATATTTTTAAAAATCCTTCTCAGCCAGTCTCAGTTCTTTATTCAGTGAACTAAAGGGTTTCTTCAATTTGCCCAGCATGGTTGTCATTTTAGCTAAATGTCACAATAGATGCTGATAAAAATAAAACTCTTTTAAGATAATAGCGAATTCAAAACAATACCATGAAAATGCCCTGTCTTTCAGTAGTGGCTATTAAAAATGGATTAATACATGTGTGCAGCTCTCTTTTATTTGTTTAAAAAATTAAAATGACTTGAAAGCGCTTACATCCAGAAACCTTTCATAAGGAAAGAATGGGGGAAAGTAAAGAAAGGAGATTTCCAGATTTAGACCCTGAAGACAAAGCAAACCAAGAGAAACGGGCCCATGGGAGACAAGAAAGGCTACAAGATGAAATTGAACTGGAGAGAAATATAATAAATCTAAACAATGCCTCAGACTGCCTATCAGAAGACAAAACATATTTTGGTCAGCTATTGAATTTTCTGTCTATAAAATTCCCTATCACATGTTGAATCATATTGGTTCATTTTTTTTCCCTTTCTAAATTAAGAGTTCATTGTGAATACTTTGGAAAATTACACCTATGTTGAGAATGCAGTTGTGTGGAAGAAATGTACTTTCATTTTACATGATGAGAAATAAAATAGCAGTGCAAAATTTCTCTATTAGGCAACATTTAAAGTCTGAAAATTATCTTTTGGAATTAAAAATATTTTAGCACTTAATTTAAATGATTTGGAGAGAAGCATAGACCTAAAGAGTAAAATATAAAGAATGGGGCTGGGGGAGGGGGGCCGAACACAAGACTGCCCAATATAAGGCTCAAAGTGGATGAAACTCACAAGGTTCAAAGCAGCACTCCAAAACAACTTACAGATGTGGGATTTAGTTATATCAGGGGTAGGTCTTTTAATACTGACTTACCTAGCTTTTTAAGTCTAAAAAATCTTAAATCTTATAAATCCTTCAGGGCCTACTATCTAATTATATGGGATATCCTGCATGTCTCCTTAATAAAAACTACCTTATTATTTAATGGCTGGACATTAGAGCCTTTGAAGACCAGGTTCTGCTCTGTTGGAAATAATTAAAAAATGTTACTTTCCTTTTGCCATATTTCCTAATTTGAATCTTTATTTTCCATCTCATGATTTCACACCCAACCACAATCAAGTATTTTCCTTAGTGAATGTATTTTTACCAATCCAGCACTACTATAGACTAAGGAACTGACCCCTAACTTTCTCCCCCTCCTCCTCCTCCTCCTCCTCCTCCTCCTCCTCCTCTTCCTCCTCCTCCTCCTCCTCCTCCTCCTCCTCCGGTGAAAGTAATTTCTGGTATAATAAGTTGTGACTTTAATGCTATCAGCCCCACATGTTCAGAATTATATTAATTCACTAGAGGCCCAGTGCACAAAATTCATGCATGGGGGGTGTCCCTCAGCCCAACCTGCACCCTCTCGCAATACAGGACCCCTCAATTAGGGCAATTAGGGTCCTCAGGCCTGGTGGGCGATCAGGGCCTATTAGGGCTTTCCTTCCCTCAGCTGCTGGCAGCTGGCCCTGCCCCCGCTTCTGCCACTGCTTGCCATCTGTGTGGCACTGCCCTCTTCCCCACCGCCGTTCACCTCTCTATGCGGGTGACAGGCATGGGGTGCGATCGCTTGGCTGGCCTGGGCCTCCCTTTGCAGGGTGATCGCTAGCCAGCCCTGCACACCCACCACAGTGTTGCTGGCTGGTGGCCTGGGCCTCCCTCTGTGGGGCGAGTGATTGTGGGGCCCCCAGATTGATGGCCCCACAGAGGGAGGCCCCAGTCACCTGCTGCAGTGCTGCCCGCTGGGTAGCATGGGCCTCCCTCTTTGGGGCGATCAATCACGGGGCTCAGTGATCTGATCGATTGCCCAGCAGAGGGAAGCCCAGCCCACTTGCAGCAGCACTGCAGGCCAGGTAACCTGGGCCTCCCTCTTTGGGGTGATCCCGGAGCCTCCCCACCCCCCTCCCCAATCCCTGCCAGCCGGGATTGTGGGGGTGATGGCGGGCCCCCCAACCAATTGAAACGCACTCACCTTGGCTGGTCTGGCGCCAATGTGTGTCATAGTGTGGTCCTCCAGAAGGTCATCTGGAATATCGTTCTGCTGTTCGGTCGTTCAGTCGATTTGCATATTATGCTTTTATTATTATAGATAGAAAATTAAATCAATAATAAGCATCAGGTTTCAGCATCATCCTCAGAGAAAACATAAGACTAACAGATTCAAGGAAATATACAGAGTACTTGAAAACTGCTAAGATTTGGCACATATTCCAAAATATCTATTTTATTTTTTAATTTATATTTTCGTTGAATAAATATACAAAAGAAAATGTACCAAAAATTATTTCATTGCTATGGGATTAAGAGGTAATGATTTCACAGTTTGGGGAAACTGCTTTGTAATCTTGGTGAATAATGTTCTGAAAGGTAAAACCTTCAAAATGTTGTATTTTCTTTCATACGAATTGATTAAAGTAGTTTACTCAGTTTAATAAAAGTATTGGGTCAAAATGGGATATTGTGTATCATGTGTATTTTTAAATGTTATGTCCCCAAAATACTTAAAGGGAAAAAAATTAACTGATGTTTTATCAATATTGAGATATTTCCTGATATTGCGTGTGGTTAGACAAGGAATTATTTTTAGAAAGAATTTTATTAAGCTAATTATTACTATTTTGACTCCCATTGTTATTTTGATTCAGAAAAATAATGAAACATTTTATTGAAATGACCAGTATAAAAATATTAGTGGAGTTTACTGATTATTTTTGTCATCATAAAAATAATTATAAAGGTGAGAATATACTCTTATTAGGAAAATATAAAATTCTTTCAAGATATTTTATACCTGTTCCATAGTCTTCTAGTGTTGATTTCTGGTAACATTAAAATCAGCAATTCATATGACAAAATGTACTTTCTCAGTGCATTATTAACCACTAGACACTCAATAGCATAGCTATCTAATGGGAATTATTTCTGAGATGACTGTGTCCAGGTAATTCAACCCCGCAATATAAGTGTTTTATTTTATCAACCCATTAAATGAAAAAATAATTCCTCATTTAATAAATAGGAAAGAGTACTGCAAAGAAGGTGCAGTAGTATATATGACAAATGTCCTTATGCTAGAACTAGCATACGGGGCTGCAAATACAATGATTGCATAAATATTCAAATGTCTTCTTTCCATGAAGACCCCTGAGAGATAAATGATTACAAATGTTCAACCTGCAGTGTTGCTCACTAGTTAGCGTTGGCCCTTGCACCAAAGGAGATCGGATCCCTGACAACCTCTGGTGGAGAATTAACAATAAATAAATAAATAAATAAATAAATAAATAAATAAATAAATAAATAACGTAAAAGAGTGTGGGGGTGGGCATGGGGGGTGAGTAGCGCAGATTCTAATCTAAAATGTGTAGTGTGCACTGCTGCATATCTCAAAAAGCTGTAGCAGAAAGAGCAAACAGAAATTTTGAAGTAAATCGGGTGCTTTCACAAGCCAGGATGGTTGAAATTAAAGTGCCAAGAATCAGGCATATGATATGTGGTCCACTTTCACAAGAGGAACAAAAGGAAGGCTTATTCTCGCATAAAAAAGTCATCACTGCAGTATGAGGTATTAAAAATTGCTAATTAAAAACATATAAAATTATATCTTATATGGTTCTGTCTTTGAGAATTTAGATGTAGACTATGGCTCTTTTGAAAATCTCTGCGAGTTACCAATAGAATCCAGGGCTATTCTGACCCTAAAACTAAGATCTATTTTTGCATTCTCAATTGTTTCTGTATGCATAAGTGTTAAAATTCCACTATGTAAAATGTTGTTACATAAAATACTTGTACAATAAAATTATAATGCCATATCTGTTGATTTTTATGGTTATGTAAATATACTTTAACACTGATTACAAGGAATAACCCTGTATTACAGATACTTTTATTGTACCTTGCCCATGCTATAGCTATTTTATCATATTAAAGTTAATGGGCAATTAATGTTTATTGATAAGTAAATTGCATATTTTTTTTCCTGAAAATGAAAGCCTCCCTTTCCAGCACTATATAGTCAACAGATATATAACAGTGATTCTTCCTTTCTAATTCTAACATCTATTTCCTTTCTAGAATAACAAGTTAATTAAATATGTTACTGGATTCATAATCAAGACATATCAACATATCAATATTTCAATTTTTTTCATAATCTCTTAAGAAATAGGTTTGGCATTCTCATTTTGACAACAAATTATTTCTATACCTGCATGATGTCTCAACACTTTTTCTACAAATAGTTTAGCTTTAGAGTTTCACTTTGGAGTTTTTTCTCACTTTTATTCCTAATCTTTTATTCCATAATAAAATCTCAACATATTTCACTAGTGGTTTTCAGTTAAGAGACAATGGATGCTTTACCAATTCAAAGTTTCATGGTAATTTCTGGAGATTCCTTGTTATTAAAACTCTGCTTTCTAATTTTGCCTAATGATAGTGATAAAAGAAACCCCAGGACTGAGAGAAGGCTGTCACTTTTACAATATCTAATGGCATTAGAGATACCTCATAGCCCAAGAATTGGATTAGAGAGCATAAAATAGAAGGAGGTTTTACCTGAGCTCACAGTCCAGACCTACATAAACTAAATGGTAAATTCCTTAAGAGATTATAATTCCAATATTCTGACAAAATGGGGTGTGACATTAAGAAGTCTAGTTAGTCTGCAATAATGAAAGTAGTTCCTGTGTCTTAGAAGTTACACAACACAGTTTTGTTTTATTTTTTGCCAAGCTGATGAAAAAATAAAGTATGATTTTGATTCATTCAAACAGAACATCTACTGTTATATTGGAGAGGGTGTAGGTTGGACGGAGGGACACATACCCCCACCTCCATGTATGAATTTCATGCACCAGGCCTCTAGTGTATCTATATATAATTGATATAAAGTTCAAATATTACAGAAATACTAACTTAGCATTGCATTATTTTTAAGAGATGAAATGGAAAAGACAATGTAAAATTATAAGCAGCTAGCACATAGAATTTTCTTTATATTGTAAAGAAGTACTTTACAATTTCTACTTTTTGAGCATTTTTTTCTCAAAATAACTCATTTAGATTAAAAATGGCACTATTAAATTTAGAGTAAATCAAGTATGCTGCTTATAGCTATCCAACCTGTGAAACGTAGTGATAAGGTTGATTAAGAGCTGGTTAACTTAGTGACCACCTTGAAGTATTATCTTCAAAGATATTCAAAAGGTCCCTGACTCAATACATTAAGCTATTACTTTAAGATATTACTGATATAGTATTTCACATTATTCTGTGTACCTAAACTTTTAATAAAATGACTTAAATCGCTTTATTGCTTCAAAGATCATTTCTTTTAAGGCTACAAAAAGTTGTAGTTATCTGCATAGATTGGGGATGCATGAAGATAATTTCAGAAAGGTGTGTGCTGGTCTAAATTACTTTGTTGCTTAATCTAACCTCAACAATGGATACTTCCTAGCTGTCCATTTAACTTGATACCTGACACAAAAAAGCTTTGATTTATCCAAAACATGGATTATGATTAATAACTGAGAAATTGGAATTGTGGCCAAGAAATGACAATGAAACCTACCCAATTATTATCCTAATGGCACATATACTCTAGCTTTAGCTTAATGTACACAATTCATAAATCTAAGCACTAAACATATAGCTTTTTAGCAGGTTGGTATTTTTCCCCCTAATTTTAAAAATCTCTCTGAACATGAAGACTTCACCTTATAGCTAGATTTCAGGGAAAAAAATATATCCTGACCTAGAAAGGTATAGCCACCCTCATCTTTTAAAAATTATATTAGTCCTTCAGGCATATGCTAAATTGAATGCTTTATTGTTTGATAGATCATTTCATTTAGCTATTGAAAACTAGGGTGACTAAGTCTTTAGATATTTAGAAAATACTCTTAAATATGCAACAGTATAATAACGATAACAGTTTATTGCAACCATTTAATTAAGAGTAACAGCTTTTTCAAACTCTGGAATCCAATCCAAACAGAAATGCATGGGATTTGATAACTAGAGAATTGTCTTTGAAAGGAACGATGACATGATAGCTAATGCATGCACATGGAAACTAATTAGATTTTTTAGCTAATGAATCCCCATTTAAATAAATGTGATTCAATAAATAATGGATCCCCATGGAAATGAATAGAATTGGATGACTAACACCCCACTGAAATGAATGTGATTCGATAGTTATCGCATCCTCATAAATGTGTTAGATTGAATCCCATTCATTTTAATTGCAATAAATTAAAATAGCTTTTGTTCATGCTCTTTTGGCTAAGATCAAATATTCTGTCCTTATTTTGGGACTGTATGCTAACCAAACAGGCAACCTAGACTTACTGGTCTAATAGGTCTCTTTCTTCTGTAACTATATAATCTATAAGCTACACACATGCCATTCTTTCCAGTAGACATGAATCACTACTAAAACCCATTCATTTCAATGGAGCATTTGTTACCAATCAGAGCCCATTAATTTCAAAGGGGAAATTTTAGCTATTACAAATGGAACCATGAAAATAATGTATTTAAATGCTGCTTTTCAAGAAAAAAAAAGTCAAAGCATGTTTGCATATTCAAGATCCAATTTGTAGTGCATTTTGTTTGCTGTCACTTAATATCAGAAAACTATTATTAAAAATTTAAATCAAAGAGTTAAAATATACTTTTTAATAAATATGTAAATTGCAAAATAAATATTTTGTGAAAAATAGAATGTTAAAAGCAAAGCACATGATTCCTAAAATAATACTAATCTCTCTGAACAAAACTCTTCTAGTGCATTTGTCACACTTATATTTATTTATTTTTCACAGCTCTCTACTTGTTTGTGAATATTTTGGGGCCAAGACTGTCTTATTTTTCTGAATATCCCAGAATTATACAGCATGAGAACATAGTAAATCCCTGATGAAGTGATTGAATAGGTAAATGTATAGATCAGTGATGGTGAACCTGTGACACGCGTGCCAGAGGTGACACATGAACTCATTTTTTTGGTTGATTTTTCTTTGTTAACTGGCATTTAAATATATAAAATAAATATCAAAAATATGTCTTTGTTTTACTATGGTTGCAAATATCAAAAAAATTTCTACAAGTGACACGGCACCAGAGTTAAGTTAGGGTTTTTCAAAATGCTGATATGCCGAGCTCAAAAGGTTTGCTATCACTGGTATAGATACATAAATAAATTAATTAATAAGCAAATGATTATAAGATATCCTATATAATAAAAGCCTTATATGCAAATTGACTGAACAGCTAAACAATGTAATGACAAGGACCATTCGGGACCACGCTATGACACCCACTGGCACCAGGCTAGCCAAGGCCGGTGTGATATGATTGGTTAGAGGTCCACCCATCATCCCATGATCTCCCCACAGAGGGAGGCCCAGGCAACTGACAGGACCAGGAGGCTGTGTCAGGTAGACAGGGCCTCCCTCTCCAAGGGAAGCCTGGGTCCCGGGTGCCAGCAACCGGAAGGAAGCCGGTGCTGGTAGCAGGGGGAAGAAAGGCCTACTCTTGCTTGAATTTTGTGCATCTGGCCTCTAGTTAGGAAAATAAAAACATTACTGAACCTTAATAGTAAGCCAATCTCCTGGGATAAAGATGGTATTACACATTTTCAAGAGTGCGTATAATCTTTATTTAATTTTTATAACTAATATCTGATATGTTAAGACATTTTAAAATGAGGAAACTGAGTCCAGAAGGAGTGAATAAAAGACTGGATGGCCAACAAAGTGAGGCCAAAGTGCCGGTATCCTGGATAAAAAAGACACTTACTGTTTCCTTACACTATGCCTTCCTCACTTTCACATGCAAAGGTCTCCTGAAGGATTGCATTACATAAATTTGGGGCTACAAAAGATTACAACTTGGGAAAATTATTCAGTATTAAAATAATTGCCTAAATACGTAGCACAAAAGCATTTAAGTAGTAAATTTGCTTTGTGCCTAAAATGTTTACATTAACAAAAACATTAAAAAGTCATTGCCTAAATAAAATGAGGGAAAGAGCTTAAAATAATAAAACCTATCTTAAACAACTACTTTCAAATATTTTTGAGAAGTTGAAAAATGGTAGAAAACAGTGTGCCTAACTTGAGTAAAATATATTATTTAAATGATTAAATAATAGGATTAAAAATGTCCTGATATTCAGCTTAGCTGAAGATTTACTGTCTAATCTCCCATCCAACATATGGAAATTATGAAAAGCTCTAAAGAAATTATGTTGTCAGAATCTTGAATGAAGACATAGAATTTGAAAAAAAACAAAAAAATATTTTTTAGAATTGAGGGGTGGGGAACCTTTTTCTGCATAGGGCCATTTGGATATTTACAACATCATTTGCGGGACATACAAAATTATCAACTTAAAAATTAGCCTGCTATATTTGATCAAACATTTAATTAACTCACTTCTATTCCTCGGCAGGGCCAGACCAAATGATTTTACAGGCCACCCCTCCTTTAGATAAGTAGTTTTCTGAAACCTCAAGAAGTTTAATCCTCTTTATATCCAATTTCTTCCTATTTATCAATGATTTTCTAATTGAATTTCAAATTATATCAAATAAATGGGACTTTGATAATATTTCTGGTGTTATTAACACACATGCAAACATTGGTCAATAAAAATGATGCCATGTACAGAAAATATTTCATACAGAATACAGTTTATTATTGTTATATGCATATTTTATTGAAACAATTAGGAAATCAAACAAGAAGTAGTAGCTATTATCAGAAACAAAATTTCAAATGTGCTGAAATAAATCAGGTTATACATATTTTTATTATATTTACTACTCTTGCCTTTTCACTCATTTTAAAATAAATCCTAAAACAGTAGTTTTCCATTTGATTTTTATGGTGGATTATTTTTTATTATATTTTTATATTTAATATTACAAAATTATATATATATATTATTTTACATTGTTCTGATTTTTAAAATCTTTGATGGCTCCCAATTTCCTCTGAGTACCATCTGAACTCTCTGTTTTTAAAATTTGCATTTTTTGATTTTAGAGAGAGAAAAAGGACAGAAGAGAGAGAGAGAGAGGGAGAAACATCTCTTTGTTGTACCACTTATTTATGCATTCATTCATTGCTTCTTCTATGCACCCTGACCAGGGTCGAACCCACATTCTTAGGGTATTGGGGATGACACGCTAACCAACTGAGCTGTCCTGCCAGGGCATCATCCCAAATGGGACCCTTGGGACCTTCAATCTTACATTAGGAAAAATACTTTTCATATTTAGAAACAAAAAAAGCTAAAAAGAAGAGAGATAAAAATTTCTTTATAGGTATAGGAAAGAAATGTATCAGGAAGTGTCTGAAATGACATAATTTTTAGTCTACAGTGGGAAAGAAAATTATCAACCAAACTAAGACAATATTTCAAAAAATAAAACAGGATTGGTATGATGTATATCACCTTTTATAATCCATGACCATGGTTAGCTGGAACCTCTCAGACAGATTATGCAACTAATTTTCTAAGTAACAGATTGTATAGCACTACCCACTTCTTTAATGGTAATGATAATAGAACATATCATTGCAAAAAATCATAGGAAAAGTTTAGATCTCTCCCCCCTACAAAAAAAAAAAATTAGACAAGAAATCTAAATTTAAAGTCATAACTCCAACTTTGCCCTTTACCTTCATTGTGACTCATGGAGGGGAACTATCCTCTCTGGCCACCGTTAATTCATATGTGTTCTTCTAAGAAATAATAATACCTATCGTATAGTATTGCTAGACAGATGAAATGAATTAATGTTGGATAACTAATTAGAATAGTGCCTAAGACATAGTAAGCACTATGTAAGTTACTTTTAAAATATTTTTAAAACAATGTTATATTTAATTTAGGGATACTGAGGAATTCCTTAAAAGTGAATTTATTTTTAAAAATAAATTACATTTAAATGGATATTAAAAACCATACTGATAAGAACAGTACTACTTTGTTTATTCAACAAAGATCTGAGAAGTTTATTCTGTATTTTGCCCTGGCATTTGACTAAAGAGTGTTTTTGAACCCTACGTTACCCATGATTTATATTGATTAAATTCATTGACTGATTAATATCCTAGGTAGATAAAGATATAATAATCAGGCAAGAAATCATTTTAATAGAAAACCAGAAGACACCTTCTATTAGAAGAAATATTCCATTTTAGAACAGAAACTTCTCTATCAATTTCAACTATTTATACATCTTGATCATCCTTTACCTGTCAAAAATTTTAAGCAATTATACAGCTGTGAGTTGAAGCTTGTTATATTGAGAGATCCTTTTTTACTATTTCTATCCAATGGCAGGCATAGAGCCATGCTATCTACACTGTGTGATTTAGATCTGGTGAGTTGTATGGAGAGCATTTAGAGCAAAGGTATACACATTTTGCTGTTATTTTCAGAAATAGTAAATGCTGGAAAGGTGGCCAGTAAGTGAAAATATGCCAGTTGGTATTTTAGTTTTAATAGCATCATTTAGCTTAAGATGGAAAATTGTTATTTCACACTAGAGGGAATTTCTGATTTTAATTTGGCCTTCCCAAAAAGGTAAGAAGTTTCATTAAAGATATCCCTTAGTTCATTAATGAATTGATAAGCAATTGTAATAAAGTGCTTAGAGGAGTGGTTGTCATTAGGAATTTCTTTAGAGGCAATAGTTCAGGAAGAAAAAACTATCAACAAAGGAATATTCTTAACCAGTGCTTAAGATGCACTGAGTATAAGGCCAGAGGAAGTTTTTATTTCTCTGAAGCTATGAGAAACACATTTTAAATCTCAAGATAATTTGCTACTTAAAGTGTGATTCCCCCGAATTTTATAAAGGGTTTAATAGTGCACAAGAGATTTAGGTAATTGTTTTAATGGGCATATTTATATTAAATATTCATACATAGTTTTATTTATAATTTTAATATTGCAAATGAAGTAGATCTTTTAAAATAGTAATTGGAAATATTAATTTTCTTACTTCCTTTTTTTAAAAATTTTGTCTCTTTCAACAGTAGATTTTGGGAATACTGCTCTGTTTTGCCCAACATATTCCTGACCCATTTTTTAACTCTACTCTGACACCTGCCATACACACAAATTTTCAGTGGTTACAGAGCTAGAGTGATGCCCATCTTACTTTGTTTGTCTTCTTCTTCTTCTCCTCCTCCTCCTCCTCCTCCTCCTCCTCCTCCTCCTCCTCCTCCTCCTCCTCCTCCTTCTTCTTCTTCTTCTTCTTCTTCTTCTTCTTCTTCTTCTTCTTCTTCTTCTTCTTCTTCTTCTTGTCTTCTTCTAAGGTCTTGGCCTTTAATCTGAAAAAGTGTTGATTGAAAGTATAGAGCAGAAAGCGGGTACAAATGGTTGGGGTCATGGAGCCACCAATAAAACAGAATGTCCTGAAATAAAGTTCACAGAGTAAAAAATCAGAACCTCCAGTCCTTCCCTTAAACACACCAGAGCCCAGGCACAGAACCAGTGATGAGCCCCAAGGAGTGAAGAGGAGGCTGGGGAGAACAGCAGAGGCTCCTGAGCTGCTGGGTGGAGGGAGAGCCCTCTTTGGAATGGGATGAGTAAAGCCACCCAGTTCCCCCTGGGCACCTCACAAACATTTCTAAGGCTAAAGGAAAAAGGCAAAACTCAATCTTAGGTCCCGTGGGCTCAGAAAACAGGCTAGGGGACAGGGGTTTGGACAACCAAATCTGTTAGTCCCACTTGGCATTCTTGTTGTCACTGTTGCCATTTTCTTCAGCCCCCTCAGTAAAAAGCACCTTCTCCAGTTTCCACTTGCCACTCTCTGGCTGAAACTCTGCTGTGTGTCAGAGCATGAAGCAAATTATAGTGTAGGTCACCTTGTCACACCGTGGACCATCCCCAGAAGCGTCTGGTGCCAGGCCCTGATCCAGCAGCTCTTCTACGATGGATGACAATAACTGAAGTTCCCCATTTTCATCACACTGGCTAACCTTTGATTGGATAAATTTTATAACTTCCTGGCTGCTCATCACATTCCAGATGCCTTCACAGGCAGGGACCATGAACTCGTGGTTATCGGCAAGAGTCAGTACCTTGATGTTTGGAAAGGCTGAAATCATCCGTTCCTCAGGTGGCAAGCTCTTGCTTCTCTTGTAGAAGAGATCTCAACCCAATAAACAACCTTTATCTGAAAAAGTATATTAAAACACCTCTAAGCATTTAAAGTCTCTAAAAATTGTCTAGAGGTATGCAGCAAATGGGGAAATATTCATTCAAAAAAATCTACTAAATATAAGTAAGAAGCAAGAGTTTGTGTTGGAGCCATGACTGGCTCCCCATGTAAATTGTTCCATTTCAGAAAACTATTCCTAATCCTCTACTCGAGACAGGTGAAATAAAGAATGCAGGGCCTACTCTCTCTCCAGGTCCCAGTTTGGGGCAACATTTTCACCCCAGATGACTGGGGAGGCTGAGCCACTGGGCCCTGTATGACACCTACTATACAAGGCCACTCTACAAATTCTAGGAGGCATTGTAGCTCTACCTAATTCATAGAAACAAACACAGGGAAACAGCCAAAATGTGGAGACAAAGAAACATGTCACAAATGAAAGAAAAGAATAAATGTCAGAAAGAAAAAAAAACTAAATGAAATGGAAGCAAGCAAACTAGACACAGAGTTCAAAACAATAGTTATAAGATTGTTCAAGGATCTTAATAAGAGCTTCAAGGACTTAGACTTTCAAGGATCTTAGTGAGAATTTTGAGGACATTAGTGAGAGCATCAATGACATGAAAAAGAACCAGTCAGAAATTAAGCATACACTAACTGAAATAAAGACTAATTTACAGGGAGTTAATTATAGAGTAGAGGATTCTGAGAATCAAGTCAATGATTTGGAATATGAGGAAGCAAAAAACACCCATTCAGAAGAGCAAAAAGGAAAAAAAAAAATCCGAAAATAAGAAAATAGTATTAGGAGCCTCTGGGACAACTTTAAGCTTACCAACACTCACATTATGGGGTACCAGAAGGGGAAGAGAGAGGGAGCAAGATATTGAAAACTTATTTGAAGAAATAATGAGAGAAAAATTCCCTTACCTAGTGAAAGCAATAGACTCACAAGTACAGGAAGCACAAACGAGAGGAACCAAAAAATGGCCCACACCAAGACACCTCATAATTAGAATGCCAAAGGTTAAATACAAAGAGAGAATCTTAAAAACAGCAAAATAAAAGCAGTTAGTTACCTACAAGAGAGCACCCAAATGACTGTCAGCTGATTTCTCAACAGAAACTTTGCAGGCCAGAAGGGAGTGGCAAGAAATACTCAAAGTTATGAATAGCAAGGACCTACAACCAAAATTACTCTACCTAGCAAAGCTATCATTTAGAATTGAAGGTCAGATAAAGAGCTTCACAGACAAGAAAAATCAAAAATAGTTCATCACCACCAAGCGAGCATTATATGAAATGTTGAAGGATATTCTTTAAGAAGAGGAAGAGGGAGGAGGAGGAGGAGGAGGAGGAGGAGGAGGAGGAGGAGGAGGAGGAGGAGGAGGAGAAGAAGAAGAAGAAGAAGAAGAAGAAGAAGAAGAAGAAGAAGAAGAAGAAGAATTAAAATATGAACAATAAATGGCAATCTATACTGATAAAAGGTTAATATGCTAATTAGAATTGACATCTTCCAGATGTCCATCCAGATTTCTATCTGGAAAAAGCCACAGTAGCTGCAAGGCCCATGGGGAGCGGGCCTAAGCCATCAGTAGGACATACCATGAGGTCTCCTGCAGTGCGAGAGGAGGCAGGCCGGGCTGAGGGACCCCCCTAGTGCACCGGGCCTCTACTAAATACATATCTATCAACAATTGTATCAAAAAATCAAAATAAAGGAATAAGGAATCATATGAACAAAATAATGATGAATAAAATAGAACCAGAGTCATGGAAACATGCAACAGACTGATGAATCTCAGAGGGAAGGGAGGTGGGGGGTGAGGAGAGATTATCTAAAGATCTTATATGCATACTAGAGGCCCGGTACACAAATTCGTGCACTAGGGGGGTGTCCCTCAGCCCAGCCTGCACCCTTCCCAATCTGGGACTCCTCAGGGGATGTCCGACTGCCGGTTTAGGCCAGATCCTAAACCGGCAGTCGGACATCCCTCTCACAATTCGGGACTGCTGGCTACCAACTGCTCACCTGTGTGCCTGCCCAATTGCCCCTAACTGCTTCTGCCTGCCAGCCTGATCACCCCCTAACCACTCCCCTACCAGCCTGATCGACTCCTAACTGCTCCCCTGCTGACCAGATTGCACCCAACTGCCCTCCCCTGTAGGCCTGGTTGCCCACCACTGCCCTCCCCTGCTGGCATGGTCCCCCCTAACTGCCCTCCCCTGCCAGCTCGGTTGCCCCTAACTGCCTTCCCCTGCAGGCCTGGTCACTCCTAACTACTCTCCCCTGTCGGCCCAGTCACTCCCAACTTCTCTCCCCTGCAAGCCATCTTGTGACCACATGGAGGCAGCCATCTTTGACCGCATGGGGGCTGCCATCTTGTGTGAGGGCGTGTGTCATAAGTGTTTCCCTCCACGTCCCGCGTGGTTCAGGGTTCGGGTCTGGAAGAGGAGCCGCACAACAAATGAAAAAGAAAAGACAAGAGATAATTTGGGAATATTGGGGGACCAGGCGGCAAGTCCAACCCAAGAGGAAGGACTTCCACTGTGCTCAGGCCTCACCAAGCTTTTTATAGTGAGCGTTAAACAAGGTAGTGGTTACCAAAGTTACACTTTTCTTGTTTCACTTGTTTACACCATGGTTATACTTCCTGCACTTTCTCAGCCCATTAGCTTCCCAGATAAGATCTAAGGAGTGTTATAAGGTCAAGCCTAATTATGCTAAGAGGACTGTGACCTCTAAGCTGGACTTGTTTGTGACTTTGCCAGCAGGTCAGTCCGAGGCTTAAACCCTATATCAGTTTCCCACAGGCGTGACAGTCAATTTGCATATTACCTCTTTATTATATAGGATGCTTTACCTATGGACACAGACAATAGGATGGTGAAGGCCTGGGTTGGGGTGGGAACCTGGTAGAGGGGAGCAATGCGGGGAAAACGGGGACATATGTAATACTCTCAACAATAAACATTTTTTGAAAATGAAGCACCGATTGGTAGTTATAGAACAGTTATGGGGATATGAACTACAGCATAGGAATATAGTCAATAATAACTATGTATGGTGTCAGATGAGTACTAGATTTATCAGGGTGATCACTTGGTAAGCTATAAAATGTCTAATCATTACATTTTAATGAAACTAATACAATATTGTATGCCAACTGTAATTGAAAAATAAAAAGTTTTTTAAAACAAAACAAAAAATTGCTAGGAGGGTCCATTATCTGTTGTATCCTTATCACTCACAAAAAAAATAAAGAGGGCATGAGGAAACTTTTGGAAGTGATGGATATATTTATAGCATTGATTATGCTGATTGTGGTGATGGTTTCACAGGTGTGTCTTCTAAACTTATCAGATATATAAAAGTGCCCAACTTTTCATATGTCAGTCATAACTAATAAAATGTTTTATTTTAAAAAGTCAATTGTTTTTTATACACTAGGATGACAACTCTAAAATTGAAATAAAGAAAGCCATTAAGTTTACAATAGCATCACAAGGGATAAAATAATTAAGAATAAATTCAAGTGCAATACTGAGATACTGAAAATTTCAAGACATTGTTGAAAAAAATTAAAGAACACGTAAAGAAATGGAGACACCCCATATTGTTATGGTAGATACATGTGAAGTGCTTACTGGCATTTCATATGTTTTAGTGATGCAAATTAATGGGCTATTTCTTTTCCCTGGGATTTGAGCATCATGTAGCACCATTTGTATGTCTCTGTGAATACAGTGGAGACTCTGTCTCAGCCCCCATAGACTAGATATGGACTCAAAGGTAAGCAATTGCTTGCCAGACCCACATATTTAGGCCAGGGTTTTTTAAGCTTGACACTATTGATATTTGGACAAGATCATTTTTAGTTGTTGTTCTGAGGAAAATACGCATTGTAGAATGTTTAGAAGCACCCCTGGCCTTTATCTATTATATCCAAGTTGTACCCATTATTTCCTCTCCTAGCTTTCCCAAGGCCTATACCTTCAGCTCAGTTGTGAGAGTCAAAAATGTTTCCAGATATTGCCAGATGTCTCCTGGGTGTAAAATCACCCCATGTAAGAACAATTTAGGCAATGATGTAAGGAGTTCTGAATTAAGGATCATTTTTCTTTTCATAATCTGGGAAGCTGTCCCTGTATCTTTAGCCTGTACCTTTCTATTGGTTTGCCAGTACACAGTAAAACACTACTACAGCCATTTACCTTGTTTCTAGCTTTTGTCCAATCATTTTCTGCCCTCTAGTTCCTAAAATATCTACTAGGCCATAAAACAAGTGGTGTGTTATTTTATGTTGTTTTCTATTGATTTATTGTTGACTTGTTTTTTTTTTTTTCTCACTGAAACTGTATACTTGTGGCCAGGAAATATATCACATATTTTGTTTTCTTGGTGTGATTGTCAAAGTTTAAATGTTCACTTAATACATGTCTATGAGTCCCAAGAGTTGTACACACCACACACACACACACACACACACACACACACACACCCCACACACATACATACAAACTCACATGTAACCATGAATGTTCCATAAAGAAGATAGAGAACTAAGAAAGTATCTTGGTAAAATATAATCTATCTTGGATGTGGCAATTTATCCTTTGGTATTTTCAGTATTCTGACCATATAGCTTCTGGTATGTCCTGGGAAGCAAATTCACATTTGGTGAATGACACATACTAAGTGAACTTCTGCCTATGTTATCTTTAAACTTGTTTACCTCCTAGACTTTTCATTTACTCTAAGTATGCAAGATACTAACAAATTCACTTCTGTTTTCAGCATTTATAAACATAATAGGCTTTTTTGACTAATAATAACAAAAATAATAGAGATGTGGAAAGAATCATATGAGAAAGAATATTTAGTGAAATTAAGGCTCTTTTGTATATATTCCACTAAGGAAATTAGTAATTCTGAGATTGTAGCATTCATTGGGCATTTTAAAGTTATAAAATATTTCAAAGGTTACGCAAGGTCATTAAGTGGTTCTAGGAGTTCATAAATTAGTCCCTATAGATTTTTTTTAAAAATGAAGGCACTTTAAAATAGAGCAGAATGATTTGGAATTGTATTGATTTATGCAGTTAAATGTGCCAATATATATACCCTTTCACTTTCATTTAGATATATAACCAATAAAATGTGAGTCCTACTGATTAAAATTTTGGTACTAAATTAGAGTATTTAAGTATATATTAATTGATTTTTGTCTGGGAAGCAAAAGAGTACTAAAAATACATTTGAAAGGAAATATGTCTTCTGCTATGTATCTAAGGTGGTAGAATAATTTGAAGAAAATAACACTTGGCTAAATGTGTAAAAATATAAGTGGATAGAGAAATATAAAATGTTGAATAATTATTGAATTGTCAAGTATGAAAATAAAATTCATCTTCTATTCTGATTTATGGCTTTAAAGAGATTCTAAGTAAAATGATTTATTAATCAATTGTATCATAGAATTGGGAAACTTTTCTAAAATAATATATTTATTGAAGAAAAATTTCTGAATTTTAAATTTTCTGAGCCAACTGTAAGGTCATGGAAATACAGAAAATGGAGGAGAGGAGCATAGAACAGGGGTCCTGTTGGAGACATACGAAGGATTGTTGGTTGTTGTTTGCTTATTTTATTTATTTTAAGAGTCAAAATGTACTTGGGCAAAAAGCATAGCATGTCAGCATTTGAAGGGCCAGATGAGTAGGAGAAAAACAAGGTAATAAGCAGTCTGTGTCAAAACAGGGTGAAACAAGGAAGCAGCACTGACTGTGTTTCCCTTTCAACGCATGCTTGTGAATGACACCTGTGTGTCTTAGAGTGACTCTTCTTTTCTTTTTTCTGTCTCTATTTATTTTCTTTATTGATTAAGGTATTACATATGTGTCCTTATCTCCCCATTGCCCCTGCCCCCACTCATGCCCTCACCCCCCTCTGGTGTCTGTGTCCATTGGTTCGGCTTATATGCATGCATACAAGTCCTTTGGTTGAGCTCTCCCTCTTACCCCCACCCTACCCTACCAGACTGACTCTTCTAATGCTTGGTAGGTGTGTGCAGTGAAGGGGTGGGGTGTGTGGTGTGGAAATCACTTCACTAGCAGTGACTAGCCAGTATGGAAACATTTGAAAGTAACCTGTACAGGTGTATTTGACTACTTGCTCCATCAATGACTTTTGTGAAGCAAGGGCCCCTTTTTTTGCGCATGTCGTCTCAATATGCCTGCTGGAACCCTATCCCCATTGAAACTCTTCCCTTAGGGAGGAGGAGCCGTTAGTCTGAGGTCATTTGAACCCTAGCTCGATGTATAAGAAGACTTTATTATTTATTTATTTATTTATTTATTTATTTATTTATTTATTTATTATCTATTTTGATTGATTTTTAGAGAGAGAGAGAGAGAGAGAGAGAGAGAGAGCAATGTGTTGTCCCACCTATTTATGCATTCATTGATTGCTTCTTGTTTGTGCCCGGCTGGGGATAGATCTGCAACTTTGGCTTATCAGGATGAGGCTTCAACTAACTGAGCTACCCAACCAGGGTCAAGGTTTTACTTTTTTATTTTACCTAAACTACAATAACCACATACTTCCTTTGCTTTTCCTGCAGCAACTCTTCATTTGTGTCCTTGCTGTCTACTATTTACACTGCCTGTGTAATCCTCCAGGTTCCACTGCACACAATCTCCCGCATTATGGTGCCTGATTGTATGGTTTTAAGTTAAACAGCATATGTCTGTACTGAGACGATGGTTATATGAATAACACTACCTGAACAGAAAGCAAAGCAATTTCAAGAATAAACAGAAATATTACATAACTAGAGCTGACAGATGTAAGTACAAAAAGGAGGAAATGTGAGAAGTTTAGAATTAGGGGTTAAAGTGAGAGGTGCTACATGATAACTGTGAAAAGATCCCATATTTTCTTAAAAAGAAATTGGCAATAAATAAAAAAACTTATTATCTTTAAATAATATTTTAAACACTGAGATAAGTTTACACCTCTAACAGTATTCTGTCTGGCTTTCATCTTATTAATAGTCACTATCCTTTAAAGTCTTTCATTTCAGAAATGCTATACAATGACCCCATTTGGAAAGGAAGTGCACATTGTTTCAATAAAATATACTTTTTCTTTTGACTTTTATTTCCTTTTTTAAAGACATGTTTTATTTTATTTATTACCTTTTAACTGAAGTTACTGAGGTGCATTGGTTCACAAAACCATACAGGTTTCAGGTATACGACTCAACAAAACATCATCTGCACACTGCATTGTGCACCCATGATGCAAAGCGAAGTATTTTTCCGTCCCCATTTATCCACCTTTTGCTCTACCTAATCCCCACCACCTTTCTTCTGGCAACCACCATACTATTGTTGGTTTCTGTGATATATATAATTTTTTTGCCTAATCCTTTCACAGTGTTTCATCCAGCTTCCCCCACCCCTCTGACAGATGACAGTCTGTTCTATGTACCCATGCCTCTGTTTCTGTTTTGTCCATCAGTTTATTTTGTTCATTAGATTCCACATATAATTGAGAGAACATGGCATTTGTCTTTCTCTGACTGGCTTATTTCACTTAGCATAATTATCTCCAGGTCCATCTATGCTGTCACAAAAGGTAAGCGATCCTTCTTTTTTATAGCCACATAGTATTCTATTATGTAAATGTACCACAGCTTTTTTTATCCACTCATCAACTGATGGGCACTTGGGCTATTCTCGGATCTTAGCTATTGTAGTTAATGCTGAAATATATACTTTTGAATTAGTGTTTTGGATTTCTTAGATTATATTCCCAGAAGTGGGATTTCTGGGTCAAAAGGCAGTTCCATTTTTAATTTTTTGAGGAAACTCCATACTGTTTTCCACAGTGGCTGCACCAGTCTGCATTCCACCAGCAGTGCACGAGGGTTCCTTTTTCTCCACATCCTTGCCAGCACTTGTTGTTTGTTGATTTATTGATGGTAGTCATTCTGACAGGTATGAGGTGATATCTCATTGTGATTTTAATTTGTATCTCTCTGATGATTAGTGATATTGAGTATATTGCATATGCTTTTTGGTCATCTGTATGTCCTCTATAGAGAAATGTCTATTCAGGTCCTTTGCCCATTTATTAAATGGGTTATTTGTCTTCTTGATGTTAAGTTGTATAAGCTCTTCATATTTTTTGAAAAGTAACCCCTTATCAGATGTATCATTGGCAAATATGTTCTCCCATTCAGTGGGTTCACTTTTCATACTGTTGATGATTTCTTTTGCTGTGCAGAAGATTTTTGGTTTGATGTAATCCCATTTGTTTATTTTTCCTTTGTTTCCCTTGACAGAGGAGATATGTCAGAAAAAAATATTGCTGCAAAAAATTTCTAAGCATTTACTGCCTGTTTTTTCTTCTAGGATTTTTATGGTTCTACGACATATTTAAGACCTTAATCCACTTTGAGTTTATTCTTGTGTATGGTGAAGGTTGGTAGTTTAGTTTCTTTTTTTTTTCATGTAGCAGTCCAATTTTCTCAACACCATTTATTGAAGAAGCTGTCTTTACCTTATTATATGTTCTTGCCTCCCTTGTCAAATATTAATAAATAATAAGGCTTGGATTTATTTCTGTGTTCTCTATTCTGTTCCATTGTTCTATATGCCTGTTCTTGGGTTACTATCATGTTATTTTGGTTACTATGGCCTTGCAGTATAATTTGATATCAGATAGTGTGATACCAGCAACTTTGTTCTTCCTCATGATTGCTGAGACTATCCAGAGTCTTTTGTGGTTCCATATACATTTTTGAAATATTTGTTCTAGATTTGTGAGACATGCCATTGGTATATAAATAGGAATTGCATTAAATATGTAGGTTGCTTTGTGCAGTATGGACATGTCAATGATGTTTATTAATTTTTCCTATCCCTGAACATGGTATATGTTTCCTCTTATTTGTATCTTCCTCAATTTTCATCTTTAATACCTTCTAATTTCCCAAGTACAGGTTTTTATCTCCTTGGTTAGATTTATCACTAGGTACCTTATTTTTGTTATCATTGGAATAATTGGATTCTTTTCTTAATTTCTCTTTATTAAAGTTCATTATCACTATATAAAAATTCCACCGATTTCTGGATATTAATTTTGTATCCTGCTACTTTTCCAAATTCATTTATTAGATCTAATATTTTTTTGGTGTGGAGTCTTTAGGATTTTCTAGACATAATTTCATGTCATTTACCAATAAGGACATCTAACTTTTATTTCTATAATTTCAAATTCTATGATGACAAAATACAGTCACTACATTTACTCAGCCTTAAAAATGGTTGTAATATGAAATTTAGATCCTGATGAAAGGAAATAGTTATATAAACTCTTGTTCTGAACCCATTAACTTGTAGCACAATTTGTATTGTGAACTGCCAAAAAGACACAGCCTATACCTTAGTGTACCACACTCTAAGGACAGCTGCAAAACCTACTCTAAGGGATTATGTGACTATTCATCATGCAAAATGTGTCCACCTACAGATCATCTGTACACAGGCTTATATGTATGTTCATGGGTATTATTAAAAGTTATATGTCTCCTGCTTTTCCATTTTCCCCCTGGAGCTCTGGCTGTCTTTTCTTTTGGCTGTTCATATTAAAATACTATCAAATCCAGGCATGATTCTCTATCATTTTTTTTTATTATGGTAACATTTACCTTCACTTGAACAGTTGTTGGCCACAAATCTTCAGATATTGTGTTAGAATGCCAACATTCTGATAAATAACAAGATATAGAATTCTTAATAAAATGCATCTAATTCAGAATTATGTAACTGAATTACCATTAGGTCTGGAAAAGATTTAGTTAAAAGAAATCAAAGGAAAATAAAATCAGTATATACCATTTCTAAATTGCCCATATTAAACCTTAGACTGCTCATGAACAAACTTAATTCTGTTTTGCTGACAAATAAAGCAATGCAAAATGCAATGATTTTCATCTGTTTAGTAGTACTGTAGCACACAAATGTCATTTTCTGGAACCCATATGTATCAGGCTGAATGACTATATTTACATCAGCTATTTGATGGAATAAAATAAAGTCATTTAAATAGGACATACCCAGTGGATCAATGTTTCTTGCTTTGAAAATGAATACCTTAGTTTTCCCTAGGCATTTATGTGGAAATAAGAGATCATTATTCTATGACAGTGTTTCATTCTGCTGACATTTCTAAACAGAAAGTCTTCTTGTTATGTGGGTCTATGAGTTTGTTCACAAATAATACGTATATCGTTGTAGTAGGAGAAAAGATATTATTTTTAAAAGTGTGCATTTTAACTAATATTATGTCTGATTGTTGAGTGTTTTAACTATTCCCTTTTCATAAGTAAAACACCATTGAAAAAGTTATATTAACTCTTTTAGGAGACAAGGATACTCTTATTGACTAAATGACTAAACTGATTCATTAAATAATGCCTTAACAGGCCAAAAGAATAAATCCAACTTCAAAAGGTGCCAAACCTGCAACAGTGGGACATCTCTGGCACTGAAGTAATCAATACAACTATTCCATTTTGTGAAGAATTTTATGGCCATTTACTAAAGTTTGAAGGCTTTGTTTTTTGATGTGTTTTTTTTTTTTTCTTTCGAAGATAATCCATCGACCTGAATGACATACCGCCTGCCAACAAAAACTGAAACAAAACACTGCTATGTTAAGAGTTCAGGTTAGAATGAAACAGTGTGCCTATTATAAACAATGTTATAAAAATCTCAGAAAGACACAATTATGTAGAAATTATTGCAAACTGCAGCAGGAAGAAATCTGATTATTCTTTTAGAGCAATGACAGTGCTGAATCTAAACTAAAATAGAGGATATATACAATTTTTTTTTTCCATTTTCTGAGTTTCAGGGACCATGGGCTGAAATTATGTTAGTGTATAACAAAGTTATATTTAACAGCGCATTATCTTTGGACATAAAT
Organism: Myotis myotis; assembly: GCF_014108235.1. Taxonomy (NCBI): domain Eukaryota; kingdom Metazoa; phylum Chordata; class Mammalia; order Chiroptera; family Vespertilionidae; genus Myotis; species Myotis myotis. Next base: position 62,468,229 of record NW_023416335.1, on the reverse strand, counting down.
ATAGACATGACAAATATTACTATTCCACATTTTCAACAGTGTACTGTATATCTTTCATTCACCCAACAAATTTTTTATCAATATTATCTGCATGGACTGCTAGGAGTACAGAATTGAAATAAGCTCTTACAGTTTGATAGGGAAAATAAACAGTCGTGGTATGATATAAGAACACCGAACCACACCCTGGCTGGTGTGGTTTAGTTCATTGGGTGTCATCCCGTTTGATTTCCAGTCAGGGCACATGCCTGGGTTGTGGGCTTAAGTGACGTGCAGGAGGCAGCTCATAGTTGATCTTTCTTTCTCTCTGTCCCTCTTCCTTCCTCTCTCTCTAAAAATCAATAAAAAATCTTTTTTTAAAAAAGAACACCTAACCACAAATACCATTTTATTCACACAACTTGAGCTTCTGCAAACTCTGACAATCTTCAGTATATACCTATATATCAGAATGCTAGACTGTGTCCACTATTTATTTTTTAAAATATTTTTTTAGTGATTTTTTTTTTTTTTTTGTGAGGAAGGAAGGCAGAGGGAGGAAGAAATAGAAATATGAATGGGAAAGAATCAACATCCATTGGATGTCTCCTGCACACTCCCCACCAAGGATTGAGCCTGCAACCCCAGCATGTGCCCTGACCGGAATGGAACAGGCAACATCTGGGTGCAGTGGTCGAAGCTCAACCACTGAGCCATACAGACAGGCTGTGTCCACTATTTCTTTATTGGCTTCTGCAGTTTATCCACTTTCTATGTTGACATGAAGTCTCCACACTTTTTTTTTTTATATATATATTTTATTGATTTTTTACAGAGAGGAAGGAAGAGAGATAGAGAGTTAGAAACATCGATGAGAGAGAAACATCGATTAGCTGCCTCCTACACATCTCCTACTGGGGATATGCCCGCAACCAAGGTACATGCCCTTGACCGGAATCGAACCTGGGACCTTTCAGTCCGCAGGCCGACGCTCTATCCACTGAGCCAAACCGGTTTCAGCGATGAAGTGTCCACTCTTAAACTTCCACATATATGCAAAACCAAGTCCCTGCTCTGCTAATACTCCTGTCTCCAACTTACTTTCCAAAAATAAAGGAATAACCTGTGAATTGGCTGCCTTATGGTCCCACCACCAGAATGACCAGTCTATTTGCTTCTTTACCTACATGTTCTTTCTTTTCTCCTGTTATTATGGTTCAAGTCTTTATTTCTTAAAGAGGTCAATCTTTGCAGTTGTTTGAAGGATCTCATCTCTTCTTGTCTACGCAGTTTGGTCCTACATTTATTTCCTTTCCTATTTTAGTATTAGAGAAATGTAGTTTTGCCTTGTTTAACTCACTCCTATTTGAAGTCTCTGTTAAAAGCAGCTCAATTTAATATTTTCTTCCTGATTTTCCAGTTCTGGAATTGATCTATTTAATCTTGCACCTTGTATAGATGGGTAAAAGGAGCACTTTAGTGAGGACAAATCTCCGTGAGGTGCATTCAGGAGTGTGAGAACATCCTGTCTAAAGCCACTAGAGATTGGTGTTCAGATAGATAGGCCACAAAGTTTATCTGCATACTATTTATAAGTAACCTCCAAGCCCCCTACTTTCTCCAGTCATGGGTCTGAATACAAGTAATCAATCTTTCTTCTTTCATCTACTTATGTCTGACATAGTAAATATCCTATCTATGAAATGAGCAAACACAGTTATCAGAGGAAATATTTCATGCATAGAAAGTTTATATGTAGTTTTAGAATTTTTTATCCTTCTCTCCTTTACTTTACCATAATGTTATCCTTGTTTTGTCCTTCAACTGTAGAGTAACTTTGGCCAAGTTATTAACATGTCCCTGATCTCAGTTTATTTATATAAAGAGTAGTCTTGAAGAGATGATCTGCTCATAACATTTTATTTCAGCTCTAAAATTCTTGATTTATGAGTCTGTTTATTAACCAGTGAAATGCAGGGAATATGACTGAAATGAAAAATTCCAGTTCAGACACTGGGTGAGCTGAGCACAGCAGTAGTAAGTAGAATAGGTGTTATGCGCCATAATTCCCAATAATATCATGTCTAATTAAAGCCTTAAAGTCAAGGCCAGTTTCTTGCAATACATGTGGTAATCTCTGAAGTACATGGTAAAAATAACTAAATTTGAAATTTTTAAAATTGTGCGTCCCCATTAATTAAAAATAGATAACTGTTTGAACTATTTCTTTATTCATTTAACCTTTTATTTTTAAATCCTACTCTTTTTTCAATCCCAAAACACACATGACGGGTTCTATTACTTTCTTTTCTTCACAGATTTTCCTATTTTAGTGTCTAATTTATTTTAAAATTTTTACCTTAAAAAACGATTATGAAATACATATTTCTAACTTCTCAAATCTAAAACAAAATTAGTATCTTAATCCCCCCTATCTACCTAATACTAATGTTCAAAACTCCTAACAACTGATAAGGTACCAGCATCAATACTAAGAACACATGTCCACATTCACCTGGTTTGGGCTGCTCTGGACACTGAAGCTGCCTACCAGTCCACATCTACTTAAAAAAATAAAAATCCTTGCTGAAAATGAAATAGACAAGGAAAAACATGAGTTTCTATTCAGTTTTAAATGTGAATAATTATTTCTACAAAACTTGGGAGAAGGCACAAGTGTATGAGTGACTACTCTCCTTAGAATCTGATGGTAATAAACCTGATAGGATTTTCCCATCAAATTAGACGTAAAAGTAGTCTTCCCATTTGTTTATATCTTCAACTTTTTGCTGTATTTGATCAGATATAACTCTACAAAGAAATGCTTCCCCATTTTTAGACCTTCCAGGCTCCTTTTAGTGCATTATATTTCTGGGCCAGTACCCTTTTTTTTGCAATTTAATGTAAGTGGCTATGGGATAATATCTGGAAGTTTTAAAGTGATATATAGTGCCTGTGTAATCCTCCAGGCACTATAAACCTCCATGGGGTGAGGGTCCCCACTGAGGGGAGCTTGACCATCCTGCAAACAGCCCTCAGCCCCTCATCCAGGCTGGCGAGGCACCCCAGCGGGGACCCCTGCCCTGAAGGGGGTGTGACCAGCCTGCAAACAGCCATCAGCCTCTCACCCAGGCTGGCCAGGCACCCCAGCAGGACCCCCATCCTGATCTGGGACACCCTTCAGAGCAAACCAGCCGGCCCCCACCCATGCACCAGGCCTCTATCCTATATAATAAAAGGGTAATATGCAAACTGACCCTAACAGAGGAACGACTGGGAATGACTGGTAACTATGACACACACTGACCACCAGGGGGCAGACACTCAATACAGGAGCTGCCCCTGGGTGGTCAGTGCCCTCCCACAGGGGTAGCTCTGCTCAGCCACAAGCCAGGCTGATGGCTGCCAGTACAGCGGTGGTGGTGGGAGCCTCTCCCGCCTCCTCAGCAGCGCTGAGGTTGTCCAACTGCAGCTTAGGCCTGCTCCCCACTGGCAAGTGGACATCCCCCGAGGGCTCTCGGGCTGCCAGAGGGATGTCTGATTGCCCAATACCCCAGGGAGCGAGCCTAAGGCCAGCAGGTGGTCATCCCCTGAGGGGTCCCAGACTGCAAGAGGGCACAGGCCGGGCTGAGGGACACCCCCCCGCCCCCGAGTGCACAAATTTTTGTTCACCAGGCCTCTAATATATATAAATATATTGAAGTTCTGCTTTGATCCTCACAAAATTCTTCTTAGATAGATGCACTCACTGTCCCCATCTTACAGGTGAGGAAACCAGAGCTTAGTCTGCTTATGGTATCTATCCAAGGGCACTGATTCAGTAAGTGCAAAAATCTAAAAAAAGATTTATTTAACTGAAGCCCATGCTTTAACCACTAGAAAATACTATCAAAGTGTCTATTTTAAGTGATATTTAAAAGTGTGTAAGAAAGTAGAAAAAAGGTCTTCAGATATAATGGTTGGAATCCATGAAACTGCCTCCACAAAAGGAGGAGATGGTAAATCTATGTATAGGCTGTTGTCAATTTTAGCTTTAAAGTTCATGGTCCTAACAACCTTGTCTATGTAAATTGACATTCTCCATCAGTACACGATGGAGGAGAGTAGAAATTCAAACTTTAATCCTTGTTTTGCAAAGATTGAAATAATTAGTTCTCTCCATTTGCTGGCAATGACTGGCAGGACAAAAACTTGGTTTCAGAGTTCTATGTGTAAGTGCTAAAACAGTTCTTGAGCAATGGCTGGGTGTTTGTCAGGTTCCACTTTTGTTTTCGGGAGAGTTGACTGACACCTCAGAGTGAGAATAAGAAAAAAAATAAAATTATAGTGGTATCTTACAATATGTAAGAGGATTTATAAAATTGTAAGTACTGAATGGGTAAATTACTATCCCTGGTTTGTACAGCACAGTCAACTATTTAACTGTCAGTTATTATTATTTAGATTACTGTCAAGGTTTTCAGTTTCATTATAACACTTTAGAAAAAATAAATTTTAAAAACAGGTGGTTTTTTGTGTGTGTTTTTTGTCAGATACATGCTTGTGCATGCTAATTTAAAAATTAAAACTTGCACTCAAACTCATAAACTCCCATGTTGTTTTATTGGTGGACCATAATTTCAATAGTTTTTTTGTATATAATATTTATTTAAAAAGGCAGTCTTCATATTTTATATATGATACAGCTTTACAAATTTAAACAAAATAGCTTAGACTTATTTAATTAATTTTAATGTAATACATTATTTTCCTAATCAAATTTTAGGAATTTATTTTGAAATTTAGTCAAAAGTATGTTAACTGGGAGTCTATATTTTTTTAAGAGAATGTCCCATGTAAAGCTAGAAACACAAAGGTGAAAAAAAAAAACAGTTCTCATTTTTGACAAAATAAGGTAAGGTATAATATATAATAATTACAGGTATACATTTTATATGTTTTGGTTTTTTTTAGATGTAAGTGAAATAAAATCACACTAACAAAAAATACAACCATGTTTGAGAGAAAGAAAGAAGGTAGCTTAATTTGTGTAGGCTATAAATAAATTTGTGAAGGCAAGCTGGAATGACAATAGTATCAAATGAAAGCTAAAAGACTTTACTTAGTTATTGACGACAGTTTAAAAAATCACCAAAACTTTTTCATTAATCTTGCAAACCTTCTTACCTGTCTGCTATATATAGCTATTTCCATGTGTTTAAAACATAAGCTAAATCTGCTTCTATCTCTGGTCTTTAGGACTCAAACTCAGCACCAGTGTAAGCCTTAGCTAGAGTAAACACAGAGCAGAGCTCTACTATATAAATAGACATTCAAGAAAATAAAGTATTTGAAATCATATTTGAGGTGTTATGAATCATTTATGATATATGATTTTAGAGACGGACACTCTTCAGGACAGGTAACAGGATGTCTGTCACATGTATTCCCTTTCTCCATTCTTTTCTATAAATGGTTTGTCTTTTACAGCACAGAAACACTAGTCTTAGTTCCATGAATTTAGACACATTTTAAAATAAAATTATATGTGTTCTTTCCAATATAAAAACACATATTTGCTTTTGCTAAGTACATTTGCACGAATAAATACTTTTCATGGTTACTTACTACTACATACTCCAGAAGACTCAGTTTTAATCTCCATTATATAAAAACTATATGTAAATATATAAATATATACACACATACACATACTAGTGGCCCAGTGCACGAAATTCATGCACATCATAAGGGTATTAATTAGAGGAAATATTTTAATACTAGTAGCCCTGCACATGAATCCATGCACCAGTAGCTCTCTGTGAGGCCTGGCCACTCTGGGCCTGCTGCCCAGAGGCTCTCCACATCCCAGAGGCCCATCCATGGCCAGGTGCAGAACGCTTGCCTCATCGACTACGCAAGCATTCCCAATCCCCACCCTCCCTCTCCTGCCGCGGCCAGGATGAACACTTGCCTCATTGCAGCAAGCATTCCACCAGGCTGCTCATGCTCTCCACTCTCAGTGGCCACTCCCCAGGACTGGGGAACTCTGGCTGGGCTGAGAAAACTGTGCGCCACAATCTTGTGGCTACGGGCACCAACATATCTGTGATGGAGTGACAGTCAATTTGCATATTACCCTTTTATTAGATAGGATTGCTATTTGCCCTTTCTTTATAATAGAAGTGTCAGAGATGAAAGAAAATTAGTAAAATGAATATGAAAATCTTCCTCCTGTCAGAGTCTGGGGAGCACCACGGGACCCAGAGTCAAGTGTCCGCCCACCCACCCACATGTGCCTCAAAATCGTGTGAGACCCAGACCCGGCCGCCCCCTCCTCATTGGACTAGATCCAGACCTGGCCGGTCCCACCCTTGTCAAGCCCCGCCGGGCAGGGGGTGCAGCCTCAGGTCCCCTGGCCCAGAGCTGGGGCAAGGGATACACTTTGAGGTCCCCCATCAAGCCCCACTGGGTGGAGGACACAGCCTGAGATTCTGTGTCAAACCCCACTGGGTGGGGGGCATGGCCTGAGGTCCCCAGTCAAGCCCCACCAGGGGCAGGGGCATAGCCTCAGGTCCCCTGTCAAGCCCTGCTGGGCAGGGGGTGCGGCCTGAGGTACCCTGTCAAGGACCACGGGGGGGGGGGGGCACAGCCTCAGATCCCTGCCGATTTCTTGTTAAGGCTTTTTTTTTATTATTGATTTTTTACAGAGAGGAAGGGAGAGGGATAGAGAGTTAGAAACATTGATGAGAGAGAAACACCGATCAGCTGCCTCCCGCACACCCCCCACTGGGGATATGCCCGCAACCAAGGTACATGCCCTTGACTGGAATCGAACCCGGGACCCTTCAGTCCGCAGGCTGATGCTCTATCCACTGAGCCAAACCAGTTAGGGTGTCGTTAATGCTTGTTATGGGAACTTGGCCTCCACTGTGGGTGCAGCCATCTTGTGTTAAGGAAACCCCCTCCTCTGCTGTGGGCACCGCCATCTTTGTGGTGGAGTGATGGTCATTTTGCATATTCCCTCTTTATTATATAGTATACACATACTAGAGACCTGGTGCATGGATTTGTGCACTGGTGGGGTCCCTCGGCCTGGCCTGAGGGGATTGGGCTGAAACCATCTCTCCAACATCCCCCTAGGTGTCCCAGATTGCAAGAGGGTGGTTCTCAGGTGATGCAACCTGGAATCAGGCTCCCTCCTCTCTGGTTCTGGGTTTGTCACCCAAGAACCACAGCTGCTAAGTCACCACAGCTCAGCAGTTCCTGTGTTGAAAGTCTGCCTCCTGGTGGTCATTGTGCATATCTCTCTGAATAGCCAATGGGAGGCGTAGCGAAGGTATGGTCAATTACCATGTTTGGCTATTATTAGATAGGACATTTTTATTGATTTCAGAGAGGAAGGAAGAGGGAGAGAAATAGAAACATTAATGATGAGAGAAAGTCATTGATCGGATACTTTTAGCATCACCCTACTGGGGATGGAGCATATTCCCTTGACCGGAATTAAACCGGGATCTTTCAGTCCACAGGCCGATGATCTATCCACTAAGCCAAACTAGCTAGGGCTATAAATACATTTTCACTCAAAATTCCTTCTTTTTATATGAAATTATGTGATGAAATAAGTTAATTCAAAGAGCACATTAGATTGTCAATTTGGGGAACCTTTTCACTAGGCCTATTACTGGGCATGCGTAAGAACTACAATAGCGAGGTACTGCCCCCATCCTAGCCTCGGTTGTGATCTTGTCACCTTTCCTTTGCCTTGCTTAGACAATTAATGCTCATTTTTCATCTACTTTTGGTCAACAACTTCATTCTCACAGTTGTCCACAACTAGCAGGCAATATAAAGCAAGTCAGAAGTCTAAAAGCCTCTCTGCCTTAGCAGCTGGAATATCCAAATTCCACTGTGAAATCTTACTTCCAGGATTCTGAACCATTTTAAAATCTCTGATAGCCTTTTATTTTTCCCTCTACTGCAACTAATTTCCTTGGACTTAACTGTGTCTTAGAAAAATTTCTTTATCTATATAATGGCATGTGTACTGTGATATGCCTTGCCTTACTCCCATCCCTATTGACATTATTTACCCTTCGCTTCTGGTAACTTTAATGCTCCCTAATGACTTGATACAAAAAGTAAGAAAAGTAAAATTAAAGGAAATCGTTAAGAGGAGTTTCAATCATACAGGGCAATAAACATTTAGAAGTCCATGTGGAATCAGGAAGCTTTACCTTATGATGGTACGTAAGTTTGTAAACTATGTATATTCATGTGTGGAGGCCAAGGGGTTGTTAACTTGACTTTAGCATTGCTTGTCAGAAGTCGATCTCTTAGCAAGACTGATAGGCTCACCAAGTCACTAGTCAATATTTAACCTTCAAGGCAGCAATAGTATCATTTAATTCTTGGGCCTGGACCACAGGCCGTATCTGAAGGTGGCTTCAGGTATCACAGATAGAACTCAATATGTCACATAATACCACAGTAATGACATAAATTTTAGGTAAGACATAGCTGAATAAATCATATATCACTAACTGGCTCTAGTCTTGAAGACACACACACAAGCATAACACATTCCTAGATTTGATTTGTAACAAAAAGTGGATGAGAACTCCAGAAAAGTTCGATATAGTTACCATTAATTATCATTCTTTTAATTAGACTAGAAATTTTTCATTTTAAAGTTGTCATTAAGCAATCACTTTTATTGTACACCTTTCCAAATACTAAAGTACTTAGTGTCATGGTTAGTATTGCCTTGAAAGATATATGATTGCCTGTACTAATTCTTTTAAGAATTGTGGACTCTCTATTTTCTGAATTTCTGGGTAAAAATCTGGGTCTCTAAATTCATTTTAAAAAACTCTTATATTATTAAAATATTGTGTTTTGTGCTTACATACCATCAATTATATCTATATAAAGTTTTACAGGTAAAACTTATCTGAAAATTTTGAAAATATTAGATGTTTTAATCAATCTGTAGGTCTTCTATTTTTGATAAAATATATGTTCATTTTTATTCTGCTTTCCTTTATTTGTATTTAGCTTTGGCATGCCAGTGCCACCCACAGATAATGTGTACCTTTTATATATGCTAGAATGATATGTCATGATTACCCACATTTTGTGACCTTAAAAGTGCTTTTTGTGTTTTACAAAAGGTGTCATTTAATCAAGATATTCAAGTCTGAGATCTCTGCCATCTGCTAGGCAGCCACAAAGCGGCAACCATGTGTGAGTGCATCCTCATCCGTGTTGGCCAGGTGGGTGTCCAGATCGGCAATGCCTGTTAAGAGCTCTGTTGCCTAGAAGGTGGCATCCAGCCTGATGGCCAGATGCCAAGTGACAAGACCATTGGAGCTGGTGGTGGGGTTAGCGGAGATGAGTCCTTCAACACCTTCTTCAGTGAGACAGGCACTGGCAAGCATGTACCCAGGGTAGTGATTGTAGATCTGGAGCCAAGAGTCACCGATGAAGTTTGCACTGGTAACTACCGCCATCTTTTTCATCCTGAGCAGCTCATCACAGGCCAGGAAGATGCTGCCAATAACTATGCCGATGGACACTACATCGTTGGCAAGAAAATCATTGATCTTTTCTTGGACCAATTGTGCCTTCATGGTTGACAATGAAGCCATCTATGACACCTGTCATAGAAACCTCCATATTGAGCACATAACCTATAATAACCTGAATTGGCTGACAGGTTAAATTGTGTCCTCCATCATTGCTTCCCTCAGATTTGATGGAGCCCTCAATGTTGATATGTATGAATTCCTGACCAAATCAATGTCCTATCCCTGCATCCCCTTCCCTCTGGCCACATATGCCCCGTCATCTCTGCTGACAAAGCCTATCATGAACAGCTTTCTGTAGCAGGGATCACAAATACGTGCTTGGAGCCGGCCAACCAGTTGGTGAAATGTGACCCACACCAGGGTTAAATACATGGCTTACTGCCTGTTTTACCATCGCAGTGTGGTTCCCAAAGATGTCATTGCTGCCATTGCTACCATCAAGACCAACTGTATCATGCAGTTTGTAAGCTGATGCCCTGCTGGCTTCAAAGTTAGCATTAATTACCAGACTCCCACTGTGGTACCTAGTGGAGACCTGGCCAAAGCACAGCGAGCTGTGTGCATGCTGATCAACACTACAGCTATTGCTGAGGCCTGTGCTCGCTTGGCCCACAAGTTTGACCTGCTGTATGCCAAGTGTGCCTTTGTTCACTGGTACATGGGTGAGCGCATGAAGGAAGAAGAGTTTCTGATACCCGTGAGGACATGGTTGTCCTTGAGAAGGATTATGAGGAGGTTGCTATGGATTCTGTTGCAGAAAAGGAATACTGAAGTTAAAATATCAGAACAGCCCCGCTGGTGTGGCTCAGTAGTTCAGCACCAACCAGACCGATGAACTAGGAGGTTGCAATTTGATTCCCAGTCAGGGCACATGCCCGGGGTGTGTGCTTGCTTCCCAGTAGGGGCGTGCAGGAGGCAGCCAATTGATGATTCTCTCTCATCAGTGATGTCTCTATTCCTCCCTCTGAAATAAATAAAAATATATTTAAAAATATCAAAATGGTGCTCCTTTTGCAGGAAAACTTATTCTGTTTTAAAAATAGAAAAATTGTGATCTGATTAGTTAATTTGTATGTAGCAATGTATACTTTCATGTACAATTACCGACATATGTTTTAATACACAATACTCTGTATAGATCCAACCTACCTGTTTCTCTGATGGTTTTGAATGAAGTATTCCTTGTCTTTCAAAAAAAAAAATATTTTCAACTCTGAGAAACCTAAAGCAAGTTGTTAACTATTATGATCCTTTTTTCTCACCTGAAAATTTACCAAAGAAATCAGTCAACTTTACATGTAAACACTCACCGAGGTTATATTTATTGATTTGAGAGAGGAAGGGAGAGCTGAGAGAGAGAGAGAGAGAGAGAGAGAGAGAGAGAGAGAGAGAGAGAGAGAGAGGAGAGAGAGAGAGAAGCATCAATGTGAGAGAGAAACATCGATTGATTGCCTCCCATACTCTCCCTGACTGGGGATTGAATCCACAACCTAGGTATGTGCCCTGACAGGGAATTGAGCCCACAACCTTTTTGTTGAACAGTATGACACTCTAACAAACTGAGCCACTTGACCGAGATTACTTTTTATTTTTTATAAATTTAAAATGAAATATTATTTGTGAATGAATTTATCACTGTACCTGGGAAATTATTGAGGCCTAACAAATATTATCATTATTTCTTCTTTGAGCTTTATCTAATAATTCTTCATTATCATCCCTATAGATATTGCTAGTATTTCTAGGTATATCTCTATAGTTATAATTTTGATCAAAAACTTTATTTTGGGAAATTAATCAAATAATGGTTTTATGTTACTTCAGATTTTTTTTCTAGAATTTTAATGTATACTACTTGAAAGTAGACTCAAAGTAAGTATGAAATTTTGGCAAACAGACATTTGAACAGAAGTCTGCCCAATACTATAATAAAACACATTAATAAAACAATCATATACTCTATAATAAAACTCATTTGAGCATTACCAATTTTCCTTGCTTTGCTTTGTGTATAGCCAGCGCAGCCATGGAGAGGACAATTTGAGTGAGGGATAAAGTTGATGGCCCACATTCTTAAAAAATGAAGCATATTTATTTTTATTTAAATATTCTTACATGATTCCATGTGTGAATAATTTATGAATAAATGAAATATTTTCTCACAGTACGCGGGCTAGTTACAGAACTGGCATCATTTTACATTTTAATTTATGTATGAACATATTAAGGCATTTACAAAATAATTTGAGAATACTAGTTTTAAAGATCCACATAAAAATAAAACAACCTATTAAAAAAGAAGATTGAAATAAGAGTTTTTCTGGACACCTGCCAGGAATTTGGTGAAAGTGTCTTGAAATTGTCTTATTGATATGAAAGTTTTGCATACATATGATACAACAGCGCGTTTGCTTAGATTACTCTTTAGCAAACACGAGGTATGTTTTACAAAATATGTTGAATGAGTACACGGTCAGCTAGCAAGATTTCTAGAGGTCATTCTTACACAAACAGTTCTGTTCAGGTAAATGACCCCTTACATCCAGGGTCCACACCATGTATGGTCACACACAGTTAAACTTGGTCTCAGGTGAACCATTTGAATAATGGCATGACAATTTTGTGGTCTTACCTGCATATATATATATTCTTCTACTCTGAATATTGACACTGGATAACAAGAATTCTTATACTTCATTTCTTTTCAACAATATATATGTTCTCTTGTATAAGATGCCAGAAACTAATTCCTCAAGATGGGAAATAAAAAGGAAGATGGAGGTAGATTTAAGACTAATACTTGATGTAGGTAGATATGTGGACAATTACAACAATAAACAAACTTTTCACACCTTCTCTATATTAGAATGAAGAGTAGAGTGAAAATACAAATCTACATTTATTTTGTAAATGTTTTCTTTTTGTTTTTTAAATATAATAATTAATATAAACACGTAAAAGTGGAAGAGAAGAAAACTAAACATCTAGAAATCTAACTAGCCTATTTAATTTTTTCCCTGCATTACTTTTTAAGCTAGGTGTTATATTACTGTACTTTTAAGCCTTCCCATATGCATTTAATGTTATGCCAGGAGTCTTTGTTCATGTAACTGCATTCATCAAGATGTGCATAATATCCCATTGAGGGAATAATTGAAAGAACTGTTTATTGTTACAGACTTAGTATTTTCTCTTCATCTTAATATTTATTAATCATTAATCTTAGGCCACACATCACAATAAGAGTCTCTATGTTGTAACTTATGTAAGGATTATTTTCAGTTATTCCTCATATTAAATAATGCTATGGTGACAACATTATGCTTGTATTATTTTACATTTTCTCTATTATATTTTGTGATTGAAGTACCAGAAGCAGAATTACCATGCCAAAAGTTATAAATGTTTCTTGACGCTGATTTTATATTGTACATATATTTTATAAAACACTTGTATGAAGTTCCACATACTAAACAAGTTGTACCAAGTTATAATGCTACCAACTTTATGGGAGAGTAGTCCTTTCAGCATTTCTACTTCTTAATCAAACACTTAGCAAGTTCATAGATAAACTTCTATAAATATATGAACAATTCAGGTTATATTCTCAATCAGGATACCTAGAATGCTGAAGGAAAGACATACATTTTACTAAAATTGACATAAAGTTAACTCTTTTCTATCTTTACTCATTTTTTCCAGGGACCATGAGCAAGCACTCTACAGTGTACAGGAAAACTAAAATGAGCAATAAAGGCTTACCAATTAACAAAGCATCTTTTATGCTAGATCTCCTAAATGCATTTAATATTTCACTGTCACTCTAGCCATTTATTGTGTCTATTTTTGATAAAGAAATTTATCAAAAATAAATTTAAATTGGAATAAAAAATAGTAATATCCCAAATGTCACATATCTAGTAAATAGAGGATCTAGAATCCAAGCCCTGGAGTATATACTTCCAAATTTTTGTTATATTAATACTAGAGGCCTGGTGCACGAAATTTGTGCATGGGGAGTGGAGGTTCCTCAGTCTGGCCTGCACCCTCTTGTAATTTGGGACCCCTTGGGGGATGTCTGACTGCAGTCAGATCCCTTCAGTTTTGGGCCTAAACTGGCAGTCGAACAGCTCTCTCACAATCCTGGACCATTGGCTCCTAACCGTTCACCTGCCTGCCTGCCTGATTGCCCCTAAACACTCTGCCTGCCTGCCTCATTGCCCCTAATCACTCGCCTGACTGCCTGATCACCCCTAACTGCTCACCTGCCTGCCTGATCATTCCTAACCACTCAACTGCCTTCCTAATTGCTCCTAACTGCCTCTGCCTTTGCCTCACCCCCACTGCTACGGCTTTGTCCAAAGGATGTCAGGAATGACATCTGGAATGAGGTCCGGAAGTTCATTTGGCTGCCCAGTCTAATTAGCATATTATGCTTTTATTATTATAGATGTAATTTAAACTATATAAGGGCAGGTGGTAAACATATTACTTTTTTATTTTATTTTTTTAGAGACACTCTAGTTGTCTTTCTTTTTTATGTTTTTTATTGATTTTTTTAGAGAGAGAGGAAGGGTGAGGGATAGAGAGATAGAATCATCAAAGAGAGAGAAACATCATTAATCAGCTGCCTCTTGCATTATCCCCACAGGGAATTAAACTCACAACCGGGGCATATGCCCTGACCAGGAATCAAACCAGTGACCTCTTGGTTCCTGGATCGATGCTCAACCACTGAGCTAGCTACACAGGCTGGGCATTTTATTTTTATTTTTAATACATTTGCTTAGCTTACATGATTTGGCACAAGATTATATCAAATAATTTAACTTTATAAGGAATCCCACTTTTGTTCATACAATTTGGTATAAATATCCAATTGTAAACATTTACAGGCTTCTCATTTGTTTAACATCATTTTTATTTCATCTAAATTAAGAGCAAATAAATGTCCTGTCAATAATATTTTGTAGGTCATAGCCTTTCATTTTTATCATAGAAGAGTAATATTTTTAGGCAGCTGACAGTTCAAGATCCCAAAGAGAAAATGCTAAAAGAAATAAAAGTATCTATTTGTGGTTGAAGATTCTGCTTCCCTTGAATTTCTGTTGTAATATGTTGAAAATATAGACCACGAGCCCTCTCAAAACTCTGTACTGGCAAACAACTTTTTCTTTCACCTTTGAAATGTTGCAACTAACATTTAAGAAAAAATACACACAGATATTTAAACAGAATTATATTTTTGTGAGTGCTTGATAAGAATGTGGTTTTCAACTACCATGTGTAATTTTAATACGGTTAGGAAGAGTTTTTGGTGTGTGTTTTTAAAATAAGCCACAAATCATATATTTTATTCTTTCATTACTGCATAATACAAAGACCAACATGCTGTTCTCTCTGCTATCAGTTAATAAAATATTTCCTGAATAATTTAACTTCCTTACAAATTCAAACCATTTTTGTTTTTATCATTTTTTCTGTCAACAGTAAAATCCCACAGGGAAACACTATTTATGTTCATGTTTGCTTTTATTTAAAATTGTTTGATTTTAAAAGGTGTAGCATGAGCAGCACTGTGTTTGTTCAACTCTGGCTGATATATGTTATTATGGGTTGACTTTGAGTAAATTGCCATCTTGTTTGCTTAGAAAAAGAAAGATAGAGCTAATTGAATGAAAACAGCATACAAAGGATTACAACAGTCCATTTTCTTTATTTGAAATATGTCAACACTGAAATATGACTTTGAAAGTACTGTATGTAAAATATAGCAAAGATTAAAATGGTTGTTGAGGATATCTTTTGTTTAAAAAATGGTAATTTACATGCAACAAACCACATTAATTTTCTGTGCAAAGCACATTTTATATTTCCAAAGAAAGTTATTGACTTAATATTCATAGAGGCATTTTTGTTGTTTTAAATTGTTGCATTATCACTTCTGCTTTAGAGTGTGAATGTTTTCTTCATATTAATAAAAAACTTGGAAAGCATACATACTTACTGTCAAATGTCCTTATAGTTAATGAAGTATTATATTTTCCTTCACTTTGTTAGAGAATATTTCTTAATGCTATTAACTTCTCTTAAGTTTTGACAATATTTTTAATTTTGTTTATAGAATTTAAAGACAAATAATAAAGTAATCAAAAAGATGACTGAGCTTTTGAAAAGATGTGCAATACTGGTAAAGATAAGCAATTCCTGTATAGTGTCTATTCTACTTATCTATTTTCAGATTACATCACAAAATGCATCAATTTAAACAATATCTCACACTAATTGTTGTAAATAACTAAATTTTGTAAATCATTATTTTGTTCTGCAACTATTTTTTAAGTGAAATTTTTGAAATACTGCAAAGTACTTTAAACTTGTGTGATTAAGTTTCTCCTTTCATTGGGTTCTCTAAATTAACCAAATGATCCAATCAACAAGGCAACCATTGTTTGTTAATCTGAATTACGTAGGCTTCAAACTCAACCCAAATGTTGCTGCTTAGTTTGTAGATGTGCACTAAAAATAATCTTTTGCCCTAGATCAGTTGATGGCGAACCTTTTGAGCTCGGCGTGTCAGCATTTTGAAAAACCCTAACTTAACTCTGGTGCCGTGTCATAGTAAAATAAAGACTTGTATTTTTGATATTTATTTTATATATTTAAATGCCATTTAACAAAGAAAAATCAACCAAAGAAATGAGTTCGTGTGTCACCTCTGACACGTGTGTCATAGGTTCGCCATCACTGCCCGAGACAAAAGTTATCCCCTGAATAATCCTTTCTCTTCACCTTCCTTTGTAGTGTCATCACGCTACAGTTTATGCCAGGTCTCCTCTCCTGCTAGTCTTCAATAGAAGGGTTTTTGAAAATATATTTTTATTAGTTTCAGAGAGGAGGGGAGAGGGAAAAAGAGATAGAAACATCAATGATGAGAGAGAATCATCGATCAGCTGCCTCCTGCACGCTTCCCCCCACACCCCGGTACTGAGTCCACAACCCAGCCATGTGCCCTTGACTAGAATTGAACCTGGGACCCTGCAGTCTGCAGGATGACGCTCTATCCACTGAGACAAACCAGCTAGGGTTTCAATAGGAGGGTTTTATTTTTTCCTCTGGATGGTTTGTCCTAACCTTAAATTGATGAAGAATTCCCTCAGAATTTATTTTATTAATCTGATAAACTTGCCTATGTGTTTCTAATTGTAAATGTTTATATTGGATTGCCATATCATTTGAAGTATAACCTATTTGCATTCTACCCATCCCTATATAGAATCAAGGATCAAGGTAAACTGAGAAGATAAGTATTTGTAAGCTAGAGAAGCCTTCCTTGCCAGACCCCATGCTCAGGTACTTAGAGGTGTTGGCACTGCTGTTGGGAAGCTTCCGTTTTCAAGAAAGTTTCAAGACAGAAATCAGAACACACTGTGGGAGGTCAAGGCCGAAACTTCACCATGATGAAGACTGTCCCGTATCCTGTCTTATCAACTGCTCTCTCCTCTCACATGTACTTTTACTTGAAAGAACACATCTTAAACATGTCTTATGGCCTGTGAAGGTTTTATTTATGATAATGGGTAAGCCCATTGTTTCTTTAAAATAAATTATTTTGTTAAATAGAGGCATATTCTTGGACACCTTTGGTCAAACCACTTATAGATGTGGCGATCGCTAACACTGACCGTATCATTGGAAACAAATGAGATGAACTCAAGTACCTGATGTGAGGTTCTGTGTATGCAGACCTTCCAGATGTCAAATTTCATAGATTGCACTAAACTACTATGTTTTTTGCAAGGTTCTTGTGAAATATCTCTTTGCCCAGAATTTGCATTTACTGAAGAAGGAAACAGGACCTGTTGCTCTACACTCTGCGTGCCTCAAGACACTTACTTGGTTAGAGTCCTATAGCTCTTGAGACAGAATTTAAATTCAAACTTGACCCAGGCTTTCAGAGTGTTAATCAATAATACTGGATGGATGGGTAAATGGATGGGCATGGGCTGATGGATAAATGAATGACTATATGCATGTGTATGTCTGTATGCATCTACGTATACACACTTCTTGAATACGTGAATATATAAATAGGATTCTGGATATACAGCATATTTATGTATTTACATATTTTTGAAATAAAAATTTGTGCAGAATAATAAATTCTTTTAAAAAATATTTGAAGCCTGCTGTTTTAATTTCAATTCATCTTACATGAGTCTACGCCTTAGCATGTATGAGATGGTAGAGAGACTATAAACAAAATAATTGGAACAGTTAAGCTGTTCTTTTAGTATGTGCTTGAGACCTTCCTAAAGGCAGGACAAAGTCTTGGAATTTTTTCTGCCTCTAATGCCAGCACAGTCAATGGCATGTAATTCAAAATGGTTTTTAATATGTATTGTTTAATTCAAATATTTATTGGTATAAGTGAGAAAACTAAGTTTTAGATTACAAATTACGTTTAATCACACTATCTTACAATCTTAGTGTCAAGTAGTAAGTATCAAAACCTAAATTATATTACATAAAATAATTTTTGTTTTCTTTTCCAGGAATTGTTCTCAGATAACTGATGTGGTCATTGACTTTAATAACTACCCAGTAGTTTTAAAAGACTACTCAGCTATAGGATTGTGTTCATATATATGGTCAAGAATTAATGCATTTTATAGTCATCAATTCCAAAGGTTATTCCTTTTGAAGACAAAGTTGCTCAATAGATTTAAGAAGGTACTCCAGCAACTGACGAAGGTGATGGTTGCATTTAAAAACAAAACTAACTGCCCGGCTGGGATGGCTTAGTGGTTGAGCATTGACCTATGAGCCAGAAGGTCATGGGTTTGATTCCTAGTCAGGCACATGCCCAGGTTGTGGGTTTTGATACCTAGTAGGGGGTGTACAGGACACAGGCGACCAATAATTCTCTCTCATCATTGATGTTTCTCTCTCTCTCTCTCTCTCTCTCTCTCTCTCTCTCTCTCTCTCTCTCCCTTCCTCTCTGAAATCAATAAACAAACAGACAAAATTAACCCAAACAAAGAGCTAGAATATTTTTTTAAAAAGAGAGCAACCTGCAATAGTATAGCAGACAGATACATCAGGCTACATTGTCATATTTCAGCTCCAGATCAATTAGGCTGAAGGAATCATCATAAATATCTAACATGTTTAGGTTAAAGCAAATGTTTGCGAATGACAAAGATTAAGTGATAACAACTAACTGATTGTGTACACATACATCACAGTTGTAATGCTCAGTGCTGCCATGATCATATTTGAATTTTCTTGATACTGCTAAAGAAGGAAATATTTCATCTAAAATTGTAATTATGAATTTTGTTTTATATGCTACATATTCAAGGACTAAAATCACTCAAGAAGAAAAATTGTTTCCATAAGGGAGATTACTTTTATTAGCTTAATTTTACCAAATAAGGACATTTATTTAGTTAAGCCTCTTCATAATAATATAAGTTTTGTGTTTGGATATGTTATAAAACAGTGTTTAGCTCCTTGAGTATTATGTGCATGGATAAATGTAACAAATAGAAAGAGTAGCAGCATCGGTAAATTCTAAAATATCAGCACGTCAAAAAGGTACTGATATCCAGCTTGCATGAGAGTTCCACAAATGTTTCTTTGAGAACTGAAGTTCTTTGAGAGAAGCAGCAGAAACCTTTCAGTGTTTGTTAGGAGATTTGGGTTCTTTTTTAAAGATCTCTTTTTAAAAAGAGAGCGAGAGAGAGAGAGAGAGAGAGAGAGAGAGAGAGAGAGAGAGAGAGAGATTGTTTAAGACTCTAAAGGTCTTTATTGGAATTATGCTCTTATCCTCATTTATTTTAACAAGATTTGTAATGCATTCCGGCCTTTGATCTCTTAGTTTGAAACACTGCCTGTTGTTCCATTATTCCGCCATCCATTTGCAGATAACAATACATCAGAACCTTTTTTCTTGCTACAGAAACAATGCCCTTTATTTGAGAAAGGACATTGTTTTGACAGATAAAGTAGGCATTTGATAAATTGAAACAGGTTCTGAATTATTTTGAGGGGAATGTGTGCTACATCTGTCTGCTGATTTTCCACTGAAGTAGTGCTTAACTTTCTTGTCTGTTTGTGATTTATTGAGCTACAGAAAAGGTTAGGAAAATTTCATGGCTCTTCTCACATAATTTGTAAGTGAATCAAATAGCATTTGTTAATGTTTATGAGACTTAAAAGGCAAAATCACTCCTAAATATTGATTCACAATAGATATTGTAGTGACAGCTAAAACAAAAGGAAATAGCAAACAGACTTATTATCTCCCATTAGTAAATTCCATCCTGGAAAGAAAGGAGCACTAAAATAAAACTAACATTCCAACTAGTAATTTTAAGTAGCATGGAATTTCAAATGAATCCGCATGTTAATAATTTACTCTTGGAATAGCACAGGTGTAGCAAACTATGAGCAAAACATCAAATGCCATTAGGAGTGACCTCTCATCTAAATTTTAAAAGCTTTGAAGAAAAATTATACCGATTGCCTATATTGTTTCCTTGTTAAGAATTCTACATTTAATTATAGTAGAGATTTTCCTTGAAAGGGGACTTGTAGCCAAAGACAAAAAAAACCTTCCCAATTAAAAAGTCCTTCAAAGTGCTTGGCATTCCACAAATCACAACATTTTATAGCACCATTTCAAATTAATATACTGTCTACCAAATACGAGGACAAACTCTAACATAGAAAATTGGTTTATTTTAATATACATTATAACCCTGTTCTTGTAAACTTTACCACAGACCATTCAAAATTTAAAAATCTATTTTAAAAATTTATTTTCCAATCTAGTTGTCCACTCAGTCATTAGTTTAATAGAGACAGAATTGTTATTCCCATAAACAGATGAACACATTAAGGGAGAAAATAATGAAGGTCAGAGAGTTGTGACTCCAGAACCATGCCTACGGACTGTAATTCTCCTGTCTTTCAATGGGTCACACCGCCAAGAGCTTTACAAAGCTTAAGAATTAGGTACTGTAAATGGGCACTCTACAGTAAGTGTTAAATACCTGATATGCAAAGTACCTTGTTCTTTATATCTTAGTGACAGAAACAAATAAAACAGAGTACTCTAATTGGTCTGGATCCCTGAACAATGCTATTTATTTTATTTATTTTTATTTTTTTAAAATAAATTTTATTGATTTTTTACAGAGAGAAAGGGAGAGGGATAGAGAGTTAGAAACATCGATGAGAGAGAAAAATTGATCAGCTGCCTCCTGCACACTCCCTACTGGGTATGTGCCTGCAACCAAGGTACCTGCCCTTGACCGGAATCGAACCGGGGACCCTTGAGTCTGCAGGCCGACGCTCTATCCATTGAGCCAAACTGGCTAGGGCTACTATTGATTTTAGATCTACTTTCTCTTATGAATAGCTGTTCTTGGTAAGAAGTCTGAAAGTAACATAGAAAAATATCAAACATGTAACTTATGTAAAAGCTCAAAATATGCTGTATTTTTTTTAAAGAAAAAACTATAATATGTTTACAAATAGGGCTATAAGAGAAAACAATTTCCTAGAAATTTGTACTTTAGGACAAGGCTGAGGAATGAATTAAGGAACAAGTAAAAGAATAAAATCATTGCTTCAGTAAAATCTTTCCAGTATGTATATTTTTAAAATTCCTAATCCTATATAATAAAAGGCTAATATGCAAATCGACCGAACGGCAGAACAACTGGTAGCTATGATGTGCACTGACCACCAGGGGCAGACACTCAATGCAGGAGCTGCCCCCTGGTGGTCAGTGTGCTCCCACAGGGGGAGCACCTCTCAGCCAGAAGCCGGGCTCACAGCTGGTGAGCGCAACGGCAGTGGTGGGAGCCTCTCCTGCGTCTGCAGCAGCGCTAGGGATGTCCAACTGCTGGCTTAGGCCCCTTCCACATGAGGAGCAGGCCTAAGCCAGCAGTCAGACATCCCCCAAGGGCTCCCAGACTGAGAGAGGGTGCAGCCCGGGCTGAGGGACCCCCACCCAAGTGCACAAATTTTGTGCACGGGACCTCTAGTACAGTATAAAATGGCATAGCCATGACATGTATTTAATAGCAGAAAGAAGTTATTTCCTACTAGAGGCCCAGTGCACAACATTCTTGCACTGGGAAGGGGCATCCCTCAGCCCAGCCTGCACCCTCTCACAGTCCGGGACTCTGTGGGGGATGTCTGGAGGGGTCCTGAGCACTGCCACAAAGGTGGGAGAGGCTCCCGCCACCACCACTGCGCTTGCCAGCCATGAGCCCGGCTTCTGGCTGAGTGGCACTCCCACTGTCGGAGCACACTGACCACCAGGGGGCAGCTCCTGCATTGAGCGTCTGTCCCCTGGGGGTCAGTGCATATCATAGCGACTGGTCGTTCTGCCATTCAGTTGATTTGCATATTAGCCTTTTATTATATAGGATTGCTTTTTTGTTGTTGTTGTTAATCTTCACCCAGAGACATGTTTTCCATTGATTTCACAGAGAGTGGAAGGAACAGAGGGAGGGAGGAAGGGAGGGAGGGAGGGAGAGAGAGAGAGACAGAGAGAGAGACATCAATTGGATGCCTCATAAACATGCCCCAGCCAGGGTTAGGGATCAAATCTGCAACCCAGGTACATGCCCTTGACCAGGAATTGAACCCATGACCCTTCGGTGTGCTGGGCCTATGCTCTAATCACTTTGCAACACAGGCCAGGGCCCTATTCTTTCTTAATTGTTGTCTTCTTTTCTCTAGCTTAATAGAGCAATCTTATGTCCAATCTCTCTCTCTCTCTCTCTCTCTCTCTCTCTCTCTCTCTCTCTCTCTCTCTCTCTCTCTTCTCTCTCTCTCTCTCTTCTCTCTTCTCTCTTCTTCTTCTTCTTCTTCTTCTCTCTACCATATCACCTCATTACACACACACAATTCCTAACCCTGATAATCCCAAACCACAAGTTAGCCAAGGTACTCTATCCCTGAAGATCCAAGCATGACTAAATTATAAATTGTTTATTTTCATATTTTTGTGTCACTTCAAAATAATGTAGCTTAATTTATAATTAATATATCTGTTGCCCAAATATGCAGCCATCAGGAAAATAATTACTAATTATTAGGTTGTCTTTTCCTATCCCCAACAAAGTTTTTGTATGCATACTGAAGGGTGAGAGTAGGGTATTCATTCAATTAACAAACATTTATTGAGCACTAATATGTATCAGGCAAACTGCTCATTATTGGACATGCAGCAGTGGTCAAAACACTCAAAAGTTTGCTCTCATAGAGCTTAATTCTTATATTTTAGTAGGTTTAACGCCTCCACTCTGCTCTCTTCCTTCCTTTCATCCTTTGTTCCCATCTTCCTCCTTTTCTTTACTTCCTCTGGTTTTATTTACTTATTTATTATTCATATACATAGTCACTCAATAAGTGTTTACCAGGCACTGTATAAGGCACTAGCTTAAGAAATGACAATGTTAAAGACAACTAGTAGCCTTTTAAAAGCCTATGCCATATATATAGTTGTGGGAACCATGCCAGAGAAGCCTGATAGTCAAGGCCACTTGAAGCACAGAGGCCTTGTTGGCAATACACTGGACTGTCCAAGGCCACTCTGCGCCTAGGCTAAGATACCATAAGCAGCTGCAAGGCCATAGCGATTTCAAGGTACACTGTGCACTTCTATAACCCATACGAATGATGTTACTATTGGCACGAGGCGTTCTTTAATATACTGGTTGCTGACCAGCTAGTGAGAAGATGATGAAGATGGAGAGATGGAGCTAAGAGCTGGTACTGCTGTGATGTAAGGCTAAGAGCTCATAGAGAGCTCAAATACAGCTACCATCTTAACTAGCCAGTGTGCTGTGCAGGGGAGACAGGAGAAGCTGCTGAGCCAGAGAGCTTAGGTACCCCTACCATCTGAGGCAGTGAGTCTAGGGCACTAGACTCACCCAAGGGGCCGGATCCAGCCCGTTTGAAATGAATAAAACTATTGAAAAAAAAGACCGTACCCTTTTATGTAATGATGTTTACTTTGAATTTATATTAGTTCACACAAACACTCCATCCATGCTTTTGTTCCGGCCCTCCGGTCCAGTTTAAGAACCCATTGTGGCCCTCGAGTCAAAAAGTTTGCCCACCCCTGGTCTAGGGGGTAGCGTGTGGCTGCTCAGATACAGAGACTGCTACTACTGTGTATGAAAGCTATGTATTTACCAGCGGGTGTATGGCTGCCTATATGGGATTGCTATGAAGGACTGTCTTGTCTGATGTCTTGTGGCCACTGGCATCTGAAACAAAGACTCATTCTTTTTTTTTTTTTTAAATATATTTTATTGATTTTTTACAGAGAGGAAGGGAGAGGGATAGAGAGTTAGAAATATCGATGAGAGAGAAACATTGATCAGCTGCCTCCTGCACACTCCCCACTGGGGATGTGCCCACAACCAAGGTACATGCCCTTGACTGGAATCGAACCTGGGACCCTTGAGTCCACAGGCCGATGCTCTATCCACTGAGCCAAACTGGTCAGGGTGAAGACTCATTCTTATACACCCACAGCTTCTCATGGTTTTTCCATCTAGGACCCGACATCCAAGGAGGTCCAGCCCTAGGCAGAGGGGCTCAGACCCAAACCTGTAATTAGTGAGCAGAGGATAAAGGAGGAACTTGGACTAAGTTCCCAACAGTTGGTACAATGGGCAAGGTTTGAGAAGGACCTGCCCTGGCGTAGTCAGTAGGAATTTAAGACTACATGGCCTCAGAGCAACTCCGAGCAGCAGTGCTAAGAAGTGCTCCTGCCGTATCTGACAATAATCTAATTTGTTTTTATTATATAAACTAAAATGTGATCTATATTCCACAACAACCACCTCTCTGTCTGGGGCCTGATAATAATTCATCTAATGAGCCTTTTTAAGATTGCATACTGTGAAGCAGAAGAAGATGTTTTCACATGATGTGGGAGCCCACACTATGCATCTAATAAAAACATGAAGTAGCATATTTATGCACACACATATACTCCTATTTATTTTTAACCAAAAATAATAAATTATATAATATTACTTCTTATTTAGTTTCCTTACATTTTTAGCATCATGGGGCCATTTTAGTGAACTGCCTATGTATCTGTTATTTTTTGTTTATTTAAAATAGAGGAATTATATCCAACTAAAAAGCTTCTGCACAACAAAGGAAACTGATAACAAAACAAAGAGGCAGCCAATCATATGGGAGATGATATTTGCAAACAGTAGCTCTGACAAAGGTTTATGTTCTAAAATATATAAAGGACTCATAAAACTCAACACCAAACAAACAATCCAATCAAAAAGTGGGCAGAGTACATGAGGGTTCCTTTTTCTCCGCATCCTCGCCAGCACTTGTCATTTGTTGATTTGTTGATGATAGCCATTCTGACAGGTGTGAGATGGTACCACATTGTCGTTTTGACTTGCATCTCTCAGATGATTAGTGACTTTGAGCATGTTTTCATATGTCTCTTGGCCTTTCTTCTGTCTTCTTTCGAAAAGTACCTATTTAGGTCCGTTGCCTATTTTTTTATTGGATTGTTTATCTTCCTTTTGTTAAGTTGTATGAGTTCCCTGTAAATGTTGGAGATTAAACCCTTATCAGAGGTAACATTGGCAAATATCTTATCTTCTCCCATGCAGTGGACTTTCTTGTTGTTTTGTTGATGGTTTCTTTTGCTGTGCTAAAGCTTTTTATTTTGATGTAGTCCCATTTGTTATTTTCTCACTGCTGGTGGAAATGCAGACTGGTGCACTCACTGTGGTGAACAGTATGGAGTTTCCTCAAAAAACTAAAACTGGAACTCCCATTTGACCCAGTGATCCCACTTCTAGGAATATATCCCAAGAAACTAGAAACACTGATTAGAACGGATATATGCAACCCTATGTTCATAGCAGCACAATTCACCATAGCTAAGATTTGGAAACAGCCTAAGTGCCCATCAGTAGATGAGTGGATTAAAAAACTGTGGTACATCTACATGATGGAATACTATGCTGCAGTAAAAAGAAGGAGTTCTTACCATTAGCAACAGCATGGATGGAACTAGAGAGCATTATGCTAAGTGAAATAAGCCAGTCAGAAAAAGATACATATCACATGATCTCATTCATTTATGGAATATAATGAACAACATATACTGATGAACAAAAACAGATCCAGAGACAGAGAAACATCGATCAGACCATCAAACCTCAGAGGGAAGGTAGGGGAGGGTGGGGGTAAGGGGGAGAGATCAACCAAAGGACTTATATGCATGCATATAGGACTAACCAATGGACACAGACACCCAGGGGGGTGAGGGCATGAGTGGGAGGGATGAGGAGAGGGTAATGTAGGGATAAGGACACATATGTAATAACTTAATCAATAAAGAAATTAAAAAAAAAAAGTGGGCAGAGGACCTGAAAATACACCTCTCCCAAGAAGATATATGAACAGCCAATACATATAAAAGATGTTCAACCTCACTAGAAATTTGGGAAATGCAAATGAAAACTACAATGAGATACCACCTCACACCTGTTAGAGAAGCCATTATCAATAAAACAAGCAATAACAAGTGTTGGAGAGGTGGTAGAAAAATGGGAACCCTCACTGCTGTGGGAATGTAGTCTGGTACAACCGCTATGGAAAGCAGTCTGGTGATTCCTCAAAAAATTAAGAATAGCGCTAGCATAGGACCCAGCAATTCTTCTCCTGAGTATATACCTGAAAAACTCAAAATCATGTATTCACAAAGCTATATGCACCCTATGTTCATTGAAGCCTTATTCACGGTGGCCAAAACATGGCAACAACCAAAGTGTCCTATGATAGAGGACTGGATAAAGATCATGTGGTACATATACACAATGGAATATTACCGGCCATAAGAAAAGATGAAATAGTGTCATTTGCAACAGCATGGATGGTCCTTGAGTACATTATCTGAACTGAAATAAGTCAGACAGAAAAACCAAGAACCATATGATTTCACTCATATGAGGGATATCAAACTGAAACTCATGAACACAAACAGCAGTGTAGTGATTGCCAGAGGGAAGGAGGTGGGGGGAGAATGGGGTCCTAATATATGGTAACAGGAGAAGCTCTGACTTTGGGTGGTGGGTACATGGTGCAATATACAGATCTTGTAACAGAAACCACACCTGAAACCTATATGTTCATGTTGATCAATGTCACCCCAATCAATTTAAAATAAATAAATAAAATAGAGGAATTAAAGACTCATTTTCTACTACTGTAGAGAAACCACTGTACTTTACCAAAACATAGATTAACATCCATGCTGCCAGCGAATGCAGACTTTCTTCCCTTCTGTAATGCAGTGGCCACTCTTGTTCCGTCTGTCCCCTATCCCTTCATGCACATGGAGCAATTTATATTTTCATAAGTCAGTAGAAGGTTTTTTCTCCATGGATTTTTTTTAAATTTTACTTATAATGTCTCCAATCCAAATTTTTTCAACTGTGGCCATATTGACAATTTAGCACAGATAATAATTTGGGGTGGGAGGGTGGGTGCGAAGAGGGTGGATCTGTCCTTAGGACTGTAGGACATGCAGCAGCACCCCTGGCCTTACCCACTGGATGTGAGTAGCACCACCAACCTTATCCACTTGTGACAAACAAAAATATCCCCAAACAATGCCAAGTATTTTTTGAAATGCCACGTTTTCAGTTGGTTGAGAATCATTGCTCTAATCCAATGCCATTTGCCAGTCAATAGCTACTCATTCTTTAAGATACACCTTAAGTATAAGTTCTCTGAAGCTCTTGTTGGTCCTTTTTTTTTGTTTTTTGTTTTTTTACATATGAAGACTCCAGGCTCTGTGTTTCCAATGTAAATTGTTTGCTTCCTCTTGTTTCAATCATTCATGTAATTGTACTCTATACTGGAATACAAATTTTCCAAGGGGAAAATATATTTTCTTATATACCTTTGCAGGCCTAAAGCCTGTTGATAGTAAATGTTTACTGCACAAATTCATAAATGAAGGGGTGGGGGAGAATAAATAATTTTTTCAAATGCAGATTGGTTAGGAATAAATTACCCTGTAAACAAATTGTTATCCAAGTCCATGGATGTGCTATTTTTAGGTAACAAAGAAGATAGGACTTTGAAAACTTGTAAGCTACTCTGCAAAAGAAAGCAGCTACAATCTACCTAACAATATCCTTTCTAATTGTTTGTTATGGAATCAACAGCATGCAATCAATTTCAATTTATGTTATATCAAAGGGGAAGGTTACAGATTCCCAGGCTATATAAAGTATTAGCATCATCTGTAGAAACATTCATAGTGTCTTAAAACCTATGTTTACCTGTGTGTATGTGAAAGAGAAACTACCATTGAATTATGAGGGCTTGTTGCTATTGTAATAAGAAATTTGAATTAGGTTATAAGAATGCATATGAGCAGTATTTTCTAACTTAACTAATATTTACATTGGCTATCAATAAAATTTATTTTTGTGCCATACTTTGTTACAAGAAATAATATTTCTTTTGTACGTATTCCCATCAGGCATAAAAGACAAATATGTACCATCAACTGATGAAAACTAATTTCAAATGACTTCTGCTCAGACTAATGTGAAAACTGGAGTTGTAATTATAAATTGCTTATACTTTTTAGAACTGAGCTCCAGTTTTATATTTCCTGTAAACCAGATAATTATTTAAAGAAGATTTTTATACACTTTGCACGTATATCTCTATAATACTCTTTCAATTATTTTTCCAATATTTTTCATTCTCAAAAAGCAACAACATTTTAGCAATAACATACAAAACTTTTTTTTTTCTCTTACACAGAAAGTCAAATGAGTAAAATCTATTTCTAAACAGGTATTATTTTATGAGAAAATTACTATGATTTCCTCAAACTTTTAAAATTATAATCATTTTTTATGCTTCAACTTTTTAAAGAAAGCTTCTATAATTGGCTTATGTTCAAAGGACATGAAATAACTGTGCATTCATTAAGACGTCAATTACATTTCAGAAATAATTTTAAAAGTAGAAAACAGAAGAAAGAATGTTGAAAAATGTAATTAGAAACAAGAGCCCTATTGCTACTGAATGAAATGTCAAGCTAGATGCCCCCAAATGGCAAGTAGTTTAAACATTAAGTTATTCTTTTTAAGGGTACTGTAGGCAAAGACACATTTTTATGCATTAGGGAAAAATGCTGTAAGAGTTCTAGCAGCACAGTAGCATTATAGTTTCTATTGCCTCAGTTTACCTATTCACACGTTTAATTAATAGGAATTAGAATAGTGTACCCCCAAGTGCAGAAGATTAAAACAGTCCAGGTATCAAAATGAGGTAACATTGATGATTTTAAATTACTCCATTTTGCTTCATATTAGACCTGGGTCCACTATATCCCCACAATAATGACCCATATTAACTCTGACTTGCGTCACACTTACGTGATGTGGAATTAATATAGTAGAAATTCTAGAATGTGACCACTCAGTGTTCAAATGACTGGGGAATATTTTCCTCTGCTTTTCCTAAGGACAGACTTGCAGTTGACACATGGTTTCACAACTGTGCAAGGTGCTTTGGGATGAGCATCCTCTTGTGTTTGCCTTAGCCTTACTAGCTTTGTGAAATTTGTTACATTATCAAATTTCACCAAGTTTGAGTTTCCTTACTGGTGCAAGGAAGAATAGAGTCATCCGTTGTAAAGAACATAAACTAAAACTTGAGTGAATGCCGAGATTAATATGGCCCCTGTATGAGGTGACATTCAAAAATTAGATAAGCACCATATGATTTCATTCATATGTAGGATTTAATGAACGAACTGACCTAAAGAGAAAAATACAGACAATCTCATAAATAGAGATCAGGCTGACAGCTCTGATGTGTGTGTGTTGGTGGTGGAGGAGAGGGGAATGAGAGATTGAGGAAAAGAGAGAAACAAAAAGAAAGAACTCATGAAAAAAATGATTAAAATGCTGAATTTAACAATTTACAATGGCTATAATTTGGAAACAGTCTAAGTACCCATCAGCAGATGAGTGGATTAAAAAACTGTGGTACATCTACACAACAGAATACTATACTGCTGTAAAAAAAAGAAAGAACTCTTACCATTTGCAACAGCATGGATGGACCTGGAGAGCATTATGCTAAGCAAAATAAGCCAGTCGGAGAAAGATAAATATCACATGATTTCATTCATTTGTGGAATATAATGAACAACATAAACTGATGAACAAAAATAGATCCAGAAGCATCGAACAGACCGTCAGACTGCAGGGGGAAGGCAGGGGAAGGGGGGAAAGGGTAAGGGGGGCGGCGTAATACCAGACAAACCAAAGGACTTGTATGCATGTATACTAGTATAAGCATAGCCAATGGGCACAGACAATTGGGGGGTGAGGGCATATGCTGGGGTTTGGGGTGGCCGGGGAGAGGTCAACCGGGGGGTGGGGGTGAGGAGACATATGTAATACTTTAAGCAATAAGGAATTTAAATTTAAAAAAAATAAAATCAAACCAAAAAAATACAAATCTCAAAAATAAACATTGAGCAAGATGTGAGAGAGGGATCCACACTCGTCAACATGCGGTACCGCAAGAGACTAGGAGAAAATGTCCCTAGTCAGTTTCTCAAAGCCCTCTAAAATTACTCGATAAGTTTTGAACTTCCTGTGGTCAATGCACTTCTACATTATTCACCCAAGTCTTGACCAGTGACCGTGGCCTTGCCATGCTTCCTCCCTGCTGCCCTTCTTTTCTTCTTTTCCCCTTCCTAAGATACAATCAGATGCTGAGAAAAAGTCATCGTGAGACGAGGACAAAAGTCAACCCAGAATAGTCCCAGTTTCTATATGTCGTAAGCATGCCTTATCGACACCTCCGTATCTGAGGATCCTTAGACAGCAAAGTCTTCTTTAAACATTATCAAACATCAAAACAGATTTAGATTTATTATTTTAGTCTTCTGCTAAATGCCCAAATGCCATTATTACTTCAAAGTGCACTATGCTTATTCCTCTAGACTCTAGAGTTAGAATACATGATTCTCAAAAACATAAAATCCTTTAGGAACCTTCTTTTTCAGTGATATATAGCATATAATTGTCAAGGGTATGTGCTAATTTTGTGTCCACTTTATGGGATATGACAGTGGGAGGTAGCTTATAATTCTCTGTGAGAATATCTGACTAAAATCATCATAACCTCCAGGAGGCTTTGATGTCTCTCTCCAGGAGTGAGGGTATTTTTTTCTTAATTAGATTTTATAAAGGAAGCTGACTCTTCAACTCAACTTTCATGGGAAAGTAAATTAAAAAAAAAAATCCAACTCCAGTTAAATAGCAGCAACTAAAGTGAATGTATTGATTTATTAATGTAACTGGGATGTTCAAAAGAAGGATTCTGCTACAAAAGCACTCAATGTAAGTCTTTAAGGATCTGTGTTCCCCTCTCTCTCTTCCTGTTTTCTCTGCTCTCCTCTCCTCTGTGGTGCCTTCAATCTTGGGCAAGTTCTCTCTTCAGTGGCTAAAAGTGGGTATCTGCAAATCTAGGCTTACATTTTTTTTTTCTTGTAACTAGTAATCGCAGATAAAAGAAAACATCTCTTTTTCAATAGTTTGAGAAAAAGTCCTGGGAATGACATTGTTCAGCCAACCTTGTGTTATGTGCCCATAACCCTACTGTTCTCAGGTGATAGAGACCATGTTAATCTATGGAGAAGGTTACTACTTCTACTAATGTTTGCCATTTATCTGTATGTACCTGTCTGTTTTCAGAGATTCTCAATACATAGTTAAACATAAAGACAACACTACCAACACAAAGACTAAATTTTATAACTTCATCAAAGTTAAGGAAGCTATTAATGAGAGAAGTTATGTAATGTATCCCTGGTCATACAATGAATTAGTGGGACAGTCTGGGTTGAAATGTTGGTCTCTTAATAAGAATCTCAGCTGGGCCCTAACCGCTTTGGCTCAGTGGATAGAGCATCGGCCTGTGGACTGAAGGGTCCCAGGTTCGATTCGGGTCAAGGGCATGTACCTTCGTTGCGGGCACATCCTCAGTAGAGGTGTGCAGGAGGCAGCTGATCGATGTTCTAACTCTCTATCTCTCTCCCTTCCTCTCTGTAAAAAATAAATAAAATATAAAAAAAAAGAAAGAATCTCAGCTTGAAGATCACTACTTAGTGTGGAGCCCAGGATTTGTTAACATTGCATTTAACAGTGTTATCTGTGAGTTATTTATGCTATTTATGTTATTAAATAAGAATTTTTGAAAAATTAGGGACTGGATTGAAGATAATGTATTGGCCTTTTTTTGGTTGTCATCATACCATTCAAATTAATCACTGATGCCAGTTTGAAAGTCTGGACAGAGGCAATATGATATCAGGAGAACATATAGTATATGCTTGACTTTCTTCTTTCCCCTCCAAGTGAAATTAAACAGCGTGTCATTTGCTTTTAATTTTCATTGGTGATCACCTTGTACTGTTATAGGCAGTTAGACAGACTTGAGCAGAGCAAGGACGATGGATCAGGTAATAGAAGGTCTCCAGGGTGGAAAGCCCAGGTGCCTAGCAAGGGACAATCTATTGTAAGGAGGGACCTTGCCCCGGGCTAGGTGACTTTTCCTCACCTAGCATAGCCCTGGTCTTGAGGTTTGGACCTCTCTGACCTTTCCTCCCTGGAGATAACATCTAGGCCTCAGTTGTATTTCAGCTCCAGGCCCAGAGAAGCAACAAAAACAGCCATGGCTGATGTCAGGACCAGCTACATTGAATCAAATGACCCCTTGCCCTGGTGCCAACCAACCAATCAGTGGAGATCACACCCTGAATGGACACACCTGGAAAGCTACTGTATATTCCAGTGATGGTGAACCTTTTGAGCTCGGCGTGTCAACATTTTGAAAAACCCTAACTTAACTCTGGTGCTGTGTCACATATAGAAATTTTTTGATATTTGCAACCATAGTAAAACAAAGATGTATATTTTTGATATTTATTTTATATATTTAAATGCCATTTAACAAAGAAAAATCAACCAAAAAAATGAGTTCGAGTCCTAGGTTCGCCATCACTGGTATATTCTATTGAAATCTTTCCCTGGGACCTCCCCTAAGACCTCCTCCCTGAAAACCCTTAGGAGGGAGGACCCAGGGCCTTTCCCCTCCCTCGCTCCCACCCTCTCCCCCAGGCATGTTACCATTAGCTTCCTCACTCCCAAGCTCCAAGGGCCCTTCTTTTACCTCCAAACTCATTTCCTAAATCCATTTCTTCTAGGAATTACTTTTTCTATCTTGTAATTTACCAAATAAATGTTCTCTTACCGTTTGGGTCTTGCTCTGAATTCCTTCCTAGCGAGAACCCAAGTACTGAGGTTGCTGAACCCAGGTTTTGTCTGACTCCACCTGGGAACTGCAGACGCCCGGTGCAGTTCCCGCCTACAATAGCACCATGAAGGAGAGGAGACTGAGGTCAGATGAAGGGTTAACAAAACAGAGCACAGGGGCAGAGAGACTGTGAGTTTTTATAATATGAGAAAGCCCCAGACAGAACCGCACCAAATGCCTGCCTTATCTTTAAAATTCCAATTATTGTGAGATATTAAATTTCTTTAATATTTAAGCCAATTTGACTTAGTGTTTCTGTTACTTGCAGAACACAATAACTGATACACTATCTCATATATTGAACTGTAAAAATAAATGAGAAAAAATGTGTAATGCACCTAGCAAAGTGCTCAGCACATGGCTATTTTTAGCTAGAACAGGTTGCCTCCTTTGTCAACACATTTCTTCTGCATTTTAGATGAGTAGCCTGTGTTAATTAGCCTATTTTTCATATGCTCCTTGCATCCTTTCTCAGCTTTTGCATTCCCATTCATATTCTGTTTTATAAATAATGTTTTTTTATTGATATTCAACTAGTTTATATTGTACAACTCCATGACTAAAATAATATCTGACACAAAGAAATCATTCTCCATTAATGAACAAACTGTGACACAACCCTATGACACAAAAGAATGACTGTTATGCTATTTACATATCTGGTTTACTAAATCTCCCATAGGAAAAAGTTTCATTTAGACACAGTATCCTATATAGGAAATAAAATAAATGGATAATTAATTATGTATTTATACATACAAAAACTTATACATGTTAATATTTCATTATACAAACTTGGAAACTTCATAAAAGTTGGTTGTTAGGCTCAATATAGTCACACATTAAAACTTACTCTCAAAAGCCACGGTTTAATGAGAGGTTATTCTCCTGCTGTTAACTTTTCTTCCATAACACAAAAATTAGGAGATCAAAGTAAAGAGGACAATCAGAGATTCAGAAATGTCTAAGGAAGAAGGGTGTCCTGAAATATAAAACAAACAACTTTAAATATACTCAAGGTAAAATTTGGGACACAATAATAAAAACAGTCACATTGCCAGCTCTTAATTCTAACTACTAGAAAGAGTTATAAGCCAGCATGAAGGAACATAAATAAATAACTATGGTCTCTGCATTTAAAATAAAATATTGAAAATACTATTTTAATGACAGCAAGCACAAAAACACTTAGCATGTTCACTCAAACACGAATGCTTAATCCCCCTGAATTCTTTAAATCTCTGATCTCCTTTGGGAATGAAATAACTTCAGGGCTCAATTTGTACTGGTAGCTTAATGATTAAAGATGAAAAAGTCTTGCCTATGCATCTGATTTTTATATGCCTTGTTTTACTGCAAGTCTTATTAAAATAAACTCTGCTTTTAGTTGCTATGAGTAATTGGATCCAGTACTTCACAGTTGAAAAATGTTGGCTTCCAATTTTAATCTTTGTTACTAAAAGGACGACACTGGAAACAAGAGGGCTGTAAGAACTCCGTGAGATGCAATTGCTGAAACAAAATGTTAAAATAGCCTACTAAGTTTGTAAATTGTGTATATCTGTGTATTAGGGACAACTGAAAACCATCTACAGTAGTCCCTTTTCTGTTTGCTGCAAATAAAATGCATGCTGCACCTTTTCTATTTTTTTTTTCTGCAAATAAAGTAGCATGCTATTTTTGGTAAAAACCAACTAACCAACCAAACACACAAAGAATCTAATACTGACATTTCTATGATTCACATCCAAACACATATCCTGATTTAAACATAGTTCTGTAAAGTTTCTGCGTGTGAGTACATGTGTGGAGGTAAGAAAGAGGAAGGAAGCGGGGATGCAGACTGTGAGAAGGGAAGTCTAACTTGACTTTGCTGTGAGCACCAAGATTTAACAGGATTATTATTTTTTATTTTGCCATAACCTACAGTGACAACAGAAACATTTGCTTAAAATGACTGAGCTCATACTCTGTAATGAGAAAGATGTCAAGTCACGGTGTACCATGGGATAAGAGGTGTCCAGGTGGTTCTGATAGTTCCTAGTTCTTTCTCAGGAAGAAAGCAATCCTGGTATGCAATCCCTATGTGCTCTCTGGATTAGTATCTCTTCTGCACTGTGACTAAGTATGTTTTTATAACTGCTGTGCTCCCAACTCACCTGTCTAGGAATTTTGGTACACTTTCACTCTATTAATTCAGTTAACTTATATTGCAGCTAATTTTTTTTTATTAGAATGTTGAATATGTTTTGTTTTTGGTTAGTTCTTCCAACTTTATGTTGTTATCTTTATTTATCCCTCATATCTATATTGTGGCTTTATTCCCCGAATTGCTCAAAATTATTCAGGGGTATTCAACTGTAATCATCTCAATCCTTTTATGTTAGTAATTGAAATGTTAGTTCTTCTAGCTTTTTCCAAAGTATATATTATTTTTTAATGCTGATCTTGGTTTTCTTTTGCTTATTTTGCTTCATGGTCTTCTCTTTTATTCCATTTGCTTTGTTTTGTTTTGTTTACAATGTGGTTTGTGAGCTCTTGTTATATTGAATTATCTTACTGTTTACATTCATATTCTAAGGCACTCAGTAAACATTGTTTCTTAATTTGGGTCATATTTTCTTCAAAAAGTTGTTATTTTCTGCTATATGTTTTCTTCATTCTTTTCTTCTATTTTCTCCTCTTCCTCCTCTTCTTCTTTTTATCTCCATCTTCATCTTGGTCTTACTACTTTTGCTTTTCTTTTGCTTTTTCTTTTCTTTAGTGTCATATCTCACATCATTCTTGTGCTTAAATTGTTAAAATACATTTGTCAGAATCAATTTGTTTCCCCTAACACATTTCTGAGACCTATTTCTCTCCCTATGCCCTTTTTCTACACCTTGAACAGAGCCTTTCTTAAAGGGCAGAGTAATACAGATATTATGTTAAATGACCAGGATATTTCATTATTTGCTAAAGCTTATTACCATAAAAAGGATACTTAGAATTATGAATTGTTATTTTTTCCTCCCAATTCATGGTAATATTCTGTATCCTATATTTTTTAATATATATTTTTTAAAAATATATTTTATTGATTTTTTTACAGAGAGGAAGGGAGTGGGACAGTGAGTTAGAAACATTGATGTGAGGGAAATACCGATCAGCTGCCTCCTGCACACCCCCTACTGGGGATGTGCCAGCAACCAAGGTACATGCCCTTGACCAGAATTGAACCTGGGACCCTTCAGGCTGTATCCTGTGTTTTTATCAATGAAATTAAAATTGGTTACTTCCCTGTTTTATCAGTCTCGTCTCCCACCTGGTCCTTCTCTCCTGTTCCAGGGTTGTAGAAGAAAGGGGGGGAGAGAGAGAGAGAGAGAAGGGATCGTAATGATTCACTGCTTTTCAAATTATGGTCATTAATGAAAGCTTTCAGGTTTTTTGTTTGTTTTTACTTTCTAATCTCTGTTCTGGAGAATGGGGTTTGGGTTGGGAGCTGAGCCTTGAACAAAGAATTTTCTGTTTTCTTTTGCTACCATCTTTAACGTGCTGAGGCATGAAGTTGCATCATTCCTCATATGGATGTTGTTGGTGCATTATTTTACTTTTACTGCTATTTTTAATTTATGTTGTTAGATATGGGAGCAAGATATACTTATGACCCAATTTATTCTTTCAGCTTTCCCAAGCATTTCCTCACAAACTGCAAGTTAAAAATTAATTCTGGTCAGCATGGTTCAGTGGTTGATCATTGACCTATGAACCAGGAGGTCACAGTTCAATTCCCAGTCAGGGCACATGCCCAGATTTGGGGCTCGATCTCCGGTGTGGGCGTGCAGGAGGCAGCAGATCAAAAATTCTCTCTCATCATTGATGTTTCTATCTCTCTCTCCCTCTCCCTTTCTCTCTGAAATCAATGACAATATATTTTAAAAAATAATTAATTTTTGAAAGCTTGATTTCAATTTGATTTGAAGTTTAAATTCTGACCTTTTTGTTTGTTTGTTCTGTTTCTTTCTAACTCTGGAAATGGGTTTGTTATTGGCTCTCCAGTTAGACTGAGCCATGACTCCTGGATATGTTGTCATGGTTAAGTGGGTGTTCTAGTGGCATCAGCTTCACCTATAGGTTAATACTATAGGAGACCGGAGGAGGGCTAATTGCCAAACTTGGAAAAGAAACTACTCTCTTCTGGCTTAAAATATAAACCAAAAGCAGATTTTTTTCATTATCCCAGCACCACAAAACATAATGTGTGATATTAAGCTTTTCCCACACAATAATAACACAGGATGTAACCAATTTATGCAGAAATGACTTGGTGACTTTCACATGTGCACACATGATGACATGGACAGTTAGGTAATTCTCTATATAATGCTTGCCTTTGGGCCCGCAATGTTCAGGTTTAGTTACCCATAATCAACCTCGTGACATACTGAATACATTTACAATTCATTTTCTTGGGTGCTGACACATTTTCAAGATCTAAGAAAATGTTCGGATGGAAAATTATATGGGTACTCTTCTTCTAAGGTTGAAAGTTAAAATCCTGTTCAATATGTTTACTATAAACTGGCTTTTGACGTAATGAAATTACTCTGAACAGATTTAATCTACTTGTTCTTTTTAATGTGATAAGGGCATTATATATTGTTTAAAATAAATGTGGAATAATTTAAAAAATAAATATACCTGGTCCATTTACAGTGCTATAGTGAAATACATGAGCGTTTCACTACATGTTTCACTGACAAAAAGTAATCCCATACATCTTCCACACACAGCTGCCATTTAGTGAAATATGCAGTTTTCTGTTTTCTATTACTGTATACAGTATAAATTCTTCTGCTGGAAGACAGATTGTGACAAATTTGCAAACAGCATCTGTATTCATACATTTGAAACATTAATTTATCCAGCAATAAAAACTTTGATTTCCCAAAAGGAGAGTCATGTCTGAAAACTAATGCCTATTTTTGAGAGTTAACTGAGTTTTCAGTGTTAGTCATTTTCTCATGAGTTACGTGCTCCTGTGGAAAAATATACAACGTAACAGCAAGTATACAGAGTTAAAAGGGTCACAAAAAACATAAATCTGTATGCCTAGTTTATGTATGTGTATAATTCATATAAATAAATTTTTGGCTACCTATACTTTCCATTGTAGGAAACGCATTTGTTAGCAACAATATCAAAGGAATAACAGGGAAAGCTCTATAATATATACACTAAATTAAATGCTTACATATTACATTTTTTTGAAATGATAAATACTGCTCTGGGCATAATAGTGGAACTTCTTGAAACTGAAAATAATAAAGGCTCTGTTGAGCAGGCAGTTGTCTGGTTTATTTCTAGATAAAGAATTTTCAAAAGAACTACATGAAAGTCAAACCAAGTAGAACTATGGAAGTGAGATTATAACTATCTAAGATGCTTTTTAAAAATTCCTTGGAAATGTACCATTCAGCAAAAGTCACTTTCTAACTCCTGGTTTTATAAATAGTGTAAGTGTCCAATAAGGAAAGCAATTCAATTTGTTTATTTTGTTTTGTTTCACTTCCTCAATATCAGTTATTTATATAGTGTATTCCTAAAATATCCTTAAGATATTTAACTTTTTATCAATTTATTATTATTCAATAACTGATTTACAAAGAAACAAGACATTTGATGAGGTTATTTTATAGCAATTTTAGAATACTGACTTATTATAATTTTCTCAGAAAACATCCAATGCCATCAGGACCTCAGGGAGCCTGTCTCTAATGGGTCCCCATAGACTATCACACAAATATTAAACTTATCCTGGATTTTTTTTTGTTCTACTGTTATCTTACAAGCGTTGAGCGCAAATCATATTTAAATACATGCAAAAATATTTTTAAAATGACATACTCTGAGATTTAAAATTCAAACAGCTTTCCTAGTCATTTGAATAGTGACGATCTAAAATCTGCATCCATGCTGCTTTTTTAATTAAAATTGTACCCAAAGGAAAACAGTATTTAACAGTTTGTGAACTTACTCTCTCTAGAAATTGTGTAGTGGATTGTTTTCTCATACCATAAGGTGCTCCAGTGTCTTGGGCTTTTGCTTTACTGTCTGGTCTCCCCTCCCCCCTCCCCCCGCTGCTGTTACACATTTGACCTAATTTAATTGACATAGGCAACCGTATTCACATTGTTCTCTGATTGATTACCTGAACAGGTAGTGAAAAAAAGGTAAGCCACAGAGCTGACTGGGACATTCATTTCAGTCACAAAGTTGGCAGAGAGGGAGTATCACTCAGAGAGAGAAGCTGAATAAACTTTACTTTGCAGAAAGGCAGTGATCCCAGAGAATTCTTCCATCTCCACATTTGTAAATTTCTCGTTTTTAATTAATTTCTTCTTTTAAGTCCATACACTTTCATATATCATTGTTTCAGGACTGCTGTAGGGATAGAAAAGTCTGAACTACTACCCTGTTGACACATGTGTTAAGTGTGCCTGGCTCTCACATTTTATACTCAAGGAAAATATAAAATTAGCATCTTTTTCAAGAACTTATACCTCATTTGTCTTCATTGATTTTGAGTTACTCTAAAAATCAAGGAATCATGAGGGTTATGTTCGCATTGAGTTATTTAATTCTGATTTTCTTTTCTTTCTGTTCCCCTACCTCCCGCCCCCAGACATAAAGAGAATTAGAAAATAAACCAAGTTTCCCTGGTTCTCCGTAAAATTCCAACTGATCACTATTAGCCACTTAAAACTCAATGCATTGTTTAGTTTCCTAAAGGTATGATAATAACCTTTCCATAATTTGTACTTCATCAGTCTTTCAAAAAATATGACATTTATTGCAACACAAGTGCATTTTGTAATTTTGTAATGATGGAGGAAATTCTTATGAGGTCATTACTTGACTGAATTAAGACAGGACAATGCATGAATTGCATTAAGGGACTTTAGGGGCTTTTAGAAAAATGAGAC
This sequence comes from Myotis myotis, assembly GCF_014108235.1. NCBI lineage: Eukaryota > Metazoa > Chordata > Mammalia > Chiroptera > Vespertilionidae > Myotis > Myotis myotis. Next base: position 62,428,271 of record NW_023416335.1, on the reverse strand, counting down.
TCTTTAAAAAACACCTGTCCCAGAACTGGGTCATTGTCTCTACTGCCCCATTAGCAGAACAAAAGGGGGCCCTGTCTGAGACCCTTGCTGTGGAGGACCTTCCTGTGGCCTTTCTGTGACTTCACTCCTCCCCACAGAAAGAGCAGTTTACAGGAGACAAAGGGTTGCACCTACTCAGCGACAATCCAACCCCATCTGTACCACTCCAAGCACCCAGTCAAGGCACAGGTTACTAATATCTACTGGTGTCTTTTCCTCTAAAACTAATTGACCCAGGTGTTGCCTGTTCTAAATATGCTGTAAGATCAATTTCTTGAAATATAGTTATTGTAGAAGCTTATCTACATTATGCTATTTAAAAATCCCTTCTCTTTTAGAATATCCAAACTTTCCCACATGCTCCTAATAATGCAATTTTCAACATTAGAACTTTATTTTTTTAATGTAAAAGTCTATACAAATACAAATGTCCTTTCAATGGTATCAATAAGACCAGGTTCACATTTCCTAATACCTATGTTGTTTCCTTGATTTCTCTATTTCCAGTTTTCTGTTCTTCAACTCATCCAGCATTCCACTGTTGTAGTAATCTAATCATGAAAGCATGTGGGCAACTATTACCTACTTTAATCAAATCCAAACTCCTCTCCCAGATATTATAACTGCAAACTTCTATTTCAGTCGTATACATATTAAGCATCTCTCCCATTAATTGCCAAGATAAACTATCTCATCCAGTTCCAAACCATAATATATTCATACCTTCAGACTCACGTTCTCTTATTTAACTATGTCTGTGTTATCCTATATAATAAAAGGGTAATATCCAAATTGATAGAATGATGGAATGACCGGTCACTATGATGTGCACTGACCACCAGGGGGGCAGAAACTCAACACAGGAGCTGCCCCCTGGTGGTCAGTGTGCTCCCACAGAGGAAGTGCCACTCAGCCAGAAGCCAGGCTCAGAAGCCAGGCTCATGGCTGGCAAGTGCAATGGTGATGGCTGTAGCACCTCCATAGCAGCGCTAAGGATATCTGACTGCAACATCCCCTGAGGGCTCCCAGACTGTTAGAGGATGCAGGCTGGGCTGAGGGGACGCCCTCCCCTCCCCCCAGTGCACAAATGTCATGCACAGGGCCTCTAGTCATTAATAAAAGAAAAACCAACCTTAGAAAGTATGGTGGATTCTTAGTGTTGCCCAATTCCCCATTTGGGGATGATGTTATTAATCCCCAGCAGCTTCAAGTATGACACAAAATGACTCAGGTGTTAGCTACTTTGAGGATTGTCTTACCTAAAGGTATCTTCCTTGTCCAAAGCCACACCATTTTCATGGTCAAATGGCATGCAGTGACTGATCAACATAAGTGAATAAAATCATGCCTCGCTGCTCCAAGTTAGGACAACTCTGAAGCTCTGTACTAGGTTCAAACTGCCTGTAAATTTGGCTATGTCCATCACTGGAAATGAATCAAGCTCAACTTCTTTCTCTTCCAAATCCTGCTCCCTTTCTTGCCAATCCACAGATGTTGATTCCACAGACATTCACCTAACAGATGCCCCATGCTCTAATCCCTATCTTAGAGTCTGCTTGTAGGGTAAACTAACCGATATCAGAGATGTTAGGCAATAAGTCAAAGTTTTGACTCCATCACTTCGACTATGCTTTTCTCTCTACAGATATTCTTTCATCTTTATTCCTCACACATTTAACTTTACCTATCTTCTTCATAAACCCACTTCAAGTTATATTTTTTCTTAATTCCTTCAACCACTTGAGTCCATACTGATTTTTGTATGTTTAAATCACTATTATGTTTATAATCAAGACCTCTGATTTGATGAACAAAGACATGATAAGTTTAAAAGTGCTTCAGAAAATAGCAAATGTACCAACTTCAGGTGTAATAAATAGCATTGATGTGGTCTCTTTTACTGAAGTGGCAGGAACCATACATTTTATTTTCTTTTTCCTCTCACTCCTGATACCCAATCCACCCACAAATTCTGGTACAATTTGAAATACAAACTATATTTTGGACAGATTTTTCTTAAAACTACAGAGCCCATGTCTTACTGAATATAGGTAATTTTTAAACCATAGCATAAATGGTAACCAAAGTAAAATAAAGTTTCAGAAATCATTAATTTTGTGGTATTGGGTTGGTTAATGATGTCATTTCATTACATGAGGTTACTGAGCACCTGAGTGATCATTGAACCAAGTGTTAAAAACATTTTGGATTGTATACGATCATTTCTTGTGTAATTATCATGACATGTCCTATAATTCTGGAGAGTTAATACAGCTAGAACCAATTTATTTTTCTAGTGATAAGCAATAAATGCACTATTTCTGTTGCTTCTTTGTGCTGCATGTTATTACTATGAAATAAAAGGAAAGAAAGAAAAAAAGAAAGAAGGAGGTAAGAAGGAAGGGGAGGAAAGAAGGGGAAAGGAAGGAAAGATGGAAGAAAAGGAGCAATATATTTTTAAAAAATTCTGTTCTTTAATAGACCAAGCAATGATGCCTAGTCTGATGAAACCATAATGCTAGCTCCAAAATGAACCAATCATCTTTGAGGAATGATAATGCCCTTCCTCAGGTCCAAACTCAGTCTAGAAGGATGGATATTCAGATTTTTTTTTTCCAACTGATACTCTAGTAGTGGTTACTATTTCTCCACAGAACTTAAACCTAGATGTCTAATTCTAGGATAATTTTCAGTACTGGACAGAATTGATTTGTATCCGTTAGGTCCTTGATTAAATCTAAGTGGATAAGTTTACTTTAAGAAAAGTTAATATCATTGTCTTAGTTTGTCCTTGCAACAGATCACTGGTAAGAAACACTCCATCCTATAGTCATAGGATAACAGGTTGAGGGCACTGACCTCTCTGATATACATGACCTCCTGCTTTGTAAACCAGGGATGTAGAAAATTAGCAGTCTTTTTTTTTTCAATCCTCATCTTAGGATATTTTTTATTGATTTTAGAAAAACTGGAAGAGGGAAAGACAGAGAGAAATTTCAATTTGAGAGAAACATATGGATTGGTTGCCTCCTGCATGCGCCTCAACCAGGGCCCAGGAAGGACAGGAGCCTGCAACTGAGGTACATGCCCTTGACTGGAATTAAACCTGGGACCTTCAGTCCACAGGCCGATGCTCTATCCACTGAGCAGAACCAGCGAGGGCCAACAGTCTTAATTAATTATAAAACATTTGATGATCCCTAATTCCAAAACAATAGCTGTTTATTCATCCTATATTTATCTAAGAAGTTTATATAAATTGCCATTCCAGACATTTAAATTCTGTTCTTTTTAGATGAAAAAAATCAAATATTTGCCTTGTTAATCTAATTTATTTCCACATGCTGATAGGCATGCTTATCCCCACTTAACAGGGAGAAAACTGAGAATTTAGATGCTTAAGTAATTTATTCAACATCACAGATCTAGGTTTGAACACAGGAATACCTCACAGCAAAATATTAATTTTTATACTATTACATAAATAAACAGAAGTTAAGAGACACTAATATGTATTCCAGATACTTTAATATATGGAGTTGGCTGTCAATATTAGTGTAATGGAATTTTGAATGCTCATTTCATGATTCTCTAATAAGAAGAGTTTACTTTTTTTAAAATGAGTTTAAGATTTCCACTGAATAAGGTCGTAATTCATCTTTATTGGAAAAAGACGGAACTGTTTTAACTTCCTTGCCTACAAATTGCTTTCTGAAAGATAGCTCTCTTCACTTACAAGACAAACTAGATGTGAAGAAAGAAGATTTGGATACTGTGTAGCTAACATTTCATTTCCTCTTGGCAGCTCTTGGAATTCTGTCATTAGACTGTCATCATATCACATTGTTTTATCCTAATATTAAGATACATGTTTGTATAAAGGAAACAGGAAATATTTAGCTAAATAAAAATGCCATCAAAATTAACAGTCAGGTTTATTTTTTAACTACAAAATACATAGTAATTACACAACAAAATTTCATTGAATAGCTAAACAAAGGAAATGAAATATTGTGTTAATCTTTTTACTAGTAAGTGGAAAGGGAAACATGTTATCTGCTAGCCATAAGAAACATAATTCCCCCCTTAATTATTTTTTAGAAGAATATGATTAAGGGGCAAAAAGAAATGAAAGAAGGAAAAATGAGGGTGAGGAGGGCGGTGGAGAAAAGGACCATAAAACAAGATAAAGGGAGGGAGGGAGGCAAAGGGAAGAGCATAAGGGGTCTCTTTTCCAGCTGTTATCTACCTGCATACCCATTCTTAGTGCCATCACTGATGGTTAAAGGAGGGAGTACAGGGTGCTCTAAAGGACAGTGCGACAGAAAACTGGCACTCAGTGGCCCCTGTGGTGTGCTCCTCAAATCCCCCATCAAGACCAAGGCATTTGCCAGGCCGGCGTGGCTCAGTGTTTGAGCACTGACCTATGAACCAGGAGGTCAGGGCATATGCCTGGGTTGTAGGCTTGATAGCCAGTGTGGGGCATGCAGGAGGCATGTTTGTATGTTTCTCTAATAAAAGAGAAAGATGCCAATTGGTGTCACTCCGCTACACCCACCAGCCAATCAGAGTGACTATGCAAATTAACCCAACAAAGATGGTGGTTAATTTGCATACGCAGGGGTGGAGCAAAGACTGAAGGCTCCGGCTGGAGTGAACACTGAAGACTGAAGACTGAAGAGGCTTGGCTTCTCCGCTGTGGCTGGACCTAAGGCCTGGGTCCCAGGTGCTGGAGGAAAAGTGGTGCCGGCAGCCAAGGGAAGGAAGGCTTATTGCACGAATCTTCGTGCAATGGGCTTCTAGTATGTATATGTGTATATATATGTGTATATATTTAGTTTTTCTATGGAATTCTCAATTTTCAATTTTTAAAGAGATGACACAAATTTGATTTTCTACTCTTATGTGAGAGCATTGGGCCCCAGTAACCCATCATTGTGTGAAGGAAAAAATGTTCCACCACAGTAAACTGAGAAGATATATGTGTGTGTGTGTCTGTGTGTGTGTGTGTGTGTGTGTGTGTGTGTGTGTGTATGTGAGTGGATGTCTGTGTACATTCATAATAAATTATTGACAAACCCAAATTTAATTGAAGAGATATTTGTGTATTTTCTAGCTTATGAATATATTTTAATTCAACACTTTGTTTCTATTTAGGAGCTATACCTGCTGTACCTACCTTTTCTGTTTATCTTTCCTTTTTATCAAGTCTAGACATTGAATTATTCATAGTGTATAGTCATTACAGACAATATTACACCAATTAGCATACATTCAGATGAAGAAAAAAATATTCTAGATATTTCATACACAGGATTTAATTCAGAGATTTGTTTGCAAAGCTGTTGGAAGGACTTCAGAAGCTCAAAGGAGAAGGGGGCTTATAGAAACAAGGTAAATGAAATAAGCCAGATAGGTATAAGTTAAATTCTGTCTTCCACCCTTACTATTTGGGTACATTTCTGAGATCTTATGATCTTGAGTTGTCTTCCCTGTGAAAATTATGTAAAAACTAGAGGCTCGATGCACGACTTTCATGTACTGGGGGAGGGGGTACCTCAACCTGGCTTGTGCCCTCTCGCAGTCCAGGACCCCTCAGGGGGTGTCTGCCTGCTGGCTTAGACCCATTTCCTGGACATCCCCATAGGGGTCCTTAGCACTGCTGGGGAGGTGGGAGAGATCCCTGCACTGCCGCTGCGCTCACCAGCCATGAGCCCGGCTTCTGGCTGAGTGGCACTCCCCCTGGGGGAGCGCACTGACCACCAGGGGGCAGCTCCTGCATTGAGTGTCTGTCCCCTGGTGGTCAGTGTGTGTCATATGGACCTGTCATTCCACCATTTGGCCGATTTGCATATTAGGGTTTTATTATATAGGATGGTTCAAGTTGGTTATGAGAGCTAGCATAACAATGATTGGAAATGGCAATAGATTATGCTAAGATTAATTTGTCAAAATAAGAAATAGTGATTTAGTGGTAGCTCAGCTGTGGGAAGAGTGGTCTGTTTTATCTTTTCTCTCTTAGTTATTCTCCACTTAAGAGCTCCACTGTGAAACATTCGGCAGTAGTAAAGCAGTCTGTAAATGACAAAGGTAAATGTCTCAATGCAGCTTTCCCATTTTAAGAACAGAGAGCACTATCTCCTGCCAAGCTTTGGGGAAAAAGATATTATTGGGCTGACTTCCTTACTGTTTTTGGCAGTATCACAGAAGTATATTAACATGTGAAAAACATTGCTTAAGTTTTTTTCTCTGAGGTACTTGGTAAAACATGGCGCTTGGCATCCCAAATTTGTAAAAGTATGTTTATAAATATTCCTATTACAATTTTATTTTTGTTTTATGAAAACTCTTTTGGTGCCAAAGAAAGAAGACTCAAATCATTCATTAGCATTTGTTTGTGTTTCTAGAATTCTATATTTTATAGTTCAATAGATGATGAATGTTTCTGTACCAAATGCTGTAGTGACCAGAAAAATCCTCCAAATATAATTTTAAATATCTTTATCTTCAATAGTGTTACAATAGTAAGCATATCCTAAGCTTTTTGTTTCATATACAATTTCATTGTATTTATCTATGGATATCTAGGGATCTATTTAATGCTAACCCTGAACAGATGTTTGGAGTCTAGGTTGATGGCTTAACAGCTCCTGACATAAGCATGACCTTCATAAAATTAAAGCATGGGTTGTCTAATATGGTATAAGTGGCCTTTTATTTAAATCTGAGTTGCAAGTACAGAGTCAATAATCACTGAGTATGAACAAAGTGTAATAACCCAAAGATGATGAGGCAGTATTTGCCCTTTATCAGAGTAAGGTGAAAGTGGCTGTCAAGGTGACAGACGCTAATCAGTGAAACCTGAACAATTATGGCCAATAATCATTAAATGAAGGCAGCGAACTAGACTCCTGGGAAAGCACCAGCGCTTGGCAAAACAAGATGTGCTCTTACTAAGAGAATCACAGAATTTAGAATGGAAGGGAGTATCAAACTCAAAATAAAGTCAAATTTCTAGGTGCTTCCTCTTAGCATATAAGAGGACATGATTGAATGTGATTCTTCTATACAACTTGCTACAGAAAAAACAAACAAACATGTGCAGTAAGAAAGCTAATAATTTAATAGTACTTTGGAGAGGGATGAATGCATATGATCATTTAAAATACTTTATAAAAGTCACAACACAGACTCTGCATTTTATAGTTTTTTGTTTTTCATAAATTGATCTTTACAGCATAGGGCCTAACTAGAGAAAAATCATAATTGTTATTTATCTATTTGATATGGAGTATAAGATGATAAGCCAAGTACCATATCAGGGTAAAATATGCTACTTTTAATTTCCCGTAAGCGACTCTTGTTAGTGTACAAGAGGGTAAGAAAAACAGTCCACCTACTATATGGTCTCATCATCAAAGATGTGATCTGGATATCATTTGCTCTGACTATTATATTTTTGTATAACAGAATAATACAGGATACCCTGTGCTCTGCACTATTATTCTTGGTACTAAGCTAGAAAGTTTTCCTTCAAGTGATTACACTAGATTACCTCCTGGAACCTACTGTATTAAAGAAGGTGGTTTTCCCTCAAGTGTCATTGAAAGATTTTACTTCTCAATATGTCTGGCACTATGTCATCTTACATCACTGACTGCTTGAACTCTGATTCTTCTGGGAGAAAATGGTGGAAAGGGAAAGATAAATGTATCTGCTATTATATACCATGTACTTATCTCTTCCTCACATGGTTGTGAAAAGTAGAATTTTCAATTGCCTCTGTAGCCATGATAAAAAATGAAACAGTTGAAAAGGGTGGCCCTAACCGGTTTGGCTCTGTGGATAGAGCATCGGCCTATGGACTGAAAGGTACCAGTTTTGATTCCTGTCAAGGCCATGTACCTTGGTTGCAGGCACATCCCCAGTAGGAGGTGTGCAGGAGGCAGCTGATCAATGTTTCTAACTTTTTATCTCTCTCCCTTCCTCTCTGTAAAAAAATCATAAAATATATATTTAAAAAGAAAGAAAAGGGTGAACATAAAATATAAAAACCTAAGTTTCCCCATATGTGAAGAATATTTTGATATATTATAAGTAATCATTAAGTACTTCTAATTGATTAAACAAAATAACATTTATATGTAGTAAATATTTTGTATCTCTGAAAAATTTAGGTATTTTATGATTTCCCGTTATAGTGCCACACCTGATTACATCCTATAGAGTACATTTTATCCCCAAAATAGCCACCTGAGGTGAAACCACCATTATTTCTCAGCTTCCTAACTGGCCTCCAGGCATCCATGCTTTCTCCACAAGGTAACTCGAGTGATCTCTGTAAAATTCCAGATATGGTTATGTAGTGTCCTTTATTACGCCTCAATTTATTATTATTGCTCTTAGGAAACAACCCCAAGTACTCAGTGTTCTATGAAACTCAACATGGCAAAGTCTCTGTCACACTAGGTTCTAGCCACAGGGCCTTTACATATGCTTTCCCCCAGGCTATAAGGAGAGTTTTCTGCTCCTTACCCCAATCACTATCTTCACCCCCCTACACATTTTATATATTTTCTTGAGGAAAGTCAAGAAAGCCTAGATGGGACACACTTATTTTAAAAACTCCCTGTACCTTCACATTTTTCATTGACCTTACCACAACTTCATAATTATCTGCATAACCGTTGGATATTTTGTTAACAGATCATCATGTGGGCAAACACAGGTCTTTGTCTGTTTTGTCCACTTTTATGAACCTAGTGCCTAGCACATAAGAGTTCCCTAAAGACTATAACTTGTTAGCAGAATCTTCCTCTCAGCATTGCTTATACTTTGTTTTAGTTACTTACTGCTGCTTACACAACAGGAATCCAGCCACAGCTCTGCCCTCTGGCTCAGAGCCTCACACAAGGTTGTGGTCAGGGTGTCCATCAGAATTGCAGGCATCTTTAGACTTCACTGTGATGGGACCTATTTTCCCAAGTTCATACACATGTTTGTTGACATGAGGGTCCCCATGGGCTGAAGTCCTCAGTTTCTGGCTGGCTGTCAGCCGGAAGTTGACCTCAGTTCTGTGCCACATGGGCTTCTCCATAGGGTGCCTCATAACATTGCAGTTCTTTGGGGAACAAGTAAGAGGAAGAAGAGGCTAAGAGAGCCTGTGAGCATTATGAAGCTTTGAGCCCTTTGTAACTGTATCTCAGAAGTGACATTCCATCATTTTTGCTCTGGGCTTTGGATTGAAGCTTGTCCAAATCACTAGATCCAACCCACACTTAAAAGGGGACAACTGTACACAGGTGATAATTATAAAATGGGACCATTCTAGAAGCTGCCTATCATTAGTTAGTCCATCTTATGAGATTTATCTCATAACCTCACTTCATTCTCTAGTCAGAATGATAACAATAGTGAACAAGGCACCTGAAAATTATTATATGTGAAACAATAATATTGCTTTCAAAATAGCTATTTTATAAATTATAGTACTGCTCACATATTAGAAATAGCCTAATACTCCTAAAGCATTATTAGTCAATTAGAGGCCCAAGGCATGAAATTCGTGCAAGGGGTTCCGAGAGCCGAGGCTGCAGCCCCAGCTGCCACCCTGGCTCTCGCAGCAGCAGCAGCCCCGGCTTAATCCAGAAGGTCATCTGGAAGGACTTCCGGAAGGATGTCCAGTCTAATTAACATATTACACTTTTATTATTATAGAGGATAAAGTTATTATTACCCAGTTCATACTAGAACAATTGCAAGCATGTAATCTGTCCCACTAAAATTTAAATTTCCTAAAAGAAGAACGTGATCCTCATAGCAACTAGCACAGTCACTTGTACATAGAAGGAACTCAGCAATTATTTACCAAGTGAGTGAAGGAACAAGTAAATAAAAATAAAAGAATATTGTTTCTCCTATTTTTTTAAAGGAGTGTAGAAAATCACTTTTCTATTCTTCTTTTTTTTAAGTTTGAAAAACTTTTACTTCTTAACATGAAGACTACAAATTTCTAATTGCCTCTTATATCCAACTGCATGTAGTATACATCATATATATGCCAGGCACTCTTTTTCACATTCTAAAGATTTGGGGGCCAGGGGTGAAGAATGTATTTTATCCTAGGATAAGATTCAAACTTCCTTGCTTTTATTAAAAACAACAACAACACATATGTATTTTATTTTCAAACTATTTATCCAAGTTCCTCATGGAATGAGGGTTCTTGGGATGAGGATTTGTTGACAGTACTGAGACAATGCCAGTAAACAATACTCTCAGATTGAGAAACCCAGAGTAATATCTGTGAGGCCAAGAGACTTACTCTATAACTACTTTTTAAAATTTAATCAGTCCTGGAATTTCTCAGATCTATTCCTCGAAGGGGGGAAAGATGCTCAAATTTTGCAAAACAGTTGCCAATTCTTCAAAGATGAAATTAGCGCTAATGAAGAAAACAGTGGGAAAGGAGGCACAACTGCCACCTGGAGGAGACAGATGCGGAGGCATCTCCCATCGTCTCTGCTCCTGTCTTCTGAGAGAGTAAACACCGCATTAGCTGGTGATAAAGATGTGCCTTAGTCTACGGAACTCAAATACTGGCAGATCATTTTTTTTAAAGCACTGGATAATGCTCTAAGGAAAGAATCAAAGCAATTGGCAAATCATTAGCTGACTTAAAGTAAAATGCATGCGTATCAAATTGTACTGTATTTCAATAGTAGTCTTTACATGAGAATAAAAACAACAACAGAATTTTAGAAAGATCCCATACTTTGCATAGCTGCTATCCACCTGTTTGGTCACAAGAGAATGATAAGAATAACAAACAGGGTACCTGACAATTATATGTGAAACCATAATACAGCTTTCAAATTAACTGTTTCATTAATTATAGTACTGCTCAAATATTAAAAATAGCCTAATATTCCTAATAGATTATTTTCCAGAACCACTCACTCAAATACCTTTATTTAAAGTTGTTATTGAATTTATTGGGCTGATACAGGCTTCAGATGTGCAATTCTATAAAACGTCGTATGCATATTGCATTGTGTGTTCACCACCTAAAGTCTATTTTCCTTCCATCACCATTTGTCCCTTTTACCCTCTTCTTCCTCCCTTACCCACCCTTCCCTCTGGTAATCACCAAACTATTGTCTGTGTCTATGAGTTGTTGTTTTTTCTTAATCTGTTTACCTTTCACCAGCCCCCTAATCTCTTCCTTTCTAACAGCTGTATCTGTGAGCCTGTTTGCATTTTGTTTGTTAGCTTATTTTGTTCATTAGATTACACATATGAGTGAAATCATCTGGCATTTGTCTTTCTCTGACTGGCCTATTTCACTTAGTATAATACTCTCCAGGTTCATCCATACTGTAATAAAAGGTAAGATTTTTGTTCTTTTTTTTTACTGAAAAAAATTGTGTAAATGTACTACTGCTTTTTTATCCACTCAACTACTGATGGGTGCTTGGGCTGCTTACAAATCGTGGCTATTGTCAATAGCACTGCAAATACCTTTTGATGGGCAGCTACTATGCCATAAGTTAAGGTCATAGTATACACGATCTGTGCACCAGGGAACTAGTCTTTTTTTTTCCAAGACAAATTGCATTTTTCCCAGTTTTCCTTTTGTTTTAAATATAATTTTATTGATTTTAGAGAAGAAGAGAGAGGGAGAGAGAGAGAGAAAAACGTGAATGATGAAAGAGAATCATTGATTGGCTGCCTTCTGCACATCCCCTACTAGGGATTGAGCCTGCAGCTCAGTCATGTACCCTGACCAGGAATCAAACCCAGACCTCCCGGTTCATAGGTCAATCAATGCTCAGCCACTGAGCCACATCAGCCAGGCTATGTTATTAATTCTTCATAGCAACCTCTCCTGCATTTAACAACTTTAATAAATATTCCATTGTAATCATCTCTTCTACTTATCAAAAAATTAATGCCTAGTATTACAAGCCTTGTTTTAGGTGTTGTGGAAATATCAATAAATGCATAAAATATCAAAAACAGACCTCACCTTGCCTTTCTAATAGTTTTTGCTTCATTTATGTGTTATATTTTTCATATAGAACTAGGGCTCTAATTTTATAATTCATGCCTTGTATTATTATATTATGTGTTTCTTTAATTAGTAAAGTTCTCTAAATATTAAAGAGAACTTAATAGGCAGTTTAATAATTAAGTCCTATTTTTATTTAGTTTGCATTTTCTTAATGTCTTTTGCTTCTATTTTAAAACTTTATCACATTGATTCATATACGTTTCTTTTAATCAGAACACATTTATATTTTGCCTGGTTTTTATATATCTTCAATAAGGGTGTTATACATAAAAGAATATGTATAACATATGCATACAGTTTTAACATTATAGGGGGGCCTCAACCTGGAATATGTTGTCTTACTTATTAATATCTCTTACCCTCATGGTCTTTACCTCTCTTCCTCCAAAGAATTTTATTTTTATTATCATCATGTAATTTTCATTAATCTTTAAAAGTAGTACATGTTTGTATGACCAAATAATAACTTTTTGATTTTTACTTTTTTTCTTTATACAAATTGTCTTGTAATCTTTATATTATTTAGTGACTTTTATATTATTATGATGCATCACTTTTTCAAGGTTTATCCTTGTTGACGTGGCTGTCATGTAAAACAATTTATTCATATTTTCTACTACTGTTGACATCCTTTTTTCAGTATTACGCTATCACAAATATTTTAGCACATGTCTCCTGGTGAATGCATTCAAGACATCCTGCTCAGAATGAATTGTTGAGTTAGAAGTAATAGATATTCAATGTTACTAGATAATAACAATATAGTTTTCAGAATTGTTAAACAAATTTACACTTCCACAAGGAGTGTAAAAGCTTTCATTGATACATCTTTGCCAAATATTATAAGCATTTTACTTTTTGTGAGTGAGAAGCATATATTTTTTTCTCAATCCTTTGGACTTTATTGTGACTTTATTTATTGTTCATATTCTGTGTATGCTTAGAAAGAATGCGATTCTCTCTTTTTCTCCTTAATGAGAAAAACTACATTTTTAGTTGAGACTATTGCTAGTTGGAACAAAAAGGTGCATTTTTTTTTTTTTTTTTTTTTTGGTATTCCTTACACTGATCACTATAGCCTGAAGAAAAATAATTTTTGAATGCTACAACTGAGTCAGCTGAAGAGGGTTTAATTTCCTTTTCTGCCTTTTTAACTTCTCCTGAAAGTCTACTTAGAGGTAAAAGCTGAACACCTTGTGGAGCATGGCTGACCGGGAAGAAGGAAACCGTATCTCCAAGAGTGCAAGAGGAATTTGAAATCTGGGCTGCAGGGGGTGCTGTGGAGCTGCTGTGGTAGCTTTGGACTGCATACCTCCTGCGGTCTTCCACATGAGACAGAATAAACTTTCATTTTGTTTAAGCCACAATTATTATTTCTTCTCATTATATGTGCCTGAACTAGTAGAATTATAGGAATTCAATATTAAATTGCTGATGTTATATTTCTGTGATGTGTTGAACTATGATGTTATGACAGTTATGACATCACTAGGAAAGAGTAATTTTTCAGCTCTATTAAAATTTTATGGGACTACGACCATATATGCGGTCCATTGTTGCAACACATGACTGTATTAAAAAATAAAGATGATGACAATAAAGAAAAAAAATTCCCGATTTAAAATCAAACTCATTAGGCTTTTATTTTGAATGAAAGGCTGAAAGTTGAATGTTCATAGTTGATCTGAGCAAACTTAAATGTTTTCCGTTAGATGTAGAAAGCCAAAAGCAAACTGCATAATTACAGAAAAGTGCTATATCTGTTAGCAATTTAGGGGTTATAGACCACAGTTCAGAAGCGTGTGCTTTTTATCAATGTCTCTTCAGGTTGCGTTAATAGAAGTATCATGTCAAGAATGTTGGTGGTTGAAGTAGTAATTTGCTTTTACTCTGATAATCAGCTACCTCCAAGTGCTAATGTACAGTTTTAAAGTTCTACATTTTAATAGAAACATGCACACATTAGAGAATTTTTTAAAGAAATCAGTCTGACATGTACAAGGATTTAGATGATATTAATATCTCTCTGTATACAAAGGTCTTTCAGTGGAAAAGGAACATTTTTGAGGGTGATTTAGGCTCAGTGTATGAGTCACTAATGGGTAGAATTAAAAACAATTGTTAGGAGGTTTAGGTGGATCGGCTTGAGTTTAACATAAATAGGGACTATGCAATAGCTAGGGCTGAACGAGGATATGACTAATTTCCTTTGGACATACTGTGTTTCCTGCTGCTGGTCGTGACTTAAGCAAAATAACCACATGGTGGAGATGTTGCAGAGGGAATTCCAGCATTTGATGGCTCCTTGAAATAGAGGACACTTAAGGTTACTTCCAAATTCTGAAATCTATGAATTAATAGATCAAATATATAGGGGGGAAAGTGTCACATTTGTCACTGATGTAGCACTGAAATTCTCATTGCTCAAAATTATTTGTCCCTCAGCTTAATTAAACAAAAATGTTCTATACAGACTACATCTGATATAGAAATTTTATTATGTTGAACACTGACTTAACTTTTAAAATTATGTGTTCTTGCACATTATATGTACCTGTTATACAAAAGCTCTAGAAAAAGTATAAGGAGAATACTTTCATTTTACAAATGTATAAAAATACATAGGGCTAAAATGGTATTGAAGATAAATATTACAGAGAGAACACAATAACCCCAAAATGGGTCAGCACAAACTACCCAATTGATTAGATGCTTGCAGAAAACCACAGCAAATGGCAAAATCAATTCACCAATCAGCTTTGCAGTGTTTTATTCTAAACTCAGCCAGCTGGGCAATTAGGCATATACCCTGTGTTTTTATGTCTTTCATTGAAGAAAGCATCATTTTCCTTTGGAAGCAGATGGTTAGGAACTAAAGATGGGTCAAAGTTCACTGAGGTTACTCTCCTATGGACAGAGTAAATTGATGTGGTAGAATATACTATTCTGAATCTTTGGAATGATTCAATACTAAGACAAAAGCCTTCATGAGTTGATATTTGGTTATAGGTTTTTGTGGCTAAGAATTTATTCAATAATATTTTAATGCTGTGATTCTCTATTATTTATACAATGTTCCACTCAATTTACTTTTTTTGTATATTAATAATGTATGCCTCAACCCAAAGAGTAGAATTTCAAATGATTACTATTTTAGAATCTGTTAAAAATAAATAAAGAAATGAGTCTTCATTGCATTGTTTTGGAAAGCCAGTCTTTGAATCAAATTTATGCCAAGGTCAAATTCTGTTGTTTGAACTAAACTATCCAGTAATCAGTGTCTCCAGATGAATTCTGGCACGCATCATAGCATGTTAGGACTGAGAGTGAAATTGGAGATCACTTATTTGAATTTCTTTATACTAATTAAGGATCTTATGCTTGAAATATTAAACCTCACTCAAGACAGCATCAGATCTATAAATACAAAATCTCACCAGTTCTCCAGAGATACTTTAACCTTGCAAAATTGTCCATCTCTATATAAGGTAGAAATATTATTAAAGTATTAACTTCACTCTGATGAAGAGGGTCAAAATAGTTCATTAGAAACAAGTTCATTGAAAAGAAACTACACCAAGTAATAGAACTCCCATGATGCCATTGAAAGGCTTCCCCTTGATCTTGTCATCAATTAGGTTGGATACTAATCTGGAGAAATACTGCATTAGTGCTTAATAACTTTCTAGTTAAATAATATTCAAAGATTTTTAAGACTTCTCATTAAAAATAGATAACTTTTGGTGACTTTATCTAGCCTACTGTTATCAAAATGTAATTTTTAGTATGAGTATGAGATAAGATTTTTTAAAATATATTTTTATTGATTTCAGAGAAGAAGGAAGAGGGAGAGAGAGATAGAAACATCAATGATGAGAGAGAATCACCAATCGGCTGCCTCCTGCTCACCCCCTACAGGGGATCAAGCCCACAACACAGGTATGTGCCCTTGACCAGAATCAAACCAGGGACCCTTTCAATTCACAGGATGATGTTCTATCCACTGAGCCAAACCAGCCAGGGCAAGATGGAATTATAGAAATATAGAAACTCAGGGGCAGGAACTACTGGTTCACAGCCTTTGACATGCTTAAAGTCTGAGTCTTAAATGTATTTATATGGCCATAATCCATTCCTATTAAAATAATTCAACTCATGTATATGAATGAATAAAAGACTGGATGGATGAAAAGAAAGGGTACAACAGCCTACCTGTCACTAGCCTAAAATATTAGACATATAATAACTTCCACATAGACTAATAAATGCCAAATGGACTAAATGTTTTAGACTAAAATGAAATTATAAAAGTACTAGATGAAGACATGGGGACACATGGAGACATTATTTTATAAACTCAAATGAAAAAATGTCTTAAAAAAAGTAACACAAAATTCAGAGCCATAAACTTAAAGATTACTATACTTGACTCTATGAAAACAGACAAATAAATAAATAAAACCTCAGCGATAGGAAAAATGGAAAGGCAAAAGAAAACTCTGGGATAAAAGCTTGCATGTATATCACAAAGGGCTAATTTTCTTTCTTTTTTTTTAAAAAAATATATTTTATTGAGTTTTTACAGAGATTAAGGGAGAAGGATAGAGAGTTAGAAACATCGATGAGAGAGAAACATTGATCAGCTGCCTCCTACACACCTCCCATTGAGGATGTACCCACAACCAAGTTACATGCCCTTGACCGGAATAGAACCTGGGACCTTTCAGTCCACAGGCTGCTGCTCTATCCACTGAGCCAAACTGGTTAGGGCAGAGCTAATTTTCTTAATGTATATATAGCTGTTAAGGAAAATAAAATGCCAGACTTAATAGAAATTCAGTTACCTCCCCCCAAAGTGACACTATAACTAGTAAGTATGGGGGGGAGGGGGAGATATCTATCTATTGATCATCTAGCCATCATCATCATCTATATATCTATCTATATCTTAACACTCATATACTTATATGAAGCTAGACTTTGTGAGTTTATATCCTGGTTCCACCACTTAACTATTTGAGTGATCTTGAGCAAGATACAAAAACTTCCTCTGTCTTAGTTGCCTCAGAGTTAAAGAGAAGATAACAATAGCATGAACGTAATGAGAATTAAATTCTTAACACCGTTCTTGTTACACAATGAAAGCTATATAGGTGTTAGAGTATAACAATGATTACTTCTTATAATTACACTAGAGGCCTGGTACACAAATTTGTGCATGGTTGGGGTCTGGCTGGCCCTCCCGGATCAGGGCCGATCTGGCTGGGCTAGCCGGGGGGAGGGGATGAAGGATGGCCTGGGAGAGGGGGATGCGGATGTGGGAGGTTGGTGGGCTGGCCCTGTCCCTGATCAGGGTAGGGGGCTGATCTGGGGTGGGGACGGCAGGGGGAAGAGGCTGCGAGCAGTTGGCAGGCCGGCCCCTTCCCCTGGTTGAACTCCAGGTCGAGGGGACAATTTGTATATTAGGCTTTTATTATATAGGATAGTATTTAATTATATGTTAAATATTGTGTAATATATTGCATAATAAAATAACATATTGTATAATTATATTGTACAATAAAATACAATATTTTATTATGCAATAGTTATATACAACATGACCAGGCTTTGGGAAAAAAAGTGAACCTCTTACTAGAGCAAGGGGAATACATGCCAGGAAAAATCACCAGAAGTCCAGTATACAAGGTTTGTACACATCTGTTTGATGGAATTTACCTCGGGGCTACTTTACTCTGACCAGCAGGTGAGGGAGAATGCTCATGCAGTATCTTACAACTCTCATCCCATACAGGCAACAGCTATGTACTTTTCCAACTACTTCATTCAAAGAAATTTAATTTTAGCAACAATACATATCAGTTATTTTCTAAAAATAAAATAAACCATTTCCCTATAGATAGTTTCTTATACTCCTCAACGAATGCATCTCCTACCCCCTTCTTCTGGGTGATGTTGCTCTCTTTTCCTGGGGTCTCTAAAAACATGAATCTCTAACCTTAAATTCATCGAGCCTTTTACTATGGTTCAGGATGAGCCATTCCGGTTTGATGGGAGCAGAAGTTGTTATTTAGCCCCCAATTCTCATTTTCTGTTCAAACTAAGCCCATGGATAGCCTCACCTGATTCCTGAAACTGTAGCTGAATCCTTGACCTTCAGATTTTCTCTCTACTCTTTACTTTGTTTTTTAAAGTTAGTTAAGTAAAACTTTCTTCAGGGTTTTCAGTTGTCCTCAGAATCTGTTTCTGATTTTTACAATTATTTTCTGACTTATAGCAAGGCACCCCTGGGCCCAGTTTTAACTCATTGCTCAGGCTAGGGCAAAGTATTCTATGGAAACATAGTATTTCAGTGTAGATTATATAAAGTATTGATTTATCTTCTCAGGCTTACCACATGGTAATCACACATATCCCATGTTGAGATAGAATTGTAGACTTGGATTAGGTACAGCAGCTTGTACTGATTAGGAGATGCGTGACTATTTCCTCATTTGTTTTACTTTTCTTTATGTTTGAACTATTTCACAATTAGTTTTATTCAATCAGAGGGGAGAGAAGAACCTGAAATTTAAAGTTTGTAGTTTCAGAAGTCCTTAAATATAGGTTGTTTTAAATGGTTCATGAAGAAATTTAGTGAAAGCATGGCCCATATGGCAATTTTGAAAGGACAAGCAGCTAAGTTCACAGTCAACTGAACAAAAATGGGGATTTCAAAGCACCTGAGGACTTTTAAGATGGGAGTGCCATCCTGGGATAAGTGAATCGATATTGGAAATGAATTTCATTTTAGCTGCTGCAAACCTGCTGGACCATTTCCTGAGATATTGTATCAAGCAATTGAAGATGGCACAATGTAATGTTGAACAGTTATACTCAAGCACTCTCTATTACAAAGAATTCTCCAAAGAATAACAAATAAAAATTTTGTCCTGAGTATATATGGCATGGTTCTCCTGATTTGTTCTTCCAACATCTCTATGGGTACTTATTACTTTAAAAATAATTCTGGAATTAAGAAGTAGAATACTTCTTGTAGCAAAGGAATAAAAATAAAAGGGAAACATTTAACTTTTTAAAAATGAATACTTACATAGTATATATACATTGTACAATATATGGGTTTGAATTAAGGGCTATGGAAATGTTACAACATATATCTATATATTTTAAAATATCAACATATTTTAAGATACCTTACTTTTTTTAAATTCTAATTTAATTTTGTTTTTTTTAAATAATATTTCATGCCACCTGGAATAACAGTTTTAGTAATCTATAAATGCATTCCTAAAATGTTATCCTTTTTTGATTGATTTCAAATAGAATGGACCACTTTGAAAATGTACTTTTTGATTTACTCTGATAATTTACAGGGTTGTATTTTGGTACAGTGAGTCAAATAGTCCTTTCTATTGCTCAATTTGCCTTGGACAGGTGCCATTTTAAACTTGTGGAATGGATTTTTGGGGGGTCACCAATTTAACTAAAAGTGTTATTAATTCTGGCATTTAAATTTAAATCCTTTACATGTAAATTTCAAGAGTGGAGTGGCTGGACAGGAAAGAGGGGCACTCAATCATTTTGTAATAGGGAACATTTAAGTGATCATCTCACAAAACAGGTGAACTTTTTTCTTAAAATAAAAGAAGAAGAGAAAACATGGAAAGAAAGAAGGGTAGATTGTTTATATAATTGAAGTCACAATATGCTAGAGCTGTTGTTCAATGGTTCAAAGCAAAGGGAATCCTACTCAGGGGCCACTGACCACAGTTCAACAGGGATCCTCGTTGAGTTGGCGGAGACCTACATCTTTTGTTTTGCTCTTGTTATAGTTTTGAGTATGACTGAGAGTTTAATGATGTTGGCACAAGGCCTGAAATGCAATTTGCTATTTTTATTACTCTGTCAATATGGTGCATTAAGATCCCCAATACTCTTCAACAAATGTAAAAGAGAAAAAAAACAAACACCTTTTATTACATCAAGCACTGTAGAAATTAAAACAGCAAACTCCTAATGCACATTCCTCAATACCATAGTCTTGATTAAAGCTTTTGAATTAGCCTAACTTATCATTTTGATACTCTGATGAAAACCTAAACTGTATAGAGATATACTGTTTCTAGGATTGATTCTAGGTTGAGTCTTTCAAGCAAGGGCCCCTTTTCTTTGTGTCTTTGCTATAAAGGTGAAAAGCTGAAGCAGAAGGTGAGACCTTGCTCTTGCCTCATAAAGCATTTTCTGCTTTGTTTCTGGCTGGAGATAAACAACGTTTAGTTAACTAATAGCCAGAGGTCAGATGAAAATAAAAAAGGAGATAAGAATGAAAAAGGATAAAAATAATTTACAATTTTGATACCATCATCACCGCTGACTTCTTATTTTTCAAGATAGCACATTAGAAATACTAACATGCCTTAAAGATTAAGATTTACCCCAGCCATTACCCAGCAAATGCTCTCAAGTTTAAAGCATGGCATTTTTCTCCCAGAGATTTCCTTTTTCTCTTTTAATCTCAGAAATTTCCTAATTACACCACAAAAAGTGATTTTGGAAATTGCTGGTTACTGAGGCAAATGTGCCTTTTGCCTAATTTTTTCACATAATTACTTTAATTCTTTACTTGGCTTGTCTTTAAAAAATCCCAGCATAACAGTATTTTAGGTTATGTTTTTTTAGGGAGAAAAAAAAACCTTGAAGTTTTGGAATATAATTGAATTAATATCCCAGGTTTTGTTAAAGTAGTAGAGTTTACCAGGATTTTAATGCACAGTAGTTATGAATTAGACTTACCAAAGAAACAAGATTGTAATTAGGTTACACTGTTGTTGCAAAGAACCTGATTTCTCCTTGTCAAAACTCAAGTAGAGGCAATCCTTAATCATATCAATTTACTATTGTTCCTAGAAATTTCACATGAATTCATTGCGTGTGTTTTTTTTCTGTGTTCATTTGTTAATTTCCATAATATAAGTCTCTGTATCTTTAGAGCAGGAGTCAATCTATCCTATATAATAAAGAGCTAATATACTAATTAGACCAAACAGCAGAACGACCATCCGAAGGACCTTCCGGACAAAGCTGGGGCAGCCAGAGCTGCGAGGGCCAAGCCCCTTGCAAGAGTTTC
The DNA here is from genome assembly GCF_014108235.1 of Myotis myotis. Taxonomy (NCBI): domain Eukaryota; kingdom Metazoa; phylum Chordata; class Mammalia; order Chiroptera; family Vespertilionidae; genus Myotis; species Myotis myotis. The sequence continues at coordinate 62,407,029 of NW_023416335.1, read as the reverse complement.
ATGCATCAGGCCTCTAGTTAATATAAAGGGTACAACAGTAAGATTTCATGCTTTCCAAGTCACAGAGTTTCTGTTGCAACTATTCATCTTTGCTGTTGTACCACAAAAGCAGTCACAGATCATCCATAAAAGAATGAGTGTGAATATGGTCTAATAAAACTTAATTTACAAAAACAGACAGCAGGATGGATTTGGCCCACAGGTCATAGTTGGCTTAAAACTGCTTTATCTTTTGTGAACTTCAAGGGCAGGAACAAGGATTTTGTTTTTAATATATTTTATTGATTTTTTACAGAGAGGAAGGGAGAGGGATAGAGAGCTAGAAACATTGATGAAAGAGAAACATTGATCAGCTGCCCCCTGCACACCTCCTACTGGGGATGTGCCCACAACCAAGGTACATGCTCTTGACCAGAATCGAACCTGGGACCTTTCAGTCCACAGGCCAATGCTCTATCCACTGAGCCAAACCAGTTAGGGCAGGATTTATACAATTTTGATTTTTTAAATATCTATTGCTTATACAGTGTGTGGACCCTAGTACTTTATAGGCATAATAAAATTATTAATATGTGTATTTATATAAATGATCTTATTCCACCTGAAGTAACTTGAATGCCAAATATTATGAATGTTATATTGAATATGAGTATAATTACAAATAACACTATTTGATTTTATACTCAAGTAAAATTTTTCCAAATTTAAATGATTATGTTTTATTTATTTATTTCTACTAATGTTTTGGGTAGTGCAGTAAAGGGGAAGAGCCATTTTTCAGTGAAAACTCAATTTTGAAACAGCTAAGCTGTGGAACGCCTCATCAAAGCCACATTAATGATTATATCTTTACTAGAGGCCCAGTGCACGAATTTGTGCATGGGTGCAGTCCAGCCGGCCCTCCCCGATTGGGGTTGGTCAGAGCCGGGCTGACCAGGAGGAGGGGCCGCAGGTGGTTGGCCAGCTGGCCCCGCCCCCAATTGAGGTGGGGGGGGGGCAATTGGGGCCCCAGTGTGCATCAAAGCAACTGGTCATTCTGGTCATTCCAGTTGCTCTGGCGTTCCAGTTGCTTGGCTTTTATATATATAGATTTGGAAAGCTGGATGTTTGAAAGTATGATATATATTACAAATATACACTAACATTTGATTCTTCTCTATTTCTGGTATCAGAAAGCTGATAATCTCCTACCCACTTGAAGTTAGGCATAACCAAATGCCAAGCTCTGGCCAATGAAATATATACTGCCAGAGGAAATAATAATAATTTCTAATATATATATTTTTAAAGTTATTTTAATAGATATTTTATTGACTTTTAGAAAGAGAGGAAGGGAGAGGGAGAGAGAAAGAGAAACATCAATGTGAGATTGTAACATCTAACATCTGCCTCCTGCATGCCCCTTCCCGGGAATCAAACCAGCAACCTTTTAGTACACTGGACAACACCCAACCAACTGAGCCACACCAACCAGGGCTGATATATATATATATATATATATTCACATGCCAAGCACTATTTAAGCAAATTATAAATACTATCTCTTTATTCATCTAAGCACACAAAAAATATGAAAATCCTGGCGTACACCTAACATACCACCTGAAAACTCCATTTAACAATGCTTTAGACTATGTTTAAATAATAATCCTATATAATAAAAGCCTAGGTGGCATCACACCCTCACGTGATGCCCTTACACAACATGGTCACAAGATGGCTGCCACAAGATGGCCACATGCACAGTGGAGGTGGGCCCAGGGGTCCCTCTGTGCGATGAGGCCTGGGGGTCCCGTGGATCTGAGTGGCGTAGAAGAGGCCAGTCCCAGTGTCTCCACCACCTCACATGGAAGAGGCAGGTCCTGGTGGAGGATGCAGGTCGCAGCAGGGGAGGGCAGTTGTGGGTAATCGGGCCAGCAGGGGAGGACAGTTGTTGGTGATCAGGCTGGCAGGGGAGCAGTTAGGCATCAATCAGGCCAGCAGGGGAGTGGTTAGGGGGCGATTAGTCTTGCAGGCAGAAGCAGTTAGGGACAATCAGGCAGGCAGGCAGGCAGGCGAGCGGTTAGGAGCCAGAGGTCCCGAATTGTGAGAGGGATGTCCAACTGAGGGATGTCCAATCCCACAGTCGGACATCCTCCAAGGGGTCCCAGATTGGAAATGCTGCAGGCCGGGTTTAGGGACAACCCCCCACGGTGCACAAATTTCATGCACCGGGCCTCTAGTAATTGTGATAATAATAGTGTATAGCTGTGTAGTGCAAACAGTGTGTACTCTCTTTTCTGAGCCCTTTATATATACCAACCTATACTAATAAAAGGGTAATATGTTAATTAGAGGGGGGGACCTTCCAGGAGACCTTCTGGACTTCCTTCTGGACAAAGCCATGGTGTCGGGGCCAAGGCAGAAGTGGTTAGGGTTGATAAGGCCAGGAGAGGGGGGCAGTTGGAAGTGATCAGGCTGGCCCGGGGAGGGGGGGCAGTTGGGGGTGAGCAGGCAAGCAGGGAGGGGCAGTTGGGGGTGAGCAGACCAGCAGAAGGGGGAAGTTGGAGGTGATCAGACCAGCAGGGGGGTTCTGTTAGGGGCAAGCAAGCCAGCAGGAGGGGTAGTTGGGGGAGATCAGGTCGGCGGGGGGTGGGGGGAGTTAAGGGTGATCATGCCGGCGAGGGGGCAGTTGGGGATAATCAGGCCAGCATGCATAGTGGTTAGGGGCAATTAGGCAAGCAGGCAGGTGAGCGGTTAGGAGCCAGTGGTCCCAGATTGAGAGAGGTACATCCGATAACACAGGGATTAGGCCTAAACCAGCAGTCGGACATCCCCCAAGGGGTCCCAGATTGGAGAGGGTATAGGCCAGGCTGAAGGACACCCCTCCCATGCATGAATTTCATGTACCTGGCCACAAGTTAATTATATCATCACAAAAAACCTGTGAGGTAAATGCTATTATTGAATCAATTTTTCTGAAGAAATAACTAAACCACAAATTCTCCAGTCACATAATTAATAAGTAGTAGGCTCAGGCTTGAACAGAAGAGTTTCATAGCAGAACATGCACTTCTGATCAGTAAAATGTATTTCCTGTGTTGATTATGTTGTTACCAATTTTCTGTCTTAACTGTAGAAATTTATAACAAAAAAAACTTTATTGTACTTTTTTACTACTTGACATTAAAATATTAAAAATTAACCTATATTAACAAAAATATTTTGAAAAAGGGAATGTAATATTTATTATTCTGGCAATATTTTGATTAACATAATATTGAAAATAAGTTGTGTTCAGCAATGAGGACTAGGTATATATAGAATGCTTTATCTCTAAGATGGAATAGTATGAAACCATTAAAAATGCTGTAGTGGAAGACTATTGACATGAAACAACCATGGGACTTTAGGCTAAGTCACCAATTCTCTCTAGAACTCATAATTAATAGTATGTCCTTCACATGATGATCATAATAGTACCTACTTCATAAGGTTGATGTAAGCATCAAATACTTGTAATTACTTGCAAGTTCTAAGGCAAATGAAATGAATATGTTAATAATAGTGTGTGTGTTTTTTTTTAAAGAATCAGCAAATGCAAATTAGTGAAGTACAATAAGCCAATGAACCATGCAACCTTAGCCAAGGCATGCTTCCCCTCTGGACTTTAATTTCCTCACCTGTGTAATGGTGTGTTTATATCAGTCAGTTTCCAAGGTTACTCCTAGGTCTATGGTTTTATGGCTTCTGAGAAAAAAGATTCAGCTTGACATTTTGTTTTAGGAAAAACAAATCTATAAAATATTTCATATAAAATTCCAAAAGATCAAAATTACCAACCATGTATTTGGTTATTATATTTCCAGAAACTACAAAAATATAAAAGAAAAATTCAAATTAGTGGAAAATATTTTATGTAACATCATTTTTTGTTATTCAAATTTTCTTTAATAAGAATGTGTTATATGCATAGTAAGGGGGAAACTTTTTAAAAAGTATTTGAGTTGAGAGTCAATAGACCTGGTTTCTAGTCCAAGTTTTGCAGTTAAAAATACTTTTGAGCTTTGGGTAATTCATATCATCACTTTGAGCCTAATTTTTTGAATCTGAAGTTTTGGTGGTTTTGTAATGAGGCAAGTTGATGAGACTGAACTAGTTCCTAAAATCCATTTCCTTGTAAGTTCTCAGCTTTGGCAGGTTCCTGAGTTGGGGAGAGTAGCAGTAAAGCAGCAACCATATTGTTCTTATGCTTGGTGGGTTGGTGCAAGCTACCAGGCAGCTCATGCACATTGTCACTTACATGCTGGCTCATCTTGTTGGCATGAGGCAGTTGTCAGTCCTGAAGTTCCCCTGTCTTCTCTCAGATTTTCATTTAGCTTTTCTACATCCTGGGCTCGATGTGTGTTTACCTCGGTGTGATAAAGGACACCAACTTCTCCAGCAGGACACTGTTCTTCTTGTTGTGACGTGAGATGATAAAAATGCCTTCTTAATGAGATGAAGTGAGATGAACTAGACATCATTAAGTAAAAATGAGTGGTACCTGAACACAAGCACTATGCCCCCTTGAGTAGATCTGGTAACCAAGATGGCTCCTATATGACTAACCAGCTGGGAGCACACGCAGCCTAGAGAGGCTGGCCAAAGGAATGAGTTTTGGTGGCCATTTTATTTTTTAATTAAAATACATTATATGTTCAGGATTTACCACATAAAGCAAGTATGTTCAGGAATTTTCTTTAGCAACTTTATAGTGAAAGTTGTTAGAAAGTGTTGGAAATTGTAACTACTGAAGGAAATATTTAGATAGGATCATTCTTGTAAAAGCTTTGTGAAATTTTTCCTTTGTTATACTTTCAGATTCAAGGCCAAAAGGAGTGGTTAGCATACCAATACTGACAAGAGTCAGAGTGATAAAAATATTGTGACTTGATCTTTAAAATTCTGGCATTCACATTAATATATTAATACTTTAAATTATTTCTTGCTTCACCAGGTGAAATCAGTTGGAGAATGTTGTAGGTAGGACTAAAGTTTTGGATTAATAGTTTGACAATAATAAATAAATGACAATATTGATAAAATATAAGTAGAAAAGTTTAATAGCCTTTAAATGTGGGCCAGACACATACATTCTATCATTGAAATCTCACAGGGAACCTCTAAGCCGGTGGTTCTCAACCTTCCTAATGCCGTGACCCTTTAATACAGTTCCTCATGTTTTGGTGACCCCCAATCATAAAATTATTTTCGTTGATACTTCATAACTGTAATTTTACTGTTATGAATCGTAATGTAAATATCTGATATGCAGGATGTATTTTCATTGTTACAAATTGAACATAATTAAAGCATAGTGATTAATCACAAAAACAATATGCAATTATATATGTGTTTTCTGCTGGTCTTAGGCGACCCCTGTGAAAGGGTCGTTTGACCCCCAAAGGGGTCGCGACCCACAGGTTGAGAACTGCTGCTCTAAGCCCTACTGTTATCTCCATATTCCAATGGAGAATATCAAGAATCACAGGAACCATGTTAAGAGCTACCATTTAATACTTCTCTATGTCCTGTTAATAAGCAATTTTTGGTACAATGAGTAGCAGGTGCTTTCATCCACATCTCTTTGCCTTGGGACCTTCTTTGGAGTCAGGGAACACGCAGAAGGAATGAAATTGCCTGATAATTAGCATCATTCACTCCTCCACACATAACAGCTTTCCTCAAGCAGCATCTTAGATCCTCGCTGTTCATGTGGAATAACTCAGAAGGCCCTGTTCAGTACAACAGGGCTAAGCTCCAGCTACCCTAGTCACATGTTCTAGATAATGCGAACTTTATTGGCTATCTTCCTCTCACTGTTTCACTTCACTTGTCCCCCACCAGAGTTTCCTACAATTACATCAGATGCATCTTGTGTATTAGAACTCCTGTCTCAGATTGTGTGTCTGATGAAACATCAAACAAAGACATCATGTTATATTTAATCCTTATGATAACTCGGAGGAGTAGATATTATATCAATTTATTCAAAGTAAAAATGAGGCTTAAGGAAGTTAAATAATTGTATTCAAGTTAGCACAGATGTTAGAAGCCAGAGTCTGGCTACACCTCTGCTGTTTTGTTTTTGTTTTTTTTTTTTTTTTTAATAAAGTTTAAGCTCATAAATATGATCTGGCCCATCCCTCCCCCTTCAAGTCAATGGATTGAGGCTCTATATAGTAATAGGGTAACTAAATCACCATTACTAGACAAAAATCATTTTATAAAACAGCGTAAATACATTGTGCTAACTTCAAAAACAAAGAGAAGCAGACAATAGTTCATAAAGTCAATATATATTTGCTGAATTTGTGACTATTAGTAACAGTTAGCTAATGAATGTCCTTTATAGAATAACCTATCTGTTATTTTCATTTTCTGACACAAATCTCAGGCAACAATGTTTTCTTAAATATTATGGAACACTGGTATATCTTCTCTTATCAAAACATATGCTCCTGATGAAATTGAAGAATATAATTCATTTTCTGTAGAATGGAATCTATTCCAAACCAAAGCAATATGGGTTCCATAGGAAATGTTAAACCTGAAAGATAATATAGAACTCTTAATATCACTTTTCAGTATTTTCACTAAGATCAAGCTAAGAATTCCAGAGGTCAGCTTCTGTTTTCCCTCCTTGTAACTCAATTAAATATCTTAAAAATAAAAAAAAAATAAAACTCTTAAATAGTAACCACATGCTTACTTTCTACCAAAACTAACCTCAAAAAATATTTTTTATAAAAGTATAACTTACCAAGTGGACCCAAAATTTAGAACTTCAATCTCTAAATTGAAAAGCTATCTCCTCAAGTTGCACTATTATTTAAAATAGACATATTGATTTCTTATGTGTTTATTTCAAAGTACATAGGATGACTTATGCTCTTTACACATATTTGTCAATTTTATCAAATTAATTATATTGACAACTCAAACAGTATAACTAAAAAAAATTAAAGAATTGTAAATAAGCTGATTTTAAATGTTGAGATTGATTTCAATGACTGCTGATGGTGTGAGGATTCTTTGAAAGTTCCATTGAAAGGTGCTTGTCAGCCTTCCAATTTGTTTCTTTTGGTCTTAACATTCCTTTGTTCAATATTTTTTCAGTTCCTTTCTTAATTTTCTTTTATAAATATACCTTTAAAAATGCAATAGCAAATATATATAGTCCTTATTATAAAAATATATTTTATATTCTTTAATAGTTTTTCCACTATAACTCTTGTTTTAGTTTTTATTTTGAGTGTTATGGCATGCATCCTTAATGTATTACAAGTAATTTTATATCACTTCACATCCTATACTAGTATAGTAAAAGGCTAATATGCAAATAGACTGAATGGTGGAACAGCCAGTCACTATGATGTGCACTGACCACCAGGAGGCATGTGCAAAAGATGCCGGACGTTGGCCGTGGCGGGATGGTGGAGAAGGTGAGTGAGGGTGCCAGACCAAAACAGGGTGTTGGTCACTGTCATCGGGGCGAACCTCTGATGTTTACTGAAAATTCTTTGTTCCTGCACACCGAGGTCCTGCCTGGTGCTTGCACCCACTGCCAGTGCTGTCCCTGCTCGCACCCGCAGCTGGCACCGGAGCTGCCGCTCGCACCTGCTGTTGGTGCCCGGTGCCAGTCCTGATCACTTGGTGCCATCAGCATGTGCAAGCGGCTGCTGGGCCGATTGCCCTTGAGGGCTTCTTCACCTCCCCCTGCTCCTGAGGGGTGATCAGGGCAATAGCCGCCACTCGCACTCACTGCTGGAGCTGGCCCCAATCACTCCATACCATCAGCAGGTGCAAGTGGGGCCAGCATCATCAGCGCATGGGAGCAGTGGGAGCAGGGCTGCCAATACACAGGGGACTTGGGGGGCCCTGGCAAGAGGGGCCAGGCAGGGTCACGGAGGATGGACCAAGACCTGTCTCTGTGCCTACCACAGCCTCGTGGCCAATAGTTCCTTTCAAGGGACACGAATTCGTGCACTGGGCCCCTGGTATAGTATAACAGCATTGTACTAACTTGTATTTCCTCCTTCCATGCATTTATACCATATTTTTTCACTTCAAATACATTATGAGTCCCAACCAATATTGTTATTATTTTTGTTTTAGTTAACTAAAATATAAGCAAAGACACTCATATTTCTTTCAATGATAGTCATTATTTTGTGTAAATTTAAATGTGATATGATTTCTAACTGCAGTAAATAATTTAATTCTATAATTTCGATATGCTAAAAATCAATTCTTTGAGCTTTTTACATCTGAAAAAATCTTCAGTTTACCTTTTTTTGTGAAAATATATTTCCTCTGCATATAGAACTTTAAATTGCATGGGGTTATTGTGGTGTGTGTGTGTGTGTCTGTGTGTGTGTGTATTGGGCCTTTAAAAATGTTGCTCCACTACCTTCTAGCTTTGTGTAGAAGTATACTGTCATCGTTATTTTCATTCATCTATGTAAAATTTCTCTGATACTTTAAACATTTTTATGTCTTTGATATTAATCATTGGTGTAGTTTTCTTCATGTTTATTATGCTTGAAGTTTATTGAACTTCTTTGACCTATGAGTTTATTGTTTTCAACAAACGTGAAAAAATTTAAGCCATTATTTTTTAAATACTTTTTCTACTTCATCAAGCATACTGAACTCCAATTACATGTATTTAACAATCCTTGAAGATATCCCACAGTTTACTGAAACTCTCTTTCACTTTTCTCCCTCAGTATTTTCCCCTCTATGTTTAATTTTGGAATGTTTCTATTGATATTTCTTCAAGTTCATAAATCTTTTCTTTTATAGTATATAATCTTCTGTTAATGTCTCAAAATGATTTTTTACCTTAGCCACTGTATAAGTTAAATTTAGATTTACATCTTCTATGACATCTGCATATTCTCAATCTTTGTTCTGCCTTCTTGATTTTATGAAAAATATTTTAATAACTTTTTAATCTTAGTTTATTATGTTTATAATATGTTTTATTTTTGTGTCTGTTTCATTGGATTTATTTTTCTCCCATTATGAATTATATTTTTCTATATCATTGCATGCCTGATAATTTTTACATGGATTACATATTGAATTTTGAATTGTTGGGTGTTGGGTATTTTTGTATTGCTATAAATATTCCTGAGTTTTGTTTTTGGATGCAGTTAAGTTTCTTAGAGTTTGATGTTTAGAGCAGTGTTTCTTAACTAGAGGTGATTCCTCCAACCCCTGGGACATTTGTCCATTTCTAGAGATATTTTTGTTTGAGAGGTGGCTACTACTGGATTCTAAGTGGATAGATACCAGAGATGCTGCTAAACACCGTACAAAGAAAGCACTATGCATCCCAGCAAGAACTGTACGGCTTCAAATATCAAAGGAGGCACGGTTGAGAAACCATGGTTGAGAGGCTTGTTCTTAAGTGTTCTTACAAGGGACCAGAGCAGCCATAATTCTAGGCCTAATTTTGTTCTACAAATGAGAAAATGTCCCTAGGAGTATTACATCTAATATCCCCAAATTATCAGGGTTTCCAAGTAAGGCTGACAGAAACAGATAATTCTTGCCCGGTGTGAGCTTCAGGGGTTGTTTTTCAGTTCTATTATTCTGGCTCTTCCCACAGCGTTACATTGTTTTATCACGCCAACGGTCTGAAAGCATTTAGCTGGAGATTGAAGAGGGCCCTTCCGATTTCCAGAGCTCTCCCGTTTGTAGCTCTCTCCTCTCTGTTATTCTTTCTTGTGAACTGTGTCCCTCCTCCAGTTCCAGTTTCTCTACTCAGGGAGATCATTGTGCCCCACTTGCATTGCCATCCTTTCGCTGTGGTGTGGAAATTCTTCCAGGCAGTAGGCTGGGGTCGTGTAGGCTCACGTTGTTTGTTTGCCCTCTTTCAGAGGCCACAGCTTTGCAGTGATAGCTTTCTGATTTCTGAAAAGCATAGTCTTAGATATTTTGTCAGGCATTTTTAGTTGCATAAGCAGAAGGGTAATTTTGGTTCCTGATATTCAATCTTGATCAGAAGTCTCTGTATTCAATTTTGAGGACAGTGATATTCAAAATTAAACAATAAACATAATTTTCTTTGGGAAATTGGATTAGGACCATAATTTTAATGATTTTTTTCTGAAGATGAGCACATGATATATTTTAGAAGAAATCTTTCCAATACATAAATGTTGTGCTATTCAGATTAATAAATGTTTTCCATGTAATTAATTTCATTGTTAATATGTCTCTGGCATACAGATTTTTAATGGATACTTTTATTCTCCAAAAGTATTTGAGTTTTATGTACACATAAGTGTCAACCTATGAATTTACACACAGGAAAGACAAATTTGGCTGTTTTATTAAACATAAGTTTGTTTCTTCTAGGTCAAAACTCATATATTTTCCAATTATTAAAAAAAAAATCATGTAAGCAAAACATGCATTATTGGTTATGAGGTGGTAGGAACAGACAAATATGTAGGCAGCAGCTGTGAGTTAGAATTCCCATTCTGCCCGCAGGAATTTTAATATCTTGGACACCTAGAGATTATAGAGGACAGTGGGGAGAGTGATATCACCCTCCAGGAGTGTTGTAATGATAAAATGAGATGATGACTATGACAAAGTTGTATAAAAACTTCAAAGTAAATGAATGAATATAAAACAGCAGTCGATGACTGTAGGTGTCAATTTTATCTCTAAATCAGTGAATGATACTGTTAATAGACAATATTTAGAAAGCACTTACTGTGTGAAAGGTCCATTGTAGACATTATTTAGTATTTCCAAGATTTCTGTTTTTATTATCTCTATTTCTCAGGTGTGAAAACAGAGGAACAAAGAAATAATTTTAATTCCAGGAAAAACAAGTAGCTGACAATTTTTAGCAGCAGAGCCAAGGCTGTTTCTTCTTATTCCTGCCTACCTAATATATTTGAATAGAAGTTGTAAGAGTGACCTCAATGAGCTTAAGCAAGAAAATATATATTTCACCAAGCAAACAAATCCTACCATCTTATACAGCAACAAAAGAGTTTAATAGATATAGGGTGGAGAGGAAATGACCTGTTTCAAATAAAAATGTCTATATATGAATTATGCTGCTAATTCATTCACCAAATATTCATTGAGAGTTCCATTCTGTCAGACCCTATCACAGATAAACAAAAAATACAGAACTGTGAATGTTGGGAAGAGATGAGATATAGATATATATAGATATAGATAGATGATATAGATATAGATATAGATATAGATATAGATATAGATATAGATATAGATATAGATATAGATATAGATACATCCCAGTTATATGTCAGTTACTTTGATTCCAGGTTAGGTCAAAGTGCTTATTAATCTTTTTCCTTAACTCAATTTAACTGAGCAAAAATACTGACCCTTGTGAATTAGCATATCCTTTTGTCTTTTTTAGATAACTAATGGATAGTCAATCAATTTAACTTAATGAAAAGGACAGGTTTTGTTTCATAACATCAATCTTATGAAACTTAGCCAAAAACATTCTCTTTATATTTTCTATAGAAGATAGCTCCAGAAATTGTCCTAAGTCTTTTCATTGAAAGCTATTCTGAAAAAGTTAAGTAGCATGAGTCTACCATACCCTATAAAAATTAGGACTCTAGAAATTTAGCTTTCTATTAGTTATAAAACAACAACTACAACTCTTCCAAATGCATCAAAAACAACTCTAAAAGTACATCTGGATTTACTTTATATGTATTTTGAGAGAATATATTTGAAAATAAAGAAAAACCTATCTGAAGTGATGTTGGTTATTTCAGTAATTATTCCCAGAGGTTTAATTTTATATACCTTAACATGCCCCAGTATTTTCTAGAGCTACTGTGATGTGAAATGTCTGAATACTGTCAAATACCAGGTCACTACAAACTGAATACATTTTCTTAATCTGTTAGTTATCATGTTAGAAATTCTTAGAAAGCAGATATAAAACATCAGATGGATGAGGATTTAGAATCCTTCTATCTAAACTATTGGTAAAGATGCCATTAGTAATCCACAGACACAACTAAATCTTTGAGTTCCTCAACAGAATGTTTCTATGTGCTGCTTAATTATTTTCCAGGCTTGCAGGGTCAAAGTAATCTGCCTTTTAACTGCTACATATTAATCTGTCATGACACATAGCTAGGGGATTGCTTTCATGGATTGACTTACAAAGAAACTTTTATTGACACAGAGTTAAATCTTTTTTATGTCCCTGATTCTTGGGGGAAAAGGAAAACACATACACTTGCACTCAAATCAGTAAAGAATTAAAATTTAGACATTTATCTATGTAACAATTATACTTAGTTGATAGAATCAGATCTGACCTACAACTGAGAATTGAAAGGTTACATTATAAATCTGTATTTACCAATACCCACCCTTATCCTTTATGATTTCAGTTGTGTTTAATATTATTTTAGATAGCATTATCAATAAATTCTAAAATTAGATTCTGGAGGGAAAAAAAAACTTCAATTGTACTTGTAATGTGCATTTATAAAATATATATCAATATACTGTGGTAGATTTGATTTGGGATGTTGAAAGAAAAAAACTACATTCATAAATCTTTTCATTGGAATTATATCATTAAAGACTGATTAATATATAAACATTGTTTAGTCCTAGAAATATGTTAAAGAAACAGCAGTGAGATTGCTTATTTTTATTTTGCAATAAAGAAAAATGTAAAAGTTATGAGGATATTTAAAAAAGTGTTATATGTTTCTGGATATATGCAAGGTTGAATAGTTCTTGAAAATGAGATCATCTGAATAGTATCATCTGGTCATTACTCTCAACAAATATTTATGAATGACCCTTAAAGGAAAGGACACTAAGCTGTTATGGGATTTGAAAATATACTTTCGATTGGGTAATGCTACTTTAGATAAATAAGTTTACATGCCTACACACAAATTTGTTCTCTAATTATACTAGAGGTTCTTACTAATTATTGGTGCAGTATTTATCAAAGGGATCAAAATAAAGTGACTGGGACTTCCAGGATTGAGTATTACAGTCTATCAAAATTATGGAAGTGCCACAATTTCTGTAGTACTTAAAAAATTGGTATAGGAAACAATAAACAATTTCCTTGACTCTCTGAAGTATAAATAAATAAATAAATACAAATAGGATTTTACTTTCAAAATTCCCCGCGCAAGAAATGGATAACACCTGTATAAAAAATGATTGAGTCCACTATACATACAACATGAACAAAATCACCAAGCAATGTTGCTTTGAGTCAGATATTACTTGAGTTCAAAATGAGGAAACAGAGGTGCAGTGAATTAATTAACATTCCAGTCAACATGGTTAGTACATGAAAGAATCAAGGCCTACATCTTGTTTTCCTAATTTTTAAAATTCAGACTCTTTCCACTATTAACTGCCATTGACAGAAATCAACATCTATTGGCAGGGTATAGTTGAAATAATCCTATTGAAAAAATATTTTATTGAAAGTAACAGCATGTTGGAGAAGAAAGTCAAGAAATAAGAAAAACAGTATAATCTGGATAGAATTAAACTATTAGGCAAAGAAGTAGAATTATTTAAAAATATAAAATATATATTAATGATTATTTTAATTTTGTAAAAACATATAATATGTTGTGGGCTAACAATTTCTCAAGTTTGTAGCCAGTCTCTGTATTGCCTTTTATTAGTATATGTACATTATAAAAGTACAATTGGTATAAGTGACAGAGCTTAATATATAGAAGAGATTTCCAACAATTAGAGTTATGCAAATCATTGAACTGACTGCCTCAAAATTTAGTGAACCACTTGCCATTAGAATTGCCCAAAGTTCAGTTAGATAACAATAATAAGCTCTATGAGTCTGTATGTATTTGTAAACTGGTTGATAAAAATAAATAAATAATATAAAATACATAAAATAAAATGGTGCTATTATCTGCCAATGTCGAGAAAAATTCAGGGTGTTCCCTTACTTAGAATAAAAAAAGAATTGTAGGCTCTTACTTATAATTCAGATATCAAATCATATTATTATTAAAGTTCTGGTCACCAACTGTAATATATGGATGAGGTTTCTTCACAATACGCAATTATCAAACTCCAGCTGGGTGCTCCACAATTCACTCAGTTCTGGCACCGTCTACTGTGAGATATCATTAGGCTCCACAGGTTAAGAGCCCAGTCTAACAAGATTGCCCTTCCCCTTCCTACTTCAGATGCCAGTCGCAAGTCCAGTTGTCACGTATGCTTCTGACTGACCTACTGGGCTTCAGACCGAGGCTCTGTCTATTATAACCTGAGTAACCTTAAACAGATGATTTTCTCCCTCAGAGATTCAGTCACCTGATCTAAAAAACAGGATGGATAACAAAAACCAACCCTTAAGGTTGTTGTGAAGATTAATTGCAACACTCCAAGGCACATCCAGGCAGGGTAAGCACTCAATAAATGTCAACGGGTATTATTTAAATTTTGTCAAACTAATTAAATTGGGCACGACATAAAACTGAACTACAGAGATCTGGCTGGCCATGTCCACAGACGCTGACTGTCTCTCTAGTGAGGAGATGCCTTTGAATGAGGGCAGCTGCCACAAATAATTGGGATTCAAAGTATTTCAAAGACGAAAAGGACCTTAAAATGTTCTTTCTTTTTGTATTATTGAGGCAATATCTTTAAAAACCTAAGATGACTTTTGTAAGGTCATTGAGTAAGATGGTGCAGAGAATATTCGAGTGCAGGTCCCGCTTTCCTGGGTATCGCCTTGTCAGATACACTGAACCAGTCTTTCAGGTATTGATAAGTACTGTATTGATTCATATTTATACACAGTTTCTTAAAAAGAGTACAAGTGTACAATAAATTCTTATGCACATAGGCACATAGACTCTTAAAGAATGTGTAATAGGAAGAAAACCTTAGAATAACATTGCATGTTCCATTTGATCTTTCCTTCTCCACTTTCTGGCCCTGTATCAATTCCATTCAATTGAATGTCAGGATAACCAGGCACTTTAAGGTTCATTTCCTCAACTCTTTTTAATACTGTGTGTAAAAGTACGTCAGTTATAAATAAATAAAGAAATATGATCTAAATTTTATTTAGTAATTTTGTTAAAAAATGATTAATTGAGGGTACCATCATAATCATTTTATTAAAATACAACAGTATTAATGACTAATGACTAGGTAACATGGTTTATACGAATCAAGATTTTCATTAGATTGAGTGAAAGACACTGATTCCTCTCTTGGCATGTACATAGTAGAACATTTATTCCCATGATATTTCAGCACTCCTTGCACCAAGTTTAATAATGTGGTTAAAATCTAAATACTAGGAACCATTAGCAGTGTTTTATGGGTTTATTTTGTTCTAATTACTAACATTGTTTAATCTTCTCTTTGAAATGGAAACAAAGATAAGGGTAATATGGATTTATTTAAATAGTATGGCATTTTGAAGGCTTGATATGAACTCAGGAAAATTGCTAATGCTTTCTAAAGCAGCAATACTTGACTCTAAATTGTTTCTCAAAAATGTGTTCTCAAAAGGACTTCAAAATATTCTATGAGTCTTGTTAAAATGCAAATCATGGACTGAAAGATATGGTACATCAGTTAGACTCTCCAAGTTTGCATTCTTTTTTAAAAAATATATTTTACTGATTTTTTACAGAGAGGAAGGGAGAGGGGTAGGGAGTTAGAAACATCGATGAGAGAGAAACATCGATCAGCTGCCTCCTGCACACCTCCTACTGGGGATGTGGCCACAACCCAGGTACATGCCCTTGGCCAGAATCGAACCTGGGACCTTTCAGCCCACAGGCCAATGCTATATCCACTGAGCCAAACCAGTTAGAGCCAAATTTGCATTCTTAGCTAGTTCCTGGAATGTTTATTAAAAATTTTCAAGTTGAAGAACCTCTGATATTCTGACCCTTTAAGAGTTTGTCTTGAAAAACTAATATTCTGTTCAGCAAAGTCTTAATATTGAGTACAAAAGATAACATTCCTACTTAAGAATTTTTACATTAGCTGAAAACACATTATCAAAAATTCTGGCTGATGGAATTAAAATATATTTTCTGTTACTGGATGAAAAATTATTTGAAGCATAATATTTCAGAGGTATGCATATTCAAATTTATCTTTGGCTATGCCTGTAAATGTTAGCTGTTTGAGTATTTTTTATTGAAATTCTGCTTTCTAATTTACACCTTGTCTTCTACCACCAAAGGCCAATACGTGATAAAACTTATTGATTTTATTATATCTCTGACATACATTAATTTATATTCTCATTTTTTAATTTTACAAACTGTACATAGTATTTATTGTATGCCAGGAACTGTGTAATGAACTAGCTAAATATTATATGATGCAATCTTTATTACAATCCTAAGAGAGGATTATCTCCTTTATACAGATAAGAAAACTGAGGCATGATAGAACTATATATTTATCCAAGACCTTGCAGGTAGCACAGGCAATGAAAACCCAATTCAAACCCAGGCAGTATGGCCAGGAGTCTATACTCCTGCTCACATTTTGCTGCCTCTGACATGAGAGTGATAAATATCTTTGAGGTCAAAAGTTGGAAGCTTTGATTTTATTGGGCTTTTTGCCTAATTCTTTCCATAGTAAGTGAGAGAAAGAGAGGCCAATTTTTTAAAAATCTGTTTGAACAAGTCTTATTAGAAATAAACCTTTTTGGCAAGCTTCTCTGGAATAATTTTACTTTGCAGGATTTTCAGTTAAAAACCATTTCATCAAAAATTAATATTCCAACTTAGCACAATGAAGGCTGACTTTTATTTTCCTCTTATTAAAATCAGTCACTAAACCAAAAGGAATTGCATGAGGTTTTGTTGTGTGTTTTGCTTCAGTATTTCTATTACAGAAGCTCTTCATCACCATGGACTTGAATGTGAAGAAAAAAATTAATATGGTTTATAGCAGTAATCCTCTTAAATACTTGAGACTTTGCCAGCTTTCAACTAACAAGCCAGGTTATTAACGGCTGCGGTCCTACAACACTCAGGGATTATTGTCTAGGGCTGCTGACGAGGCACTGCTAGTGACCAGTTTGTAAAATGCAATCTGTTATTTTATTTCACAACCTGATCAATGATTAAAACTGCTTGAAGTACAAAAACCTGCCTACCCAACCAGCTGATGTTTTTTGCAAAACATAGAATTGAATGGCTCTTTTTATGTGTGATTAAAGATTCTGATTATTACCTGTGTAAGTTATCTGGCAGCTTTTTTTTTTTTTTTTTTTTTGGCTTTTGATTTGATCAAGTACACTTGAAAAGAACATCAAGATTTTTTTTTTAAATTAACATTACCTTTATAAAAAAATGACAGCTCTGTCTGAAGACTGTCTCTCCTCACCTGATTCTTAATATGAAGTTTCTGACAAGTATACAGATTTGCCTTAATTATTTATTCATTTCATTGAAACCATCTTCATCTGCTTTAAATTTCTAATAAGTCTATTTAAATAAAAAGAATCTTATTTGAATGTTGATTTTATACTTCAAAAATCATGAAGGTGTCTGTATTCACACAGAAGTGATATGAAGCAATGGTAATGGTTGTATAAGTAAATGGCCGAAATAAAAATGATAATTACATTAGATGATGACATGATGACATTTCAAACCAATTTAGTATAAAATACAAATATCAGTGAATTATACAACAATAAGAGAGCATTTCTTTTATAAAAATATGAAAGATATAATCTGAAAAGATTAAAGGAAAATTTCATATTTTGTCAACTTCTTAAATTGAGCCAATTGGGTCAAATAGAACCCTTTACTTTGGCTCAACAAATAGGGGAGTTCTGTGTTCCCTGTTTCTGGGGCCTAACTTCCGGTTTTTATATTGTTTTATTTGTCTTGTTTAGTTTGGTCGGATTGGGTTGATTTTAATGTCTCATTACAAGCTTAATAAGCTAAAAACCTGCCTTTTTGTGTGTGTGTGCATGTGTATGGGCACCTAGATATCTTTGTAAATTGTTTTTCATAAGATTCCAAATTCAGCATGAATTTTTCTATTGGCCCCCAACCCTCGCAAAAGCCACTCTCCCACTAAAATACAGTCATGTGCTGCGTAATGACATTGCAGACCTCATATGCCTCGGTGGTCCCAGAGATTTTAATGGAACTGAAAAATCTCTATAGCCTAGTGATGTCTTAGCCATCATAACATTGTAGCGCAGTGCATTATTCACATGTTTGCATTGGTGCTGGTGTAAGCAATCCTACTGGGCTGCCAGTGGCATAAAAGTTGAGCACATAAAACTATGTAGAGTACATAATACTTGATCATGACAATAAATGACTATGTTACCGGTTTATGTATTTACTATACTTTTTTTCATTATTTTAGAGTGTACTCTTTCTACTTATAAAATACTTGCTGTAAAACAGTATGCTGTGTTATGCCAGCAGCGAGCGGTCTCGTGCATCTCTTGTTTACTGCATCTCTTGATTGCATCATTCTCTCCTGTGCTTGATTTAATCTCCTGTTGTTTTATGAAATCAGGGTGGCCTAAGTGTCCAGTATTTATAAGGTTCACAGTACTGTTCAGTAATGTCCTAAGTCTTCACAGTCATTCACTCACTATTCACTCACTCAGAACAATTTCCAGTCCTACAGGCTCCATTCATGATACGACCCTTATACAGGTGTACCATTTTTATTATTTATACTATAATTTGCTATACCTTTTCTATGTTTAGATATGTTTATATACAAAAATACTATTTTGTTTCAATTGCCTACAGTATTCAGCACATAACATGCTATGCATGTTTGTAGATGAGAAGCAATAGGCTATAACCTATATCCTTGGAAGGACATACGACTATGGTGTGGTGGGCTACATCATCGAGGTTTATGTAAGTGCAGCCTGTGATGTTCACCCATTTCTCAAACTGCATCACTGTTGATAAGCTGTGTGTGACTGTAAGTATATTAATTGAAAGTACAAAGTCTTTGGATTTAAACACAGAGTAATCCACCTGAAAGGCAGGCGAGAGAGAGTCTGGCTATGAACATTTTATTTTTAGTTCAGTTCTGAGGAATTTTTCCTGTCTTTAAAAAACAGTGGGGCAGAGGCAAGTAGGAAGCCCCCCACCCACCATATATAGACAAGTGTAAACACTAGAGATGAGTTTACAGGTGAGAATAAAAGTCAAGAAAAATGTTTGTAGAAAGGGAAGTTAAGTAGCTACTTATACCTGGATCTTTTACTTAGAAATCTTGGTAAGAATATCATATCCTCCAAGAGTCCTCTTTGTGGTGGATCTCAAAAATTCTATTTTTGTGTGACAAAAGCTAGAGAGAAAAAATTATATATATATGTATATAATTAAGAAAATTATATACACATATATATATACATATATACTAATATGTGCATGAAATTTGTACATGGGGGGTGGGGGGGAGGTTGTATCTCTCAGCCTGACCTGCACCCTCTCCAATCTGGGACCCCTTGGGAGATGTCCGACTGCTGGGTTAGGCCCAATCCTGCAGGATAGGGCCTAAACCAGCAGTCGGACATCCCTCTCACAATCTGGGAGTGCAGGCTCCTAACCACTCGCCTGTCTGCCAGCCTAATTGCCTCCTAACCACTCCCCTGCAGGCCTGATCGATGCCAAACTGATCCTCTGCCATCTTGATCACCCCCAACTGCCCTCTCCTGCCAGCCTGATCACCCACAACTGCCCTCCCCTGCCAGCCTGATCACCCACAATTGCCCTCCCCTGCCTTCTCTGCTGGGACCCACCTCCTCCGTGTGAGGCAGCGGAGACGCTGGGACTGGTCTTCTCCACACCGTGCAGAGCTGCGAGACCCCCAGGCCTCACCATGTGGAGTGGTCGCAAGGCCCTGTCTCCATTGTGCACATGGGCATTTGTGGTGGCCATCTTGTGACAACATCTCACACGAGGGCCACCGAGGCTTATATTAGTATAGGTATATCCTATATAATAAAAGCCCAATATGCTAAGTGTCTGGTGTTCCACTCAACAAATCAAAGCGTAATATAATGATGATATGCTAAGGCTGCTCAAATGCTCGCTATGAAGTGCACTGACCACTAGGTGCTAGACAGTCAATCAGTCGACCAGTCTCTATGACATGCACTGACCACCAAGGGGCAGGCGCTCTGACCTATAGGTTAGCTTGCTGCTGGGGTCTAGCCAATTGGGGCTGAGCGAGACAGGCCAGACATGCCCTGGAACCCGCCTGTGGTCCCTCCCTGGCTGATCAACCTCCTGCATTCCTCCTGGCCCTAATCATGCACTGGTGGGTTCCCATGGCCTGGCCTGCACCCTCTCACAATCTGGGACCTTTTGGGGGATGTTGGAGAGCTGGTTTTGTTCCGATCCTGTAGGCCAGCTGAGGGATCCTACTGGTGCATAAATTCATGCACTGGGCCTCTAGTATATATATATATGTTTGAAAATACTTCCATTGCATTTAATCACTTAGATTTCTGGAAATGGAATTGAAAATTTGAAATAATGTTCCTTTAGATTTTAAGGCATTATAAATTTCAAATATCTTAGATACTATTGAGCAATCTGATAGTATTACACATATTTCTAAAAACAAAACAACAGTTTTCACCCCAACCGGAAGCTTTTATTAATTCATCACTAAACATGGTATTCTGACATTTCAAGATGGTATGTATGACTTGCTGTGTTTTTGTCCCCTAATCAATTTGATGGGAACTTATTGAGCCCTTGAATTCTGAATATCCTTACGGAAATATTTTGTAAGAATTAAATTTTGAGAACCTAGGTAATAATAGCTCTCAAAAAGTTCTAATTTTTGCCCTTATTCCATTTTTCTTTTTACCCAATTCAGGAATTAAATTTTAATCATATAGTAGCAAACTCTAACCACTGATCAAAGTCAAAAGTTTAAGTTTGATTC
The DNA here is from genome assembly GCF_014108235.1 of Myotis myotis. Taxonomy (NCBI): domain Eukaryota; kingdom Metazoa; phylum Chordata; class Mammalia; order Chiroptera; family Vespertilionidae; genus Myotis; species Myotis myotis. The sequence continues at coordinate 62,386,038 of NW_023416335.1, read as the reverse complement.
TTTTAATATGAAATTTCCCTCATCATGTTTTGAATCAGTAAATGTAGTATAATTTGCTATGGACATAACCATTGGCCAAAACTGATGGCTTATACAATTACTTATAAATTCAGATAATGTTTTATTATTTCCTTCATTCAAAAGAAGTCTAAGTTTATATGAAAGTTTTAAGTGCCTGGACCAATAGTATAAACCTAATTAAATTAAAAATACTTTTACTCATTAAGAAAACACATATTTGGACCTTTGTAGTGATGGGTTAAAATGATAGGAGTTAGAGCTGAATCTGTAATCCTTGCTTGTCAAGGACTATTTTGCAAGTCTCTGAAATGTATATAAGTTCTCCATCAGACAAAAAAAATAACAGGTATAAAGATGAAGCACGCAGCACAAAAATATGTTCACCCATTATTCACGTGGAAAATTTGAGTAGTATTGCATGGCAGTGAAATTTGTAGATTACAGAAAATCAATTTTCTTTCATGTCCCATAATTAATCACATCTATCTATAGATATATGAAATAATACATACCTACCAAATTATAACATAATAACATATAATAATCTATTGAATTCCTTTTGCACCTCACTCCTGAATTGCTCAAAGGATTTTCACATCAATTATCTCACTTGTTTACTCAACATTCCTGTGAGGTAGCAGCAATTATCATACTGGGACATCTTTTGCAGAGGTGGTATTTTCTTTCTGCAATAATTGACCTTTTATTTTAAAAAATTATGGGAATGATTTCCAGCATATCTTATTTTATAAAAGTACCACCTATATCAAAATAGAGGTAGTATTTTTGAAGCTTCATTTTTAGCTACAGTATGGCTCATTCAATGATGGAAGGCGCTTTTAGGGGAAATTGTAGAACTACCACTGTGGCTACCATCTGCTTAAAATATTCTCCACAACACAACATATCCATTGGCATTGTCTACTACATAATTTAGTTGCAGAGCTGTTTCAAAGATTCTTTTTTTTTTTTTAATTAAATCTTTATTGTTCAGATTATTACATTTGTTCCTCTTTTTTTCCCCCCATAACTCCCCTCCTCCCAGTTCCCGCCCCATCCTCCACCCTCACTCCCCACCCACTGTCCTCATCCATAGGTGCACGATTTTTGTCCAGTCTCTTCCCGCATCTCCCACACCCCTTTCCCCCCCAAGAATGGTCAGTCCATTCCCTTTCTATGTCCCTGATTCTATTATAATCACCAGTTCATTCTGTTCATCAGATTATTTATTCACTTGATTCTTAGATTCACTTGTTGATAGATGCATATTTGTTGTTCATAATTTGTATCTTTACCTTTTTCTTCCTCTTCCTCTTCTTAAAGGATACCTTTCAGCATTTCATATAATCCTGGTTTGGTGGTGATGAACTCCTTTAGCTTTTCCTTATCTGTGAAGCTCTTTATCTGACCTTCAATTCTGAATGATAGCTTTGCTGGATAAAGTAATCTTGGTTGTAGGTTCTTGGCATTCATCACTTTGAATATTTCTTGCCACTCCCTTCTGGCCTGCAAAGTTTCTGTTGAGAAATCAGCTGACAGTTGTATGGGTATTCCCTTGTAGGTAACTGAGTTTCTTTCTCTTGCTGCTTTTAAGAATCTCTCTTTATCTTTTGCTCTTGGCATTTTAATGATGATGTGTCTTGGTGTGGTCCTCTTTGGATTCCTTTTGTTTGGGGTTCTCCGCGCTTCTTGGACCTGTAAGTCCATTTCTTTCACCAGGTGGGGGAAGTTTTCTGTCATTATTTCTTCAAATAGGTTTTCAATATCTTGCTCTCTCTCATCTTCTGGCACCCCTATAATTCTGATGTTGGTACGCTTGAAGCTGTCCCAGAGGCTCCTTACACTACCCTCGCATTTTTGGATTCTTTTTTCATTTTGCTTTTCCGGTTGGGTGTTTTTTGCTTCCTCGCATTTCAAATCATTGACTTGATTCTTGCGCTCCTCTGGTCTGCTGTCGGGAGTCTATATAATATTCGTTATTTCAGTCCGTGTATGCTTAATTTCTAGTTGGTTCCCCAATATAAGATCGAGGGTCTCATTAGTTTTCTTGTAGATCTCATTAAGTTTATCAGCGGCTTCTAAACAGTTCTTGAGAGACCTTAAAAGTGTGGTTCTGAACTCTATATCTTCCATTGACAATTTTGTCTCCGCATTTTGTTATGCTTCCTTGGTGCACCCCCTAGTGGTCTTTTTGCGCAGTCTTATAGTTAAACCTTGATTGTTGTAGCTAATACCAGGGAGGGTTTGACCTCCAGGCCAAGTGGCTATGAGAATCAGCTGTGTCTGCAGTGAGAGAACTTCTGTCCTCTAGGGAGGTGCTAATCTAGCCTTTGCCTGAGGCTATCCGGCAAATGCCTCTGTGCAGGGCTTGGGCGGGGTGGGTCGCACAGGATCAACAGGGTGGGCCAGAGAGAGCAGTTATGGCGGCTCTCAGTCCTGTCCCCAGGGGCTCTGCCTCTCTGAGTCCCAGCACCCGCTGCAAACCTCGGAGAGAAAGCTGCACTCGCTCTGACCGAAGCCAGACAGTCCCGCTTCTCCCGTTTGAGTCTGGGTCCCTAAAGACTCGCCTGTATCTGGAGCTCAGAGTCTGGGACTCCATCCCGATTGAAAATGCCAACCGCGCCCTCCGCCTCCAGCCCACTCCGTGTGCACTCCGCACCTCAGAATTTGACTTCAGCACTGCGCCTCCTCTAAGTGTCCGTATGCGTTTCTCTTTCCTCCTAGTTGTAGGACTTCCACTCAGCCAGCGTTCCTGTGGTTCTGGGTGATGTCCCTTCCGTTTTTTAGTTTCACTTTTGAAGTAGTTGTTCAAGGCAGCAAACTCTGGCGTTCACCTATGCCGCCATCTTGGTTCTCCTCAAAGATTCTTAACAAACAATTATATAACAACTCCCTCTAACACCCCCCCCCAAAAAAAAAAAATCTGAACAAATTGGATTAGGCCTATCAATTATAACAATAACAAAAATTGGTAATGGGAATGATAGAGGTGGGAATAAAGTTTAGCAAATTAGGTATAGCTCCTGATATTCAGAAGGATTTCTATAAAATGCATGGATCTTTATACACCACACTGAAGAATTGGGCATTTGCTGTTTTACAATGTAAAATAAAAGAAAACTGAAGGCTTTGCAAGCTCTTTTGGTGAGATGCTTTTGACAAGTGATCAAATCATTGAACACTTCTTCCTGAAAACTAATGTTCAGACGTAGCCTAAGTATGAGCCCTGTGACACCATGAACATCCTTTCCTCTGTGTTGACATTCATTCTATAATATGAAGTGAAGACAGCATATCTGACACCAGGAAAAAAAAAAAAAAAAAGGACTGTCTCTGAGATAAAATTCTTACTAATGAAAATATTCTCATTGTTAAAAAATGGTTTTAAAATTGCCCTTTTTGCCCTAAATGGTTTCACCCAGTGGACAGAGCATCGGCCTATGGACTGAAAGGTCCCAGGTTCGATTCTGGTCGAGGGCATGTACCTTGGTTGTGGGCACATCCCCAGTAGGAGATGTGCAGGAGGCAGCTGATCGATGTTTCTCTCCCATTGATGTTTCTAACTCTCTATCCCTCTTCCTTCCTCTCTGTAAAAAATCAATAAAATATATTTTAAAAAATAATAATAAAAATAAAATAAAATTTCCTTTTTCCTTTTGGTTATATGTAAGCAAAATATAAGTTATGTGGTAGATAGGAATGCAATGTAACTTAAGAAATATGGATATTATTCAATAAATTGGAAATGCTGCTGAGTAAGATATTGGCCTCCCCTATTATAGCATAACATTAATATATCTTCTTGAAATATATTCATAAATAGAAAGAAGGCACACAAATGAAAGAAACTTAACATTATATAATTCATCAATAAATATTTCATATGTCTGTCTAAATGATACAGAATCAGTTCTTTAAATATAAACTCAATATTATCAATTTTTTTAAAATATTAGTAATAATTTAATATAATTCTTCAGTTAGTTTTCCAGATTTTCCTACTTGTCCATTTTTCATTGTTTATTTTTAGTAAGTTTATACAATACAATAAATTGATACCTTTACATTGATTTAATATGTACATTACCCTCAATTTTTCTTTCTCTTTTTAAAAAGTTAGTCTGTTCCTTGTCAATCATTGATATTGCTTATTATAAATTATGTACCCTATCTGTGACTCAGTTTCCAGAAATATCCTTTGAGTGTCTTCTTCTATTTCAATGTTTAAGTTCAATTTGTCATTATTAAAACATGACTTTTTCTTTGTAATTTTTCTCGTGGAGTGGGAGGAAAAACTGGGGTTTAAAATTATTGACAGGCAAGCTTTCATAAAATCTTTGGCTATATGGTAACTGACCTATGTGCAGAGATAGTGGGTATTGTCAAAACATGATTTTTTTCTGACTAGCTAAAATTACACTTGTAGGTTACATTGTTCATTGTTTATTTTCTTTTGATACTGTACAGCAAAGATACATGCTGGCATAGGTGAAAGATTGGTAAAAGAAAATTTACTAAAGACTTGGCCAAGTCAAAAGGCAATTGGGTAAGTTAAAGACTGTCAATCTTGCAGCAGACAGAAATATGATTTCCACATAGAGTCTAGTGCTGAAGAGGTTACAACTTTAGAAATCCAAGTTCTTTGGGGCAAAACAAGGAAATCAAAGACTAATCCATTTAGAATGAACAGTGATTAACTGGAGAAAGAACTGATTCATTTTCTTTTAATATATGCATGTTTGCTATTATTTTATACTAGAGGCCCAGTGCATGAAATTCATGTATGGGAGGCGGGGGGCTATCCCTCAGCCCAGCCTGTACCCTCTCCAATCTGGGACCCCTTGGGGGATGTCTGACTGCTGGTTTAGGCCTGAGCCCTGTGGGACTGCTGGCTCCCAACTGCTCACCTGCCTGCCTACCTCATCGTCCCTAACCGCTTCTGCCTGCCAGCCTGATCAATGCCTAACTGCTCCCCTGCCAGCCTGATCAATGCCTAACTGCTCCCCTGCCGGCCTGGTCACCCCCAACTGCCCTCCCTCTGCAGGCCCAGTCACCCCTAACTGCCATCCCCTGAAGTCCTCATCCCCCCAACTGCCCTCCCCTGCTGGCCTGGTCGCCCCTAACTGACCTCCCCTGTTGGCCATCTTGTGACCATATGGGAGCAGCCATCTTGTGCGAGGGCATGATGGTCAATTTGCATATTATTATATAGGATTATTCACATCTGATTTAGAGAACGTTAGTTAAGACCTGCTGAAGTTTTTAAGGAAGAGTTTATGATTTTAAGCACAATATGCATCTATTCTAATTTATATAATAAAATCCTAAGCGACCATTATGGCAGAACAACCAGGAATGACCAGTCGCTATGATGCACACTGACCACCAGGAGGCAGATGCTCAACACAGGAACTGCTCCCTGGTGGTCAGTGCATTCCCACAGGGGGAGTGCCGCTCAGCCAGAAGGCGGGCTCATGGCTGGTGAGTGCAGGCATGGGGGTGGGAGCCTCCCCTGCCTCTGCAGCAGTACTAAGGAGAAGCAAGCTGAGTGGTAAAGAGCAGTGAGCAGGCGGGTGGTAAGAAGCAAAGGGTCCCGGACTGGGAGAGGGCTGTCCACCTGGTGGACATCCCCCAAGGGCTCCCGGACTGCAAGAGGGCACAGGCTGGGCTGAGGCGCACACCCCCCTCCCCGTGCACAAATTTTGTGCACCAGGCCTCTAGTTAATAATATTTTTAAAGTGAAAGAGGTTTCTGATCTTTTCTTTAAAAACATCTATCTATGTCTTGGCAATTAACTTATCATGCTGTACTTTAGAGACCGATAAATGATTTAAAAGTGAGTCATAGTTAACCCTATTTCAGTAGAACTGCCACAAAATAAATATACCATATAATAAAGCTTTACTGAGTAGAGAAAAAGTCAAGTACAAGAACAAAAGTCCTGAAAATCTTGTCATTTCAAATTGCTGAGGAACTGCTGGAGGACCTGGGGACATTAAACCAAAGGCTAAGCTTGTCCTGGGCCAAATTCTTGGTTCACAAAATAAGCTGTCCTCTGAAATTTGAAGAGACGGAGTATGAGTGATGAAGGACATTAACTAAATAAAGGTGAGAAAATTGTACAAACAAAAAAAGTTTAAAAATGATTTATTTTACTTATTATCTGAAAGAATTTTACAATCATTTGAGTTGACCCAAAACAAAAGGATTATTTTCAAGTGTCACTTAACTAAATGTAGACAGTTTTCACACAGAGGGCAATATTGTTGAGCTGGCTGTGAATATATCATTGAGGTTGTTTATATGTCAGTTTTGTTATTACTCTGAGGTTCTAAATTCTGCTGAATATCACTGATAATAGCATGCTTGAAAAATATGCCTAAGTAAGACTTCAGAGAAAAAAAAATAGCTTAAGTGATAAAAGTACATTTATTTAGATATCTTGTATGTATAGTGTCAGACTGGACAATTCAGTGAAAAATATATGTAAGGCGGAATAATTTTATTTTTACTTTCAATGTTGATTTTAAAAGAATCATTAACCTTTCTTATTATATACTGCTAGAAAATCTACTGGTATGTTGTTAAAGTTGTCAGAGAGAGAAACATTGGCAAACTGTTCATTGGCATATGTGAACAGGGACCCTGGCTCTTATCTCAATTTGGAGAAATGATTATGTACACCATTGATTATATTTTATTCACGTGTTTGTTTGTTTATGCAATGGTTATAAGTCAAGTGCTTAATTATTACTTGTTAAGATAACTATAACTGTTCATTTTGTGAGAGTGTAGATCAGAATGGCCTGGAGTTTTCCATAATACATACATAACAATTCATTATATATGCTAAAAAAATCAATTATAGCTTTATTTTTCCTTTTCTTTATTGATTAAGGTATTACATATGTGTCCTTATACCCCCATTGACCCCCCAACCCCCCACTCATACCCTCAACCCCCTGGTGTCTGTGTCCATTGGCTAGGCTTATATGCATGCATACAAGTCCTTTAGTTGATCTCTTTCCCTTACCCCGACTCTCCCCTACCTTCCCTCTGAGGTTTGATGGTCTGATGCATGCTTCTCTATCTCTGGATCTGTTTTTGTTCATCAGTTTATGTTGTTCATTATAATCCACAAATGAGTGAGATCATGTGACATTTATCTTTCTCCAACCAGCTTATTTCACTTAGCATAATGCTCTCCAGTTCCATTCATGCTGTTGCAAATGGTAAGAATTTATTCTTTTGTACTGCAGCATAGTATTCCATTGTGTAGATGTACCACAGCTTTTTTATCCACTCATCAGCTGATGGGCACTTAGGCTGTTTCCAAATCTTAGCTATGGCAAATTGTGCGGCTATGAATATAGGGATGCATATATCCTTTCTGATTGTTGTTTCTAATTTCTTGGGGTATATTCCTAGAAGTGGGATCACTGGGTCAAATGGGAGTTCCATTTTTAAGTTTTTAAGGAAACTCCCTACTGTTTTCCACAGTGACTGTGCCAGTCTGCATTCCCACCAGCAGTGAACGAGGGTTCCTTTTTCTCCTCATCCTCTCCAGCACTTGTCATTTGTTGATTTGTTGATGATAGCCATTCTGACAGGTGTGAGGTGTTACCTCATTGTCATTTTGATTTGCATCTCTCAGATGATTAGTGACTTTGAGCATGTTTTCTTATGTCTCTTGGCCTTCCTTATGTCCTCTTTCAGAAAGTATCTATTTAGGTCCTTTGCCCATTTTTTGATTGGGTTGTCTATCTTCCTTTTGTTAAGTTGTATGAGTTCCCTATAAATGTTGGAGGTTAAAACCTTATCGGTGATAACATTTGCAAATATGTTCTCCCATGCAGTGGGCTTACTTGTTGCAGCTTTAAAATAATACTGAAAAGAACAACAAAAGCTAATGAAGCACATAATAAAACAATGCCTCATGTTCATCTAAGTATGTCCTTTAAGTATTCCCTGACTCTGTGAGGAGTTAAGCAGAGATGGGATTCCTTCACTATTATCTCAGTACCTTCTCTCATGGCACCTGATTTTGACAATGCAACCATCGTATGGACTAAATACAAGAACTTTAACTCTATTGCTGAAAAATCACTTTGAGGCTCAGAAAAGAAAAATATGTATGAAGAAATAGAAGCAATACAGTAGGGAGCGGCTATAGGGCTAAGCCTGGGACTGACTTATTGGAAAAGCCACAAACAAGTCCCAGCTTAGAGGGCACAGCCCTCTTAGCATAATTAAGCTTGACCTTATGATGCCCCCTTGATCTTATCTGGGTAGCTAATGGGCTGCAGGAGGTGCAGCAAGTGCTGTCAAAACAAGTGAAACTCACAAGAACATTGTAACTATGGTGACCACTACTTTGTTTACCTCTGGCTATAAATAAAGGTTCAGCTCGCTGTGTGTATCGCTCTCTGTGGCCTCAGCCAGGCACAGGAAGATCCACCTAGATCCAGCTTATTCTCTTTGTCTGTCTTTTCTACATCTTTTGCCACCCCACCCTCAGGCTCACTGAACCCTTGGCTGTGCTGGCATGGCACACAATACTTAAATCCAGGTTGTCTAACTTCTACTCTACTATATCTTACTATAACATTCTAAGTGCATTTCATTTTAAACAGAAAAAAATGTTATTATTAAAGAAAATTTAGGCATAACTATTGGCTTCCAAATTTAGATGGTGATAGAGAACTAAATAACATCATAGTAGTAAATTAACTACTTAAAAAGGTAACAAAAGAAATGTGAACTGGTATAATAGCAATACTTATCTAATGCATTAAAATTGTTGTATTACTCTGACAGAGAATTTCATATTTCAATAATTTGCCATAAAAATAAAATGACAAGCCCTAGCCGGTTTGGCTCAGTGAATAGAGCGTCTGCCTGAGGACTCAAGGGTCCCAGGTTCGATTCCGGTCAAGGGCATGTACCTTGGTTACGGGCACATACTGAGTAGGGAGTGTGCAGAAGGCAGCTGATCGATGTTTCTCTCTCATCGATGTTTCTAACTCTCTATCGCTCTCCCTTCCTCTCTGTAAAAAAAAAATCAATAAAATATATTTTAAAAACATGAAAATAAAATGACAAATGTTTAGAAATGTTTATGTACAGAGTATTTTATAACTTAGATTAGAAAAACTCTAAAAACAACTAAACTATATAACAAAAATTGCTACCTATATAATTATAACATAATTTGTATATTTATATATAATAATGTGTTCATAAAATAAAAACATATGGACACTAAAAAAAAGCATACTGTAAGCTGTATTTGGTTGTATGAGAAAGTAAGTTGAACACTCCAAGTGCACTTTTCAGTTGGAAAATACATATAGCATGGATGACCCAAATACGTACATGTTTATGTATTTTATTTATTTTTTAATTTAGTGATTATGTGTTAATTTTATAATTAAATATTCCAGTTTATATTAAATCAATAAAGCAGTTAATGTTCTCCCTGAAGGAAATGAGAATCACTTGAAAGAGCATCAGTGGTAAAACTTTTTAATGTTATGATTTCCCTGGATTATTTTTCAAGGCCAAAATCATCCATTCATATCACATCATGACATTTGGACCATATTTTACATGATAGTTGAGATTGCTATGTCAGGTAGACAACTATTCTTACTTGACTTCTTAATTTTATCACACTGGTATTCTACTGGAAAAAAATAATACTAAAGACACCTATATCAATATAGTATATAGAATACATTGATATGAAACAATGACATGAAGCAAAATGGCAGTGGTCTGAATTTAATATCTGCCCTTTACTAGTTGCCATCAGTTCAAATAACTTTCATTTCCTTTTCCACGACAAAAGAGCTCACATTTTGTCATGTCTAAAATCTTTTTATATTCCAAAATTCTGTGCTTAGTGTGTGGGAAAAGAATTGCACTATACAGCAGATGATCAGACTCAGGCAAAGCTGTGAGCTGCAGCTCATAGGCATAGCTGTGAAATTCATCATGCACTAGACAAATTTCAAAGGAGTGAAGATGTGGAAAGAGATGGGTGTGGGCCCAAGAGAGAAATGGTGAACTTTGAGATTATAAAGTAAAACTTGATTTTACAGAGTTTAAAAAAAAACATCATAATTTTATGCTCGATAAAAGAAAGAAAAGGAAGAAGGAACTAATATTATTTGATACTGGACACATATCAAACAAACCATGTATTAGAACTCATTTATTCCTCACAAAATTGGGTGAAAATGTGTAATCGGCTGCCTTTTAACATCGGGGAAATAGGGATGGAACTGACAAGTAACTTACTGACCAACTAAATATAGACAACTAATAGGCAAATGCAGAAGCTAGTCTCTAACGTCATAGCCCACTTTCCTTCCACTATCTTCTAACAGGCCACACTGGTGTGTTTTATTGGATCTGAAGGTAGATCAGTTACAAAAGAGCATGTATTTCTGTATTACATTCTATGCTAAAAAGACCTAATGGGAGTTGGCCATTTGTGAAAATCAAACCCAGAAAAAACACCTATGTAAATTGTCATCATCATCATCATCCCCCTCATCATCATCAACCTTAAACCTCTATCAGAGTGAAAACTGTATCTAATGCAATTTTTGTCTGTATGTGTAGTATGTTGTTATCAGGAAAATAAGCCTTTAAAGACATTGAAAGCTGGCTATCAAAAAATATATCTTCATTCCTTATCTTAGTTCTCTATAGAAATGACTTATTTTTTAAATATATTTTTATTGACTTCAGAAAGGAAGGGAGAGGTAGAGAGAGATAGAAGCATCAATGATGAGAGAGAAACATTGACTGGCTGCCTCCTGCATGCCCCCCACTGGGGATCGAGCCCGCAACCCCGGCATGTGCCCTTGACCAGTATTGAACCTGGGACCCTTCAGTCCGCAGGGCAATGCTCTATCCACTGAGCCAAACCAGCCAGGGCAAATGACCTTTGTTTTTAAATAGTCAATTAAAAACTTAAGATTACCAATCCAGATGGAAAAACTTTCCTTAGTGTGGATGCTTACGCTTCAGGCTACCATATAAACTAAAAAACCTATTTTAGAATGAGAAAATGAGTAGACATATGTAATAAGCCTTCTCAAATATCGTGAAAGCAATTAAAAATATTTGTAGAGCATGTCTCATGAAATCAAAATAAAACTCTTTACTTCTTTTCTGGGAGATGACCTTATTGTAAATATATACAGTTAATGCCACACAATTATCATATTCTGTACTAATTGGATTTTCTGTGAAATAGTTTTAAATAGCAAAGTCAACAGTTAACATGATTAAAAATGCATACTTCATAAGAATTTTATTCTATCTTGTATTAATGTTTATTTTAAAATGTTCTTGTATTATGGAGCCATCTGTTTCTGGCCTACTATGGTACTAAGTTCTGTAATCATAGCACTCAAGAGAGATCATAGTTTTTCTTCATGATATGAAAGGGATTCTATATTTCATTCAAAAGAAATAGTTTCATTCAAACTCTAAAGTAACTGGGAAGAAACTGTTAATAAAATTAAAAACTGAGCCTGACTTCTTCATGAATTTATTTTTTTCCTTATTATCTACACTCACAGTGGGTTCAAAATGAGTGACTGGGTCATAAATTTCCTTGTCTTGACAAGAGAAAAAAAGATCCCAAGTCAGCCAATGGGTCACATTTTTGAACTTTTAAATTCTCACTAAAACAGCAGAAATATTCTTTTGGATATATGACTTTCAAATCACCTTTTGAACACATTGAGATCAATTAAACAATAAGTATATTCTCATTTACAAAAAGAAATCAATCAGCTGTCATTTTTGATTGATTATTCTTAGTTGGAGTGGTATTTAATCTATGAATTTATTACACATTTTCAACCACTATAAAATGGCATGTGAATTAGAAATGGTGTCTCAAGTGAATGGATGAGAAAATCCAGTTCTCTCCCAAAACATTTTGTGAAATCTTCCTTGAATCATGTGACCAGCTGTTATTGAAGAAGGTAAGTTATTTTTGTTAGGCATAAAACTGTAACGCCTGCTTGATACGCTATCAAGGACAAAAACATTAGCAAAAAATTGGACCCAAAATATGTGCCCAGGGAAAATTAAGCAAAGTCTACAGTATTAGTATGATTCACAGGATTCTTTTGAAGACCTTACGTGCTATTTTTCACTGTAAAATATCCTGCATGAGGCTTAAGTAATTTTTGTGGATAAGCCCATTTAACACCATCAACAATATAGGTCACTGACCTCTCTCACTGTTCTAAATATAGATCAGAAAATATTTTCCACATCCACATTTTAATATTATGGGATTGGAACCATCCTTAATTAAGTGGCAGGGTGAGTACGGTCTACTAAATTGAACAATTTTATCACTATAATTGTTTATAATCATTAGAATATGGTTATGATAAAATGTAGATGGCATTCAGTATTATTCTTTTTTATTCCTTATTGATTAAAGTATTACATATGTCTCTTTTTTCCCCGTTGACCTCTCTCCTACCACTCACACTCCCCAGAACATACCCTCACCCCCCTAGTGTCTGTGTTCATTGGTTATGCTTATATGCATGCATACATGTCCTTTGGTTGATCTCTTATCCCCCACTATCTACCCTCTTCCCTCTGAGATTTGATGGTCAGAGAAGCATTGAGCAGTATTATTCTTTTAAAAATTTCTACTGACAATAGACTCTTTAATTGCCTACTGGGGCAGACTGCTTTCTCCCACCCTCGGTATGCCATTACTTACCATGAATATTTTTTAAATCAGTTTTCAAAACGTAAAATTCTCTCTCCTTAGAAAAAGATGGCAACCACACCTTTTCCATTAAAAATCCAGCTAAGCAAGAAATTAATTTGGTCCACTGGCAGCCTCTTTCACTGACCCTTTTTTTCAATGACCTTGTTTTTGTATTATGTATTTAGCACTGCAGCTATATCTCTTGTAAAGAAGCAAAAGCCAGAACTGCATGGGTCACATGGCTGTGGGAGGATGAGAATTGTAAAAAAAAAAAAAAAAAAAAAAAAAAGAGGCTTTTATGGAATCTATATGTTCCCTTCTTAACACAAAAGCACAAATTTATCAAACACACTTATAGGAGCATGGATTGTTGAAAGTGGCACATGGAAACTATCCATTTCTATGTTCATGGAAAGAGCAAGAAATCGAGTTATATTAACCTACAATTAAAGTTATGATCAAATCAGCAAAAGGATGTTGTAAGTGAGAGGAAAAGCATTAATTCAGACTCTTATGTGCCACGGTTGGCAGTCAGCAGGTTACATACATTATTTCACATATTCTCAATCATTCTCCAAAGTATTGACCACAACCTCCATTTTATAGGTAAGTAAACTAGAGATCAGAAATATTTAATAACTTGCCAAATTTTCCATAGTTACTAAGTACCATGCAGGATTTGTATCAAGATCAGTCTGACTAGAAGTTTATTTTCCCCTTGCACCAAAAATTCAGATTAAATGAAATATGCATATGAGAGTTGAGAACTAGCTCCTAAAAAACATATTTATGGAAAAACCAAGCAATACTAAAAAAGGTAATTCTTACTATATATTAATTATTTCTTAGTTTGTAAGGGAAGAATTACTATCTTTGATTAAGTAATGAAGGGTAAATTGTTAAGTCAGGAGTTATTTCCCAGATTCAGGTCAACTACCTGTTATCCTGATATAACCAAAGAACCAAATTATTCATCCAACTGAAGTATATTCAGTGTGTGTGTGTGTGTGTATGTGTGTGTGAGATTTACATTGAACATTTGGATAGGAATATTTTCAAAACCCTACATCAAATGCTAATATATACCACTTTTTTGTTATAAATCAACTAAACAATAGGAATCTAATATTTTCACTTTCACACTTTTGTGATGACACACTTTACATACCTGTTCTTACTAATCCTTATGCTTTTGGAGGAGAGCAGCCAAGAACAAATGGGAGACAGTGTCTGACCTGCACAGAGTATGTTTAGAAAATCTTTGCAAAGTAAATAAAACGATATCAACTGTTATCAACATAAAGCGAAGCTTACAATCATGACCCAGAGATATCATTTTTAAATAACATTATTCCCATCAGAAAATGTCAATATTAAAATATGGTTGGCAATAGAAATGAACTGACATTTGGTCATTCAGTGTTATTCTTCTTTGTTGTCTCTTACAATAAAACATATACCTTTTTTGAAATTATTATAACAGGATGAAGGAAACCATCAGGTGGTGTTATATCAAAATACGTTGTTACATTAATACAATTGTATACTTACATAAGCGGGATACTAATTAAGTGCCCAACAGCCTCTCATAAAATCAATGAGGGAGAGAACAATATGTTTACATTCTCTCCTATGATAGAAGGTGTTTTATAATTCCTTCCAAGAAATGCTTCTCCCAAGGTATATCCATAAGTTTGGAAAAGATAAAAAAATAAACAATATTCATAGGACACATGGTAAATTTATGAACATGTTGCTCTGTACTCATTCTCTAAATATTTGTTATTTAGTGTAAATCTAGCCCTTTTTTTTTTTTTACTCAATCCTTCAAAAGGTCATTGGAAGATTATTGACCATTTCAATCTCTAAGGTATTCTGCAAACTCTAACTGATTTATAATATGAAAAATGAATTCACTTAAAGTCTAAAATATAAAAGAACACAAATAGCCCTCTGCTTACATATTTTATAATGAGAACTTAGAGAAATTGAACTGAAATAGTTAAATATATTTTGATCCAATTGTATTTGCTTGCATGGAAAAACAGTTGATAACAATGAACTAGACAACTAAGTTTTTTATAAAGTTTTCAAACTGTAATAAAATGCTGTACTGTAAATCTAAAATGACCCGCAAAGCTCAGGGGGAAAGTGAATATGATCTCTTTCCAGTTATTCTAGCAGAGACAATATAATTTTTGAACTTCTTGACAGCTCTATTGCTTTCTGTACCATGAGCTGGCAGTGCGTTAGCGGCGCCTTCATCAAGAAATGTTCCTTCACCTAACACTGCAAAGTCAAGATTTCACCTATTATGTGTTTATGACACTGTAGTTTGGAAGAGAGACAGAGCAAAGTGAATTAAGCTAAAAATAGAAAGGATTAAAGGTTAATAATAGCAAATTAGCATCTCTCCATGTTTTTTTTTTCATGTCTGAAACAGTGCTATTTAAAAAATCCTCTGTGATGAAAACATTTTCTTTTCTAAATGGAAACATATTTTGCAGTGTATATGTAAAGACATGCAGGAAATGTAAATGTAGACTTCATGGAAGGAGACTCAACCTCTCAACCATATTTAATACTTCAAGAATTAATGAACAGTGATTGTTGGTTGGATAAGAGGCAGTCCTTGGGTAGAACACTGCGGCTTTTTCATTTTTTGTCTTTTGACAATTTAAAACATATGGCTGCAAATAACAGGAAATTAATTTCTTCCCTTCACAAGTTAAGAAAATAATGACATTTTTAGTGCTTTAAAGAGACACCCAAATAAGTCTAGCAAGCAGTTTTTATTAAAAATGCAAATATTATGTTCTATATTCAATGTTACACTGGTTTCCTTCACAAGCTTGCATGCAGTATTATACTTCAGAACAAAGTATATTAAAATAAATGAAAAAAAACTTTGATTCAAATGTATGTCAAGTGTTTTGTTTGGGGAGCGTACTGTACAGAACAATTAACTTAAAAGGATCAAGTCCGTGAGGAAAGCAAGACTATCAGAGGAGAATGCAAGGAAGGAAATGTTTTGCAGATGTACTGCATTTAAATTAATAAAATCTCATTAGGTTTTATGTTTGCCAATAACGGCTGAAAAAGTTACCATACATTGTAGGAACAATTACCCAAATCTTCACTGTCTCATTAGGTTTGTCATACTGTTTTCATTATAATACATTAGAACTTGCAAGTGAGCCTTCCGTAATGACATATTGTTCCAATTCTCCTTTCAGCAGGCTCTAAGATATTTTAGTATTTGTGCTATAAGCCAGCAGGTGTCTTCACTTTGCTTTTCTGAATCAGTTTTATACACAGACCTCCAGACACCGAATGGAATGTAAAAGGGCTTTCAACAACCACATAAAACTGAGTCTGATGAGAGTAAAGCAATACACACTATTTTTATGATTTTATAGTAATTCAAGGCACTAAAAAATGTGCACCTTTACAGTACATGTCTGCTCCGGTAAGACCTGTTAGTGAAAGCTGTATCCATGTAGATAAACCATGCAGTATGTAAAGTTTAAAGATTTGCATAACAAATGGAAGACATAGAGCTGATTTGAATATCTGAAGCACTATAAACTTCAATAAGAACAACCAACACTGTTTGAGCTTTCAAGGCACTTGCATTCAAATGAGAAAGATTTAAAAAGGATACGATTTTTAAAACGCTTTGAAGCTTCTTATTAAAGGTCTTAGGTAGCTCAAGGTTAAAATAAATATTGGATTTAAGGTGGGTGAAAAAAGATTTAGAAGCAATTTAAAGTAGAAATCACTTAGCAGTGAAATAGCATGAATGTTTATAGTTAGTGTAATTGTCACCTGACCTTCAATAAACAGAGAACCACTCTATACCATCACAAGAATGAAAAAGACTTTCACCAATGCATTCAAGTTTCTACTCTACTCATTTCTTATGAGTAAATTATAACTCAGAAAATATTTTTCCTAAAATAATAAAGCCCCCCCCGCCTCCAAAGTGTAGCTAAATGTGAGCATCTGAAACAATAGTGATCAAGATACTTGCTGATGCATTAAACAATGACTAGAGTGAAATAGCATTTTGTGAAGTGTCCTTTTTAAAGCAGGTGACAGCTCACGAATATCTCACTCAATTTGTGTATCAAATAGGGGAACAAAAGCTATTGCTAAATGTGTTAAAGTGGTTTCAAAAGTTCTCATGCACTGACGATGGGTGATGGGCATTTTTAAATTTTATGACTGGGGAAAAGAGACCAAAAAGAATAGCCTCTTGCATCTGAAGTCCTTTTAAAAATATCCAAAAACTTTTAGCCATTAATAACATAAGAATATTATTTTGTGAGATACATGAATACTTGTCTATAACCAATGATATATAACTCCAGGTATAGTTAGAGTATAATTACCATTCAAAAGATAAATAAAAAGACATACTATGTAGAAAGAAATAAAATACAGAACTCTCAAACAAAATAGTAATGATTTAAACAATATATTATTTTTACAAGGTACATTATTCCCAGTTCTATAGAACGGATGGAACAAGCCATCCCTGCAAGGCTCACTCCCACAGAAAGTCACTGGTAAGTTTCTCATTCATCATATGACCAGTGTTGTGAGGAGTTATGTGGCTCAATTTGCTTGACTTAGAATTCTGCAGTACCAGGGCATCATTCAGTCATGGCCTAACAAGTTCTTACAGAAAATTATCTGCAATAAACTATTGTTAGGCTGGATATATGAATGAAACACTTTCATTACTACCATGTAATAGATAGGGAAATAAAAGCTTTTTCTTCCAACTATTTGTACTTAATCTATAAAAACAGCAGTGTGTACATCCATATAAACATTAGTTATTACACATAACATTTGGAAATTAATGTATTTGGCAATAAGCATGTTTGTTTTCAAAAGGGCCCATCCAAAAGGTGAAAAATTTTCAGATTAATTCAAAATCAAATAAGAGTGAAACACACCTTGGAAATGTCAAACAAATATGAGTGAAAATAGCAGAACAAATTGGAGGATATTTGCTCAGCACTTTGACATAGAGAACTTAATTTTAATAAGTTACAAAGAATGAGAAAACTTTGGCCTTAGAACAGAGGTGTGTTGTCTTTTAATCTGTCACTTCTCATACATATTCCATTCCTAACTCATAATTATCTTCAGGGAACTGAATGCCCTATTATTGATTGCTTTATCTGTACGCATGGATGCTAAACATGAATGACTAAGTGTCCCGTACTTTCTTAGGTTCTTTACCTGTATTAACCCTTTTATGATAGCTAATTTAGGAAGAAGAAACTGTCATTATTTTCATCATCATTCCTATTTATGAATGAAAAACCAAAGAGGCTAAGAAACTAGACCAAAGCCAGTTAGAGCTTGGAATCAGATTTAAAACCAGATGGATTGTGGCATTGAAGACCACATTCTTGAACATTATACATACAGTCTTCTCAAGAATGCATTCAGGATCAATATAGATAATTTCATAGAATTTTTAAATCCTATTCCAATCTCTCTCTCTCTCTCTCTCTCTCTCTCTCTCTCTCTCTCTCTCTCTCTCTTTTTTCTCTCCCCATGCACAGGCATGCAAATTATTGATACACATTTAGCAATAGCTTTTTCCCTACTTGTCACAAAAATAAGATAATATGTTTATGGGTTGTTAACTGCTTTTGAAAACATCTATCAACATCACAGCCAAAGTGGGATTTATCTTAGATATGCAAGCATGGTTCAACATTTTTAAAAAAATCAATTAATATAACCCATCTCACCAACAGGTTGAAGAAAAAATTAAATTATCATATTAATAGGTTCAGGAAAATCATTTCATAAAAATTTAGTATCCATTTAAGATTTAAAATATTCAATAATTTAGATATGTGGGGATGTCCTTACCTTAGTAAACATATCTATAAGAAACCTATAGTTAACATCATACTTGATGAGAAACTTGAACTTTCCCATTAAGATCAGAAACAAAGAAAGGATGTTTCCTCTTATCACCATTTTTCAGTATCATACTTGTTCTAACTAATAAAATTAGACAAGAAAAGGGGAAAAGTATATAGATTGGGAAGAAATACATAAAACTGTCTTTGTTCAAATCTGACATGATTGCCAAAATATAAAAGCTAATAGAACCAACAACACAAATACTCCTGGAGCCCTGGCCAACGTGGTTCCCTTGGTTGGAATGTCCTCCCAGATACTGAAAGGTTGTGGATTTGATTCCTGGTCAGGGCACATTCCTAGGTTGTGGGTTCAATCCCTAGTAGCACATGTTCAGAAGGCAACCAATTGATGTTCTCTGTCACATCGGTATTTCTCTCTCCTCTCTCTCTCTCTTTCTTTCTTCCTTTTCTTCTCTCTCTAAATTCAATAAGCATATCTATCTACCTAAAATGAAGAGACCATGAAGATATTTAAATTCTTTAGATGCTATGGGCTGAATGTTTGTGTCTCTCCTCACCACCCACTACCATCTCAAAATTCATGTGTTGAAACCAAATGATCAATGTCATGGTAGTAGAATGTGGAAACTCTGGGAGGCACTAAAGTCATAAGGCTCTACCTACATAAATGGGATTAGTGATCTTATAAAAGAGACTCCAGAGAGCTAGTTGTCTTCCAGCAGGTGAGGATACAAGAAGTCTTCAATCTGCACGAGTGCCCTCACTCACCCATGCTGGCACTCTGATCTCAAACTTCCAGCCTCCAGAATTGAGAGAAATGCTTTTCTGTCGTTTATAAGCCCTCCAGTTCATGGTATGTTTTTTACAGCAGCCTGAAGGGACTAAGGCTAATAGCCTATCCTAGGAATTTTATAAAAGTCCCAGTGTTCTTCTAGACCCCTCTAGTCTGTTACCCTCTCTGCAAGTCTAATTTATTTTAGTTTTACAAACTATTTTTTATTGAATCAGAGAGGAAGGGAGAGAGAGAGATAGAAATGTCAATGATGAGAGAATCATTGATTGGCTGCCTCCTGCATGTCCCCCACTGGGGATTGAACCTGCAAGCCAGGCATATGCTCTGACAGGGAATCAAACCATGACCTTCTGGTTCATAGGTCAACACTCAACCACGGAGCTACACTGGCCAGGCAAATCTGAGTTATTTTGAATAGTTTGGACAGGGTAGCAGAGGTAGCAGAGCACTGCTTCTTCAATTCAGTTATGGAGATATGGCAACAAAGATTTGAATATAGAAATAGGTGTATTTGCCCAAGTACTATTTTCCCTATTATCAGTATCAAAGTTTTTAATAAGGTTACTATAGAAACAAAATATATGTAAATATAACATAATTGAAAGGAATGGCATGACATGTTTTACAAGAATAAAGTAGTTAGTCTGTACCCCTGTTAAAGTCCTATAGTAGCTTTAAAAAATTCTCTCAGAAAACAACCTTACTTAGCTTTGGGTACTTATAAGAATAATAACACATAGTAAGCTTTACATTACTACAATGATCGGACTTTAAGATTAAGAAATAAGGCAAAAATGGATGTACTATTCAATACCTTCTATTGGTAAATTTTATGTACAAACATACACACATACCTGCACACATGTGGCTTAGCTATTAATTTTTCAGTTAGTAACCTGTAAGCTATAAATCTATAGTAAAAGTGTAATATGCCAATTATACCGGACAGCCAAACGACCTCCCAGATGTCCTTCCAGACGACCTTTAGGACAAAGCCAGGGCTGCGAAGGCGGAGGGCAGCCGCTGAGAGCAACCACCATGACTGCAAGGGCCAAGTCCCTTGCACAAATTTCATGCATTGGGCCTCTAGTATAAAATATGAACTATTTTGGTTGAATAATAGTATGAAAACAGGATACTTTTTACACTGCAGTATAAGACAAAAAATTATAGGGCTATAACAGGTCTAATCTTCTTGTTGCTATAAACACATTCTATAAACTTAAGCCAAGTTACATTAACCCCTTTGGGCCCCTTTTCCAGTTTTTATACAGGATGGAGCAAAATTGGCTTTACAGTTGTGAATGTGCAAAACAGAATTTATTATTGTATTATTCTTTATTAATTATTTTTATTTAATAAGTTTTCATTGAGTAACTGATATCTACTAATTATTGTATTGTTTTCCATATGAACAACTGTAAGCCTACTTTTGCCCTACCCTGTATTATAGGTTTAACCATTTTTTAATTCTAAAATTATAAGGACTTTGTTTGATAATCTTTTTAAAAACATACTTTTATAAATTGTTCCTAATTATAAATTAGTTTATGCACTGTTTGTAATTTCTATTAGCCAATATTCCAAATTAGAGTAAGGTACTCTGAAATCAAGACTTAATTATCCACATTATATAAAAATTAGAAGGTATTTTAATATTGCTATTATTAACTATTCTGTTTTGCTCCCGAAAGATTAAATGTGCCTAGTACTCTTAGTTTATTCATGTATAAATTGTCTATCCCTAGACCCCCAACTTACATGGATTTTGAAAATGATTTAAGTAACCAAATTTGTACTCAGCTATACTTCCAGGCAAAGACATACTTCACATTAACTTCATTTCTTTTTTTAAAAAAACCCACAGTACTTTGTATTGATTTTGTTTTTCTTTTAAAATCAAGAAGCAAGATAAAATGTTGGTTCAAGCCCATATTCTGCAGGCCTTCATAGGTTTGTTTTTAAAGTGATAACAGAACAATAGAAGAAAAAGCAATTAAATGCTTTTTTGTAAAAACAATGGATTTCCCTTGTAATTGAGTTCTTAGAGTTTACTGAAGAACGTACGTGTTCATTTGCCTTTATAATTTTTCCCTATATCTCTTATTTGGGCTTGTCAGCAACTCATTAAATTATTTAATTTTATATTGCATTTGTAATATAATGAATTATTCCTTCATATACATTGACCAAAATTTAGAAACAAACATAAAATGGAAAGTAACAAATTTGTGATGAAAGCACCTATAATAAGGAAAATACTATATTAAATTGTTTTCAGCTTATTTACAAATATATAACCAATTATAAAATTTCTTTAATTTTTAAAGAAAGAAATTTTAGGTCTGTCAAATGGATGTTTATTTGATTGTAGCTGAGCTCTTGGGGTGGGGATTTCAACTATTTTAATTAGTTGGTTTTTTTTTAACAGACTTTTACTGTTGGAATTAGCAAGTGTAAGTACTTCAAAAATGTAAAATATAAATTCCATCATCTCTCAATTACTCATAGAAATAGAGATAAATTATATAGATATTCCAGAAAAGGACAGGACCCAACAATAATTACTTGTGACTTTGAAATGACCTATGTTATATTATTCCCAGTCAGAATGACCTTTCAAATTATGCTTTTTTCAATTTCATGTGAAATTGGTTTCTATTTGTTGAATACACACTGTGTTGGCAAGGACCAATTCTATGTATGGTGAAAGTAGAAGTAATATATGTATTATAGCTAGAATCTCATGTGTAAATTTTTCCAGAAAGGTAACTATCAATGATTAATAATAATAATAACAAAACAATAACTACATGTAACCAAGGGGTCATTGTTTTTAGGTCATAAAATTGTATTTTCATTATAGGCAAGTAATAAAATGTTGAATTATTTCAATAACACTTGCATTCTTAAGATAAATAATTTTAGTTTCTCATAAAAATAATTCTATACTTCTGTTTCAAGAGCGATGCATTTTAACACTTAATGAATTTCTCCATTATTTTTTACTTTCATTCTATGGCAAAGCTTACTAAAAGCCATACCACAGCAGAGAGGCAAATTCAACCAAAATCAATCATGTTTTATTATGTTCAGAAAAACAGTTTTAATACAACTTTCTTCTTGGAATCAGTTAGAACAAATGCAATTTTCTTCAGGGCTATTGTTCAGAATGATGAACCACATATATATATACACATCTGGCCACCTGAAAAGAGAATCCAAGAAAATTTGAAGATACTCCTACAGAAACAACACTTGATGAATGGAGCCTTTTATCATCTTCTCTCTACTCCTACCAAAATGAAAGGGCAAAACATCTCTGAAAATTTGTAGAGCAGTCACATATTCATTGCAAACCACCACCAGAGATGCTTAACAGAACACTATATCCTGCCAACTTGTGATTGCAAACAAGTCAAAGGCTCATATTATGAACAATATCACCAGAAAACAGTAAACTTCATGATATAAATGTCAGCTTGACATGATGTATTAGTGTGCCACCCCCAAATATTATTCTTTAGATGTTGTAGCACAGAATGCTCACTTCAGCAAAATATATAGGGACTTGTGACTTTTGGAATTTAACATACCACAGGGGATACTACCCAGTAACTATGAAAAAAAATTAACAAATTTTGGATTAGAGCTCCAATACTAAAAAGGCATTAAATAAATGAAATTGCCCAAGGTTTTGGTGAGTTACAAGTTTTGGAGGCTCTGTATGAGAACTGCAACATAACTCATTATAGCTTCGGGCACTAATAAGTTATGAGGCACTCACATGTATGAGATAAACCCCATAACTTACTGAAGTCTATATCATACCTTCATTATATCTAGGGACATGTGAAATAGCTGAAATTCAGCTCAAAACACCAAAGTTCAGTAATAAAAGTGAATAAATCAGCACATCTATTGATTTTGCTGTCTTTTCTGTGCTTTTTGTTATCCTACTTCCCTTTAACATCTGAAAGATTCCAGCATTTTTCTTCTGAGCTCCTTCCATGTTGGCATTTTAGGTATGCTGGAAAACATCAAAATAAACTAGGTTTCTGCTTTGCTCTGCTCTCAGGAGTAATTATATTAGTCAGTCAAAAATCTTAGGCACGTTCTTCTTCTAACAAATGAAATGCATCACTTTACTCCAAAGGCAGAACTGTGGAGACAAATTCAAAATCCATACTCATATCATAATGTATGGTGACAAAGAGAAGTATGAGAAAATAATGCAGTGTATTTTAATAAAGGCAGTGCGATTTTTTGATAAATAAGGAACTTAAATGGAATAATAGAAATCAATCATTTAAGAAAGCATCCTATATCTGAAAATACATATACACACAAACACACACACACATACATAGGCCTTAAAAAATAAGAATGACTATAAAAGCCTTTAAATTTTTTATTTATATAGTTTAATGTACATTTTCATAAAAAAGCAACATAGGTGATATTTCTACGGATATAAAAATGATCACAGTGTAAGAATAAGTAAGATAGCATAGAGGACATTCAAATTTTTAAATAAAAGATCACAAGTGTGTGATTTAAGGAGATAATGAAAATTATGCAAGATTATAAATTTCATCATGCAGATGTATCCTTAAAATAAAAGCCTAATGGAGATATTTGCCTTTCTCACACAAATCTTTGCACAGTATTCAACAATATGAAAACATAGGCAGCAGAAGGCTACAAACTCAGTGGAGAACCAAGATCAGGATAAGTGTGGGCACAGATGTCACTGGCTAATTGAGGTGTGTGTGAGAAGGTGGGCGACAATCAGTGACTGTTTAAAGTTAGAAACCAATGAAATTATTGTGTTTTCTTTGATTACAAAATTTGCTTTATTACAGTAAATAATGTGGATTAACTATTCACTGGTTAAAAATGCAGATTAATTATTAACCTGTTAATAATATGGATTAACTATTAACCGGTTAATAATGCAGATTAACTTTAACCTGTTAAAAATGCAGATTATTAACTGGTTAATAGTGTGCATTAATTATTAATCGGTTAGTAGTGCAGATTTTGTAATCCAAAGTAAACATGATAATTTCAAGAGAAACATCAAAAGTGCTTTATTCAAAGTAATGTCCATCGCTAGCTACACATTCCCCCCATCTTTCAGGTAATTTGTGGATACCGCCCCAATAGAACTTTTCTTGTTTTGAGGCAAACCATTCAGAGACACAGTGTTCCACTTCTTCGTACATTTTGAAGTGCTGCTCAGAAATTGTGTGTGCCATCGATCAGAACAAGTGGGAATCTGAAGGAGCAAGTTCTGGTGAATATAGCAGCTGGGTTAATACTTCCTAGGCAAGATCTTTAACTTGTTTTGAAGTGTGTGATGGTGCATCATCATGAAGCAAAATTACTTTGCCGTTTCTTCTGGCCCATTCTGGTTGTTTCACCATCAAAGCATGGTCAAATTGATTATTTGTTGTTGGTAGCGATCAGTATTAATGATTCACTTAGTTTTAGAAGCTCATAATACACCACACCTTCCTGATCCCACCAAACGCAGAGCATTGTCTTCTTTCCGAAGCGATTTGGCCTTGCAGTTGACGTTGATGGTTGACCTGGATCAACCCCTGATTTTTGTGCATTTGGGATTCTCAAAATAAATCCACTTGTCATTGTCAGTCACAATTCAATGCAAAAAAGACTTTCTTTCGTGCCTTTAAAACAACATTTTACTGATGACTTTTTGGTTTTCCATTTGTCTTTCGTTCAGTTGATGTGGCACCCATTTTCCTTCCTTTAAAATCTTTCCCATTGCTTGTAAATTATTGGAAATTGTTTGCTGAACAACATTTAATCTTTCTGCAAGTTGTTTTTGAGTTTGACATGCATCTTCATCTAATAATGCTTGTAATTGTTGGTCTTCAAACTTTTTTGGTTGACCTGGACGTTCTTTGTCTTTCTCATTGAAATCATCACTTTTAAAGCATTTAAACCAGCGTTCACAAATATCTTGAGATGGAGCATGTTCACCATAAGGTTCTCAAAGTATACAATAACTTTCAGCAGCACTTTTCTTCCAAATAAAGTAATGAACTAAAACTTCCCGCAAATGCTCTTTTTTTGGCATGATATTCTACATTTTTAAGTGTGAAAATATCTATGATGTTAACACCTTCAGCAAATATGACATATGAAGTTTTGAAGATTGTTGTCAATACAACAAAATAGCATACATATCAAATCACATATATATATAAACATATGTGTAACTCCAACTATTGAAAAATATCCACATTATTATCCGGTACACCTAGTATACCCTGACTGCTTCTTGGATATATTTAAGGCTTAAGAGATCTCAGATTCTTATTTGAAAACATGCATAATTTGTGTATACTTTAGACATTAACGTTTGATATGATAAAGAAATCTCCCAGTGAATAGATTCCATAATATACGGCAATAGCTTTAGAAAATATAGCCATATTAAAATGAGGTAATTTTATTGATCTTTGAAATGCAAAACAACTTTTTCCCCCCTTGGAAACTCCTTTAAAAATTATGACTTTCAGGAGAAACTAAGATGGCGGCATAGGTAAACACCGAAATTGCTGCCTCCCACAACAACTTCAAAAATACAACAAAAAGACAAAACGGACATCATCTAGAACTACAGGAAGGCTGGCTGAGTGGAAATTCTACAACTAGAAGGAAAGAGAAAAACACACTGAGAGCCAGAGGAGCTGCAGAAGTAAAGTGCAGAGGTATAGAGGCTCGTGCGCATGGAAAGGGGCTGGCACCTGAGGATGCACTGTGTTTTTAAATCGGGAGGGAGTCACATGCTCCTGACTGCTCTGAACTCCGGTTCCAGGAAGTCTCTGGGGACCCAGGACTCATACAGGGAGAAACTGGACTGTCTGGCAGCAGGCAGAACTCGGAACTTGAGGGCGGCTTTCCCTCAGAGGTGCTTGCAGCAATTAAATTACCGGGACACTGAGACATGCGTGCCCCTTAGGGAAGGGCTGAGGACCAGCCATAGCTCCTTGTTCTGCCCTTTGATTCCCTGAGACCCCGCCCCACCCAGACTGCAGCAGAGGCTTTTGCATATGAATGTCCTGGCCCTTTGCAACCTGAAAATTACCTAACAAACTGCAGCTGGGCCAGACAGACCCAGAACTTCCAAGAGAAGGCCCGAGGCCCCACAGCAGCTTGCATTGCTTCACAGCTGGGCCTCATCAGGGCACCTCCGAACTCCAAAAAAGGAAGGGGAATCATGCAGTTCTCTTCATAGCTCCTGCTGGGTAACCTCAGGCAGAGGCTAAATTAGCACCTCCTTAGATCCAAGAGCCAGTGTACCCAGTGGTCAGAGTGGGACCATCCAGATTACAACTCCTCAGATCCATAAGGGACACACTCAGGGAGCAGACTCAGTGAGCACCAAAGCCCCACTGAAGCAAGTCTTGCCCCAGAAGGCTGTCTTCAGCACAGAAGTTCTCCCACTGCAGACACAGCTGATTCTCACTGCCAATTGGCCTGGAGGTCAATTCCTCCCAGTGATTCTACAACAATCAAGGCATAACTACAACAAGACGGTGCACAAAGCCCACAAGGGGGTACACCAAGAGTGTCCACCTCAGGTAACTGGGGAGGCTGAGCCACTGGGCCCTACAGGGCACCTAGCACACAAAACCACTCTACCAACACAGGGAAGCATTAAAAAATGTGGAGACAATGAAACAGGTCACAAATGACAGAAATGGAGGAAAGAAAACAACTGGATATAGAGTTCAAGGCCACGTTTATAAAGTTTTTCAAGAATTTTATGGAAACCACCAATAAATTTAGTGAGACCCTGGAGGATATGAAAAAAGACCAACTAGAAATTAAGCATACACTGACTGAAATAAAGAATAATATACAGAGATCCAACAGCAGAAAGGAGGATCCCAAGAATCAAGTCAAAGATTTGAAGTACGAAGAAACAAAAAATACCCAACCGAAAAAGAAAAAAGAAAAAAGATTCCAAAAATATGAAGATAGTGTAAGGAGCCTCTGGGACAACTTCAAGCGTACCAACATCAGAATTATAGGGGTACCAGAAGAAGAGAGAGCAAGATATTGAAAACCTATTTGAAGAAATAATGACAGAAAACTTCCCCTACGTGGTCAAAGAAATAGAGTTACAGGTCCAGGAAGTGCAGAGAACCCCAAACAAAAGGAACCCAAAGAGGACCACAACAAGACACATCATAATTAAAATGCCAAGAGCAAAAGACAAAGAGAGAATCTTAAAAGCAGCAAGAGAAAAACAATCAGTTACCTACAAGGGAGCACCCAGAAGAGAGTGGCAAGAAATATTCAAAGTGATGAATAGCAAGAACCTACAACCAAGATTACTTTATCCAGCAAAGCTAACATTCAGAATATAAGGTCAGATAAAGAGCTTCACAGATAAGAAAAAGCTAAAGGAGTTCATCACCACCAAACCAGCATTATATGAAATGCTGAAAGGTATTCTTTAAGAAGAGGAAGAAGAAAAAGGAACTCTTACCATTTGCCACAGCATGGATGGAACCGAGAGTGGAGAAATACCAAATACCACAGGATCTCACTCATTTGTGTAATATAATGAACAACATAAACTGATGAACAAGGACTGATCCAGAGATGGAGAGGCATTGATTAGACTGTGGGGCCTTGGAGGGAAGGTAGGGGAGGGTGGGGGTAAGGGGGAAAGATCAACCAAAGGACTTATATGCAAGCACATAGGCCTAACCAATGGACAGGGACAATAGGGGGGTGAGGGCATGAGCGGGGGGAGGGGGGGTAGAGGGTAACGTGGGGATAAGGACACATATATAATATCTTAATCAATAAAAAATATATTAAAAAATAAAAATAAATAAAAAAATAAAATGCAAATCCAAAAAAAATTATGACTTTCTTGATAAGCTCATAAAAGCCCATTTAATTCATTCTATAGTTATTGTATATATATATATATATATATATATATATATATATATATATATATATACTATTAAAGGAGCTATAGAATCTAACCTTCTGTCGTGACTCTATTTGTGAAAAGAGATTTTCCATGCTCTAACAGGAAATGATAAGAAAACTGAGCCTCAGTATCCTCACCGGTGACCTCAGGAAATAGTGTATATACCTGCATTACAACTTCTGCTAGGACAGTGATCGGCAATCTCATTAGTCAACAGAGCCAACTATCAACAGTACAACAATTGAAATTTCTTTTGAGAGCCAAATTTTTTAAACTTAAACTATATAGGTAGGTACATTGTTATTAACTTAATTAGGGTACTCCTAAGGCTTAGGAAGAACCACACTCAAGGGGCCAAAGAGCCGCATGTGGCTCATGAGCCGCAGTTTGCCGACCACAGTGCTAGGAGAATGAAAGTTAGCTATATAAACACTTAGCCACCCTATATCCGTAGTGTAATACTATTAGATCTAAGGAAGAGAGTTTCTGGGATAGAGGTGGAATGGACCTTAAGATGCTGATGATGAGGCAGCTCTCAGCTGCTCCATTTGGAGATGAGTCCACTCCATGAAGTCAGGCCTTGGGTCTCCTTCTTTGCGTGATTGGTACTAAGCAAAGATTCTGGTGGAACCAGGGTGGACTTGTGACTCCTGCTGAGAAATATTGAGTTCCAAGTGGAGGAGAGTATCTACATTTGCTCTTTATAGATATACTAGAGGCCTGGAGCAGGGATTCATGCACCCGTGGGGCCCTCGGCCTGGCCTGCATGGATCAGTGGACCTCTGCACCACTGCACCCTGGCCTTACCCTCCAGCTCGTCCGCTCCAGCCTGCTATCAGCGACGATCCCACACAGCACAAGGGAGTGTGAGAAGCCCAGGTGGCCAGGAGGAGCCCAGGCCAGGCCCGGCTCCGCGCTGCTCCCACTCTACCCAGCCCCGCCGTGCCTGCCACTGCTGCTCGGTAGGCTCACTGCTGCTCTGCTGTGGTCTCCGCACGCCGGGTCCTAGGGCAATACTGGTGCGCCCATGACTGCGCAGCCACTCATCATCGCAGCCTCCCTCCTCTCTGGATGCCAGAGAAGTGGCTGGCACCCAGTCAGTCCCATGCAGGTCCCAATCCCTGTCTGGGATCAGATGGGGGAGGGAAGCCCAGGGGGAGTGTCTGTGGGAGAGGCTTACACAACTGCAGCTGTACTCACCAGCCATGAGCCCAGTGTCTGGCACCTGTCAGTCAGCTGAGAGGTGCTCCCCGCACTAGTTACCAGAGGGCAGCTCCTGCATTGAGCATCTGTCCCCTAGTGGTCAGTGCGTGTCATAGCTACTGGCTGGTTGTCTGGTCATTTGGTTGTCAAGTCACTCAGGTCACTCAGGTCACTTACACTAATAAAAGACAAAGATGCTAATTGACCATACCTTCGCTACGCCCACCAGCCTATCAGAGTGACTATATGCAAATTAACCCAACCAAGATGACGGTTAATTTGCATATACCGGCTGGGAGCAAAGACTGAAGACAACATGGAAGCGAAGCGCTGCAGAAAGGGGCAAAGTAGAGGCGGTGGAGACAGGATCGGAGCCAAGGGGGCGGAGTGGGAGGGAAAGCAGCCGGGCGGCGGAGCAGGAGCCTCAGCGGGTTTCGCTCCCTTCTCTGGTTGGCTCTAGCCTCAGGAAGCCCTATTATTGCAGGAATCTTTCTGCAACAGGCCATATAGATGTAGATATAGCTATAGATATAGCTATAGCTATAGCTATAGATATAGATATAGATATAGATATAGATATAGATATAGATATAGATATAGATATAGATATAGATATAGATATAGATATATAGATATATATGGCCCGGTGCACGAAATTCGTGCACTGGGTGTGTGTGGGGGGGGAGTGTCCCTCAGCCCAGCCTGCCCCCTCTCACATACTGGGAGCCCTCAGGCGTTGACCCCCATCACCCACCAATCGCAGGATCGGCCCCTTGCCCAGGCCTGACGCCTCTGACAGAGGCATCAGGCCTGGGCAGGGGACACTCATTTCCCCCCATCACTGGTTCTGCCCCCAGCCCAGGTCTGATGCCTCTGGCCCAGGTGTCAGGCCTGGGCAGGGGACCCCCAGACGCCTCCGATTGCTGGCTCTGCCCCTTGCCCAGGCCTGACGCCTCCGCCAGAGGTGTCACGCTTGGACAGGGGACCCCCATCTCCCCCCGATCACTGGCTCTGACCCCCGCCCAGGCCTGAGGCCTCTGGCCCAGGAATCATGCCTGGGCAGGGGACCCCCATCTCCCTCTGATCGCTTGCTCCACCCCCCGCCCAAGCCTGACGCCTCTGACCCAGGCTTTAGGCCTGGGCAAGGGGACAATCATATCCCCCCAATCCCAGACTCCACCCCCCGCCCAGGCCTGATGCCTCAGCCAGAGGAGTTGACCCTCATCACCCTCCGATCACCAATCACCAGATCGGCCCCTTGACCAGGCCTGAGGCCTCGGGCAGAGGTGTCAGGCCTGGGCAGGGGACCCCCAGCTCCCCGTGGTTGCAGGCTCCGCCCTGCCCAGGCCTAACGCTTCTGGCCTAGGCGTCCGGCCCAGGCAGTGGAAACCCGCAGTGGCAGCGGCCCCATGATCATGGGCTTCGCTTTAGGCCCAGGCAAGGGACCCCTAGCTCCCGGGACTGCCAGCTTCGACCGTGCCCAGCTCCCATCGCTGGCTCCACCCCTACTTCCTGCTATCACTGGCCAGGGAGTAAAAGGCACCTGATTCTCCGATCATGGTGGGGGGCAGGGCAAAGGCGGCCATGGGGCCGCCTTTGCCCTGCCCCCCAGCTCTTAGCTCCCCCCTGGGTTTCCGATCACTGTCAGTGGCAGGGGGCTTCTTCCTGCTTTCCCTTTTGCCTCCCTGCATTGTGCCTACATATGCAAATCAGCCGCCATCTTGTTGGCAGTTAACTGCCAATCTTAGTTGGCAGTTAATTTGCATATAGCCCTGATTAGCCAATGAAAAGGGTAGCATCGTACGCCAATTACCATTTTTCTCTTTTATTAGTGTATATATATATATATATATATATATATATATATATATATATATATGCTAAAAGCCCAGTGCACAAATTTTGTGCACTTGGGGAGGGTCTCTCAGCCGGGCCTTAGCCCTTTTGCACTCCAAGAGCCCTTGGGGATGTGGGGAGCAGGCATAAGCTGGCAGTCAGACATTCTTAGCACTACTCCAGAGGCGAAAGAGGATCCCTCCACCGTTGCTGTACTGGCCAGCCATGAACCCATTTTCTGGCTAAGCAGTGCTCCCCTGTGGTAGTGCACTGACCACCAGGACAGCTCCTGCATTGAGTGTCTGCCCCCTGGTGGTCAGTGCACATCATAGCCACTGGTTGTTCTGCCATTTGGTTGATTTGCATATTAGCCTTTTATTATGTAGGATTGTTGTAGGAGAGGCAGCACAAGGAGCTTCAGCTCAGAGAGCACTAGAAATCTCCACAGAACTGGAGAATTTTTCAAAAAAGACTGCAGGCTTTGATATTGACTAGAGGCCTTCTAAGGAAACAATAATTTCTACAATTGATGTCAACTTTTATCAATGTTGAAATGGACAAAATTGCAAAGATGGGAGTTTTGAACATTAAACATTATAAGTGGTTATCTATGGTGATGAATGGATAGTTTTATATGTCTTAATGACTGTTTAAAAAGTCACAGACATACTTATCTTCAGTAAAATCCTTTCTTGGTTATGCCAGTCTTCAGAGATTAAAGGGGGATAATAATATGGAAAAATGCTATTGGTAGGGTGATTATACACTCCAATTTGCCTGGGGCAGTCTCAATTGAAACCTATTGTAGACGCATAATTATTAATTGCACCCCCTGTCACTTCACAAATGTCCTGATTTAGATAATAAATTTTACAGTCATACTGCTTGATAGATCCAAGAAGACACTAGAGTGACAGACATTGAAGATGAACATTATCCTCAATCCACTACTTTCAGCTTACTTATCATGTGCCTTGCCTATCAAATAATATTTCATCACTTTCAGTCAAATCATCCAGCACAAATTGTTACTTGTAATGTATTTCATTAGTTTTACCAGGATCAAGATAATGTCACAAACATTTTGAAATAGTTATGAGAGGTCATTACAATTCTTAATCAAATAGCAAAATTCTGCATTGCCTTTTTCAGGGTGAGACACAACCTAATCTTATCATGTGTCCTCATCCAGCCACTGTTCTTAGAAATGTTTATGTGCTGCTACAGATAATGAAGAATTTGATTTAATTGAAATTCTGGTGTTTAATAATAATAGCAGCTAAATAAAGTAAGATCTCATAACATCTCCTCTGTCTCTTTGTAAGTTATGGGACTCATCCTTTTGTGATTGTCTTCTTTGCAATGCGATATAATGTACTATACTAATATAGGATATTGACACACAATAAATCACACCAAAAGGGAGGGAGAATTTTGATCATACAGGACATAATAAGATAATATTCATGTATCCCAATATATTTGCAATAATGTCTCTTGTTTTTATTGATAACAGCCCACCGAAGATGATCGTGGTTGAGGGACTCTGTTTATTATGAGTCTGTAATACAAACAGGAGAATGCCATGTCTAGTTACTTGCTTTGTGTTATATATTTTCTACTTTGACTAATTTCTACAAGGTTTTCTTTATTACTGATGAGAGTATTCATTATTTTTCCCCTCATGTAAATAGTGCAAATATTGGCAATACAATAAAAAACAATTGTTCTCCTACTTAAAACCTTACACTAGCTGCCTGCTATAGACAGTGTGTGTGTACCCGCCTAATTCATATGTTGAAATTTTAACTTCCAAGTTGATGCATTAGGAGGTGATTCCTTTGGGAGGTGATTAGGTCCTGAGGGCAGACCCCACTTTTGAGCATATTCTTAGTCACTGAACTGTATTCATTTTAAAGTTTTGAACTTATAAACTAGTAAGTGCTTAAATGCTTTCTATATATCATGATGTTTATCCATCACAATAATATCCTGTAGTACAGTGTTGCCATAATTTTACAAATGAAAATGACTTACCCAAGTTTATACATTTCAAATGGTCAAGTTTGAATATCATACCCTCACAAGGATTTATTCTGTTTTTATTTATTCTCTTTTTATTTTCTTTATAATAATTCTCTGATAAACAGCATTTCTTTTTTTAATTTTCAATTTTGGAGAATTTAAATCTCTTTCATTTGGCAACTGGAATATTTTTCTCAATACATGAGTCACTCTTTCAAGAAATAGTTTGCATAAATAATAAATAATTCATCAGGAATATAAAAGGAAAATTAAACTTATTATATAACAGAAGTAGAGAAGTTTATATTTTGCTCTGTGTTGTGTTCTCTGTAAGACTTTAAGAAACATAAAGTGTCAATATTAATCCTGAATCTTAAAAAGAAATAATACATTAAAATAGACTAGGGAGATGACGTAAAAATAAAAACTTATCATAGCAATTTACAGATCTGTTCTGTAATTTCATAAGATAATAAATTTGTTAAAATAGTAATAAAGGTCCTTTTTTTTGTACTTTTCTGCTGGAGTCGACAAAACTTTCCAGAGTCCAAAACAAAGTAGAAAAAGAAAAAAAATCATATGAAAAATGGCACTTAGGAAAACATACATTATATCAGTTAAACAGTGTAATTCTAAAATTATTTTACATTTGTTTTCTGCATCAAATCCTTTATGCTCAGTCCTGCTTTCTCTTTTGTTTTTATTCAGATGTTGTAGCCCTCCAGTTATTTCCTATTCACTTACATTAGGAGCATACAGCCAGGAGTTTCCATGACAGTTAAATGGATGAGTTACAATATCAGTGGGAAAAATATCTGGACATTATGATAAATGCTTTTATAATTCCCCAGTTAAAGAAAATAATTTACCCTCTGAACAATATCCTTATTACCCTGGGGTTGCTTGAATTTAGGTTGGAAGTATGGTCAATTACCTCACTTTCCTAGCTCTCTAGCCAACTGATTGACAGATGTAAATGTCTTTATACATATGAAACAATGAGAGACTGCTAAATGGTGTGCAATTGTGGGAACTTCATTTATAATTCAATGAATTGGGCAGGTGAAAAGAAACTATACATCTATCGGAAATATTATTTGTGCTGTTATAGCAGTATAAAATATAAATTGAATTGGAATAGAAATAAACTGAACGCTTTCGGTTTGGCAATGGAAAGAAACATTTTTCTATTTATTTCAAGGAAAATGTTCAGTAATAATATTATACATTATTGTCTCATGTGGGGAATAAAATAAGTTGCAGTAGAGATTTTACACAGATATTACCCTTTGTTCCATACAAAGACCTGAGGATTAAATGTAAAGAAAACAGTCTTAATCTAACCACCTCATTCTTTCTCTCCTAAAGTCATCTTTATGCATTAGGAAATCTTTGGAACTCTCTGCTAGTTTATTTTTAAGTATATAACCTTTGCAAGGATGATGATTACCACATCCTTAGGCAACGCATTATTCATAAAATATCTTGGGAAAGCATGCATATAGAGGAGGAAACAAATCTGGAAGACTTCCACCTATAAAGAACTTTCCTCTAATCATAGCTTGGAAGAAAATTCTGTTTTGAAAATCCTTATCTCTTTAATATCCTATGTGTACTTTATGTCCAAGATTCACTCAAGGTTAGGTCCCTGATCAGGACTCTTACTTCCCGGTCTGGGTGCATCTGAGATACAACCAATGGATGTTTCTCTCTCACATCACATCGATGTTTCTCTCTCCCTCTCCCTTCCTTTCTTTCCATGATCAATAAAAGCATATCCTTGGGTGAGGGATAAATAAATAAATAAATAAATAAATAAAATGCCCCAAATTAAAAATCAGTGTTTTTTTTAAAAAAAATATTAATATACTGGATTAAAAATCATCTCAACTCATTAAAAAAAGATGTGCATGCCAAGCCAGTGTGGCTCAATGGATTGAGTGTTGACCCATGCACTAAGAGGTCATGGGTCGATTCTTGGTCAGGGCATATTCTGGGTTGCAGGCTGGATCTCAAGAAGGAGGTATGCAGGAGACAACTGGTAGATGTTTCTCATTGTTTATGTTTCTATTTCTCCACCTTTCCCTGTCTATCTGAAAATAAAAACAAACAAACATGTTATTTAAAAAAGAGATATGCACACCTATAATTCATTAAAATATTAGTCCTAGTCTTATTTTTGAATTTATAATAATTTCTGTAAAATGCATTTTATTTTTTTATGCAATATGATGGATAATGTATGACTGGCAGCACTGTTTTTTCAGAGTTGTCCAGAAACAAGGAAGTCATGATAATTTTGTTTTCATTAAAAATATTAGTAAATATCCATAGTTTCTTCTAAATAAAACACTTCAAAATTTCCTGATGCAGGATATATTCATGTTCTTAAAATGAGTAATAATGCTGCTGATACAATGAAACACTTGAATTACTTTAGTGCCATTATCAATATCCGTATCCACCTACCTCAATGTTCCATAAAATGTTATCTTTTTTTTTTTTTTTAAGAAAGTTATCTTTCTTGTAGGCCATGATATAAAAAGGAAGGGAAAAACTAAAAGCCACTAGAATAATAAAACCATATAAAAATGAAAAAAAAAATTGTAAATTTGTGCAGCCCCATGGAAAACAGTACAGAGGTTCCTTAAGAAATCAAGAATGGAACTACCATATGATCCAACAATTTTCTTTTCTGGTTATTTATACAAAGAATACAAAAACACTAATTTGAAAAAGATATATTCAGCCATAAAAGTTAAAACATTGCCATTTGTGACAGAATGGTTGGACCTTCAGCATATTGTGCTAAGTGAAATAAGTCAGATGCAAAAACAAACAAGCTATGCTTTCAACATGTGGGATATAAAAAACAACAACATAGAAACAAACTCACAGATACAACGAATAGACTGATGGTTGCCAGAGGGCAGGGCAGTTGGGGGGCTGGGTGAAAAAGTGAAGGAATTAAAAAGTATAAATTGGTAGTTACAAAATAATCACAGAAATGTAAATTATAGCATAAGGAATATAGTCAATAATAGTGTAATAACTATGTATGGGATCAGGTAGGTTCCTAAAATATAGCAGGGAATACTTTACAAAGTTTATGATGGTCTAACCACTATGATGAAACTAATACAGAATAATATTTAATGTAAACTGTAGTGGAAAAATAAAAATAATACATTTTCAATTTTTAAAAAATAAAAATGAACTAACAAAACTCAGATACAGACAATAAGGAGAATAACTGTTACCAGAGGGCAAGGGGGTTTAGGGGAGTGCAAAATACCTAAAGGTTGGCAAATATATGATAAATAAAGGAAACTAGACTTTTGGTGGTGAGCACTCAATAAAGCATACATACTGTATTTTTCTGTGTATAAGACACCCCCGCCTTTTCCAACCCAAAATTAAAAAATCAATATTTTAAACATTTTGCTGGTTTTCCTCTTAAGGCCCTCTTCTTTTTTGGCATCTTATGGAGTTGTTCTTCCTGTTTTCTTTTTTGACATCTTACGGAGTTGTTTTTCCTGTTTTCTCCACTGTCTGATCATACACTCAGTGGGAGGAGGTCCAAATTGTCTCTCTGCAGCTCTGTGTCCATGTTCTTTTGCATAGCTGATTTCATGGAGTTTGAATTTTATGGAGTAAGACAATCGCTTACTGGTATTTATCTTTTTATTTTTTGACATCTTTATGGGCTCAGAACTGCTCTGGTCCCTGTTGCATCTGCACACTCTCCACCTCTACCTCCAATTACAGCATCAGCTGACGTCAGTAACAATAAGGCTCCTGATTGGAGGAAGCCGGTTTGACAAGGTATGGGCAGCTACGCACTCACAGGGCTTCATCCTTGACTGACTTTTGTGTATAAGACGCCCCTCAATTTTAGAAAAAAATAGCATCTTATACATGGAAAAATATTGTATGCTGAATTATAAAGTTGTGCACCTGAAATTTATATAGTGTTATTAACCAAAATTACCTCAAAATTTTTAAAAGAAATTTAGGCTAGAACAAAATTACCCTGATCTGAAACTATGAAGAAGATCTCAACAGAAGAGATAATATATGAGCCTGGCTATGGAGAAATAGAATCCAATGTTTTTTTAAAAAAAGACAATGTTGCATAACAACTTTCAATTATAAATGCTTTTCTTATTCAGTTAAGCTGAGGTAAAATACTGTATTTCTGTAAAGAGCAGTCTACGTGCAATTTGAAATGTATTACAGGGTTTATTTGTGAAAGGTCTTTACAAATTAAAACACTTGCATGACAATGAGGAACTATTGAAAGTTTTTCTGCTGTGGGTTTTTGTAGAGCATAAATGCTAGAACACTCACTTTTTCTCTTCCATGCAGAAGAATTTGAGTGTAAATTGGCATTTCTCCTTTTTAAACTACTATTTCCCCTAGGAATCTTTTTTAAAA
Organism: Myotis myotis; assembly: GCF_014108235.1. NCBI lineage: Eukaryota > Metazoa > Chordata > Mammalia > Chiroptera > Vespertilionidae > Myotis > Myotis myotis. Next base: position 62,348,056 of record NW_023416335.1, on the reverse strand, counting down.
TATATTTTTATTAATCTCTGAGATGAAGGGAGAGGGAGAGAGAGAGAGAAACAAGGATGAAAGAGAATCATCTATCAGTTGCTGCACGCTCCACACTGGGGATGGAGCCCACAACCTGGGCATGTGCCCTTGACTGGAATCAAACCCAGGACCCTTCAGGTCAACGCGCTATCCACTGAGCCAAATCAGCTCTTGGTAATCTTTTTTGATCTCTATTACTAGTAGTGGTTCTGAAAGTAAATCAAGACAAAGTGAAAAATGAGGCATCATCTCCTGTGGGTAATTTGCATTTCAAAACATTCCCATATCAAGTGATGCAAGTCCATGGATCTCTGTTCCAAGGAGTTTCTCTCTGGTGCATCATCATTTCTTCAGATCAGAATAGGTTTGTCCAAATGAATGGAACTTAAACATTGTAATTACAATAGCTATTTAGTTAATTGCACTTGTATGAATTTACATTTAGTGCTAAATTCTGGTTTCTTCATAAATATTATACATGGGTGGGCAAAAGTAGGTTTACAGTTGTGAGTATGCAAAATAAAATTTATTTTTGCTTTATTTGTTTATTATTGTGTTATTGTCTATACTAATAAAAGGGTAATATGCTAACTAGACTGGATATCTTGCGGACATCCATCTGGATGTCCTCCTGGACAAAGCCACAGTGGCAGGGGCCAAGGCAGACACAGTTAGGGGTGACCAGGCTGGCAGGGGAGGGCAGTTAGGGGAATCAGGTCAGCAGGCAGGCAGAGAAATCAGGGGTGATCAGGCTGGCAGGCAGAGGTGGTTAGGAGCAATCAGGCAGGCAGGCAGATGAGCAATTAGGAGCCAGTGGTCCTGAATTGCAAGAGGGATGTCCAACTTCCAGGCGGTCCTGGATTGGAGAGAGTGCAGGCCAGGCTAAGGGACCACTCCTCCCCACATGCACAAATTTTGTGCACTGGGCCTCTAGTTTATTATAATTATACTAGAGGCCCGGTGCATGGATTCATGCACCAGTGGGTCCCTCAGCCTGGCCTGCACCCTCTTTCAATCCAGGACCCCTTTGGGGATATCAGACTGCCAGTTTCGGCCTGATCCTCAGCTCACCCCAGCCTGCTGTGACTGCCGCCACCACTGCTGCTCAATAATAGCCCTGCTGCAGAGGCAGGATAGGCTCATGCCACTGCAGTTGCGCTTACCAGCCATGAGCCTGGCATCTGGTGCTCATTGGTTAGCTGAGCTGCACTCCCTCTGTGGGAGAGCACTGGCTACCAGGGGGCAGCTCCTGCACTGAGCATGTGCCCCCTGATGGTCAGTGTGCATCATAGTGACCAGTCAACTGGTTGTTCGGTCGTTTGGTCGCTTAAGCTTTTATATATATAGATAAACGTAATTTTGACAACCCCTGTATTTTACATCTGGATTTTTTTTTAGCCTTCCTATATGTTAATCATTCACTAGAAAGAATGTGAGAGTTGGTTTCTTTCAGATGCACTGGATATTTGGGCTGTTTTCTTAAAAGTTACAACATATCTGCCTTTATCTTATTTCCTGGGTGATTATTCTAGTATGTTCAAGGTGCTTATTGTTCATATGATTTTTTTCTAGTTATGGACTAACATTTTATTATTGTATTTTATTTTTGATGTCAAGAATGTATATATGTATAAATTATAAATATTTTATATTAAATGTATATCTTTATCCTATATAATACAGAGCTAATATGTTAATTAGACCGAGCAGCAGAATGACTGTCCGAATGACCTTCTGGATGAAGCCAGGGCTGCGAGGGCCAGCTGAGGCTGCGAGGGGCTGCGAGGGCTAAGCCCTTTGCACAAATTTCATGCTTTGGGCTTCTAGTATTAAATATATAAAAGGAGAGTATTAAAACATACTCCTTTTTTATGTGTTTTTTTTGTTTTGTTTTGTTCAGGAGCATTCAAAGCTTGCTTGCTCTCTCTTTAACAAACTTCAAGTTTGTTCAAATACTATTTATTAAGGGGTCACCATGCTAAGGGTTGCAAAGAGAAACCAAGTAAAATATTACTTTTTTTCCCAAGAACTTACATACCCAGAAACCAAACACAAATTTTGAATATAAAAATGAACATATATAATTATAACCATATCTAGAAAAAATATTACATGATAAATGAAAGGTAATGTTTTGAAATAGTTATTTTGTGTTTTATTGGAATTGAATGATAATAGTTTAAATATTTTTGTAGAGGAGATAAGATAGCAGGAGATTTCTGAAACAGGGGTTATCTCTTGCCCTCCATCTGAAATTTGTTTTAAAAGTCTGAGATTAAATTGAGCATTCAGATAAGCCCAGTAGATTTCTAATCAAAACAGATTATATATTGATATGCCCCATGCATTTTTTCAGTCATGAGAACGTCCTACTAAGTCCAGCTTTATTGGAATAAAAATAAAAATGAAAATATATAAAATTACAGTGTACCCAATAATAACAATATATAAAACATCCACACATTACATCATTAAGTGCATAAAGAGTCTATTCAATAGCTTGATTTTTGTCTTTTTTGATCCCTAAAAATTGGAAGATGACTCTCATTGTAAAAATCTGCTAATAAGCATAGCATCGTTGTAGAAAATCCAAAGGAAAAAATCTTTGTAATGGAAATTTTTATTCTCTCCTTAAAGACTGTAGCAACATTGTATAAACTTGTACTGTAATGTATGCAGGTGTAAGCACTCAGGTTTGGTTTCCTGAAGAGCTTTTGTGTATGTGTATGATAAAAAAATTTTGCTGGAACACAATCTCCTGGTCTCCACGTTTATCTGTATGTGATGTCACGTATAAAAGCAACAAATCAGTGGATGCCTCTACAGAAACAAATTTAAAAAAACACCTAACCTGCTCCTAAACAATAACTCTGGCCAACTAAACCATGGCCTATCAGAAAAATATATGAACATCAAAACTGAGATTAGGAGAGTAATAAACCCTGTAGACAGACTTTTGGTACCTAAGTCAAATGGCGGCTCTAACAACAGCATTATTGTGGGCCAATTATCTAAAGCCATTTTGAAAGGCTGTTTTTCAGCATGTTTCTTCAATTCCTCAGTCTGTGGTGATGACCAACATCAGACACTATTAAGAAGTCTTCAAGCGTGTAAAATAATATGATTTCACAATGATTACATATTCCCTCTACAGCTGGCTGAGTTTTTACATCTCCATTTGTCATTGACGATTGTGTCCAATTAAATGATTAGCTTTTAAAAACTGCTGCACATTATGAGAGTGAACTTGTGTTCCATTGCACTGAGTGATGCAGAAACAAACTCATTACAGCATGTAATTCACCCATATTAAATAACAAACAGATGGCTGCTGTAAATGAGAGCTCCTTTTTCTCTTCAAAAGTGCCAGGAAAAAGGTGTTTTTATTTATCTTTGTTTCCAGCTTCTTTCTGTTTTCTTGACAAGTGGGCAGCTGGCTGCTGAGGTTTTCAATTGGTGCAGAAGAATGAAAAGCCTGTTTCCATTAATTTCCCCATAAAATAAGTCTTTGAATCATTTCTGTTATAAATGCAAGTGCAGTAGCAAGCTGCTGCTTGATTAATTCACTTATTATGAAGATTTCATCTTTTATAAGAGGGCCTGCAGGTAATTTATCTTGTTTAGTAAGATTAGAAAAATGTAATTATCTTGATACCTTTGGACCCCTCTCATTTTAATTGTGTTCCCATAAATTTCAAACATAAAGATGGGAATTTTTGTGCACAACTGTTCCAACATGTGGTCAAAAAATGTGCTGTAAGATCTGCATAAACATTTATCAAGTAACATACATTAAGACTGTACTATTACAGGAATGCAGAGAAATAAAGCTAGCAAATAATTGTGCTAGTATATACAAACAAAAACCTGCATTTCTGGTTCCCTAGTCACCTAACAGCTGGGGTGAGGTGAACGTTTTAAGATTTGTTTAAAAGACTTTTTTTTTTTTTAATCAAGCATAAATGTCACTAAGGAGATGAAGAAATCTGTCTTATTTATACTAATAAAATTAAAACAGTTTGTCTTGAAATGTTCCAAATTCAAATGAATTGACTGATGAGTGTATAGTTCACATACTGTTTCCAACACTTCCATTACATTTCTTATCCATGGGAATTTGGGTACATCTCTGATTTTCTAATGACAGTGTAATTTGATTTGCTCCTTTAAAGCATCCTCTACGAATGTGAAGAGAGAAACGTTTTCCAATCCCTTTTCATGTGTTACCCTGATATTCTGTCTTGCTGGAACCATTCTCTCAGGCTCAGTATGACCACTTCCCTTTTCTCTGAGCTTTCCTTCAGTCCTGTTGGACTTGGTGTTTTAATACCTTTAATTTCATTATATTAGTATTAATTAATGTGCTTATTCTAGATTTCAAATATATCATGATTACCTACTTCATTACTTACTATTGTTCTAAATATATATTTCTGTCAGCCTAGACTCATTGTTCCAGAAGAAGGCTATCAGGAATATTATATGTTCTATTCTTTCAGAGTTGTCCGGGCTTTCGACAGGAGAGCATTCCATTCTTTGTGGTATGCTGACTGGCATTAAACAGGTCAAGTGATTGTTTAGGTAAATTACGTAAAGTCTGTGCTCATTCAGGTATAAAGGAGATATAATTGAGATACACTGAGGTTTGCTATATAAGGAATAGGCTGTATAATTAAAATGATGTAGTTCCATTTCTAACTATCTCCACTTTTAAAGCATCCTTCCATATATTTCAAAAAAAATGTGCAGCTTGCAAAAGTGAGTTAAAATAACATGATAGAAATGCAGAAATTATTGGTCTAAAAGGGTTGCCTGTTTGTATATTCATCTTTTACCTTTGTGATCTACTCTTTTTATTTTATGGATATAGTTGCTACCTCTAAATAGATCTGTCTCTAGGGCTTTGTGTCAAAAATAGTAGATGGTCAATATTTGGATATTATTCTCTGATACATTTTGCAAATATGTGCTAAGGCTGGATTATGTAGTAAGATCCAGTGTCGGGGACAAGGAAGCTCCTCAATTTACTAAACAAGTGGTCTCTTTCACCTTATTGTCTGTCTCTGTGACCTCAGATGTACATGCAGTCGCTGCCCTGTCTACCCAGCTTATTTGCTATGAGCATCAAAGAAAGCACTTTGATGAATTAATTTAATTATCTTGTTCATTCTAAGTTTCTCAAAATACTCTACCAAATATTTAGTGTTAAGTAGTTTTTATAATGTTTATCAGGGTTATACTATTCAATATTATGCATAAAAAGAGACAAAGGAACTAAGTAGATTTTTAAAAGGTGCATATGTCAGGTTAATGCATCTGATGTAATTCATTACCCTGTTATAATAATAATGGGAAGAATTGCAACATTAATAAGTAATCCTATGTTTTGATAATTGATAGAGATGAAGTGGCACCTTAGCATTTTCCTCTAATTTTTTCTTGTAGTATTAGGTCTTCTCCATGTCTCCCTTCATCTGTCTGTCTTCTTACACTATTAGCTAATGTTGATTAATACCCTCTTTATGGCTTCATTTAGACATTTCTATGAAAGCATCTGGAATATTTCTCAAGACTCTCAGGACTTCTCTTTCATTGAGATAGAAATATGTAAAAGAAGGCTTCGGAGATTCACTCTTAACTTGGAGCAGGCAACTCTGAGGAAAAAGAAAATACCAGAATGTTTTGTTACCTGAATGCAAATTTGGTCATGAGCCTCCTCTATTAGTAGGCTACTACATAAAATAAAATAACATTTTAGGGACAATGGAGGAGATACTTTTATCATTGAGAAAATGATTTGAACAGAACTCCTCTCTGGCTCAGGAAAATTTCTGATATCTCAATTAGACAAAATCTCAAATTATCATTATATACAAAATTTCAAGTTGGTTCTGAATTTGCACTAATGAGTCTGGAATAAGTTGCTATTAGATTAAGAAAATAAAAAAGGTGAGCACAGAAGAAAAAGGTAAAAGAAAAAAAACACATGCACACATGCGCGCACACACACTCACACACACACACACACACACACACACACAAATGTCTGCTAATATAAAAGCTAAAATGCTTAGTGAGCCTTAATTTTGAGAGCCCTATCTCTTGAAAGGCCTTCATTTCCAATATGAACATGGTATCGTAAAAGCAACATTTCATCATTCTCTTGAAAAGCATCTAAAAGCAACAACAAAAACATTATGTAAAAAACAATTTCATTTTCTTTAAAATACTTGGGCTCTAAAGTAGATATAAGTAAATCAGCAGAAATACAATAGAGTTAGGAAAATGCCAGCAGGAGAGAAATGGCAAGAAAATACCACCAAAAGAGAAATAAGAAAAAAAAGGAACTAACAGTTGCATGTATGGAACACAAAAAAATAATTAGTTTGAATACCAAGGTCCAAACCCTTCTAATAGCAAAAATAGAAGTGAAATTAGCACTACTCTTCAAATAATGGGTAATTTCAGTTCTGTATTATAATGTAACATGCCACTCTATAGTAAACCACAGTGGCTCAAATAAAGAACACAGATAAATCTAATGATTATGTGGGGTGAACTGGCTTATCTTATGTTTTATATGTTGTCAACGGAGATAATGAGATAGCCTCATGGGCATGGCTGGCAATTGAAGCTGACATGGGCCTGTTTCCATTGGCCTTCTTCACATGGCTGTTTGCACTTCCTCGGAGAGGCGTAGCCTCATTTAGCAAGATCTCTGACATGGAGACTCGATTATAAGATTGGAAAGGTAGAAACTGCCAGGACTCTTAAGGCTTGAATCTGGGATTGTCACACTTTTACTTGCTCTGGGGTTGTCGCTACCATTTGTAACAATTAAAAGGACAACAGAGTATATGGCTATAGTTAGTGTATTTCAATATTTCAGAAATTTCTGTATTATTGAAAAAAGTATATTAAATAAAATAATATTAAATAATTTTATTTAATATTAAATACTTAAAATTAAATATTAAATAAAATTAATATTAAAATGAATAAAATTAAACATTAAAATAATATTAAGTAAAAATTTAAGCGTCATTTTCTTATAAAAATTGAAATTTAACATTTTTTTTTCTTTTTGTAATTAAACAAAAATTTGATAGGGGCTGGAATGACCTCCTTCAGTAATTACTACATAAATGCACACAAATGAATAGTGACATTGGATTAGTCACTGGGGATTTTATCATACCTTCTGACCCCGTTTTTAAAAGTTGTCTTCTGAAAATGAGTGGGATTAGAGTTATGTTACAATAACATGTCAGTATGTAATTATTTTCCATAAACATAGTAAATATCTGTTTTATAATCAATTGTAGTATTGCCAGATTCTTTTATTCTACAGTAATTTTTCAGAAAAGAATATCCATCAACATCCGGATATTTTTGACTATTTCACTTTGAAAAGACAAGTATTTAGGCACCTTACTTCAAGTGCCATCATTGGTTAAACTAGATGACCTTTTACATATGACCACCAGAGGGACCTCAACTTTTTATATTTGGTCCGTAACACAATCTTAACCGTAGGCTTTACCAGTTATACTGTTTCTGCTCTTTCTGATTTTTAAAACAAACAAAAAAATGTTTTAATACCTTGTGCTTAATACTCTTAATGGTGTTTATGCCTCATCTGGCCACCAGATGCACAACTAACCACTTCTTATCAAAGAGGTTTTTTAGGGATTGATATGTTGGCAATTAGGTTGTTCATATAACTGCTCGGCATGGCGCACTCTTCATAATATTGTGCTTCATGACATTTGAAATTCACAGGCAGGCATTAGTTATCTCATTTAGTCATCTCCACAACCCTGTGAGAGGACAAAACTGGTATCAACTTCCACATTTTTTTCAGATGCTGACGTTAAAATCCAGAGTGATGAAGTGACTTATGAAAGAGACAACACTTAGACACAGTCAAGCTGAGATTAAGAACTCATGTTTCATGAGTCTTAGTCTAATGCTCCTTCCACTAAAATTATTCTAGAGAAAGCTTTGTAGCTACCTTCTCTCATTTTGTAGTCACATGGCTTCAAGGCCCTCATAAACTATAAAAATCAATTGCTTAACTTACTCTTGATCCCAACTATGGATACATTAATTCAATCCAGCTGTATAACTAAGGAACCTAACACTAGATGAATAAATGATTGACTAAGCAAATAATCACATACATAAATACATATTGTGATCATACTACAATGTATATTATCCCTGTATCTAAAGGTTATAGAGATTTATTATGCACCTAGCCCTGCACTATGCATTAAAAAGTCATATCAGCCCTAACCGGTTTGGCTCAGTGGATAGAGCGTTGGCCTGCGGATTCAAGGGTCACAGGTTCGATTCCAGTAAAGGGCATGTACCTTGGTTGCGGGCACATCCCCACCGGGGAATGTGCAGGAGGCAGCTGATCGATGTTTCTCTTTCACTGATGTTTCTAACTCTCTATCCCTCTCCCTTCCTCTCTGTAAAAAATCAATAATATATATATATAAAAGTCATATCATTGCCTGGCCAGTGTGGCTCAGTGGTTGAATGTTGCTCTATGAATCAAGAGGTTGCAGTTTGATCCCCAGTCAGGCACATGTCCAGTTATGAGCTCGGTCCCCAGTGGCGGGTGTGCAGGAGGGAGCTGACCAATGATTCCCTCTCATCATTGATGTTTCTAGCTTCCTCTTGCTTCTTCTCTAAAAACAATAAACATATATTTTAAAAAATACCATCTATTCTATATAGAATTGGTTAGGCATTAGTATTCTCAATTTACAGATGATAAAATGAAGTTCAAGGAACTTTTCCAAGGGTACACAACTAATAAGTGGTGAAGTCACGATTTGCACCCACTTCTATTGACTTCTTCAACTTACTGGTTTTACTGCATTTATTTTTATCAACATAATTAGAACTAACACATGCAAGGCACTTTTCTAAATAACTTCTAACTATTAACTAATTTAATCAGTGTGATATGCTTATGTAATATTCCAGCTGATGGCAATTTTTGTTCCATGTGCTTCATAACATGCATAAAATATGGAATGCATTCCAGTTCATTTAAATTATTCACAGATTTGATGCTTCTTATCTTCTAAAACACATACAAAATGCAATTTTTAAAGAGCATAACAGCTTTTTACAATATGCTTTCTTAAAATGGATTTCTCTTTAGAATATTTTAATTAAAAAAATTAAGATGGTATAAATATATAACATAATTGTCTCCACTACTTCACTCACATTTCTTCGCAGTTCTAGTATTTTTTTTTTCATGTGCTGTCTAAATTCATAGCATAAAACTGGATATCTCATAAAATTCTAACAGAAGTGATTTTTGTTGATGACTTATTGAGATAATTATAGCAGATAAAATTATCCCCATGTTATGCTATAAACAGTACAATATGAGAACTATAACAGGTAAAATGTACCCATTTTATACTATAAAGAGCAGAATTTGATAACAATAGTAGACAAAATAGTGCCCATGTTATAACAAGATATGAAGCAAACTAGTATTTGTAGATCTCCTTTGACATCTTTATAACTTAATTAGTTCTTATCAGTTGCAATGATTTATACAATTGCTCTATAGTGAAATTTGAATTGCTCTATAAAAATATTAGAATACACTTTGTCTATGTATACATAAGAGCTAGCTGGCATAAATCTATCGATCAATTTGGGGAAAATTGGCATATTTTCCATCTTGAGACTTCGAACCCAGGAACGCAGTATGTCTCTCCATGTATTTAGGTGTTCTTTGATTCCTATTACGAGCACTTTGTAATATTCAGTATACACATCTTGTACTTATTCCATTGAATTATATTTAAATATGTATTCTTTAAAAAAGTGAATCTAAATAACATTATTTTTTCATATTCTTAGTATATAAAAATATAATTTATATTTTGTGTGATAATCTTGTCTCCTGTAACTTTGCTAAACTCATCAGATGTAGAATATTTTTATAGATTCATTGAGATTTTCCAAGTAGACAATTAAATAGGGATAGGATTATTTATTAATCTGTGATATTGGTACATTTGATTTCTTTTCTTCCTTATTGCTATGACTGAAGCTTCCATGCTGAGTTGAATAAGCAGACATTCTAGTCTTGGCCCTAATCTGAGAGGGAAGTGATTCAGCCCTTCACCATTAAGTATGAAATTAGCTGTAGGTATTTTTAGATACATTTTTATCTAGTTGAGATAATTTCCCTTTATTCTCAACTTCTTGAGAATTTTTATCATGAGTAGGTATTCCCAAAGATTAAAAAAAAAAAAAAAAAAAGGATATCGGTGGTTATAAGGGAAATCTGAGGAATTCTTGGGTGTTGGAAATGTTTAGTTTCTTGACTGTGGTGGTGGTACAAGAACCTACAAAGGTTATAAAATTGTATTAAATTTAATAAACACACAAATATAAATGAGTGTAAGTAAAACTATGGAAATCTAAAAATGAGGAGTGGATTGTACCACTGTCATATCTTGGTTTGGTGCTATACCACAGTCTTGCAAAATGTTAGCACTGGGGGGGGGGGGGATGGGTGATAGATACTATTAAATTAGGGATCTCTCACTATTATATCTTACAGAGGCCAAGTGCACAAAATTCGTGCATTGAGGGGGGGTGCCTCAGCCCAGCCTGCACCCTCTCCAATCCGGGACCCCTCAGGGGATGTCCAACTGCCTCTCACAATATGGGACCACTGGCTCCTAATCGCTTGCCTGTCTGCCTACTGATCGCCCCTAACCCCTCTGTCTGCCTGCCTGATCACCCCTAACCACCTCTGCCTGCCTGCCTGATCACGCCTAACCACCTCTGCCTGCATGCATGATCACCCCTAACTGCTCCCCTGCTGGCCTAATCGCCCCTAACCACCTCTAACTCGCCCTGCACCGGGGACCGAGGATTCCCTCCTCTGGCCGGTCACAGGCACCCAGGACTCAGGCTTCCTCCCTCTGGTGGGCCTCAGGCACCCAAGACCCAGGCAGGCTTATCCTGGGCCAGCCACAGGTGCAGGGGACTGTGGATGGGGTGTGGCTTCGCCCAGGCCACAGCTGCAGGCGCCCAGGACCATGGAAAGGGCAGTTTGTCCCTCTCCTGGTCTGGGCCACAGGTGCCAGGGACCATGGGGCATGCAGCTTATCTCTCTCCCGGGCCACAGGTGCAGGCATAGCCACTGGCACCCAGGACCACGGTGTGTGTGGCTTGTCCCTCTCCTGGGCTGCAGCCCCATTCCTCTCTCGCAAATTCATTTGTGCCTGACTGGTCCCCATTCCTCTCGTCAGCTCATTTGTACCTGGCTGGTCCCCATTTCTCTCTCCCCAGTGTTGAGTGTCTGAGCCATTATGGCATGATGGCATGAGGGCGTGATGACCACTTGCGTATTAATTAGCTCTTTATTATATAGGACAATTGTATGTGAGTCTATAATTATGTCAATATACTGTCAATTAAAAATGGAAGCTGTTAACTATTGTTTTAAGAAGTTTGATCTTTTGCAAAAGGATTACCAAGGGAATTGAATGTAGGTGTGGACATGTCTAATGAGTTTTATTTAGATTCAGTGGCTTCATTTATTAAAACGTAAAATTTTGTGAATATACAGTTTTAAATTATCTTAATGTAAAGTATGTTCAGCAATTAAAATGTTGTGTCTACTACTAATGTTTAATATGATTAACCCTTACACAGTCATAATTTAGCCATATCTGACAACTAAGTAAGGTGCATTTACAGATGGTGAAAATAGCTAAAGAATACACTTATAAGCAGCTACAGTACTGCATATATATAGTTATTTTGTGAGTTTCTTCCATTTCTATTTCATCTTGAGACTAGTTATTAAGATTACTAAAATATAGTATGAAAATTGAAATATTTTATCCTGATATATACACTTTTTTTAGTTAAATTTCAAAACAAACATCAACTAATTTATAAAACCAATTATAATTAAATAAAATAGGCTTCAATCGAAACACCTCTGTTCCTTTCTGGGAAAAATTAAACACAATTCCAATCTTCCCATGAGAACACCTCATAGCAAGATAGTACTATTCTTAGACACACCTCTCAAATCAAGTATTCATTGAAGACCAATGCTGGGAGGAAACACTAGACTTGTTTTTCCGGAAAAGAAGAACTGGACTACTGTTGATTTATGAGCTCTGCCTAGTTAATTTGAAGAAATTACTTAAATTTCACAGCTCCCTCTAATGCCTCAACTAACTGGTAGTTTACTATAACTTTGATCTGATTCACATGTTATAATTTACATTTTTGCAAAACCTGTTTTATGATCTGGAATATGCACAAATCATATGCACAAATCAGACGGAATCTAGTATTTATTGAACGATAGCCTCTAGTCACAACGCCAATCATTGTGTATGTAAGGTATATATGGACATAAATAATTTCTATTGGGATGAATTGGAGAACAAAATAGTAATTTTTACTAATATATGGTTTCTCTTCCATAGTTACATAGTAAAACAAAGGGCTTAAAAACTCACTGGAATAGTAAGTAAAACCAGACTTATGTAGATAATACTACTCCAGGATGACAAAGCATTTGGGGATGCCAATTTGAAACCCCCTATTGACATCGCACACATGGAAATAAATTGAATAAAAGGAAGAAAGGAGGGGAAGGAGGAAGAAAGGAAGGGAATAAGAAAAGAAGGAAGGAAGGAAGGAAGGAAGGAAGGAAGGAAGGAAGGAAGGAAGGAAGGAAGGAAGGAAGGAGGAGGGAGGGAGGGAGGGAGGGAGGGAGGGAGGAAGGGAAGAAGGAAGAAGGGAAGGAAGGAAGGGAGGAAGAAGGGAGGAAGGAAGGGAGGAAGGAAGGGAGGAAGGAAGGGAGGAAGGGAGGAAGGAAGGAAGGAGGGAGGAAGGAGGAAGGGAGGAAGGAAGGGAGGAAGTAAGGGAGGAAGGAAGGGAGGAAGGAAGGGAGGGAGGGAGGAAGGGAGGAAGGTAGGGAGGAAGGGAGGAAGGAAGGAAGGGAGGAAAGGAGGGAGGGAGGGAGGAAGGAAGAAAGGAAGGAAGGAAGGAAAAAATTTGGTCTTAGAAAAAGTCTCATATACAATTACATGCCTTTGCTAAAATCTTTTAAAAGTTCCAAATAATTGAGCATGATGACTGAAAAAGAAGTATATGGCAATAAAATATTTAAAGACCTGTTGATAAGGTAACATCTATAATAATAAAAGCATAATATGCAAATCAACTGAATGACCAAACAGCAGAACAACTGTCTGGACAACCTTCTGGACGACCATGCTATGACATGCAGTGATGCCAGGCCAGCCAAGGCAGGTGCAATGCAATTGGTAAGGGGGCCCCGCCATCACCTCATGATTACCCTGCAGAGGGAGGCCCAGGCCACCTTCTGCGGGGCAACCAATGGGCAGTGGGGAGGGCTCTACAATCGCCCCAAAGAGGGAGGCCCAGACCATCCTTTGCAAGGCCATCTATCCCAGAGCCTCGGCCGGGTGGGTGGGGCCTCCCTCTCCTGGACGATTATTCACCCCAAAGAGGAAGGCTTAGGCTCCCTGGCTGGTGTTACTGCGGCAGGTTGGCAGAGCCCCCCTCTATGGGGCGATCAATCTCAGGGTTCCACGATAGATCGCCCCACAGAGGGAGGCCCAGGCCAGCCAAGCAATCACACCCCACGCCTATAACCCGCAGAGGGAGGCAACTGGTGGCGGGGGCAGAGGGGCAGTGCCACACAGATGGCAAGCAGTGGCAGCAGTAGGGGTGGGGCCAGCTGCTGGCAGCCAGGGAAAGGAAAGCCCCACTAGGCCCTGATCGCCGGCCAGGCCTAGGGACTCTACCCGAGGGGTCCCGGATTGCGAGAGGGTGCAGGTGAGGCTGAGGGACACCCCCCATGCATAAATTTTGTGCACCGGGCCTCTAGTTGAACAATATTTGTAGAGGGAATTCCTACTTTCCAATGGATGGCTCAAGGTCTCATTGGATTAATATTGAATTATTAATAGATTATCATTGGATTATATTTATTATTGGATTATTATTAATTTTATACTTTTATATGAAATATAAAAGGAAATATAGGACATATGAAATGTAAGATATATCACATATATAACATTTGAGCTGACAACCATTCCCAAATATATAATATATAAGGATATCAAGTAAACACTAAGACAATTAGATTTTATTTACATTTACATAAGATTCATGATGAGTAGAAGTTTTCATCAAAATAAGAGGTTTTGAAATAAATAGTAAATTTTGGTCTTAGACATAAATTAAAACCGACTCTGTGTTATTCACAGTTATATGGTTATAAAGCAGTGGTTCTCAACCTTCTGGCCCTTTAAATACAGTTCTTCATGTTGTGACCCAACCATAAAATTATTTTCGTTGCTATTTCAGAACTGTAATGTTGCTACTATTATGAATCGTAATGTAAATATCTGATATGCAGGATGGTCTTAGGTGACCCCTGTGAAAGGGTCGTTCAACCGCTAAAGGGGTCGCGACCCACAGGTTGAGAACCACTGTTATAGTTGTTTTCTATTAATATGAGAAAATTTTACAAAACACCCATCAGATATAGAACTGCTATTTCACTTTTGAAAGGATTAATACTGTTGGAAGGTTTTCTTAGAAAATTGTTGTTTTTTAAATCAATGAAACAGTATGTAAAATATGTAAACAAAATGTATTAAAAATTAAAAAACCAAGAATAAGGAAGCAAAAATATTTGCATGACTATAAAGGAGACATGTACTATACATAGGAATTACATATTGTAGATCAAATGATCATCTCCACTGATGAGAGATTTGAATAAATTGTGCAATATATTATTTTCAGTTTGCTTTATAATAGTCCAGCCTTGAAAAATTAAAAGTAAGTACATATAAGATTTTATTTCTGGATATAGATATTGTTTTAAAGTAATGTAAAGGACATGACTTAAAATATCACAATTATAATGTTAAAATATTTTATAATTTTATTCAATAATAACTAATCTTAAGATTCCTCACTATAATATTTGAACATAATAAGTACAACTCATGGTTCATTTTTCAATACAAATAGTGCTTTAAATAATGTTATTGACAATTCACATTGCTACTGCTTCAGCAGAAGAAAATCTCTACAGATTGAGTAAATCAGATCAGTTTATCAAATCTGACATTTCTGTCAATAGAGTACAAATTATGTGAAAATCTTGATTAAAATAACAATTAGTGATTTTGTTGAAAAGAAAGCAAAGCAAAAAATATGGCATCTATAATAATAAAAGCATAATATGCTAATTAGACCAGGCAGCCAAACGACCTTCCAGACGTCCTTCCCAACAAAGTGGTGGCAGTGGGGCCGAGGCAGAAGAGATTAGGGGGCTGTCAGGCAGGCAGGTGAGCAGTTAGGGACCATCAGGCAGGCAGGCAGGCAGGCAGAGTGCTTAGGGACAGTAAGTCAGGCAGGCAGGTGAGCAGTTAGGGGCGATCAGTCAGGCAGGCAAGCAGTTAGGGGAGATCAGGCAGGCAGGCAGGTGAGCGGTTAGGAGCCATCGATCCCGGATTGCAAGAGGGATGTCCGACTTCCAGTTTAGGCCCGATTCTGCAGGGACATCCTCCGAGGAATCCTGGATTGCGAGAGGGTGCAGGCCGGGCTGAGGCCCTCCCCCTTCCAGTGCACGAATTTCATGTGCCAGGCCTCTAGTAAATATATAATAATGTAAAAATTATGTATCTTTATTTGATTACTCATCTAAATATAATGGACCCGGACCACATGTAAACATCCACATATGGACAATAATAATTAAATTCAATAACCTTTGATATTTTGTCAACTTTCAGTTACATAAAACAAATAATCATTAACAAAATACCCCACTCAGCTTTACATGTATAAGCACACATAAACTCATAATGAATTTATAATTATGAAGTTGGGAGGTTAGAACATATTCTCAGATAACCTGCTTTTTTTAATAATTTTTATTGATTTCAGAGAGGAAGCAAGAGGGAGAGAAAGAGATAGAAACATCAATGATGAGAGAGAATCATTGATAGGCTTCCTCCTGCATGCCCCCTACTGGGGATCGAGGCTGCCTACCCAGGCATATGCCCTTGAATGGAATCGAACCTGTGACCCTTCAGTCTACAGGCCGATGCTCTATCGGATAGAGTCTATCCACTGAGCCAAGCCGGCTAGGGCTCAGATAGCTTATTTTATACTTAATCAATATTCAGTCTTATTGTACCTTGTCCTCCAATTTTACCCTTGCTGTGGACCCATACCAGTGAAAGGAACTGTCCTGAATCTAAAAGGAGTTGTAAAGTCAGAGAGGTAATGAAGTGAGCAGGTCGAGTAGGCCCTGTAGGCCACTAGTCAGGCGTTGGCTTTACTGAGAATTAGATGGGAAGCCCTCGCAGTGGTTCTCAACCTTCTGGCCCTTTCAATACAGTTCCTCAGGTTGTGACCCAACCATAAAATTATTTTCGTTGCTACTTCATAATTGTCATGTTGCTACTGTTATGAATCGTAATGTAAATATCTGATATGCAGGATGGTCTTAGGCGACCATGTAAAAGGATCATTCGACTGCCAAAGGGGTCACGACCCACAGGTTGAGAACCGCTGCCTCAGAGTGTTTGATAAGAAGAGTGACATGTTCTCACTTCTAATTTTAAAGGCTAATTCTTAGTGTTGTAGTGAATAGAGATTCTGTTAATTCAGATTTTGAATTTAGTGTTTTGTTTATTTCTTTACCATTCTGGCCTTTTTAATTTTTATTTTGAATTCTAAATTATATGACTAGTGAATTAGTTCATCTCAGAGAAAAATGTAGATTAAGTTTAATTAAAAGTAGGGATTATTCGCTAAAATATATTGGAACTTGGTATTGAGTAAAAATATCTAAAAAAAATATTTTCTAACCTGATATTTCCCCCATGTAACAGAAAGTCTGAATTAGGCTACAGCTGTATATCTGCTCAAATGTGAGGTTAAGAAGCCAGGTTTCTGTCTTTCTGTTCCACTGTCTCCCCCACCCCCAGTTTTAATGATATGACTTTCTTTTCATGATTATAGTGTGGCAGCTCCATTAATGTAATGGGGGATGCAGAGGGGACACAACTGTGGTCATCATTCAGCTGTGTTCACTGCACCAGGAGATCTGCATTTTCATACTTGCCACAGTAATTGAGGTAGACGTTAAATAAAGGGGACAACAACTATAACCAGCTGGTATTTTTAAGACAAAAATAACTTATGCTTTATAATGTATATGCACGTGAGGGGCAGAGGGGGAGGGGAGAGAGAGAGAGAGAGAGAGAGAGAGAGAGAGAGAGAGAGAGAGAGAGAGAGAGAGAGATTTGACCAAGATGAAACCTGCAGTCTTGGCATATCAGGATGTGCTCTAACCAACTGAGCAACCCAGGCAGGGCTAGTTTGTTTCTTGAAGAAGGAGAAAGGGTCATGTCTTCCATATGAAAGGGCTAAGGTGCTATAATTAAAACATAGGAAAGTAATTTACATATGAGAAATGCCTCAAAGTTGAAGAGGGGAAACTAGGTCTTGCCTGGAGGTCATGGCCTTGGGGTAAGTGCTTTATTTATTGATACAGGGGAATATCTCAATTAATTATACTGGGGAGAGAGAGAGAGAGAATGTATGAATACATGAAGAATAAAACCTTTCTGTTTTCTTGACTATTCAGAAACATCTCCATATATTGTCATAGTACTAATTCAGCATGGTAGTCCTGTTTCGTCCTAGTTGGATTTTCAGAAGCAGGAGGGACTGCACTTCTACATCTCATTTTCATTTTTTGACTCACAAAAAGAAAACACAAAGGGAATAAAGCTTATTATGATTATTATTATTATTCTCCCAGTATTATAAAATTAAAACAATTTACCAGTTACTATCACTATCAACTAGATGGAAGAGGAGTCCAAGCCTCAGAATTCACTGCATAAGACAGTAATGTTAAGATTAAACTATTAATGCCACATAGGTTACCAAAGGCTACTTTTGACAAAATAAATGATTTAAACAAATAATACAATTTAAATGAGAGAATAAATAAAATATCAGAAAGAAAATACTATAAACATTAACTGGATATAAGTAACCAGATGTGTACCTGATGGATTATTAAGGTTTCCCTGAACAAAAATTCTATGAAAGAAAATTGTTGTTTATGAAACAAACAGATCTCTAGAGGGCAAAGAAGAAAGATGAGAGGTCTGCTTTGTGAGACGGCATTAGATCCTTGACCTGATTTCTCCAACAAATTTATTTAGCTCTATCTGTACTGACTTACTTAATATTTGCTTTATAAGTGCTTTTACTTTTACTTTACTAAGGATTTATCCATTTAATTATCCAAAGGATTCATTACAGAGATGTTTGAAATCAACTGTGACAGAAAGATTGTCAATTAGTTCCACTGGTTACTACACATGAATAGTTGAGTTTATTTCACAAACTGTTAAAATAACTTCTCCAATTAGGAAAGGTTATAAGAGGGTGACTTAAAATAAACATGTTATATTTACTGTCCAAACGATTCATAGACAGAGGAGAATTATAGATTATTGTAAAATGTTTTAATGCAGTTATATAAATTCAGAATACTTAAAGAAACAGCAGGGATTATTTAAAAATAAGCTTATTATATTATGACGCTATTCTTTTAGCAACAATGCTGTCAATAACCCTCTTTGATAAGAGTGCTTCTGTGCAAGAAATTTGTCCTTCTTTTTCTAAATCATCCTAGGCCATCATTGCTTGACCAATTTTTAAAAATATCATGGTATAGTTTGGAGCAACGCCCATTGAAATAGAAATATATTAATTTTTTTCGCTTTGATGATCCCTCTGTATTGAGCGAGAGATTCACAAATATACAAAGACAGCAGAAGACTAAAAGTTTAAGGAGCTGCTATCCTTTTGCTCTTCCTTGCCAGAGACCCCTTCACTCTCTGCTTCAGTAATAATTAATTCACATCCTTGTTACTATGCCGCTCTCCACTCAAAGCTGCTAATTTATAAACAAATAGCAACCGGTCAGTTGTTTCTGCCATCCTTATACACCGTGTGGGAGAGCAAGGGCCCTGGAGGCGGATGGCCTGGGGTGGGACCTGCCTTTGACACTTACTAGCTGCGAAGCTTGAAAAGATTTTCATCTCTCCATGTTTCATTTTTCTCATCTGCATGACAATGCTTGATTCCGATTATTGTTAAGATGAAATGAGTCAACACTTTAAAAGTGATTTAAAAAGTGTCCAACATGCCTAGCTGGTTTCACTCAGTGGATAGAGCATCGGCCTGTGGACTTAATGGTCCCAGGTTCGATTCAGGTCCTGGGTAGCAGGCTCGATCCCCAGTGGGGGGCGTTCAGGAGGCAGCCGATCAATGATTCTCTCTCACCATTTATGTTTTCATCTCTCTCTCCCTCTTCCTTCCTCTCTGAAATCAATTATATATATATAATGTCCAACATATAATAAACATGACAAAAATAAATTATCTAAGAGTTTCACGTGTTCTATTTGTATGGTAGCTCCTTTTTCTGGATTTATCCCATCCTTTCGGAAATTATGCCTGACTGATCACATAGATACTTGGTCTATTCTGCATAAACAAAAGGACATTTTACTTATTTTTGTGTGGAGGCTTGCATATATATGTCTATTATTGACATTATAGAACCTATTCTCTGATATATACACCAAACTACTTGTAAATAACTGAACAACGTTTTTCAGAAGTAGAATGGTCCTTCCTAAATGTGTAAGATATCTGGAAAGGGCCTTTCCCCCATGTGTAATTCATAATTAGCTGGCTCTTCCTGGTCATGGGGAAATTATGACAAATTTGAATCAATCCCCCAAAATTCACAACTTGTGAGAGTCCAGATATTGCTACATCATGGCAGCTTTTTCCTTATGACCCACCAGTTTCTTGTATTGCCTTCTCATTTCTCAGATCATTCTTTCCCACATTGACCTGGGTTCTCAGAGCTCATCCCTTCAGTGGTTTCTAGAAAAACCTATGTAGCATTCCATTTTCTTGTTGCTCCAATCTCATTTTTCCATCTCTCTCCCTGCTCTGTTGCAGCAAAATAACCCCTCCCCTGATTCATGCATGGCAGTCCCACACCTTGAGATATGATATTCTACCCACTTAGACTTTGCAAAGATTTTCAACTAAGAAAGGCCTCTCCTTGTGAAGAAGTCTTATAATCACTGCTAAGAAAAACAAACAAAAAAATTTTAGACCTCTTTCATAAATGAGCACTGCTTTGATTTCAGAAATTGTGATATGCTTTCCACAGGTATGCCATACCTTTTCTAATAGCTGGCCTCGCTGGACATACTGGGTGATTTTGTACTTTTGCTAAAAAAGCACAAGGGTTATATATACCATAGATCTCCCATCACCCACCTCCCCTTTACACACCTCTGCCCAGCCCCCCCCCCCCCACCTCGGGTATTCAAAATCCTATTGACCGAGTCCTTAGGCTACTAGTATGCATATGAGCACATAAGTTATTTAGTTTATCTCCCCTCGCCCCTCCACCCTGACATCGAGGTATGTCAGTCAGTGTGTTCCATGCCTCCATGCTCAGGGTCTTATTTTGTTGGTCAATTCATTTTGTTCATTAGATTGAGGGTTCTTTGGGAATTTGCATAGGGCCTTGCCAACCAAAAGCTGCAAGAAATCTCAGTCCTTGGCAGAAAACTATATCCAAAAAGAAAAGAGACAGACAGGAGAGGGCAAGTGCCAGATGTATGTGGCAATAGGGTGTCCTCATAAGTAGCTGATATAAGATGAGAAAACGATTTATGTTTCTGTAAGGGAACACTTTGACTTTCAGACAGTCAGCATATGGGACTCAGTCCATGGAAAAGAGGACAACAGTGACTGGAGGAGGAGGAAGTGTAAAAGCTAGGCAGAGGCCAGGCCGCGAGGAACTCTGATCAGGATTCCAGCTCCAGGGAAAAGGGCAGGAGCTTAATCCAACAGGGAAGTTTTAGAACTGTGCCCTGGAAGAGGAGGTCAAAATGAGGTAACAATGTTAAACTCTGTCTTAAATTAAGAGTGTGTCACCCTAGCTGGTTTGGCTTAGTGGAGAAAGGGTCGGCCTGTGGACTGAATGGCCCTGGGTTCGATTCCTTGAGGCACGTGCCCAGGTTGCAGGCTCGATCCCAGTGGGGGGCATGCAGGAGGCAGCAGATCGATGATTCTCATCATTGATGTTTCTATCTCTCTCTTCCCCTCCTTTCTGAAATTAATAAAAATATATATATTTTTTAAAAAGTGTGTCAAGCAGAGTACTCTGCACCAGTTCAGGAATGTGTTCCAAACCCCTATCTCTGCCCAAAGAATCTCCTGATCAGAGTCACCAAGGAAAACAACAGTCAAGCACTGAATGGGACATCTGACTCACTTATAGAGAAGACAGAGCAGCATCAGCTTCAGTGGGTTCCATCCCCCAGGCCGGTGGGTCTGTCCCTGTGGCCAGAGCAGGGCAACTGGTCTAAGTGCATTGTCTTGACACACATGCTCTAAGCAAAGACAAAAGAGGACTCATTGAGCCTAAAACAGGAAAGATATTTCACACAAGTGATAAGCCTGACATTGACAATGTGGACTCTCTATTTCTTGGTAAGGAAATGATCCAAGCTCAAGGCCCTTTCTTACATAGCTGAATGGGGTAGAAAGACTGCATGCATGAGATCGCCTTTCCCAAAAAGGTGTTTATAAAACTTAGTAGTGTATAGTCAAAAGCACAGTTCTAGAAACAAATAGACAGAAATAAGAATCCTAGCTTCATCAGGTTTTAACTGCAGGATCGGAGTAACTTAATTTACCTCACTAAAGCTCAGTTTTCTCTTCTGAAAAAGTTTGAAAACAATGTAAATTCTGATTGGAGTTTTGTGAGTATTAAATAGTAGAGTGTTGTTCATCACCCAGTAGAATGGCTAGAACATAGAAAGCAACACCAATGTGGTGTTTTTAAGTATCTCTGACACTGAGATGATAGAGCTAAGAGAAAGGGGGATAGGTAAAGTGTTGCTTCACCTTTAAGGACAAATATAACTTCTGATATAAAAAATAAACACTTAGTAATCAAAGTATAGAACTAAGTTGGGTGTTTCATTCCTTGACTCTACATTACATTTTAATTAGTTCAAAACAAAACTTAATTGCTTATATGTAAAGTGACTTATACCTAAGTGTTCAGGTTAAATGAACTGACATTTTTGACCAATGAAACCAGAGGTTCTAGGGGAAATCATGCCTTTTCTAGCTTCTAGAGCTGCCCACATTCCTTGCCTTATGGTACCTTCCTTCTTCTTACAAATACATCACTCCTACCTCTAGTCTTTTGCCACATCTTTATTTTGTTATCCTCCTGCCTCTCTCTTATAAGGACTCTTTTTTTTTTTTTTTTTACTTTTCTAAAATTTTTATTGTTGAAAGTATTATATATGTCCCTCTGTCTCCCGCATTCTAACCTGCCTCCACCCCCTGTCCCAGGCCTTCTCCACCTTATTGTCTGTGTCAATGGGTTGCATATTTGTATACAAGTTCTTTGGTTGATCTCTCTCCACTCCTCCACCCCCACCTCTGCCTTTCCTCTGAGATTCCACAATCTGTTCCATGCTTCTATTTTGATTTTACTGGGTCCAACTAGATAATCCAAGAGGATCTCCCCATTTCAAGATCCTTAACTTAATCATATCTACAAATTATCTTTTGCCATGAAAGGTTCTGGTGACTGGGATATAACCATCTTTGGGGATGCCATTATCCATCCCTATCACACCTTTCTTAACAAAATCAAAAATTTTCAGAGCATAATTAGATGATTTTGGTAAGATTTTACCATAATCATTTTATATGATTCTGCAAACTTGTCTATAGGGAATGGGTGTGATGATGCATGAACTCACTTTTTAAAAAAAATTAATTCAACCAACATTTATTAAGTACCTAATGTGGCCTAGGTACTAGAGAAACTAAGTGCCAGATGAAATGGTAACCCAGAAAGCACCAAGAGAGAACAACAGATGTATGTATTGTAGTAACAGACTAGATAACTCTAGGATAATTTACTCTATTATAAGAACACTAGAGGCCCGGTGCACAGTCCAGGAGCCCTCAGGGGCTGTCCAACTGATGGCTTATGCCTGCTCCCCACAGGGAGCGAGCCTAAGCTGCAGTCTGGCCTCCCTCTGCAGGATGATCAGGGGAGGTGCTGCCCCCATCACCCCACTGCTCTGCCACTGCCAACCACCACAGCTGCTGGCCCTCAGCTCTCACAGCCACCAAGGTGTTTTCATCAACACGGGCTTCAGTCCCTTCACCACAAAAAAATGACAACTTTCTTTAGGCACTTTTAATATGTCTCTTTCATAGGATATGATATTTCTTTTTTTTTAATCCTCACCTGAGGATATGACATTTCTTTTTTTTTTTTTTTTTTTATCCTCGCCTGAGGATATTTTTCCATTGATTTTTAGAGAGTGTGGAAGAGAGAGGGAAAGACAGAGAGAAACATCAATGTGAGAGGGACACATCAATTGGTTGCCTCTTGCATGAGTCCTGACCTGGGCCCCCACCAGGAAGGAGCCTGCAACCTAAGTATGTGCCCTTGACCAGAATCAAACCCGGACCCTGCGGTCCTTAGGCCGAGGCTCTATCCACTGAGCCAAACCGGCTAGGGAAGGATATGATATTTCTTAGCCCCTCCAGCAGCGGACCTCCATTTTTTTCTCCAGTAGTGAGGTGGAAAAACCCTAGATCACCTTCTTGAATTCTTATTACACAAGCAAGTGACATACTGCAAGCTTAGTCAACAAGTGGTCAGAAAAGGTGTTTCTTGTGCAGCTCACTTGCAGAGGCGAGACTTTCAGCTCACTGTGGCTCTCTCCTGGCCTCACAGCCGCGAGAGCTGTCAGGTCGTCTCTCCTCTCTCTGGGCCTCGCAGCTACGGTGGCTTTGTCAGGAAGGACGTCCAGAAGATGACCAATCTAGTTAGCATACTACCCTTTTATTAGTATAGATAGATAAAAGGTATATAAATTCATCTGGGAAATTCAAAAAGTGTCTGGGAAAAGTGTTTTGAATTTAATTTGTAAGGGTGTGTGGAGATCTCCTATATGCAGGGAAGTTAGTGCATTGGGTCCCTGAGCCCCATGTGCACAACAGTGAAGAGTAACAAGGCTTTCAGTGCATGCAAGCAGTGATATGAGCAGAAACCTAAAGGAAAGGTGTCATTGGAGGGACTAGCAGGGTTCAATGCTGAAGAAATAACCAAAATCTGTATTATTGATGATCTTGTATCCTATTCCAGAGAGTATAAAATTTATCTTGAACATCATTGGGATCAAATGGGTACTTCGAAGCAAAGAAATGATACAATTATAATTACATTAGAATGCAGTCTGTAGGGTGGTTTGTCAGGAGGATGTAATGGATGGAAACAAATGGAAAGTGAGAGAGAGGAATAAATAAATGGCCCTCAAACAGTGAGCGAGGAAGAGTACCCTGAGTTTCATGTGAGAAGCACATCCCTGGCTAAAACTTTGATTTTAATCTGGTGAGAACTTGAGCAGAGAAACCAGCCACACCATTTCAGATTTCTAACCTCAGAAAACTGTAAGATAATAGTTGTGTTCTTTAAAGCACTACATTTATGGTAATTTCTTATGGCAGCGATAGAAAACTAATACAATAATTCTATGGGAGCTTATTACTCTGGTTTCCAAAGAATAAAATTTCCAATTCGATAAAAAAGAGAAACTGCCACATGTTTTTTACTAAATGTAACTAAAATATTTCCAGACAAGTGATTTCCTCATGAACAGAAACAGATATTTTTCACCCTGTATTTAGTTAGGATTATAAATTAGCTCCTATTCTTTATATATTAGTTCAGTAAATAGAGCCAAAGGGAAGAGCACAGGTCTAGGCCTGGCCAATCAAGCAACCCATTTTATAAGATGGAGTAATTGGTCCAATCAGAATCCCCTCTGATATTTGCCACTTATTAGTAAACTAGAGGCCTGATGCACAAAATTCTTGCAAGGGCCTTCGCCCCTGCCACCACGGCAGCTGCCTCTGCCTTGGCCTGCCCTGCCACAGCTTCGTCCAGATGGTCATCCAGAAGCATATTACACTTTTATTATCATAGATTATATTTTTTGTGAAATTGACAGTTATGTGACTATAACAATGCCTTCTTTAACCTAAATGAGACAGAGTGGGATTTCTATTATTTGCAACTGAAAGATTCCTGATTAATTCACCCTTCAATTAAAGTTAATAAAAGTCTATGCTTATGGCATAATAAAATTATAGACTTTACTAGTGTTCACTCATCTTTCTTAGTTTCAGTTTTCATCATAAGTTAAATAAGCATTATCATAGTCTATAATGTGGTTCAATGTCTTCAAAAGGATAAAATGTGGTTTTATTCCTATTAACAGATTCAATTGCTGAATGTTATACCATGTTTCTTAATTAAATGACTGGGCTAAATTTCCATTGTAAGACCAAATGACAAATGAGGTTAAGTAAATGTTCCTTTCAGGGGTATAAGACAGAAATGAATCTAAAGAGAGCCAATGGCATTCAAAGCACAGAACACAAGTTAACATATGATTGAAAAACGCATCATGAGCCCTGGCCAGGTGGCTCAGTTTGTTGGAGCATCATCCCATGCACCAAATGGTTGCCAGTTCAACTCCAGGTCAGGGCACATACCTAGTTTGAGGCTTTGATCCCTGGTTGGGGTGCATACAAGAGATGGATGTTTCTCTCTCACATCGGTGTTTCTCTCTGTCCCTCTTTCTCTTAAACTAAAAATCAATACGAACATATCTTCAGGTGAGAATTAAAAAATAAAAATGCATCGTGATAAATGCTGAGAAGCATCAGGAATAGCAAGATAAGAGTTCCACTCTAAAGATTAAGTGGCCATTCGGGAAATATAAGGCAGTGCTTATTCAAAAGATTCAGATTCAACTACTATTTGTGAAGGCCTGATACAATGATAACCAGTCCCCTCAGTAAAAAGGCATGGTGCTTGCTATCAACACAATTTTGCAAATAATAAATTGGAAATTAATGGAGATTTTAAAACCCCATCAAATTTATACAGCTGGTAGTAGAAGACCTGAAAATATAAACCCAAGACCTTTCCCCCAAGTTTGTATTATTTTTACCACAAAATGTAATTTCCATATTAGTTTGTGTTTATCTACTCAAGTAGATTAAAGAAAACTTCAAAGCTTAATAGTCATAACACAGATTCTTCCAATATAACCAAATAAAACCCTTAATTATTGTATGTATTAATGCCTCAGATATTTTGATTTACTATCATGCTCAGAAATTCAGGAGTATTTTTGAAAGAGCTTTTTAGCTTTGTTTCTAAATATTTTATATCTAAATATTTTGCTTATGGAATATATGTATGTGTACATAACTACATGATTACATGTAGATTTATATATAATTTTATATTGTTTTCTCTGTTGTATTTTCTGTTTCTCATGAAAATATTATTTTTATTTCTTTAAGTCAGTAAAACAATGGGCAAGAATTTTTAGCTCAAGACAGTGTTCAAACACTTTAGCTAAAT
Source organism: Myotis myotis (assembly GCF_014108235.1). Classification (NCBI taxonomy): domain Eukaryota; kingdom Metazoa; phylum Chordata; class Mammalia; order Chiroptera; family Vespertilionidae; genus Myotis; species Myotis myotis. The sequence goes on along the minus strand of NW_023416335.1, from coordinate 62,321,361 downwards.
TGATACAATAATGCTAAAAGATTATTGTTTATAAGGTCGATAATTTATGAACTAAGAAGGATTAATGGATTTACAACTCTTTTCAACTACATATAGCACAAGCAATACTAATTATGTTTTCATTAACCTTTGAGGCTAGATCAGTTCTAATAATTTAGTTATTAGTTCTAATAATTTAGTTATTTTAGGGACCAATCTATGGTTTTATGGTAAAAATAAACTGTAAACAAAAATAAGGTCAAGGTACATACTTATTTCAGGGGAAAAAACAAAACAAACAAAAAAAACCCCACCTCTGTTTCCATGATTTTAAAATCTCATTATATCAAATTTGACATTTATTTTGAATTTGTCAGGCTCCTTTTGATCCAAAATAGAAGTCTTTTAATAATTAGTGATTCCTTTCTTTAGAATGCGCAGGGTTTGAGTATCCCAAGTGTGCTGAATTAGTCCTTTACTGCACAACACTTACAGTAGAAACCCATGTGATTTTGCTGAATACTTTTCTCTAAAGAAAAGTGAGATGAACAAATGAGGAAGCTGTTAAATAAGTAGCCCTTCTCCCTTCTTTTTTCTGATCATACACTCCATAGTGCTTGTAGCAGAGACTGCTAGATTTCCCCATATCTAGCAACAGTTAGAATTAAGTATTTGAACGATGAGAAAAAGATTACATATTCAAGGTTCCCTTGCAGCTAGATGTGATCATATAAAAATGTTCTGTTCAGGGGAAAATAGACAAAATTTCTGAGCTCAAATTCTGACTTGTGCCTTTGTTGGAAAGTGATACGCTTCCCTTTGTTTTTATTCCCCTTCCTTTTATCTAGAAGGTAGATTTGATGGCCGGAACTATTGCATGCTTCTTAGGACAAATATGGAAACTGAAAATGAGGTTGGCATAGCAAAGAAATAAAAAAATGTTGGTTCCTACTACTATGGAATTGTTATATCAACTCTGGACTGATTGAGTTAAACTGTTTTATGAAAAAATGTTAATTAAGCCACTGATATTTTGTTCATTATAGCTAAAATGACATCTTAAATTATATAGGTCTTTATTTTAATCACTTCTTTCATATATAAGTTTAAATCCCTAGTTTTCTCTACTTATCACACATCTGCCTATAATATTCTAATCTCAGATTAAGCAAAAAAAAAATTCTCCTGTTTGTCTGATGAAAAAGTCAGAAAACAAGATATTTTGAAATTATGAAATGTTCATTATCACCATCCTCAGATAGGCTTTCATGAATAAATGTAATGAAATTCTACTGTAGACTTCTCTCACTCACTATATCATATATTTTATCCTCTGCTTTCTAACTTCTCCTGAACTAAATACTCATTCTATGCCTCCCCAACTCAACTCTTAGCTACCTTAATATTCTGACAAAATAAAACAATAGCTACAAGATTCAGAGTTTCCATCTTTTCTCAAAAGATATGAACAATTTTGGTATCATTTTCCACCATAATCTTCACTCAATTTACAGGGCTTGATGAGTCAACTGCTTTCAAACATCCATACCCCACATACGTAGGAAACCTCAACAAGCTTGTCTTTATTCTTTTCTGCATTTCAAAAGCTGTCTTTCTCTACTAGATAATTTTATCCAGATCCCAGGTTGGGGTGCATACAGGAGGCAACTGATTGATGTTTCTCTCTCACATCAATGTTATTCTTTCTATCTATCTCTCCTCTCTCTCCATTTCTCTCTCTCTAAAAATCAACAAAAATCATATCCTCCAGTGAAGATTAAAATAAATTAAAAAATTAAAAAGAACACATATTTACCCTCTAACCTCATTCCATTTGCTTTGTTGTCTCTCTATTCTTGTTTTTAGCATTGGTACTTGAGAAAAGTTATCCACATAAATAATCTCCATCTATTACTCAATTCACCTATCAACTCAATCTTATTGGCTTTATCAATTGTTAGAATCATTAAATAAATATTATTAACTTAGTTTAAATCCAGGTGATTCGTCAGGTCTCTACTTAATTTCTTATAATTATGTTTTGTCAACATCTTATACATTTCTCTCATATGTCTGGTTATTCCTTCCTTGTTTTGTCTGACTGTGCCTTTATCACCTTTTTTAAAAAAATATATTTTATTGATTTTTTACAGAGAAGAAGGGAGAGGGATAGAGAGTTAAAAACATCGATGAGTAAGAAACATGGATCAGCTGCCTCTTGCACACTCCCCACTGGGGATGTGCCCGCAACCAAGGTACATGCCCTTGACTGGAATCGAACCTGGGACCCTTCAGTCTGCAGGCCAATGCTCTATCCACTGAGCCAAACCAGTCAGGGCATCTTTATCACCTTTTAAATACTGGTGTTTCATCAGGTTCAGTCCTGAAGTCTCTTCATTTCCCATTTTCCATAGGAAATCTTGTCTATCCCCATGGGTGTAAATGTCACTTTATGACAGTGGTTCTGAATTATAGTGGCAAGTCAGATCTGGCTACATATATTCAATGCTTATTCAACATTTCTACATTTATATCTTATTCACATCTGTACCTCAGCTTCTCCAAAATGAGAAACTTGATATATGCCTTCTCATCTGCCCTACCTTCTACAATCTTTGTATTTTTAAGTGATCGTTCCATTCTTCTATCAGTGGTTCTCAACCTGTGAGTTGAGACCCCTTTGGTGGTCGAACAACCCTTTCACAGGGGTCGCCTAAATACCATCCTGCATATCAGATATTTATATTATGATTCATAACAGTAGCAACATTACAGTTATGAAGTAGCAACGAAAATAATTTATGGTTGGGTCACAGCATGAACTGTATTTAAAGGGCCAGAAGGTTGAGAACCACTGCTCTACATGCTCAAGCTAATTACCATTAACTTTTAAATTTTCTTTATTTTTTTATTTAGTTCTCATATCCAATCCATTACTAAATTCTGTGATTTCCATCTCCAAATATATCTACATTGTTTTCATTTCTCTTTATCTCTACTAATATAACACTACTCCAATTTGCAAAGGTTCCTTTCTGTTCTATTACTGGCCCCTTCATTTGCATTTTTGCCCCTGTTCTTTATTCAACATTAAATGACTTTTTTAATATGTCAGATATATTATTCATTAGCTTAAAGCATTTCTAATGCCTTGAGGCTAAAAACCTACATTGCCTAAAACACCCTGTACAACCTATATCTTTTTGTATTTATCTTTCATTTCTCACCATTATCTCCCTTGCTTTTTATCCTTCAGGAATAGAGGCCCTCATTCTGTGACTTAAAAGTCAGGCTCTTTCCTACCTTGGGATAATCACATGAGCAGTCTTCTGTCTTAAATGTGCTTCTTACCTCCCCATTTAATTAACCATTTTCAGATCTTATCTTGAACATCATCATCTCAGGACATATTTCCTTTTGACTCCAAACTACATTATATCCCCATATTCTATGCTTTCTGGAGGAATATAACATTTATTTAATCCATTTCTTGTTTGTAAAATATATTTCCTTCCAACTAGACTAGAAGCTTACTGATGGCAGAAGTTATACTTATTTTGTTCAATGCTATATCTAGAACAGCTGGGACAGTATCTGCCACATGGTTGATATTCAATAAATAATATTTTTAATTCCCAAATGAATGGTTGCTTACTATATTAACTCTAGATAATGTCAATTTAAGTGTGTTCTAGCTACAGGAAAAATAACGTGATGACTAAGTTAATTCCAACATTTACATTCCCATTTATTTTACTATTTGTGGGATTTATGAACTTTCCACATTGAAGTAGTATATAAAGCATGGTCAAATTTGGGTTAATAACAAAAATAGTTTTCTCAGCCACAAGATTCAAAGTACAGACAATGGTGAATTCTCCAAGTTAGACTGACCTTTATGTCTATAACTAAAGACCTGATGCATGAAATTTGTGCAAGGGGCACGGCCCTCAAGCCCCAGCTGCCTCACGGCCCTGGCTGCTTCTCAGTCTCAAGGCCCCACCCCCGCCCACTGGTTGTTTTGGAAGGTCGTTCTGGAAGATCATTCTGCTAGGTCGTTCTGGAAGGTTATTCCGCCATCTGGTCTAATTAGCATATTAGCTCTTTATTTTCTCTATATTAAAAGCCTAAGTGACCGAACAGATAACCGGTCAGATGCTCAATGCAGAAGCTGCCCCTTGGTGGTCAGTGTGCTCCCACAGCCAACCTCCTGTGGCTGGCCAACTCCTGCAGTCCCTCCCCCTGGCTGGCCAGCCCCAATCAGCCCCAACTGGGACTGGGCAAGACAGCCCCAATCAGCCCCATCGCTGGCCAGGCCGAGGGACTCCCCACCCTTGCATGAATTTGTGCACTGGGCCTCTAGTATAGGATAATAATGTGGACTATTCTCAGGGGCCAGCTGGCATTCTCAGTTGAAATGCCGTGTTCTCATTGAACATTTGTTCTAAACTCTATGGTATATCAGAAATAAAACTGGATTTTCTTTGCTGGCTTGGATACATCAATATTAGCTAGTAAACCAATTTTACAGTAATATGTACACCCAATTCAACAAAGGAAATTTAAAAACTTGTTAGAATGCAACTATTTACAGTTCCTGAAATCTAAGTATAAAGTGATTATCCAACCGTCTCTTAGGCAGGAAGACAAACTTACTAACAAATAAATTTGCATTAAGGTTTTATGTTTTTTCTCCAATACTGAGAGCTAAATGAGAATAGAATGGCATGTACCAACTAATGAGATAAAGAATCAGAAATGTAGAATCCAATAGCCACCCAAGATATTCACCTGTCATTGTGAAAGTAATCTATTGGAATATATGCAAGAAATATATTCATTTGTGCATCTTCCCTAAGAATAAATAATCAATTATTCCTTAAACTACAAATGGATAAAATAAAGTTGTAAATAATAAAACTTTATCTCATATATAGTGTGTGAATATATATACACACATATGAATATACAAATTTAAATTCAATTCTCTACGAAATGTGTAATATAATCTATCCCAGTGATGGCGAACCTTTTGAGATCGGCATGTCAGCATTTTGAAAAACCCTAACTTAACTCTGGTGCCATGTCACATATAGAAATTTTTTGATATTTGCAACCATAGTAAAACAAAGATTTATATTTTTGATATTTATTTTATATATTTAAATGCCATTTAACAAAGAAAAATCAACCAAAAAAATGAGTTCCTGTGTCACCTCTGACACGCATGTCATAGGTTCGCCATCACTGATCTATACTGATAAAAGGGTAGTATGCTAATTAGGGCAGATGTCTTCCGGATGTCCATCTGGACAAAGCCACAGCAGCTGCAAGGCCCAGGGCTCATGGCAGCCATGGGCTCAGGCAGCAGTGAGCCCCGGTGGCTGTGAGACCTGAGGCACACAGCAGCTGTGGGCTCAGGCTGACGTGAGCCCCAGTGGCTGTGAGGCCGGGGCTCAGGCAGCTGCCATGGGTGATGGGGGTAGCGCCTTCCCCTGATCAGCCTGGCTGCCTCCTACAGGGGAGTTGGCCTACACCATCAGTAGGACATCCCCTGAGGGCTCCTAGATTGTGAGAGGGGGCAAGCCAGGCTGAAGGACCCACCCCCCCAGTGCAAAAATTTTTGTGCACTGGGCCTCTAGTGATTAAATAAAGAGTCATGAAATAGAAGTGACACATTAGGAAAAAATTATACTGCTACTAAGGTGTTTTACACAAACTTTCTCATCTCTGCAAATGGACATAAAACCACATTTATAAATCACAGCTCTAGATGGTTTTTCTGTGCTCTAAACAATGCTAATTGGTTGGCTTACATTTCCCAGTTGCTTCTGGGTGCTGAGCTGTGTCTTAACTCCTCTTCATCTGTGTGCTGTGTCCTGTGGTGCTTGCCTCTCTCATTCTTCAACTACTTGTACAACTTCACTGTCCACTCACTGAACTTAAACTCAGCATGTCTCTGGTTGAGAGTCAAAAGTATTTTTTGACATTGTACAGATCTCTAATTCTCTAATAGTTGATTTAAATAGATATCTAATATTTGATTTAAATATGTTATTGCCTTAGATTTTAAGGATCCTATTTCAAGATTTAAGTCTTATGACTAAAGTGGCTTTTTACTATATTCTATATTACATATTCTAAGTGGAAAGAGTGTGGCAAGAATAATCCAACTAGCTTGGCAAACTAGGAGGCGCTTATACAGCAGTTTTATCTCTACTCTCACACATTTCCACCTTAATAAAGTAGTTAACAGTTATTATTTCCTTCTCTGTGCCCATCTAGGCTTTAGTAGATGTCCAGTTAAATTTACATTTTTGATATACCATATATTTTTAGTATAAATGTGTCCCAAATATTTCATTGGACATAACTAAAATACTATTTGCTGCTTATCTGAAATGTAAATTTAACTAGGTGTCCTATATATTTATTTGCTAAATCTGGGAACCCTATGTCAAGCTCTATTCCAAATCAAAGCAAGAGACAGAAAGTAACTAAATGATGGTACATGAGGCCTGTTCCAAGTGACTGGCTAAACATTTGAAAATTTAAAACTCAGACTAAAACTCTCTATATCAGGAAAGGCTTTTGTGAAACTACTTCTGAATTCACATAGATAAGACATCTAAAAGTTTTTTGAAATTTTTTTCCAATTCTCCAACTTATTCTCTCTTTCAAAGAAAGTGATGGAAAAAAACCAAAGACCACTTCAGTCAATGGTGCTGATGTTCATTTCAGGGGCCCTTAGAAAGCTATCATACTTTCACTCTCCCTATTGTGTTATTTGCTTTTCAATATATAAATAGAGAATTTCTTTGTTAGAATGATACATTTTGGCTTTCAAAGCATTAATATTTACAAAGGAAAGTCTTAAGGCTATCAGGGCTCAGACGATTAGGTTTAACTTTTTAAAAACATAGTCAAATATCAATTCAGCAGAATTCCTTGTATATATCCAAAACAGCAGCCGGAGAATGGTACTGGCTTAAAAATACCTTTACTTGTCCCAGCATAAAAACGTAAGGGAAAGGAAGTCCATTTTTTTTTTTCTGACACTAAAACTCTAAAGCTTCAGGAAATTTCTTTATTACTTAGTACTGTATGTTCTAATCAAGCATAAAGAAAGAGAGTGACTACTATCAAAGGACCCATAAAAAGAGTTTATGATGTTTCAGAATCAGACAACATAAAAAAGGACATATTCAAATTAGAAACCCTATTATAAAATGTGATTCTATAAGGAATCTCCATAACAGTCTTAATAATGTGATTAAAGAGACAAAGTAATAGCAATATACACAAGTACTAATTAGAACATTGAAACCATTATGCCTCATGTGGGAGACAAGTCATAAAATTCAAAGAATATTTGTAAGAAACACTATCAGACTAGCTTTTAAGATTTTTAGTGCCTGAGGCTGATTTTGTGAACTTGTGCTATGAGTTGAAAATGTTTAAGATAATTCAATTGGCCTAATAATGCATGCTTGTTTCAGAATCTTATTATAATATAAAAATGATTTTGAGAGAAATACTTTTTTCACTAGGCTCAATGGTGTAGTTTATGCAGTCTAAAAATCGAACCAAATTTATAGTATTCCGTACAATAAAACTGCAATTTTTAAAAAAGCTACCTATACGATTAGTGTGCTGCCATGAGTTCTAGGTGTCAGAGGTGGTAATAAATAAGAATAATTATATAATGAGAGCAATGTTTTCAGTTCAACATGTATTATATAATAAATTATTTTCTTTTATTTAAAAATGTGTTGAAAGTATCTAAGTACATAACATAAAATGAAAGTAATTTGCATTCGAAATATTATTCGAAAAACTCAGAGCAAAGAAACAATTAAAATAGAAGATCTGTCATAAATTCTGTTCCATACTGATGTGTTCGTGTGCATTTACATCGTTCACATGGGTTTGGATGGGGGTTCTTGAGGATTTCACAGCTGCAGCCTAAAGTAGGGAAACTCATTTTAGATGAGTTACTGCTAACATAACTAACATGTGAACTTCTATTCGTGTCGGCAAAGAATAACCTGGAGGATGTGTAAACACAAAAAGAATTAAGTTATAACAAAACTCAGAGAGGAAATTGACTAATTTTAAATACCATTGATATACGTATGGTAATTCTTACTTGGTACAGGTCTTCAGAAATTAATAGGCTACCAGCTTCCTGAAGAGATTAATATATTACCCATCATCTTGTTTTCAAAATGTTTCAAATGTTTTTATTTTCTATTAGCAAGCAAAGATTTCAATAAAGCAAGATGCAAACTCTCAATGTTACTTTGAGCCAAGTTAAATAATATTAACACAGTTGAGTTTTCTTCTAGTCACTTACTATTTTGGAGGGAAGAGGGATAAATTTGTTTAATTGTACCTATTGCCTGCACTATGCTTCCCCTATGGCTTTTCAATAGCCTATTTCAGAATTTTGTTCACTGTCTCCAGGCATATTAGGTGAATTGCAAGTGTCTATAACTATAAATAATCAAATTTCATTCTTTATGTATAAAGATCATCAAAAGCACTTCTCTCTCCGTTTGAGTAATATACAACACATTTTTTTTTCTTCCACCTTGGGAAACATGGAACAAATATAAGTGTTTGAATCAATAATGAATTTGATGAGAAATGATAACAATGATGCATTTGTTTTTGCTGTCTATTAAAGACATGTCTGGGTTCATTTCCTACTTTTCCAGTCAATTTATAGTGTTTTATTTTCAGATATTAAAATATTAAAAGCAAAAAAAGTTATGTAATAGCAGAATATACTCTTTATTTAGATTGTTTAATTATATTAAAATAAAATTATAAGCAAGAATATCAAATTATTCTATAATTTTTAAGATTTATAAATAAAAATTTTCTCATTCAATTTTAGGAGTTTCTGTTTAATAGGATGGTAAGTTATCCAGTTAATAAATATTTACTTACTATGTAAATACAGGCTCTGTTCTATATATTGGGAATTGGAAGTTGAACAAGGAGAGCTTACGACTTCATTGTTAAGATGGAGAGATAAAACACACCACATTTATGGACTGTGTATCTATTGCCTTATAGAATCACAACTTTATTTTGGGTGTTTCTTCTACCTCCTGTGTAGACTGGAAGAAGTAAGCCTAGATGCCCTTCTGTAAGTATTGAAAGCAATCTATGTGCAGCCTGCCCTAGCAATTCCAGTAAAGTCAGGGTCGGCACATGACCTGAGGTTGGCCACTAAGTAGGTCCTTACCACTTGAACCTTGAGTGAATGACAAAGGGAAGGAAGGACAAGGCTGCTGTGATTCATTCACATAGGACCTGCACCTTGATTTTTTTTAAGCCTTGGTATTTTATTCTTTCTTAAATATTTGATAGAATTCACCAGTGAAATCATCTGAGTTTGGGGTTTTTATTCAATGTATTTATGGTTCACACATTTATTTAGATTTTTTTATTTGAGTCCGTTTTGGTCATTTGTGTCTTTCTAGGATCTTTGCCATTTATATATTTAGGCATAATGAATTGCGTGATAATCTTTTAATCTTTCATTTCAATAAAGTTGGCAATAATGTATTGTTTCAATCTTTATATTGATAATGTGTCTTCTAATTTTTTATTCATCAGCCTAACTAAAGATTTGTCAATTTTGTTGATCAATTTTATAATCAACTGACTTTTTGTTTCATTGATTTTTTTTCTATTGTTTTTCTGTGTGTGTGGATTTTTTTATTGGTTTATGCCACATAGTAGTAATTTTCTATGTGATAGCATCACTAAATATTTATTCCACATTGTAGATACCATCTGCAAGGTTTTCTTCAAACAAAATCAGAGAGCCCTATTAAAATGTAAACCTAATACTTTTATTTCAACATTTAAATTTCAAAGACTCTTTGGATAAAGTTTCTATTAAGATAAAATTCAAAAATTTAACCTGATCAATATGATGTGGCAGCATTGTCTCCCCACCTCTGCACCCTAGCTTCTCATTATGTTAACATCTTCATTGAGGAACAAACTGATTAAGGTGAGTAACCCATTTTTATTTGTTTAATTTTACCTTCCTATTCTAGGGTCAACTGTTATATTTATAAAATACAATAACAAAATTCACTACAAGAATAAAGCAGGAAAAATAAAAGACACATAGCAATAGAATAGATACGGTTTAAATGATATTAAATGTAAATAATCCAAATTACCCATTTAAGAAGCAAGATTATAACATTAAATTAGAAAACAAGATCAAATACTACGTTGCCAACAAGAAAGCCACTTAAATACAAAGACAGAATAGTTGAATATAAAGAATGGAAAAAGATATATTATGCTAACACTAATCTAAAAATCAACACACTGAAGTTACTCTATTAAAATTAAGTAAATTTCTAAAAACACACACAATATTTCCTAAGGTTTAAAGAGTGATTTCATTAAGAGAAAGGGGTAAATTCTTCAATAGAACATAAAAACCCTAAATATTTAAACATATAATTTCAGAGTTTCACATGAAGTAAAGACTGAGAGAATTGAAAGGAAAAATAAGCAAATCCTTAAATATAATGAAATATTCTGATACCCCTATCAAAATATTTGATAGACTAAGTATTCAGAAAACCGGTAAGAATACAGATTTGAAAAATATTATAAATTGAATTGATCTAATTATTTATTTCAAACTAGAAGTCCAGTGCACGAAAGCGTGCACAGGGAGGGTCCCTAGGCCTGGCAGGTGATCAGGGCCGATCAAGTTCCCTGCCTCCCCGCCTCCTCCTTCCCTCGCATCCCACACTGCACCACCACCACTGGTCACCTGCCGTGTTCCATGCCACCCCCTGGTGGTCACCACATGTCATGGCGAGCGATCAAACTCCTTGTCTCCCGGTCGAACTCCAGAGGGCACAATTTGCATATTAGCCTTTTATTATATAGGATTCTCAATCAAAAACAGCTTAGAATATCTTTTTTTCAAGTACACATGTTGCATTTACGGAGATAGTCCATATTTGAACCATAACATTTCAATAAATTAAAAATATTTGAACCATGACTTTCCTCTTCATAATACAATTTTCTAGAAGTAATTAACAAAAAGATATCTAGAACCTCCTAAATATTTGCCAATTAAATGCAATTCTATATTATTCATGGATCAAAGATGAAATCAAAAGAAAAATTGAAAATATTTTGAAGTGAATGAGAATAATAGGCTATATAAAATTTCCTAAAGCAGCCATCCACTACATAGAGGAATAAATATGGCACTAAGTGTCTTTATTAAAATAATGAAAGACCACAGATGAGTGAAATTTTATCTTTAAAAACACAAGAAAATTATCCAGTTAAACTTAAAGTAAGATGAAGGAAAGCAACACAAACCAAATGTTAAAAATATACAAAACAAAGAATAACATTGAGAAGAATCAATGGAACAATAATTTTAATAAAGTTGACACATTTTAACCAGATTGACTAAGAGAAAGAGAGAATTTAAATATTGCCAACACCAGGTATTATATCCAGGACATTACTAAAGATCAATGTTATAGTTGATAGCCACATATATTTTAAAAGATTTAAGATGAGAAAAATAGTCTATTATATTTACTTAAACATTGACTATTTCTATCATTATTCCTTTAATCAGGAAGTATCAAGTTTCCTTTGGTATCATGTTCCATCAGATGAAGAACTCAACTATTTCTTTTAGAGCACTTTGGCCATTAAAAAATTCTAAATTTTTTCTATTTTTGAAAATGTCTATTTCATCCTCCTTTCTAAAAAAGTACTTTTGCTTACATAGAATTATGAGTTAACAGTTTTTCCATTTGGAACTTTAAAATATATGGTCCCACTGTCATCTGGCATCTTTTATTTCTGAATAGAAAGTCTGACATTTAAATTATTATTCACTTACATGTAATACTAGGGGCTCGGTGCACAAATTCATGCACCTTAAAAGGAACTATGGGCCATGAGGCTGCGGTGGGCACTGGGTTGGGTCTCACCCCATCCTCTGTGCCCCTTCCCGGCCCCTCCTGCCATGGCCCCCAGTCCCCTTTCTGCAGATAGCCCCATGATGTCTTGTGATTTTTCCCTATATAACCTATAACCCACATGGCATCTGAGAATTCAGGCTTTTGAGCATTAGCTTCCTGTTCTTCTGAACGGTGACATTCAGAATAAAATAGCCAGTATTCTTAGGGTAATTCTTGGAGTCTAGTGTTTGTCTCTGCGAGTGCCTGGTGGATGAACTCTTTTTGTTCTATAATATAGTTAAATTAGAGGCCTAGTACATGAATTCTTGCATGGGTGGGGTCTGGCTGGCCCTGCCCCTGATTGAGGTGGGGGGGCAATTGGGGCCAGGGTCAGCCAGGGGGAGGGGCCACAGGCGGTTGGCTGGCCATCCCTGCCCTCTGGTCGAACTCCCTGTTGAACTCCTGATCAAGGGCACAATTTGCATATTATCCTTTTATTATATTGGATTATATAGGATAATTGCACAGGTAATTATTTGCTTAATATTGTCTTTCCTTTTATATTACATACATCTATACATCATGAAGGATTCATGTATTGCCCCCTGCTTCAGTGAATATGCTTTTTAAAGTGCTTTTACACATAATACATACACAATATATTATTTTATTATTCAATAAACTAGTATATACAATTGAAATGTAAAGATAAGAAAATAATTTTATTCATATCAAAGGAAATGTGTTAGAATATTAAAAATTAGAATTAAGTGTTAACATTTAGGATTTTAAAAAAATAAACAGAATAAAACGTATCTAGTTGTAGCACTGACAATTCATTTGTTCTTTACCTGCTGTGCTTGATGTCACATGTCATTTGTTGGATACTAAAATGCAGAACTGGAGTTATAATGACTCTGCATATGACCAAAAAGTCTTCCTGTTAAGACTTGCAAAGTTGGAATATCACAGTGTCACAATGGGACAGTGTCAGCTAAATGGCATCTCTCTATATGCCAAGAGTTGTGGGACTTGGCACTTAAATCTTAATTACAAAAAAAAAAATCATTCTCAGATATGAAAGCTCTACAGGGAAACTGAATGAGTCACAAGAGAGAATTCTAGTCTTAGATGTGCTTCACATAAATTTAATTGACTCACATAACACAAATAGTCCAGATATATTAGTAAATCAGTGACATTTCATCCATTCATTGGAAAGAAAAGACTCTTGTACTGAAAAGGAAATATAGATTGGGGCTAATGTGACCCATGAATAACAGCATACCTTGACTATGAAGCTGAATTAACCAAAATAGTTGTTTAGAACTTCTTCAGTGTTATGAATACTTGGGACAGATGGATGCCTCTGAATTCCTTCGCAAAATACGTTTACCTCAAATTTACATATTTTGTGAAAGAAAACAAATATCAAATGAAAGAATTAATTTAGCTAAGCAAGCTGAGAAGATATTACCAAGTGAGAAGCCGATAATATTATTCCCTTCAGCGGTACATCTGTCTGTCTCTCAGTGACACACATCATAGCTGCAGCGAGCAGGAATGTGAAAGAGAAGCCGATTTGCAGGGAAACATTTCCTAGTTAAATAGAGACCAATTTCAGATTTGGAAGAACAATAAAATAGTTCTGTCACACACGATTTAGAAAATAACAAGCAGTGACAGTTTTTCTTTGATACTTGCAAACTGTTCCCGATGTACAGTGCATGACTGATCTAATGTAGATAAAGGATATCAGCCATGGCCTGGTGGCTCAGTGGTTTAAGCAGTTCACTGGAAGGTTGTGGGTTTGATCCTTGTTAGGGCACATACTTAGGTTGAAGGTTTCAGGTTCGATCTCCAGTGGTGTTCTGCACGAGAGGCAATCCATCAATGTCTCTCTCTCTCTCTCTCTCTCTCTCTCTCTCTCTCTCTCTCTCTCTTTCTAAAATCAGTAAAACCTATCCTTGGGTGAGAATTTACAACAAGAAAACACAAAAAGGAAAACACATATTTTGAACACCCTGTGGGTCTATTGAACACTCAATAGAAAAAGAAAAGAATAGATTATCTTAGAGTATGTTTGTGTCTGTATACTCACCCACCTCACTCAACCTAACCGCCTAACACCCCAGGATAAAAATAATTTCTTTTCTCTACCTCAATGGTAATTGATTTCCTAGAGACAAAGAGGAGCAGTTTGAGTTTTCTTGGTTTGTCTGTTTGTTTGCTTGTTTGTTGTCAGAGACTTGCAATTCCAATAAACTCAAATCAATAAGATGGGTCACAATGTTTTATACAACTTACATATGCATATCACAGAGTTGTTTCCTGCTTTCTGGCATCATCCTTACCTTTGCTATCTAAATTAAATTGCTTACTAGTAAGTACTCATATTATACAGAAGAGGAACATGACCTTCACCACTAATCCCTCCACTACACATGTCAGTGTCACCTGTGATACCGGGGAATGATTGGCTTAAGGCTTACTTCTGAGTCACTTCAATCTGCGGCTCCCAGGATTGATGAGCTCATAATCATTGGCCCCTGGCCTGCCTCAGGGTTCTGCTCCCTTTATCCCCACCAGGAGGTTCATTCTTTTGCTTTCATTTATTGAAGGACTAGGTACATAATTTTAATGTGTAGTAGACTTTTACTGACGTTTTATGTGCTAAGCGGATATTTTATCAGTCAAATTAAAAACTAATTTAAAATCTGATTCAACCCATCATTATTCCTACAAATATATATCGGCCTTGCTTTCTATAAAGAATTCCTCACCATTTCTTCTTTCAGTCCTAAGCCTACCCTCTTGTCTTAAGGAATCCATATGAAGTAAACAAATATACATCATAAAAGAGAATGTTATCAAGTTATCAAAACTTATTGCTTTACTATGTAGCCATTTAAACCTATGTCTAAAATATCTCTTATTTTATACTCAGAGGTCTTATCTTTGAAAACTTTACAGTTTACTATAAATTGTCACTCTAACAAAATGCTAGTTTTATTTCAAAAGGAAATTCAGTTTTCCTTCCAGGCTCACATACAGCAAGTTTTTAATATATCATTTCTCCCCAAATAGATGCAAAACATAGAAGATGATAGAGATTGTTACAAACATAGTTTAGAATTAATTAAAATTATAATAAAACATAATAATGCTAAGGCTAAAATAATGAAAAATAGTAATTCAGAAAAAGAAATTGTGTTTCACTGCTATAGTAATTCAGTGTTCATTAAAGACTTGTCTTGAGATAACAGGGGATTTCCCAAAATGTTATAATCAAGGAATAAAGATAACATTTTAGATCCTTAATTTTTTTCTCAATATCAATTAATACTTTTAAGTAATACCTTGAAATGTGTGCCCTTAAATTTCACAGATCAGGCATAGCTACTCCTTTTTTAAGACAAAGTCAGAGCAAGACTAATTTACATACTCATGGACAATCATGACCAAGAATCAAGTAAATGAGTAAATAAATAAACATGTGTAAATAATAACTTTTCATTTTTTATGTTAGATTAGAATATATTAAACATATTGGAATACCTATGTATGTATATACTTACACATATTTATATTTATGCTATTATGTGAATTCGTACAGGGGATATCATTCCCTAAGTAGATAGAGAAGAATCAACTTTCATGTTACTTCTTGTTCTGTGATACTGTGTAAGGTAAGTTCTATATCCCATCATAAGGATGCATGACTTTTCTTCTATACCCTATAAAATTTGTAAAAATCACTAGTACATTATTACAAATCTATGGTGTTATACCCAGTTGACTTCCATGCCTTGAATGTTCTCTGGCAGCTGGATTCCACTCAACACACACACATGTTGAAGGGCCCGAGAATCATTACTACCACTCCCCTTCAAGGGGCCATGATTCTTAAGATTTGTTATCAAAGCCACTGTTGTTTCCTAAAACAATACATAAGTTTTCCTTCTTTTTCTATACTCTGGAAGAGTTTAAGTAGCGATGGCATTGCCTGATCTGTTACAGATCAATAAAATACGCTGTGAAATCTCGTGTCTTTTGTTTTTTCTTTTTGTGTGTGTTTTCATTTTGCCTTCATTCCAGTTCTTTAGAAGTTGATCCATTGATTCTAACATTACTGAGAAAATATTTTGGTAAGATGTATTTCTTGGCAGTTTTCAAGGCTTTCAAATTTATGTGCAGAGTGTGTGTAATGTCATTTCAAAACATTTATCTTTTGATTGCCTTTTC
Organism: Myotis myotis; assembly: GCF_014108235.1. Lineage (NCBI taxonomy): Eukaryota > Metazoa > Chordata > Mammalia > Chiroptera > Vespertilionidae > Myotis > Myotis myotis. Next base: position 62,305,153 of record NW_023416335.1, on the reverse strand, counting down.
TCCTTTGTCATTTATTTTTTTTATGTCATTTCTCATCCTCCCTTGAAGTTTTTAATTAAGTTGGCTAGGGTTTGACTGCTTATTAAATATTTTCAAAAAAAAAAAAAAAAACAACCACAAACAAAACACCCAGTTTATAACTATTAAAATTAGCCTTGTTTTTCAAAGTTTTGCTATTTAAATTAATTTATACTTTCTGCCTTTTATTTTCTTTCCTTGTTCTTTTATCAGTTGAGCTTTTTGTTTATACGTTTTTTCTCTCATTTAAACTATAGAAGTATTGATTTCTATGAATTACTTCTAGGCACTGATTTAGAAATGTCCTATAGATTCTTGTACATGTAACATTTTTATTATTAATTTTTCTAGATAATTTCCAATTTTATTCTTTTACTAGCATTTCTTTTGGATTTTCAATTCAAAGGAGTTTTTGTTGTTGTTACTTTTTAATCAATAGTTTTATAAATGAATTTTAAGTTTTATTACTTTGTGGTTAGATAATACTGATTGCATCATTTCAATTTGGGGGATAGTTTCTTTTTCAATTAACATATGGTCAGCTTTTGTGAAAGTTCCATATGCAATTGGAAAGTCATATTCATAAGAACTGGGATTCAGAATTAGATAAATATCATTATTGTTATCTACCATATTGATTATGCTGCATGGGCGCTTTACATTTTTATGACTTTGTTGCCAACTTAGTCCATTTGGGTCTGTGAGTTGTATGTTAATATCTCATATTATGATGTTTTATGTGTTTTTACTTGCTTCTCTGTTAGTTTCTTTTACATAAAAGTTATTGGGATGTTTTCATTATAAATTGTAGCCATTAGCAATATAAAGTGACTTTGTCTTATTATGTTTTTGACGAAGTTGTATCCTGTTCAGTGTTAAAACCATTAACTGTTGTTGTTTTTTTAATTTTCATTTCCTGGTATATTCTTGAATATCCTTTTTATTCTCTTATAGATATTTTTTTTCATTTTATATGTGGTTTATATAATATAAAGTATAAAATAGAGTTAGATTGTTAACAGCCTAGAAATATTTTTAAATGGGTAAGATAAAGCCATTTAAATGGGACCAATTAATTGGCTTGCATTACCTACCACTCTTTTTGTTCCTATATCTAATTGTATTTACAATTTTTCAAAATTATAATTCTATTAATTAGCTCATAGATACTGCTTTCAAATTTTTCCATAACCTCAATATATGCAGTAATTAAACTTACTAGTAATGTCTTCACCATTCACTGTCTCTTCACATTCACTTTAAATATTTTACTTCAAGCTAATAATACTTATGAGGCAGTCAGTAGTCTTTCTTTTCAGCTTTATTGAGGTATAATTGACAAATTAAAATTGTATTTACAAATTTCAACTGATTTTTTTAAAGTCTTTTGTTCCATATGTATTGTGAGAATACATAGGATAGAGCAAAAGTAGGTTTACAGTTTTGAGTTTGTGAAACACACTTTATTCTTGTATTATTATTTTTGTATTATTTTCTGTACAAACAAGTGTAAGCCTTCTTTTGCCCCATCCTGTATAATCCTGTCATTTTCATCCCTGTAATTTAATTTCCATATAACTCAACTTTCCTAGCAGATATTTTGCTGAAGTTTGTTCTAGGATTTGTCTTAACTGTATGAAGTACATTCCTAGGAAATTGTGCAAGAAGCACTCAAGAGAGCTATTCTTCGGTTCTGACATCTTAATATCTTAAAACTACTGGCCTCTGGCCTTTATTGTTTAAGTCAGTTTGACTAAAATAAAAATATTAATAAATATTTCCATTTCTTGACCACTTTAAATATGTTGCCTTGTTGTGTCTAGGGATTAAGGGTTTCTGCAAAGATTTCTTTTCTTTATAAGATAATTAGATGGTTCCCTTGGCTGACAGATATAAAACTCAGCAGTTTAATTAGAATATATTCTGTTCTAGAACCATTATTCAATACACAATATCCCCTATCCATATGAAGATTATCTTATTATTACTCCTACTTCTGTTTCATCAGAAAAATATACTAATATAGATACTGATAGTCACACACACTTTTAATGTGTCAATTGCATGATTTTGTTCTATTTTTGGTTGTGGTTTTAGCTCTATAGGGATCTATAGGTCAATGACAGCCTGAAGTCCTCATCTGCCTAGACAGCTATGTCCTCTCTGTCCAGGTCTGAAGTAGTAATATGAAGAGCTACTTTTTAAGGTGATTTTTTTTTTTTACCAGGATATTTTGAGAAATCACCTTCAGGGTTAACTATAATACACATATGCTAGTATCTGCACCTTTAACTTCAGTTCATCCAACAGTATGTCCACCTACATAAATTATAATAATATCCTCTTTTCTCCAATTTTGCTAGCAAAGTAGAAGATACTTATATTCATCATTGTAAGCAACAGTTATATAGTTAAGACGATTATCCACAATATCATAAACATTAAGAGTATAACAAAGGGAAGGGGGTGGCGGGAAGAAGGTGGTCCTAATATAAAGTGACAGGAGAAGATCTGACTTTGTGTGGTGGGAACATTTTGTAATACACAGATCTTGTAACAGAGAAACCCACACCTGAAACATATATGTTCATGTTGCCCAATGCCACCCCAATTAGTTTAATAAATAAAAAATAAAATAAAAACTACAAGTAAGGCACAAAAAAGGGTATCAAAGTTGCCTTAAAAGAGAACTATAAAGTATATTCATTGTAACACATATAATATTTTAATACAAATACACACTTTTTAAAAAAGCCAAATTTAAAGATGAAGAGTAAGCACAACTCAAAAAAAAAAAAACAAAACACAAACAAACAAAAAAAAACAAAACAAGGAACATTATTCTGATGGTTAACTTTCAACAATTAGACTATATTATTTGTTGTTTGATTTTTCTTTTTTTCAAATGGGTAACTTCAAACTAATTTTCCCTTAGATTTTGGTCAAACTGGTAATGAAATTCATTAAAAATAAAAGGATTACTATTTGTAATACCACATCAAGAAGATTGATTTGCACAACATTTATTATGGACTAAACAAATGTTAAAGCTGCAAAGACCATACACCTGCCTCAGGTAAAACACTACCAGAATCATTCATCCACAGGCATAAATCTAGCAAGTATATGTTAAACAAATTATGTTGTTAATTTGTCATGTTTCTGTAAATAAATCTGAATTAAAATAATTTTAACTAAAAGAAAAATAATGCCTTTTGGATATCAAATTACATGTAATTTAAATATACAATCACTTTTGTCTTAGAAAAAAATAATTACAAATGAAATAATGTATATTCTTACATGTTTTTATTGTGGTAAAATGTCTATAACATGAAATTTACCTTTTTAACCATTTTTAAGTGTGTAATTCAGAGACCTTAAGTACACTCACAATGTGTGCAACTATCAATATTAACCATACCCAGAATTTATTCATCATCCAAAACTGAAACCATGTGCCCATTGAACAATAACTTCCCACTATCTCTACCCCTGGTAACCACTATTCTACTTTCTGTCTCTATGAATTTGCCTATTCTATGTACCACAAATAAGTGAAATCATACAATATTGGTTCTGTTGTCTCTAGTTTAGTTTATTTAGCATAATGGTTTGAAAGATGATCTATATTAAAGAATCTCATTTCTTTTTGAAGCTAAATAATATTCCAGTGTATGAATACACTGCATTTTACCCATTAATCTGTTGATGAGAATCTGGGTTGTTTCTACCTTTGATTAAGTAGGTGGCTGTAAACACTGGTGTATAAATATCTGTTCGATTCACTACTTTCAATTATTTGGATATATAATTAGAATTCTATGTTTAAGTTTATGAAGGACAACTACACTGCTTTTCATATATATTTTAAAAATATGACTATTTTTACTTTAGTTGCTAGGATAACCAATAATCTAATGAAATAAAAATAACATAGAGAATTTTAAAATTAAATTATGTTTGCTTCTTTATAGAAAAACAAATTAATTGAATATTTCAGTGCTCAAGCATATTGCCCTTCCTAATCCTGCATGGTCAACTTGCTTCTATAGTCTTTACAAGCAGGAACAATTTCACATATGAATTGTTATAAACAGAAAGGGAAACCTGCTGTTTAACCCAAACTACACAGTGTTATCATTTTTTGCAGAGTATGTTTCCAGAATGTTTACTATGTGTGCCCAAGTTATTTCATTAACACAAAATGGGATATTATTATATATACTTTTTTATGTATTTTATTTATTTTATAACATATCTCTGTATATTTTCATATTACCTCATTATTATAAATCATTATATGGATAAACTATACTTTATATAACAGAATCTTTATTGGCAGCCTAAGGCATTTTTAGGATTTTGTTATTACAAACAATGCTGCATTTATCATTCTTAATAATATATATTTGTCAAATTGTGTGATTTTTCTGGATGAAATGATTAGAAGTCATAGGTGAAGGGTTATATACATTTTAAATTTTGCTAATTTTTATAAAATTTAGTTTAGCCATTAGAAACTTTTTTCTATACATTATCATGCTAAGAAAAGCCTTTAATAATCCAAGTATATAAGAATATTTTTGTAACTTCTCGTATATTTTAAAGTTATAAATTGTAATATATCTGAAATTATTTTTCCATGGTAATATTTAGGAATCAAATGTAATTTTTATTTTCTAAAACCTCAGATATAATCATAAATAGTTTAGACTATAAGATATTAGAAATATTTCTTTACTAGTTTCACTTGACCCAAATTGATATATAGCAAAACTTGTTCAAAATCTGCTATATAAGTTTTAATTTTTTATTTTGAATACAAGAAAGTTTATATTTCTTCTTTATTGCCTAAATGTGGCAAATTAAATTGAGTTAAAATAATATTAAGTAAGACAAATATGATAAAGATTGATTTGTTTGAGATTTTTGAAAGTTATAGAATCAGAATGTCTTACTATAAAAATGCAAAATGAGTGAAATTCACATTAAGAGGTGTTAAATTTAACCTAGTAAAACTTCAGTTACCTTACAGACAAAATAGAAAATTATTAAATCCTGTCTTCGAAGAGGTTACAATATGTTTGAAATCATATTATCCTACACCTCCCAAAAAAGAGTTATATATATTTGTGAAATTAACATCAAGTAAAATTTTTTATGCATAAAAAAGTTAAAATAAACATAACATGACTAAGTTAAATAAATGCTATTTAATAGTTCTTGATAGAAGTGTAAAAACTGGCTATTGGAGTTGTTTATTAATATTCCAAACTATAATTTAGTACATTATCCAGGTTTTACCTATTTATTTTTTCAATTCATCTCATAAGATACTTTTAGAGATTTTATTTACATATATATAACACTGGGACATATACTGGGGTATAAAATGAATATTAACCAATGATACATTTAAGAAATTTGAATCATTTTGCAATAGCTTACATATTTCCATCCTATCTAATAAAAGAAAAACATGGTAATTAGCCGTACATCCGTTACCCTTCCCATTGGCTAATCAGGGCGATATGCAAATTAACTGTCAGCCAAGAGATCGGCCGGCAGCCAGGCAGCTTGAAGCAAACATGAGGCTTGCTTGCTTCAGTGACAGAGGACTCCAACGTTCCCCGCCTGCCGCTGCCGGACCTCTGAGTTTGCAGTTTGAAACATTGTTACAAATATAGAAGCTAAACAAAACCCCAGAAACCTGCTTTCAGCCAGCTGGGATCTCAGAGCAGAAGTTGAAACAGTGTTTCAATTATAGAACCCAAACAAACCAGATACCTGCTTTCAGCAGCCCAGGCCTAAGAGCTGGAGTCAAGCCTCAGAGCTAAAGCTGGCCCAGAATAAAAAGAAAAAAAAAGAAAAAAAGGAGCCGTTGGGAGCTTCAGTCACCTGCCAGCCTGAAAACAGCCCTCAGCCCCTCACTCAGGTTGGCCAGGTACCCCAGTGGGGACACCCCCTGAAGGGTGTGTGACCAGCTGCAAACAGCCATCATCTCTTCATCCAGGCCGGCCAGGCACCCAAGCGGGACCCCCACCCTAATCCAGGACACCCCTCAGGGCAAACCAGCTGGCCCCCACCCATGCACCAGGCCTCTATCCTATATAGTAAAAGGGTAATATGCCTCCAAGCACCGGGATCAGTGGAGCCGTGAGGCCTCCTGGCACCAGGATCAGCATGACAGGGGGCAGTGCCCAAACCCTCTGATCGCCCTGTGGCTTTGTGTGTGACAGGGGGTGGCGCCGCAACCTGCCCATTGACCCTGCCTTGAGTGTGACAGGGGGCGGTGCCCCAATCCCCCAATCGGCCCTACCCTGAGCATGACTGAGGGTGGAATCGCAACCTCCCGATACGCTCTGCTCTGTGCATGGCAGGGGGTGTCGCCCCAACTCCCCAGTTGGCCCTGTTCTGAGCCTGACTGCTGGGGTCCAACCCCAGTGGGTCCAGGGGTCCCCAAATGTGTGGACGGAGTCGGCGAAGAAGGAATGACGCGGAGACAGCGTTCAGTTGATCAGCAGCCTAGCCAGGATCTCCAGCCAGGATCTCCAGCCAAGTTCTGGTCTGGATCTCCAGAGAGGTTCTGCTTAGGATCTCCAGCCAGGTTCTGTGTCCATGTTCTCTTGCTAGGTTCTCCAGCCAGATTCTGTAGCCATGTTCCCTCGCTAGGTTCTCCAGCCAGGTTCAGTCATCAGGTTCTAGTCAGGTTCTCTTGCCAATTTCTGTAGTCAGGTTCAGTCCAGGATCTTTTGCCATGTTCTCTCCAGCGAAGTTCTTCTGTCTGTAGGTTCTGTGTAGGTTCTGTCTTCTGAGTTCTGTCGTGTTACATCTGTATTTATACCAGTTGATTCCAATCCTATCAATCTCTATTCCAAAGGTTAGGGCGTTTCTTATCTCCATTCCAGGGAGTAAAGATTATGTAGCTTAAGCATGATTGTTCGTAGTTCAAGTGATTAATTACCCACCTGGCACTTAGTTAAGAGGTTTTATTCCCTCCCTAACTTCAGGGGAAAATCCCTACCTGGGGAAACAACCTTTCTCAGAGACCTTGGTTAAAACACATAGTGCCAAGAAGGTGAGCAAACATATTAAGAACAGTATGCCATATATGCCAGGTCCCTTGAAACAGCAAGCATGGACCGGCTCCCGGCACCTGACCAGGGGCTGCACCTAGGGATTGGGCCTGCCCTCTGCCACCCGGGAGCAGGCCTAAGCCAGCAGGTCGTTATCTCCAAGGGATCCCAGACTGTGAGAGGGCACAGGCCAGGCTGAGGGACGCTCCCTCCCCGCCGAGTGCACAAATTTTTGTGCACCGGGCCTCTAGTAGTTTAATAAAAATCAATGAAAAGCTACTAAATTGTCTGGCTGGTATTGCTCAGTGATTGAGTATCATCAGTCCATTCACCAGGAGGTCATAATTCAATTCCAGGTCAGGACACATGCACAGGTTGCTGTCTCGATCCCCAGCAGGAGTCATGCAGGAGGCAGCAGGATCCAGGATCCATGCTGATGTTTCTGCCTCATCAATGTTTCTATCTCTCCTTCCTTCTCTTCTCTCTCTCTCTAAAAATCAATAAAAATATATCTTTCAAAAAGAAAGAAAAGCTACTAAATTTACATAGAAGACAAGATTATGCCCCTGAAACTGTATTAGACTTATAACATGAATGATTAGAAAAAATATAAATCATTGTTTTCAAATTTTGTCTTTCGGAAAGATTTCCTTAAAATTAATAATTAATTTCTACATTTTAGAGACCATGATGTAGAATAGTTTCCCATTTTACTTCTCCTATTTATGAAACTTAATTTCTTAGATGACTACTTTTAAAATAAAACCATGTTTGCAGTACTGTATACCTTCATTTGTAGAAATAAAACCAAGCCTTGGGCATCCATTAACTAAAGTTTTATCTTCTTTTTGTCTTACAGAAAACAGAAAGGATCCTTTTTTCAATGTTGAAAAAATGATGACATAACATTATCAACCTAATCAACTTATGGATGGACGTTAATGACAGAAAATTAATGTATAACAGAATTCTTTTGTGTGGTATTACCTTAACGCAAAAAATAAATGGTGTTTTACTTTTCAGTTTCAATGATGTAGGTTATGATTTCTCTGAGTAAGCATAACTTTGTTTAAAAACCTCAGTTCATAGCAGAAGCCAGACAATTGCTGTCAACCTAACGCAGTCATTGAGTCTCTCTATCTGCTGCTAATATCCCAGCCATCCTTTAGTTGATCTTACATCTCAGCTTTCAGAAAATGAGTGATTACTTCTTCATACCCTTTCCCTTTGGCTTTATAGAATGAACTGAATTACTTAATAGGTCTCGTTCTGCCCTTTGAATTCAAGGTCTGAATTCTCTGCTGAACTATCTAAGAGTCTTAAAAATAAATTCTCAATGAAGTCATAGCCTACATTTCTCTTTGAACTTTTATACAAATGTCACAATGCTCTATTATACAAAATTAATTCAAAACATAATGTTACGTATACTCTTACCCTTTACTTAGCTTTCAACTTCAGTGATTCCTTATTGCCACTGTTATGAATTTTCGAGACATAGGTAAATGGACATTAGGGCATTAACTAATAAAAAGAAACAGTATTCAACTTGATACAGTGCTTTCTGAATCATGAGCAATACACTCTTTTTGAAAAAAAGAAAAGTTTTGATTATGGTTTTGTCCTTTCAATAGTGTTATTTCAAAAATAATTAGTCCATCTTTATGATAGATAGTATATAGGCAAGTAATAAAGCAAATCTGACATCAAGTAATGGAGTTTGGAAATAAAATGGTAAGATGAAATCCATAATATTCAACTGCATTACCAAATTAGAAGTGTAAGCCATATTTGTACTTCTTAAGTGCAAGTTATATATTTTTAAAATAATGTAGAAAAAATATTACCTAAATGACCTAAAAATAATGGTAAAAGCAGATTCTGTTCTAATGAGAAAAGGAGAAAAAAATAGAGGGATTGCAGACCCTTAGTTGGACATGTAATGTTAGAAATAATCTCACTGATACAAAAAGGAGGAATCTGAAATCTCTCTGTAGCTCCTGCTGGGTGGCCCCTGACAGTGGCTGACTCTGCATCTCCCTGGAGACCCAAGAGCCAGTGTACCCAGTGGTCAGTGGAGACCATATCAGATTACAACCCTTCAAATCCATAAGCAACACACTACAGGGGCAGACTCAGTGAGCACCAAAGCCCCACTGAAGAAGTCCTGCTCCATAAGGGTGTCTCCTACATAGTAGCTCTCCCACTATGGTTGCAGCTGGTCTCCACAGCCAACTGGCCTGGAGGTCAATTCCTCCCAGTGATACCAATAGCAGTCAAGGCTTAATTACAACAAGACTGTGCACACAGCCCACGAAGGGGTGCAACAAAAGTGTCCACCTTAGGTGATTGGGGAGGCTGAGCCACTGGGCCCTATAGGACACCTACTACACAAGGCCATTCTATCAACTCAAGGAGACTTAGCAGCTCTACCCAATGCAGAGAAACAAACACAGGGAAGCAGCCAAAATGTGAAGACAAAGAAACATGTCACAAATGGAAGAAAGTAAACTGCTGGATATAGAGTTCAAAACCACAGTTATAGGGTTACTCAAGAATCTTCTAGCAACTTCCAAGGGACTTAGTTAGAATGCCAAAAAATGGAAAAGGACCAATAAGAAATTAAGCATGCACTGACTGAAATAAAGAATAATATACAGAGATTCAACAGTAGGCTAGAGGATCCTGAGAATAAAATCAATGATTTGTATTATGAGGAAGCAAAATACACCCAACCAGAAGAGCAAAAAGAAAAAAAAGAATCCAAAAATATGAAGATAGTGTAAGAAGCCTCTGGGACAACTTCAAGCGCACCAACATTCTAATTACGGGGGTGCCAGAAGAAGAGAGAGAGCAAGATATTGAAAACCTATTTGAAGAAATAATGACAGAAAACTTCCCCTACCTGGTGAACGAAATAGACTTACAAGTCCAGAGAAACCCAAACAAGAGGAACCCAAAGAAGACCACACCAAGACATATCATAATTAAAATGCCAAGGGCAAAAGACAAGGAGAGAATCTTAAAAGTGGCAAGAGAAAAGCAGTTAGTTACCTACAAGGGAGTGCCCATATGACTGTCAGCTGATTTCTCAACTGAAACTATGCAGGCTACAAGGGAGTGGCAAGAAATATTCAAAGTGATGAATGCCAAAAACCTACAACCACTATATATATATATACATATATATTTTTTGTTAACAGCTAAGAGGGATTCAAAGGACCTAACTTGCTCTAAAACTGCCAAGTGTTTGAACAGGTCCTCCATTTTCTCACAAGTCTCTTCTTGTCTCGAGACATTTTATGCTCTCACCTACATATGATTCATGAGTCAGATATGTAACTAAGACATTTTTATGTACATATAGAGCACACTTTCTGGGGGAATGCAAGGGGTTGCCTTATTATGTAGCTAAAAAGCTATCATTCATTCAAATATGTTAAATTGTATTTGTCTCCCACTGACTTCTTGCACCATAGCAACTTCTTTCTTTTAGGTTTATTTATAAGAGAACTATCAAATTAAAATACCAAATAGCTTATAACTTGACAACTGCATCACTTTAAATATCTGCATGAAGGTTCAGCTCACTTATAAACACCTGGGATTTACCTGCTTGCTACTATGAATGTACATGAAAATAGTAGTCAGATGTACCTCTGACACTCTGAAGTGACCAGGTGTGGCTGTAACAGATCCTTGTCAGTTAATCACCAATAGTCATTTGATAAGTGTGCGGTCTCTCCTGGGAATTAATAATCCTCTGTCAGTTTCATGCACTACCTTCCCAGGAGACACCAGAATTGGGTTTTTTGTTTTGTTTTGCTTTTTACTGTAAAGCCAAGTCAAAAACTCTAAGTACAACCAATATTACTCTATCCAGCAAAGCTATCATTTAGAATTGAAGGTCAGATAAAGACCTTCACAGACAAGAAAAAGCTAAAGGAGTTTATCACCACCAAACCAATATTATACGAAATGCTGAAGGTATTCTTTAAGAAGAGGAAAAAGAAGAAAAAGGTAATGATAAAATATACGAACAACAAAGTGGCAACAAATACATATCTATCAACAATTGAATCTAAAAATGAAACAAATAAAAAATCTGCTGAACAGAATAAACTGGTGAATGGAATAGAATCAGGGGCATGGAAATGGAACAGACTGATGATTCTCAGAGAGAAAGGGGTGTGGGGGGTGCGGGAAAAGATTAGACAAAGATCTTATATGCATGTATGTGTTTCCTACAGACACAGATAAGGGCATGGGGTGGGGTGGGAACTGGGTGGAGGGGAGCTATTGGAGGAGGGGGAGAGGGACCTCTGTAATAATCTCAACAATAAAGATTAATTTTTTAAAAAAGAAATAATCTCAGCCAACTGTGTCATCTTATAATGGGGGAAGTATATCCCAGCAAAAGAAATGATACTGCGTAAGTCATAATGCCATAGGAACTGGATCTAAAAACTCATGTTCTTTATGATATAAGCAAATTACTAAGCCAATATTATTCAAGAAGAAAGGTAATTTAATTTTGATTTCTTAAATCGCTTATCAAACAAAAATATATACATTCCTTGGCAATTTATTCTGTTCCTTTCAGTTGTTCTCCTTTGCTATAATTAATGCTAAAAATATGACTATAATACAAAACAAATAATTTTTATCAGTAAAATTTGAGGTTAATTTTCTGTTTTGTGTTTCTTAGTCTATAAAGATTATTGAGATTAATTTATGATTTAATTAGGTTATTCCTATATGAGGGTTGCATTTGCAAAATAAAATTCAAAGAAATTTAATTAAAAATGAGAGTAAAATTTGGTAGTGATAAAAAGAACAATTAATATGAAAGGGTAGCAGAACAAAACAGAACATACAGAGTGGATGAACAAAGAGAAATGAATAAGGCACTGCCAGTTGATTACATGGTTTTTAAATGAAATAGGTACACAACTAAATGCCTTCAAATCTCAATGTATTTTTAGAGGAAAGCAGCACTTTGTGGGTTAGATACTTGCTTGATACCTGCGTGCACACTTCAAGTCAATAGTATGCAAGAGTGTTATCAATGTCTAGCTGGTTGGAATATTAGCCCCAAACTCACTTATATCACTGGTTTCTCCTACCATGGTGCTTTGTTGTATCTAGTCTGCAACATCTCTCTACATACGGAAAAAAGATGCCATCTATATGACAGGGAGTGGTCGCAGAAACTTCCGATTTTCTAACTTTCTCAACAACCCCAAATTCTTGGCCTTATATACTTTTTACATAAAGAAAGATCTGGAAAAGCATAGAATTTTTTTTTAAAATGAATGAGCAAAGCCTAATTTCAATAGGAGAAATAACTGGACTATATCATTGGGGGGAAAAAAATAAATTTAATTCTCTGTGGCCTATCCATTCATGAGAAGAATCCAGAAAGTAATTCAGCTGGCTAACCTAATGAATACATATTTCACAAATATTTCTTGAGGAACTATTACATACAGGTCGTTGTGGTAGGCCCTAAATTTGTTGAAGTAAACAAAACATATGTGGCCTCTCTCCTCCATAAGCTGGAGACATTATTCTAAATAAAATCATAACAATCCATTTTGCACTCGTGGTTCGTATCCTGAAGAATAAATCCAGAGTGTCATGATAGCATATCAGAGAGAAAACAGGACAGATTTAGGAAGTAAAAAGCAGTATGTCAATAGGACCAACATCTTTACTGGTGAATTCATAACAAGGAGTTAAAAAGGAAAAAATAATAATAATAATGAGGAATTGATAAGACAGAGCAACTGGAGGAGAAAGCATTTTGGAACAAACAACAAAGGATTTTTGTTATACTTTCTTATCAGTGTGTACATTAGGTATCATTGATTACTGTTTAATTAAATAATTGTTATTTAATACATGTGCAGCCCTAAGCTGGATGCCACCTCAAAGTCCAGATTTCCAGGTCCTGCCCTCTATTTCACTTGCATTTGTGGTAAAAAAACAAATTGCTTCAAAGTTGTTGTCCTTGTTGATGCCTGGGCTACCACAAAAAATGAACCTTATTTTAAAACTATATTTTAAGTCATCAAAATAAGTCCCAGCATTATTAGCTTTCAAGAAAGAAAAACATATGAAAGTTAAATATTTTCTATAGTTCTTTCAGCAAGTAATGCTTTATGTTGGATCTATTCACTATTGACAGGTAAGAAAGAATGACCGATCAATTTGAAGGGGAAAAATGTCTGCCTATTCTGGAGTTTCTCCTTTTTTAACCTTATAAACCACTAGGTAAAAGTTCACTGGCTTTCCTAGAAGTGAGTGGGGTGAGGGGGCAGGATGGGAGAAGTCAATGGGGGGAAAATGGGACATATGTAATACTTTCAACAATAAAGATTTAAAACAATAAAAATAATAAACTTCACTGGCTTGAAGTTGGTGATTGTCTTTGACTTGTCTTCAGGCTTCCCTGAAAGTTTCCATCTATAAATCTTTGAGGATAATAATTGCATAGATATACACAGAAGGGTTGTTGAAAACATCGAATCCATTCCCTAATGAATGTCTAGGAGATAGAAATTACCTCTCCCATCCAAAAGAGGCAAGACCTTACATAATTGGATAAGATGGACAATATAGAACCTACATGCATTAAGGGTTTCAGATTTTCAGTGATTTTATTAAAGAGATGGAGTAAAACAACTTTTATTTTTTATAAAGGAGCCTTCAAGAAAGAAAGTAATTAGCCACATATGCATCTTCAATTATGTTTGAGAAGGAAAAGCAGGAACACACACACACACACACACACACACACACACAAACACAAAAAAAAAAAAAAAAATTTTTTTTGCTGGATCCCAATCTTGAAGTTGTATGACTTTGGATGATACATAATCATGTGCTTACCTTTGCTCTTACTTTTTGTTATATTTTGCCTCTCGTATTCATGGATACAAAAAGTTGGCTAAGTTTAAATCAAGTCTAGACTTATTGATTGCAACTTGTCATTTAATTGTATATTCTGTTATATAGTAATAACAGGAAAGCATTCTGAGATGTATGCATGAAGGGTGTCATGCATAGCAAGTGAGTGATGGATGGATTATGTACTAGGTTTTTAAAAGTATTAGCTAGCATACTTACTAAACCACTTAAAATATTTTTTTTTGAAATCTTTGGATCTAGGGAGACAAGGAAGACTGGAGGGAAACAAATGCTGTATTGATTATTTTTAAAAGTTAAAAAGAGCGATCAAAAATAACTTGAAAGAATGACATCAATAGTTAATAAAATAATGGACCAGATATTCAGAGAGAAAATTTTAAGTTCAGAGGCAATAAAATAAAGAACAATAAAAAGGTTGAATTTTCAGGTAAAATTATGACAGGGAATCAATATAAGCTCCCAATAGAATTGGGGAAAAAACTAGCAAGTAGAAAAAAGAAAGAAAAAAAACAGTGTGTATGTGCATACAATCCTCACTTAATAAATGAGGTCTAAAAAGACCTATGATTTTTTCAAGTATTCTTAAAGTCATATTCAAGTACACCTATTCTTATATTAACCAGCACTTTTTGTTTATACTCTTAGCTTTAATTCTTATGTGCTCATTGAACTTGAAAGATTCCAAACAAGGTAGAGATAGCTCTTTAGAGAACATACATGAAAAAGATATGTGTTGTAAAATATTAAATTTCAATATGAGTTTCTGAAAGCAATCTCCTATATATACTGATATGTGTATAGATATTGGAGCTAAGAGACCTTAGTTAAATGTTGGCCCTTCTAATATTCTACATACATAACCTTAAGCAATCTGCTTAATATTTATTAACCTCATCCATATAAAAGGGGTTATAATACATTCTCTGAAGTTTTTGTGAGCAGAGCATGTAAAATGTCGAAATTATGATAAATACTATATCACTGGTAGTTTTTAAATACTGAATTATTTAAGTTAATTTTAGATATTTTCATCACCTTAAGTGCTGTCATTTAGTAACAAATTTTAATGATTTACCTGCTTAATTCCAGGCACTTTCCCAGGTAATGGGAATGCAATAGTTAGGTAAACAGACAAAGTCCTAAGCTAATAGGGATTTGGCATGGAGGTGAATTCAAATATAAATTCACAATAGCAAGAAAACAACCATATATATATTCAAATTCCAATAAAAGATATGTAAAGAAAGGATAGATACTAATCTGAGCCACAATAGACTAAAAATCTTTCTATACATTCTGATTTTTAACCCATGTTCTCTTTTTCTATATCAACTGCTTTTCTACAGGTTTTCTTCGACCTTTACAAACGAATCCAGTTTTATGCTAGCTCAATCTCAATCTCCCACACAGTCTTGCTTCCAACAAGGGTGGGACACTAGTTCCTTGAAGGGTGGATGGACCCAAGTTTCAATTCTCAATTGTTACTGCCATTGAGATTTTTGACATTTGAGAAACCCAATACTCACTAACTCACCATCCTTCCATTTTGCCTTATTTATTATCTAATGTAATTTACTCTTTAATTTAATGTGTCCCCTCCAACTAAAATGAATACTCCACAAAGTTTCTTTCCCTCTCTCTCCCCCTTTCTCTCTCTCCTCTTCTCTCTCATTTGTTTTGCTGTCCTATCCTGGATACCAAAACATCCTAAGAACATATTGAACATATTAGTGCACACTAATGATTTAACCAATGTTTTGTAATCAATGAATAAAGACTAGCGATATGATTGCAAACTGGATTTAAAAATGGTAACAGGCCCAAGAATAACAAAAATTATGAACTGAATGTTTTCCTCCTCCCTTCTTATGAGTTTTTTACCTCTTTATTTCCTGTTCACTTTCTTTAATTTTTACCCCTTCTCTGCTAAATTTTCAGTGGAAAGTAAACGATTACCATTGGAAATGAAGAGAAGAGAGAGAGAGAGAGAGAGAGAGAGAGAGAGAGAGAGAGAGAGAGAGAGAGAAGGGAGGGAGGGAGGGAGGGAGGGAGGGAGGGAGGGAGGGAGGGAGGGAGGAAGGGAGGGAGGAAGGAAGAAGGAAGGAATATGCCCTGAGGAAATCAGAAAACATTCATTGGGTCTAGGGCATCTATGGAATGACTGGAGGCTAGAAGGTAGGAGGGCTAAGCATACTCAGGCATTAGCAGACCTGTCAAATAGTCTGACTTTTTCCCAAGGGTACTAGAAGCTAGAAAAGGGTTCTCTTGAAAGAATAACATGACCAGATTTGTGTATGTATTGCTCTAAACTCCTGATATTCCTCCTACTTTTGAATTCCCTGTTTTTTCACTGTGCCTGCAGTAATTTCAGTTTAATGTAAACTGTACAGAGCAAGAACAGAGTGGACCTTCTAGACACCTTTGACAATCCAATATAAAGTCAATGTCAGCCATGAGAATTATGTCAAGTGCTATGTCAAGACTGAGGCATTGTGGTGAAACACCCTTGGGAGAGGCCCCTGAATCAGGACACTTGGATAAGGACTCCATTTGGACACACATATGAGTAGGGCCTCCACCCCTTGTGTGCTATAAGAACTCAGAGCTCCGATCACCTGCCACTGGAGCTTTGTTATACCAGGGATCATGTTCTGAGCCCTGTTGGACCTCCATTCCACCAGAGGCATGCGGTCCAGGCAACCACCTAGCTTGAGACCAATGTCCGCCTCTGGCCCTGTGTATGCTGCCAATGACCAGGACTTTGTGCCCGATGCTCTAACCACTTCTATCACGTAAGCTCCCCTCACTGTGAGTAACCTGTGTGTTGCTATTGGCTTATTGGGGAAGTCCCTCCTAATAACCTGTTATTGTAGAAAGACACAAACAGGGGTGTGACTCCTTTCCAGGATGCTCCCTTGCCAGAAGCCAATTCCAGCATGACATCAGGGCTGAATCTGGAGTGGCTGAAGGGCATTCCCCCAAACCTGAAAAGGATGCATTACATTGGTTGTTTGCTGCCAGACAGCTCAGAGCATCTTAATCTATATGTTATTGCCTCCTACTGGCCAAACACCTGAACAGCCATAGGCGATTCCCCCAAATCTGACAATGGACTCTGTATACGAAACCCTGACTCTTTGAAGAGTATTAACAATTTGTGTTAATAAAAAACATGGGGTCCTGAGAGGAAGAGATCTTAGTTTCTTTAGCTAAGCTCCTCTGCCCCCAATATGCCTTTCAAAATTATACTTCATCTCTGGACTCTTTATTAAGTTACACACAGCCCCTTCTCCAGATTGCTGAACCCTTCTTAATGCCAGAACAAGAATCCCGGCACTCCCTTGCTCACAACAGTAAGCAAATTGTACATGGCCAACATTTACATCATAACTTTGGCACAAGATATCATTCATTCCTTAGACAAGGTACCTCTCCAGGGAGAAGATGTTATTCTCCAAACTCCCCACTGCTGTTTCCAGGTAATTACTTCTCTGTCTGCTGTTAAAAACTTTATTCTCTTTTCCTCTGAGCCTCCTACAAACTACCATAGTGATCTAACTTCATCTCCATGCTTCTGTCTATTAAATTCAGGGCAGCCCTAACCGGTTTGGCTCAGTGGATAGAGCATCGGCCTGTGGACTGAAGGGTCCCAGGTTTGATTCCGGTCAAGGGCATGTACCTTGGTTGCGGGCACATCCCCAGTAGGAGGTGTGCAGGAGGCAGCTGATCAATGTTTCTCTCTCATCGACTCTAACTCTCTATCCCTCTCCCTTCCTTTCTGTAAAAAATCAATAAAATATATTTTAAAAAAATTAGGGCAACTTCCTTGATAGTCTCCTTATTAATTGAGGATATGGTACCTGTTTCATAGTGTATCATCAAATCTTATTACCAATCTGGAACAGTCTCACGTGTATGTGAACAGCTTCTGCAATCTCATTGTCAAAATGATCTTATAAAATGTAAATCAGAACATGTCACAGTATTCCTCCTTCAGATTCCTTTGCAGTAGTTCTCAACCTTCTGGCCCTTTAAATACAGTTCCTCAGGTTGTGACCCAACCATAAAATTATTTTCGTTGCTACTTCATAACTGTAATTTTGCTACTATTATGAATCATAATGTAAATATCTGATATGCAGGATGGTCTTAGGCGACCCCTATGAAAGGGTCGTTCGACCGCCAAAGGGGTCGCAACCCACAGGTTGAGAACTGCTGCTTTGCAGCCTTTTTTTTCCTCCTCCTAGATTAAAATTGCACACAGCTTTGCCCGTACTAGTAGTTCCCAAACAGGTGTAATTCTGTCCCCAGAGGACATTTAGTAATACCTGGAAAAAAGTTTGATTGCCACAACTCTAATAGTGCTATTTACATCCAATGGGTAGGGGTCAGGGATGCTATCAAACATACTAAAATACACAGGGCAGCACCTCACAACAAATAATTAGCTAGTCCAGCATGTCAATAGTGCTAATGCTGAGAACACCTTGCCCATAAAGTCTTTAGTGATGCGGTACCTTCCTATCAATCCAAACGAACCTTTACCATTCTTCTCACTCGCTCACTCACTTCACTTGAGTCATGCCAGACTCCTTTTCGGTTCTTTTGCTGCCAAGCTGTTTCCTATCTGGAGGGCCTTGGTCATTATCAGTGCCTAAAAGTGTTTATTTTGTCCCATTTGAGATGGAGAAAAGTGCACTGTGGTGGATATACAAGTGGAATGAATAGGCCAGGGCTCAGGTGTGGGACTGGACAGCTCAAAAGGCCTAGCAGAATTCAGGACATGTTGAGGCATATAAAGGAGTTAGAAATTTTACCTAAGGATAATAGAAGCCAGTGATCAAATATAAGCAGGGAAAGAGCATGACGAAATTTCTATTGTAGTATAATAATAATGTTTCTAAGAGTTAGCATTTATTGACCATATTTTAATATTCAGATTTAGGTATTTCATGAAGTTTTAATCCCATGTAACCTCCCAATAGTGCCATGATGAAGTGAATACCACTATTCACATTTATAGGTGAGGACACAAAACAAAGTGGTTAAGACTACTTCCCAGGGCCACACAGCTCACAGTAGTATAGGCAGGATTCAATCCCAAAACTAGTCGGATTCCAGACTCAGGACTGTTATCACTAAAGCAGACTCAAGAAAGAATGAGATAGGCAAGACAAAATAGCGATTCTGTGTAACAGTTAGGGCTGGGGAAGATTTAGAGGCATTAGAAATGGAAATCCAAGGAGTAGGGAGAGATGGAAAATTAGATGGATTTAAACATAGGACATTCAATGAATAGGACTTAAAAATTGAATGTGACTATAAGGGAAAGAGTGAAAATTCATAACTAAATTGATTCCAGTCTGGGATAATAGGGTATATAAGTGTTATTATTCTTTATTTTTCAGAATTTTTAAATATAATGGTAGATTAAATGGTGGATATTTAACTTAGATAATATTAGTTTTGTGATTATACAGAAATTCAATCTACATGTATAAAAGGCTATGCGACCAGCCAACAGGCCAGTAGGTATGACTCTCAGTGACCACCAGGGGGCAGATGCTCAACTCAGTAACTGCTGAGCAACAGCAACTTTGCAGAGTGCCCTCTTGCATACGGGAACTCCTCGGGGGATGTTGGAGAGCTGGTTTTGACCCGATCCCCACAGGCCAGGCCAAGAACCCCACCTGCCAGAGGGACCCTGCTCACTCCACAGATACCCTTCAAACCCCTGCACTACCCCAGGTGCGACTGGCCAGAGAGGGACCATAGGAGGTTGGCTCCAGGGCATGTCTGGCCCATCTTTCCCAGTCCCACCCCGCTGGCCACCTAATTAATTTCCTTTCAATGTGCACAAATCCATGCACCGGGACTCTAGTAGATATATAAAAATGATTCAGAAGTGAGGTATGTCCTCTGAGTTAGAGGTTAGTAATCAGGATGTAGGTAGTAATGGATACCAGGGCTTGGATGGCTGTCCCCTGGGGGAGTTTGCAGAGTGAGAAAAATATACTCATTTACAATGCATAGGAACTTCAACAAATGTGAAAGTGGAAGAGACAGAAAACTCTGCAAAAGGGTGACCAAAAAGACAAGCTAGAGCAGGAGAAAAATCCAGGCAAATATTAGATGTAAAGCAAATGTTTTTTAAAAAAGAAAACAGGTGAAAAATATTCAATGTTTTTAGAACTCAAGTGTGGTATGGACCAAATAGAGTTTGATTAATGATGTGCTAGTCAGTGAGAATCTAGATAAAGACACTCTCTGTGAAGCAATGGGAAGAAAGGAGGAACTGTAATAGGTGGAGCTACAAAAGTGAAGACAGTGCACGCAGAAGGAAGGTAGGAAAGGAAAGGATCAATTTGTGATAAAGAAATGTGTAACAAAGGAGTAACAAAACTTTATTGAAGAGAAAGAGAGATGGAAAGAGGGGGGAGGGGAGGGAAGATGGGGGCAGGGAGAAGAGAGCATGAGAGAGTGTGAGGAAGAGAGGGGAGAGAGAGGGAGATACTGAAACAGTTCATAGAGGCACTTTCTTACTTGAGATGATAGAGTACAGATAGCAGTATCAGAGTACAGAGAGCAGTATCAGGCTAAGAGAAGAATACAATTTCCCCACTTCCTGGGGTTAGGGGGAAGGAGGAAAGAAGGAAGGCAGATGACTTCTAATTTGTGGAATTACAGTTTTTTCAGGCATGCTTTTGAAATGTCACTGTTCTTACAGTGCAGTGAGTGCTGAAACAAATAATGTCATACTGACTGGGAGCAAGAGTCAGGTGGGGAGGGAAGGCAGAGGGACTTAAAGAATGGAGAAAATGTCTGAAGTTGCTGTAGCACATGGAAGAGAAAGCAAACCACAGAACAGCTGGATCTGTAGACTTGTTGCACATGCACTGGAGAAGATACTGTTGTGTGGAGTTGTTATATTTTTCACTAGCAATGTTTAACCTCCTGAAAATAGCCAAATAAGGCAGACAAATGGGTTCCTTCAAAACTGAAGAGTTCTGAGAAAGACTGAAAAAATAATTGAGCTGAAAAAAAAGACTGAAAAAAAATTGATCTCTATACTCACAAGAGAGTTGAATATAAGCTAGAGATGAAGTAGAGATTTTTTGAGGTCAAAGAGTAGTTAAATAAAAAAGGTAGAAGAATAAGAGGAAGTGATGAGATATAGAAACGTATTGTATCTGAGATAAACTAATCTGGTTGGTGACTAGGTCCCCATATGGTCCAGAGTTGAAGGAAAGGGCACAGGAGATACTCAGGTCAAATAAATTTAAGACCAGGTGTAGAAAGGTTAGCTGCCCTCCCCTGCCTCCAGGCCATTGCCTTTGACTCCTCTTTGGATGACAGTAGGACTTGTGCAGAAAATAGCCAGATGCCAGAGCTTTCTAGATTCCAGTTCTGCTTATGACCTCTAATTCCCTCCTTTCTATGTCAATCATTTCTATTCTTTTGCATTGCAATTTTTTATACATTATTTCATTTCACTACATATATTCAAACTTTTTCAACAAGAAACACTCCCTCTTTTTCACTGGATTGACTAAAAACACATTCACATAATTTTTTTAATTGTATAACTTTTTAGACAACTATGATATAACTGAGGAAACATCATTGGCTAATGCAAAGGGCTGTATGTTTCAGATCCTTGTAGTTTATCATGCAACCTGGTTTTACTAGAACTATAGAGGACCCTGAGAAGAAATATTTATTTGATGTGAAACCCAAGAGGAAATTTATCTGCTGAGATGGACTCCCAGCATGGTCAACCGAGGGTCCACATTTTATGAATAAGAAGAGTCTAGTGGCCATTTGCTGACAGGGGATTATCACGTGCTCCATTTCAAGAGAAGAACCTCAGAATGATCTCTAGGCTTCCCACGTGATGCCTGCTTGCTTATTCCTTCTGAGTCAGTCACTGCAGGGAACCCCTGGTTTCATCTTTCTACTAAAGAACTGAGACCTGCATCATTTGGATACCTAATTTACATAAAACAGACCTCATTGAGAGCTTGCATGGGAAATTTTGCTGTAAAACAAGCATGTCAAACTCAAAGGCTAACACGGGCCAAATAAACAAGGTTTAAGTTTGTGTGGGCTGCAAAAAGACAAAAGGTTTAATTTTCATAGAAACATAGGTTTATTTTGATAGAGACATGCTGAATACAAAAGGCTGAAATAAATGAATAAGTGTTAACATAAAATAATAGAACATTTTAATAAAAATTAATATTTTTCTTGAACATTAACTTACCAGACACTGAGTGCACAAATTAATAAGCGTAACACAAATAAACCTATTTTTCTGGTTCTCCGAAAGCAAAATATTTCCTGTTGCTCACACCAAACAAGTCAGTCCAAGACTAATGACGTGGCACTTGGCTGCTAAAATATTTGCTGCTAGTATGAGTGGAGAGAAATGGTGCGCCTGCGCATAAGGTGCGTAAGGGAAATGAATGCAACACGATAATAGTAATCAGTTATTAGCGAATGCTGTAGTTCGTTATTAATAATTATGTATAACAGGATATTGTAAAAATTAAGTTACAAAATTTTTATTAAAATGTTTCTTACATACCGTTATATTGGCTGGGCCGCAAGTCTGACATGCTTGGTATAAAGGGCTGCCTCCCCTTTGTCTCAGGGGACTACAATTTAGGTTGCTGCCTGAATCTGTGTCTCCCTGGCTGCAGCTCCTTTTGGTTCAAATTAATGCTTTTTATTATTTACTAGAGGCCCAGCATGCGAAATCGCGTGGCCCCACCCACCTGTGTGCGCCTTGCTGCACACGCCTCGCTGCGCCCGGCCGGCTGCCAGCCATGCTGTGATCGGAGCCTGTGGGCTGCAGGGGAGGGACTTACAGGTACTCCATGCACTTCTTGGTGACCAGTCATTTGGTTGTTTTGGTCGTGACGACTCTAGCCTTTTATTATTATGATTGCAGTCTAAAATTAATTTTGGTTTATACCATGATAAAAAATTGCTTAGTAACTGCTTTTTCTCATTTGTAAAAAGAACATTTAACGTTTACATATTGAAGATATTTTTATTAAATGAAAACATGCATGAAGAAGTCCATCCTCCTGAAAAAAATGATAATATACATTAAATCTTCAATATCAACAATTAATATTTATTGCAGATAAAAATGAACTAAAGGGAGATAAAGTGATCTTTAATAAACAGGTGAATACAAAAAGATTTGAAAATCAATAAGGCAAAATTGCCTTCCTCCTAAAATAACTAAATGAAAATCAATTTATTGCCAAACCATGGGCTACAATTCATTTAGCCATTACTTTCTGTATTTAGAGGACCCAGGAGTTAGTCCTCACAGATCACAGAACTCACAGTTTGGTAGATGTCATCAAGGACTTTGGAGTACTTATTGATAAGGGAGACTTTTAAATGAGGATAATCCTAACCATGCTCATCAACACAGATGTACTTTAGAAGGACTTCAGATGATATCTACAATCCTAAATTGAGAAAGAGGTTTTATTTTTTCTCTTTTTTTAAACAGTGTTATTGAGATATAACTATGTACAATAAACTGTGTATATTTAGAGTGTATAACTTTAAATGTTTTGATAAATGTATGCATCTGTGAAACCATTGCCATATAGTGAACATATCTTTTTTCCCCAAAAAGTTTCCTTGTGTCCCATTGTTAGGCACAATAGATAGCTGCTAGGACAGGAGGAGGGGGGAAGGATATGGGGGAGGGGAGTTTATCTCACCCACTGAACAAAGAAGTCAGCAGTCTTAGGACTTGCTGAGATAAAATTGCCAGATGTTCTTATAAATTCTGGGGAAAGCCACAACAATGGGGGACCTTAAAATCTAATCTGCCACCCAAAATATCTAGCAGGGATTTTGTGATGGCTGTAAACTGCCTAGCCCTTTAACTATCTGTCTGTTTCCTGTTCTACTTGTCCTGGCTTACTACCTGTTTCATCTTATACTAAATTTTCTCATGATGCCTATGTTCACTTGATTTTTGTGTTGTTTACTTTTTTTGTGCTTTTTTTTGGTTTGTTTTTTGTTTTTCCTCCCTTGCCTTTCACTTTCTTTTTCTACCTGGGCCTTAAAGGAGTCTTTAATTTGAAGTTCGTAGCATTCACTAAGATATAGGTGAGGAATAACCATGATATAAATATGTTGGTATAGTACAGTATATCTTTTTGACTTACAGTTTCATTTATTCTTTTTAATTATAGGAAAATTAAATTTTGAGCATGCTTATTTTTATCTTTAACTAGGAAATATGACTTTTGAAATGTTAGCTGCTCTCTTATCTATTATCCTCTTGACTGATGTCTTTTAGTTTTACCTTTCCTCCTCATTCCTCTTTTGTTTCTTAGATTCATTCTATTCCTTCATGAAAATGTATAATTTGCTTTTTAAGGTAATAGTAATCTCTCAAAGTTTACAACATGAACAGTTATTTCAAAGATAACTGTCAATTGCTTTTAGTAAAGAATGTTTTCATCTTAACTGTGATTTGAATCTTAAATGTTGTTAGGTAGGAAGTTAGACATGAGTGGCTGGGGTGGGGTCTGCCCTGGGGTGTTGAACAGAGACTGGACCACCATTGCCTTCGGACCCACTGCCTCTCTATGGGAGGCCCAGCAGCCAGCAGATAGTGATCAGGTAGGTTTGGAACCAGCCAGATCTGGCACAAGCTCAGAGGAAAATGAGGTGACCTCAATGCGACCTTATTAGCTTCCTGGAGTAATTATAATACACTTTGCATTTTACTTTTTACCCCTGCCCCTGTGGGTTTTTCTGGATGCATTATGGGAAAGGGCATGCCCAGAAGAAATATAGTTATGTAATCCTGAAGACAAATCAAAGTCCCCACCTAGAAGATCCCTCATTTAAAACATATAACCCAGGAGTTTAGGGCCATTGTCTCTCTCTACTGTCCGGCTCCTTGCTTGGAGTATATGTTCAATAAATCCTACTTTGCTTTACTTTCATGTTCATTGACCTTAAAATCTTTTCTGGGTTGACAAGAAAAACTGAGGTCCCCGCAGGTAACCCTAATCGGTAACAATGTGATTTGAATGTTTATATTTTCTCTCAGCATAAATTGTTTAATATATTTACATCATATGCAGAGTTATATGGATGTAAGCAAGGGACCAATATGTTTGTTTGGTTGGTTACAATCTAGACAACTTTGGAGAATTTATGAACTCTTTACACTACAAGGCTACCATATAATAATGTAGATAACAATCATATATCTTTAAAAATGAGATAATATGTTCCTGAGAAAATACATAGCTTATATCTAAGGAGAACCTCATGTAATTTGAAAGCTCCGGTCAAATTAACTGGTTTAGATATTAAGTATTATCCAGTTTAGTCACTAAGGACGCTGGCCTTTCAATCTTGCTTGAAGGTCCTGTGGAATAATTCTGTCCAGTCAATTATGCAACATTTGGTTATGCAAGGGAAAAGAGCCCTATAAAATAACAAACCATGCAAGTGAAATACTGATGAGCTGCTTCTATATTGCTTTCTCCCATTGATGTTATTCTAGTAAATTTGTCCCTGTGTTTAAGATGGTTAACCTGGCACTTATTATGATAACAGCTTATGAGAATAAAAGAATAAATTACAAAGTGCATGATTCCTATTGATGTACGCATTTGTTCTCTATCAGGAATGTGCCTGGTAACAACAGTCAAACAAAGCTCTTTACCTTCCAAATTGAACACTGCACACTGCCTGACTTTAGACATAATTACTTCACATAATTGTTTCTGTCAAGAATAAATGAAGCCTTAAAAGAACAATGCAATCATTACAAGTGGAGCATCTTAAGATATATATTATACTGGGCTTTTTACCCTTAGTGATTTCTGGGTTTTGATATTAATGACTGAAGATTCTAAAAGTATGCATCTTCAGGCACCAAACCAGATATTTGAGCCCCTAAGCTATTCATGGATAATTTTAAGTACACTTTTGTTGTTCAATGAAAACCTAATAAAAGTAGTATTTGTTTGCAGTTAATTTGTTCAGCCCAAGTGAAAACATGTTGAAGATGCAGGGTTAGAATAAATGTGGGATCAACATTCATATCTTTAACACAAAATAATGCATATTTTGCATTGAGAAAATAAGTGCTCTCTTTGAGTTACTGAATTTTACCTTAAAATTCCTGGTTTGCAAAGTGTATTTACATATCATACTCTCAGATTTAAATGTACTGAATGAAAAAATAAGGTATTTTACATAATGCATATATAAACCTGAGACGGTTATAACTGCATAACCCAGTAATGCATTGCACTTTATCTGCAGTGATGAGATTAAGAGATCATAAAAATGCATGTGTTTGATGGCTTTTTATAACCAAACTTAAAAATGTGTGGTTCCACAATGTAAGATATTTCTGTGACATGGATTAAATACATATCTATTTTTTTCATAAGAATCTAAGCATCATCTCATTAATTCATTGACATATTCAATTAAAAAACCTACCAAGAACCCTGACCTCATGACATTTTTAATCTATGATATCAAATAAATATTGAAAAGCATATAAGTGTAAAAATTATATAAGCATAAATTTAATTGTGTCATAAATAAATAGGGTGCAGTGAATGTTACATAACTAGGGAGCCCTGAATTATTGTGGAGAAGGGGTTGCCAAGACTTCCCTAAGAAAATGCCTTGGAATTGAGATGGAAGGACAAGTAGGAGTTAACTAGGCAAGTCTCTGTGGCTGGATTAAGGAAATGGATCGGGACTGTGGCATAAAGGAGGGTTTTACAGCTAGGCTGTGCTCAGTTACATGGGGCTTAGTAGCTACACTGTGATATTTTTCCCACTTTTTTAGGACAAATGGAAAGGACTTAAAATATCTTTAATACAGAATAAACATAGTTTTATTAGAGCATTATAAAGATTCATTTGATTCCAATGTACAGAAGCTATTGGGAGGAGTGTGTATATGTAAAAGTATAAGAAAGCAGCTAAGAGCTGTTGCAGTAACTCCAGACAAAGATGACAGGAGCTTGTATTAGGGAGGTATGGATAGAACAGAGAAAAGCACACATATTTGACATATATTTTGAAGGGAAGAAGTAGGACCTGGTATTAGGTTAGACATGGGGAGGATGAAATAGAAAAATGCCCCCAAAATGGCTTCCAGAATTCTGACTTGTGCAATTGAGTGTTGAACTGAGTTTATGTAATCCAAATCACTCAGAATAGAATTTGTTCAAGATTAGATGGTAGGACCATTGACCTTTGGATGCATCAAAGCAAGCTCTTTTTGTAACATTCACATAAAAGAATTGAAAAAAGCAGTTGAACAGTTAATGCTGTGGAGCTCAGAAAAGTTTTCCAAGCAGGAATAAAGGCTGAATGACTGATTATAAGTAAATTCTCTTCTACCTGGCTTTTGTAACACTATTTTCTCTGTCTCTTAAGTTCTCCTTCACTGGATTATCTTCCTCTGGCTTCATAAAAATTATAAAATGTCAGTGATTTATCTTTTCCTTTAATACTCCACTTTTGTGGTCCCATTCATTCTTATAGCTTGAACTGCTTTCTGTATATGAATGACATGTAAGTGAGGGGCCAGTGTTATAACAAAAAGCATATGGGTTTGGTGGTCACTTATGGTTTACATTCCAGCACTACCACTTCCTGACTGCAGACAAGTTGTTTATTGTCTCTGAGCATCAATTTTCTCTTCAATAACATATGTATCATTATAGTATATAAATATAATACAATATTTTTGTGGATTTTAAGAGAACCCACAATGCACCTAGTAGGTTGTCTACAAAAGATTTCTCTTACTACTACTAAATCTATTTCTTCAACCCAGAGCCCTTTTGGATTCCAGATCTATATATCCAGTTGCATTTTTGACATCATCTGGGTGGATAAATTTTAACACACCAGCTTTCCTCAAACTAACTCCCCTTTATGAATCTGTGTCTCACCAAATTATTTTCACCCTTATTTCCCCAATTCCCTTCAAGTTGCCCAAACCAGGAGGTTGAAATATATCTTAAATTTACTTATAAACAGTCATTCTGTCTTCTGAAGCCAATGCCCATACGTATTTCTAATCCAATTATATTGTCTTGATGCTTACGGTGTCTTCAAAACACAATTAAGCTTTTCCTAATCAGTCTCCTGGATGGTTTGCTTCTTCCAGTAATATTCTTCTACAATCTACCTTACTAGGTCCCAGGATCACACTTCTAAAGCACTAGCTTTTCTATGCATTACTTTGCTAAGGAAAAGTAGTGCCCCTTACCATTCTAAGCCAGAACCTTTGAAGTTTCAGTTCTTGCCTAACTTTATAACTTAATCTCTATAAATTGTAATGCAATCTCTAGCCATGCTAAATATGTGCTGTTTCCATATTACAGTGTACATTTTTTGTTTTTCTGCCTAGAATATTCACCCCCTCACAATCACTCTCTCCCCACCCATTTATGAATCAAATCAAATATCACCTTCCCTGACTCATCTCTATCCTAGTTAAGGTCTAACTCATGTTTCCTTAAAAATTATATTATTGTGCATTGCCAAATATTTGTTTACAGTACTATTTCGCCTTTGCCTATAATGTCCTCTGTCCATTTCTCTGTGGTGTCATACAGAACTCTGTCATAAATAAGAATATTTTGAAAATATATCGTGATACCAAATGCCAGTCTAAGAATTTTCTTTCATGTAAAAGTTAGTGTTTCCGGATGTCTCCCAATTTCTTCAGTGACAACATGTCAGAAACATAATTAGGTGAGTATATGTTTTGAGTAATTTTAATTAAAACTTATTCTGGGAACCTTTGGAATTGATTTAGGAAGATTACTATGCGTACATGCGAGGTACAGTGAGTTTAGAGAAAAATAATCTGGATTCATAGTCATGATTCTTGAATTTTTGAGCCAATAAATGAGCAAATCATTTAGTTATAGTACAATGTTATATCAATGTAAATGATCACTGTAACAACCATAATATTCTCCCTATGAATATTAAGAAATAAATGGCATAGTTGCTCAGGGATTACTTTTTGAAATAAGCATGTAAGTTATATACTCAGTTGCTTTGAAAGGAAAATATACAACTTGAGAAACCAAGTTGATGCAGGGCACTTAATTATGCATTATAGTTGACCATTCCTGAGGTATTTTACAGATATTCAAAACAGAAAAAGGCCCACTAGTAAGATCAGATTTCTTTCAAGTATCAAATGTGAAAATAATCACACTTGACATACAATTTTTTACAAATAAATTCTACTATGTAAAAAGTACCATTTTTTAAAATTCAAAATTAGATATCTAGGCATTCTGTTTTGTTTTACTTTTGTAAGAAAGCCAAATGGCCATAATATGGGTGGGAATAGTACCATAAACATGCTTTGTTTATTACATGTTTACAACCACTGGCTTGCATGCTAATGTTTGTTTCCAAACTTATTTAGAATTACTGGCACGTAGTACATAGTCTTAAAGGTAGGAACTCCTGAATATTTTTCTGTATAACCTCTTAGAAAGTGGATGCCTTCCCTATTTTTAAGTTGTCACTTTGTATAAACAATCAAGATAAAATTTTCTCTAAATATAAAATATAAATGACCCTGACTTTTAACAAACAGCATCTAAAATATGAAATTTGTAGGTTAACAAAACTATCTACTAGATAAAAAAATGAGGTTGTCTTTTTACAGTGTTGAGCTGTTAACTGTGTGTTAATAATATCAATGCTAATTTTGTAGAATTTCAAGAGGAAAGAGTTTTAAAAACAACAGCAGTGGCTACTTGGTCTTGGAATATGTTTATGTTTTGAATGCCAGTGGATGAGTCCTTCATAACTTAACATTTTAATCATTTCAAGGTGATTTGCTTTTGCTGTGAGAAACCCTGTGTTGGCACTTTTCCCACATGTTTCCTAGGCATGATCGTATATTAGTTGCAATTTTCTCTACAACATAAGACTTAATTATGCTAAAGAAAAATGCTTCTTTTTTAATAAAAGGTGTAAAGTACCACAGGTATCCAGTTTGAGCTAATACACAGATTAGAAACTCATTACCCCTAAAAATGTCAGTTCTGATGAAGCATTTAAAAAAATTCCAAGAATCAAATTCAAAATGTCTTTACTAAGCTGTTTTATGGCTGCGTATACCATTGGAAATGTGATGAGTCTTCATGTAAAAATGCTGATTTGAATTAGATTTAGAATGTATGTCATCCTCAATTAGCCTTTCTTTCATCAAAATGATCTCACAAACACGGAGAATGAATCTTTATTTCCTCCTTTGCACATGGGAGGTCATTTGTCAGATTTAATACACATCTTCCTATGTCTTCCTACATGCTTGGAGTTCAAGATGGATGGCCATGGACTTCCTTAAAAGTTTCTAGCTTGAAACTCAAATATAATTTTAATAAAATGCCCGACCATTCATAGTGAGGCTGAAAATTAAAATAGCATTTACTAAAATAACATTAATTTCTTTCCACTTGAGGGGGGAAAAACTATTTTGGTCCACACCCCATAGGGTAAGTTCATATATTAGCAATTAGCTAGGTAATCCAGGGCAAGAAACATACAGTGAACATTCTTTTCTTGAATCATTCTGATACTTTTATGACCTAGACTTGAATTAATACTACTGTCTGTGATATTACATAAATGCAATCACTTATATTGTGATTGTTAAATTCAATTAGCCTAAAGAATTTTATAAATTAAAGTCCAACAGTTGGATAATTATGGTGACCTTATACATAATACAGGTGTCAGTTTAGTGATTATGAAACACATGAAAAATGTAACCTGGATAGACTGACTGTTGGTATCAGATTTATATTCTGAATGATATCCCAGGGAACCCCAATACATGGTTATGATTGCCTTCTAGAGAGATTTATTTATCCATTTATTAAGGTGCTATTTGCAAACCTACTGTTCGCAAAGCAAGTCCCTGAGGAGTTGGGCTATTTATGAGAACATTTGCGTTCTTGCATTTATAACTGAACAATTATCCCTTGGAAAACATTTAAAAATAGCTGTTGAGTAAAGAATCACCTTCTTTTAAAGGCTCATCAAAGATTTGGACTGTTCAGTCTAATAGCATCTTTAAGATGAGAATATAGAGCAAGGTAATAGGAAAATCTTCATTCCCACTTTGGCAATAAAAATGGTGACTGCAAAATTGGTTTTGTGCAGTACCTGCTACTCACCACTCATATAAGTAGTTAGAAAATAAATCTTCATACTGCATGTTTCTGAAACATTCAGCTCTATAGCATCAACAAAATTTAACCAAAAATTTTTAACACATTAAAACACAATATTTGAAAGGTTCAATGGAGGATAAAATATTTTTTAAAAAGACTTTGTTTACTCTACAGAAAGAGCAAAATTATAAATGGAACAGTACATATGTAAAGTTTTATGAATCTTAAAGAAATATGCTTTATAAATTCAAAGGTAAGAACAAGTATTTATCTACAGGCATTTTGATATGGATTAAGATTATAATGTTGATAGTAATTGCTTTTTAAGACTTCAGGTGAAGTACTTAGAAAAGACCCTAAAGCTTCTGCTCTAACAAGCAACCTATGGAAATGATTGTATCTTCAGTTGTATTTCAAAATCTACTTTAAGTTAATAAAATTGTTAATATTGTGCTAAAATTTATATTTAATAAAATCATAATATTAACTCCGGAATACATTACAATTTTCAGAGAGAAAAATGGTAATAATTATATGATTTAAATGTTAAACTATTCTATAGCTAGTTAGGATTGTTTATCATGTATTAAGTTTATACAGTAATCAATTTAGATAGTCACATGCATTGGTTTAATAGATAAAAGTGTACTAGGCAAAATAATAGAATATAAGCATCACAGTTTGGAAAACAAAGGATATATAACCCTGTGGTGAATGTTGCAATAAAAAAATGAAAGGTAAAATTTGAGGATAAACTATCTTGGTATTTATTGCTTCTTACTTTGAAAACAATGCATATGAGTAAAACTTATAACATAAAATTACATGGTATTTATTTGATATTAAGTTTAACAGTAATTTTATTTATAAAAAATAAAAGTAGCATTTTCTTTTTTTTAACATATTTTATTGATTTTTAACAGAGAGGGAGAGAAAGGGATAGAGAGTCAGAAACATCGATGAGAGAGAAACATCAATCAGCTGCCTCCTGCACAACCCCTACTGTGGATATGCCCACAACCAAGGTACATGCCCTTGACTGGAATTGAACCTGGGACCCTTCAGTCCATAGGCCAACACTCTATCCACAGAGCCAAACCGGTCAGGGCAAAAGTAGCATTTCTTATATAATAACTAGAGTCCCGGTGCATGATGGAGTCCCTTGGCGAGGTCTGAGGGGATAGGGCCGAAACCAACATTCCAACGTTGCCTGCTGCTCCTGTCTGCCGCTCCAGCTCATCCCGGCCCTGCTGTGCCTACCACCACTTGGTAGGCTCACTGCCGTTCCGCTGTGGTCTCCGGCTGCAGTAGCCAGCCATGAGCCTTGCATCTGGTGCTTTGTTGAGCACCTGCCCTCTGGTGGTCGGTGCATGTCACAGCATATGGTCAACCAGTCAACCTGTTCACCGGTCAAATGGTTGCTTATGCATATATATATATATATATATATATATATATATATATATATATATACTAGAGGCCCTGTGCACAAAAATTTGTGCACTCAGGGGGTTCCTCAGGCAGGCCTATGCCCTCTTGCAGTCTGGGACCCCTCGGAGGATGTCCACCTGCTGGTTTAGGCCCACTCCCCAGGGGATCGGGCCCAAGCTGGCAGTCAGACATCCTTCTGGCAGCCCGGGAGCCCTCGGGGGATGTCTACTTGCCAGTGGGGAGCTGGCCTAAGCTGCAGTCGGACATCCATAGTGCTGCTGAGGAGGCAGAAGAGGCTCCCACCACCACCACTGTACTGGCAGCCATCAGCCTTGCTTGTGGCTGAGCAGAGCTCCCCCTGTGGGAGCTCACTGAACACCATGGGGCAGCTCCTGCATTGAGCGTCTGCCTCCTGGTGGTCAGTGTGTGTCATAGTGACCAGTCATTCCCAGTCATTCTGCTGTTAGTGTCAGTTTGCATATTACCCTTTTATTATATAGGATAGAGGCCTGGTGCATGGGTGGGGGCCAGCTGGTTTGCCCTGAAGGGTGTCTTGGATCAGAGTGGGGGTCCCACTGGGGTGTCTGGCCAGCCTGGGTGAGGGGCTGATGGGTGTTTGCAGGCTGGTCACACCCCCTTCAGGGAGGGGGTCCCCACTGGGGTTCCAGGCCAGCCTGGGTGAGAGGCTGATGGGTGTTTGCAGGCTGGTCACACCCCCTTCAGGGTGGGGGACCAACTGGGGTGCCTGGCCAGTCTGGGTGAGGGGCTGAGGGCCATTTTCAGGCTGGCCAAGCCCCTCCGGTGGCAGAAGCTCCCAGCCTTTCCTTTTTTTCTTTTTTCTTTTTCTTTTATTCTGGGATTTATTTACCTTCTATAATTGAAACCTTGTAGCCTTAAGAGGAGCTCAGAGCCAGCCGGGGCGTGCGGGAGGGAAGCCTCCTGCTTGATCCAGCTCCGTGGCCACAGCCGGCAGTAAGCAGGTATCTGGGGTTTACTTACCTTCTATTATTGAAATTTTGTTGCTTTGAGTGGAGCTCAGAGCCAGGCTGCAGCCAGCAGGAAGCTTGGCTTCCTCCATCATTGGGGCAACCAAGCCTCCTGCTTGCTCCAGCTCTGTGGCTGCATGCTGCCATCTTGGTTGAGTTAATTTGCATATAGTTGCTCTGATTGCCTGGTGGGCATGGTTTAAGACATAGTGAAGGTATGGTCAATTTTCATGTTTGTCTTTTATTAGTGTAGATATAGATTAATTATATATTTAAGATTTAAATATGCTATTTGATTTTTTTTCCTTTTTTTTTAATTCATTGGGTGACACTGGTTAACAAAATTATACAGGCTTCATGTGCACAATTCTGCAATATATTATCTCCACTCCAAGTCAAGTCTCTGGCCATCACCATTTATTCCTCCATATACCCTCTTCCACCTCTCCCCTCCCCTTTCCCTGGCAATCACCACACTGCTATCCATGTCCATGAGGTTGTTTGTTTTCTTTTTTCCTGATTTTTTTAAAAAATAAAAATTGTCTGGGTTTTGTTCAATGCAGCTCCAATTTTATAGTCTTTGCTCTCACAGAAATTATATTATATCCTAATTAAGAGAGAAAGGAAACTAACACAAAAATTAACCAATAAATAACTGCAGTAGTAGAAAGTATTGTTGTAAAAATAAAACATTATAACAATGCTGGGGCTGACCAGCAGACCCTGAACAACAGAGAAATGATTACTCTGACACAGGATTGCTGTGAAAGAGAGGTCTAAGGTACTGTCTGGCTAAAGGAACCAGACAGCTTTGATTGCCTGCCTCTTCAAGCTTTTATTATAACAGCCATTTGGGATAAAGTTTATCTTTTAGATACAGTCAGTAATCTTAGGAGGACACATGTGTCTGCAATGTCCTTGAAGCGAGGACACCTAAAGACTAAGCATAAAGATTCCGGTAAACACAAGGGAGTCTGCAAGTGCACAGACTTGTTTGGAAAGGACAAGGAATAAATAGGGGCGCAGCCTTCAGCTAACTTCTTTAAGTCATAATTTGGAGAAACAGGTGGGCCACCTTCAGCTAATTTCCCTTTTCAGAATTCCCTCTTTACAAACTTTCTATCCAAGTCTCCTGTGCTTCCCTACATAACAAGGTAGACAGTAGATGGTAAGAGTAGACAGAGAAGGCCTATATGGAGGTTACCATTAAGCCCAGATAAAGTGGTCAAGGAATAAAGACATATAAAAAATCCTGAATGGCATCCCAGTTACAGGGAACTGATATATAAATGTTCTGAGAGAAAGGAGTTGGGTATGTAATAGAGGCAGAGCAGGTCAGTGTGGCCAGAGAAATCATGACAAAGAATTTGACGTAAGAGAAATGCACAGATCAAATAGCTGTGAGGATAATTATGACAACTCTTCTAACTTTTATTAAGCATTCAATATGTGCCAATCATGGTTTTAATGTTTAGCATGCAGATTTTGTTGGACCTTATCTGTAATGTAGGACATTTAGTATTTATTCAAAATGAGATGAGAGGAAGAGATGTCTTTAAGAAATACCCCTTAAAGTTATCTCTTATGAGGTAAACTTTGTTATAAGGAAAGGAAATAGAGAAAAACATGATTAAGAGTGTGATTCTTTTTTAAAGAAGATTTTAAGGTGTGTTTGCATGAAGATAGGAAAAAAATCTAGTGAATAAAAGTAATGACTCAGTTTCTTCATCATTAAAATAGGAAAAATGAAGTAATTTATTGTGAGAATTCAATAAAATGTGTGTGCTTGTGTATAATCAAATAGCAGTTACTAAGATGATGATGATGATGATGATGATGATGATGACATCGACAATGACAATGATGATAAAGGAAGAGGAAGAATGTCAGAAGAGGAATAGGAAGAAATTACCAAAACAAATCCTTGGGTAAAAGTGAGAGTACAATTTATTGTGAGCATACATTTTTAGTCTTAATAGAAAGGGAGGCAATACTGATAAAATATCATGAATTTGGTTAATTTGATCATGTAAAATTAAGTTAGTGCTCACCTACTTCTATTTTCCTAGTGAAAATTTAATTTTTAGATTCAAAGACCCCTTTGAATGATAGAATGAGATGTTTGGGATAGGAAAAGATGGGAGAATGTTGAACTAGGTATGTGACAGTGGGAAATTGATTTACTAGGGAAACAAGGCAAGATTGCCTGGCAATGTTAAACACTTTTGTGACATTATTATTAAAACATTTAAGTATCATGCCTCTCTTTTGAAAAAACTAACTGGCTAGACATAATTGACTTAAGTTTTGTAAAGTCGCTTCAAACAGAAAGAGTAAAAAACAGTGAAAAGACAATTAAAAGGGCAAATTCTCAAAATTGGTCAAATTATCTTAAAATTCTTTCAGGATTATTTTTCTCAGCGTCTTTACTTTATGTTGATATATTAGTGTTACACATCTATAGCATCAAAGTACAAGCATCTATTTTATAACCTTAATAAAAATGCATTTTGTTAGAACAAAATATCTCCATTGACTTTATATCTGCCAGTTGTCAGAAACCAACATCTAGACAGAATGTATTACTACACTTCAATAATATGAAAAAAAAATAAAAATAGAAAAAGTCAAACAATATTATGCTTTGGACACTACGAACATAATTTTCATATTAAACTGCAAGTACAAAATGTTTGGTGTTGCAGTAAGTTCCCAATATTCCCGACCTAAAAATATAATCACACATTGTTGTTAACTAAATTCGGCAGAGCTACAAGCAAAAGAGGTACCGGGGCTTCAATTATATGATGTACTATAAACAACGTGGCCCTAAGAAACTTGCCTTTAAAAAATAATAATTTAATTAATAACAAGTACAACATTTTGAAATAGTCATAGTTCACGCACATATTATTTGTGGTTTGAAAATATGTGCATTATTATATATAATATTCAGATGTGAGAGCCAACATTAAAAGTTCAGCTCTCAATAATGTTAGAAAATTTCACTGCAATACACTTATTATATAATTTGATTTCCACTGAAGTCAAGTCACAAATGTATAGTGGGAGTCTTGGGAACTGGCAATTAGAAATAAAAAAAAGACTATTGCCAATAGCCTTCTTTTAAAAGTAAGCTGGACAAAACCACAAAAGAACCTAAAAAATAATAGTGTTCCCTTGTCTACCACCTATCGTTTTGGTCATTGCTGCTTCCCTAATATGGCCTCTGTTTCAGGAGTTCTACTGTGTTTACATTTCTCTAAACAAGAATACTGCAGCCAGATTTGAAGATAGAAGTATCCCTGGCTTGTGGCTCAGTTGATTGGCATGTTATCCTGTACACCCCAAGGTCTCTGGTTTGATTCCTGGTCAGGGCACATACCTAGGTTGTGGGTTCAATCCCCAGTCAGGGAGTGTACTGGAGGCAACCAGATGATGTTTGTCTCTCAGATTGATGTTTCTCTGTTCCTTCTTCTCGCTCTAAAAATCAATAAACATATCCTCGGGTATGGGTTGAAAAAAAATAAAAAAGACAAAAGTAAAGCCTAGGCCATTCTCCTACAGCTATTTCTTCTAGAAAACAAGATCATGGAGGAATGGGGGTGGAGTGGCCAGACTCTTTGTTCCAATTATGGGTAACAGACTCATGATGTCAAGAGGCAGTTGTGGCAAGGACAGGTTTAGTGGCAGTTGACAATCAGTGCTAGTGGTAATGAACCTGGTCTCCACCACTGAGGTAGCAAGGGTTATGCTCAATTTAGTTTCTTCTCTAGCCCGTCCAAAAATTTGGAAGCATCCCAATATCCTGTGCTACATTCCTTTCTGCCCAAAAATAGTTGTTTCAATGATTGCAATGGACTCTAATATAACTGCTTTCCATTTTTATTATGCTTTTTTAAAAAGCAACCATCTTGTTTTATCCTATAGTAATGGCATAAAGTGTATGACACAGATGAAGAAAATGAGGCTCAATTCAAAAGATAGCAGTTTGTATACAACAGAATTTTTAAATACAGACCATATAGAGAAAACTCTGCTAAGTGATATATCATTATCCTTAATGCACAAGGCAATTCTCTTTGGTTGTTATTACTGCTGTCATTTCACTGATATGGAAAACGACTAAGAAGGGTCAAGTCATTTCTCCCAAATTCACATAGCTAGGAAGTGGTATATGTAAATTCAACCCCAGATCTACCTGGTTTTCAAGGCCACACTTTCACCAATATGATATATGGACTTTAGGGGAGGCCCAATTATGGGGCGGGGGAGGAGACTAGATGGGGAGCAAGGGTAGGATGGATGTTGTAGAGTGAGAAAGCCTGAATGTCTCAAACTTACCCCACTCAAATTCTAGCTCCAATATTCTCTACCTTTGCTATTAAGGTACGTTAAGTATTAATGCAGTTTCCACAACTGAAAAAAGGGAATATTTCTAATGGATTATTGCAAGAGTTACACAAAATAGCAAACATGAGTGCCTAGGTCAGAGGAGGAACATATTTTGGTTCTTTATCCATCCCACATTGCTCAGAGTCACACATTAGCAAACCACTATGTCATTTTTAGCAACATAGTATGTATGTGTATGTGTGTGTGTGTGTGTGTATATATATATATATATATATATATATATATATATATATATATATGGTTGGAAAGTCAATGTATACATTGTTAAGCATATGTTTTTAGTAAAGTTATACTTGGTGTGTTTCTTTCTTATCTTTTCACAATCACCTCAGTACTTAATAGCTTAACAAAATAATGATCCAAACTTGCATAAGTCATCTGATTGCAAAAATATATTTACTGCCAAAAGAAATATAGTGGTAATGGGGGGGATATAAGAAAAGGCATTTTTAATTTATCAAAGCAAAAGTTGTTATAAAAAACCAAAAACTAAACAGCAATCATATTAATTTCACTGAACATGAATTAACATGACTGATCCACAACATTAGATATATTATAAATTAACACATAAACTTATGTTTTAATAATTAATAACCATAGACATTGACATTAATAAAGTAAAAAACAAATATATTGTTCACACTCTAATTTCTAATGAAATTTTATATTATAAATTATAAAATATACTTATTATAATGTGAATGCTAATAATGTTATCCCCATCAATCCATTTTCTGTGTCCATCTGTCAGGTGGCTCTGAAATTTGGCTGGAAAACTCAACAATATATTTGTCAAGCAGGGTTATTTTCTACATAATATATTTCTATTAAAAATAGACTTAATGATATAAAGAAGTATCAGCTTGAGATAAAGGAAACTGTTTTCTAGTCCCTTCTCTTCTAAGGTAACCGTGTGCTCCTGAATAAGTCACCTACTCTCTCTAGATCTCACTTTACTCACCTTTATATTAAATTTACTAGACCGCATTTTATGCAACACACCTAGCAAACATCACTTATTTTGAAAGGCTACATAGCTACCCAATTGATACTTTTTTTGGTTAATCCTCACCAGAGGCTATTTTTTCACTGAGCTTTTTAGAGGTAGTGGATGGAAGGGGGAGAGACAAAGAAAGAAACATCAATATGGGAAAGACACATTGATTGGTTGCCTCCTGCACATGCCCGACTGGGGTCAGGGATCAAACCTGCAGCCGAGGTACATGCCCTTGAACAGAACAGAACCTACAAGCCTTCAGTCCGTGGGCCTACACTCTGACCGCTGAATCAAACTGGCCAGGGTCCCAGTGATACATTTTGAAGTAAATATAATGTCACTGCACAATAAAGAAGTACCCCAGCATATAAGAATGCAAGAATACGTAAGTGCTATAACAATCAGATTATTTCAAAAATTGAAATTGAATATATGTGCTAAATCCTTAATGCTATTTTAATAGAGCATATTCAACAAATCCTTTAAGATACTTTCTGCTTTTCAAAATCCATATAAAATGAATAAGCTGGTGAGCTTGGTGGACAAGAGAAAAACAGAGAGAGAATGTTTCTCTGAACTGAAAAGAAGTAGATGCCTTGAATTCATGAATTACTGTCCACAGTGCACGCTACGCTGTACGGTGACATGTAAGTTGTAATTGAGAAGTGATCTTTAAGAGGAAAATGTATTGACTCCAGAATGTATTTTGGTTAGTCAGGCTAAATGAAGGGGGAGTTGATTATCACACCTAAAGCAGGTAAGTAGGGATACCAATTCTGAGTACCAACAAGTCATTACCTTTGTAATGACTTCAGGGGAAAAAATCTGGTGGAATAAAGTGAACATGGTAAATATTTAATTTTTATAAGATAGCCTTTTTCCAAATAATTTCTATGGGAAGTAAAACAGTGTAACATTAAGACATATGCTGCTGACATAAGAGTTAATAAAGACATAGAATCCACTAGCGGAATTAATATTCAAGTGGCTACATTGTCTCTGAGGCACTTGAATATCAAAAAGGAAGAGATGATTTTATTGATCGGGGAAATGGCAGCAGGTTATGCTTATTGTATATAATAAAGACTATTGATTTTGTTAAGCAGAAAAATGGCACTTTAAAAAGCCCATTTCATATCAACTGCAACTGAATGGTACTTTCTACCAGTTTAAAAGTTTTCAGAATCATTTTTAATGGAGCAAAAAGTATAATTTGTCAGGAACATCCTTTATACCAACAGAATAAGAGTTCATTGCTATAATGAAAGTTTTTCTCTAATATCTAAATTGAAATTGCAATCTATTCAACTAAGTTAAAATTATAGTCCATGTTCTCCTTACAATAAAAGTACTTCATATTAAGAATAATTTCTTCAGCTTACACCACCTAAGGAGTTTGAGAGGAAAGAGATTTCTTCCTAAGAAAATACAGAGATGTTCAAAAGTTGATGATGATACTTGAATTGAAAGCAAATATACATTAATTCAGAAAGTTGTAATTATTTCGGTGAGTAATAAGATCTAAAGTGCTATAGGCTTACTAGAACTTCCTGCTATCTACCACTGAATCACTATTTATTGATGTTTTATAATATGCTAATGGAGATGACAGAGCTTGCTACCACTTTAATAAAATACCTTAGAAATAAGACTAATAATTTGTGTGTAATTCTATGAACTTTTGAGTACAATAGGACTCAATAGTATCACAATATTATATATTCACTAGAAGGTAAATACTTTGCTTTTATTTGTGTTTTAGAATTGACAGATTTATTATGAAATAAACTGTTGGTAGACAGGTAAGAATCCTAGTTTCACTGAATTCACCCAACATGTGTGCATCTCTGAGGCTGATCTCAAATTCTTTCAGGGGACATAGCTAGACTACATTTTTCAGACTCACTGGTGAGGTGTGAACACGTGGCTAAGATCTAGCCAATAGAATGTGAGAAGTGATAGGAGCCCATCTCCTGACTGGCCCACCAGGTTTCCCTTTGTGCTTACCCATGCTCTGCTCTCTTTTCAGCTGGTTGCAACAGTAATGGTCAAGGTAAAAGGGAAAGACCAATGTTGAAGGTAGCATAATGTATACCTTTCTGAATTCCTGACTGATATCATGAAGGAAAACTTCCCTTCCCTTTCCTGCTATATTTTTTTGCTCACTAAGAA
Organism: Myotis myotis; assembly: GCF_014108235.1. Classification (NCBI taxonomy): domain Eukaryota; kingdom Metazoa; phylum Chordata; class Mammalia; order Chiroptera; family Vespertilionidae; genus Myotis; species Myotis myotis. The sequence goes on along the minus strand of NW_023416335.1, from coordinate 62,263,872 downwards.
CTATTATATCAGTAAGAAATAAACTAAGTATATTTGAGCTATTTATATTTGAGCTAATATTAGTGAGAATAGCTAGCACTGTCTTGACTAATTCCGAATTTTGTAGCTTAAATAGGATAATGCTCTAAAAACAAGCCTAACTTGTGAGTGTTGGCTTGTGTTACACTTTGAAAGGTAGTGAGGACATATATAGTAGAGTGGGGAGCTTGAGGTGTTTGCTATACTCTTGCATAATATTTGGTAAAACTGTTGCTAATAAAATTTGAAAAGAAGACAAGTGCTTACCAGGCCTAGGACGTTTAGAAGGAACTGTTGGAAAGATCCAGAATGATACTATGTATTATTTTTACTTGCTGCATTTAGCATGATATTGTAAGAAAGAAATGACTCAAAAAAAAAAAAGAAATTGGCCAGGTTGCAAACAAAAAGGAACAGAGAACATTCACAAAACTGGGAACTCCCAGGGTTGGAAAAGGGAGCAGCTTCTTTATTCTAAACAGTAGGATAGAAGTCTAGAAACATTTTAGAGCAACAAATCCCATCTCTCTATATAAACTCTAATATGCAAATAGAACAAGCAGAGGAACAACCCAACAGCCAAACAATCAGTCGCTATGATGTGTGCTGACCACCAGGGGGCACACATGGAACATGGCAGGCGTTGGCCATGGTAGGATGGTGGAGCAGGTGAGCTGGGGAGCCAGACCAATGCAGGGCACCAGTCGCTATCATCAGGGTGAGCCTCTGGTGGTTACTGAAAATTCTTTGCTCTTGCACACCATGGTCCTGCCCAGCGCTCACACCTGCTGCTAGCACTGGCTCCCCTCTCACCCACTGCTGGTGCCCAGTGCCAGTCCGATCGCTTGGTGTCAGCAGGTGCTAGCGGCAGCTGCCAGTTCTGATCGCCCCTCAAGGCTTCTCCACCTCCCCCGGTCCTGAGGGGTAATCGGGGCCGGCAGCCACCTCTCGCACCCGCTGCCAATGCCCAGCGCTGGCCCTGATCGCCCCTGAGTGTTTCTCCACATGCCCCTGCTCCTGAGGGCCGATCGGGGCAGCAGTCACTGCTCGCACCTGCTGATGGTGCCGGCCCTAATCGCTCTGTGCCGTCAGTGAGTGCGAGCTGGGCTGGTTCCATTAGTGTGTGGGAGTTATGGCAGCAGGACCAGGGCTGCCAGCAGACAGGGGACTGGGGGCCACGGAGGGAGGGGTCGGACAGGGGCTCAGAGGATGGGCCGAGACCTGCCCCTGTGCCCACTGAAGCCTTTCAAGGTGCACGGATTTGTGCACTGGGCCCCTAGTAGAGAGATGTCAGCCTGAAAAAACACACAAACAAACAAGGATCCAGCCTTGAGCAGAGATTTGGTGCATAGTGAAAAGCTGGTACTTTCCCTCTAAAGCCTCTTGTTACCCAAGTTTCAAAGGATGAGATGAGACAAAGAAGCAAATAGATAAACCCAACTAAAAACTAGGACAAATAAAAAGCTTTGGGTCTGTTCACAGGTCCTATAATTGCCTGAAGCAAATAAATCAAAAGCATTCCAAATATTAGAGGAATTTTATTTTCTTGGCTCTGTCCAGAGAAAACCTGTGTGAGCCCTGCCTCCTGGAGGTGTGGCCATCAGAGATGATGGATGAGATGGGCCCTCCTAATGAGTGGAGCTAGGGAGCAACAGAGGACAAACTGGTGCGAGAATTTATTCCAGAGGAAGAATTTGGGAATAATAAAGGTATTTTCTTCATGCAAGAATGAGGGTCCTTGCCTGTCCAATCAGATTCTTTTATGGCTGCGGACCACTAATGGTTTTGCCTTTTTTCCTTCTCTTTTTTCTAAATTGACCATGTGTTGTTTAGTGTGGGTGTGTATACATATGTGCACACTCAGATTCTGTACATGTTCCTCCATTGTCTATTGGGAGGGAAGTGGTGGCAGGGTACCTTACCTTCTAGTTTTTACTAGAAGTTCATATAGCTCCAGATAAACTAAAAGTTTAAATAGTTTATACATTTCTTCAGGCCACGGGGAATTATGGAGACTTTGAGCCACGTAGTCACTGGGTAAGTCACTTTGCATCAATTTCCTCCAAGAATAGGTGGCTGCTTTTATTTGTTTGCGAAGCTGGGCGCACATTGCATTTTTCAGCCACTCTTATGCTTAGTTACGGACATGCGGCTGATTTCCATCTTAAAGAGTATGAAAAGAAGTGATTTGTACCTTAACACACCCTCCCACATCGCCACAGACCCCGCAATATAATTTCCTGTGGACTTTCTTCTGTCTGGTAGTGTGAACATTGGTTGGCAACAACTTGGACTCGGAAGGCATAGTCAGAGAGGCAGAGCATCTCTTATTCTGGATTTCTGCATTATTTTGTAGAAAAGAGCCTCTCTTTTGACCTCTATATCTGACCAGGATGTTACATGAGCAAGGTAAACTTTTAATGCTTTTAAGCATTTAAGATTCATGGATCAACATTTTTAGGCATTTAACATTAATCTTTTCCTCGTATTCCTTAGTTCTCCCTTATTAAAAGATACTATAAAATATAAAGGCAGAAACAAGGTTTTAAAAAGGATAACAGGACTCTAACCATAAAGCGTTTATCTAAGGTTAAAATTTATACTTCAAGTAAGAAAAACAATTATAGGAAAAAAACTGAAAGAAGTACTGAAATATAAATAGATAAATACCAAAAATTTTCATATGTAGACGTGCCTGTGATTCCAAATTTGTGTGAAATACTGAAGCTCAGAGAAAATATAAGTATAAAAATTATATTTTGGTTTATTTAGATTCTAATATCTTTGTTTACTTCTATAATATGTGAGGGATTTTGGCCCTCAAATTTTAAATTATTTTTTGTTAGTTTATTACTCCTAGTTTAAGCTGTAGTATAATATCTTTGCAGTTTTATGAAAACTTCACCTAAGAATCAGATTTATTATATTCATAGAAAGTTACAAATATTATTACCTGCTAAAATGCATTTCATCCTATCAGCCCAGTTTAAATAAATGAGTTCCATGATCATGCCAATGAGGTGACTTATGTTCTCCTGACCTTCCATGGCAATGTGTAATTTAATATTACTTTATACTTTCTGCCATATATTATAGTTACTTTTATAGATCTCTTTATTAATTAATATTATTAAAAAAGCTCTTTGATTGTTTTCACTTTCTTCATCCTTTGTCCTAGATCTTCAAGCCTCTATAAGATATTAAAATTAGAAATTTTTTTTTGCTCAATAAAATAATATATACTAAAAAACACATGTATTTCTTTAGGCGTCATTCAGGTTCTGCACTGTCACAGCCTATGACTAAAGCTGAAGCTGTCAGAATATTATGACAGTACAAATCACAAAAGTTAACTTCTGTACAATGATGGCTGCACCTCAGCTACCGGCATGGTTTACTTCCTGAGTTTTCCATCTAACCAGAAGTTAGTATTCATGGTTTCCATTTCCTAAGTTTGGCAGCCACTGGCTCCCTTGGACCTGTTCTGTCTGAATTTCCACTTTGCCAAATGTCATAGGTAGAATGAAAGTACATTTCAATTTCCTAAAGGTCTGAATCATTTATAATCAATACAAGCAAGTTAAAATAATATTCAGAAGTTTGGCGTTAGGGGTGTGAAGGGATCCAGAGAAAAAAAAAAGAGAGGACTCATGGACATAGACAACAGTGTGATGAGTACATGGGCAGAGGGGGTGGGTGGAGGTGGCAGAGGGTATAGAGGAGATAATTATGGAAATTAAATTAAAATATATAAAGAGAAAAAATAATGTTCATCATATGCATAAATGATGAGCAAAAAAATAACCGAATACATTTTATTTTCCCCATTTCTAACAAATCTGGCATTAGGTTGATTTTAGAAATAATAAATGTAGTGCTCAAAAAGTTACATAGCTTATACAAAACAAAAAACCCATGAGCCTTTCCAGAAAAGAAGCACAGAACATAAACCAAAGAAACAAAAATACCTTTTGTTTTTTCTGTGAAGATAAACTTAGAGTTAAATAGGATGAGAAATAAAAGAGGAAATTAAAATCTTTGAGGAAAGGGACAATATGAAAATGTCTCTGAAGATCTTATGATATTATGGCGTATCACACACATAATTGATGTCTAAAATATACATAAAATATATAAATTTTATATTCTATATTATAGATAGTTTATGAGTTAAATGTGTATATATATATATATATATATATATATATATATATATATATATGGTTTATAGACATATATCAGTAGAATCTATAAGCATATACCAGTAATTACTGCGACCAGAGAAATAAAATAGATTTGCTTTTTTTATACCCCAACATTTGACAAGTATAAGTTTAAAAGGCAATAGCTACTTTTGTTTCTAAATTCCTTTCTAAAGTGAATAAATAACTATGAATAGGCCTCTTTTTAAAAGAAAAATGGTGAGTGAGGAAGAGAGAGGCAAAATAGGAAACTGCTATGAAGCTGCATTCATCAATGTTAGTGGGTGAAAACAGTTGATCCCTCTCCAGGCTTCAAGAGAAAGAACATATTGTGCAATTATGTCCTGTGCTGAATATATAATTGGCATTCAACCAATTAATAACAACAAGAATGATTCTGTCTGCGATAAGAATAAGACTTCCTATATTAGTCACAGTCTGCCTGGCTTTAGGTTGGCTTAGATAAATGTAGTAAAGACAAGAAAAACATCCCACTCCACAGTTTTGGGCTAATTTAATATCTCTGCTAAGTGCTGAGGTAGTATGGTGACAGACACAGAGAAAAATGCATGGATTGATTGCACTAATAGATAAATAGAGTCCATTTTAGCACAAAGAGAAAACCTTATAATTAGATGTGAATACCTGGTTTCTTGCCATCCATCACATATGCAAGTTTAGGAAAGTATTTTTGTAATGAATTAGAAATGAGCAATATTTCATAATATGATGTATTATACACATCCTGCCATAAGTGCCTCAATCAGTACTGACAACCATAAGATTCAGAAATGTTTTAACTCTTTTCAAAGACCTTTCCACATGCTTCTCTGCCAAAATTTTTTGAAGAATTTAGCATGTTTAAAATCCTTGAGTCATACAATTTTCACATTGTTTTGTAAAACTTTCCTAAAACAACTATTAAAGTCCTACATAAGTTTGTAAGAAGATAGAAATCCAATAATGGGCACTTAGCCCATAAATTAAGGGTACATACCACATATAAACGTTCAGTGGCTCTATCATAACCAAATAATATTACTAAGAAAATAAGCTAATATAGCAACATGTGCATTTTAAATAAAATATTTAGTGAATCGAGGTAGAATATGTATTTTAATTTATACTCAAACCCAAACACTAAGCCAAGAGCAGACTCAAAATAAATATATACTGTGGTCCTGGCTAGGTGGCTCAGTTGGTTGGAACATTGTACACCAAAAGGTTGTGGCTTCCATTCCCCTGACAGGGCACATATGCACCTACCTGGTTGTGGGTTCCATCCTCATTTGGGGTGCGTATAGGATCGCTGTTTCTCTCTCACATTTATCTCCCCCTCCCCCTCTCCTCTCCCTCTCCCTCTCCCTCTCCCTCTCCCTCTCCCTCTCCCTCTCCCTCTCCCTCTCCCTCTCCCTCTCCCTCTCCCTCTCCCTCTCCCTCTCCCTCTCCCTCTCCCTCTCTAAAATAACATTTAAAAATACCCTTGGGTGAAGATAAAAAAAGTAAGTATACACTGTAGTCTATAACTTTACAAGAAAGAGACAACAAACATAAGGATCCAAGGGAGAGGAGGAGAGGAGAGGAAGGGAGGAATGGAAGGGAAGACTAAAAATGTACCAAGAAGTTTGATTAATTTTAACCAGATTTGATTAGCATGAGAACATCGATCAGATACACCAAGCACACCAGAGAGTAGAATGATGAATGTAATAAATAAGAAACAGCCTATAGCCGAAAAAGAAAGCTTGAAATTGTATTATTATTCTGGAGTAGGAAGTAAATAGCTTTAAAATTGTGAAATAAAGTAATCATCTCTGAACTTACATAGAATGGAGAGATGGCTGTCTTTTCTATATCAGGTTGTAGCTTCGCCCTTCAAAATAAGGGAAAGCAGAGAATAATTTTACCGAAAAGATTGGTGTTTATCACTAAAATATTGTCACCCAAAGTTCCAAAGTAAATGAAGCTGAATGTCAATGACTATGATGATGAAAAGTAAGAATCAAATACAGCAGAGCTTCTCTAAGAAAATTCACTTAATAAAAATAAGAATATATTTAATATATTTCTCCTTCCAGCTACCATCAGGGCAGTAAGGCAAGATTCCTAAAGTTCTTTTTTAAAATATTGTCCCTTTTTTTTCAATAAATATTTATTTCTCTGAAGAACAGATAAGTGGAATGTGCTCCTTTTCAGTCAATTTCACAAGGACTTGGATTAATGTTTAAAAGGATAGTTTAACATATTTTTATTAATAGATTTCTCTTCATTTTTGCAAAATAAATACTAAAATTACAAGAGAAATAATTAATGACCTGGTATATGAAATTATTAATGAATCTGAATTGCCTCAGATCCTTAACTCCTTGCCTCAGGTAAAACTTTGACAATAAAAATGAATAACATACATTTGAACAATTAGAAAATAATGAAAAGCATTCAAGAATGACATTTGACAAAGGCAGATAAGGGAATATTGTACTTGAAAAAATGAACATTTATAGATCAGTTGCCCCTGACGTGATATATCATAGATTATTAAGAAAATTGTACACCAGTATACTGAATCACTTTCAATTAGTTTGGGGTAAAAGAAAATGGACTATACCTAATTAATAATGACAATGAAAGATGTTGATTCAATGTAAGATGTGTATAAATTATAAATGAGATAAAAACATAAAACTAAGAAAATAGGTCTGCACTTGTGATACACATATAAACCTAGCAAGAAAGCAATTTTAGAAATAAAGCTATTGAAAGAAAATATACATTGAAAAAGGAGAAAAAAATTTAAAATAACATTTAATATTGAATGAGCTACAAGAAGATATAAAAGCAGTGTGTCACTGAATTGCAAAAGGATAGTGTCAATGACTGTAGCCATGATCTTTGGGAAAATACAGAGCTGAGTTTGGAATCCCAACTTGTTAGGTACTAGTTGCAGTACTTTGGGCAAGATGCTTAATATTCTGGCTTTAGTATCCTCCCCTCATAAAGATATCAATATCTGCACCAAAGGTTGATATAATAACGTCTTTAAAAGGCTTAGCTCCTTGGTATACTAGAAAAAAGAGATTGATAGATGCATTCAACATGAACCTAAGGAGAGTTAGACTAACTCCTACTTTATTCATACACTCTTGGAATTGTTAATTCTTGTTATAATGATTTCTTTCTCTGAGCACCTCAAAAATCAGTGCTTTTGGAACATTGGCTTAGATTAAACACTGTCTGCATATTAAAATGAGGCTTAAAGATAGCCCCAAAACTATTTATCTTAATATTATAGTTAAATAGTTATAACCATTTTAAATATTATTTAAAATTGTAAAACAAATAAAAATAGCTAGAGAAGGTACTTTATATAAAAATTAACCTTTTCAAAATATTTTTAATAAAATGTGTTTTATTTATACCTATATTTGAAAAGGTATTTCTTATAATGAAAATGATATTTATTTTTAATTATTTTTCCACATATTAAAAAAATACCCTCTCAAGTGGATAACACAGTCTTCTTTCAATCCTCTCTATGAACGAAAATTGGAATTTAAAGATTATTTTTCTTCCTTTGCAATATATACCATCTGGTTTCAACATTTTATTTGGTAATTTGTTTCAGGTTATAAGTTTTAGAAATAATATCTAAAAATATTTTTGTGAAAAATTTACAGGGAGTGGAAAAAAGCATGATTGCATTATTTGTGTTTTGTTTATAATAACATATTGCATTAATCAAGGTTGTGTTCAGATAAATTGAAACTGGTTCAATTTCCTCTTGTCAAGGAGAAGAATATAAATGTGGCACAATTGTATAATTGATTTTGCGATTCAAAAGGGGCTCTTTGGTGGAGATTATTTATCAAGGTTGACAAAAGTGGTAAATTAGTTATTTCCTTGGAATTTGGAGAATTTTCTTATTGAAATGTTGAATTTATAAATGTACAATGTTATAATGATTAAAGACTTTTCACAAAAATGTGCTCTGTAAAGCTTTCCTCATATTTACAATTTTTAATTCAGTATAAATCTTCAACACTATCTACTTTGGTTTCTTTCATTAAAAATAATAGCTATGAAGGAAGCACATTGATATGGATATATTAAATAGAGAGAATTGCCAAAACCGGTTTGGCTCAGTGGATAGAGCGTCGGCCTGCGGACTGAGAGGTCCCGGGTTTGATTCCGGTCAGGGGCATGTACCTGGGTTCCGGGCATGTCCCCAGTGGGAGATGTGCAGGAGGCAGCTGATCGATGTTTCTCTCTCATCGATGTTTCTGGCTCTCTGTCTCTCTCCCTTCCTCTCTGTAAAAAATCAATAAAATATATTTAAAAAATAAATAAATAAATAAATAAAGAGAACATTATTAATAAATTAACTAATCTTCACTATCAATCTTCCAAAATCTATACCCGGTGTCCGTTTTGGTTGTAACTTACACATTTGTTACCAGAAGAATACTTGATGTCAGGAAACTGAAATAATAACACTCCCAAGTTTTATTTATGGGTTAAATGCCTTCTTAGAATAATAGATTAATCAAAATCATGCAGATAATTTCTTTTGGCTTATCACTCTCATTTTGTTTGTAGCTATGTATAGTTTCACTGTGTCTATAATAATAACATTGGGAAAATAATAACCTTCAAGGCATCAGATGAAGTCTCTGGTGATGTCACATTCACACTGACATTTATACTGACTTCATTTATGACAGACTGAAGGTGATGAACAGGTCCAAGCAAGAGGTCACCTTGTGTCAAGACTGGTATACAATCTGTCAAATGCAGTGACTGTGAGTCTGCTAATGAGGAATTAACTAGACAGAATGTTGCTATTTTCTGTTTCCATGCACTCCAAACCTGTTAAACAATGCTAATCAGGTGTTTATTAAGTGAAACCATTATGCCAAACTTGTTGCAAACCTCACCATATGTCAGAGAGGTTGTAATATATTATACATCCATTTTAAAGCTAGATTAATAAGAGTCATTCACTGAACTTTTCTTTTCTTAGCCTTTGGCTATGCCTTAGAATCAAGGTTATACTTTTAATTTTTCTTTAAATGGGCACACTTAATTACACAAAACTATTTTAAGTTAGACAGTGCCTCTTGGTGAAAAGCTCTTTTCATTTATTTTATATTGAAAATCAACTATATTAATGAGGAGAGTAAAAGGGAAAATTCAATTGAGCAGATCTAATCAAATCAATAATGTTATTGATAATAGAACACAATAACATAAAAACATGATTTTATACAATCACACATTTTAGGCTAGAATCAGACACATTTGTTATTAGGGGTTTTCAGTTTACAGATTAATCAGGGACAAGCAGGCAGTTGAAAATAGTTGCTGAACTGGGTACAACTGTACTTGAGGTATCGGAGGACTTCTTCTAATATATTTTATGAGCTAACACATCCTCTGCATAGAAGAGCATCATTTATGAGCACCCCTGTAAATGATACAAAACAGATATAACATTTCCCACACTAACTTGATAGTATCTTCTTTTTCCATAAGGGCAGAGTCAATATTTATTTGTTTCATTTGAATCTTGTAGATGCTACAACAGTTATTTATGTACTCTTTGTATTTTAACATTATATTTTCATTTTGTGCGAAAGAACATAGCTTTTAATTTACAATATCTCAGTTTATATCTAGGAGCAACTAAAAACCATATGATCTTGAACACCTATCAATTTTAAAATGTGATGCAAAATATTTTCCCTCCATGTTTTTGAGTGAACCAATTTAGAGTGACATGTAATACAAATTTTAATTTTTAAATATTTTCAATTAAATGTAAAAGTTCATATTAATATCTAAAAATATTTAAAACATGTAGACACATTTTATAATCTCTTTGTATCAAAATAGTTACTGGCATCATTATCATGCTTCTCCTTTGGCATCCTCAACATCTCACACATTCCATGTGCTTAGATTTTCTATCCACAGAGCTCAACTTGCAGAAACTACCTCTTCAACATCTTTAAAATGTCTTTCTATTAAAGATCAACTAAAATAATAATGAGTTATTTACAGATGGCAGTGAAAAAACAAAAACATTTTATTGGTTGTCTGCACCTGTAGAGATTTAGTGCCTAATTTAGCAGCCTGGGCTTCATTTTTTCAAGCTGTTGAAATTTCTCGAAGAGAATTCACAATTTTTTGGAAATTTTCAAAGACTCTTTCATAATAGGAATTAAATGCACTCTCTGTGGATTCCCATAATGCTGTACTTCTTTAATTAGAGTATTTTCAATATTGTACAAAATACAAGTTCTATGAGGCTAGACACTATGATATGTATATTGATATACAGGAGTGGGGCGAAAGCAGGCTTAGAGTTGTGAGCACACCAAACCGAGTGTATTCTTGTATTTTATTTATTTATTTATTTATTTATTTATTTATTTATTATTGTTACTATTTTGTAACCTTACTTATGATTTATCTTTTAGGTAAATGATGGCTAATAATTTAACCTACGTTTGCCCACCATATGCACTGAGTGGCCAGATTATTATGACCACCTGACGTTTGTAGGCAAATTAGCTATAATTTCGCACTGAAGTTGCTAGAGGGCCAGACCATTATAAAAAGGGAAGCAGGTTGTTTACCACGACAGTAGAAGTGATTTTTTTCTCTGAAGATATGGGTAAACAACGCGATTTAACAGCCTTTGAATGTGGGATGATTGTTGGCGCTCGGAGCCATGGAGTGAGTATCAGCAAAACAGCCGAAAGCCTGTTCAAACACCTTTGCTGTCTGCAGTTACCAAGACAAAACGTCTCCAATTTGCACAGGAACACAAGGATTGGACCAGGGGTCCTCAAACTATGGCTCGCAGGCCACATGCAAATACAAATATTGTATTTGTTCCCGTTTTGTTTTTTTTTACTCCAAAATAAGATATGTGCAGTGCGCATAGGAATTTGTTCATAGTTTGTTTGTTTTTAAACTATAGTCCGGCACTCCAACAGTCTGAGGGACAGTGAACTGTCCCCCAGTTTAAAAAGTTTGAGGACCCCTGGATTGGACAGTCGAGCATTGGAAAAAAGTCCATGTGGTCCTATGAATCACGTTTCCAGTTGCATCATGCACATGGCAGAGTGAGAATTTGGCCTAAACAGCATGAAAGCATGCACCCAATGCATGAGTACAACCCTTCAGCCTAAGGAGGGGGCAGTGTTATGGTTTGGGGCATGTTTTCCTGGCATTATTTGGGCCCTTGAATTCGTGTGGAACAACGTCTGAATAGCACAACATACCTAAGTAGCATTGCTGATCAAGTTCATCCTATCATGTTGATGGCGTATCCCAATGGAGATGGCTTCTTCCAACAAGACAATGTGCCATGCCATGGTGCTCGTATTGTGCAGGAGTGGTTTCAAGAACATGAGGGAGACTTTATCTTGCTTAGGTGGCCCCCACAATCACCAGATCTCAATCCAATTGAGCATTTGTGGGACGAAGTTAAAAGAGCCATCAGGCAGCTGGTTCCACAACCACCAAATCTCACAGAACTGGACAGTGCTATTCATCAGGCATGGTGTCAGATTCCTCACATCACCTTTCAACATCTCGTGGAGTCAATGCCAAGAAGAATTGCCACAGTATTGAAGGCAAAAGTTGGCCCAATGAGGTACTGATGGGGTGGTCATAATAATCTGGCCACTCAGTATATATATATATATATATGCCCCACATTCAAAGGCTGTTAAATCATGTTGTTTACCCATATCTTCAGAAAAAAGTCACTTCTACTGTTGTGGTTAAACAACCAGCTTCCCTATTTATTATGGTCTGGCCCTCTAGCAATTTCAGTGCGAAATAATAGCTAATTTGCCTATAAACGTCAGAATATATATATATATATATATATATATATATATATATATATATTCTCAAAAATGTATACACACAATTAGAACAATTATAAGGGTAGTGTTTATTGAAATACATTTCATTTTCAAAATTGAGCTATCAGCTGCTAAAATGTGTATACATTTTTGTGGGACACCTGTATATATGCATATATATGATAGATGATACATACATATATACACAAATTTAGACACATACATAAAATATAATAATTATATAACTTATATATTAACAATAAATATAACATGTAAATTAAATTATATATATCAATACTAATAAAAGGGTAATATGCTAATTAGTCTGGATAGACCAAATGTTTTTGGATGTCCTTCCGGAGAAAGCCATTGTGGCGGGGCTGAAGCAGAGGCAGCTAGGGGCAATCAGGCTGGCAGGGGAGAAGTTAGAGGCACTAGGCAGACAGGCAGAGGTGGTTAGGGGGGATTAGGCAGGCAGGCAGAGGGATTAGGGGTAGGCAGGCAGGCAGGTAGAGTGGTTGGGGCAATCAGGCAGGCAGGTAGAGTGGTTAGGGGTGATCAGGCAGGTGAGTGGTTAGGAGCCAGTGGTCCCGGATTGTGAGAAGGATGTCCAACTGCCGGTTTAGGCCTGATCCGGCAGTCGGACATCCCTCGAGGTGTCCTGGATTGGAGAGGGTGCAGGCTGGGCTGAGGGACACCCCCTTCCATGTACAAATTTTGTGCCTTTAGTCTAGTATATATATAGTTAAGCTAAAACTAGAGCTAGCATAGTTGTGTTCAATATAAATATGTTTTAATTGTTCATATAGTGAAGGAATGCCCAGTTTTTATAGCTGTTGCAAGAAAAATGGTATTGAGGTCGAAAGCATCAAGAGTATGAGATGATTTTCTTTTGATTTAGCTCTGTGACCCCTTTTGCCTGATAATGATAGCCAGAAGCATTCCTTCTTGATGTCTCCTCTCTCTACAATAATTTGGACATTGAAGCAAATCATAGATCATAGATAATGTAAATTATCATAGACATGGAAGAAAAACCTCTAAATAAGTTTTAGAATGCATATTTTTAGAAAGACATGTGGTTTTAAAGGCAAATAAAAGATGGGGCTTTACCTAGTCTAGCTTCTACTATGTATTACAACTACTCATTCTATGTAAAACTGCTGTAAGTGGAGGCCCATTTTCTGGTTGAATATTTCTAGTACCAAGAAAATCATCCTTTGGAAAACCATGTAGATCTAACTTTTAATATTTAGAAAATAGTTTTATTTTTAACTTAATTATATTCCAAATAATTTTAAATGTAAGTTTTATTTTTGCTATCTGAAGCAACTTAAGAATTTTCATTGTGCATGACTGCACTTCTCATACTTGATCACAACCAGGTCTATCACCGTTTTCTTGAAATTGTAGCTTTATCACTGTAATTATACGTTTTTAAATCTCTTCAACATCACTACACTATACATCCTAAGCAAAAACCCCATTTCGTTCCTATTTTTAATCTTGATATCTTTAACAATATAATTATTTTTTACTTAGAATCACAATATTTCTGCTGCTACTGGCTTATGATTATTTTATGAAATATGCTAGAGGCCAGTACACACAATTAACGCACTAGGGGCAGGGGAGCGGGGGCTCCTCAGCCTGGCCTGCACCCTCTTGCAGTTCTGGAGCACTCAGAGGATGTCTGACTGACGGCTTAGGCCCGCTCTCCATGGGAAGTGGGCCTAAGCCATCAGTCAAACATCCTTAGCACTTCCGTGGAGGCTGAGCAGCCCTCCTGCTGTAGGAGTGCACTGACCATCAGGGGGCAGCTTCTTCATTGAACATCTGTCCCCTGGTGGTCAGTGCACATCATAGCGACCGGTCATTCTGTCGTTCAGTTGATTTGCACATTAGTCTTTTATTATATAGGATGTTATTCTTTTGCATTTGTGTAAATTATATGCTCTCCCTTCCATCTTTAGACTAAAATCTTTCAAAAATATTTTATTACATGGGAAAGCACTCCAATATTTTATATTTAATAACCCTTGCATTCTGTCCATCCATGCAGGCCAGGCCAAGGGACCCCACCGTGTGCACAAATCCATGCACCAGGCCAATTTCATCCCAATTCCTGCAGACTAGGCCAAGGGACTCCACAGGTGTGTGTGCCTGTGCACCAGGCCTCCAGTATGCATATAAGATCTTTGGTTAATCTCTTTCCCCTGCCTTCCTGCTGAGATTCATCAGTCTGTTCTATGTCCCCATGCCTGTGCATTGAGCGTCTGCCCCCTGGTGGTCAGTGCATGTCATAGCTAAGGTCGAATGGTCACTTAGGCTTTTATATGTATAGATAAAATTAGGCAAGGTATATATTATCAACATTTCAGATGAGGAAACTTTGGTTTCAGAAATTCACACAGCCATGAAATGGTTGAGCTAGATTTGAGACCAATACAGTCTTTGGCTCTAAAATCTTAGATTTTTCTCTATACTCCAGTGTCTTGTTCTTCTGAAACACTATACAGGTAAATAGTACAATTGGGAATTTGTTTCACAATAGACATAGCAATTGGATGTTTTAGAGGAATATAACTGACTGAGATATTTCAACATTTACAAATTGTATCTGTTAGAAAATGATAATTCCTTTAGATATTATCTGTAGGGTTGAAGCCTGTTATTATTATTACATATGATCACAAAGATAGCAGTTATTTTCCATGGATTTATATTCATTAACATGCTCTATTCACATGATATATACCTATAATAAATATTAAACCTGTCTTAAGCAAAATAAATTCTTCAATGCTATATTTTAGTGCTAAATAATTTTATCAGTTTCTAGCCATAGGAATAGTTTAATGAATAATATATTTAATTTAATTTATTTGGGTTAATATCCACATTCTTTCCTTGTATTCTGTCCATGATAAACCATAAACATTTTTATGCAGCACCTCTATCCATTTTCATTTCTTATAATGTCATTAAATAATAATACCTGTTGCCCTCTATTATATTTGGTTGGTTTTACCTGGATTTTGGTTTTCCATTTCAATCTAATCTCATTGTAAAGACTTCATGGCCTTATGAGCAAGAATCATACCTCTCTCTATGTGTCATCTGTGTGTGCATGTGTATATATACATATGTATATGTGAATATTTTCATACCCTTTAGGCTTACATATATACTATTTATCCATTTAAAGATAATACCTTTAACATAAATAATTTGTTAAAGCATTATTTATGAAATGAAAACTTCTAATTACTACTCAAAATCTCATAGTCATTGGTGATAAATCATGTCTTATTGTGTATGAAGAAATCAAACAACTTCACACAGATTCACTCATTCTTTGTAGCACTGCTATAAGTTTTTGTACTAAAAATGCAAGGTTTGGGATACATTTTATTTTAGGGGATTCTCATCTAAAAAAAAAGAAATGGAAATGAATTACATCAACATAATTTCACAAATTTCATAAAATATATAATTATGTGAACAGATAATCTGTAGCAGTCTTAAGGGCCCTGGTATTTTAAAGTTACTGATGATTAAGTTTCAAAATATACTAGCGGCTGGGTGCACAAAATTTGTGCACTGGGGGTCGGGGGGAGCCCTCAGCCTGGCCTGTGCCCTCTTGCAGTCTGGGACCTCTCACTCCTTACCACCCACCTGCTTGCTGCTCCCTACCGCCCGGCTCACTGCTCCCTAGTGCTGCCATGGAGGATGCTGCCACCACCGCTGCACTCGCCAGTTGTGAGCCCGGCTTCTGGCTGAGTGGAGCTCCTCCTGTGGGAGCATCTGCCCCCTGATGATCAGTTCATAGTGACCAATCATTCCACCATTTGGTTAATTTGTATATTAGGGTTTTATTATATAAGATAGGATATTGAATGTGAACTGTAAATGAAAAATAAAATTTAATAAGAACCAAAAAATTTAGATCTGAAAAAAATTAATATATATATTTTTAATTCTCACCTGAGGATGTTTTTAAAATTGATTTTTTTAGAGAAACATCCATGTGATAGAGAAATACTGGTAGGCTTCCTCTGCACCTGCGGACCCACTGGGATCTAACCTACACCTAAGTATGTGCCCTAACCTACAATCCAACAGGAAATCCTTTGGTGTACAGGTTGAGATTCCAACCCAATTGATTCACCTGACCAGGGCAGATCTGAAAAAAAAAATTTTAAGTGTACCCCTAGGCCCTGGTCAGTATGGGTTAGTAGTTAGAGTGTCCTCCCATGCACCAAAAGGTCATGGGTTTGATTCCAGAGAGGGCACATGCACAGGTTGTGGGTTCTATCCCTGTTGGATTGCTTGGGCAACTGATTGATGTTTCTCTTTCTCTTTCCCTCTCCCTTCCTCTCTCTCTAGAATCAATGAAAAAAACATATCCTTAGAGGACTTAAAAAGAAAAAAAAAATGCTGGTTTGGTTCAGTGGATAGTGCCTCTGCAGGCAGACTGAAGGGTACCAGGTTGGATTATGATCAAGGGCACCTACCTGGGTTGGAGGCTCAATCCAGGGTCCTGGTTGGGGATTCAGCAAGAGGCAACTAATTGATGTCTCTCACATTAGTTTCTGTCTTTCTTCCTCCCTTCCACTCTTTCTAAAAGAAAAAAAAAAATCAATGGAAAAATGTTCTCAGGTGAGGATTAACCCAAACAAACAAACAAACAAACAAATAAACAAATAAACAAACACCCATCCCCATTGTGCTTTTTGAAGGAGTATATGAAGTATTTGTTGAATGAACGGGAAGGGATAGGACTTCGCTTTCTAACTGTTTTAGCAACTCTGCAAGCCAGAGGTTTTATTTTTTATTTTAATTTTTGATTAATTATTTTAGAGAGAGGAAGGGAATGAGAGAAACACCAGTGGGCTGTTCCACTTACTATGCTCTCTTTGGTTGCTTCTTGTCTGTGCCCTGACCAGGATCCAACCCGCAACCTTGCTGTATCAGGAGGAGGTTCTAACCCACTGCGCTGCAGGCTGCCTGTCAGAGCCCCTCAACAAAACCCCTCTGGCTGCCCTGGCCCCAGCTGTGGGTCGGAACTCCTCTGCTGCACCAAAGGTTTGGGTTCCATTCTGTCAGGGCACATACTTGGGTTTCAGGTTTGATCCCCGGTCAGGGCTGACTGCTGCTCAAGAGGTGACCGAGGGCCATTGAAGTCCGTGTGCTCTATGTCATTTGGAGGGGACCTGGGGTTCCACTGCTGACATGGCCAACTCTGATCCCTGCTACCCCCACTCCTCCATCCAGGATGACTTCCACTATGGCAGCCATGTGGCCTCGGCCAACGTACACATCCGCATGGGCAGGATGACCTTTCCACAGTCGCCCCGGGAGGCGGACTTCCAGGTTCCCAGGGAGTGCGCCCTCTGTCCTGGACTCCCAGGGAGAGTGGGGTCCCGAAGAGAAAGCACTTCGCTCCACCCCCCTTCAGGGTTCCCAGGCTGGAGCACCTGTCCTGCGCAGGGCTGTGAGGGGAGAGCTGCCCGAGGGTAACCTCCTAGCTGGGTGCTGAGAAAATGAAACTGGATCCCTTCCTCCTTGAACCCTGTCATCTTCAGTGTAGAAAGGGACAGATGAAAGCCTCAGCAGCCTTTCTGGGGCATGCTGTGTGTGCAGCCTGCTGAGCGGTCATGACGTTATGGCATCCCGGACAATTTGCATATTCCTCTTTTACTAGTATAGATAGCAAATAAGTCCCGATATATAAAGCTTTCTCCTTTTTTAACCTTATGCCCTGATGATGTATTGATAAATTTAGGGATTTGGAGACAGGTATAATGGAGTATGAATTGCAGTCCTCATACTTTCAAAGTGTATGAAGTTATAACTCTCAAACCCTGTTCCCCACATTATAAAATGTGTACAGTAAAACCAATCTAATGGCATCTTTTAGTTAATTGAAATAATATAGTTAAATCTCATCGTTCATAGAAGTTGTCAAATTTATATTATTTTCTTTCACCTTCAAATGTTGTCAATTCCAAAGAATGTCCCATTACAGATAAAAGGTTAAACTATCTCTAACAAAATGCTTATAGGAATGTGGAAAATTTTACATTATGGAATATAATAATTCAGTATAAGTGTCATTCTATTATTTTCTATTTCCATAGAGCTCTTAGCTCAGGTGAAGTTAAGTCACTCATGAGTAATTAATATAATTGTTTTTCCTCTGTTTGGGCATTATTCCTTTACCTCTGAAAATTTCACAAAGGTAAATATGTTGCTTACACTATAGACCTCTTTATAACTTATCCTGCATCTGTTTCAAAGTGAATATAAACAAGGCATTCAACTGAAAGTTAGCAGAAACTTAGTGACCATACAGAATAAGAAGAGTAAGAAGCATTTGATTGTTAGAAGTTGATAAAAACTTAGACAACCCAAACTTAAAGGATATTGGAGTTTTATACCTCAAAACAAAAGTACTAAAATATTTCCCTTTACACATATTAATAACCCCAGTGGTATGGTAAAGAGGATTAATTATATAAAGTCTTCATTCTGATATATAGCTTCTATTCCCTTAGTGACTATTTTACTTTAATGATGAGTTTTTATTTTCAAATGCATAAACAAACATTGAGTATTTTTGTGGAAGTAAAAATGTAGTCAGTTGCTTATCATTCCACTTATAGCTTTTTAGAGGAATTAAAATTGATATCAACACATTATGACCTTAATGTATCCAAAATAAAATATTTTTGTAACATAATAGAATATATATATATATATATATATATATATATATATATATCAAAAGATTATATATATCTATATAATCTTTTGATACAGTGAAGTTGAATATTTTACAACTTAGACACCCAGGTTGCAAATTAAGTATCATTTTTCCTACCTGCTCTTGAAAATTTTATCAGATGCAAACTTTTTAACATGTAAATTGAAAAATATGCATAGTAGTTTATTTTAGAAATCAATATTAACAAATTGCTGTTTAAATTATTAATAGTACATTCATCATGCAGAAGAAAATGTAGACACAAAAATACTAACATTAGCTATAGGGCTATCTTAACTTGGAGGAAAAATACTTCCAATTAAAAGTATTAAATTTTCTGCTGAAAACATATGTTTGAATAGTTTCCATTTGCAATTTTCTGATAAAGTTCTAGTAATGCTGTTATCAACGCAAATAATAAATGTTAAAAAATTGGATGAGAGCCAAATCCATCAAATACTCCCTCCAAAAGAGAACTTCCCACAGTCCATCCCAGATGACAGTGCCTTCAGCATCTTTAACTTTCCCATCAGAACCATTTAGCATGACTATGCTTCTGCGCAGCTGGAACATCACTGCCATTGTCACAACCAGGCATACAAATTCAGGATGATGTTCCTGGGAATATGGAACTAATGCAAAGGGGATTTCTCTGTACTTCTTCATTAACATTTCATTCATTACAACCAGGGATTTTTAAGAGTTTCCTTTTAAGCAAATTAGGTCACTAGATAAAAAAAAAAAAAAAAAAAAAAAAATGCACAGCATGGAAACACAGTGTATTACTACACAGAACAAAAGATCTGGTTAATAAATTATGATAATGGGATTAGTCATTTGCTAATGTTGAAAGGCACATTTAAATATATTTGAATTAACTTATAGAATCACTTTATCTGTCTATATATATAAAACCCTAATATGCAAATAGACCAAACAACAGAACAACCAAACAACCGGTCGCTATGATGTCCACTGACCACCAGGGGGCACACAGAACAAGGCGGGTATTGGCAGCAGGCAACAGAGCGCGGAATATGGCAGGCATCAGCTGCAGTGGGATGGTAGAGCAGGTGAACAGGGGCGCCAGACCAAGGCAGGGTGTAGGTTGCTGTCATTGGGGCAAACCTCTGGTGGTTACTGAAAATTCTTTGTTCCTGTCCCACCTGGTGCTCGCACCTGTTGCTGGTGCTGGAGCCCCCACTCGTACCCTCTGCTGGTACTGGCCCTGCTCACATCCACAGAAGGCACCAGACCCGCCGCTCACACCCACTGCCAATGCCTGATGCCAGTCCCGATCACTTGGAGCCATCAGTGAGTGTGAACGGTGGCTGCCGACTTTAATTGCCCTGAGGGCTTCTCCACCTCCCCTTGCAATCAGGGCAGTAGCCACCACTTGCATCTGCTAATGGCACTGGTACTGCTTGCAGCTGCTACTGGCACCAGCCCTAATCACTCCACGCCATCAGTGGGTGGGAGCAGGGCTCGTGCCATCAGTGCATTGAAGAGGCGGTGGTGGGAGTGGGGCTGCCCATAGACAAGAGACTGGGGGCCGTGGCAGAAGGGACCAGTCTGGGGCATGGAGGATGGGTTGAGACCTACCCATGTGCTCACCGCAGCCTCATGGCCCACAGTTCCTTTCCAGGTGCACGAATTCGTGCACTGGGCCCCTAATGTATATATATTTTCTTTGTGTTATATCTTCATGTAATTATATTTTTTATGATTTATTTTTATTTTTAATTCTTTGCCATTTTATTCTCTTAGTATGTGTAGAGCTCTTTAGATACTTTGAATCATTTAAGTAGGCAGAAGTTGCCAGTTTTAATTATTAACTAAGAATAACCAAAAAAGTTGGAAAAAGCAGTACAAGTAGATCAAGAAACAGAATCTGGGAGAAGTCTTTTTCTTTTTCACATAAATATTAAAAGATCCACTAAAGAAGATTTTTTTTTCACAAAATACAAGACAGTACTCAGTATATCTCTTCTGATCAAGATGTAGTTTTTACTTTTTCATCAGTTTTAATGTACTTTGAAATATTGAACATCCTAGGTGAGGGCATTGACACTTTTTTCCAAATTGCTTTTTCTGTATTCAGAAGTGTTCTGCTTTCTCCAAAGTTGTTTCAGTATCTATTTTACAAGTTGATTACGGAGGCTTAGGAGAAAATAGAGGAGAATGAGGGATGCTATTCTATAGAAAGAACTGTCTGACTTTGAGGTCCTCAGAGGTAGACCCTAAGATAAGGTGTAAGGAGCATGCTATTTCTCAGAGCATGCTCTAGGAGAAAGGAAGTGAAGGAAGCAAGATCTAATGGGTGCAGGAGCTCAGTAAGGGTAGGATCTCCAAATGGGAACTGCGTATTAGCTCCACCTTGAGGCAAGGCCAACCTGCTATTTGCACGCCTTCATCCATCAGTTATTGCATGTAGACTGAGGCAAGGGATGGTGCTCCAGCCCCCATGAGGAACTGTTGTTAAGCCTGTGGGTAAACCTGGGGAGAGAGGAAGAGTTAAAGCGGTCATTAACAGCCAACACTCACAGCAGCTGGGGTAGGGTAAACTGGCTATCTGATACTCTGGGGATCTGAACGGGACAGCCACAATGCTGCCACTGTCACTACCACTGAAATCTTAATAACAATATCTGGTAATATTAAATATCTGTGATGCTTTATAATTTACAAAATATAGGTTGTCCCCAAAATGTATACACACATTGAGTAATTATTAATCTAAAAGGTTGAATCTGAAAAGAAAGAAACATGAATTGAGCTATCAGAAAAAAACTGTATACATTTTTTGGGAGCACCTTATAGTTTTATGTTCATTACATTATTATGCACTACATGCATGGTATACACTATTACTATAATTGCTACATGAATATGCTATGATTCAGCGAGATGAATTCCCTTGCCTCAGTTTACATGGCATTAAATTTGAAACAGGATTCAATCATGTCATTATTTTATTGTCTATTATGTTTGGCCCAGTGATGACTTTCATTGACTTTTAAGGATGATGAAATTAAATTGAGGCACTATGAATTCAAAGAACCTGTCCAACATAGCAGAGGTTTGCTTCCAATCATTATTGAGACATCATGGCATTCCAATAAGTAACATTTGTAAATTATTAAGTGTTTTATACTTTACACATAATACTAGAAATTACATGTTTCAGAAAGAAATTTTAAGCATACTCTGTATGTCAATACGTGTTCTGTTAGTAAAATATGCAGCATTATATAAAAGATGTTTGCGACACAAAGAGAGCATAACCAATGGTTATACTACCCAGTCTGGCAGGGCGAGTACAAACTCTTTGAAAAGCCTCCTTTCGTGAAGTGCTGCTAGAACAACAAGATGCTAAGCAAAATGTTAGAGGGTGAGAGGAGAGTAGGATTTCCTAGTACCTCATCTTGTGCTCGACACATGAAAGGTCTTCACTGTATGTTTTTCAAATGAATGCATCAGTAAGTTTAGACAATCTGTATGGTTTGAGAAGGATAGCTTTTAGTAGTTCTTCTTTGAATGTTTGGTAAAATTCACCACTGAGGCCATCCAGTTCAGGACTTCTTCTGTTTGTTTTGAATATTTTGATTACTACTTCACTGTCACTATGTGTAGTGTGTCTCTGCATAGTGTCTGATTCTTCCTGATTCAGTTTTGGAAGATTGCATGCTTGTGGGAATTTATCCATTTTATCCAGATTGTCCAGTTTGTTGACACACAGTTGTTCACATTTTCTTACAATTCTTTGTTTTTCTATGGAGTTAGCTGTTATTCTCCTCTTTCATTTATGATTTTATGTGTTTTGGAACTCTCTCTTCTTTTTTTGTGATGAGTCTGGTTAGTGGCTATCAAGCTTATTGATCCTTTCAAAGAACCAACTCTTGGTTTTGTTGATCTTTTGTATTGTTTTTTAAGACTCGATTTTGTTTATATCTGCCCCAATCTTTATTATTTTCTTCCTCCTACTTACTTTTAGGCCTTACTTATATTTTTATTTATTTGTTTGTTTTGTTTTTTAGGTACAGTTTTTTTAAATAGATTTTTATTTATTTCAGAGAAGAAGGGAGAGGGAGAGAGAAGTAGAAATATCAATGATGAGAGAGAATCACTAATCAGCTGCCTCCTGCATATTCACCACCAGAGATTGAGCCTTGAGTACCCAGGCATGTGCCCTGATGGGTAATCAAACCATGACTTCCTGGTTCATAGGTCTACACTCAACCACTGAGCCACACCAGCTGGGCTAAGTCCAGTTTCTTTAAGTGTTAAGTTAGATTGTTTATTTGAGATTTTTCTTGTTTTTTGAGATAGGCCTGTAAAACCGAATTTCCCTCTTCGGATCACGTTCACTGTGTCCCACAGATTTTGGGTTGTTGGGTTCTCATTTTCATTTGTTTCAAGGTTGTTCTTCCTTGATCTCATTGTTATCCCATTCATTGTTTAGTAACATGTTGGTTAGGATCCATATCTATCTGTTGTTGGTTTTGGGATTTGTGTGTGTGTGTGTGGAGGGGGGGTTGTGTTTCTTGTTGTTGTTTTTTCCTGGTTGTTTTCTTGTGATTGATTTCTAGTTTCATAACATATCCAGGAAGATACTTGATATTATTTCAATCTTCTTAAATTTATTAAGACTTGTTTCAAGTCCAAACATGTAGCCTTATGTAGAAAATGTTCTAAGAGCACTTGCATTCTGCTGTTTTTGGATGGACCGCTCAGAAGGTATTAAATACATGTCTGATCTACTGTCTCATTTAAGGCCACCACTTCCTTCTTGATTTTTGGTCTGGAAGATCAACCTATTAATACCAATGCAGAGTTAAAATCTCCTACTATGGCTGTATTACTGTCAATCTCTCCCTTTATGTTTATTAAGCTTTGTTTTACATATTTATGTGCTCCTATGTTGGTTGCATAAATGTTTACTAGGTTTATAATCTGTTGGATTGCTCCTTTTTTCAGTATATAATATCCTTCTTTGTCTCTTACTGTCGTCTTTTTTTTTTAAGTCTACTTGGTCTGATAGAAATATTGCTAACCCAGCTTTTTTGTGTTTTTATTTCCATTTGCATGAAATATCTTTTTCCCTCCATTATCTGTGTGTATTGTTTGTTCTGAGGTGGATTTCTTTTAGACAGCATATATATGAGTCTTGTGCTCTTATCTGTTCAGCTTCCCTATGTCTTTTGATTGAAGCATTTAAGCTTTTTACATTTAAAGTTATTATTAATAGGTATGTATTTATTGGCTTTTTATTCTTTTAACCATCATCCTCTGTTTGTGTTCTTGTTTTGTTTTGTTTTGTGTGTGTGTGTGTGTGTGTGTGTGTGTGTTTTCATATGCTTCTTAATGTAGAGCCTTAAACTTTTCTTGTGATACTGGTTCAGTAGCAACATATTCCCTTAGATTTTTCTTGTCTGGGAAACTATTTCTCCTTCAATTTTAAATGATAACCTTGCTGGGTCAAGTAGTCTTCATTGTAAGTTCTTGTTTTTCATCACTTTGCCTACTTCATGCCAATTCCTTCCTCTGGCCTAAAATGTTTCTGTTGAGAAATCAGCTGACAGTTTTATGGATGCTCCCTTATAGATAACTATCTTTCTCTTGTGGCTTTTAAGATTTTCTCTTTGTCTTTAAACTTTGTCATTTTAATTATGATGTGTCTTGTTGTTGGCCTGTTTAGGTTCATCTTGTTTGGGGACTCTCTGTGTTTCTTGTGTGTCCTTTTCCTCCATTGGGTATAGGAAGTTTTCAGTTTACTATTTTTTCAAAAAGGTTTTCAATAACTTGCTCTCAGGCTTCTCCTTCTAGATCCCTATGATGTAGATGCTGTTACGCTTCATGTAGTCCCAAACTTCTTATGAACTATCCTCTTTCTTTAAATTACTTTTTCTTTTGCTGCTCCAATTGGGTGTTTGCTTTTCTACATTGTCTTTCAAATCTCTGATTCAGTCTTCTGCTTAATCCAACCTACTGTTTATTCCTTCATGCCAGATATTGTATTTTTCATTTCTGACTGATCCTTTTAATGGTTTCCAAGTTCCTTTTCATGCTGTTTACCATCCTTATAACCATTACTTTGCACTCTATATTCTGATAAATTGCCCACCTCCATTTCATTTAGCTCTTCAAGAGGTTCCTCCTATTCTTTCATGTTGGGCCTGCTTCTTTGTCTCCCTATTTTTGACTGTCTCTTTGTGTTTGTTTCTATGTATTAGTAGATTTTCTGTGAGCCCCAGTCCTTATTAGGTGGCCTTATATAGTAGGTCTCCTGTGAGGTCCAGTGGTATAGTCTCCTTGTTCATCTGAGCTGGATGTTTTGGTAATGTCCCTTGTGTAGTTTATGTGAACCCTCCAGTTACAATTGAGTCTTGATTGCTATTGGCCTATTTGTGCATGGAATCAATCCTCAGTCTTTCTGACTGTGAAGTTCAACCCTGACCACAATGTACATGCTGCTATGTATGTGCTGACTGCACAAAGCAGAATTTGCCTCAGTAGTGTTTGGTGCCTGCTGAGATCTTCCTTTGGATATGCTGCTTGCAAAGCTTACTAGAACCTGTTCAGCTTCGTGCACACATACATAAAGCTGGCCACTGGGTGTGTTGCTTCTGGGCCTCTTGTGAAGGACTATGGTGCAAGCCATTGAAAGATGCTGCCTGTGACTGGCCCTTGGCAACCTATTTGGTGCTACAAGTAATCCACAGTTTGCATCAGCCTATGCTGGGCCTGGGTGTACCTTGGAAAGACCAAGCTGTGTACCAAGGCTGGCTTTTACTTGTCCTGCTCTGGGGGCAGGTCAGAAAAAGTCCTAAAGCACTCCAAGATCTGCCTCTACCTGCCTCTACCTGCTGGCTACCTGTGAGGCTCACTGAAAAAGCCTCTGGCTGTACTCTAAGCAGGATATAAGCTCCTCAAGGTAGGGGAGTCCAGAGGGTGGGCTATTGCTTTCCCCCAGGCTAATGCCACACAGAAGGGAGTGCTCCACCCAAGAAAGATGGTTTCTGCAGCATTGGAGAATAACACAGCTCAGGGATCCTGGCAGCTTTCCCTCACTCCCTCTCCAGAGCCACAAACTCCTGTGGCTTCAAGTACTTCTACTCTATTCCATCCTCCTTCTGCCTGAGGTCAGCATGAGTGGCTACAAATGAAATTATTTGCCTTAGCCCTTTAAGAGGGCACCTGTATCTCTAGTAGACTCCCATCTCTTTCTGGAGTATATAACCCCTGCTGATTTTCACAGCCAGATGTTATGTGGGCACCTCTCCCCAGCTCTGGTGGTCTTGGCTTGGGAGCCCAACTTAGTGTATAGAGCCTGTGTTTCCTCCGGTATTTCAGCCACTGTCCATGGGTGAGAGGCCAGCCTTTTGTGTGTTTTTGCCCTTCCTACTAGCCTCTATATGACTTATTCAGTAAATTCCTGTTTGTAAGACTTCTCCTCAGCTATTCATCAGTTGGTTATTCAGGATATTTCTTCTATAACTTAGTTGTTATTCCAGTTTGGTCCTGGGTAGTGCTAAGTGTTGCTTCCAGTTACATCATCACCATCCTGACTGATCTAAATGACAAATTTCAATTCAAATGCAAACCATCATTGACAGGGCCACAATGTTGATTAATTAGTAACCCAGGTCTTCGGCAACATGGCATCTATACATCTATAGAGCTTACATCGATGTGCCTCAGCAGTTAATCTGATGGGAGAATCACAGAATTGAAGGAGTCAAGCATGATGACCTAGGTTTATGAGTTGCATACCGAGATGCATAGCAGTCTGCCATTTGAATGGAAAACATTTATAATGAAAAGATAAAAGGATGATGATTCCAGATTTGAAAGTCATAGACATTAAAGGCCTCTGGAAACACTTATGAAATCATAAATATTCTGGAAAGAATTGAATATGCATGTGAACTTAGACTAAGTGCTGAGTAAAATTCAAATAATTTTAAAAGTATGAAGAAATGAACAATTTGTAATTCCCATTTTCTCTAGACAGGATAGAAAGCATTTAGCTTAATGCTATGCATCTCTCAGCATTAATCATGTCCCACTTTACTCAGATGAAAACTCACAATCTCTCAATTCAAGGTTTTAGAAAAGTATTAACAATGAAAACATGATTTGAAACCAGTCTTCACTACATCAATTTATATAACAACTAAGGAAAACAATCATTTAATATTATATTTTGAACAAATATAATAATGCATACAGTTTTTATTACCATAGGTAGGGATGTGTGTATACACACTATAAATACTCACACACACATTTTTCTGTTTCTCAGTGTTTGTCCACACACACACACACACACACACAAAATACATAAATACATATACATACATATATTTGTATGTACACCTACATAAAAACTAGAAAATTCCTGTTATGTGTGTATAATGCTTATGCATAAAAACATTTTTTAAAAATAAATAATATTTATTCTTTGAATATCCCAGTGCAAAATCAGTTCATTATGAAAGCATAGACTTTGTACAATAAGTAAGACTGATAGAAATTAGTTTGGCAATAATCCAGGAGTAATAATTCCATTGGGATTATGTATTTCTTCAGTAAATTTCTCCTTTTCTTCTACTTCCCCTGCTGTTTTCCCTGACCCAACCATTTTAAACATACAGGGAAAAAAAGCCACACATATGGGAGAAATCCTACAAAATCATACAGGCATACAAAATAGATAGCAGGGCCACAGGCCCCATCAATTATGTTCTTTCTGTCTCTTAAATAAATCGACCACACTTTCAGGTGAACTTACTTTTGTGAAAAAAGTTCCTTGAACTCAGTCTGTTCTTGACAAGGAGAGCAAATAAAATTTAAAATATTACTATGATAACAAAAGCTAACACTGCTTTCTGTAATCTCAATTTTCTACTTTCATGTAAATGTGCTTTTCATCTTAATTGTCTGGATTGACACAGCCAAAGACAAAGAACCAACCTCACAGGCCGGCTCCTATCAGCTTTATTAGAAAATAGACTTTATTGTCCAGCACAAAAATGATTTGTTGAAGGCAAAGGGTGGAACAAAAGTACTCAACACAGTAAGATAAAGTCACATCCTTAAGGAAGTTACACAGCCTTATCATCCACAGAAAAAACCACCTAAGAAAAAGAAATACAGAAACACATTGTTTAGAAAACCTGATCATCTCAGATTAAACACATGCCCTTTCCATATGGTGCCTCCTTCCTTATCTTACATGGTAAATTTAATTGTTATCCTGGTTATTTCTACAACCCTTATAATATAGAAATAACCAGGCTAACAATTAAATTTACTCTGAACAAAATAAGTAACCCATGCTAAGTTTAAATAACTAAACCCTCAGATAAGTTATAGTCACATGAATTATCATATTTAAGAAAACACTTTCCATTGATAATAAACAAAAAATTCAATAGTACAGAATAAGATAAGAAACTGTAATACTATTCATTTTATACAAATAATTATATATGGCATGAGGAAGAAACAAATAATACTTAAATTCATGCTTCAACATAAATTAATATAGACCTTTTAATAATTATTTCAATTCAAAATTTGATAGCCTACTAAACTGGTTATTATATATTTTAATTTTAATTATGTGGATCTTTAATGATAGAATTTCTCTCTTTATTTTTGTTTATAGTTTAACAAATTTCAACCAACTCATCATCTCAAGTAAATAGAAGTATTCATTTACTTTAATAAATGAAGATCTATAGATTTGGAAACTTAACTGATGCTATATATTCCTTCCTCTTTCTCCTCCCTTCTCCTCCTTCCTTCCCTTCCTCACTCTCCATAGGTTGTTTTTCCTTTTGCCATGCTGACTTAACTCTGAGTTTTATCTATGTGTTGATCAACAGAAGATATACTAGCAAATTAAGAACTTCTCTCTTTCTTTCAGAAAATATACAGGTTTAGCTGTGATTGAGACATGTGTCCATACCTGAACCAATCACATTGGCAAAAAGAATGTGATTGATGAATTAATTAACCAGGCCTAGAGTTTATTCCAGCTCCTCTAACCACGCACAGAATTAGCTCCATTCAACTTTCATGGCCAGAAACTAGGGAATTGGAAATTTCCCATAGAATATCTAAGTGCTATGATGAAATCAGAAAACTGAACAGACAGGCAAATAACATGTCTCCTATAAGGGTCAGGAAAGTTGGAATGATAATAAGAAATTGTGAAATATTTAGAAAAATAGATTGTAAGTCAACCATGATGGATAAATAATTGACTATGATCCACAGATACCCTGGGAAAGTGATTTAACTACACAGATAAAAAAAAAAAAAAAAAAAAAAAAAAAAAAGGAGATTAGGCTAAGACATAGAGGGCCACAAATCCACAAATGTCAGGCTAAAGATTTGAGAGAGTGTGAAGCAATTCAAGTTTTGTAAGGAGGGACAGTCTTGATCCAAACTTTCCTTTAGGGAAGTTAATTTTCAGTAGTAGCCCAAATTGATTGTACTTAGAATTACCAGAAACAAGAATAACAGAGAAATTATTTTAGGTAAAGTAATTGAAGAGCTAGGAAGGTGACTGTAATGGATCATGTGAAATTCAGTAAATGTAAATATTTCTAGTAACAGAATAATTATGGAGATAAGGAAACAATAGAAATAGGGGACACAAATGTGATCAAAGATTTAAAACCCATTAATTGGGAAAACAGCCCGAAGCTGTAACTGGTAACACTAGCTCTAAGAAAATATTGAGAGTACTACACCCATGAAGGTTATCTATGTTGAGTCATATGCATTGTTACACTTTTCTAGAAATAAAATATTAATAATAATTCATCCCATGCTCACAATGTCTGAGTACATCCATATTTACTCATTCAAATAAAATTTTTCATGTTTTAAAAATTCACATCTGTGTTTTATATAACATTAATAATAATGGATTTAAATAGAAGAGAAAATAAAAATCTTATTTAAGATCAATAGAATAAGTAATGATGTCTGTAAGAAAATATAGCGCATGTTGGCCTTCAAAGCTATTTACAATGAACTTATTCTTCTCAGTAAATTCAGTAAAGCATCATAATGTAGACATTGGTCATCCTAATGCTAACATCCCTACTATATGAATTTCATTCCATCAAGGCAGTCTTCTGAAGCAATAAGCCATTCAATTTTAGTCTCTACAGCTTATTGGAGCAATGTGAATTTTAAATTATACATGTGTGCAATTATGTTGCTCAATAAAATTTTCATGTTTTAAAAATTCACATTTAAATGAAAAGGAAAGAATCAAATAAAAAATAAAGACATTCTTCTTTCTCCTATTCCCATGAATTTTACTAAAAACAGCAAAAGAACCACATAACAAATAGGCAATTGTATAAACATATCCCATGCAGGATATTAATAAGATCAATAAAGTAAGAATAAACCAAGCACTAAAGATCTAAGACTTCATAGCAAAACTATGCAAACTTAATGACAGACAATCAAAGAAGTTTAAACACACGGCAAATAAGCCCTGACTATAAAAAAGAAACTTTAAAATTATATAAAATAGTCATGCTTGACTAATTAATGTGTTAATTCAGTGCTATTCCAGTTTAAATCTAGTTTTTTATGTATATAAATCAAGAGCATGACTCTCAAGATTATATTTGAAAGTAAATTGGGGGGAAATTAAATAAGATAAAAAATACCACACATTTCAAACAAATTTAACATATAGAGTATCTGAAATATCATGATTATGTAAGACTAGACATTGATAAGATAAGGAACATAAGTGCATAGACAGTGATGTATGGGAATTTGGTATATGATAAGGTGTCATTTCAAACCAGATGTAAAAGACTACACAATGAATGAAGTTGGATTGATTGGGTATTTAAGAAAATGAATAATAATCTTAAACTTTATCTCCAATT
The DNA here is from genome assembly GCF_014108235.1 of Myotis myotis. Taxonomy (NCBI): domain Eukaryota; kingdom Metazoa; phylum Chordata; class Mammalia; order Chiroptera; family Vespertilionidae; genus Myotis; species Myotis myotis. The sequence goes on along the minus strand of NW_023416335.1, from coordinate 62,233,070 downwards.
TTTCTCAGTAATAAATTCTAAATGTTTTTAAAAAATACCATTAAAAAAAACAAAACAAACAAAACTGCAGATGTTTTAGAAAATACAGAGGGGGTAAAAGAAGGTTTATGGTTTTTCATGTAGAAAATAATACAATAAGCAAAAATAATAATAGAAGAATAAACTCTGTGTTTCATGTACTCAAAACTGTAAACCTACTTTTGTCTCACCCTTTATAGAGTGAAATATATGTAAACCCTTAGGTTGATTTAATTATCCTTTATCCTCTGACCACCCAAAACAGCAAAACACAAAAGGAAATATTGATGACTTTAAGGACACCAGTAGAAACACTGATAAAAAATAAATAAATAAATAAATAAATAAATAAATAAATAAATAAATAAATAAAAAATACCACTTAACCAAGGGAAAAAAGTAGGTGTAACATTTCTATTTTGGGGATTGTTGCTATTTCTCCCACTGAACGTGCTCTAGCCACGATCTTTGCACTTCCTGTATTCCCATTCTAGAACTCTGCTCCATTAAACTTTTGCTTAGCTACTTTTCTTATTTCAATCTTTTCACTGTTCTAAATTTACCTACATAGGAGAGTCTTCTCTGATAACCCTATCTAAAATATGCCTGTCTCTTTTCTTTAATCCCTCACCCAATTTTCTTTTTTAGAACTGAATTTTACTTGAATTATTATAATTATTTATTTTTTGATATCTTCCATATCTATATATATAAAAGCTTAAGTTACCATTATGTCCAGATGACCAGATGAAAGGATGACCGGCCAGTAGCTATCATGCACACTGACCACCAGGGGGCAGATGCTCAATGCAGGAGCTGCCCCCTGGTGGTCAGTGCTCTACCACAGCCAACCTACCACTGCTGGCCAACCTCCTGCGATCCCTCCCCCTGGCCACTGGCCTCGATCAGCCCTGATCACTGGCCAGGCCGAGGGATCCCACCTGTGCATAAATTCATGCGCCAGGCCTCTAGTTAGAATATAAGGTTAACTAAGCATGAATATTATGTTGTTGTCCACTGTATCCTAGAATTCCTGGCACATAGTAGTAATTTTGAATATTTCTTGAATTAATAAAAAAGGAAATAATTAAAACATTTATGTTTTAATTGCATGTATAATTTTCTACTTACTAAATAATATTTTCTCTTTCATTTTCATTGTTTGTTGTTAAGAAAGTTTCAATCTAGTAGGTGAATAAGACTAATATACAAGTAATCAAAAAGTATGTTCTTTCTTAATATCTTAATACCACATCTTTATGATTTTTATTTAAATTATATAGCAGTAAGCAATATTATAAAGAGGAGCTCATACATCTGCTTTGTATTCCTTGATCATAAGAAATAACATTAGTTTAATGAGATTAAAAGCCAGAAAAACTAAACTTTTTCTAACTTTGTAATTTACATAAGCCTTAATATATTTTGTGTTTTTTTGCTAACTTTGAGTTCATAATACATCTCAATGGAAAAAAAAATATGGAAAGCTTGGGGATGAGAAATAAACTCTATTCTCAAGTTGTATGTGTCATTAGCAGGTACCATACAATCACACATGTTCCAAACAAGAAAGTTAAAAGGATAACTGTTCACAAATGAATATATCTTTCTTTTACTAATTAATAAACACCATGCTGTGAGTAACTGGTGATAATGTACTAATAAGAAAAAAATCAATAAATTTACACTGAGGGTCAAAGTAATTGGTGGTGTAGAATAGAAAATGATGTATTGCTCATTGATCCTTTAGCAATTTTCTAACTATAAAGAAGAGAAAGCTAATTACTTTAGCAGGTATCTGAAAATGATGATTAAAACAAGCTAATTGTATGTTCTTGAATAATGACTTACTTTGATGAAAGTAAGTTGAGGAAATTCATACTGTGATTCAGGCAAAGAAATATTAGATTTTATTCATCATGATATAATCTTGATCCACTTCACTATCCTTAACCTACTTTAAAGAAGCTTTCATAGAAACAGCAAACATAATTAAACAGAAATATAAGCACATTTCCCCAGGCTACACAAGAAAAACTGAAATCCAAAGATATTTGTATATGTGAAACTGAAATTTTCAAATTCACCAGGTAAAAAAGGGAACAAAAAGTTTACTCTTTTTCTAATAAAAAATTATTTTAAAGATAAGTAGTTTTACAATATAAATGTTTCCTTCAGAAAATGTTAGAGAAGTAAAACGGCACAAGTTGATAAAGACTCTGCAATGCATTATGTAAATGCTGCTTCAGATTTAGTTTTACAGACATAACACAATCAGGAAATATTTAGTTTTTATCATAACACATTTATTTTGTATTTTCTCTCATATGAATATTTTGGAGTGAATACTAAAAGCCATATAGCTATAGAAGTTGACCCAGGTTTGTTGGTTTGAAAGCTTTTGTTCTTTCCATTATTACTTGACTATTTTTGTTTTTTCTTCCAGTAAAATTCTATACATAAATAGGTCAATTCAAGTCTATCTCTATTCCTCTCACTTATAACATTTAATAATAATAATAATCTTTATATTCTGGGTCATTAAGTGGATTAAAGTATTGCATCTGGCCCTGACCGGTTTGTCTCAGTGGATAGAGCGTTGGCCTGTGGACTAAAGGGTCCCAGGTTTGATTCCAGTCAAGGCATGTAGCTTGGTTGTGGGCACATCCCCGGTAGTGGGTGTGCAGGAGGCAGCTGATTGATGTTTCTCTCTCATTGATGTTTCTAACTCTCTATCCCCCTCCCTTCACCTCTGTAAAAAAAAAAAAAAAAAAAAAAAAAAAAAAAAAAAAAATCAATAAAATATATTTTAAAAAAATTTTTTTAAAGTATTGCATCTGGCACACAGAAAATGCATATCAATTCTACTATTTGATGTGTGACTGGGTAGAATTATTAACTTTCAAAGTTACATACCTTCTCTGCTTGTTGAGAACAGTCAGTATCTTCCCAGGCGCAGAATGTGCAGTAAAGAGGGAAGACTTCCTGCCTCATTTACCAAGGGTCTGACTTAAGGCTTTTCCTAGGCTCCCAACTTCTTTATAGCTGAATAAATACCTGCGCAGATCACAGGAACAGAGGATGGGCTAAGGACAACATACAAATCCTCTCCTCCTGTAATGTTGGATAGAAAATGCATTATCAAATCATGTATAATGAAGGGGCAAAAAACATATAGAGTCCTATAAGAAATGTCCACATCACAACAGAGGAACACTGCTGAAAAAATCATCCTAACTATATTCCCTGAAAAATTATTCACTAATCACAATAGATTAGAACTCATAATTTCCCTGAAGAAAGGTAAAATAAAATGGAGGAAATAGTGAAAAGAAAAAAAAAAAAGCAACCATGAAATCAAAGCAATAAAACAAAAGTAAAAAATAACGACAGCTTCAAAGGGTAAGGACCAGTTCAAATAAAGAAATATTGAAGAAAAAAGAGTAAAGTCCTGTATAAAGACATACATTTGCAAAATTGAAAGTGCAAACAACCATGAGTGCACAGCTCACCCTGGACATATACTTATATAATTCAAATAACCCAGGTAGAAGGCATGAATATAAAAATTATTTTAAAAAAATAGGTCTAGATAACAGAAAGTAAAGAGCCTAGCCAGGGGAAATAATATTTCTGATGGAAAAACAAGAATAAATAGAAGAAAAGCAATATCTATAACAAAAATATTATTGAGCTGAAAAGAATCTCATGTATTCAGAAATGGGTCTCTATCAACTTTGTCAATCAATAAAAGGAATTCACTTCTAGAAACTACTGAGAAAATATGGGACTCTAAGAACAGAGAAAAATAAAATTTACAAAGGATCAAATAAAAATATACCTAAAATGAAATAACTATAAGCCAACTTCATATTTCTATGAAAACCCAACTCTACAAAAAAACAAAAGACAAAAGTTTTATGATCCAAGATTTATACATCTAAACACCGTTGGAGATTCTGGGTTTGATGAATAAGGTGACATGAAACTTACTGCCACCTGAGTTATTTTTTTCTGCTCTCTTTGCAACCAACTTTACCAGCTTTAATTTTCCAGTAAATTTCTTAATTTTTACTAATGCATAAGGTGTCATATTTAGATCTTTGGTATTTATTAGAAAACTTATGTGATCAAAATTAAATTTTCTTGGCCAAAATAGATCATTTTATATAATGAATGTATAACTTATTCATCTAAGCCAGCCGTGGGCAAACAACGGCCCGCGGGCCGGATCCGGCCCGTTTGAAATAAATAAAACCAAAAAAAAAAAAAGACCATACCCTTTTATGTAATGATGTTTACTTTGAATTTATATTAGTTCACACAAACACTCCATCCATGCTTTTGTTCCGGCCCTCCGGTCCAGTTTAAGAACCCATTGTGGCCCTCGAGTCAAAAAGTTTGCCCACCCCTGAAAGCTGTGACATTTTTCAAAAGACCATGCAATGGTTCAATTTCGCAAAGGAGCAAGACCAGTTGAGCTTTATATTTTCTGCAATACAACTTTTTTAGGGCGTTATATAATAGAAGGTCCCATTATCTATTAGTAGTGTGAACCTAAGGGAAAGGTAGACTACATATTCTTACCTTGATAACCTACGAGGAGTTCAACTTGCATAAGGATGTAATGAATCATTTTGGGGGGGAGAGAAGTTTGTCACTAATAAGTGAAACCTGGGACACCAAAATGACTTCTCCCAAAGAGCGGTGAAATGCAGGTAGCTCCAGTTTTGTGTAGAGAATGAGCTTCTCTTCATGACATTCAACAAGCATTTACTCAGTACTCTGATATAGTGGAGACACCAAGATAAGGAGCACATTTCTTGTTCTCTGGGAGTTTATACTCCAGTGGGGATGACAGGCAATGGACAGAAAATTAAGATGTTGAGTGGAGAGTGTGTCACAACAAAGTTATTCACTAATTATTATGGGAGCCAATAGGCATAGTATCCAACTTAATAGAGTCCCTGAAGATGATGGATATAACACATGCTGCCTTGCCCATCTGCTGCCTTTGAACTCTATACTGTTAATTTTTGTATGTTAAGATATATATGTTATTATTAGTAGTAGTAGCTCTCAGTGTAAGCTGAATGTGGGATCTACACAGTAACTTTCTGTATAATGCATGTTATTTTTCTCCATTTTCCCTTTGTTTTTAAAAAAATCTTTGTTGTTGGAAGTATTATATACGTCCTCTTTTTCCCCCCATTGACCTCTTCTAACTGGCTTCCATCCCTCACCCCAGGCCTTCACCTGGAGCTGGACATTTGTAAACAAGGATCTGAAGTCCTGCCAAGAAGAAGTGAATGTTCACCGCGTGACTTGCAAGCGAGTCATACTGGGTCAAGATTGCACCTCCCTGAGAAAAGATAAGATTAAAAAGTTGTGGGTAGAGCAGAAAGGGAATGCACAGATGCAAGTTGTCTTCAATGCGCTATTGTAATATAGAACAAAACAAGATTTTGTTTGTTAACTGCTGACGCACTAACCTCGTGCGAAACCCCCATAAAAGCAATGGTTGAGGGTACAGAGTTTGCTACATGCCTGAGCTGTAGCCCTCTGTCCGGCATCAGTCGCCTGTGTGCTCGTCTTACCTCTGCGTCTTCGGTTCATTAAACATCCCTCAACATTCACCACCCTATTGTCTGTGTGCATGGGTTATGCATATATGCCTACAAGTTCTTTGGTTGATCAATTCCCACCCACCACCCACCCTCCCCTACTTCCCTCTGAGATTCCGCATTCTGTTCCATGCATCCGTGTCTCTGGATCCACTCTGTTCATCGCTGTATTTTGTTACTTAGATTCCACATATGAGTGAGATCATGTGATAATTGTCTTTCCTCTGACTGACATTTCCCTTAGCATAATTCTCTCTAGGTCTCTCCATGCTGTCTCAAAGATATTTCTTCTTTTTTACTGCTGCAAGTATTCCATGATGTAAATGCACCACAGCTTTTTTATCCACTCATCTACTGATGGGCACTTGGGCTGTTTCCAGATCTTAGCTATTGTAAATTATGCTGCTATGAACATATGCATACATACATTCTTTCTGATTGGTGTTTCAGCTCTCTTAGGATACATTCTTAGAATTAGTATCACTGGGTCAAATGGCAGTTGCATATTTTAATTTTTTGAGTAAACTCCACACTGTTTTCCATAATGGTTGCACCAGTCTGCATTCTTACCAGTAGTGTACTAGGGTTCCCTTTCCTCCACATCCTCGCCAGCACTTGCCATTTGTCAACTTGTTGATTATCCTAGGAGATATATTACAAACACACACTATTAGAGATGTCTGAGATTTTGCTGTCTATGGTTTCTTCTAGGATTTTAATGCTTTTAAAATAAAAATACTTATATTTAAGTATTTTATCCATCTTGAGTTTATTCTTGTGTATGTCTAAGTTGGTGGTCTAGTTTCATTTTTTTCATGTACCTGTCCAATTATCCCAACACCACTGTTTTGATTCTATTGTATGCTATTGCCTTTTGAGAATAATGACTTGGGTCGATTTATGGGGTCTCTGTTCTGTTTTCCTGATCCACTAGAGGTCTGATACATGGGATTCGTGCACTGGTGGGGGCATAACCTGCAGGGATAGGCCTGCTGCAGGAGAGCCGCTCATCCCGGTCAACAGGTCAACAGAGTGGCACTCCCACTGTGGGAGCGCACATGACCACCAGGGGGCAGCTCCTGTGTGGAGTGTCTACTCCCTGGTGGTTAATAAGCATCATAGTAACTAGTAGTGTGGTCATTCTGGTAGTTGCGGCATTCGTTCGCTGGGTTTTTATTATATAGGATATGCATGTTCTTATGCCAATACCAGGCTGTTTTGATTACAGTGGCATTATAGTATAACTTGAATTCTGGTATTGTGATTCCTCCAACTTTGTTTCCCTTTCTCAAGATTGCTGTAGCTATTTGTGGCCTTTTTTTTGATTACATATAAATTTTTGGAGTATTTGTTCTAGCTCTGTGATATATGCCTTTAGTATTTTAATAGGCTTTGCATTGAATCTGTACATTGCTTTACATAGTATGGACATTTTAATGATGTTGTTGCTACCAATCCAAGAACACGGTATATTCTTTCACTTGTTTATATCTTCTTCTATCTCTTTTTTCAATGTCCTATAGTTTTCTGAGTATGTCTTTTGCCTCCTTGGTTAAGTTTATTCCTAGGCATCTTAATTTTTTGCTGTTATGGTAAACTAGAGGCCCGGTGCACAAAAATTTGTGCACTTGGGGGTAAGGGGTCCCTCAGCCCAGCCTGTGCCCTCTAGCAGTCTGGGACCCCTCAGGGGATGACCACCTGCTGGCTTAGGCCTGCTCCCTGGGAGGATTGGGCCTAAGCTGGCAATCAGACATTCCTCTGGCAGCCGGCAGCCCTCAGGGGATGTCCACTTGCCAGCGGGGAGCAGACCTAAGCTGCAGTCAGACATCCTTAGCACTGCTGAGGAGGCAGGAGAGGCTCCCACCACCACTGCTATACTGGCAGCCATCAGCCTGGCTTGTGGCTGAGCAGAGCTCCCCATGTGAGAGCGCACTGACCACCAGTGGGCAGTTCCTGCATTGGGCATCTGCCCCCTGGTGGTCAGTGTGTGTCATAGTGACCAGTCATTCCCAGTCTTTCTGCTGTTAGGGTTAGTTTGTATATTACCTTTTTACTATATAGGATAGAGGCCTGTTGCACAGGTGGGGGCTGGCTGGTTTGCCCTGAAGGGTGTCCCAGATCAGGGTGGGGGTCCCGCCTGGGTGCCTGGCCAGCCTGGATGACAGGCTGATGGGAGTTTGCAGCTGGTCACACCCCCTTCAGGGTGGGGTTCCCCACTGGGGTGCCTGGCCAGCCTGGGTGAGGAGCTGAGGGCCGTTTTCAGGCTGGCAGGTGACTGAAGCTCCCAGCCACTTTTTTTTTTTCTTCTTTTTTTTTTCCCTGGGATTTATTTACCTTCTATAGCTGTCACTGGAGCTGAGAGCCAGCTCCAGCTCTGAGGCTGTGGCTGGCTGAAAGCAGGTATCTGGATTTGTTTAGCTTCTATAATTGAAACATTGTTGCTTCCAGTGTTCAGAGCTGGGCCGTGGCAGGCGGGGAACCTTGGCTTCCTCCATCACTGGAGCAAGCAAGCCTCCTGTTTGCTTTAGCTGTGTGGCTGCCAGCCGCCATCTTGGTTGGTAGTTAATTTGTATATCCTGCTGATTAGCCAATGGGAAGCGTAGAGGAGGTATGGTTAATTACCATGTTTGTCTATTATTAGATAGGATGGGATTATTTGTTTAGTTTCTCTTTCTGAGAATTCATTATTGATGTAGAAAAATGCCATTGATTTCTGGGTGTTATCTTTGTCTCCTGCTACATTGCCAAATTCCTTTATTAAATCTCATATTATTTTGGGTTTTCTATGTACAATATCACATCATCTGTGAATAATGAGAGTTTTACTTTTTTCCAGTTTGGATGCCTTTTATTTCTTCTTGTCTGACTCTGTGGCTAGGACTTCCAGTACTATGTTGAATAAGATTGGGAAATCAGACATCCTTATTTTGTTTCTGTCATCTTCATTTTCCCATTATATTTATTTTTAAAATATATATTCAATTAAAAGCCACATGCTACATTTTAAATATATTTGAGAATGAGACAGGGAATAAACAGTACAGTTGACCATTGAACAATGTAGCAGTTAGGAGCACCAATCCCTGCACAGTCAAAAACATTCATATAACTTTTGACACACCAAAAACTGAACTACAGCCATTCTCAGTAGCCATTAGAGACTGGTTCTCATATCCTCTTCTAATTCCCATTCAGTATGTCTCCGACACTGTCCTACTTTACCTGAATGATTATGAGGCAGGTTGTGCACAGTGTACACCTTTAAAAGTGATGCTATGAAGGGAAGCAACAACATTGTGACAGCTTTTATATATTTTTTAAAATATATTTTATTGATTTTTTACACAGAGGAAGGGAGAGGGATAGAGAGTTAGAAACATCGATGAGAGAGAAACATCGATCAGCTGCCTCCTGCACACACCCCACTGGGGATGTGCCCGCAACCAAGGTACATGCCCTTGACCGGAATCGAACCTGGGACCCTTCAGTCTGCAGGCTGATGTTCTATCACTGAGCCAAACTGGTTAGGGCAGGTATTTTATATTTTACGCTTAATACATCCAACAGTAGATTGGGAAAGATGCATACCATTTGAGAACTGGAATCTAGAGTTCAAAATGTGATGCTTATAGTCCACCTGAGCAAATTATTATTCAAAAAGGCTTAGATTTTATAGTTTATATAGATTCTTCTGGGATCAAGTACTTGTTCATATCTTTCAAAATGATTTACAAACTTGATTTTAGTATAGGATAACACTTAGTATGATTGTTTTTGGTGTCACTTACTTTTAGCTCTGTTTTATTTTCAGGAACCTTTATGATTGATGATATCTTACGTGTTGTCAGCATGGGCCAGCAGATCTACACATAATGAGTGTATGTATACATGGAATCATAATTGAGCTATTGACTTCACTGGATTGCGAGTGTTTTAAAACTTACTGCCACTATGCAACATATGTTACTTTATCTGCTTTCATGTTTCAGTGTCTGTAATAACAATCAGTTTTCTGTAGGTGGAAATGCCTTCTAGGTTGCATAATTCTGTATGCTATATTGCACCATATTCAAATATATGAAACTTTTGTTTAAGACTAATAGATGATAAAATGTTTTAGAAGGTTTTTTTTTCTATTGCTTCCATAATGCTTTGCTACAAAACAATGAAAACCATCATCATTAACACTAAAATAAGCACTGTGTAAGGTTTACATGTTTGCTTTCACTGTGATATACTGTATATGATTTGACACTCTAACAGTAAAAAGCAAATGGAAACTAAAATAATGAAGAGTTTTCCGCAGTCTCATTGAAAACCAAGCCTAACAAAACATAAACTTGCATAACACCTTTGCTTAAATTGCTTACTTTGTTTTCAAATTAATAAGCTTTGAAAATGATTAGAAAAGATAAGATTGAATATAGACATTGTTATGCATCTTATAGAAATTTTTTCCCATTAAAAAAAAAGTTAGGAAGTATTTCTTTACCACATTTTTATACCTATATTGTAGAGTTCCATTTTTTTCATAGTATGTATAATTTTTAATTTTCAGAAATCTGAGCTTTTGTCAATAAGGTGAAAGAGAACAAGAAAGTCAAATATGAATCAAATAATAATTATTTATATAATAAAGATAATTCCAGTAAACAAACTTTTAATATTAAATTACTGCCTGAGTAGACAATAACTGCTGGAAGTTAGGGCCATTACCTTGGGCAATAGTTTTGAGGCTCATGTTTTACATGTTTTCAGAGTTTCCACGGGATTAAACTCCAGGTACCTTCAATATTAACTTGTTTGAGAGCACACACTTTGTTTTTATATCTTCGCTGTCCAATTTTTCCCACTTCCCTACTAATTCTTCCTAAACCTCATCCCAAATCTGCTTGTGAAGAACACAAATTAAGACAAAATAGAAGTATAGAATTTGAAAGGACAAAGAAGGTTTGAAAGCCATATGCCTGTACAAAAGACTTAGATTGAAAAAAAAAATGATTCAAATAAATTCAAGTAATTCAGTATAACTGGAAATTAAGAGGTGGCTTATAGTGAGATATAAAGCTAGAGAATTTGTGTGGAGATTAAATAATGATAGACTTACTAATAAATGTGTATTTTATGGGAAAGACAATGATCAATTTTAATAAGGACAGATATATACATATTTATATTTTAAAAACTGTGAAAATATGTTGTATTTTGGGCTATCAAAACTGAAAAAAATGCTTTTAAATTCCCTTTCTTTTCATGCTATATTTCTTTATTTTATACTAATTATGAGTATGATACAATTGCATTTTCCTCTTTTCTAGTTTGCCCTCTCTGCTACATTATGCCCATAATTGGTCTCAGTGGTTAGTAGGCCAATATAACTGTCTATGGTTCAACACCATTAATATAGAAAGGTATGGAGCATTTATCCATATTTTGAAGAATATTTATGTTCTTTTTATTAAATGTATTAGAGTGACATTGGTCAACATGATCATATAGATTTCCGGTGTGGGTATCTAAGTTGTTTTCATTTTTTAATAACTTTCCATTTCACTACATCCACAAACTTGGGAACCTCCCGCATATTTTTCCTTAGTTGTATCATTATTTAGAAACATGTTAAGTCTAGAAATATGATGAAATTGAGGGGGAAAAACATTGCTAAAATAGGCTTTATTGAAAGAAAAACAAAGTTGGAATAATCACAATCACCAGATTTCAAGTTGTACTACAAAACCACCATAATCAAAACAGCCTGATATTGGCACAAGAACAGGCATATAGATCAATGGAACAGAGCAGAGACCTCAGAAATTGACCCAAACCATTACACTCAATTAATTTTTGCAAAGGAGACAAAAGCATACAATGGAGTCAAGAGAATCTCTTCAATAAATGGTGTTGGGAAAATTGGAAAGATACATGCAAAAAAAAAAAAATGAAACTGAAACACCAACTTACACCATACACAAGAATAAACTCAAAATGAATAAAAGACTTAAATATAAGTCATAAAAATCCTAGAAGAAACCATATGTAGCAAAATATCAGAAATCTCTCTTAGCAATATGTTTATGGATATATCTCTAGGACAAAGGAAACTAAGAAGAAAATAAACAACTGGACTACACCAAAATAAAAAGCTTCTGCACAGCAAAAGAAACCATCAACAAAATAAAAAATGGGGCCAACTGTATGGGAGAATATATTTGCCAGTGATACATCTGATAAAATATTAATATCCAAAATTATAAGGAACTTATACAACATAACAAAAGGAAGACAAACAATCCAATTTTAAAAAGGGCAAAAGACCTAAATAGACACTTTTCCAAAGAGGACATACAGATGGCCAAGAGACACAGGAAAAAATGCTCAAAGTCATTGATCATCAGAGAGATGCAAATTAAAATGACAATGAGGTGCCACCTCACACCTCTCAGAATGGCTACCATCAACAAATCAACAAATGACGAGTGCTGGCAAGGATATGGAGAAAAAGGAACCCTCTGGTAGGAATGCAGACTGGTCAACCATTATAGTAAACAGTGTGGAGTTTCCTCAAAAAATTAAGAAATGGAACTTCCATTTGACCCAGTGATCCCACTTCTGGGAATATATCTTAAGAAACCTGAGACACCAATCAGAAAGAATGTATGCATCCCTATGTTCAGAGCAGCACAACTTACAATAGCTAAGATCTGGAAACAGCTCTCAAGTGTCCCTCAGTAGATGAGTAGATAAAAAAGCTGTGGTGCATTTATACCATGGAATACATGCAACAGTAAAAAAGAAGAAATATCTTACCTGTGGAGACAGCATGGAGGGACCTGGAGAGTATCATGCTAAGGGAAATAAGTCAGTCAGAGAAAGAAAAGTATCACATGATCTCACTCATATGTGGAATCTAAGTAACAAAATAAAGTGATGAACAGAGTGGATCCAGAGACATGGAAGCATGGAATAGAATGGGAATCTCAGGGGGAAGGCAGGGGAAGATGGTAGGGTGGGAGGTAATCAATCAAAGACCTTGTATGCATATATGCATAGTCCATGGACACAGACAACGTAGAGGGGGTGAGCTGGAGGAGGTCAATGGGGGAAAAAAGAGGATATATGTAATACTTTCAACAATAAAAATTATTTAAAATAAAATAAAATCATAAAATAAAATAGGCTTTATTATGGTTCATTGATTTTAGGAAATAAAAAATACTTGAAAGAAATTATATTTTCAATTCAATACATATGAAGTTGAAAATGAATAATACTATTGTAGTTTTCTAAGTTTCACAATTGTGTGTGTTAGAGGAAGGGATAATATAAATTCTAAAATGGAAGAAGAAAGAAGAAAGATGCCACTGTGAGAAGAGGGAAATGAAATTATTTAAAATACAAAAATAATGAGCTGAAATTTTCTTAGCTACTAAGATGGTATAAATCTGTGCAAGAAGCAAAAAGGGAGCACCTACTGTTTTTGTTCTTGTTTGAATAGTTCTTGTCTATTCTTCATTCAAGAACTCTGAGTTGTGAAGTGGCTAATGTATATAAAATTGAGGGAAGGGCCGTGAATCTCTCATATGGTGTCTGAACACTTCTGTTTGCCTAGGCTAGAAGATATATTTAATTATTTCTTTTATTTTGGTTGTTCTATAAATCAATTGAGTCCTTAGTACTTTGCTTATCAGATTTATTCCTGGGAACCTCATAATCTGTTGAGCATAACCCAGTGTCAATTAATTCCCTGAGATGTGATTGTTGCCACTATGCCCCTTAGTCTATGACAACCAGCTTCTTCCATTATGGTTGAAGAAACCATATTCATTCTAGCTTATCATGTGAGTTTCCTCTAACAAGCAGGAATAGCAAGAGAGTATTCTAGAAGTTCCTTCTCCAATATAGGTCTCATTGGCAATTTACTTCTACAAAAAGCCTGTTAATTAAAAAAAAAAAAAAAAAATCAAGCCCCTGAACAATAAGTCATCATTAGAGTCTCTATTTTGGAGCCTATTCAGATAGGTGGAGGAAGAAATATTCTAAATGAGCATAAATGCAAGTGGTGTATACAGTTCTTAAGTTATTTAAAAGGACAGGATGGGGTAGGGCCATGAATAAATTCTTGGGTAGAGACTAATATTGTACAATAATCAGTGATAACAAGGATCGGTAATGGGTCCACTGATGGGCATTTTGGAATGGCCCAAAATCTGAAAATATTAATTTCTATAGTAAATTCTCACCTTAAGATATGCACCTCTTAATTTCCAGTTATACTGAATTACTTGAATTTATTTGAATCATTCTTTTTTTCAATCTAAGTCTTTTGTACAGGCATATGGCTTTCAAACCTTCTTTGTCCTTTCAAATTCTATACTTCTATTTTGTCTTAATTTGTGTTCTCCAGAAGCAGATTTGGGATGAGGTTTAGGAAGAATTAGTAGGGAAGTGGGAAAATTAGACAGCGAAGATATAAAAACAAAGTATGTGCTCTCAAACAAGTTAATATTGAAGGTACCTGGAGTTTAATCCCGTGGAAACTCTGAAAACATGTAAAACATGAGCCTCAAAACTATTGCCCAAGGTAATGGCCCTAACTTCCAGCAGTTATTGTCTACTCAGGCAGTAATTTAATATTAAAAGTTTGTTTACTGGAATTATCTTTATTATATAAATAATTATTATATACATATATAATTTTTATTTTTTTTAAATAATAAAATGGTCAGGGAAACCCACACTAAGTATATTTGTTATTTGCCTTTTCTGTCATCCCAGTGGTACCAAAAATATGTTTTAAAAAAGCCCTAACCAGTTTGGCTTAGTGGATATAATGTAGGCCTGTGGACTGAAAGGTCCCAGGTTCGATTCCGGTCAAGGGTATGTACCTTGGTTGCAGGCACATCCCCAGTAGGAGATGTGCAGGAGGCAGCTGATCGATGTTTCTCTCTCATCGATGTTTCTAACTCTCTATCCTTCTCCCTTCTTCTCTGTAAAAAATCAATAAAATATATTTTAAAAATGTTTAAAAATATGTTAAAAAAACAAAAAACAAAATATCCTTGGACACAGGGATTAATATATTAATTCAACAAATATTTATTGAATTCCTATCATGTGCCAGACAGATCCTGCTCCAGGCTCTGACGATGCAACAATGGAAGTACTAAAAAAGAGCAAAAACCAAAGATGCATATTCTCAGGAGAATTGTGTACTAGTGGCTAAGAATATTCATAGTTGAAAAACACAAATATTCTCTGACAAATGTGAGCTCACTAGTCGCAGCCCAGCGTTCCCGATACAGTTGCACACTGCTGAACTTTAGCAGGCTGATTATTTTGGACCCTTCCTTCAGGGGGAGGTCATGGTTAGCAATGTTTCTTCACTATTACACACACATACTTTTTAAATTTAAAATCATTTTTCGATTACAGTTGACATACAGTATTATATTAGTTTCAGGTGTACAAAGAGTGATTAGATATTTGGATAACTTATGAAGTGATCACCCCAATGACACTCATTCTTGATATGAATTTCTTTTCCTATCTTACCCCTGATCCTTCATGGCATGATATCCTGCCAACCACAGTATCAAAATGTACTTCCTAATGTGAAATAATGGCATAATTCCTTTGCCATTCACTGGTCTCAGCATGGTTATCTAATGTAGAACCAAATGCCTTGTAGAGGGTAGAAAGTCCTATTGGAACATCAGGAACAAAATGTATCTTTTGAGGCTGGGGTGCTTTCTTGTGACACAGGGTAAATACTTTGTGACAGAGCATAATGTATGATGTGTCTGTTCCAGATACAGACAACATGGAGCAAAAGTCTGGGTAATGTCTCTCATAATTATATTTAATGACAACTTTTGAGACTTATTTTAGTGTCCAAGCGAAAAAGAATTTTGTGGACCCGATAATGATTCCACTGAACTGGAGGTTTTTTGAAACTGGCCTAAGGTCAGTTTGTACTCCTCATGCCACTGATAAAATAAAACAAACAAAAAGAGTGGGGTTATTATGATGGCTCAGAACATTCTATCATAGGAAAATAATGTTAATGCTTATACAGTAAGTTTCAGAAAGATTATGGATGTCAACTAAGGTGTTCTTTGGAATATTTCACTTTATAATCATGAAAGAAAAGGCAGTCTACCACAATTCAGTTACCTTCAACTGATCAAACATTATAATTTGCACATGTCACTTCTCACTAATTCATATATTGGCTCTACTTAATTAAAAATAGCTTATCCACCATGATGTTCCCATTATACATTTCTTCTTGCATTTATTATTTTACCCATTCCACAAATATCTCTTTGTACTGATTACCAAGTAAAATTAAGTGTTGGTTTATACAAAGATAAATTCCTGCCCTCAATAAATTTACAAAGTTTAGTGGTAAAAAGGATGAATCAGAAAACTCTTATAATAAATTTTTGTAAGTGATACATTAGAGGATGGGTTTAGTGGGTAATCTGATAGGTAGCAGGAATGGAAAGCACCAGCAAGAAGTCATCTTAAGTTATATTGAAAAAAGTTGTTGAAGGTCAGGCACAAGACATTGTAGAGAACATCTCCTTAGGGGGGAGCATATACCTAAAGATTCAGAGGTAAGAGAGAACAGCATACTCTGGAGGTTACAAAAGCATACATTGGCTAGAGGGGATAGACGGATAATTCACCAATACACACTCTTGTACATATGGCACAGTGATCAAAAATAACATTAGGTCTAGAAAAAAAGGCAAATATAAAATCCCTGAAGATAGCCTTTCTATATTTGGTGTTCTCCTTTTGAATTCATGCCATGTCTTCAGAAAAACTTTGTATGATAGACAGATATTACCTATAAAAAAATTAATATATGAACAGTCACTCAAAATTAACATTGCACATTTATCAAATTACTTCTCACACAAGAAAATGCAGGGTTTTGAAGAGACACATAGCAGATAGAATGATTGAGTTAAGAGAAAGAAAGATATTAAGAATATTCAAGTGAATGAGCTATACATATCTCAGAGAAGGCCTGTGAGAATGGGGTGCTGCCTAAGTAGGTAGCAGTGGCCCCTGAGTGGCTAGAAACTGGTGATGAAGAATGGAATAAGACAAAAATAATTGTGTTTTTATTGCTGGATTTCAGCTTGACTGCACCTAGTTCCCAAAATATATATGTTTGTTTTGGTAGTTTATTTTCCCAGAGCTGTTGTGAAAAAAACCATGTAGAGTGTCATGTACAAGCAAAGAGAAAATCTGCACTAATTTATGGAAAAATAGTTTGCAATGAATGACATTCTAATCATCTGTAAATTTGCAATTTTGGTTTATACAAATATTTAATTTTTGTTCAAATGATCTTACAAACATTAATGTCCTAATTTTTAATTTAAGAAATGCACAGACCCATAAATTTGAACTTTAAGTTGAGTTTCCAGGCCTATATTCATCATTTTCCCCCAATGGACTAGTGATTATTCAAAGCATGCTTATCACTTTTATCAATTCACTTCAGATTCTCTTTGAGGGAGAGAGCTTTTGTTTTTTTTAAAAAATTATTGTTTAACATATTACATGAGTCTCCTTTTTCCCCCCCTTGAGGTCTCCCCCGCCACCCCTTCCCCCAAGCACAAGCCCTCACCCCTCTACTGTTTGTGTACATTGGTTATGCTCATATGCATGCACACAAGTCCTTTGGTTGATCTCTTACCCCCCACCCCCCACCTTCCCTCATAGGTTGTACAGTCTGTTCGATGCTTCTATGTCTCTGGTTCTATTTTTGTTCCTCAGTTTATGTTGTTCATTATATTCCACAAATGAGTGAGGTCAATGTTATCTCCAATAAGAGTTTAATCTCCCAAATTTACAAGGAACTCATACAACTTAACAAAAGGAAGATAAACAATCCAATTAAAAAATGGGCAAAGGACATCAATAGACACTTTTTGAAAGAGGACATATAGGAGACCAGGAGACATATGAAAACATGCTCATAGTCAGTAATCATCCAAGAGATGCAAATCAAAACAACAATGAGGTACCACCTCACACCTCTCAGAATGGCTATCATCAACAAATCAACAAATGACAAGTGCTGGAGACGACATGGAGAAAAAGGAATGCTCGTGTACTACTGGTGGGAATGCAAACTGGTGCAGCCATTGTGGAGAACAGTATGACATTTCCTCAAAAAAATTAAAAATGGAACTTCCATTTGAACCAGTAATCCCACTTCTAGGACTATATGCCAAGAAACACCAATCAGAAAGGATATATGCACCCCTATGTTCATAGCAGCACAATTTACAATAGCTAAGATTTGGAAACAGCCTAAATGCCCATCAGTATACGAGTGGATTAGAAAACCATGGCACATCTACACAATGGAATACTACACTGCTGTAAAAAATAAGGAATTCTTACCATTTGCAACAGCATGGATGGAACTAGAGAGCATTATGCTAGGTGAAATAAGCCAGTCAGAGAGTGAGAGAGGTTTTAAATGTAAGTAGTAACTGTTTTTCTTTTTAAAAACCACACAGCAATCCTTGAATGAATTAAATTAGTCTTTTACACTTCCTGTTTTAAACACCAACAGAATTAGCCACAGTATTAATGTCCCTGCTTCTTCCTGATATGCTGCCGTGCTCCCCTGTAGGAATTGCTTCCTCCTTCCTACAACATGGCCTTAGACAGAAACTGATATTGTGCTTGCAATGCATATGATTAGCTTGAGAAATGCTAGCTCCTGTAACAAATAGACCCCCCAAATATTTCCCCAAAACAGTAATTTTTTTTTTCTCATGGAACAATTCAAAGGTCAAGCAAGCGTCTTTCCTATCTATGTGATTCATGGACCTGCGATTCCAACACCCTCGGGAAATTATTGTAGGCATAGAGAGGTAATCAAGGAAATTTCCCCTGGGAAAATAATGTACCTTTCAATACCTGTTCAAAAGCATTCTGCTACTGCTAACAGATAGTGACTTCTTTGGATCTCACAATTTTCCCTTTTCCAAACAAGAGTTTTATTTTTTTTGTCACTGGTTGACAACTATACAAGGATGGGAGGGTATAAGGATGGGAGTAGATAACAAGTCCTTTAGTAGACTAGCTCAAGAGGACCAGTATTCAGACCTGATGATGAAAAATGTGATGCTTGACCCTGAACATTCATAGCATTGGTGGAATTTTTGATTCTGTACTTTGGGGAGAGAATGTTTTCTCTGTATGGAAAGTATAGTTTGCACAGCTATATGTGAGAAATGGTGACAGCGATTGCTAAATCCCTACCAAGATCAGAGATTCTCTCTTCTTCCTGGGTACTCAGCCAGATGGCAGTTCCCATTACCCCTGTATTAAGTGTAGCCATGATGTTGTCAGTGAAACACAAATGGAAAAAAATGTGTGCCTATTCCACTGGCCAAAGTTTTGGTCAGGGGAAGAGTCACAAGATGAAATAAGTTTTGTTTCCTAAAAAGTTATGTGGATGAAAGCTTCCCATACAGCAGCTATAACAATTTCAAGTAAGTGACTAAATAATAAAATTTCATGGTATTAATCTACTCAGGTTGTGTAGCTTACCTAAAATAACATATACCAACAACAGACATGGAAAGAAGAATCTAATACAAAGAGTATTACCAGTAAAATGTGTTAGGAATTAGGCTAAGATTTAGGATCTAAGTTTCATAAAAGAAGAAAAAAATATTATCTCCTTTTAATATTCCTTCAGAGATTCCATTAAATTGTATAGCAATATCTATAACATGGCCAGTAAAACTTTGCTGATTTGACTCCTGCTTAAACTCTACAGTCACCTCCTACCTTACAGTTTTCTTAGCTATAATCTGACCATACTAGATTTTTCAATTCTTGAATGTGACATGACCCCCTCCCTCAAATCACAACCTTAATAGCTATTTTCTTTGGCTTAAATGCAATATTCTTAATTTTTCCAATCATTACTCAAATGTTAGGTCCTAAGTTAATGTCACTTCCTCTCAGAATGTATTAATAAGCCCCAGGTTATTGGACTAGAGCAGACACATATGATATAAGATATCACAGCACCAGATCTACATTCTTTCATTTAAAACTTACTGCTCTGGCCAGTGTGGCTTGATTATGCATTGTCCCATGCACCTGGGGATTGCTGGCTAGTTTGATTCACAGTCAGGGAACGTGCCCGTGTGTGGCTATAGATTCTAGGTAGAGGGCCTGCAGAAGGCAATCAGCCAATCGGTGATTGGCTCTCAAACCCATGATTCTCTCTCTCTTCTTCACCCTTCCTCTTTCTCCAAAATAATTAATTTTTTTAAAAAAATATTTTTAAAAAGCCTTACTAACTCTCTCCTATATATCAGGCACAGTTTGTGGTTGGGGATAATTAGAGACATGATGTAATAGATGTGGTGCCCACTTCCTGAACGTAAATCAATGAGGATGATAAGAGAATGCTAAGAGTCATACTAGGGATATTAACTTTAGACAGACATTTTGATCTGAAAAAAAGTTTGATGAGAACTTGTAAAGTAAATTGTTTTTAAAAGTGACAGAGGACATACTAATGGAGATGAGATTAGGATGAGGAGGAATGTTTAAGAAATGTGGTACAATGTACATATATTTTCTTGTCTTGCTTATCTAACACATTTGTTTTGCTTGTCTAGCACCTCTGTTCTATTACAATCCTATATAATAAAAGGCTTCCTATATAATAAAAGGCTAATATGCAAATTGACCAAACAGGGGAACGACCACTCACTATGACACACACTCACCACCAGGGGACAGAGCTGCCCCCTGGTGGTCAGTGTGCTCCCATAGGGGGAACGCCGCTCAGCCAGAAGCCGGGCTCGCAGCTGGTGAGCGCAGTGGTGGTGGCGAGAGCCTCTAAGGATGTCCAACTCCTGCAAGGATGTCTCACTGCGAGAGGGCGCAGGCCAGGCTGAGGGACCCTCCCCGAGAGTGCAAAAAATTCGTGCATCAGGCCTCTAGTAAAATACATAAAATACAATAGATTTCATCCAACACTAATTCATTTGCTGTAAGAGAGGTAACATGATAGGCAGAAACCACAAATTCATATAAAAGGCATAGTAATGACATCATGACACTCAGAAACTGGGGAGTACCTACAGTGCCAAGGCATAAGAACAGGTTGGTGCAAACCACCTCATGACAGGGAATCAGTAAGCTGTGAGTCCTTTGGACTTTATATTTTACTGGTCCTATGCCAGTCAGGGATATGTGAACAGAATCCATCTCCAGTGCAGCTGCCTATCATTAATATCAGTTACTCATTCCTCAATAAATTACCTTGGCAATGCGATACAGGTGTTTGCTTCTGTGCCCAGTATTCTCAGATACTCATTTATCTTAGATCCCATATCTTGTCTATAGATTCCTTGATTGTGCATTGTAATGAGGGTTAGCTCAAGGGTCATATCCTCAGGTTTCCATGAAGCTAAAGAAATGGCCTCAAAACCAATTGTTAGTGCTTGACTTCTACCCTGACAAAGTAAGCATACAGCAGGGGAAAACCTTGGTGTTGCTGGAAGGTGTTGGAAGCATACATATTATATAATTATAGAGATCAGAATGAATCCCTGCAGCTCAGAGGGCAAAGAACAAGAAGTAAAGTGGTAAAAGAGGAAACTGAAGAGGTGAACATGGTAATGATCAAAAAAGTCCTCTCCTGTGTTAAGAAATTTATTCTATGAAAAATGGAGAGCCATTAAATGGCTTTAGATTACGGGAGGTTAATGATAATATTTGATTTTAAAAATGTAAGTCCAGCTGCAACCTAGCTATTTAGATGAAAGGAATAAATGCCAGGCAAATGTTATTGTTAGATAAGAATTGGGTAACAAATATGGTGAGGAACAGATGTGTATAAATATAGGAGATATTTAAATGGTAACAGTGATTGGACTTGTTGAGCGATTGGATATTGTAATGGTGGGAGTTAGTTATGACTGAGTATTTTGTATTATTAAAGAGAACCAGAAAACCAGTGTTGGAATGTAAATCACAGACTTTTGTCTTTGACTTGTTAAACTTGAGATGTTATTGAAAAGTAGAAACATCCATTAGCAGGAAGATATATATTTCTGAAGTTCAGAGATCTGTGGAATGGGGGCATGACTTTGGAAGCCAGGAACCAATAGGTAGTAATTAAAGCCATGGTCATGGATCACATTGCCTAGAAAGAGTTTAGAAGAGAGGAAATATGGAACAGAACCAAGTATTGAAGATCTTCTCTATACACTAGTCAGGTAACAGAGAATGAATTTTTAAGTAAATAATGTAGTGGCCATAAAGAGTTAGGAAAACCTGGATAATGTGGTGTAAAAAGTAATGAAGGAACGAAAGTGTTTTACCAAAAATAAATAAAAGTTGAAGCCTGAGTAATGTACTTTGGACTTAGAGTTATAGAGGTAATTAGTGACCTTAGTGAACCATGATTCAGTGGAGTGATATGGTAGAAGCCAGTTCTCTTTAGAGCCTGGGTGAGGAAAAGTGACAACCAGTATAGCAAACTCTTCAAAGTGGCTTGTCTCTGAAGGGAAGAAAACAGGAAGCTGGAATAATATAAGAAAGAAGACAAAATATAACTTATTTACACCATAAAGTAACTGATGATAAGAAGTTCCTGAAGAGGTCAGAGGAACTAAAAGAACTGCTAATGTTCATTAAAAAACTAAGTTTCTATTTGATTAGAGACAATTCTGGATGACCCTGGGAGCTTATTTTTTTCTCCCTTTGGTTTCTTAGCAGAGAGGTGGCTCAGTTGATCTAAGCCGGTCTACAGAGAGATAAGGCATTGGCCTGATATCATCATTCCTGGCAGGCAAGATAAAGGTCCTGAGTATGTATAATCCTTAGTGTTTTTTCTGGGTATGGAGACCTTTGATGATACATTTCTTTAACTCATATGTCCCCTAACCTCAAAACTAACCTATAATATATAATAAAAAGCTAATATGTAAATTGTCCCCTCTGGCATGAATTCAACTGACTGGGAGTTTGACCAGAGTTTGGGGTTGGCCAGCCAACAGCCTGTGGTCCCTCCCCCCAGACTGCCCCACTCCCAATCACCCCCCCACACCCAGATTGGGAGCAAGGCTGGCCCACCAATTTCCCGTGTCCCCTCCCCTGTGCTGGCCTGGCCCAATCGGCCCTGATTGGGCGGGCTGGCCAGACCCCACCCATGCATGAATTCATGTGCTGGGCTTCTAATAAATATATAAAACAATGAAGTTGGGGCTATGGTGGGGTGAGTCTTGCTCCCTCTTGGAGTGCCTCTCTCCCCATCACATGTCCCATCTCTTGCTTATTGGCTAAGGCAGGCCTCCTCCACTGGAACCCTGTCCAGGACACATGTAGAACATCTATGGTTAGCCTCTGCTCATAATGGTGGGAGTTCATGGGACTGCATGTGTACTGCTACTTCTCTGATTGTAAGTTTCCCCCCTAATAAATACTATGTTATACCTGTTACAATAAGGTTATTTATCTGGGACACTATTGTCTGACACTATTTCAGAATTTAACTGTAGCAGATAAAATCATCTGTATAATGGACCAGGTATAGTTGCTCTACATTCTATTACATTCTAATAGACACTCATGAAACATCTCAAGAACAATACACATTATCACCACACACAACTAAATCTCATAAAGTCTTTAGGTCTTTCTGAGCAATAAGAACAAAAAATCTTATATTTTTAACCAAGAAACAACCAAAAAAGTCAATCAAAGTCTGTTCCATCTCTTCTTGTACACAAATTACCCATAGGAAAAAAAAAATCCCAAGAGATGCTTAACTACCTCCACAATGCAATTTATTTATTTTCATAAAGTCTGTATGTAATAGAAGACTGCATCTACTTTAAATTTTCTTTCTTCTTTGTTAGTAAAATTGTCTCAGTTTCTTCTAAATCTACCTTTCTAATTGCTACTAGCAAACATACATAAGGAATCATTCAGGATGCATTAAAATTTAAGAAATGTAAACTTTTTTGTACCTTTCTCCTGTTTTATCAGATGCTCTAGAAAGAGGTGCTATTACATGTGTTTGAAGTAACGTTTAATGTCACTTTGTGCCAGAGCAATACTGGTAGCCATTGTATATTTCCACAGTCATAGCATTGAGTGGATAACATGAATTTCCTTAATATGTCCCAAATATTAAAGTATCAGCAATCAAATATGTTCCCTTTGATCAAATGCCAACTACATATTTGGTGATTTGTTGTGAAAGCTGTTAATTGGTATATGATCAGACAGAAATTGCTTTTAAAATAATCTCTGACTTTTCTGTCATATATCATCATGTCACATTCAGCTCTATCATGGTAGTTTATAAGAAGATGGCATAAACATGACACAATTTGTCAATAAAATCCATTACAGAAGAGTACCATATGATATGCCACAAGATAGAAGAAAGAAATCAACAACTTTGGACTTGAGACTGATGGGCAATTGTCATAAGACCTTACCCTGACTTTTCTGTGACAATTACTAAAATAGCATTAATGCTGAATTAAATACAAACACTCTTTACTAAGTATTTTAATTCATTCAGTGGGATAAATAGATTATTTTATCCCTCTCCCTAAAGAAATGCAATCACATATGTCTTATTAATAAAAACATTATAAACTATACATAAAAAATTAAGTGTTTACAAAAAGAAATAAAATGTTTCATGCCAGATACCTGTAAAATAAATATTTCTCAAGGCAGTTTTCATTTTATTTGATTTTATAGACATGCTCATGGGGATGTAAGTTGGTCAACTTACCAAGTAAAATTATTGAAAGAATTACTTCAATCCTTTCATAGTAGAATGCAAAATGCTGTGTTTCTTATCTATTCATTTGTCTTTAATTCTTTCTTTCTCTTTCTGGCTTACATGAAGAGCTAACCCCAAATTGTATAGAGAATACTAGATCATGAAGGCACCAGATGTTTAATGCAATATGTAAAACCTGTCACATGAAGAGAAAAGTTATTTTTAAAGGAATATTTGAGTATATAACTCCTATTCATCTGCTTTTTTTTTCAGACTATGCACAGACTTTTATATAAATTATAAAAGGCGGTTCCATAGATGAAAGCTGTTTGTAATTTGTAGAGACCATTTTCTTGTCAACTTGGTAGTCTTTCTCATAGCAGTTTCATTATTAGGCAAACCAATGAAGTGTGCTCAAAGTAAGCTACATATGCTAAGTACTTAATTTGTATAAAATGCGAATCTGCTCATTACCTTTATACCAGAGATTTTCTTTCCCCTGCCGTGGAGTAGTGGGTTCATTTTTTAATAAGAATTTTGTGTTAAAAATGGCATGTTGAAATGCCTGACATGAGAATTCTCAAACTGTCTTAACTCGATTTTGGCATTTAATAAGCTGTAAACTGCTGAAGCTATTTGCAGATGAAGTCTCATTTTTGTCCATCAGCAGGGGGCTGGAAGCATAATTAATTGAGTGAAAGTTAAAAGATGGACAGCACGGTTACATTTATGTGAATATTGCAGCAGAACTTCTAATGGAAGAAAAAAAAAAAACATAGCTTGCGACCAATTGGTTTGGTTTTGGACCCAAATCCACAGGGTCCATTTAAACATTGCAGATTGTGCATCTCACAATTAAGACTTAGAGTGTGTGTGTTTTTAATACGGGCTGTAAAATGGTAGGAATAGTAGGCAAAAAGTCATAGTCCAGAGGGACAATTCTATTTCTGCTCTCATCTTTTTTACCTCTCATGAATGTTAAAATATCCTCATAAAAAATAAAGAATCAAATGATGCATGAGTGTACAACCATATGCCAGGCTCTGCTGTTTGTTTCTTTTATTCATATCCCAGGCATATGTACCCTTGCACACCAAAGGTTCCATTTAATTAAAGTTAGTTAAAAGCTTAGACCACAGAGATCAGGACAGCTGCCTGAGATATTAACCTGGGTGCTGTTCGGGGATGGCACAAACCCTTAGCTGGTGTTTTATCTCCTATTACATATTTCGGTGGTTTTTCCCAGTAGCTGTTTGTTTGTCTCAGAAGATAAGTGACTTTTCTTTAAATGGTTGGGAAACATTAGCTTCTCCAATGATCACCGGAAATTTCTAATTGAAATTTTGCATATTCCTCATTTGTATGTTTTCCTTCTGACTATCAGGATTTGCGCAATCACCTGAGTGATGGATTTTTGACTAGACCTTTTGTGTGTATGTGTTTGATTTGTTGGCTATTCAGCAAGACTGTTTCCCGTAGAGACATTTCTTAAGTACTCTGGTGTGTTTTGTTCTCATTCTCCTGGGCAAGTCTAGTTGAGGTTTTAATTCTACCTTTTTTTAAATGTTACAGTAGAAGTAGATCTATTAGTAAAACAAAAATGAGTTCTGAGTGTGTCATAGAATTCTGTGTGCACCTCTATTTGGAGAATTGGAAAACACAACTTTTAGAAACTTTGGAAATATGTATAATTGCGATTAGAAATATCACTGATCCTTCTATTTGAAATTTTATGAAAAAAAAGTTTAATCCTAAAAATAAATAGAATGCAATATGTTTAATGACTGCCAGGAAATGATAAAGATTTTTAAAACAAAGCAAAACCAAAACAACAATAACAAAATGTCCATGGCATGTTCTCAGTTAATGACTGTAAAATGTTTTAAAAATAACCTAAACTCAAAGGTGTATAAGCATTAAGATATGAAAGGTGTATAAGCATTAAGATATTAAGGTAGAAAACTAACTAAAATTAAATGAATTCACATGGAAGCCTATCAGATTTAATTGAACTTCTCACATTATTTCTATTTCATGAAATTTTACTTATTATAAAATGTATTGCTGTATAATTATTTCCTTCATTCAACCAAGACATTAAACTCATGGTAAAAATATTTTTATATATTGTTATAATATTTTAATAAACGTAATTTTAATAAACAGAAATTTAATTTATAATGTAGAATATAACTACATAATTTCCAGTATTATCAACTATTTTATATTTTTAAAAATGCATGTTTCTCTATAATTACATAGTTATTCCATACATTGTTTTATTGCAGTCCAAATACTGAAAGTATTTTAGAATTAATATTCTAAAGAGTGATATTGAACAATTTCTATCAATAATCCTTTTAGAATGTTAAATAATCTGCCACAAATTTTAATATGGACACACTTAGCAATACTGAGCACATCATATATATGTATAATATATCATCTATATAATGTATATAATTTATATTTTACTTATTTATATGTACAACTATATATAAAATAGATCCAATCATGAGAAGTTTGTTTGCTTTACTTCATTAAATAAGTGGAGAATCGAGGAAATGTTTTAAAAGTAACCCATTATAATAAAATATTTGTCCAAACAAAAAGAATCTTCCACATATTCTAGTTTTTATTATGCTTTTCTATACATTTTGTAAGATTCTCTTAAGAAGCCCAAGTTTGTGTGTGTGTGTGTGTGTGTGTGTGTGTGTGTGTGTGTGTGTGTATTGTTGTTATTTTAGGCTTTGACTTTAATAACAATTATTTTTTTCATTTTGATAAATTAAAGCAGCATTATATTTATTGAGATACTTCTGGATTTAACATTATTCCAAAATGTTTACAATTTCTAATAATTTAGAATAACTTTTTACATATAATGGAGTTTAAAAGATAAATTAAAATAGTAAGTGAAAATTATAAACTAAATAAATTAAGAAAATATTTCTCTTAAAAATACAAAAATAAACATTTGAAGAGAAAAAAATTTATTCTATCTGCTACCTAGCTACAGTGACAATATATTTCATGCTGACTAAAGTAATGATCCATTCTGCTTGCTTTCAATTATCACAGAATTTAAAGAGATAAAGTTAAAAAAAAAGGTGTATAGTTTTATAATATCTGAGTAGTAATTACTCAGCATATATGTTACTCTTGATTAATAGCAAATTTTCAAGCCCAAGGAGAAAAAAAGAATCAACCAACATCTGTCTTTTAGTGTATATCCCTCTGGGATAAGTACCAGTTAAGACTACTAAAAGAGAATGGCAATAAAATTTCTGCTGGTTGGAAGTTAGTCAGGCTTGTAACCCCTCTTTTCTTGGAAAGCTCATAAAAAAGAAACATGATAAACACAAAACCACTTCTAACAAATTTGTTTGCCAAATTTACTCTATCAAAGTAGAGTATGAAATGTTATAGACAGTATGTTGTGATGGAATTAAATATTATACTTATGGGAACAATTAGATTTTTTCTAATATTTACTTTGAAAATAGAGTGTTTCCAGAAGTAAAGCTGAATAAAAGAATAAGTACGGAGATTTCTTCTTGCTTTTCTACCTATATTATTCAAACATCTCTAATTACTTGGATCAAACTAATTGACATTAATAGGAGATAGATTATAAACCCTAAGCATAAAAATATGTATACATGGGTCTTCAAATTTGCTTTTCCCAGAATATAGACATAGTAAATCATTTCATAATTTTTATAATGTCTCAGGTATAGAAAATTTGTGTATACTTCAGGAAATAATAAATCATCTTTATTGGAATGTGTGATTCAATGAATATATAAATTTAACATTATTTTATTTTTAGCATTATTTTCTTATGGTAGGAACATATTTAATGGAATAAGAAAAAAGCAAACATATTTGCATATTGGTCAGTTTTTTTTTATACAGAAAAAATCTAGGTCTCAAATAAATAAAATAGTGTTAATATAAAGTTCTCATACATTTAACACACATCAAACATCATGTTTTACATTAATTTTCTCATTTAATAGTATTTTTTTAAACAAGAAAACTGGGGCATAAAGAGGTTAAATGATTAGGTTTAACATAATATAGCTAAGAGAAAGAAGAGGCAGGATTTTAACGCATATCTGTTGGACCTCAGAGTTTAAGCTCTTAAATATATGAGCTAATCAATGGCATGCTTCTAATGGATAATTAAATACTCATTTTGTTGATGTGGGCAATGTCCTATGTTTTAGATATTTGTAAAAATTTCTGATTTATTTTTCTTGACTGACTGAAGTTATGTAGAGAATATCAGTCACTGGAGTTTTGTGTGAATTCTGGCCGGGGTACGTCTTAGTTGAAAAATATTGAGTAAATGACTAATATTTACTTTTCATAGAGGTTATGACATTTAAGGAAAACTAAAGTGCCTATATTTATTGATTAGAGTCTCTGAATATATAAGCATGTTTTATTCTTCTAGCTTCTTGAATGTGAGGCAGGCAGACAGAAATACAAGATGTATGCCTTCACTGTGCTTGTAGTCCAGTGACAGAAGGTAGAAGGTAGACGGTGTTATTCAAATCCATGCATCTAAAGAGACAGAATCCTAAGTCCAGAAGAAAACTTACTAAGAGGTAGATCCTAGAAACAGTAGGCCCAATATATTGTATAATTATACTCTTTCTACCAATATGCTACCCATGCTCTCAAGGAACTGGCTGAAGGAAGGAAACATAAGACATAAATACTGAAATGTCAGACTAGCAAGTAAGGCAGAAATCACGTAGTCATGTTATAGGAGAACACAAAAAAACAGAGGCAATAAAAGCAAAAGTTTACACTAGCCATCTGAGTGATGGTTTTCTAGTTGACGGTTTAAAAGTTAAATATCATCTCCAAGCAGTTTGCTGTTTCTTTTTCTCTTTAAAACAATTTCAGCTCTGAACATCTAGAGCCGGGGCAAGATACAAAGCAAACAGGGACAAGTCATGAAAAAGGAAAATATTTGAACAAGTAGTACATCTTGATCCAACTATAGTAACTACATGTTTTTCCTCTCATGTAAAAAATGTTACCTGAATTTATCATTTGCTAAACTTAATTACAAAAAATATCATGAGCAATAGTGATATTATATAATTATCAGAGACCTGGATCAAATCCTACTGGATTTTGAAATTTAATTCTGTATTATCATTGCATCCATACTGTGTGATATTAGCAAATTTACTACTATAAGAATGAAGTAATTTAAAATCATTCCGGATAGACATGAACTACAGTAACTTAATTCCAATATCGTCATATATTATCAAAAGTTAAATCTAGAGGGGAAAAAACAAGCATTTTTCTCATAAATCAATAAATGAATATTTAAATGACTGACAAATACAAAGAGGCTATTCAATCCCAGGTTTAAATTCTTCTGTATGTATACTGGTTACTCTTGGTACATATTACTTGAAAACAAGAATGCACCCTAGAATTTCACTGGAACTCAGTCTACATTTTTCTACTTAAAGTAAAGAAATATGGTTTTTGTTCTTTGAAGCATTCCTTAGTTTTTATTTCTCTTCATTTCCAGCAAATTCCATAAGAAAGTAAGTCTTCTGAAGTCCCATTTCCAAGTTATCTCCCAGTTAAGGAACTGTTCAATTGCAATATACTAACATGAGATAGTGAGCAATTTGAAAAAGTTATCACATGTACATATGTTGGTATTTCTAGAAAGACTCTTGGATGAAGAAACGGACCACAAATGGCCTAAAGAGTGAGAGGTCTGGACCTCAAATACTTTTCTTCTTATTCCCAGACCAAGGCTCTCTCATGGGATCCTGAGTGAAGCAAAAGAAAGAAACATCCTCAGCTTAACCCCGAGGAAATCAGAAGTGACCCTGAGATAATACCCAGCAAATAAAAAGAAAAATGTACAGTAGAAATAGACAATAAACATGTATTTAAATTAGATCAAGATAATGCAATTTGGAGATATTTTATTAGAGAGTATGTGTGTGTATAATGTATATATATAAAAGCCTAAGCGACCAGTACGACCGAACGACCGGAACGAGTGGTCAACCAGTTGCTAAGATGCACACTGACCACCAGGGGGCAGACAATCAACTCAGGAGCTGCCCCCTGGTGGTCAGTGTTCTCCCACAGCCAACCTCCCACAGCCAGCCAACCTTCCCGGGTCCCTTCCTCAGGTTGGCAAACCTCCTGTGGTCTCTCCCCTGGTCCAGCAGGCCCAGTCCAGCAGGCCCCATCTGGAAGGCCCTGTCCGGCAGCTGGCAGACCCCCAAGTCCTGATCAGGACTGGGTGAGACAGCCCCGAGAGGCCCTGATTGCCAGCCAGGCCTAGCAACCTCATCCATGTACGAATTTCGTGCACCAGGCCCCTAGTATTTATATATGTTTAAATGAATACATCCACATAGTGCCATACCACAGAATATTAAATGTGCTTGTAGGAAATGTCATTTTGTTTTACAACTATTTGCTAAATTGGATTGCTTTCACTAACTGCATTGTAAAGAATACATAGCAGAGAGCCTGCTAAAACAGGTCTTCTTATATGACATGGTGTAGTTTCAGATCTGGCTCCTTTAGGGAAAAGTTAAATGTGGTAGAATAGTTCAAACTCCAGTGTTTAATACTTACTCTAACCAAATAAGATTAGTTTTCTAGGATTTTTCTATATAGATAAACTTGTCCTAAATTGCTAAATAATTCAGTAGAATTTAATAGCCTTAATGAAATAAAAACAAATGCTTCATCTGGTTTTTATGATTAGAGAGTGGTTTGCTTTTGAACAAAATAAAAAATTACACTCAATCCATTCATAGATAACCAATCTACTGTTGCTTTTAGAAAAGCAGTAAAAGATTGAACATGAAAAGAACGACACATCTGGCACTAAACTCTAATGCCTAAGTGAGTATGCAAGAACTTATACCAGGGGAATATGTTGTACCTGTATGATAAGTGCACTATATCAAAGGTCACTGGTATAAAAGGCTCAGTAGGTATATGAGTAAGATGACTTCATCTTCACTCTGAAGCTGTTTATTTAGAAATCCCTCGCCTACTTTCTGAAACTTCTGTTGAATAATCTGGAAACCAACTAATAATTCCATGATACTATAATACTACATTCAGTTTTTTGAGTGGCTTATTCTAGTTTAAATGCCCTCCATGGTTTAACAACGGATGGTATTGTTCAGACTCCAGAAGAGGCTGGGATGAAAAGATGCTCTTTCTCACAGCACTTGTTGATGTGCCTCAAAGGAGTAAAAAGATAAAATAAAGCAGAATAGAGGATATGATAATATTATAATGAATTTATACAAAGCATTTAAGATTCCATCATCTGACAGAACTATGATTAATACAATAGACATTTTAATAACTAACATTGAATGCACCAGGTGCTTGACCTTATGTAATGTGATTTGTATGGATTATATTATATAATCTTAATAATCCAAGGAGGGTGTATTATTTTTATCAGTCTCATTTTGTAGAAAATAAGAAGTAAATTGTGTATAGTGAATTACCAAGTTTATACAGTTTATAAAAAGCAGACCAAACTTAGCTAATGTATGGTAAACTATATTGATACGCTACACAACTTTATATTTGCTTCTTTTCAATATGAGAAGTAAAATTGTGAACTTAGAAATTGTTCTGAGGTACATACATTGAGAAGATGGATGTAAATAGTCTATAACTGTGTTGCCAATAAAAATTTCTGCAAATAATGGAAAAGTGTAGGTAATGTCTGATATGGTAGCCACTAGCCACTAGCCCATGTGTTATATTAGACAGCACCGATATAGAGTAGTAACATTTGGGCTATATTCCTATTTTAATTAGTAAAATGATCATTGGAGTATTGAGAATTTCCTTTGCCTCTGCAATGCCCAAGGTAGGTCCCAAAGGTACCATGTAATTTATCCCAAAGTGAACATGATTATGGTGACTAGAAAAAAATCATATGTATATATACTTCCTAAACTTTTTATTTTCTTTTTTTAAAGATGTTTTCATTGATTTCAGAGAGGAAGGAAGAGGGAGAGAGAGATAGAAACATCAATGATGAAAGAGAATCATTGACTGGCTGCCTTCTCACTCCCCCCACTGGGGATGGATCCCGCAGCATGGGCAGAATTGAACTCTTGGTTCATAAGTCGACACCCAACCACTGAGCCACACATGCTGGGCTGTTTCTTTTCTTTAGGGGTTAGATAAGTTGAACCCAGGCTGCTGAACAAAAAAAATTACTCACTCATAGCAATTGTGACAATGAATAAAATAAATAAATAAATAAATAGAGAAAATATCCGTTCTCTTTCTATGAACAACAACAAAAAAGTGTCCTGAAAGCATATCTATAAAGTTCAAGCAAGATTAAAATGATGAAATAAATCTAAAAACAAAGAAAAATCATCAAAGGCACAGTATTTGAAAATATTAGAAATATGCTAGCTCCAATTAGAATATTCTGACAGCTTTCTTCCCTTATTTTCATGAAAAATTGGGAAAGTCAGTTAAAACTATAAACACTTAAAAGCTTGACTCTCAATATACTTATAAGAGCAAACAAAATTTATGTAAACATTTTATGAAAAATTTAAAGCACATGAGAGAAAGTAGTAGTTATACTTTGTTGATACTTCTGTTAATACTTATACATGTCTTCCAAATTCAAACTGAGCAAACTGCCAACAAGGCACAGGTGCATAAAATAATAGCAGGTGAAAGACATAAAATGTTATAATGAATAAAATACTATCTTTGTCCATTATGCCTTTACCTTAGAGCACATTAGCACATCTGTTATATATTTACTAGAAGTACAGGTTTATATGAACAAGTTTTATTAAGTTATAATGCCAAATCTATATATATTTTGTTCCCCAGACTTATGTACATTGCACTGAAGTTATAACATCTGAGTTATGGCAATAAATACATTCCAATAAACTCCACTGAAAATGTTATTAGGAATGTGATTCTACTATGACATCATTATAAGATTCTTAAGTTGAAAATTTAGACTTATATGGTTTTGAAATGTTATTGTCAGAGTTGTTATTTTGAGTTTGAGTCTACTCACTAGTCATTCTGATTGACAGCTTTTCTAATTGATTTTTAGAAACTCTAAAGAACAATGCTTTGTAGACAACCTGGACTCATGGTCTTTTAAAAAATTAGCAATGAGATCTAAATTTTAAACTGTAAAACACTGTTTTACTTACTCTGTTTATATAAAAATTTATACCAGTTCTTACCTTCAAGTACCAAACAACTTCATTTATTGGAAAAATAAATAAATGGCAAATTTAATGAAAATGTATATTATTCATATGGTAGAACTGAAAAGAGGCTAGATTTTGAATCTAAGGTAAATATCTTTATTATTGATTGTCACCTTTGGGCTGCTTGACCTTGAGAAAGTAATTTAACTTCTTCATTTATATATTTAAATTAGTTGATGTCTAAGAACCACTGTAGCTGGGACTACCCATATCAACATATACCATATATAAGTACAAATAATTTTATATTTGTGATTTATCTTTTAATTAATCGTTCTTCTTACAATAAAATGTCTTAATTGCAGAAAATGTAGTTAAGATAGACATAGCAAAAATGAATTTTAAATATCAACCATTTGAAATAATGATTGCACATATAAAATAGTCATATTTTTGCAAAACACACATACATATATATATATTTAAAAATTATATCACTATATCACTAGTAAGGAGATTGAATCTGGAATCAAGAAACTTCCAGCCCTAACCAGTTTGGCTCAGTGGATAGAGCATCAGCCTGTGGACTGAAGGGTCCTAGGTTCGATTCTGGTCAAGGGCATGCATCTTGGTTGCAGGCACATCCCCAGTAGGGGGTGTGCAGGAGGCAGCTGATTGATGTTTCTCTCTCATTGATGTTTCTAACTCTCTATCCCTCTCCCTTCCTCTCTGTAAAAAAATCAATAAAATATATTTAAAAGAAAAAAAGAAATTTCCAACACCTTCTTCTTTGACTCCTTTTTGTTGTTACATTTTTTTTTTTAATTTTATTTTTAGAGAGAGAGGAAGGGAGAGGGAGAGAGAAAGAGAGAAAGATCCATGTGAGAGCAAACTCAATTGGTTGCCTCCTGCACAGCCCCTACCAGGTATCCAGCCCACAACTCTGGGCATGTCCACTGATTGAGACTAAACCATCAACGTTTCTGTGCACAGACAATGCCTAATTTTGCCACACCAACCAGGACCTCCTTTCCTTTCTTTTTCATGCCAGGATTCCAACCTTGTTTTTTAATTTTTTTCCAGACCCTGGGAGCAAGTTGCAGTCTCTCTGTGGTTTTTTATTTTGTTTTGTTTTTCCCTCCATGCTCAGGCACCCAGTTTTTGATGTCTCCTTTACATCATGTTTCTCACCTTATTGGGGAGTGGGGCATGGATTACCTTGAAGACAATACAGTGGGAAAAATCTCTGACCCTTTCTGTTCCAAATTCATTTTTATCCCTTCCTCTCTCACAAAAAGTTTATGGAATCAATACCACCATGCCCTATGGGGGAAATAAAAATATAAAACTTCTGCTCCTATGCTCTGCCCAAAGCTGGGGGGGTGGTTGGCCCCTGTGTAGTAATACATAGAATTCTAGCTTTTTTCTTCCTTTAATGTGTATTGGGCTCAGAGATTACACTGTGTCTCTATGTGAATATCGGCAGTTAGCATTTAGCAACATGTATCTGTATATATTCTCTTGCTTAAAAAAAAAAAAAACAAACTTAGAAAGGGGGCCATTATAGAAGGTCAGTAAAGGGTGGGTTTGAAATATTTGGGTGGGTTTAGTGGGCATTTTGACATGGATTCTCCTTTGGCATGTTTAACTGTGATGTTTCAAGGACATCCTTGCAGTTTAAGAAGACACTTTAAAAGTAAAATTCTCTTTTAATGATGACTTGAGCCCTGCCATTCCATGGGAGAAGCAGAACCTATAGGATCTTATTCAGAATTGACATTCTACATTATAATTTTCTTCCTGCTTATTTTTAATTTTTTTTGTCTTCATGCAAAGAAATATGATGTTCAGTTTAAACATTAAAAGTGTATAAGGTGATTTGTTACAATAAAACAAAATGACACACACACAAAACCTTCAAACAAGCAAAAGTCTAGGCTCAAATGCTTTACTGGTAAATCCTACTGAACAGTTAAAGAAGAATTAAAACAAACCTCAAACTATTTTTTTTAAAAAAAAAGAAAGAGAAGGGAACACTTCCAAACTCATTTTGCAAGGCCAGGTTACCATAATACCAAAAATGACAAGGATACTGCAAGAAAAATAAATTACTGGCCAATACATCTGATGAATATAGATGCCAGAATCCACCATAAAATATTAGAAAACCAAATTAAATAATACATTAAAGGTTTCATACACCATGATCCAGTGGGATTTGTTCCATAGATGCAAGGATGGTTCAACATTCACAAATCAATCAACTTGATCCACCACATTATCAAAATGAAAAATATAAATAATATGATAATTTCAATAGATACATAAAAAGCATTTGACAAAGTTCACACCAATTTTTTTAAAAAAACTTTCAACAAAGTGGGTATAGATAGACTATATCTCAACATAATAAAGGCCATAGATGACAAGTCCACAGCTGACATCATACTGAACAGCGAAAAGCTGAAATCTTTTCTCTAAGATTAGGAACAAAACAAGGATGCCCACTCTTGCCACTTTTACTTAACATAGTATTTGGAAGTCCTGGCCAGAGAAATTAGATAAACAAACAAACAATACATGAATAAGTTTAATCCAAATTGGAGAGAAATAAAACTGTCACTATTTGAATATTACATGATATTATACATAGAAAAACCTAAGTACTCCAACAAAAAACTGAATTCAGTAAAGTTGCAGAAAACAAAATCAATAACCAAAAATGTGTTCTATACACTAATAATCAATTATCAGAAAGAGAAATTAAGAAAACAATCTCATTTACAGTTGCATCAAAAATAATAAAATACCTAGGCATAAATTTAATCATGGAGGTGACAGATTCATAAAGGAAAATTATGATAGTAATGAAAGTACTAGGAGATGATACAAATGAATAGAATGAATATTCAATACTCATGGATTAGAAGAATTAATGTTATTAATGTGTCCATACTACTCAAAGCAGACTACATATATAATGTAACCCCATCAAAATACCATTGGCATTTTTCATAGCAGTAGACCAAATAATTCTAAAATTTGTATGGAAACACACACAAAAAAAACAAAGTAGCCAAAGCAATCTTGAGAAAGAAAAACAAAACTGTAGGCATCACCTTCCCTCATTTAAAAATATATCACAAAGGTTATAGAATTAAAATAGTGTGATATTGGCATAAAAACCAGCAAACAGATCAATAAACCAGAAATAAAGCCACACATATATGTTGAATTAATTTACAATAAAAGATCCAAGAATATACAAAGGGAAAAGGACTGTCTTTTCAATAAATGGTATTGGGAAAACTGAACAGCCACATGAAAAAGAATGAAACTAGATTATTATCTTATACCATATACAAAAATTAATTCAAAATGTATTAAAGACTTGAATATAAGACCTGAAACTATACCACTCTTAGGAGAAAACATAAAAGAATCAGGTGAGACGACTTCAAACTCAAAAGCTTCTGCACAGCACTAATTGGTTTTACTCAGTGGTTAGAGCATCGGCCCAAGGGCTGAAGGGTTGCATATTTGATTTTGGCCAAGGACACATACCTCAGTTGCAAGCTCGAACCCCAACCCCTGTCAGGGCACATGTGGGAGGCAACCAATTGATGTGTCTTTCTCACATTGATGTTTCTCTCTCTTTATCTCTCCCCCTCCCTTCTACTCTCTGTAAAAAAAATCAATAGAAAAAATATCCTTGGGTGAGGATTAACAACAACAAAAGGTTCTGTACAGCAAAGTACACCATCAACAGAATGAAAATTTAACCTACTAGATAGGAGGAAATATTTGTAAAACATATATCTGGTAAGGACTAAGTATGCAAAATACATAAAATTCATACAACTCAATAGCAAAAAAAAAAAAAATCAGTTAAAAAATAAGAAGATTCAAATAGACATTTTTTTTCCCAAACAAGACATACAAATGGTCAACAGGTACATGAAAAAAATATTCAACATCACTAATCATCAGGGAAATGCAAATCAAAACCACAACTAGATTATCAACTCATACCTGGTGGAATGGTTGTCAAAAAGACAATAAATAATGAATGTAGGCAAGAACATAGAGAAAAAGGAATTCTTGTTCATTGTTGGTGGAAATGCAAGTTGCTGCTGCCATTACGAAAAAGAATGGAGGTACCTCAAAAATTGTAACAGAACTATCATGTGCTGCAGCAATTCGACCACTGGGTATTCATGCAAAAAAAAAAAAAACAAAAACAAAAAAAAAACAAAAAACAGAAACACAAAAACAATAATTTGAAAACTATATAATCCTCCATATTCATAATTTACAATGGCCAACAGATGGAAACAACCTAAGGTCCATCATTAGATGAATGGAAAAAGAAGTATACATATAAATACTGAGAAGTATACATAAAAATAATACTATTCAGCTATAAAAAGAATGAAATCTTGCCATTTGGAATAGCATGGATGGATTTTGAGGATATTATGTACATTTCGCTAAGTGAAATAAATTAAGCAGTCAAAGACAAAACACTGCAGGGTCTCACTTACATGCAGAACATAAAAAGCAAATACAACAACAAAAGAAAAACAAGGTCATAGACACATAGAGTAAAGGTGAAGGGTGGACAAAATGAGAGCAGGGTGTCAAAGGTACAAACTTTCAATTATAAAATAAGGAAATCATGAGAATGTAATGTGCCACATGATGGCTATAGTTAAAACATGGTATTGAATATCTGAAATGTGCTAAGAGAGTAAATCTTAAAAGTCCTTATCACAAGGAAAAAAACATTTTGTAACTATACAGTGATGGACATTAACTAGACTTATTGTGGTCATCATTTTGCAATATATACAAATATCAAATCATTATGTTGCACACCTGAAACTAACATAATGTTATATGTCAATTATATCTCACTAATAATTATTATATTCTATTGTTTTGAATTTTTGCATTTCTAAGTCATTTACACTTTCTCTATTTTAATGCACTAATTTTTAATAATGTCAATTTGTTCCATCTTAACCATTCTTAACCAATGCTGATACCACAATGATTAAATCAATTATCTATTATCCTCTGGTAGATAGATGGGAATTGCTTTCTCGTCACCCAGCTCACCATGCCTCACCCTGCACCACTAAAATGGTGAGACAAAGAAACAACCCCCAAATGAAAGAATCACCAAAAAGGAACTAACTTAAATGGAGGCAAGGAAATTGTCAGATAAGGAATTCAAACTGATGGTTATAAGGATGCTGAAACAATTTAAGGGAAACTATGAGCAACTTAATGTGAACTATAAAGAACTTAATGAAAACTACATCAGCATGAAATAAAAGGTTGAAACCATGAATAAGAAGCAATCAGAAATAAAGCATGACATAGCTGTAATAAAGAATACCCTGAAGGGAATCAATAGTACACTAGAAGCTGAGGACTAAATCAGCTAATTAGAAGACAAGATGGGGGGGGGGGGGACATTCAGAGCAGCAATTGGGAAAAAAAAGCAGGAGGAGAATTTAAGGGAGCTTTGGGACAACATGAAAAGTAACAACATCCACATCATAAGGGAACCAGAAGAAGAAGAATCTAAGAAAGGAATAGAGTACTTGTTTGAAGAAATAATGACAGAAAACTTTCATGACCTGGTGAAAAACGAAGTCACGCAAGTCCAGGAAACCCAGAGAGTCACAATCAAGATGAACCCCAAAAGACTCACATTAAGACCCCTCATAATTAAGATGATAAACATTAAAGACAAAGAAAGAATCTTAAAGCCTGCAAGAGAGAGACAGAAAGTCACCTATAAGGGAGCTCCATTAGACTGTCAGCTGATTTCTCAATAGAAGCACTTCAGGCCAGAAAGGAATGGCAAGATGTATACAAAGTAATGAAAAGCAAGGGACTGAATCCAAGATACTCTATCTTGTATGGCTATCACTAAAAATGTAAGGTCAAATAAGGACCTTCAAAGACAAGAAAGGCTAAAGGAGTTTATTACCACCAAACAAGCACTGCAAGATATGCTAAATAGACTTTTGTAATAAGAAGAAATAGAGACAGAGGAACATAAGCATAAAGGATAAAAATGTCAACAAATAAGCACCTTTAAATAACAACCTTAGCCTGACAGGCATGGCTCAGTAGTTGAGCATTGTCCTGTGAAACAAGAGGTCACAGTTTGATTCCTGGTCAGGGCACATGCCGGGGTTGCAGGCTCAATCCCCAGTGTCGGGTGTGCAGGAGACAGCCGATCAATTATTCTGTCTCATCATTGATGTTTCTATCTCTCTCTCCCTTTCCCTTCCTCTCTGAAATCAATAAAAATATATAATAATAACCTTAAATGTAAATGGCTTAAATGCTCTAATCAAAAGACATAGGATAGCTAAATGGTTAAGAAAACATGACCCAATTATATGCTGTCTACAAGACACCCAACTCAGAACAAAAGACTCACACAAGATGAAAACGAAAGAATGGAAAAAATTTTGCATGCAAATAGAAATGAAAAAAAGCTCAGGTAGCAATTCTTATATCTGACAAAATAGATCTCAAAATGAAATCCATAATAAGAGACCATGAAGGCCACTTCAAAATACCAAAAAAATCTACACAACAAGAAGACATAACCCTAGTAAACATATATGCACCCAATATAGGAGCACCGAAATACATATAAAAAAATCTTCTGGAGGATTTTAAGGGAGAGATCAATAGTGATACAATTGTAGTAGGGGACATTACTGAATAGATCTTCTGGATAAAAAATCAACAAAGAAACAGGGACCCAAAATGACACATTAGATCTAATGGATTTAATTGATATTTACAGAACATTTCACATAAGTGTACATGGGATGTTCTCAAAGATAGACCACATGACAGGACACAAACTAAGTCTCTACAAATTCAAGAGGACTGAAATAAAATCAAGCATTTTCTATGATCATTATAGCATGAAACTAGAGATCAACTACCATAAAAATACCCCAAAACATTCAAACACATGGAAGCTAAATAGCCTATTATTAAATAATGAATGGTTTACGAATGAGATGAAGGAAAAATAAAAAAACTTCTTGGAAACAAATGAAAATGAACACACAAAAAACAAATCTATGGGACACAGCAAAGAGGGAATTTCATAGCACTATAGGCTTACCTTAAGAAACAACAAAAATTTCTAATAAACTATATAACCCTACAACTTAAAGAATTAGAAAGAGAACAACAAGAAAATCCCAGAGGAAGTAGAAGGAAGGAAATAATAAAGATTAGAGCAGAAATAAATGATATAGACATTAAAAAATCAATACAAAAGGTCAATGAAAGAGCTAGTTCTTTGAAAAGATAAACAAGATTAATAAACATTTAGCCAGAATCATCAAGATATAAAGAGAGAGGACCCAAATAAAATCAGAAATGAAGAGTTAAAGTATCAACTGACTTCACAGAAATGCCATGGATTGTAAGAAAATACTATGAACAACTATATTCCAATAAGCTGGACAACACAAATGGAATGTCCAAATTCCTACAAACATACAACCTTCTGAATCAGGAGGAATCAGAAAACCTGAATAGGCTGATAACTACTGATAAATATGAAGTAGTAATAAAAATTTAAAAAAATACAAAACTCCCAGAAAACAAAAGCCCTGGCCTGGACAGCTTCATGGGTAAGTTTCACCAAATATTCAAAGAAAAACTAATACCTATCCTCCTCAAACTATTCCAAAAATTCCAAGAGGAAGAAATACTTCCAAGCTCTTTTCACAAGTCCAGCATCATCATACTTCCAAAAACAGATAAAAACACTAAAGACCAATATCCCTGATGAACATAGATGTTAAAATCCTCAACAAAATATTAGCAAATTGGATCCAGCAATATATTACAAAGTTCATACATCATGACCAACTGTGGTTTATTCTAAGGTTGCAAGGCTGGTACAATATTCACAATCAATAAATGTGATGCATCACATAAATAAATTTAAAGATAAAAAGCACATGATCATATCAATAAATACAGAAAAAAGCATTAAACAGAATGCAACACTCATTTTTTATTTAAAAAAATCAGAGCAAAGTGGGAATAGAGGGATCATATCTCAACATAATAAAAGCCATATAGGAAAAACCTACAGCCAATATCATACTCAATGGGTAAAAACTAAAACCATTTCCCATAAAAATGTAAAAAGACAGGATTGTTTGCTTTCACCACTTTTATTCAACACTAGAGGCCTGATGCATGAAATTCATGCAAGAATAGGCCTTCCTTCCCCAAGCTGCCAGCACTGGCTTCCCTATGGCTGCCAGCAGGCACCTGAGTCCTGGGCTTCCCTCACAGCCCTGGCTTTGTCCAGAAGGACGTCTGGTCTAATTAGCATATTATGCTTTTATTATTATAGATAATACCTAAGTCATAGCCACAGTGATCAGATAAGAAAAAATAAAAGGCATCCAAATTGGAAAGGAGGAA
Source organism: Myotis myotis (assembly GCF_014108235.1). Classification (NCBI taxonomy): domain Eukaryota; kingdom Metazoa; phylum Chordata; class Mammalia; order Chiroptera; family Vespertilionidae; genus Myotis; species Myotis myotis. The sequence goes on along the minus strand of NW_023416335.1, from coordinate 62,190,879 downwards.
GTAAAACTGTCATTATTCATAGATGACATTATATTGTATGTAGAAAAGCCTAAAGACTCCACCAAAAAACTACTAGATTTAATAAATGATTTTGGCAATGTAGCAGGATATAAAATTAACATTCAGAAATCATTGACATTTTTATATACCAATAATGAGTTCTCAGAAATAGAAACAAACAAAAAAATCCCATTTGTCATTGAAACAAAAAATTAAGACACTTAGAAATAAACTTAACCAAGCAGATAAAAGACCTATACTCTAAAACTATAGAATATTGAAAAAAGAGATAGAAGAAGATATAAACAAGTGGAAAAATATACTGTGTTGATGGGTTGGTAGAATCAACATCATTGAAATGCCCATACTACCCAAAGCAATCTATAGATTCAATGCAATTGCTATTAACATGCCAATTATTTCACAGATCTAGAACAAATATTCCAAAAATGTATATGGAACCATTAAAGACCCCAAATAGTCACAGCAATCTTGAAAAAGAAGAACAAAGTTGGGGTAATCACCATACCAAATATCAATCTATTAAAAAGCCACTATAATCAAAACAACCTGGCAATGGCATACTGGAATAAGAACAGGCATATAGATCAGTGGAACAGAACAGAGAACCCAGAAATTGATCCAAGACATCATGCTCAATTAATATTTGACAAAGGAGGCAAGAGCATAAAATTAAGTCAAGACAGTCTCTTCAATAAATGGTGTTGGAATACTTAGACAGGTATATACAAAAAAATGAAACTAGACCACCAACATATACCATACATAAGAATTTAAACTCAAAGTGGATAAAGGACCTAAATGTAAGTAGTGAAATAATAAAAATCCTTGAAGAACACATCTAAATATCAGGTATCTCACATAGCATAATTTTCACTCATACAATGCCTAAGGTAAGAGGAACAAAGCAAAAAAATTAAACAAATGGAACTACATCACACTAAAAAGCTTCTGCACAGCAAAAGAAACCAGCATCAAAATGAAAAGATAACCCACTCTGTGGGAGAACATATTTGCCAATGATACATCTGATAAGGGGTTAATATCCAAAATATATAAAGTACTCATACAACTCAACAAAAGGGAAACAAACAATCCAATTAATAAATGGGCAGAGGACCTAAATAAACACTTCTTCTAAGAGGACATACAAATGGCCAAGAGACATATGAAAAAATGCTCAATGTTCCTAATCATCAGCAGATGCAAATTAAAACAACAATGTCACTAATCATCAGAGAGATGCAAATTAAAACAAACTGCCAGAATGGCTAACATCAATAAATCAATAAATGACAAGTGTTGGCAAGGATGTGGAAAAAAGGGAACCCTAGTACACTGCTGGTGGGAATGCAGACTGCTGCAGCCAGTATGAAAAATTGTGTGGAGTTTCCTCAAAAAATTAAATATGGAATTGCTATTTGACACAGTGATCCCACTTCTAGGAATATATCCTAAGAAAAAACACCAATCAGAAAGAATGTATGCACCCCTATGTTCATGGGAACATATTTACACTAGCTAAGATCTGGAAACAGCCAAAGTCTCCATCAGTAGATGAGTGGGGGGAAAAAAAGCTGTGGTACATATACACAATGGAATACTATGCAGCTATAATAAAATATGTTATGTTTATAATAAAAATAAAGATATGTTACCCTTTGAGACAGCATGGATGGACATGGAGAGTGTTATGCTAAATGAAATAAGTCAGTCAACTGAGAAAGACAAATATTACATGATCTCACTACATGTGGAATTTGATGAACAAAATAAACTGATAAACAAAATAGATCCAGAGATATGGAAGCATGGAACAGACTGAGGATTCTCAAAGGGAAGAGGGGGGAGGGAATTAACCAAAGTTCCTGTATGCATATATTCACAATCCATGGACACAAACAATAGTGGGGTAAAGGCCTGGAGAGGGGCTAGGAGTGAAGAGGAGGGGGTCAAGGGGGAACAAAAGGGAACATCTGTAATACTTTCAAAAATAAAGATAAATTTTAAAAATACTAAAAAAAAGCATTCAAAGACAATAATATATTTCCCACTTGCAAATTAGTAAAAGAGGTAACACTATACTTTTGACATCACATTAAAGTAGAAAGCTTGTGAAAGGATATTTTTTCAGCCTGTTCCAAAAGATAAGACATTTCAGTGATTGTGGGGAGGAGTGGGAGTGGGTGGAAGTGGAAGAGAGTATAGAGGGAATAAATGGTGATGAAAAAATTAAATAAAATAAAAGAAGAAAGATGACAAAATAAGACATTTCAAGAAAACAGAACAGAGGCTATGTATTTACATATTTTCATTGTAATTAATTTAATACAAGAAAATTGTAAGTTTTGCATCTTTAGGATAAGTCACTCTAAACATTGCCATATACTCAAGGTTCTATTTTTCTAATCACATACTAGGTAAACATTTGCATATTTTAATAATAAAAATTATAACTGTATTTCAGAAAAAAGAAGTCCATGAATATAATGAACACAATAAATCAGATCCCATGGAAAGTCTACCTTTCCTAGGTGGGTACCCAGGGGTCATTCCCATATCCATATTAGACTTTGGGTCCATGGTCATAGTTGAATGAATATACTTGGAGTGGCATATGGCCAAGGTTTAATAAATAGATATTTTCCCATGCAACTTAGTAGTTAGAACACAATGAAATTAAGTCAATAGACTGCTTTGGAATATGACTCTCTTAAAAATTTTGGTTGTGACCAGCATAAGGAATATATAACACTAGAGGCCCAGTGCACGAATTTGTGCACAGGTGGAGTCAGGCTGGCCTGGCCCCAATCGGGGCCCAATTAGGGCCAGGGTGGCTTGGGGGTAGGGGCTTAGGGATGATCAGGGTAGTGGGAGCCCATCGGGGGCAGGGCCAGCTGGAGGGAGAGGCCGAAGGATGTTGGCCAGCCCCTACCACCCCGATAGGCCTGCAGCCCCTCCCCCTAGTGGGCCCCTCCCCCTAGTGGGTCCCGCCCCTAATCGCCCCTCTATGCCAAAAAGGGGAGGCCTGGCCAACTTCCTGCAGCCCCTCCCTCCAGCTGGCCCCACCACCTATGGGCTCCCACCACCCCGATAGGCCCGTGGCCCCTCCCCCCGGTCAACTCTGCCCCTGATCGGCCACCCACTCCGATTAGGGGGAGGGCTGGCTGGCCAATCACCCATGGCCCCTCCTCCAGCCTGCTGGCCCCTGATCGGTCCCCCACATCCCATTCAGCGGTGTGGTCCGCTGTGGGTAGGGGCTGCAGGAGGTTGGCCGGCAAGCCCCGCCCCCTATTAGCATAGGAGGGTGATCAGGGGTGGGACCAACCAGGGGGAGGGGCCACCGGAGGTTGGCGAGCTGGCCCCACCCTCCGATCAGGCTGGTTCGCTGGCCGCACTGGGCATCATAGTTACCGGTTGTTCCTGTCGTCCTGGTGTTCTAGTTACTGGCTTTTTATATATATACTAGAGGCCCAGTGCACAAAAATTTGTGCACTAGGGGAGGGGGGGGGGTTCTTCAGCCCGGCCTGTGCCCTCTCGCAGTCTGGGACCCCTTGGGAGATAACGACCTGCTGGCTTACACCTGCTCCCGGTGGCAGAGGGCAGGCCCAATCCCTAGGTGCAGCCCATGGTCGGGCTCAGAGCAAGGGCGATTGGGGAGTTGGGGCGCTGCCCCCTGTCATGCACAGAGCAGGGCAGATCAGGAGGTTGCGATGCCACCCTCAGTCATGCTCAGGGTAGGGCCGATTGGGGGGTTGGGGCACCGCCCCCTGTCACACTCAAGGCAGGGTCAATGGGGAGGTTGCAGCACCACCCCCTGTCACGCACAGAGCAAGGCCAATCAGGGGGTTGGGGCTCTGCCCCCTGTCACTCACAGAGCAGGGCCCATCGGGGGGTTGGGGCTCCGTAACCTGTCATGCACAGAGCAGGGTTGATCAGAGGGTTGGGGAGCTCCCCCTGTCATGCACAGAGCAGGGCCCATTAGGGGGCTAGAGAGCTCCCCCCTGTCAAACACAGAGCAGGGCCGATCGGGGGGTTGGGGAGCTCCCCCCATCACTCAGAGTGGGGCCGATAGGGGAGTTGGGGCACCGCCCTCTGTCACACACAGAGCAGGGCAGATCAGGGGGTTGGGGCGCCACACCCTGTCACACTCAGGGCAGGGCCGATGGGGAGGTGATGGCTCTACCCCGTCACACACAGAGCAGGGCCCGTGGGGGTGGGGGGTTGGGGCCCCACCCTCTATCACTCACAGAGCAGGGCCAATCAGGGGGTTGGGGCGCTGCACCCTGTCACACACAGAGCCGAAGGGCAATCAGGGGGTTGGGGAGCTCCCCCTATCAGGCACAGAGCAGGGCCGATCAGGGGGTTGGGGCACCGCACCCTGTCACACACACAGCCGCAGGGCTGATCAGGGGGTTGGGGTACCTTCCCCTGTCATGAACAGAGCAGGGTGAATAGGGAGGTTGTTGCCCCACCCCCTGTCACACACAGAGCCGCAGGGCGATCAGGGGGTTTGGGCGCTGCCCTCTGTCATGCTGATCCTGGTGCCGGGAGGCCTTGCGTCTCCGCTGATTCTGGTGCTGGGAGGCATATTACCATTTTACTATATAGGATAGAGGCCTGGTGCATGGGTGGAGGCCGGCTGGTTTGCTCTGAAGGGTATCCTGGATCAGGGTGGGGGTCCCCACTGGGGTGCCTGGCCAGTCTGGGTGAGGGGATGATGGCTGTTTGCAGCTGGTCACACACCCTTCAGGGTGGGAGTCCCCACTGGGGTGCCTGGCCAGTCTGGATGAGGGGCTGAGGGCTGTTTTCAGGCTGGCGGGTGACTGAAGCTCCCAACTGCTCCTTTTTTTCTTTTTTTTTTATTCTGGGCCAGCTTCAGCTCTGAGGCCTGGCTCCAGCTCTGAGGCCTCGGCTGCTGAAAGCAGGTATCTGGTTTGTTTGGGTTCTATAATTGTAACACTGTTGCGGTCCTTCTCACTCCAGCTCTGAGATCCCTGCTGGCTGAAAGCAGGGATCTCCATTTGTTCTATAATTGAAACAATGTTGCAGTCCTGCTGGCTGAAGCTCGGCTGGCTGAAAGCAGGTTTCTGGGGTTTTGTTTAGCTTCTGTATTTGTAACAATGTTTCTTAAACTGCAAGCTCAGAGGCCGGCAAGGCAGGCGGGGAACGTTGGAGTCCTCCGTCACTGAAGCAAGCAAGCCTCCTTTTCGCTTCAAGCTGCCTGGCTGCCGGCCGCCATCTTGGCTGGCAGTTAATATGCATATCACCCTGATTAGCCAATGAGAAGGGTAGTGGAGGTACAGCTAATTACCATGTTTCTCTATTATTAGATAGCATAGATAATAGAACTATTACAGATATGTATTAAGAAAAAAAGTTTCCAAAACAATAATTGTTCTGGGTATGATATTTTTCTATTTTCTACTATATTCTATTATTTAATTATTGATGAACCACTAAGCAGAATTCAGGAGCAACTCGTGTGACAGGGCCTACAACACTACTTTAGAAAAAGATCAGTGCATTCGTCCTGGCTCTTTAACTACTCAAATCTCAGTTGTTCAGTTCTTTCTATATCTGGAAAATATTCTAGTATATTTCCAGCAAGTTTCACTTTTAATTTATTATGACAATTAGAGACTTCTTTTCTTGTCCACAAATCAGATCATCTTAACTAACCATAGTCCTTCTCAGGACTCATTATTTTCCTCAGTTTTCTCTTTCTTTTGAATTTACCAAATGTATTTATAAAGTGGGAAATTCAGATGAAATTAAGGGAGGGTAATAATAATTCCTCATTCTTAAGGCCGACCTGCTACATCATATTGAGTTGTGGCAGGAACAGAACTTGCATCTCTCCTTTTCTAGTCTGTTGTAAATTTTCATACTGATATAGGTACTGTTGGAAATTTGTTTATTTCACTTGATTAACAATTGAGTTTAATAAGATGTTAAACTTCCAAATCCCAGAGTACAAAAGCAGCTTAAGTGTTAAAAACAGGTCCTGGGAAACTATGTTTACAAATTAACATCAACATTTAACATATTAATCTATTTATTTATTTTGCAAACCTATATCACAAGCTTATAATTAGAACTTTGAAACAATTGTGAATCTATGACATCTAATAAATTATGTAGGTCCATACTAAAGATTACTTCTTCCACATGCTAAAAAGTATATATGGTCTGACATCAAGGATGTATATAGAGAAATAATGTAAATAAGTTTGAAATCCAAGGGTTTGAGAGAAGACACCAGGGAGGAGGGAATTTGTATTTTTTATTTCCATACAATTACCATTTTTAAAACAGAGAAGTTTTTTTAAACAAAGATTCTATTTTCTAGCTGATTATTCTATTTTAAAAGTTCAGTCTGTCCTCTTTAAATTTTATCTTCAATTTAAGATGGATCTATGAGTATTATTGCCAAGTTCTGAGATCATTTACCTCAACCAATTTTTCTTTATTAACTTCAAAGATTCTTATAAAAAATCAATAGAGAATAGAATGCATCTACATGAATTTAGACAGATCAAATGAAACTAAAAATCCTTATTTAATTTTGTCATTATACAATCCTGGGCTCAATATGCAAAGGTTGTTTCAGAAAACTACAAACTTCAATCTTCTCAAGGGTCAAAACTATAATTTATGGACCTTCCGGACTTCATTCCAGACAAAGCCACAGCAGCCGGGGCCGATGCAGGGTGGTTAGGGGACATCAGGCAGGCATGCGAGCAGTTAGGGGTGATCAGGCAGGCAGGCAGAGTGGTTAGAGGTGATCAGGCAGGCACGTGAGCAGTTAGGGATATCAGGCAGGCAGAGTGGTTAAGGGTGATTAGGCAGGCAGGCAAGTGGTTAGGGGCAATCAGGCAGGCAGGCAGGCGAGTGGTTAGGAGCCAGCAGTCCCGGATTGCTAGAGGGTGCAGGCCTGGCTGAGCCCCCCTACGCATGAACTTTGTGCACTGGGCCTCTAGTCTTAAATAGAATGTGTCATTTTGTAAGATGTCAACTCTTAATTCATGAAAAACAAAACTGACCATAGAGTATATTGCCATTAGGTCAAACTGGAAAATTCAAAGAGAAGTGAAAATGAATATAGTGGGGCCTTGACTTACAAGTTTAATTCGTTCTGAGACCGAGCTCGTTAAGGAGCTCGTTAAGGAGCTCCTTAACTCAAATTACTCTGTCAACTCAATGCAAAAAATCGGCTGAGAGACAGCTGGTTTCTCAAAAAACTCGTTAGTCGGGACACTCATAAGTCAAGGCCCCACTGTATTTGGACTCTATATATTTAATAGCACATTTATCTTTTGCAACCATTGTTTTAATATGTACTGTCCCTTTACTTAATATTGTCTCTATTTTGGGGAAACCTGAGCAATAACAAATAGACCCAATAGGTATAATGACTCAACCACAACTGAGGTGCATTATTGTTTTCATTATAGTACATGTTCCTAATTTGCAGTAATCTCCCACAGGGATCCTAATGCCCCATCCCTTCCCTTTTTGTAGCTATACTATTCCTATACTATTATCTGCATCCATTCAGAGGAAGAGAATAGGCATGAGATGGCACAGCCACTTACTTCTTAAATATCTTGCCTAGAAATAGTACATAGCACTCACTCTCACATTCCTTTATCTAAAAACTAGGGGCCCATTGCATGAAATTTGTGCACTGGGTAGGGGTGGTCCCTCAGCCCAGCCTGCCCCCTCTCACATACTGGGAGCCCTCAGGGGATGTCCTACTGACGGCTTAGGCCTGCTCCCTGCTTCCCTTGGGGAGCGGGCCTAAGCCGCAGTCTGACCTCCCTTTGTGGGAGGCGACCGGGCTGATCAGGGGAAGGCACCAGCCCCATCACTCTGCTGCTGCAGCCACTGCCAGTCACCCCAGCCACCAAGGTGTTTTCATAAACATGGACTCCAGTCCCTTCACCATGAAAAACTGACAACTTTCTTTAGGCATTTTCAAGATGTGTCTTTCATAGGATATGACATTTCTTTATTATTTTTTTATCCTCATCTGAGGCTATGTTTCCATTGATTTTTAGAGAATGTGGAAGAGAAAGGGAAAGACAGAGAGAAACATCAAAGTGAGAGGAACACTTTGATTGGTTGCCTCCTGCATGAGCCCTGACCTGGGCCCCAGCCAGGGAAGAGCCTGCAACCTAGGTACATGCCCTTGGTCAGAATTGAACCCAGACCCTGTGCAGGCAGGCTGAGGCATTATCCACTGAGCCAAACCGGCTAGGGCCGGATATGATATTTCTTAGCCCTCCAGCAGCAGACCTTCATTTTTTTCTCCAGGAGTGAGGTGGAAAACCCTAGATCACCTTCTTGGATTCTTATTACCCAAGTTACTAAGAATATTACCAGTGGCATGCAGGGAGCTTAGCCAATGAGCGGTCAGAAAAGGTGTTTCCTCTGTAGTTCACATCCCCAGCTCAGTCCCTGTCCAGGCTTAAGGCCTCTGGCTAGGGTGTTAGGCCTGGGCAGGGGACCCTCAGCCCACTCTGATCGCCTACCCAGGCCTCAACCCTTTGGCTGGGGCGTTAGGCCTGGGCAGCGGACCCCCAGCCCCCTGATCGCAGGCTCCGCCACTGCCCAGGCCTCAGGCTTCTTGCAGGGAATTAGGCCTGGGCAGGGGACCCCCAGCCTGCTCCGAAGGCCTGCTCCACCCCTGCCCAGGCCTCAGACTTCTGGCCGGGGCGATCACTGGCTCTGCCTCTCCAGGTGGCATCTGGTGCCGCCCGCCCCCCTTCCCCAGTCCCCAATCTGAGGCCTGGATCTGCGATGGCATCTGGCGCTGCCTGCCCCACCTGCAGTATGCAAATTTAATGGCCATCTTTGGTGGGTTAATTTGCATACTCTTCTGATTGGCTGGTGGGTGTAGCGAAGGTACAGTCAATTAGCATCTTTGTCTTTTATTAGTGTAGATGGCCACCAAGGTAGAAGGCACATGTACTAATCTAGCAGTTTGTCCAAGATGAAGAAAATACAGCTTAGATGTCAGTTTGCCGTCTTTGCCATATTAGCCACACAGGTTGCCAGGGGGGAGAGTGGTGGGAGATGGGCAAAAAGATAAAGGGGAATAAGAGGGACAAATTTCTGTTACAAAACAAAATAAACCATGGGGATGTAGTGCACAATACAGAGAATATAGTCAATAATATCATAATAACTTTGAACAGTGAAAAATTATTAATAGACTTATTATGGTGATCACATTGTAACATGTGAATGTTGGATCACTATATTGTCCACATGACATTAAAACAATATTGTCTGGCAACTGCACTTTAATAATAAAAAAAAGAAAACAGAATATACAAATTGTTTGGAAATATATATATACATATATATATATATACTTATACATATATATTTGTCAAGTAAAAGATTTGTTGAGATTAGTTTTTAAAAATAAAGATATTAAGATATTATGCTAAATGTATCACCATAAATTTTATAATGTGGCATGTTTCAGCAAGGCTTAGTAACAAAAGAATTAAACCATTTCTTTTTTTAAAATATATTTTTATTGATTTCAGAGAAGATGGAAGAGGGAGAGAGATAAAAACATCCATGGTGAAAGAGAATCATGGATCAGCTGCCTCCTGCAAGTCCCCCACTGGGGATCAAGCCCACAACCTGGGCATGTGCCCTTGACCAGAATCGAACCTGGGACCTTTCAGTTCACAGGCCAATGATCTATCCACTGAACCAAACCAGATAGGGCTAATTAAACCATTTCTGACCACTTCATTTCCTGCTTCAAATTTCATCCTCTTAGGGACTGATGAGTCTTTTTTGCTCTTATTTGTCCAAAAAACAAGCAATTATATTCTTAATATTCAATCTAATATGCATTATATTGGCTAAGAAAAATAAAACATTTCCAAGATATTTTATATTAAGAAGACTAAAACATTCACATTTTACAGTTTAATTAAATGGCAAAATATTACCACAACAAAGGGAAGATCAACCATGTATCAGTAATGAAAGAAGTAGAGCAACCAGTAAATACAAATACCCCAAAGTGAACAGAATCCTGAATTTTACTTTTTAATATTTGAAATACAGTCCCATTTTTTGATGTGCTTCCTACATCAAAAACATTTTCTAAATTTGTGAATAGAACTGTCCTTATTGAGATATCATTTCAGAAACATTCCCTTTGTGAGCAAAACACTTTAAAAAATTATTTGATTGATAACAGATAGTTGCAATGGATATTTCAAATAAAATGCTTAATTTAAAAAAACACACACAGAGATATTATGGGCATTTAAGGCTTGAGGCTTCATGCTGCATTCCACTTGGTTCAGAGTATAGTTTTCATGATTTATTGACAGCTGCTGTAGATGGTTCTTTATTTTCAACTCAGCCCAACCACGGTCAAACAATACAGCCCTCCTGCTTTTTTCAATATTTTCCTAATATCTCAGCTCATTTAATTCTATTGATCCACTGAAGAGTATAATGGCACTGAAACTGGAATTAATAGCACCTCCCTTTCTTAGTGCTAAGAGCTTTCCTATTGAGTCTGTGGACCATCACACGAAATCATAAAAGTGGACAAAAAAAGTAGAGTGACCTTTATCGGCTACTATTGTACTGAAAAATTCAACAAACCTCAGAACATCATTTTCAATTTTATAGCACTGTTTTCTTAAATAATAAGAGAAGGGGGAAAACAGGAACAACTGACCCCTGCTCAGCATTTACTTAAGCAGAATTGGCATTAATAGAGTATTCTGTCAAAAATTCGAGCTCAAGGAAATGTATGGCTTTGTCCACAGCGGCAGCTATCTTAGCAGATCGCACTGTCACCGCTTCACACAAAGCGCATTGCAACACCATTAGTGGACATGAATAATGCACAAGCTCTTATGCAGTACTCAGCTAAGTGCATGGAAACCTTGGGCTCCTGTTGTCAGAAATTCAATGGATTAGTACCTAGATTTATTTTAAGTCTGTAAAGCACTTTGTTCCTGACAGCATTCAAAGTAGAAAGAGTGCTATCCTGAATGTGCATCTTAATACTGTCATTCCTGTCTTGTAAGAGTACATGATATATGGGCTGCAATATATCGTTTTAATATTTAAAGTTTTCACTGTGCAGATGCAAAGAAATATATTAATAGTTATCTGCTGTTACTTTATTGATCTGGAAAAGCACAAAGATAACCTGTGAAGTTTCACAGCGAGGCTAGTAAAGTGGAGGCATTACAATTACATTTAGTAAAACAGATACACAAATTATAGATGCCATTTATCGTCTTTAGACACGAAAGTTATTGGGGGCATTGGATGTCTTCTAAATTAAAATGGTATATTTGGAATCATTTTCATCTAATTAGCTGTATTTGTAGTTATATCGTTTCTTCAATTGAAAACCAGTGTTGTTTCTTTTTTGAAGGCTAAGTGATTTTACATGGTTAACATTTTGCTGAGAAAGAACTGTTCTAAAATGTTACATAATTGTTTCCCTACAACTTGAGAGTTTAAGGGTAGTTTCTGCCTGTAGATACGTTCAAAATTTAAGCCTGATAATCTCCCATGCATTGAAAAAATAAATGACACTCTTGTATAGATTAAAAACAGTGCTCTATTGATATTAGGAATATAATAGAATGGAGATACCTCATGTAAAGGTCAATCTTTCTCAATTCTATGAAGACATAAAATGTTATTTTAAAATAATAACAGTTGCTTTTTCACTCAGCCTACATGGTCCATGAATTTTAATAAAATTTGTTGAAATGTCAATCAATGAATTAACTATTCATTATCAAGCCCTAACATTTTAAAGTTAAATTTTTAATTATATGCTTTAAAAATTTATTAAGCTACATGTAAGACTTCATGTCAGACAATTCGTATTTGACCATATTTGACTCCTTAATTAAATCTGATTTTTAAACACCACTTTCAGAGGACTATGAAGACTTATTTTATCCTACTTACAAACTTCATTGTTGAATAAAAATAAGACATTTTTACATTTCATTATTTCAGAAGACAACCTGTCAAGCATGCTGTTTAGAATGCTGTGATTTGCTGCTCATAAAGACAACATGGTGAAAAAGCCAGTGAAGTCCCTGTTTCAAGATGCAGTAACTATAGTTAAATTGGAATATCAGATTATTCGGAATAAAAGTGAGTTAAATAATTTTATATTGAAGAGCTAAATTCTTCCACCTACTACATTTTTTTACACCAACACAACTTACATAGCTAAAAGTTCAGACCAACAAATAATTTGCATATTCTGATCAATAGGTGGCGCTTTTCCCCTTTCTGACAGTCTTGATCACAACATTCTGGTAGAGTAAAACTTTTTATTAAGTTTTGTGAATTTTCAATATTATCCATAAAACACCAAACACTACAACTGGTTGAAAATTAATTATTAATCTTTGCAAGTTTATAAGGATTCACATTACTGTGGGCTTTTAAAAGTTATCCTTTGATGCATCATTATATTTTGCAATCAATAATTATATTTAAACAGAGAGCTCAGTTATTTTTAATGTCTAGACATTCATAAAATATTACTCAGTTTCTTAAATTTTTGAATTATTCCCTATTTGTCCAAGCAGAAAACTCTAGAAAGTAGCATTATGAAGAATCTGGTCTATAGAGTCTCTTAAAATATCATTACCATGATAAATGTACTTTATTTATGATTTATAAGATAACTGTCAAAAATGAAAGATGCATTAATTTTATCATAAAATATATGTTAAATATGTATCCAAAATGGTAAGCATCAGTTGAAATTTTTAGTAAAAGATGCGCTTTAAAAGATGGCTATCTATATTTTGATAGCATACAAAGGAATTTGATTCATTTACATTATCTTATTTAACTAAACCTGAGGAATACAGGTCATCTAAAAAATTTTATCAATAGTAGTTTATAGGGTTTTTTTAATTTTATAAGTACAGAGGGCTTTATAAAATATTTTTTAGAAATCATTTATCTAAGTTTATGTTAAACATCATATATGAAATGTTTCTTTTTAAAAAGCATATAGTTATACATAAATATATAGTAACTAGCTTATAAAGCTAGATAATATACTGTAAATATGGAGTCTTTTTATTTAAAAGATTATCCTGTAATCACAAGTGGTTTAAGGTATCTTATGAACAACATAATTACTTTCTGATAAAAGGAGATTATTTTAAAACTATATATTATATGTCAATTAAAAATACATTTGAGCCAAATAAAGGCACCTTATTTAAATGCATAATAAAATTATGATGCCTAGATCTACTTTTTCAAATGTTATTCCTCTTCTTACCTGTTTGTGTTCTTATTTCATTCATTTACCTGCACTTCCTTTTCTTCAGTTTAATGGTATCATTTGTTTTGCTATATTTAGATCAGAAACTCCTACCTTACAAAAAGACTTTGACAAGTGTATAGCCAGTCAGAAAATTAAGGAAAAATGTTACATAGTTCCTGACCTTTTTCACATTATTAAAATAAATGATATATTTCTATGAATTGTATAACAAAATAAAACTTTTATATTTCCCAGAATATACAGTGTGGCCCTACATCACTAGCTGTAATGAAAAGAAACATATTTTAAAAATCATTATGTTTATACCAAATTAATTTAAATTTTCTCCTCAAAAGCCATGTTATCACATAGTGACCGGGCACAGTTTTTCCTTTTGAAATGTCCTCAGTGACAGTCCCTTCCTGAACATGACGGCGCTAGAACCCTTTGATCATTGTCAATGCGGACCCAACCGCTTTCCTACCAGTCAAGGTCAGTGTGTGTCTACTTTGGAATTCCCTTAGATCCTTCAGGTTTCATCACCTTTCTCCCCCTTAAGAATTAGGCAACATCAAATTCAAACGAGGTTTATTATTGTTTTCCTCTAAAAATTAAAGACTTTTCTAAAAGAAATTACATCCTGGAATTAATGTTCTATATGTAAGGAAGCACAGCGTTGTATTGATATGAGGCACCACCTTTTAGGTATCTTAATAAAGTTTCCTGTACTTTGAAGCTCTTTGGGGAGAAGAGCACATTATGCTGTAGAGCAAAGCTTTGGGAGGTTCATGACACATAGGCGATAGTTTAAACAGCATGGCTCTTTGTGTAATTCTGGGTTGAGCTTATATAGAGCCTGACATTATTAGGTTATAGCATAAGCTAGATCAAGTAAAAATTCTGTACTGCCCAAATGTAAAAGGATCACGGTAACTCTGATAAATGTCAAGTATCAATAATACTATGCTTAAACAGTCCGGAAGAGACAAAAAAAAAAAAAAGATATGATAGGCACAGCTCCACATTACCAAGACAGCAATGATAAAGTACAACACTTAAGAGATTTTACTAACAGTTTAAGAGTTCTGGCACAATACTGCCTGTGTATAATGAGGCTTCTAAACGTTCATCTCACAGAACTTGCCTTTGAAGAGATAAAATACTTTACAAACTCTATTTCATTAATCTTTACAATATCTCTGTGAAGAATTATGAACACCAGTCAACAGATTACAGAGTGACAGCACTGAAATGTGGAATGAACTGCCAATCCGCACGAAGAGAGCCTTGAAGATTCCCCTCACAAAGATGTGTGTGTGTGTGTGTGTGTGTGTGTGTGTGTGTGTGTGTGTGTGTGTTAATTTCAATATTCTAGGACCAAGCTAATGTGCTAAATCTAAATAGAATCAACATGTTGTACTTTATTGGGAAGAAGGAAAAGTAGAAAAGGCCTGAAAACTCATCGTTTTGAATTTAATATCAGGTTAAACCAATATTTCAATGCCAAGTTCTGTGAATATATAAAAATATATTTTCAAAGATCAACATTGTGCATGACGGTGCATACTACACTATCGTCCGCATTAATGTCAGATAAGATTTTCAATCTTGTAGCAAATCAGTCTAATCATATTATTAAATACCCCATGTAAGTGATTTCAACAGCACATGGCTTGCATTGTATTATTAACATCTCTTCAAAGGGCAGACATCACCACCATCAATAAATAGCTATTGACCACTTACTGTGTAAAACCTGAATTCCTGAAATATCATACTGTTTCTCATTTGTTAAGCTAATCTTTTGTAGACAAACCAAGCTCACATTATATCCATATAGTAAATATTAGTCCAGTGGACCCAAAACACTTAAAAAGGCAATTTAACAAATTAATTTTTAAAATTATTCAACTGTTTATAATAATGAATGTATAAAGAAAAGAATAGAAGCTGTAGAGAATTAATAGCACCAACATCTGTCAAGTTCCAAGGGAAATATGAATTCTCCCATTTCTTTCTACCAATGTCCGTACAATCAAAAAGCTTACCTTATTCTACTCTATGTATTAATTATTCCAATTCTTTTCATCTCCACTACCACTATCCCACTCCAAACTGGATCACTGTGTACAGTTGTGCTGTTTTTCATGATATAACTCTATAAGGAACTACTCACTTTGAAACCTTTGAGAATGGCACCGCCTAGAAATGAACAGTACACATACTGCACATAGCACGCAGGAGTCCAAGTCCAAGTCCACCATCTTTTTTCATCTGGATTATTTCAACAGCTTCCTATTTTATCACCTCCTCCAACTATTGTCTACACTGAAGCTAGAGTGACCCTTTACAATAAATGGTACATTATATTTTCTTCTTTAAAACCCTTCAATAGCTTTTTGCTGCATTTTAAATACAATTAATGTCCCTTGCCATTTAATTTGCTATCTCTCTTCTTAAGTTCGGATTTCATGGTTAACTATTTCACTCAACTCAAATGCCCCCTCATCTAAGCATAATTATCTGACCACTTATTTAAAATTGGAAGCACTAGATCCCCTCTCTCCCTTTATTTTATGTCTCAACAGCTAACTTGTCTTTGTAGCCCTTCTTGTAATTGACAATTAGTCTTATATTTATTCATTTACTTTTCTGTTTATCTTATTCTTTAAACACTATTATGTATTTACACACACACAATTGTCATATAAATATGTTTCAAATGTTATTCTCCAGGTACGTACAAACTGAGCCTATAGTGGAAGTCATTACATTAATGTTAGTGGAACTCTCATTTGTTTAGTCCATCAAGGTTTACAAAATGCTCTTATCTTTACCATGTCTTCTATATATTCATACTAGAAGCCCAATGCATGAAATTTGTACAAGGATCTTGGCCCTCACAGTTCCGGCAGCTGCTTTGGCCCTCGCAGCCCCAGCTTTGTCCGAAAGGTCATCTGGAAGGTTGCCCGGATGGTCTTTCCACTGTTCAGCCATCCATCTAATTAGCATACTGTGCTTTTATTATTATAGATGTCCTATGCATGAGACACAGTGAGTGTTATTATCTCCATTTTATGAATCACAAAACTTAAGCTCAGTAATGCCGGTTTCCTGCTCAAAGTCACCAAGATAATAAGACTGAATTGTGACTTGAACTCAGAACTCTTTTGAGCCCATATCTAGAAATCTCCGTATTATAAATAGAAAAATAGTTGATTCCTTTGAATGACCTCACTAAAATACCGAAGAAGCATGACATTGATATTCAGAGAACAAAGACTTGTTCGTCCTATACTATAAACAATGTAATGTTACTATGATCTTACAGAATATATATTACATTGAAACAAACCTTGAATATAGTTTCAAATTTCTACTACAACTACATAGATGAGTTCTTAAAGTAACTAATTTTTTTTTAAAAAACGATCAATTGCTAAATTTGTCTTCCTTTAAACAAAAGTAAACTGTATTATACTTAATATAAAAAAATACACATAGCAGACACTGCCAATTGCTTAATCCTGTGTTAAAAAAACTAGTTCTGTGTATTTGACACCTGTCAAAAACTTAGATTGAAAAAATAAGTCTGTCAACTAATATACTCTCTAAGAATCTAATCAATATGTCCAATTTGCTATTCATAATTTTCT
Source organism: Myotis myotis (assembly GCF_014108235.1). Taxonomy (NCBI): domain Eukaryota; kingdom Metazoa; phylum Chordata; class Mammalia; order Chiroptera; family Vespertilionidae; genus Myotis; species Myotis myotis. The sequence goes on along the minus strand of NW_023416335.1, from coordinate 62,173,887 downwards.
TAGCATACTTATAGCTTTATTCATATTTATGTTCTATTTTCTCATCACCAACTTTCAGTGTGCATCAGAAATATAAATGTAAATCTTGTTACTTTGACCATACAATTGTCTGTGTGTATGTATACATATATATAGCATTACTTTATACAAAATTAAAAATAACAAAAAATAAACAGCTTTCTTAATTTTGAAAAAAATCAAAATGAGAAAAGTATGTAGTTGGTTTTACTATAAATTACATCATTATCATCATCATCTAAATTTGCCACAAAATGCTGAATAAGGAGAAGAGTCTTTATAATAATACTAGAGGCCCAGTGCACAAAAATTTGTGCACTTGGGGGGGAGGGGGGTCCCTCAGCCCGGCCTGTGCCCTCTCGCAGTCTGGGACCCCTCAGGAGATAACGACCTGCTGGCTTAGGCCTCCTCCCGGGTGGCAGAGGGCAGGCCCAACCCTAGGTGCAGCACCTGGTAAAGCTCAGAGTAGGGCTGATTGGGGAGTTGTGGCGCCGCCCCCTGTCATGCACAGAGCAGGGCGGATTGGGAGGCTGTGATGTCACCCTCAGTCATGCTCAGGGTAGGGCCGATTGGGGGGTTGGGGCACTGCCCCCGTCACACTCAAGGCAGGGTCGACGGGGAGGTTGTGGCGCCACCCCCTGTCATGCACAGAGCAGGGCCCATCAGGGGGTTGGGGAGCTCCCCCCTGTCACTCACAGAGTAGGGCCGATAGGGGAGTTGAGGCACCGCTCCCTGTCACACACAGAGCAGGGCGGATCAGGGGGTTGGGGCGCCGCTCTCTATCACCCACAGAGCAGGGCTGATTAGAGGGTTGGGGCGCCGCACCCTGTCACACACAGAGCAGAGCCCGTGGGGGGTGGGGTGCTGCACCCCGTCACTCACAGAGCCACAGGGCGATCAGGGGGTTGGGGAGCTCCCCCCTATCAGGCACAGAGCAGGGCTGATCAGGGGGTTGGGGCGCCTTCCCCTGTCACAAACAGAGCAGGGTGGATAGGGAGGTTGTGGCCCCACCCCCTGTCACACACAGAGCCACAGGGCAATCAGGGGGTTTGGGCGCTGCCCCCTGTCATGCTGATCCCAGTGACTGGAGGCCTCGCGGCTCTGCTGATACTGGTGCTAGGAGGCATATTACCCTTTTACTATATAGGATAGAGGCCTGGTGCATGGGTGGGGACCAGCTGGTTTGCCCTGAAGGGTGTCCTGGATCAGGGTGGGGGTCCCCACTGGGGTTCCTGGCCAGCCTGGATGAGGGGATGATGGCTGTTTGCAGCTGGTCACACACCCTTCAGGGTAGGGGTCCCCACTGGGGTGCCTAGCCAGTCTGGGTGAGGGGCTGAGGGCTGTTTCCAGGCTAGAGGGTGACTGAAGCTCCCAACAGCTCCTTTCTTTCTTTCTTTTTTTTTTTTTTTTATTCTGGGCCAGCTTTAGCTCTGGCTCCAGCTCTGAGGCCTCTGCGGCTGAAAGCAGGTATCTGGTTTGTTTGTGTTCTATAATTGAAACAATGTATAACTCCAGCTCTGAGATCCTGGCTCGCTGAAAGCAGGTATCTGGTTTGTTTCGGTTCTATAATTGAAACACTGTATCAACTCCAGCTCTGAGATCCTGGCTCGCTGAAAGCAGGTCTCTGAGGTTTTGTTTAGCTTCTATATTTGTTACAATGTTTCAAACTGCAGGCTCAGAGGCCGGCAAGGCAGGCGGGAAACGGTTTCCTCCGTCACTGAAGCAAGCAAGCCTCATGTTAGTTTCAAGCTGCCTTGCTGCCAGCTGCCATCTTGTCTGGCAGTTGATTAGCCAATGGGAAGGGTAGTGGACGTATGCTAATTACCACATTTCTCTTTTATTAGATATGGTGGGCATAATATTTAGGGTTTCCTATGAGAGCCAGATACATACCCGGAGGCCCCTGTACAAATGATTATGCCAGGCCTGTTGTTCAAAAGGCAGGAATAGAGTTCCACTAAAGTTACTTACAGATAAACCTTGTTTCCTCTCTTTCCTGATGTTTCCTTCCTTCTTCTTCCCTTTCTCTCTCTCTCCACTTGTCATGGTGTTTTGAATTTGCTATTTAATATCATTCTAAGAAAAAAATAATTAAAATTTTATGTTATTGATACGAATTTTACTTTTCATCTTTATATTGTTCAATGGGAGTTTTAAATGGAAATATCGGTGTATTTCATTTATAGGCAGAATTATTGAAATGACTCAATTCTTATTTCCTGACTGATCAGTGGAGGGTGTCTGGAGCTGAACAAAAAGAGACAAATAAGTTTTAAATATTTAAAACGTTAAGCTCTGTTGCCTTTCTTCCTGACTAATCTTTTATAGCTTTTACATTGTTATATTTTAGGGTATGGTATTATTCACACATTTCAAAAATATATCAAATCTTACCAAATCATAAAATATATATCACTTTATACATTGAAATAGTCAACAAATCTTTATTATTAAAAGAATCAAGGTTTCTTTTTCCTTTTGGTTATAATTCACATAAGGAACAGATAAATTGAATTTATTTTATATTATACATATTTTAATAACTTTTATGCTGTGATAAGAATCAAGCATTCAAAGAGAGGGTTCAATGATTTAAGATCTAAGAACTGCAATTTGCATCATTATCCTTAAAAGGTTCACTAGGAAAACTGTGAAACCATAGAAAATCCATATTTTATTATGGAATGAATTAAAATAGCATATCTAATGTGTCAACTGCTTTTCATAATAGCTAAAGGCAAAATAATCTATTTACTATTTTTGTAAAAAAAAAATAATATAAAAAAACACACGAACCTGACTGGTTTGGCTCAGTGGATAGAGTGTCGGCCTGTGGACTGAAGGGTACCAGGTTCGATTCTGGTCAAGGACATGTACCTTGGTTGCTGGCACATCCCCAGTAGGGAGTGTGCAGAAAGCAGCTGAATCGATGTTTCTCTCTCATCGATGTTTCTAACTCTCTATCCCTCTCCTCTCCCTTCCGCTCTGTAAAAAAAAATCAATAAAATATATTTTTTAAAAAACACACAAAACACGACACGTATTCTATGCTTTTCTGTAATCTCACCATCATCCACAAAAAATATCCTAATTTGGACTTGTTTTGTTGGAAGTTCAAGTTAAGGGTATGTTTTATTCTTGTAATTGAGTTTTGTTTTGTTTTTTTGTGGGGGAGGGGGGGATTCCTAATGGAATTCAAGTCTTGTACTAAATAACACATCAGAGGGTGTGTGTCATTCCTACATTATAATACACATGCCATATCTAATTGCTTAATTATATTGTGACAGAATAGAATGTAGAGAGGGACAGGACCTGCTCAGTACATTCCTGTTAATGTCAGGAATCTTGTTTACACGTGAAGATACCTTCAATTCTGCAAGCATGAAAAGTGTCCTGATGATAAAGACTGAAAAATTTTAATGCAATTTGTACGTGGATATGTGGTGCTGATTTAGGATATCTTGTCAACAGAGAAAACGAAAAAGAATAAAATAAGTTCTATTTTTCAAGAAGAAAAAATAAAACATATGTGTTTTATCCTAAACAGAATAATTTTGTCAGTACACTATGTATAAGTTTCAATTTAGAAAATGGAGACAAATTCTATCATGTTTAAAAAGTTTCTTGAGGAAATCATACAGAGAATTAAAAAATTAATTTAAAAATATGATACTGACCTGGCTGGGTTGCTCAGTTGTTTGGGTCATCATCCCACACATCAAAAGTTTACAGGTTTGATTGCTAGTCAGGGCACATCCCTAGGTTGCAGGTTTGATCCACTGTTGAGGCGCATATGGGTGGCAACCAGTTGGTGTTTCTCTCTCACATTAATGTTTCTATCTTTTTCTCTCTCTCCCTCCCTTCCTCTCTATCTAAAATCAATAACATAAACTCAGGTGAGGATAAAAAAATGTGTACATGTGATACTAAAACTAAAAGTAGTTAATTTGAGAGGAGTAAGTCAATACATCACTTGGAAAGTATTGCATTTGAAATTACTTTGAAGGTCTGTTTATTTCTATTCAATATGAAAATTATGCATATAGTAAAAATGTTCTTCTTCCTTTTAAACTTTGATATCTCTATCAGTCATGCATCTATCTCTTGTCAGTTGTATTCATCTGTTTTGATAAGATATTATCTCATTTGCTATGTGGCCTTTGCAACTTTAGTCTCGTTCTATATCTCTCAATTATGTATTTTAAATATTGGTGCCAATTGTATCTTTAAGTAACACATTTACAATCTTTTGAAAATACTTTGTTTAAAATCATTTGAATATATATATATATATATATATATATATATATATATATATATATATACACACACACACACACACACACACACACACACACACACAAAGTGGTCTAGAGGATAAATGCTTACAACCCAAATTGAGATAATCTCAATGTATACTAGTTGTCCCTTTTGAATATGTGGCCAACTACCTTTATTTTTATGAGGTTATCCTCATCTATATAAAAGAAAAAGCTACTTTATAGGGCTACCCAGAGGTGAATTAACACTTGGCTAATGTTATTTAATTCGCCTTACATCGCTATGATGTAGGCATCATCATTGTCCCCATTGTACATATACAGACATGGTTCTAAAACAGATTAAGCCAACTATCCAACAGTGTGTAGCTAGTGAATAAAAAAGAAAGAGCTAAAATCAAACTAGCTCTGTATCAAAATACCTGAATTTAAAATTCATTTTTAAACTCTAGTGTTTTATCATTACTCTTAACCTTCTCACATTCTGCTTTCCTTAGGGATTGACTACAGCCATTTTAGGTATATACCAGGCATATCCCCTCCCAGATAACTTTTCTTCTTACATTGTTGTTTTTACCTGAATTTCTCATCCATTACATTCCAAATGATAATTGTTTGAATGTTATAAGTTTTTTCATGAAGTTACGACATTTGTCTTACTATCTTCCCTGCCACATATAGTCACATGTAAAGAATATATATGAACAACTATATAAGAATACACATATAGGAACCCAACTATAAATATAAAATATACACGTATTTATGTTTTATTCATTATATTTATTCATTATATATATACACATATATATGCATATATATGCATGTTTACACACACATACACACACATACACACACAGTAGAGAGCCCTCAAGATCAAACAGTTCGTAAATGTTTTACTTTTTTAATCATTTGCACTAACCACAGTGGCCTATATCCCTGAAAAAAACTGGACTTAAATCTATTTAGTCTGTGTTTCAGAATTAGTAGTAAAATCTATTAAATATTTGTTTTATTACTAAAGCAATAAATAATTAAATAAAATAAGAGTGCCCTTCAAGGGTAAATGGAATTGGCAAAAACTCAACTATTTGACAAAAATTTGTAATATTCACAATTATTCTATTTAAACAATCTTGAAATCAAAAGCACATACTTCTATTTATAAAATGTTACTAGGAAATCAAAGGCATTTATTCAAGTTTGTAAAAAATATCTGTAACATATGTAACCACATTCTACCCTAGGAAAACCCATTTAATGAGATTCTATATATGTGATACACTGGTGATGCTTGGATTGTAAATATATGTATAAACAGCATATTTATTATGCTTATTTCTTATTTCTCTAAAAATAAAATTTGTTAGAAAATTTTTAAAAATGGTCTTAACATCCATATAGCATTCTGGTGCCTTTTCCATCCCTGCTGAAAGAAACTTAGGAAATGTAAATTAAATAGATCTTTTCCAAAAATAAAATGGTACATATATTGGAGTTATGAATTAGTTTCTTAGAAAATATATCAATGTCATCTCACTTTGTCAAATGGGGACAAGATTATGCCTACTAATCCTGATTCAATAATAGATTGAGTAGGTTTTTGCATAATAAGGTTGCATAATTCACTAGTGGTAAACAAGTGAAAGAGGACACATTCTATACTTTCTAAGCTTCCAAAAAAAGATCTATAGCATTTTTGAGACTTGTGGGTACTGCTAATTAAACATTAATTTTGAAGTTACATGAAGTTCTGTTCATTGAATTTAAATCTTAACTTATATATTTAAATATAAATATTTTCAGTTTAAATAAGAAAAGGTAAGGATTTTTCCTCACCTAAAGTCCCATTTCAATTAATATTTTAAAACTTTCCATATGGAAAAGAAATGATATTCTGTATACGGAATGTTCAGTCTGCTTACGACATTGATAAAGAAAGGAATGTTAACATATTGGAGATGATATTGAAGTAAGCGGTTTTATAACATCAATATCTGGTAGTAAGTATATTTTATGTAGAGTATGTTTTGAAGTAGAAGTTCTATATTTAAACTGTGGTTGCTGTAATCACCTCTTGAGCTAAACATAAATATTAAGATACAGAATTAGGGTTCCTTTTTCTCCACATCCTCGCCAGCACTTGTCTTTTGTTGATTTGTTGATGATAGCCATTCTGACAGGTGTAAGATGGTATCTCATTGTTGTTTTGATTTGCATCTCTCGGATGATTAGTGACTTTGAGCATGTTTTCATATGTCTCCTGGTCTTCTCTATGTCCTCTTTTGAAAAGTGTCTATTTAGGTCCATGGAAGACAGTATGGAGTTTCCTCAAAAAGTTAAAAATGGAACTCCCATTTGACCCAGGAATCCCACTTCTAGGACTATATCCCAAGAAACCAGAGACATCAATCAGAAAGGATAGATGCACCCCTATGTTCATAGCAGCACAATTTACAGTAGCTAAGATTTGGAAACAACCTAAGTGCCCATCAGCAGATGAGTGGATTAAAAAACTGTGGTACATCTACACAATGGAATACTATGCTGCTATAAAAAGGAAGGAACTTTTACCATTTGCAACAGCATGGATGGAACTGGAGAGCATTATACTAAGTGAAATAAGCCAGTTGGAGAAAGATAAATATCACATGATCTCACTCATATGTAGGATTTAATTAGCAACATAATTTGATGAACAAGAATAGATCCAGAGACAAATGGCAGGGGTGGGGGGTTAGAGATCAACCAAAGGATTTGTATGCATGCATATTAGCATAACCAATGAACACAGACACTGGGGCAGTGGGGGCTTGCCCGGGGTGGGAATGGCTGGGGGAGGGGGTCAAGTGGGAAAAAAGGAGATATATGTAAAACTTTAGACAATAAAAAAAGATACAGATTTAAAGTTCAATATCATAATGAAAGAATACAACCATCTTTCTGCTTTGAAATATATCATCTACTAATTTTATGCATAACAGCTATACAACATAATTGTAATATTGTTCTGATTGTACTATGACTGTTACTACTAGGAAGCTTTATGAAATGTGCAAAAGCAACAGAGGAAAAAATAAAAATTGATTGAAAATCTATTTTGTGTAAATACAAAACTACCTAATTTGTCATTGTTGTAGAGTGAATGTTCATTCCCACCCCCCCTCACAATTTATATGTTGAAACCTAATCCCCAATGGGATGATATTTTTGAGGTAGAGCCTTGGGAGGTGATTAGGCCATGAGGTGGGAGTCAGAGATGGCATATTGCTCTAAAGAGATTTAGCGTCCTCACCCCTCAAGCCATTTGTTTACACTCTAGTGTGGTAAAGAAGAGCTAGAAACACCTTCTCTTCCCCTTCCCATAAATGATTTGTTTGCATCCCAGAATAAAACTATCTCTTTCTCCTGAGGGGCAGAACAACAAATGTGCCAGCCAGCTTATAAAAGCTCTGAGTTCTATAACTTTGGAATTCAACCTGACACACGCAGGTAGTATCAGGCCTTTATCACGCAGCTCTAGGAGAATTAAGAGTAACTTATGCTGCAAAGATTCCTATGTAGCCTACTGCTGCTCCTGTAGGCTAACGTGTTTGCTAGCAAGCAGGATAACAAGCCAGACCACTCACACTTGCAGATGTGAAAGATCAATCCTTTACAAAATTGTTTAAACATTTTTAGTCAGTACGTATTTACAATGTGTTATCCACTGGGATATGTGCGAGGAAAATAAAGATGAATATGATATAGCTCTGTCCTCCATTTATCCACACTCTAGCAAGAAAAACATATATGTGGAGAGCTAAGTCTATCACAATGCAGTGTGTCTCTATTAGAGGAATATATAAAATGTCTTGACATAGAATAATCAATAAAAAATGCATTTTTGAAAAGTAGTTGCAGAAATTAAAGTATTATTCAGTGGACATATAATAAACACTATAGAGAAGAATTGTCTTTTGGTTATGAAGTTAAATGGATGGCCCTTAAAGTTTTTACATGTCCTGAGAATCAATGATTAAATGACAATGTAAAAGCAAAGAGTTATGTCATGCTAGTTAATGGGTCTAATCAGAGCTAATTCATCTATCAAGTATTCACTGAGTTTAATTATCTGTTTATAATAAAACAATATGATTAGACAAGTTTTTTTCTGTGCCAGAAATCTTTGGTGCCTACCCTTGTAGGCCCTCAAAACAGCTTGGATTGTGTTAAGCTTATTACAAAATCAATATAGTGGCTTGGTTAGTTATCTCTCCACACTGGACTCAAAAAACCTTTTTTTCTTCATTGTTGAAAATATTACAGATATCCACTTTGTGTTTTTTTTCCCCATTGAGCCCCCTCCACCTCCCACCCACCACTCCCAGACCTTCCTCCTTGTATTGTCTGTGTCCATACCTATAATAATAAAAGCGTAATATGCTAATTAGACCAGATGTCTTTCCAGATGAACCCGCGGCAGTGGAGGCCCAGGCAGAGGCAGCCGCCGTGGCAGTGGAGGCCGAGCCCCTTGCACGAATTTAGTGCACCAGGCCTCTAGTCTACCGAAACAACCAGAACTACCAAAATGACCCGTGGACTGATTGCTATGACATTCACTGACCACCAGGGGGCAGACGTTCACTGTAGGAGCTGCCCCCTGGTGGTCAGTGTGCTCCCACAGTGGGAGTGCTGCTCATCGACCTGTCCTGGTGGCCCATCAGCCCTGTGGCAGCCACTCACTCTTTCAGTAGTCCTGCAGCTCCAATCTCCAGAGAACGGGCCAGGCACTGAAGGACCAGCACCTCTGGCACAATCCCGAAAGCACCATCACCCTCCTGGAAATTAGCCTCAAAAACCCTGGCCACTTCCCCTCCCTAGACACTCCGAAAAAAGAAAAAATATAAAAGTGGCCGCCAGGTGGCTCCCAACAACCAGCATGAACGTCAATGGGACAGATCTGGATCCCCGGCCAGCAAAGCATCCCATTGTCAGCCTGGGGGGCTGATTGCTTCCCAGACACCCCCGCCAGGACCCCACCCATGCATTGGGCCTCTATTATTCATATAAGTTCCCTGGTTAATCACTCCCCAACCTTTCTCCATCCCACCTTCCCTCTGAAATTCCTCAGTGTGTTCCATGCTTCTATGTCTCTGGATCTATTTTGTTCATCACTTTATTTTGTTAATTAGATTCTACATATGAGTGAGATCATGTGATACTTATCTTTCTCTGACTGGCTTATTTTGCTTATCATAATACTCTCTAGGTCAGTGGTTCTCAACCTTCCTAATGCCGCGACCCTTTTATACAGTTCTTCATGTTGTGGTGACCCCCAATCATAAAATTATTTTCATTGCTACTTCATAACTGTAATTTTGCTACTGTTGTGAATCGTAATATAAATACCTGATATGCAGGATGTATTTTCATTGTTACAAATTAGACATAATTAAAGCATAATGATTAATCACAAAAACAATATGTAATTATATATGTGTTTTCCGATGGTCTTAGGCAACCCCTGTGAAAGGGTCGTTTGACCCCCAAAGGGGTCATGACCCACAGGTTGAGAACCGCTTCTCTAGGTCCATCAATGCTATTGCAAATGGTAGGAGTTAATTCTTTTTTTACGGCTGCTTAATATTCCATGGTGTAGATGTACCACAGCTTTTTTATCCACTCATCTGCTGATGGGCACTTGGGGGCTGTTTCTAAATCTTAGCTATTGTTAATTGTGCTGCTATGAATATAGGGGTGCATATATTCTCTCTAGTATTTTCGGTTTCCTAGCATATATTCAAAGAAGTGGGATCACTGAGTCAAATGGGAGTTCCATTTTTAATTACTTGAGGAAGTACTATACTGTTTTCCACAGTGGCTGTACCAGCCTGCATTTCTACCAGAAGTGTACTAGAGTTCCCTTTCTCCATATCCTCACCAACCAGCACTTGTCATTTCTTGATTTGTTGATGATAGCCATTCTGACAGGTGTGAGGTGATACCTCATTGCTGTTTTAACTTGCAGTTCTATGATAATTAGTAACCTTGAGCATTTTTTCCTATGTTTCTTGGCCTTCTGTATGTCCGCTTTAGAAAAATATCTATTTAGGTCCTTTGCCCATTTTTATTTTTTTAAAAAAATATATTTTATTGATTTTTTACAGAGAGGAAGGGAGAGGGATAGAGAGTTAGAAACATCGATGATATAGAAACATTGATCAGCTGCCTCCTGCACACCCCCTACTGGGGATGTGCCTGCAACCAAGGTACATGCCCTCAACTGGAATTGAGCCTGGGACCCTTCAGTCCACAGGCTGATGCTCTATCCATTGAGCCAAACTGGTTGGGGCTCCTTTGCCCATTTTTAATTGGATTGTTTATATTTTGTTAAGTTGTATGAGTTCCTTATATATTTTGGGAATTAACCCCTTTTCTGATGTGTCATTGGCAAATGTTCTTCCATACAGTGGGCTCCCTTTTCATTTTGTTGATAGTTTCTTTTGCTGTGCAGAAGCTTTTTATTTTGATGTAGTCCCATTTGTTTATTTTCTCCTTCATTTTCTTTGACATGAGAGGTGTATCAGTAAACAAATTGCTATGAATGATGTTTGAGACTTTGCTACCTATGGCTTCTAAGATTTTTATGGTTTTACAACTTACATTTAAGTCTTTAATCATTTTGAGTTTATTTGTGCATGGTATAAGTTGGTGGTGTAGTTTTTTTTTTGGCATGTGTCTGTCCAATTATCCTACCACCATTTATTGAAGAGACTATCTTGACTTCATTGTATGTTCTTGCCTCCTTTGTCAAATATTAATTGAGTATAATTGCTTGGGCCAATTTCTGGGGTCTCTATTATGTTCCATTGATCTATATGCCTATTCTTGTGCCAGTACCAGGATGTTCTGATTACAGTGGCTCTGTAATACAGCTTGATATCTGGAATTGTGATTGCTCCAACTTTGTTCTTCCTTCTCAAGATTTCTACAGCTATTCAGGGTCCTTTTTGGTTCCGTATAAAGTTTTGTAATTTTTTTGTTTGGATCTATGAAATATGCTGTTGGTATTTTAATAGCATCTATAGATTGCTTTGAGTAGTATGGACATTTTAATGATGTGAATTCTACCAATCCATGAACATGGTATATTCTCCCATTTGTTTATATTTTCCTCTATGTCTTTATTCAACATACTGGAGTTTTTTAAGTACAGATCTTTTACTCCCTTGGTTAAGTTTATTCCTAAGTGTAATAATTTTTGTTGTTGCAATGGTAAATGGAATTTTGTTTGTTTCTCTTTCTGAGAGTTCATTATTGCACATTACTTTTGTATTCTGCTATGTTTCCAATTCATTTATTAAATTTGGTAGTTTTTTATGGAGTCTTTAGGGTTTTCTATGTACAATATCATTTCACCTGTGAATAATGAGAGTTTTACTGCTTCCTTTCCAATTGAATGCCTTTTATTTTATCTTCATGTCTGATTGCTATGGCTAGTACTTCCAGTACTATGTTCAATAAGAGTGTTGAAAGCTGACATCTTTGTCTTGTTCCTGTTCTTAGGGGAAATGGTTTTAAGTTTTGCCCATTGAGTATGATGCTGGCTATCGATTTGTCATATAAGGCTTTTATTATGTTGAGGTATGATTCTCTCTATTCCCACTTCACTGAGCATTTTTATCAAAAAACGGTGTTTTCCAAACTGCCCTCGCTCAGTGGTTAAGCATCAACCTATGAACCAGGAGGTCATGGTTCAGTTTCTTGTTAGGGCATAGGCCTGGGTTGGGAGCTTGATGCCCGGTGTGCAGTGTGCACTGATGTTTCTATGTCTCTCTTCATCTCCCTTCCTCTCTGAAATCAATAAAAATATTTTTTCTACATTGTTTTCTTATCCACTGATTCAGTCCCCAGCATCTTCTTATCTACTGAATCCTTCCAAGGTGTTCTTTATTTCAGCTATGTCACTCTTCATTTCTGATGGATTCTTATTAATTGTTTCAACCTCACTTTTCATGTTAGTGTAGCTCTAATTAAGCTCCTTATAATTCTCATTAAGTTGCTTGTAGTTTTTTTTCACTGAGTTGTTTGAGCAGCCTTATTACCATTGCTTTGAATTCTTTATCTGCCAAATTACTTGCCTCCATTTCATTTAGTTCCTTATTTGGAGATTTTTCCTTTTCTTTCATTTGGGGTTGTTTCTTTGTCTCCCCATTTTTGCTGTCCCTTTGTATTTTTTCTATGTATTAAATCAAACTGCTATGCCTCTCAGATTTTGTGCGATGTTCTTATCTAGTAGGTGTTTTGTGGGACCCAGTGGTGCAGTCTCTTAAATCTCCTGAGCTTTGTGCTCTAGGAAATCCCCTTACTTGAATTCTTTGGGTTCTCCTGTTGTAGTTGGGTCTTGAATGTTATTGTCCCGTTTGTGGATGGAGTCTCCTCAGGCTGGCTATGGGTCTCATCCTCAACCACATCATGGGAGCTGTTGTGGAAGTACTGACCAAAGAGAAGAAATTATAACATGATAAAACATGAAATAGAAGAAACAAAACCAAAACATATTCATGACACCTACAACCCCAACAAAAGCAACCACCAGAGAAAAGAGAATTAGGAAAGAGGAAGAAGAGGAAGAATGATAGAAAAAAAAAAGAAAATTTTGAGAAAACAAAATAAAACAAACAAACAACAAACAAAAAATACCAAAAGGTGGAAACAGACTATGTAAATGCAGAGCTGAAATAAAGAAAATAAGAATAACGATTTAGAGTAATAGGGTAAGGAAAACAGTTTAAAATAAAGGAAGGAGAAAAGAAATGAAAAGACAGGAAAATTTTTGAAAAGAAAAATAGAGGAGAAAGCAGATAGACCTAAAATAAGAAAAATAACACAGATGAGAAAGTAGGAGAAAAAGAAAAGAGATTTAAAAAATTGAGTGGTGAAATAAGGAAACGAGAAAAGAAAATCAGTAGGAAAAGGGAAGAGGAAAGGTAGATATATGAAAGAACCAAAAGAGACTAGAATAATAACAAATCAATAAAGCAGATAGATAAATAAGATAAATTTTTAAAAAAGGAAAAAAGAAAGGAAAGAGAAAAAAGACAAGAAAAAGGGAAGAAACAGATAAAAGAAAAAGAAAAAAGGGAAAAAAAGTGAAGTGGCATTTGTTTCACCAGAGTTTAGTATCCTATGTGAGTTCCCTTTGGATCTTATTCTTCTGCCAATTCTGGGCTTCCTTTGAGGTACTTAGGTGCTAACCACTGTCAGAAATTGTGCTCCTTTGGCTTCCAGCAAACTTCTTGAACTTCTAAGTGGTTCTCAACCTGTGGGTCGCAACCATCGGAAAACACATACAGCATATCAGATATTTACATTACGATTCATAACAGTAGCAAAATTACAGTTATGAAGTAGCAACAAAAGTAATTTTATGGTTGGGGGTCACCACAACATGAGGAACTGTATAAAAGGGTCGCTGCATTAGGAAGGTTGAGAACCACCCACCGTCTGTGTGTATCTCCACAGGCCTTGGCTGCAATCAGGAGGAGCCAATCTGCCCTCTAAAATAGGTTTGTTAGCACCATGGGGTCCAGGGCTGGGTCAGCAAACTTCCCCTGTTATCCAGCTGTAAATCTTAATCACTCAAAAGTCTGTTTCTGAAAAGGCTTTGGGTGGGGGAGGGACTCTTTAGCTTTCAGGGAATGTGGTGGGTGTGCTTCTCTGTCCCAGAGCTTCTGCGAGTAGCCCAAAATATTACTCTACCCTTGGCTAGACACAGATCCTTGTATGGAGACCAGCTGGAAACCTGGAGTTTCTATCCCAGCATAGTGGGGTGGACAGCCACTCCCACAATCCCATAACTGACCCTCCTAAAACTGTTCAAGCCCGTAGGCTTAACCTCTGATTTTGTTTCCTCTGAAAAGGTCAAAATGCAGGGTGTGGCATGCAGGGCTTCTGAAGGTGGGCTAGGCTATATTACCTAGGGCAGTGGTCAGCAAACTCATTAGTCAACAAAGCCAAATATCAACAGTACAATGATTGAAATTTCTTTTGAGAGCCAAATTTTTTAAAATTAAACTATACAGGTAGGTACATTGTTATTAACTTAATTAGGGTACTCCTAAGGCTTAGGAAGAGCTACATTCAAGGGGCCAAAGAGCCGCATGTGGCTCGAGAGCCGCAGTTTGCCGACCACTGACCTAGGGCATTGTTTTTGTTTTATTTTTTTCTTTTCTTGCCCTGCAGCTACTGGGAATGGCTAGCTCCTCTCAGGGAAAATGGGCCTTTGGATTTGGGGCCTAAGACCAAATACTCATGGCTGCTGCTTTTCTACGTCTCCCCACGATGCTCCCCACCCCAACCTCTCCTTAGGCACCTGGAGTCCACATCTCCCTCCTACACCAAAGTCTCAGGTGAGTAGCTGTAAATGAAAACTCCTGTGCTCTGGGTTTAAAAATAAATAAATAAAAGGAAAAAGCAAACGTTACTGCGGTTTTCTCTCTGACTAGCTCACTCTACTGGCTCCAGACTCTGCTGCAGCCAGCAGCCCTGCCACCTTTCACAGATGGATGTTAAGTGGGCCACTGGTCTCGGTTCTCGCGCTGTGGGCTGTGAGCTCAGTCTGGATTTCAGACCCGTATCTGCTGAAGGAACAGAACTCCCTCCTCACTCTTGGCCTGCCAGCCCTGGAAGCTGAGTCAGCTTCTCTCATGACCTCACCCTTCCTACTGCTCTCCAGGTGTTAACTGTCCTTCCTGATATAAGGCTCCTCCTCAGCTGAACCTCGGTTGGCAATTCCAGCTGAGTATTCTCCAATTTAATTGTATTTCCAGTCAGGCCCTGGATCTAGGTGGCCGACAGGTGTGCCTAATCAGCTACCATTTTCTCCAATCTGAACTCTAAATTTTTTAAGGGTGTGGATAATGTATTTTCCATTATAGCTTACCTGGTGCTAAGTCAGTGGTTCTCAACCTTGGCTGCACATTAAAATCACCTGAGAATCTTTTTAAAATCCTGATTTCTGGGCCTCATCCTCCGGAAATTCTGTTTTTTTGTTATGGAGTGGGGCCACAACATTAGTAACAAAGAAACAGAATTTCCGGAGGATGAGGCCCAGTAATCAGGATTTTAAAAAGATTCCCAGGTGATTCTAATGTGCAGCCAAGGTTGAGAACCACTGTGCTAAGTAAAGGACTTGGTTGTTGTTGATAGCTTTAATTGGTCCCCAATATTCATTTTACTTTTTGCACATTTAGTAACACATTTAACTAGCACATGACTTCTCAGTTTAGTGGTATATTTCCTAGCTTCTTTCAGTTAGGTGAATCTATGGAATTAACCTTTTATCATGGATTGGGAGTAGATATCATGCCTTAAGTTTTTGGATATTATACTTAACACAATTGAGACTTCATTTCTTTTTCTTTCCCTCTCCTGCATGTTGAAAACAAATACAGTCAAATACTTCCTACACACTTGTAAGGACTAATGTAAAAGTACAAATGAAGATGCCTATACCACATCTACACTAATAAAAGAGAAACATGGTAATTGGCGTACAACCGCTACCCTTTTCATTGGCTAATCAGCGAGATATGCAAATTAACTGTCAGCCAAGATGGCGGCCAGGAGCCAGGCAGCTTGAAACTAACATGAGGCTTGGTTGCCTCAGTGACGGAGGATCGTTGGAGGAAAACAACGATCCCCACCTGCGGCTGCAGGCCTCTGAGCCGACAGTTTAAGAAACTCTGTAACAAATACTGCCGGACTTCAGCCAGCAGATTCGCAACATTGTAAGCAAAGGCCAGAAACCTACTTTCATCCTCGGAGGCCTAAGAGCTGGAGCCAAGCCTCAAGGTAAAGCTGGCCCAGAATAAAAAAAAAAAGAAAAAAAGGAGCGGTTGGGAACTTCAGTCACTCCCAGCCTGAAAACAGCCCTCAGCCCCTCACCCAGACTGGCCAGGCACCCCAGTGGGGACCCCCACCCTGATCCAGGACAACCTTCAGGGCAAACCAGCCGGCCCCCACCCATGCACCAGGCCTCTACCCTATATAGTAAAAGGGTAATATGCCTCCCGGCACTGGGATCAGCATGACAGGGGGCAGCGCCCAAACCCCCTGATTGCCCTGCGGCTCTGTGTGTGACAGGGGGCGGGGCCCCAATCCCCTGAGCAGCCCTGCTCTGTGCCTCATAGTGGGGAGCTCCCCAACTCCCCCCCATTGGCCCTGCTCTGTGTGTGATGGGGTAGAGCCATAACCTCCCCATTGGCCCTGCCCTGAGTGTGAGAGTGGTGGCGCCCCAACCCCCTGATTGGCCCTGCTCTGTGGGTGATAGAGGGTGGTGCCCCAACCCCCTGATTGGCCCTGCTCTGTGCGTGACAGGGGGTGGCGCCGCAACCTCCCCATCGACCCTGCCTTGAGTGTGACAGGGGATGGTGCCCCAACCCCCCAATTAGCCCTACCCTGAGCGTGACTGAGGGTGGCATCAAAACCTCCCAATCTGCCCTGCTCTGTGCATGACGGGGTGGCGCCCCAACTCCCCAATCAGCCCTGCTCTGAGCCCGACCAGGGGCTGCACCTAGGGATTGGGCCTGCCCTCTGCCACCCGGGAGCAGGCCTAAGCCAGCAGGTCGTTATCTCACGAGGGGTCCCAGACTGTGAGAGGGCACAGGCCGGGCTGAGGGACCCGCCTTCCCCCCCGAGTGCACAAATTTTTGTGCATAGGGCCTCTAGTCTATATATAAAACCCTAATGTCCAAATAGACTGAAAGGCAGAACAACTGAATCACCAAACAACTGGTCACTATGACATGAGCTAACCACCAGGGGGTGCACGCAGAACATGGCAGGCATCAGCAGCAGCGGCAGAACTCAGAACATGGCAGGTGAAGGTCGTGGTAGGATGGTCGAGCAGGTGAGTGGGGGTGCCAGACCAAGGCAGGGCACTGGTCACTGTCATTGGGGTGAGCTTCTTTCTGGTGGTTACTGAAAATTCTTTGCTCCCAGGTGCTGCAGCCCCACCTGACTCTCACATGTGCTGTCAGCGTTGGCCCTGCTCACACCCACTCCCAGTGCTATAGCCACTGCTTGCACGTATTGCCGGCACCCGGCATTGGCTCCAGTTGCTCAGCATCGTCAGTGGGTGCAAGCTGCGGCTGCCTGCCCCGATTGCCCCTCAGGGCTTCTCCACCTCCCCCTGCTCCTGAGGGGCAATCGGGCAGCAGCCACCACTCACACCTGCTGATGACGCTGGCCCCAATCACTCCGCACAGTCAGCGGGTGCAAGCGGGACCGGCACTGTCAGCACATGGGAACGGTGGTGGTGGGAGCAGAGCTGCCGGCAGACAGGGGACCAGGGGCCACAGCGGGAGGGGCCAGACGGGTGCGCAGAGGATGGGCCAAGACCCGCTCCTGTGCCCACCACAGCCTCTCGGTCCACAGTTCCTTTCAAGGTGCATGAATTTGTGCACTGGGCCCCTAGTGTATAAATATTTAAAAGATATACATCAACATAACAAACAGTAACATAAGGTGTGCCCTATACTAACCTGTCAATTTCACCTTCCTAACAACCTGGAAGACCGTTTTTAAATCTCAAATTTTCAGACACGTCTGAGTTCTGTTTAGGAACTTGAGAGTATTAGGAGATCTGGTACCTAGCTCGAAGCCCCTGACTGATTACCTTCTATTCCTGCCTCATGTTCTACTGTGCACAGTGAGATAGCTGCAAACCTACATGTATTCTCAGGATCACATGTCCAAACCCCATCTACCCACCAAAAGAGAACTATCATCATTTGAGTTCATAGGTATACACACTGATGGCATGTCTTTCCTCAGAAGGACAGTCTTTCCCTGGAGGCAAATCGCTTTTGGACAAGGGATTCTGAGGTCCCAAGTACTTTAAAGTAGGAGCACAGAATTCAGTTGGGCATATACCCATGTTCTTGGGCTTGCCTCCATATACAGAGTATCAGAGAGTGATGAAGTCCAGAGCAGGACCCACTGAAGCACATAATACAAGGAAGTAGTCCCTCTTGTCCAGGTGTAAGGGTGGCACTACATAGAGTGGCAATGAGTCAACCTCCACCATTCATATAAGAGCAGTACTCTGTAGCTGCATTGTCCAATATAGTGGACACTAGGTCAAACAGAATGGCTCATCCAAATTGACATGAGTTGTAAATGTAAATATATACCCAGTTTTAAAGATATAGTATGAGAAAAGTAAATATTTTATTAATAATTGGTTCAGATTTAGTACATGTTGAAAGTATATCATATATATATAGATAGATAAATAAAATACACTATTAAAATTAATTTCATCTTTTTCTTTACTTTCTAAAATATAGCTACTAAGATTTTTAAATTTTAATATCTGGCTTGCATTTATAGCTTGCATTATATTTATAATGGACAGTGGTGCTTTAGAAACTGGTATGGTAATAATATGCATAGAACCTACGTCTCTGGACAATCTTGTAGAACAAAATCACCTACTTGCCAAATATTACTTAACAGAGAAATGAACTACTGTCTTGTTTGAGCATTGTGTTTTTGGAGCTCTTTGTTGTGCCAGTTGAGGCTACATACTAACTAATATCTGAGTAATAAGTGGGTAATAATTTCAATAAATAAGTAAATAAACAAGGTAATAATTTAGCCTTCAATAAATTGGATAAACAGATACATAAAAAGTGTTAAAATACACTTAATTGTATGATCCATGTGAGAAGGGATTTTATTTTGTTTATTGCTACAATCAATACTTATAAGCATTCCTCTTTAAAGTAGGATCTCAATAAATATTTCTCAAATGAATAAATATAACAAATATATTAATGGTGATACATGCAAAGTACTAATGGAATGTATTAGCATGTCATGGCATAGTAGGCAGATCTCATAGAGAAGCAAAAAAATATTTCACACAAAGTTTCCTTGGGGAAATGGTGAAGCAATAGGAAAAATATGTCTAACCATAAGGAACAACATGGCCAGTGTGGGCTACATGTCAGTAAATTTGTATTTTTCTATCATTCCACTCCAAGGTACTCTATAAGATAAATGATAAACATATAATATGTTCTTGGATGCCCTTGCTTTAGGTGTAGCATTGACCTACACAATGTACTAGAAATAAAATATATTTATTATATGATGATATAGATACCTTACCTGAATGTAGTGTTTAAGCAGCATCTATCAATTATAACAAGTAATTACCAACAATTATGAAAATATTACTATATATCCTATATTATCATAGCATAATTTTAGAGGAGCTGATCTGCTTTTGTAACCTTTATTTTAAATCAAAGATGTTTCAAACATGCATGGGACTGAAAACCTTTTTTTGTGATTATTTACATGCTTTAATAGCTTTCATGATGTTTCTTCACACACAGTATGATAAAAACCAAGGGCAAAAAATGAGTGTAATTGGTTAAAGTTTAAATAGTAGTTCTGAATTATCTATCATTTGACCAAAGTGTATTACTGTCTAATACTTGAGCATTGAAATAGTCTGGTTAAATAGGTCTACCTAGATTACTCCTTTTGCAGTCAATATTGGTTTAGTTCATAAAAATATTCAATTATACTCTTTAATACACTACAAAATTCTTGTTTTACACAAAACTCCTCTTTTAATACTGAAGGGTTTTAATAGTAATATAAAATATTTCTTTATACTTACATAATAGAACTTTTAGAAAGGTTGCTTAAAAGAAAATGTTTACTAATTTATAAATTTACTTAAATATATAAATATACTAATTTACTTAAAATATATAAATGTCAACTATTCCTTGTTCTGTGGAAAACACATAAACTAAGCAATGTTTAAATTAAAAAGAAAATCATAACATTTGTTTACAATTGTTTAGGTTTTATTTTTTCAGGTAAACTGTAAACAATTACTGCAAATTAAAACCTTTGAAAATGTTAAATTATTTGTATGCCTTAAAGCATCCAGGGGATGCCACAAGTCACCTCACCAATGTACCTGATGTGATTAATCTTAACTGTTTTGACTTTTTACTTCACTAAACATGATGATAGATCTTTTTAAAAATCTAGTCAAACCTGACCCCAATAACTATTTGTTACAGTCTTAGATAATTTTCAGTGACATTATTAAAGATAAGAACGAATGGAGTCTAAATATGTTCTTGCAAAATAAACAAACTTATTATTGGGATTTCTTAAAGATTGGTAGCTAAAAGTATGTGAAGCTTATAGATGTAAAAAAAAAAAAAGAAAGATAATTGTGGTTTAACTTCTTATGACAAAGGATAAATACAAAATTTTCAAAACCTCCTTACAAAATCTTACTATAGTGTTTAAGTTGCACAAAAGAATGCTTTTGTGTCTTAAGTAACTGATACAAGTTTATTATTACTATTCTTCAGAGAAGTGGAAAGATACTATATGAATCACTTTTTAAAGATATTTTGTTATCTTCAATCCTAACAAATATTCTCACTTACATTCTCCTTCTCTTTCCTTCTTGCCACCCTGTATATAAATTAGCCCGAATATATAAAAGAAAGTGTTCTATAGAAATATCACTGAAGAGAATAATCCCAAATTCCTAAAATAGTGTTGTAAATTTATAAGTTATAGATGTACTTTAAATTTCATGAATTCCTGGAAAATTCCTGTTTCAAAAACTATTTCTAAAATCAAATGTTTAAATAGAAGCCAAAATTATACACGATGAAGAAAAAAATTTAAATGTAAGGTGACTTCAATGTGAGCCAATAGTATAATGAGCCTATAAAATGCTTAGTGAAAAGCAGTCAGGCTTGTAGATGTGTTTACCAAAAAGAAATGTTCTGCTTTCATATTTATTATGATCTTTCACTGATTTAAAACTCCTATATACTGAAACTCAATAAATACCTTTAATTTACATAAACTACATTAAAATACAATAGAAGAATGAATTCAAAAACCACTAGTTTATTGTACCAGCCTCAGCAATTAGAAAAGAGAAAGATGTTATTGAGCCTAAGGGACATTTAATAAAGAATATTATCAATAAATATTTCCTTAAGAGTTAGTAATACTGCAGTGGGATTTATAAATGCCATCTACTTTCACTTCATTGCTTGAAATCAATGAACTGAATCTTCTGAGTAAAATTTCAATAGCATATTTAAGAGTCAAATAAGCATCAGTTTTTACTTTTGCTAAGTTGAAAAGGAGGGTCTAGTTTACTTGTAGGGAGTTTGTTCTAAGTGAGATTTTACTTTTCAGACTAGTGGGCTAATGATTACCGTCACATACCGCACATCTTCGCCTAAAAACTACGATGTCTATTCACTGTAATTACCTTTCCCCGTGGCTTTAAATTGACGGCAGATTCAAAATGAAGGTGGCTTCTATTAAATTTAATTACTTCCCCCTAAAGCTTACTTGGCAAAACTGTGACTAATAATGAACATGAATACCATAAGAAAGCTGCACGGTCAAGGTGTGGCTCTTAAATTAGCAATGTTAGTAATGAAAAAAATATGTAAAGACACAATAGTTGAAATGGAATGTTTTATCATTCATATCTTTTTGTGATAATATGATTGGTAAGTTAAGTGCTCAGTTTTTAGTCCTTGGTTTCAACTTTCAACCAATAGATTATAATATATTGGCTGTTTATAATAATTACTACAGAAAATGTCAATTAAAAAATTCATCTAGTGTTCCCATATACTTAAAATAGTGACCCTTCTATCATTTAAATTCAATTGACATTTTAAATCAGCATGATCAATAAAAAAATGAGAAGTCAAAAATTTAGAAAAACAAATCCTGTTCTTACTAGCTATGTAGTTAGTTATTTCTTCCTAAACTGGTTATCTAATCTGGAAGACAGAGCAAATAATATGTCTTCTCTACATAAGAAAAATATTAAGAAAGCTAGAGAAAAAGCTGTTATCTATTATTGCTTTGCAAATTTCTTTGCTGGTTTTAAAAATTTTAAACATCTAGTTTGGATTAGCTTGTTTTGAGTGGCTATTTTTCTGAATCTATATCGATTTCTCTATTTCTCACACATTCACTCATCATTCAATGCCCAATGTATCCTATACTCACAACGTGCCAGCCATGTGTTAGAGGTATAAAAATATAGTATCTATTAGGGTCCAATAGTCAAGTGAGAGTTAAGTAAAGCCAGAAGACAATAAATATTTTGTCACTCTGGGAAGAACTTTCAATGATTCCAGAGCAGCTCTTTTGAACAATGTGTTTACAATCCTCGGCTCATCATTTGGTAGAAGTATACTATAGCCAAACATAGCATCTACCTGATTATTCAGCCACATCATAGGCACGCAGGCTTGCTTGCACATAAGTTACGTACCAGTTTGCAGAGCGCCTCTGCTTCAGGGGATGTTTTTTCAAGCTCCCTAAGTGGTCTCCTAAGAGAAAAAAATTCTCAGTATTCTTGAGGAAAGACGATAGTAACTCCCATCCTTCTCCCTAAGTCTGGAGGATGCTCACAGCATGATAGAATGGCAACAATTTTCTCAGAGAAAATTCTGTTATCTACCAGTAATTATCCTAATTTTTAATACAATGTATGCTATGTTAAGATACTTCTTAAATGTTATCTTATTTATTCTGATTTGGTCTTGGACTAATTCTCATATTTTTTCTTTATGTGTTCTACATATCTGTTTCTGTCTCACACTTATTGTCTCACACTTATTTTGCACCTGTTCTCTATTACAGTTGCATAAAACTTTTCATTTTAATACTATTTTTTCTCTTTTTATTGAATTGGCTGGGGTGACACTGGTAAACAAAATTATACAGGTTTCAGGTGCACAATTTTACAACACATCATCTGTACCCTGCATTGTGTGCTTACCACTCCAAGTTAAGTCTTTGTCCATCATCTCCCCTATACCCTCTACCTTCTCCCTCCATACCCCCCACCACCCTGTCCATGAGTTTTCTCTCCTCTTTTTCACTCAGTCCCTCCAACCACCCAGCCCCCTCCCCCTGACAGCTGTCAGCCTGCTCCCTATTTATGATGGTCTCTATTTTGCTTGTTGGTTCAGTTTGTTCATTAGATTCCACATATGAATGAAGTCATATGGTACTTGTCTTTCTCTGACCGGTTTATTTCACTTAGCATAATACTCTCCAGGAACAAATATATCTTCTAAATATTTGCTTCTGTCTCACACTTATTTTTGCACATGATTTCTAGTACAGTCACATAAAATTTTCATTTTAATATGCTTTTAAAATGTAATAGTGATGAACACTAAAATCTGTCGGAGAATAAACACAACTAGATAGCCTGAGCTAGTAAGAGGATCATGGCAGCTTCTTTAAAGAAGTAAAAATCTGACGGTAAAATGAAAAAGAAGAATGTGTAAGAGTTTGCCGAGTGAAAGCACAGGGAAGTTCATATTGAACAAAATGAACAGTATATGTAAAGACCCAGAGGCACAAGGGGACATTATTTATTTGAAGAACCTTGCTAGAACATAAAGTAAAATACAGTGTGGTGAAAGATCTTCAAACTGGGCAATTTTGTAATTGAAATTTAGTGTGACTGAAAGACTTTCCAATCCAGCATCTTCAAATTGTCTCCAGTAAGTCTTCCTTATACCAGTGGTTCTCAACCTTGGCTGCACATTAGAATCACCTGGGAATCTTTTTAAAATCCTGATTTCTGGGCCTCATCCTCCGGAAAACTTTGTTTCTTTGTTACTAATGTTGTGGCCCCACCCCATAACAAAGAAACAGAATTTCCGGAGGATGAGGCCCAGAAATCAGGACTTTAAAAAGATTCCCAGGTGATTCTAATGTGCAGCCAAGGTTGAGAACCACTGTTCTATACCAACAAAATTTTCAAAATAAATGACATTTTGAGGACACTACTTTAATTCTTCTTATGGTATTATATCCCATGAATTTGCCTGCATAGTTAATAATAAAGTTAATATTATGGAAATTCTATATTCTGTCTGTTATGGGAAGAGCTGAGGTGCAAGAAAATCTCAACGTATTGCTTGCCGATCAAAGAAATAACCTGGCAGGCTCGCTGTGAAAGCTGTGGCTTATTAGGACTTCCCCGTGCACTAGAGTTAGACAGAGTGCAGAAGGCAAAGCAAACAGGGTGTGCAGTGCTGGGGAGGAGAAGTGCTGGGAGCGCAAGCGGTACGCAATGCAGCACTAGTTGTTTCTCTGCAGTAGTTTACAGGTCGAGCTCACATCTAGAAGCAGTTTCTCTTTGGCCGTTTCTTCTTGATCGAAGAGCTGGCCAGACTCCCAAGATAGGTCCCACAGCACTCGTGTGGATGGCTCTCACTGTATTCCCACAGAGTGTGTGTGTGCGCACGTGCGTGTGTGTCGGAGGGGGGGTGGTGGTCTGGAACTTCAAAGGGGCCCGTGTTCTCACATACCATGCACTCTTATTCACTATTGTACCTTTAATTTATAGCACAGTGTTTTGAATCTAGTGTCAAACAGTTGCTCTGTTTATTAATAAACTAGAGGCCCAGTGCATTAAATTCTGCTTGGGGTTTAGGGGTTCCCCTCAGTCCAGCCTGCACCCTCTCCAATCCAGGACCCCTTGGGGGATGTCCCTAGGATGGGGCCTAAACCAGCAGTCAGACATCCCTCTCACAATCCTGGACCACTGGCTTCTAATCGCTTATCTGCCTGCCTGCCTGTTCACCCCTTACTACCCCCCCTGCCAGCCTGGTTGCCCCTCTGCTGGCCTGGTCACCTACCTGCCTGCCTGGTCACCCTTTACTGTCCCCCCTGCCACCCTAATTGCCCCCAACTGCCCTCCCTGTCAGCCTGGTCGTCCCTCACTAACCCCCCTGCCGAACTGGTTGTAGGCAGCCATCTTGTGAGGGTGTGAGGGATAATTTGCATATTACCTCTTTATTATATTGGATTTCTGGATAATGCTGATGAAATAAATTAAATATTGAAAGTATACCTTTCACACAGAACACTGACTAATACTCCACATTAGTTTTCACTGTAACAGATCACCATCAACTTCTAACCATTTTGCAACATAAACACATATCAAATCACACATTATATATCCTAAAGTTACACAATGTTATGTGCCAATATTTCAATAACACTGGGACTAAAAAGCATATCCACAACCTACATTGCTTAAAACAACAATTTAAATGTATCATCTTACCATTCTGTAGATCAGAAGTCTATCAAAAGTCACTGGCCTAAACTCAAAGTGTCCACAATGCTGCTTTTCTTCTGGCCACTTTAAAGGGAGATTACGTTTCCCTGCCTTTTCCTAAGTCCAGCAGCCAACTGCATTCCGTCCCTTTCCTCCATCTTCGATGCCAACACTGCCTCCCCTGAGCATTCTTCTGTGGTCACAGCTCCCTCTGACTTCTTCTGTCTCTCCCTTCCCTTGTGAAGAACACTTGTGATTACCTCGGGCCCACCTAAGTAGCCCATGGTGGTCTATTTGAAGGTCAGCTGATTAGCAAATTTAATTGCAACTCTGCCTACTTCCAATTGCCCTTTGCCATGTCACCTAACAAGTTTTAGTTTGCAGTTTCGAGGTTCAAGTTTATACGGAAGTGATTGTGGGCATTTTGGGAACCTGTTGTTCTGCATTCCACAATCCAAAATGTCAAAACCATTTGTTTAGTATGCAATTTGATCTCTGAGTCTTCAGTGTTTTCAGTATCAGCCAGGTTATGTTGCCATACCAAAGGAACTCCAAAAAATAAAGGTTTATTTCATTCTAATGCCACAACACCCTGTGACTCAGTCTACCAGAGCAGCTATTATTTCATTCTACCCACATGCCCAAAGTGCAGGGAGCTGAATATGTCTGGTGTATGTTATTAATGACTAACATTCCTCTGTTGATTCCTATAATCTATACTCAAAGAATAAAATTACCAGTTTGTTGGTAAATGATTTTGGAGCAAAATAAAAGCACAACACTTAAATATAAAACTTCAGTTTTAAATTGCTTATAATCCACATCAACTGATGAACAAAGTCAGTTATTTGTATTAGGCAGAGAAATACCCTGGTTTACCACACAGTATAGAGAACAGAGAAGTAAAACTTAGATACCAGAGAAAGAAACCCAAAATAGGTGCTTCTTAAATATTTCAGCTAAAAAATGATGATCAGTTCAGAAGTTATTTTGATGTTATTGATACATATACAATGTGGTTATCTATGATTTTACAGAAATTTGATAGGTTTGTTACTTTGTATGTGTGGAAAAACTTGTGTATATAACAAGAGAGGTGAGTCAATTTAATTAGACAAAATGAGTCTAATTGAACAGATAGATATTTTTCCAAGGTTGAATTATTATGGAGAAATTAAATATGCTCCTTAAAAAGATTAGTTGGTAAAGTTTTAAAATGCAATGATTGAGATTAAAAGTACAAGTTTTTTCTCTCTGTTGATGTAGTCTGCTATATTTTCTTGTTTGGATTTTCATTGGATTCAAACACTATCTTTAAGTTATGATATCTAGTTTGAGAGATTATATATCTCCTGTTACTTTCCACATTAAAACAAGCAAAATCCTGAAAAAGTAGTAAAAATAATTAAATATAAATAAAATCCATTGCTAAACTGACAGAAAAAATTGGTAAGGTTCATTCTGAGCCCCCAAATGTGTGACCCAGGTCACCAGATGTCAAATGAGAACCAAATCCATTTTTTATCTTGAAGATTCACCCTGAGGCTATCTGCTGAATGCTGGAGACCTTTTTGCTTCTGTTTTGAAAACTAAAGATTGCAGAAAAAGAGAGATGAATTCCTAGGTCCAAATAACATGGAAACTCTTAATAGGACACACTTGTGTAAAACTAGGGACTCAAAGGAATATATTCTGAATGATTAATGAAAACTAAAAACTATTTTGCTGAAAAGAACACCAAGAAGAGTGGCTGGGGAGAGATCAATGGGGAAAAGGGAGACATATGTAATACTTTACACAATAAATAGTTTTAATTCAAAAATAAACTTTCAGTCTTCAATTCTAGAACAGGATGGAAAGGGACAAATCTCTGGAAAATCAATAACCACAAGCTGGCTCTCATGTAGACGTGTCTTATAAAGTATAGTAGTTACAGGGTATACAATCTTGAGGGAGAAATTAGAAAAAGTGACTGTATAAGTAAACATATCCTTTTGGTGAAATTTAACTTCACGTTTCCAAAATATATGTTTCAAGGGAAATGAATAATTCACAGTCAAAAATCACAAAACATAAAAGAAAGCAGGCTCTCTGAGTCAAAACCAGAATAAATAGACCTATATCACTATTGGAATTATCAGACAAAAATAAAATTTTATAAATACATATAGGTATACTGTATGTCAGCTTTATGTAACATAGATATATATTATAAAATAACTATAAAGGTTTTAAATAAAGAGCAGAGATCTAGAATATTTAAAAAGCATTCAATATAATTGAAAAATGAAGACTTTAAAAATTGAAATTTAAAACTCATGGTTTGCATTAGCAAGTAGATTAATCACACCAAAGGACAATCTTAAGAACCTGGAAGAATACATGTTAAGAATGTTTACCTGGAAGACAGAAAAAGAGAGAAAACATAATAGTGTGCTGGAACCAAGTCCAATCAGTTTACAAGAACTGATTGAGGTATTGCTTTCCAAAGCTGTGTTCTGGGACATCACCTTAGTAGCTTGAAACTGACCTTAGTGGGAGTATTCCCACTGTGAAAATTTGCAAATGTGACTCTCAGGGCTCTTTTCATCTTAGAAAGTCAACTGTGAAACTTTTACCAGCATATTACTAGCTCCATACAAAGTTCCAAAGCATCTAATAGAAAGAATAAGTAAAATAGCAGTATCCAGGTCTCATAGATGATAACTTTTCAGGATTATTAAGAGACTAGTGGCCCGGTGCACAGAATTCGTGCACTTGGGGTAGGGGGATCCCCCAGGCTGTCCTATGCCCTGTCACAGTGCAGGAGCCCCACGATCCATCACCCCAAAGAGGTAGGCGCCCCCACCCATCCGGGGCTCCTCTATGGATTGCCTCAAAGAGGTAGGCCAGATCTGGGGGAGAGGTCCCACCTCTGTCCCTGATGCTGCAAGTCCCTGTCCACCTGTGCCTGCTGTGTACTCAGCCTGCTGATTGTTACTGTGATGGTGTCCTGACCAATTTGCATATTACCCTATTATTAGTATACATAGCAATCTTTAAACCCAGTAATCCTAACTACTCTGAAGCAAGAAACATAAAAAGAAATCCAGGCCTAGATAAAGATCATTGAAGAGTGGAAGAATAATAAAACCTCTTAAAAGTAGAGAGAATAAAAAGAAAACTATCTGAAAGGAATCGTGATTACACTCACTGCTGAAATCTTATTAGCAACAATGAGAGACAGAAAAAAAGTGAATGAATACCTGTAAAGAACTTAGAGACAATAAAAGTTGGAATTATATATCCAGTAAAAATATTGTTCAAGAGTGAGTGTTAAGTAAAGATATTATTATGATTATTATTATTAAGGTAAAAATAATCTAAAGGTATAAGGAAATTCTAAAAGAGATATTAAAGTAAAAAGTAAACAATCCCAAAATTGAAATTTTACATATACAAAAGGTGATAAATTAATAGGTAAATTTCTAAATACATTATGTAGACTAGAGTAATAATGTCTAGTGTGACAAACATTAAAGTAGAACTAAAGTATCAAATAATAGTGCTATTTATTTTTGGTGGAGGTATTTACTATTTACTTATTTAATAATTATAAAATATTTCTAAAAATATCTACCTATACACATGGGTGAAACTGGCAAATATCTCCAATGACTATCTGTAGAGGTGTTTTGTTGTTTTATTTCACCTATTGAGTCATTTTGCAAAGAAACTCTAATTCTTCCTCCCACCTAGCTCAAGCAGTAAGACAAAACCAGTGGAGATGTGTCCAGTCCATCATTAACACTTTGGGTTAAGACATTTTAAAAAAATCTTAATCAGCATCCTCAATTCAATCAAAGATTTTGTTCGGTTGGGACTAGGTTGCGGTTTTGGTAATATCTCAATAGTTTTCTTGTTTCTAGGGGATAGCCATTCTTTGTTTACTTATCCTGGAATGGTAATAAAAGACTCAATTTTGTCTTTCAGAAGATTCAATTTAGCTCTTTATCATCCAGCATCAGATACTTATTTTAGTAAGTGTCCAGATAGATAGATAGATAGATAGATAGATAGATAGATAGATAAGAAATAGATCACGTATTTCAGGCCTTTAAGGTTTCAAACAGTAGCCAATTCTAACTTATATAACTCCTTTAGTTAGGAGCTTACTTGGAAGATGGCTACAGTGGGAACTGACTTAAGTGAATACAAAGGGCTGCAATCTCAGATTCTTATCTAAGTTTAACAATGAAGGAGTAAGGGAATTTCCCCCAGGGAAGAATTCCTATAATGCGTGTGGTTATCTGAACAAAGAAAACAGAATCACAGCACTCCAACAGCAGCCATTGATACTTTAGTTCCAAAGAAGAATGAAATACTCCAGGGTTTCAGCAGGACAAAGGACACAGATATGTAAAGAAAATGTAAAATTCCTACTTATTATATATTTTTATTTTAAAAATGATGAAAATGAAACCATTAAAGTGTCTATGTTTTGAATACACTAATTGGCATGGCAAACTTTCTCAGGTCTTATTTCATGTCAGTTGTTTAATTTATAATGGAAGGTATTATAACAGGGAATGAATATGCTGTACTTATATAAAGCTACCCATATTAATCTTAGTACATGTTAAACCTAACTTGTTACTCTAACCTAATTGTTCTCTCAAAACTAGAACTTGCATGTTAAAAGTTTTTTTGTTGTTGTTGATTTTTTGTTCATTTGTTTGTTTTTTAGTATACTTCACATATTGGGGCAAGCAAGGACACTGCCTGAATGTCCACAGCCACTCCCCCTGATCTCTTTGTTCTGCTTTCCCTCTCCATCCTTATAATAACATTTGTCAGCACTGAGATCTTAAGATGGGTCTTGGGGGACTAGGAAAGTCCTCCATCTTCTCAAAAGTCCCCCATCAGATGCTGGCATTTGTATAAACCTCTTTCCTTTACCAGCGCCTATCTCTTGAGTTTGACTTTCATTGCACTGGGCAGTAGGATCTGGATTCAGTTTCAGTATGAGAGAAAAGCAGGATTTGTACAATGTAGAACAGCTGAATAAACTATTTTTGCATCTTTATGTCCTTAGTCTGGTATACTGTGGAATATTTCATATACATTTTCACAATTAAATGCATTTGCTCTTTAATCATACAATTTTAACACAGAGATGAACAAGTGGGTGAAACACAAATTCTACAAAATGTGAGTTCATGATAGTCCCAATGATGTAAGCATGGGAGGGCAATGAGGTTACAAGAGAGATGACAGTTTACTGATCAAAGTTCTCTTCATCTGTCTCATTCCAAGGGAAAACGTTTGTTACATAATAATTTTAACAAGTTCTTCAAAACATTTCAGAATTATCAGGAATATCAATTGAGATGTGGATGTATATCCACAGAAATTAATAGCCTTGCTCTAAGAGTATATTTATCTGGAGATATTAGTTATTGATAATATTAAACCACTGCTATTAGGGTGACATATAACCAATTTATATTTATGTATTTTCCTAGATATGTAATAGATTACTATAAAGTTCATTTGTATACTATAAATATCAATAAATATACATATGCAATATAAAAGAGTGGATACCAATTTAGGATATTTAGACTCAATTTAGAAAAGCATAACATGTCTCATTTTTCAGGCTGCAAATGAATATTAAAACTGCTTATTTAAAAAAGATTCAATAAAGAAGTATATGTATGGAGGGATGGGGGTGGGGTCCTGGCAACTTCCAAAGATAAGAAGTGTATGTAAATCCTCAAAATAATTTCTTACAAAGTTATTAAAACTATCAAAACTGGTGCCTGTATAATCTTGAAATTTAGTTCAATTGCAAATCTTCCTCTGGACTCTACAGGTCCATCTTTACAATCACACCATACAGCAGTGAGAGGAAAAGAAATGTGGACTGGTCAAATTCAAGATCACTTAGGTGTGAAGCCTTATTATCCCATTTGCAACATACAGCTTGGAAGCTCAGGGATGCTAAAAGCCTCCAGACTAGCCAGTGTGGCTCAATGGTTGAACAGTGATCTATGAACCTATATGTCAAGGTTCGAGTCCCTGTCAGGGCACATGCTGGGGTTTTGGCTCAATCCCTAGTAGGTGGCATGCAGGAAGCAGCCAATCAATGATTCTCTCTCACCATTGATGTTTCTATCTTTCTCTCCCTCTTCCATCCTCTTTGAAATCAATAAATAATTTAAAAAATTTTTAAAGAGTCTCTGGGTTAGTGGTGTAGACTGGGTAGAATAATCAGTCATAACTTACAGTATTTCCTTTGATTTGCATCCTACTAGATTCCAAATGCTTTCCATATGCTGTCCTTACAATAATTGATATTAACATCATTCCATTATAACCACCACCAACAACAACAAAAAAGGTAAGGAATGTTATAAAAGTACTTAAGGTTTTAAACTTGTGTCTCCAACTTCAGTCCTCATGGTTTCAACAACACCAACAATGCTCAAACTATTCTACTAAGGCGCAAGGCTCGTCAGGAAATCCTCAGGCACTGTCACAATGGCGGGAGGTACAAAGTTCATTATAACTAGTTTTACTTTACTCTAGTCATTTTTACAAGCATAATTCCCTTTGATATTAGACTTTAGTTCTCCCCATTGCAAACACTGAAATCAGGGGTGTTACCTGTTTCTGATAGTTTATAGTAACTTGATTCTTTGTAAGTCCTACTCCTCCTGTAAATGCTAGAAACAATTTTCTTGAAGAAATTAAGTAAATGGCTTGGGGGGTGGGGGGGAGTGTTTGTTGGGTACAAATGTTTCAATATTTAGAAAAAAATACTGAGAACATAGAGATATTAATTAAAAAAATGAATTATGCATCTATTTCTAAAGAGATTTTCCAAGAAATATGGAAGAAAAAATCTTAGAAGAAAAAAAATCCTTTAAATTGCTTATTTTTATCATGAAATAAACAAAACCTTATGATAATTGCATTATTAAGTAAACATACCCGCTACTTCTTTATGCAATACTTACATATGCTGATGGTTGCTCATAAAGAAATTACAAATATTTTCTCTTCTATTCTATCTCCATTGACAGAAGTTTTGAGTTAATTTCAATTGGACAATAAAGATTTTAAAAATGTGGAAAATGAAAGATAAATATCACACGAACTCACTCATTTGTGGAATATAATGAACAACATAAACTGATGAACAAAAACAGATCCAGAGACAGAGAAGCATAGGTCAGACCATCAAACCTCAGAGGGAAGATAGGGGAGGGTGGGGGTAAAGGGGAGAGATCAACCAAAGGACTTGTATGCATGCAGATAAGCCTAACCAATGGACACAGACACCAGGGAGGTGAAGGCATGAGTGGGAGGTACGGGGTAATGGGGGGATAAGGACACATATGTAATACCTTAATCAATAAAGAAAAAAATCTGAGAAAAAGAAAAATAAATACCCTCTACATTTAAATACTCAATTTAGAAAAACATACACTTTGTCATTTCTATGAAAAATTTTCAAACTGCAAATGGATATTAAAATGCTTATTTTAGATCTATTCAACAAAGGTAAAAAATTATTGGCAATTTTTGAAGATAAAAAAATGGACATAAATCCTTGAAGCGTGTTCTTTCAAAGTCATTAAAACTAACAAAACACGTGACTGCATAATCATGAAATTCAATTCATTTGCAAGTCCTCAATAAAATGTTTTTATATGTCCTTATATTCTTTTGAAAATTAATATCAGAGAAACTATCTGCTTTTACTAGATTATCTTTTAAAATGAGAGACATAGATAATCAGTAAATGAGGTTATATTACTAATTAGTATACTGCCTTCACTACCTATAGTACACTACAAAAAATGCGGCTTCAATTTTATCACATAGATGAAAGAGTTATCTTTCAGGGTTTGAAATTTCTGTGATCTTTATGCTTAATAAACTCAGTAAAAGGCATTTAAATTACACCACTTTTGTCTTGGAAGTTAAATTGGGAAATATTGCATCCTCTGAGATGATAAACTTTGTAGAAGATAAATTATCATGAGGAATAGTTTTAATTGATTTACCATAATAAAAGTTATGTGACTTTGAAGTGCAAATGACACATTAAAATGAATCTACAGTATGTTGATAATAAAGTGGCTTCTTTGTTAATAGAATTACTGACACTGCAGATGCTTTGAGGAGTGATGTCTTCTACTGTTAATCAAGAAATATCAATGTAAAATGAATATGCTGTTTATTTAATCCCCACCCCACCTTTCTCACTTCTTGCTTCAGAGTAGTTCAATATTAAGGTCCAAATAATAACTAGAGGTTCTGGTCATTGTAGAAATATTATGTTAGCTCTTCCACTTCTATTTTTTTCTGAACATCTTGACTGCAAACCCAAGTTCTCCCTGTACATGTAAAGCAGAAAGATTCTCAGAGCACAGGCAAATGACAAAGTCTATGATGAAGTTCAAGTTTAAATACTTACATATACATAAACTAGTAATTTTTTCTTACATATAAACCTTAATATATATTCTAATAATTTCTGATAGTTCAATAAAATAATTTATAATAAAGTAAACTACATTTCATAATCTGTAACTTTTCCTCAATTATCTTGTACAAAAACAACATTTTAGCTGAAATGTAGGAATAGTTTGAGCACTACTATTGTTTGGTTTATGTGCCAAGTGTATTAATTATATAACTTATCAGTATTCGATTCTTAGTCAATAGCAGTGTATACAAGTAATTTTTAGTACTCTTGAACTCTGTTTTATAACTGAAAAGTAAATTAAAATCCCCTGCCCTTTTCACCTCCCAAGAAACATGGAGTGATTTTACTGGAGAGGAAGAGAATGAAAGGAGACAGAAATGCAGGACATCATGGCTGTTTCAATGCTAGGCTCACTAAATGTTACTGGAACACAAACTCAAAGATCACTTTACTTGCTCCAGAAAATTCTGAAAAAGACTCATGCAGTGACATAAGAGGGTTAATATCAATAGGAATTATAAATGTCAGAGCTATAAAATTCAATAATTACATACTTAATACATAACCTCTGACTGACATTCATGTGATCTTGTCTTAATAATTAACTCTAACTTTATTTACTGAATTCTTTATACTAAATTTAATACAAAGTATCCACTCATCTTATTTTACATAAATTAATGAATTATAAGATTCTATGTTTTATAAGTAACATTATTATTTGAGATAATAATTTGACAATCTATTTATATAGGTTCTAATTGAAATAATCTGGGATTGAAAGTAATACTGATATGATAATAGTAAAAAAACTATAAAGTCATTTTTATACATACATACTAGAGGCCCAGTGTATGAAATTCGTGCACAGATAGGGTCCCTAGAGGCTTCCAGCTGCCAGTCAGGGCCTCCCTTCCCTGGTTGCTGGTTGCCAGCTGCCAGCCAGGGCCTTCCTTAATTCTGCTCTGGCCCCTTGTGGTCAGCACACATCAAAGTGAACAATCAAACTTCTGAGGGGACACTTTGCATATTAGGCTTTTACATATATAGATATTCCAAAAGAAATATAAAGGAAATTTTTTTTTTTTACCTTTCTCTTTTTTTTTTTTTTATTAGTTAAGGTACTAGGAAAATTTTTAAAGTATGTTATTTGAAATCTGATATGTAAAGACTAAGTAACAATAATTTTATTATAACCATTTTCTAATCCAGTAATATGGGAATAAAGTATTTGAATAAATTGGAAGAACCTTCCAAAGCAGGGAAAGATAATTATTTGATATTTTAATTTAAGATAAATTGTTTCTAAGGATATTATCATTTGAGATTTTACATTTTTAAATCTATTTGTTGATAATTCTATCATCTTGATAGAATGTATTCTTTGAAGACATTATTTAATCCCAGAAAATACTGAGCTGCGTTTAAAATCATAGAGACAAACATTAGACGTTTCCTAGCCTGCGCTCATTTACCAATTTGCACCACTCATGCATTCTTTATCCTTTCAACCTAGAAAGCTTCTATCTGATTTTTTTTTAGTGGCTGTTTAAACAAAAATAGATGTTTATCTCTTTAAAATTTTCCCAGGAACTGTCACTTTCCATTTACTCAAGCAATGTTGTGACAGAATGTGTCAGCTTCTCACGCAAATGAAAAGAGATATAGACTTGTATTTACTTTAGCTGAAAAATAAGTAGTCATCAATTCAGAGAAAAGTGTTTTCCCATCTGAAAAGGTGAAGTAAATAGGAGTGGTTGAAAGAAGTATTTCCTAATACTTAAAAGGCAGGTGTAAACCAAAGATACAACACTGATTTGATTTTAGTTATGATCCTGGAAGTGGATAATCTCATGGCATATAGAGGTTGATACTTCACTATGTGTCATTTGCAGTGTGTGATTTTGTTTTTAAAATGAAAAATGCTACACAGCCGTTGTGGCTCAGGGGTTCAGCATAAATCAGTGAACCCAGAGGTCACTGGTTTGATTCCTGGTCAGGGCACAGGCCCTTGTTTCAGGCTCAATCCCCAGTAGGGGGCATGTAGGAGGCAGCCAATCAATGATGTTTCTCTCTCATTGATGTTTCTATCTCTCTATTGCTCTCCCTTCCTCTCTCTCTAACAAATCAATAAAAACATATTTAAAAAGATAAATGCTTACATAGTTAACCTTTTCACATTCTCTCCTATGTAAGCTAAAAGTTTCAGAAATTTAAATAGAGATAAGAAAAAATTATCTTTAAGAAACAATTTATAGAATCATGATATATTAAAAACAAACAAGGTACAGATTGCCAAAACTTTGTGATTTGTTAGGGTAGTTAAATTAATACTAATAATTTCAGGGTACACTAAACATTAAATATGTATTTCAGTATATGTTCTAATTGAAATATTTTATTTTTGCTTATGAATTTCACAGAATAAAATTTTATTAAATACTAGAATACACTGAAATGAACAATATTGACACTGAAAAAGAGAAGATGTACAGTGATAGGCTTTTGTTCAAAGGAGATTATAGTTGTGCAATTAAATTGAAAGCAGCCATTCTTAATAAATCAGAGGAAGAAACCTACCCTAAGAGTAGAAAATAAAGTTAGGCAGTTTGGGGTATATCTATCTCTGACTAAATGACTTCTGTAGATTACTTAACTACAAGCGACTTAAACTCATTGATTCTCTTTTCCCACCTATGAAAGAAGCAAAATAAAACCAAAATTTAATAGCATTTGTGTGAGAATTCTATGACTCTAATAGGGTATTTCTTATAGTTAGAAATATATATCAGGTCTTGGAAAATCTTTCATTTAATTTTTTATTTAAATAGAAAATTCAGCAAGACTTAAGAGGTACAAGTTGAGTATCCTAATTTCTCCTTTTTTCTCATCTAGGAAAGAAAGAGAAGAAAAGAAGGAAGGAGGAAAGAAAGAAAGGATGGAAGGAAGGAAGAATGGTAGGAAGGTAAGTAAGGGAACAAGGCAGCAATCATTTTCCAAAGTGGCATGTATGACTTTTAGATATCCATGCATGACATCATATCAGGGATATTTGCTATCTTTTACTAGGTCAGATGAGAATCCTGCTCTTTCATGTATCCCCATCTCAGCATTCCTCATCCTTAGAATTGTCTGATTCATCAAATTAAAATAGAATCTACCACCTAAATTTGAATTTAAGATACAAAAATGAATATTTGAGTATAAAAATATCTTGATTTTTGTTTACTTATACAAAAATATTGTTTACATGAAATTCAAATTTAACTGGGTGTCCTGTATTTCATTTGACAGCCCTATACCTTCTCAATCTTGTCAATATTATTTGTTACAAGTGTCATTCATTGAGGATAAAATATGATCTTGTAAACTAATCCCACGTGTGTCTTATATTTGCAATAATTATTATAACCTTTTTTGAACAACATTTTTTCTTTGAAAATTTTCTCTGAAACTTTTTTAAAAAAATATTTTTAAAATGCATTTTATTGATTTCAGAGAGGAAGGGAGAGGGAGAGAGAGATAGAAACACCAGTGATGAGAGAGAACCATTGATTGGTTGCTTTCTGCATTACCCCCACTGGGGGTCAAGCCGGCAACCTGGGCCTGTGCCCTTGACTGGAGTTGAACATGGGACCCATCAGTCCATAGGCTGGATGCTCTATCCACTGAGCCAAACCAGCTAGGGCAATGAAACTTTTTTTATGTTGTGTAGATTTTAAACCTAACTTTTCTTAGAAGCCTGCACCTTCTCTTAGTTCTCTCACATGCCATAAGTATTCCATCATTCTCCCTTTCTTAGAGATGTGTCTCCTTTGCCATCCTATATAATAAAAGGCTAATATGAAAATCAATATCCTCCAAGGGGTCCCAGACTGCAAGAGGGCCCAGGCCTGGCTGAGGCCTCCCCCTCCCCCCACTTAGTGCATAAATTTCATGCACCAAGCCTCTAGATTATTAAGTAATTCTTTATTGTTGAAAGTATTACATATGTCCCCTTTCCCCCTCACACTGATCCCCTCCAGCCTGCCTCTGCCTCCCACCCCAGGCCTCTTCCTTTGACATTTTTAATTGACAGCATTCAGTACAGAGGCTTCCTTCATAATGACCTGGAGGCATATTCTGCTCTCTCATTTTGGGGCAGCATCTCTTCTAAAACATTTCTGAGATCTTGCATGTCTGAAAATAGTATTTAACTAACATTACATTTAATAGAAAGATCACTTTGCCATGTAACTATAGGCTTGAATTATTTTCCCATGAACATAGGCAGGGACCAGAGAAGAATGTATAGGCTTGAATTAGTTTTACTATTTGAGATTTTTTAGTTTGTTGTTTGTTTTTTAACTGAGTGCATTCCCATTATCTGCACAGCTTGGCAGCAGGGAGCTAGGACACCACTCTTTTAGAAACCAACACAGGCAAATCGCTAGAAATTATGAAGCATTCCACAGAAACAAAGAGAAAGTGAGCCCTCAAATTTGTGTATAAACTTTACATAAAAATATGGCTGACCACCAAACTCTCACTTACAGAGAAAAATTCTAGAGGGCCAGAATAAAAAGTCAGTAAACTGAAATAAGCAGCATTCTAAGCTATTGGCAAGAACTGAGCAGATAGCAACTACTTCTGTAAAATAAGTTACAGTTTGTCTAGGAAGTCGCATGCCTGCCAGAAGAAAAAATTGAGAACCCTTTGGAAAGGATTACAGAATCTGAGTCACTACTCTATCTTATTTACTGTGTCCTAGTTTTCAATCAATATTTTATAGCCATCCAAAGGAATGGAAGTGATGCCTATACTGTACTCAAGGTAAGAAGCAGTCTACAGAAACTGATCCTAAGTCAATCAGCACAGATGTTGAACACAGCAAACCAAGTCTTCAAAACAGCTTTCACAAGTATATGTAAACTATAAAAGTGTGGAAGAAAAGGCCACAATGAGGGGGGAGAAAAAGGATCTAAATAGAGAAATAGAAACTGGAAAAAAATGGAAACACTTGAGCTGATGAGCACAATAAGTGAAATAAAATACACATTAGATCATTTCAACAGAGATTGAAAAAGGCAGAATTTTCAATATGGAGAACTAGGGGAAAAGATGTAAGAAACTAGAATGAGTCTCTGAGATCCATGGAAAATATCAAGTGATTAAAAAAAAAAAGTGAAATTTGAATCACAAAATAAGAGTAGATGTAAAAGGAGACATTTTTTTAAAAAAATGAATGATTTTTTTAAAAATAAATTAAACCCCAAAAGAATAACAACAGCAACAAGACACTCCTGGATACAGCTGAGCACCAATGATGCAGACAACATCTTGACAGCAGCTAGAGATAAAAATTTCTCATAAGGGGAGACACTTTACATACAGGGGAAAACAATGCGATTGATGGGTAACTCTCATTATAGTTATAACATGATTTCCTGTATACTGAAAGAAAAATATATATAACCTTCCAACCAAAATTTATTTATTCAGCAAGTTCATGTTTAAAAAATAAAAATTATATAAAGACAAGTTTATATTAACAAAAAGTGCTTGTATGTGTGTGTGTGGGGGGGTGGTTGGGGGGGTATGGACCACCAGACCTGCATTTCAAGGTCTTCAAGCTGAAGAAAATGACTCAAGCTGGCAAGATGAATGTGCATAAAAAGCACTAAAATGCTGACAATGTTAAGTATGTGGGAAAACACACACACACACACACACACACACACAGTTTTGTCCTTCCTTCTCTAAAACTATCTACACCAGGGGTGGGCAAACTTTTTGACTCGAGGGCCACAATGGGTTCTTAAACTGGACTCAGAAGAAGGAGCTGCGGCCGTGTTTCCCGACGTTGTCATGTTAACACTGCTGCTGGTGAAGGAACGGAGGGGAGAGCAAGAGAACCCTCCGCTCTTTCGGCTCCGCGGGCCGGATAGAACAGCCAAACGGGCCGGATCCGGCCCGCGAGCCGTAGTTTGCCCACGGCTGATCTACACTAATAAAAGACAAACATGCAAATTGACCATACCTTCTCTACACCTTAAGCCATGCCTGCCAGCCAATCAGAGTGACTATATGCAAATTAACCCAACCAAGATGGCAGCCAGCAGCCACAGAGCTGGAGTAAGCAAGAGGTTTGATTGCCCCAATGATGGAGGAAGCCAAGCTTCCCACTTGCCATGTCAGGCTCTGAGCTCCACTCAAAGCAACAAAGTTTCAATTATAGAAGCTAAATAAACCCCAGATACCTGCTTTTAGCCGGCTGTGGACACAGAGCTGGAACGAGCAGGAGGCTTCCCTCCCACCCACTCTGGCCAGCTCTGAGCTCCTCTCAAGGCTACAAAGTTTAAATTTTAGAAGGTAAATAAATCCCATAATAAAAAAAAGGAAAAAGGAGAGGCTGGGAGCTTCCATCACTGGGGGGCTTGGCCAGCCTGAAAACGGCCCTCAGCCCCTCACCCAGACCCGCCAGGCACCCCAGTGGGGACCCCCCACCCTAAAGGGGGTGTAGCCAGCTGTAAACAGCCATCAGCCCCTCATCCAGGCTGGCCAGGCACCCCAGTGGGGACCCCCACCCTGAAGGGGGTGTGACGAGCCTGCAAACACCCATCAGCCCCTCACCCAGGCTGGCCAGGCACCCAAGCGGGACCCCCACCCTGATTCAGGACACCCTTCAGGGCAAACCAGCTGGCTCCCACCCATGCACCAGGCCTCTATCCTATATAATAAAAGGGTAATATGCAAACTGACCCTAACAGCAGAACAACTGGGAATGACTGGTCACTATGACACACACTGACCACCGGGGGGCAGATGCTCAATGCAGGAGCTGACCCCTGGTGGTCAGTGAGCTCCCACAGGGGGAGCTCTGCTCAGCCACAAGCAAGGCTGATGGCTGCCAGTACAGCGGTGGTGGTGGGAGCCTCTCCCACCTCCTAGGCAGCAGTAAGGATGTCTGACTGCAGCTTAGGTCTGCTCCCCGCTGGCAAGTGGACATCCCCGGAGGGCTGCCGGGCTGCCAGAGGGATGTCTGACTGCCAGCTTGGGTCCCATCCCTCAGGGAGAGGGCCTAAGCCAGCAGGTGGACATCCTCTGAGGGGTCCCAGACTGCAGGAGAGCATAGGCAGGTCTGAGGAACCCCCCAGGTGCACAAATTCCTGTGCACTGGGCCTCTAGTCTATACTAATAATAGACAAATATGTAAATTGACTGTCCCTCCATGACACCCACAGCCATTCAGGAGTGAGTAGACAAATTAACACAACACAGATGGCGGCGCCCATAGTGTCCTGTGTCCAGAGCAGCAGCAGCAGAGAGCTAACAGTGGTAGTGGGCATGGTGACCGGCTGCTGGGTGGCTGGCTTAGGTGGGTCATACCCCAGGCTGCTAGTGCCTGTGCTGAGGTTACTAGTGGTGTAGGCAACTGTGGGGAACGTCCAAGGCTGGGGCACTGGGAGACGTCAGACTGCAGCCCAGGAAGCGAGTTGTTGGAGGACCTGGCCACCGCCTACCCAATACTGAAGCCTCCTCCTATGAGATGTATCCTAACCTAGGTGTGTGGGAAGCAGTTTCAGGGAACCTCTCCCTTTGCGGTGCCCAGAGCCTGGCTCAGAGAGGTGCGGCAGAGAAAGGCCATGTTGGTTGATCAGGAGCAGCAGACCCACCCTAGGCTGCTTCTCCTTGGGAATTTGGAGAAGACCCACTTCCAGTCTCAGAGGCCGACGTGAATGTTGGGCATCTTTGGAAGAATGATTGTTTTGCTTGGAAATATAGTTTGTTTGTAGAAGGCTGGGAAAGAACAAAATCTGTTATCAGTCTGCCTCCAAACAGACACCCTCTGGAGCTGAAACCCTCAAGAGTCAGTGGTCTCACAACCCCATCTCTGGTCCTACCAGTGTCCGAGGCGGATCTGGTGAGTAGGAGGCCACCCTGCCTGTTGTCATTACAGGCATGTCTGGGAGTAGTGAGAAGGGGCGTCTTCTAAAAGAAGCTTCTCTGTCATTAACTGTTTCATAAATGTCTCCACTTTGGCAACAAGACATTTACTTTTTCTATATTCAGAAGCAGGATATTTCCCACATGCTCCAATCGGTAGGATGCATCCCCTTGCTCTGAACCAGTCACAGCCAAAAAAAAGAGATGCCCATTAACCACATACCCTTCTCCCACAAACTTCAAAAAGTTGGGTCAGCTTCCTTTCCAGAAAGATACGACTGATTTTAGGGTCCCAGATACACTGGACCTGGTCGCTCTGGAGTGATCTACCTGCTCAAATGACAGGGGCAGGATGAGACAGAGGATGTATTTGAGTTTTGTTCTGTTTTTCCAAAATTGCCTGTTACAAACACTTCTGCAGTAGTCCTCAATTCTACTTGAAGTACTGTATTTCCTCCATTTGTACACATACTCCTTTCTCCCAATTTTAACATTTTTGAAACCAGGATACATCTTAACAGAGAATTTAAAAGGACTTGCTAGCTGCTATGCATCTATGTAGAATATATATATATATATATATATATATATATATATATATATATACACTAGACGTCCAGTGCATGAAAATTCATGCACCGGAGGGAGGGTCTATCAACCTGGACTGCCCCTTCTCACATTCTGAGAGCCCTAGGGGTGGGAGGCGACCCAAGGATCAGGGGAAGGCAACACCCCATCAGACCTCTGCTGCTGCCACTGCCAGCAGCGCAAGCCTCACCCAGCCTTGATTACCTGCGCCTTGGGTGACCCTGGGTGGCTCGGCAGCCACCATCCGAGGCTTGCCTGCACCTTGGGCCAGCCCAGGGTGGCTAGGGGGCTGAAGGGCCTTGCCACACACCTGCCACCCCAGCAGGGCTGAGGGGACTGTGTGCCACCATCTTTGAGGCTGTGGCAGTCAATTAGCATATTCCCTCCTTATTGGCTGTGGGTGCCGCCATCTTTGCTATGGCGTGAGGGACAATTAACACATTCCCTCTTTATTAGATAGCATCTATATATATGAAATCTAATATGCAAAGTGAGTTTGATCAGGAGACTGGGAGTTCGATCGCTATGACTATGCTGACCACCAGGTAGCAACGTGGAACAAAGGAAGACCCCGGCCAGCAGCCAGAAAGCCTCAATTGGCCCTGATCGCTGGCCAGGCCTAGGAACCCTACCTGTGCATGAATTTCATGCACCGGGCCTCTAGTTTAACTACATAAAGCAAAATTTGCAGCACTATATTGTTCTGCCTATAGCTACCTTATACCAGTACATGAAAATATTAGCAATAAAATAAAAACAAATCACTGCATGAACACTTTGAATATTTTAATAAAAGTAATTTACTATTAACTATAAGGAGATTGCAGCAGGTTAAAGAAACATATTTTAATTTCACCTCCAAGATCACAAAAATATCAATGTATACTACATTTTTGATTAACAAAAATAAATTGAGAAGAAACAAAGGAACAATCAAAAAATGAAGTCAAAGGGAATATAAATGTCAAAATGTCATACAAAAATAAATACCATTGTATCTTCGATTACATTAAATATATTAGTACTAGACATTCCAATCAAAAGGCTGAGATAAGGTAACAATAAAAATGAAAAGCAAGATCTAACTCTGCTGTTTATAATATACATATTTCAAATATACACACTTAAGTAGTTCTATATAAAAAGTGGAAAACTACCCTGCAAATAAAAAAAGCATGAAAAAGTTTGGAGTGGTTTAATAAATACTAGGACAGTAAAACACACATATAAGTAACATTACTATAGACAATAATCCAGAGCAGCTAAATATGATCAAATTTCAATATATACTAAAGATCTTAGATAATAAAAGGGCAATATGCAAATAGACCAAACAGCAAAACAACCGAACAACCAATCAAAGCGTAATATGCTAATGATATGCTTAGGCTGCTCAACCGCTTGCTATGATGTGCATGGACCACCAGGGGGCAGATGCTCTGACTGGTAGGTTAGCTTGCTGCTGGGGTTCAGCCGATTAAGAAAGTTGGGCTGGACATGCCCTGGAGCCCTCCTGAGATCCCTCCCTAGCCTGATCGTGCACTGGTGGGGTCGCTCAGCCTGGCCTGCACCCTCTCATAATCCAGAACCCCTTGGGGGGTGTCCGATAGCCGGTTTCAGTCCAACCTGGCAGGCCACTCCCCTTGGGAGGGTGCCAGATGCAGGGCTCATGGCTGGTGAGCACTTCTGCCTCTCCCAATCGACACTGAATGTGTGTGAGTCTGCGGCAGGCACAGTGAGGCCGGGATGAGCAGGAGTGGTAGGTGGCGTTGGACTGCAGGTTTCGGCCTGATCTCTGCAGGCCACCCACAGGGACCCACCCATGCATGAATTCGTGCACTGGGCCTCTAGTACAATTATAAATATAGCTGAACCTTATAAATGATCTTAAAAGTACATAAAATGAAAACTGACAGCACTAAAAATAGATATATAATAATATAGTTAATAATTTTACCACTATCACTGTAGTAATTGATAGAAAAAATAGTCCAAAAAATCTGCAGAAATATACAAACCATCTTCACCTAATTGCCACATAAATTGCATACTATACATTTTTTAAGTACACATGGGTTGTTTATTTATTCAAATTTATCTTGTTGAAAGTTTTACAGATGTCACCTCCTTCCCCCATTGACCCCCTCCACCCTGCTCCTGCTCCCCACCTCAGGCCTTTACCCC
Source organism: Myotis myotis (assembly GCF_014108235.1). Taxonomy (NCBI): domain Eukaryota; kingdom Metazoa; phylum Chordata; class Mammalia; order Chiroptera; family Vespertilionidae; genus Myotis; species Myotis myotis. The sequence goes on along the minus strand of NW_023416335.1, from coordinate 62,129,240 downwards.
ACTATTGTCTGTGTCTATAGGTTACACATATATGCATATATATACTTTGGTTAATCTCTTTCTGTCCCCTCTCCCTTCCCTCTGAGATTCAAAAGTATGTTCTATGCTTCCATGTCTCTGGATCTATTTTGTTCATGAGTTTATTTTGTTTACTAGATTCCACATATGAGTGGGATCATGTGATACCTATCTTTCTCTGACTGGCTTATTTCACTTAGCATAATACTTTCCAGGTGAATATGGGTTATTAATCAATATAGACTATGTTTTAGTTCACCAATGTGTCAATAAGTTTAAGAGGATAGTATTCATATGGAGTATGTTCTCTGAGCAAAACAGAATCTATTTTGAGAATAACAATAATTTGATAAGAGTTCTAAATATTTGGAAAGTAAACATGGCACTTCTAAGCAACTCATGAGTCAAATAAAAAAAAAAAAAACTGACAAGGAAAATTAAACAACACCTTGAGTAATAATAAAATCCCAGAACACACCAAAATTTGTGGTATGAAGCTGAAGCAATTCTTAGGGGGCAATTACAATTTCAAATGTTTTTATTAGAAAAAAATCACCTAAAACCAAAAATTTATGCTTAACTTTAGGAGTGTAGAAAAAGAGGAATGGTTTTAGACCAAAATAACTATGAGGGAAGATAAAATAAAAAGTGGAAATCAATTAAGTAGAAAAAGAACAAACAATAAAGAAAATCTATAAAACCTAAAGCTGTTTAATTAAAATATCAACAAAATTATTACACCTATACTGACCACAAAATGAGAGATAGGCCCTGCTATTAATAAGCTACCTTATTTGTGATAATTTTGTTATAGCAGCCTGAACAAACTAAGATAATCAACACTGCAGAAACTATTCATTTTAAATGAGTTCTGTGCATTATTAATTATCAGAAATAGTGCCATAGAATAATGCTTTCTAACCAGTTTTGGAATTACCTCAAAAGGGTCAAACATTTTCACAGCAGTCACAAAACCTCTTTCAGCTTAGTTCCAGCCAGCTGTTTAATGAGGGCAGCTATAAACTTCAGACTACATTAATGTGTTGCATTCGTCTTCTTCAGTATCTTTGAATACTCATATGCTCCTTAAGTCCTCTATTCCAAGCTGTTCAAGTTATCTCCAAGGAGAAAATATGAATTCTCCAACTTGATATGGAGAGTCTTATAAAGTGAGTTTTTGAATGTGTCATAGAGATTTTGAAATGCAATCAAATGTAAAACAACTCAGTGGAGAATAAAAAGTTCCTATTATCATCTTATTTTTGCATTTAAAATAAATTTGGTTTTGGAAACAATGTTAACTGGATATTTAAATTTTTTCCTGCCTCTATTCAGCAAACTTTTCTCAGGCATTCTGAACTAGCAGTCTGGAAAACTTCCCAAGAATTGTTAGGGAGAGAGAGTGAAGTTAAAGGAAAACCAAACAGACAGGCTTTAATAGCCCAATTAATCTTTAAACATGGGAAATCCGGTTATATATATTTATATGTTGTACTGAGATTTGTTATAAAATTACATCTAAATAGAAGTTCTGGATTAAAAAAAAATTTGTTCTACACTTATCCTGAAACAAATATTCACCTGAATTTCTAATTTTTGACATCTAAATATTAGAAATAAGAGTTTTATTATCTCCCGATTTTGTTGATGCTAATGCACAAAGAATCAAAAGCTTATTCATTCAGTGTGATGTCTTGCTTTCTAGTTTTTATGTCCTTGCAGGCTGACTTGGTATAAAATAGGACTTCTGAAGATGTTTCTTGTAATTTCTTTTTGTACTATATTTTATCATTCAATTTTATGCCCTTTTGGCTAGTCCTCTTAATTTAAGAATTTCAATACATTTTATAAATCTCCACTGATTTGAATTTAATTAATACATTTAGAACACCTTATTGAAGATAGAAATATCAGCCAATTTCAAACCAAAGGAGAGATATAATCATAAGCAAATATTTAAAAAAGTATGTGCAAATAAAGAAATAGCAACCTATTTTAACATTCTTGGATATAAAAAGCTTATTTTTGAGTGGTAGAATGCTAACATCCATTATCTTACAATTTTTAAATTGTTCTACTTTATCCCAGTAAATTTGTATTAAGCAATCATGAAGTATTTGTCTGAACTTTCCATAAAAGTCAACAAAATTACATATTGTCAAAAACCCTCAGAATGACAGAAACTGTGCATCTTCTTTTAATGATTACTGACCTTACCGCTGAGGGTGCTATTTTAATATTCTAAAATTATCCAGAACATATATATACCTATATATATTCTCAAATTAGGTAAAGTAATTATCAATAATATCATTATGTTCTTTTTCACTGGAGAGAACACTGTTCATAGAAAGCTATTTAATAATCAATGGGTTAATACATTTCAAATGAATGAAAAATGAAGCCCAACAGTCTAAATAAAACAGATAAGTAAATATTTAAGCAAGGAGGGAAAAAATTGCCTCTAAGACCATGATTATAAGATCAAGCTAGTTCAAAGATTTAAATGGCGAAGTCATATAAATGAGTTGTATTACGTCAAGCTCACAGGATTTAAGAGGCAGTTCATTCCCTTTACCACACATAGGCATGCTCTTAGTCTACCAACCTATCTATTATACTGTCCTGCCTTTTAAACAATCCGACTCCAGCAGTATACTTAGAATAGACAGATTTCAGATAAAGAGGACCCATGCTCTGGCCTCACAACTCACAATATCTAAGGATAATTTGTAAAGTTAAACTCTTGAAACAGAATGCATTTCAGGTTAGGGTAATATTTTAGAGGACTACAGATCATCTAAGTGCTTTTGAAAACATATGGTTGTATGCTAACCTCACAGAGGTTCCAATTTGCTCTCTAGGTCACCCCAAAGAAATTTTCCCTATGGGACTTTGCCTTTAGAGAGACAAAGTGAATTGATTCTGTTGAAATATTCATTAAATTAAAAGGTTTCATTTACTATTCTAAAAGCAATTAATCAGTTTTTTTCATTCTGTGTAGTACAGTACTAGCTACCACTTCACAAAAGGGCATTACAGCTCTAGGGAAAATGCAATGTACTGCAACGAAAATTGATAGGGTTTGCTAAGAAAGTTAGTTACAGACATAATAAAGTTAAATTTGCCTTTATATATAGAAAAATTTGAAACAGTCAGAACAATAAAATTGCTTACATGTAGCAATTAATTTTTTTAAAAAATAAAGAAAAAGAAAATATGGCTATTATGTATACCTTTGAAGAGTTTAAAATTTGTTCAGTATAATTTAAATCCAAGTCTAAGAAAAGTAATTTGTTTAAAAATGTAAGAGTAAATATTTATTTTTATTAAGAAAATCCCCCCTCAAAATATCTATTGCAATAATAACAGTAAATACTCTTGATCATCAGGAAAATGACAATTTCTGTAAGATATTTTTATGTTTGCACTTCATGATTAATTATTCTTTAACGATGTGTGGAGCAGCACATCAATTCTATATCATCAGCTGGTCAGTCGTTACAGGATGCCCTAAACCAAAATATATTCCTTTGACAGCATTTCAGTGCAATATGTAAATGCAACAAAAATTAATGCATTTTTGCTATTTTAAGCAGTAACTTAACACAATATAATTTTAAAACTTTAAATAAAGAAAAAATATAGTATGCAGAAATATGTACAAACAAGTGTTAACTTTTTTTTTAATTCTTTTGGTTTATTATACGTATTAAAAACAAGTGTTAACTTTTTACCTTTCATATTATTTTTCAAATTTTTTAAAATACTATATTATATATTAATATAGAAATAAGCCACAGAGAGCTCTGTAATACTGCCTGTGAAGGAAAAAATAAATAGACCATGGTTAGGGAAATCATTAATAACATAAGAACCAAACTATTTTCTAACAGAGCTTTTGTACTCAGGTCTCAATTATAATAGCCAAAAGTGTCAAGTCAACAGTCATTAACTAAACTATCATTAATTGAATCCTGACCTACATCTAATGAACTCAGTGGTACCATGTTCATTATTCCACTTCAACTTTATAAAAACCTGTGACATGAGCATTACGGTTCCAAATTGCTTAGTTGACTTGTCAAAGGTTATAAATTTAAAAGTAGCAAATCTAAAATTTATATAAAATTTTCCTTCATCTACATTGCAATAATTTCAGCTATTCCTGGGATAACAACATATTGCCAGTACTTAGAGAATCCTTTAAAATATGTGATTATAACTCTATGCAAATGCCACAAACTCCATGTTGTCTGTTGCCTCCCAGGTCTTACATATGCAATTTCCACTGCCTAGAATGGTACTCTGCTCCTAGTAGGGCTGAGATTAGAATGAATCAACTGAAGCACTTGCTCAGGTGCAAAAATAAAGAGAGGCCCAAAACAAACATTAAGACAAATAATACCTTAATGAAATATTTAAAAATAAAGATTAATGCAAAAATTCAAGATAAAAAAACATATCAAAATTTTAAATAGAAACAGGATCAACTAGACCAGATAGGAGCTGAAGCAAAAGAAAAAATATCAATAATCTATAACAATAAGAGGGTAATATGCTAATTGAACTGGATGTCCTTCCAGACAAAGCCGAGGCCAGAGCGAAGCCCAGGTCCTGGGTACCTGAGGGAACCCAGTGTTGGCAGCCGGGGGAAGGAAGGCCTGCTCTTGCATGAATTTTCATGCACTGGGCCTCTAGTATTCTGTATTTCTGTTGTTTTACCCAGTCTCATCTTAAACATTATAGATGAAACATTAATGGAAACATTAAGATTTCCAGTCAGAAATCTTAGCCTGGTAAAGATGTTGCACTTCTCAGCTCTCATTGGATCCTATACTTAACACTCCAATCTGACTTTTCCTCATTAAGATAGTATATTCATTATCTATTGCTGTATGACAAGAAACCTCAAACTTTAGTGGCTTCAAACAACAAAGGTATTTTCTCAGTGGTTCTGTAAGTCAGTAATGTAGTAGTAGCTTAGCTGAGTTTTATCTCAGGGAAGCTGGGGCTGTCTCATCTGAAAGCTTGCCTGGGGCTGGAGGATCCGTTTCCAAAATAGCTTATTCACATTGCTATTGCAGAAGGCCTCAGTTCCTTGCTACATGGATCTCTTGATAGAGTTGCTTGTGTGTTTCCCTGACATGGTTATTTACATCCCTAGAGTGAGCAAACCCAGACAGAGCAAAAATGAAGCTGCTGGGCCTTTTATCACCTACTCTCCAAACCATCATGTACTTATCCTATTCTTTAGGAATGAGTGCTGCTGCAGTCCAAACTCAAGGGAAGGAGAATTGGATTCCACTTCATAAAGGGGAAAGGATCAAAGAACTTTGAAAACATTTTAAACACACCACAGAGTTATCTGTTATTTGTCTATCTCTGACTCTAGAGATAGACAAATAACAGATAACTCTGTGGTGTGTTTAAAATGTAAACTCTCTGAGAGCAGAGACCATGACTGAACTATTTGCCTCTTGGACTCTTCCCTAAACTGTTTCTAACACATGGTAAATGCTCAATAAATACTTTTTCAATTATTAATAGAATTCATGAAGACACCTCACCAATGACAATAGCTAAAATAACTTCATGAACAAGACATAAAATGATGTTATATGACATGAGAATGGGAAGCTTTCAAAGGAGAATAAATGATAGCATCTGACTCTGGTCTTGAAATATAAAAAATATATAAACTTTCACTAATTTTGAATATTGGGGGAAAAAATCCTTGGGCTTAAGAGGGATAATTTGAGAGAGGAAAAGCCAATTGATACGCTGTTATTTTGCAATGAGTCTTAACCTAAACTTTAAAAGACTATGTTTTGACTAAAATTAAAGTTATTCATGGCCATGACTGGGACTCATATATGTATGTGAGTGTGCCCATATTTGTATATAAACATTATGGACATTTTGTTGAGGTAATTTTATATTTGGTTGTGCTATATCTAAAATCTATATCCTATAATGTAAATTTACTAAATAGTATAATTAAAAAAATTTTACATTATGATGAAAAATACTACTGATTCATATATATTTCATATTTGAAAACATTAATGTGCAAATAACTTGATTTGTGGATAGCAATGATTTAAAAATTGAATCTGTGGTCACAAATAAATTATTTTTAATTAATAAATCAACATTTTTCAAAGTGTAGTCTATGGACCACCTAGTACTCCTGAGGGTGGGAAAGGAGGGATCTGGGGTGTAACAAGATCCTTTCAGAAAGTCCTCGAGGTCAAAAGTATTCTCATAATAATAATATGATGTTACTTGCCTTTCCAATACATATTTGCACAGATGGTGAGAAAATATAGGTGGATTAAGTTGATGGCTTTTTAGTATAAATCAAGGCAGTGGCACCAAACTCTAATAGTATTTACTATTTTCTTTATTGCCATAAACTTTCAGGGGGGAAAAGATACAGTTTCACCTAAGAATGTCTTAATAAAGTAGTAAATGTTATTGTTTTTATTAAATCTCCTTGAATTACGTGTTTTTAATATTCTCTATGACAAAATGAGACAATAAAACTCTTTGCTGAATACCAAAGTATGGTGAACGCTTTGAGAAAAAGTACATGCTTAATTGTCTGAGTTATGTGTTGAACTAGCCATTTTTACCATACACAACCTATAATAATAAAAAGATAATATGCTAATTAGACCAGATGTCATTCCGGATGTCCTTCCTGAAAAAGCCAGGGCTGGAGGGAAACCAGCCCAGGTCCCGGGTGCCTATGGGCAGCCAGAAGGAAGCAGCCTGGATCCCAGGTGACAGAGGGAAGCTGGTGCCGGCAGCGGGGGAAGGAAGGCCTACTCTTGCAGGAATATTCATGCATCGGGCCTGTAGTCCTAAATAATAAAAGGCTAACATGCAAATAGACCGAATGGTGGAACAACCGAGCAACCAAACAAAAGAACAACCCAAGAACTGGTCGCTGAAATGTGCGCTGACCACCAGGGGGTCCAAGTGGAACATGGTGGGTGTCGGCAGTAGGTGGCAGAGCGCAGAACTTTGCTGGCATTGGCTGCAGTGGGATGGTGAAGCAGGTGAGTGGGGGCGCCAGACCAAGGTGGGGCACTGGTCACTGTCATTGGAGGAGCCTCTGGTGGTTACTGAAAATTCTTTGCTCCCGCACACAGCAGTCCCGCCTGGCGCTCATACCTGCTGCCAGTGCTGGCCACGCTCGCACCTGCTGCCAGCACCAGAGCCACTGCTTGCACCTGCCGCTGGCACCCAACACCAGTCCCTATCGCTCAGCACCAGCCATCAGCAGGTGCGAGCAGTGGCTGCCAACCCCGATCACCCCTAAGGCTTCTCTACCACCTCCTGCTCCTGAGGGCCATTGGGGCAGCCGCCGCCGCTTGCACTGGTTGATGGCTCTGGCCTTGCTCAGACCCGCTGCTGGATCCAGCCCCAATCATTCTGCGCTGTCAGCCTGTGAGAGGAGGGTCGGCACCATCAGTGGGTAGGCACAGTGGCAGCAGGAGCAGGGCTGCCATCAGACAAGGAACCAAGAGGCTACGGTGGGAGGGTCTGGGTGGGGGCACAGAGGATGGGCCGAGACCCGCCCCTGTGCCTATTGCAGCCACACGGCCCATAGTTCTTTTCAAGGTGCATGAATTCATGCACTGGGCCCCTAGTTTTTAAATGAAAGAGAAATCAAAAAGGTATCTATGGCTCTACAAACTTGGATATTTGGTAGACAGTTTCTTGACAATGTACATACAAATTACATTATTTTTGGAAAACAAATTTATTTACCTAGTGTCAATGAAAAAAAAAAAATTCAAATTTTCCAAGTGAAAAAAGAAGCTTGAGAAGCTTATATTGTCCACCTTGAACTTAGCCAATTCAGAACCATGATGAGATTACAGCAGCTATTAATGAATATTATATTTCTATATTATATTATGTAATGTTACAATATTTAGAAGATCCTTAATATTTTCCAAAACACGAAAGTGCAGTTTACAAATCATGCTTGGGTAAAAATCTGTTCGTAGTGCAAAATAGACCTATAGATGTCAACATTAAGTATATAAAGTTCATTAGTATGGTTTCAGAATCCACATTATAACCAACTTTTAATAAATTATAATTTATTGAGTTTGGTGTAGTATCAAATAAAAATATCCACAATTTTCTGAAAGCATATTAAAATATATCCCTTCTCTAAATAGATATCTGTGTGAGGTTAGAGTTTCTTTATATACTTAAACAACAACAATAAAATCTTAAACAACAATAAAATCTTTATATACTTAAACAACAACAATAAATTAAAAGCAGAAGATGTAAAAATCTAGGTATCTTGGATTGATTAAACCCAGGTTTTAAAAGAATTTTAAATTCTCACTAAATTTTGAAAAAAATATTGTTGTTTTTTATTAAAACTTGATTTATATTACAGCCTATTGGCATTTTGTCTTTAAAAATAAATAATACATATTTCAATATTTCAGTTTTAATTTCTACTATGGTAAATATTAATGGATATAAACCACATACACAAAATCTCTTCAGGGTCCTTGATCAATTTTAGGGGCATAAAAGGGTCCTCAGATCAAAAGTTTGAGAACTGCTTCCATAATTTAAAGCAGAGAGCAACTGGTTTAAAACAAACAATTGGACTGAAGGGGAAAATATGCTGCAAAAGGTTTTGATGAATTATATTCTTAGTGATACTCTTAGCTAAAGCGAACTATGCTTTGAGCCACAGACGCGAGCATACCTGAAAAGATGTGTAGAGTGACGGTCAATGTACATGAAGTAACACAAGATAAACAAGTGGGGTTTGATGAAATACATTCACTAACCCTGAAATATCACCTGATTGTTATGTTGCATCTAATGTCCCTTGCTATGGGACAATATGTTTGGGGTGCTACAAATGCACAGACTGTTGTACTATTTTAGGTAGATCTAATAAATGGATATAACAAAAAAAAAACAATTTTATATTTTAGAATGAATCTTAACAATTCATGTGCGCACAAACGACATGGTACTTCCAATTAAATTCTATTATTGCATAGTTTTGAACTTCATTCCCCAAACTTCAAATTGCTTCCTTTTGCCCAAGAGCACTGACCTAAAAAATGTGATCACTATACAGGTAGAAATCTATTACTTTGCCAGTGACTCCTTATGTGAACACAGAGCATAGCAAAAACTAATTTGCATATTAGGGAGCAAAATTAATTAAAAATAAAAACTAAATGAAATTTACTATTAGAGTGAAATACTGCAACGTTTGGGTTTGCCAATCTGTTTGAGAGAATGGGATTAATAATTTTATTCAAGTTAAATCCTGAGCCTTTAGATAGTTTCTAGTTTACGTGAGAGTAAATTAAGAGTAAAGAACATATATTTGTGAGAAATAGGACAATATGAATACACTTGGAAATTATATATATATATATATATATATATATATATATATTACATTTTTATCTCTCTCTCTCTCTCTTTTGCTCTTTCCATTAGATAAAAATTACCTAGCTGAGTGACAGAAAAGTATCTCTTTAAAACATTTATCAATCTCATGGAATTTTGGAAAAATATATAAAATTTTTGTAATGTTTGCCCTAAATTAAAATAAAATATTCAAACACATTTTCTAATATTATGTTTATATTCAAAATATTTCAAGGTAAACAACTAGACATCATTTGCCCTTAATGTGTCTTTATGTTGAATACTTAATTTACAAAATAATTTTGATCTGATTTATTCTGAATACGGTAAATATAAACTCTGTATGTACTCTAAAAATATAACATCTAGGCATACTTCAACATGTCAGTACACTTTATTAATAGGTGCCATATTCCAAAGCATTCTGAAGCCAAATTTTTTACATACTCCAACACAAGCCTGGTTTTCCCTGACTTTCCCATCTTTGCTCTGAATACCATCTCTTGCTGCAGGCTTTTGCTCATTGATTATTTTCCTCTTTTAAGAGCTTTGCACCCTTCTTATAGTTTCCATGTCTAGCTCAATTTCCGTTTAAAGGTTTTCTTCACTATTTCTGGGTAGAGTGATCACTCCTATCTTTATACATTCTTTATATCCCTTTGTGTTTTAGTCTACAAAAGTGTCATATATATTGAAGATATTTGAAGTCCTAAAAGACAGAGAAAAAACCTTATTTTTTAATCCGAATTGTGGTATACAGATGATATTAATAGCCACAATTGTTCACGCCTTCCTATGTTGAACCCTTTCAATAATGCCATCCCACACTGATTCTCGCCTTGGCCATGTGCCTTACTTTGACAAATGGAGTAGTAACCAAGAGAGGATTTTGAGGGCTACCTCCATAAGAACATGTCCATGTAGCCTGTTGTAAGGATGTGAAAGCAGAGCCAAATGACTACTCTAGGGGAAGCCTGCGTCCAGATCAGCTCCCAACTAGTAGTCAGTGTACCCCAGGCATGTGAGTGAGCCCTGCCAACACCAGAAGGATCATCCATGTAAATTATTAAAATACAATTTTGTAAGACAAAAAAATGTTTATTCTTTTGAGCCAATGGATACCAACATATTTTATTACACAGAATTTTTATGCCTTTAGACAACTGATATCTGGAATGCAAACACAGAAGCATCACAGCACTTGCACATGTTCAAACTTAGTAAGGACTGAATGAATGCATTTTAGATTATGCTTAACTATGACTCCAACATATGTATACACTGGTTGGAAATAATAAGTGAAGAGAGCTGGCTGCTTCGAGCCTGTAATATGCTAAGTAAGGTGCTGTATAATTTTCATTTTCATTACATTTACTTCTTATCACAAATATGTGGGGTAGTTATTTTTAAAGCACCATTGAAAAGAACCGGTGTTCCTGTAGTTTGCTCTGCGTGTTTGCTGGGTTACAGAGGTTGGTGTGGCAGGGGTGGCAAGTTTGGAGGAGAGGAAGGTAAATAAAGGACAAGTAGTATCAAAAAACAAACAAACAAACAAATAAACACAAACAAACCATTATACAGATACTGACATTTAAGCTGAAGTGACACATATAACCCATCAAGGTAGAATACAGAATTTAAAAAGAGATTAAATGGAGTTTAAAATTGAGCATTATTATTATTCCAGTGTATCTGGGATTTCACCAACCAAACACCAAATTTTAAACTCTATTTTTTTTCTTACATTTTGACAGGAGAATAGAAAGCAAAATTGGGGAAACTGGGATATGTATCACTTAAATAGCTATATTTCCTAGATGATTATAAAAAACTAGAGGCCCGGTGCACGAAATTCGTGCACTGGGCGGGGGGGGGGGGTGGAGATTCCCTCAGCTCAGCCTGCCCCTCTCACAGTCCAGGAGCCCTCAGTGGATGTCCTACTGATGGCCACAGTCTGGTAGCAGAGGCTCGGAGCAGGCGTCCCATGTGTGTGTGTGTGTGTGTGTGTGTGTGTGTGTCCCCACTGGGGGGTCTTCCCCCAGCCACATTGGAAGCTCAGAGCAAGCACTGTGTGTGTGTGTGTGTGTGTGTGTGTGTGTGTGTGTGTCTGCTGGGGGCCTGCCCCCAGTCACACCATGGAGGCTTGGAGCAGGAACCCCTCTGTGCTGATCTCTCAGGCTCCTGGCCTCCACTGCGTGATGTACTCTCCCTTGAGTTATGGCCAGGATGAGGGTGCTGCTTGCAAGCCAGGCTTTCCTGCTCCAGGATAGCCATGGTGACTGGGGAGCAGGCCCAGCTAGGGGCTGCCCATAAGCCGGGCTTTCCTGCTCCTGGATCAAGAGCAGCTGGGGGCTGCCTACAGGCCTCACTTTTCTACTTACCAATGACCGGATCACCACAGTGACCCAGGGCCCAGCAGCACTTTCCTGCTCTCCAATAGTCATAGGGTCCTGGCTGGGGGGGGGGGGGGGGCCTTAGCAGTGCGGGGCTTAGGTGGCACGGGGGTCCTGGTTGGGAGCTCAGGTGGCATACAGGGGTCCTGGCTGGGGCCTGGATGGCAGCTCATGCTGTCCCGTCCTGCCTGTAGTATAGGATAGAGGCCTGGTGCAAGGGTGGGGGGCCAGCTGGTTTGCCCTGAAGGGTGTCCTGGATCAGGATGGGTGTCCTGTTTGGGTGCCTGGCCAGCCTGGATGACGGGCTGATGGCTGTTTTTTGGCTGCCCACACCCCCTTTAGGGTGGGGGTCCCCACTGGGGTGCCTGGCCAGTCTGGATGAGGGGCTGAGGGCCGTTTTCAGGCTGGCGGGTGACTGAAGCTCCCAGCCTGTCCTTTTCTTCTTTCTTTCTTTTTTTATTTTATTCTGGGATTTATTTACTTTCTATGGCTGTCACTGGAGCTGAGAGCCGGCTTTAGCTCTGAGGCCGGCTCCAGCTTGACACCTCGGCTGCTGAAAGCAGGTTTCTGGAGCTTGTTTAGTTTCTATAATTGCAACATTGTTGCATCCAGAGCTCAGAGCTGGGCTGCTGCAGGCCGCAAACCTTGGCTTCATCCGTCACTGGAGCAAGCAAGCCTCCTGTTCGCTTCAGCTGCCTAGCTGCCGGCTGCCATCTTGGTTGGCAGTTAATTTGCATATCCTGCTGGTTAGCCAATGGGAAGTGTTCAGGGGTATGGTCAATTTGCATGTTTCTCTTTTATTAGATAGGATGGGTTATCTCAAACTATGGATCACATATGCACATCTTATATAGATAAATATTTGATTAATAGCATGTTCCCTTTATTTAACAGCCCTAAGATATAATGAAAAAGAGATTAAATGATAGCATAACAATCTGATAGCAAATTTTATGTTCATGTCAGGATTGTAACAATGGCCCCTTGTGAGGAAGAGGATATTAAATGAGTAAATATGTAATAAGTTTTAAAATTGATTTTTAGAATCTTTGTACTAGGCATTTTTTATGATACTTCTCTTCTTTGAAATGCAGTTCGATGATATGCAAAGGGAAGGAAGCCTATTTTTAAGTGCTTTTACACGTTTATCCTGTTTTCAACATCATCCTTCACATTTTTATATTGTTCACCAAATTTGTTACCAAGTGCTTAATGTATGTCCAGTACTGTCTTTGGTACCTGATTTATGGTTATGGACAGAACAGATACAGGTCCATACAGGCTTATGAGTTAGCAGTATGCTAGATAACGCAGCGAAACAAAGCAAATGTATAAAATGTGAAATAATTAGAAAGCATGGGAAAATTATCATTGTCCATACATAATATTTTCTCCATAGAAAAATAAAAGAAAATAGATAATTTAGAATAATGAGAGTTCAGTAAAATCAATGGATACAATAGCAATATACAAAATAAATTTAATTACTATGCACAAGGAATAAATTTAGAAAAAAATACATTTTTCTAAAAACCAATACATTTAGTCATACTAGCCAATAATAATACATGATACTTACTACAATAACTCAAAGAGGATGTACAAGTCTTTTATGGAGAAAATTATGAATATTCATCAAAAATCATGAAAGACCTTAATTAATTAGAAATATACTTTAATAAAGCATACAAAGATAAGTTACATAAGATATAAACTCAAAATTCCTGAAAAGTGATTCTACAATACATACAGATAATCTAAAAATAGCCAATATAATTTTGAAGAAGAATAAGAAAGTGTGTAAAAAATATTTGTGTGTGTGTCTTGGGCGGGGGGAGGGGGGCAGTTAACAATGTTTTATACTAGTTTTTACTACTGTAAAACTATATAATAATAAGAATAACTAAATTCAAGGCATTGTTATAAGTTGTGTGCATTAATTCATTTATATTATAAGTAACCCAAAGAGATGTAAAATCAAAGGCAAAGTATGATGGTACCCAAATTATACATTAAATAGCAGAACCAGGAATGCCTATAATCAGTCCAGCTTTCATTCTTTTTCTTTTATTTTTAAATCTTCATCCGAGTATATTTTTCCATTGATTTTTAGAGAGAGTGGAAGAGAGAGGGAAAGACAGAGAGGAATATCGATATGAGAGAAACACATCGATTGGTTGCCTCCTGCAGGAGCCCTGACCAGGGCCCAGGCTGGGGAGGAACCTGCAACCAAGGTCTGTGTCCTTGACCGTAATCAAACCCAGGGCCTTTGATCAGCAGGCTGACGCTCTATCCACTGAGCCAAACAGACTAGGGTCCAGCTTGCATTCTTAAGTACAATGCTGCACTTTCTAGTGTTCTTACAAATTTAATGTAATTTTAGTATAGGAATTAACTGATTGGTAGACAATAATAGGAGCCCTAGAAACCATGTTCACTTGGGCATGGTAGGAAGAGAATTGTAATCAGCAGCGCTGAGATCTACTGTCAAACATATGAAGGAGATGCCTCTGAGGATAGAAAGTGATCTGATAAACTTTTTCATAAACATTTTAATGAGAGATTTTCTGGTAAACACATTAATGATATTAGCTCATGAGAAAGGAAATGCTATTTCTTTGTCTAGTGTGTCTTATGTACACCCAATTTGGAATCTATGAATTTGGGGGTTATGGCTCCTTAGGCTATGTAACTTTTAGGATTTAAAATGGAGATGTTTCATGACTAATACAACTCTCATCTTTGTGAGTTGAAGAGACTGCAAACAGGTGTAGAGATCTCATACAATAACCAGGGCCTAACTACCTTCAACATATCCATGATTTGTTTGCTTGGATTTCTCAGTTATTAATGTACTTCAAGTTATTTTTAAAGCTTGATACTGGGTCAGGAAACATTTGTATACATGGAGACATTTAAAAAAATGTTCTTCAGCCATTGCATTCAATATAAAAATGTGGTAATACCCTTACATGTCTATAAACAGATTGGTAAACTTTGGCATATTTATACAATGAAATGCAATATAGAAAATAAAATTGAATGACTAATGCTACATATGTCAACATGATTTAATCTCAGCTTTTTTAGAAAAAATTGCTGAAAGATATACACTTTGTATGTTACTATAATAGGAAAATAGGTATATCTTTAGGCTCATAGATATGTGATTAAAGTATAAGCATCTCTATGAAATTTATAAATGAATTTCAGAGGCAAGTTTGTGTTTGAGTAGGGTAGGAGAGAAATAGAATTGGGGAAATTTTCACTGAAAACTCTAACTCTACTGATATTTTATGCTTTAATCTGTATATGGTATTTTGGGTCTATCTTGCCTTATTTTCTATTTTTTATTTGGCTTAAATGTTTAATAAAAGATCATCATAAAATACACAAAGTAAAAGAGGATGCTATTAAACATTCAAGTTGCCACTGAAGCTGTTGGCTAGAAGAGAGGGAGGCTCTGTTTAAATACTCTAGAGAGTCTTTTGTTTTAATGACCATACGTTTTGGAAGTGGAGTTCTTGGCATTCAGATGGCTACACCTTCAGAAAGACTAAATGAGATAAATATATTTCCTACACAATAATGACACAACCAGAGAGCTCCTCAGTTTCAATCTAAAATCTGGATTTTAAAAAATCAGAAAAATTAAAAATTCTGACCTCTATTTTAGGGAAATTAAGCATTTGATTTTGAAATTTTGAACCCACCTTGCCAAGAAATATTGGAGGCAGCCCTTTGAGATATTTATGACATATAGGTCCCACAGATAATGTAAAACCGCCCTGGAATGGCATCCTTCTGTATAGGCAGCACGGTAAATGAGAACAAAATCCAAAATTACAAAAACACATGAGAAAACAAAGAACTATTAGTGAGAGTCAACTACATGAGAAAAATGATCAACAAGGTGTCCCAAAACTTATTTCATAGAAATAATGAAAAATAAGCATAAGGATATTAGCTAAACACAAACAATAGCACTACACATGATGAAAAGATGAGAAAAATAAAAATTTGAATAATAAAGCATGGGAATAATAAATCCAAATAATGTTACATTTTAAAATTCTATTTCTGGCTATATCCCTATATCCAGAAAATAATGTCTGGTATAAAGGTGGGTATCAATAGTTAAAATCCTGAATAGAAGGATGAATAAATCAGCTCATAAGTTTTAATTCAGAAGAAATGTCTGGGCTAGAAATATATATGTGGGATTCATTGAACTATAAATGATATTTAAAATGCCAAAATTTATAGTCAGAGTAAAAAGAACATGCAAAAAAACAGGAGGAGTTAGGAAGAAAGCCACAAGTGTGCCATTAGTATAGATTTCTCTTTCCAGACAATAATAATGACAAAGTACATGCCTTTTCTCAGCACCAGTCTCTCCTCTCTCTGCCCATCCCTTAACTTAACACAGTTTCTTAACACGGGAGGGCCTAGTAATTCTCCAGCCATGATTGATAATGTTCCCAAATCTTGCTTTTCCCATGCTATATTATACAACCATAACCTCAAGTCCCCTAATCACACAAGGGGAGGAGTTGAAGCTTTCTCCAGATACAATTGCTGACCTGAAAGGATAGGGCTGAAGACAACATCCTTCCATTATCACTTTTTTTTTTTTGATCCCTGGCCTCTAATCACACTGGTGGAAGGGCTGATTCTTTCTTAAACATGCAACTTAAAAACATGAAAATCAATTGTTCGAGTACTACCACAGTTGGGCATAGGGACCTGATATGATAGATTATTGTAAGAGCCCTCAAGAGGGTATCCACAATAGTAATCCTGTCTCCAGGAGTTATCTCTAGTGAATGTGGTCCCAAAACATGTGTTCCAAATGTGAGAGCCGTCTGAGAATTTTCCCTTGTTTGCTTAGCAGAGTCAGACAGTCTACCAATTTACTTGAAGAAATAGTACAAAACATGACATTGAAATTCTGCATTTTTATGTGGATTAATCTCCATGCAAACATTGGCTAACACCCTAGTGAACTTTCTTTTAGAAGTTCAGCAAGAATGAAGGGAGGAAAAGTCTAACTTGAACTTTCTCTTCCTTCTACTTCCCTCCCTCTCTCTTCTTTTCCTCCCTCTATTCTTCACCTCTTTTCTTCCCCCACCTGTTTCTCACATAAACACACATATGTGCCTGCAGACACAATCTCAATCATCAAATACTACTGAGTAGGCACAATGTGAATTGAATGCTGCAAAGAAACTAAGACAATAAAAACAATAAAAAAAATTCAGGCTTGGAAGCTGAATAGCATTCTATTAAACAATGATTGGGTTACCAAAGAGATCAAAAGAGAAATTAAAAACATCCTGGAAACTAATGACAATAAAAACACAACAATCCAAAATCTATGGGACACAATGAAAGCAATCCTGAAAGGGAAGTTTATAGCTCTACAGGCCTACTACCTCAAAAAACAAGAAAAAATGGTAGTAAATCATCTAACTCTACAACTTAAAGAATTAGAAAGAGAGCAACAAGAAAATCCCAGAATGAACAGAAGGAAGGAAATAATAAAGATCAGAGCAGAAATAAATGATATAGAGACAAAAAAAAAATACAAAAGATCAATGAAACCAAGAGCTGGTTCTTTGAAAGGATAAACAAGAGTGATGAACCTCTAGACAGGCTCACCAAGAAGCAAAGAGAGAGGACCCAAATAAAATCAGAAATGAAAGAGGCAAAATAACAACAAACCCCATAGAAATACAAAAGATTATTAAAAAATACTATGAACAACTGAAGTTAGAATATAATTAAATTTAGAATGTTCCATGAAATATTTATGAACTGCTAACATTTACCAAATGTTTATTTTTTATCAGACACTGCTCCAAGTATTTGTAATTATTATCTTATTTAATCTTTACCTCAATTATATAAGATAGATAGACATTATTTTTCTTCATATTTTTCCAGCTGAACAAATCAGGACCCAGATGTTTGAGTTCTTTGTCCAAGATTATATATCTTATATACAGGATAGTTAGAATCTTACCAGAGTAGGCTTAACTCGATAGCTTTGGAGTTCATGCTAAAAGACCAGCTTCAAAGATCATAGGGTGCTTTTGTAGGAGGAAATAGCATTTGAGTTCAGTTTCAAATAATACATTATCCTACCATATATGAAATAGTCTTAAATAATAACACCAATATTACTACTAAAATTGACCATTGAATTAGTTTTAAAATATTTTGCAAATCTATTTGTTCTTATACTTCCTTGCAATATGGTCATATTGCACTTGAATTGTAAATATCAATATGGGACTTTGTTTCTTTTCAAAAACATGTACGCGCTTACTTCCTTATGTCAATTTAAAGGGCTGAAAAGAACTAAGTACCTAATAGCAGTAAGATAATTAGCATGCGGATTATTGTTTCTAAATACCAAGAAACTGGAGCTACTTGAGTAACGGCTGATTCTAGGTCTGGACAAGATATATACAGGACTAATCAATATTCTTGCGCTACAAAGCATGGAAAATTTTCAAAGACCAGTTGGCCATGCAAAAGTACAGAAGCCAGCATGAAGGGGCTCACTCTAGTCAATCCTAGGACAATTTCAGCATTAAAAAAAGTTAATATTGCTGAAACCGGTTTGGCTCAGTGGATAGAGCGTCGGCCTGTGGACTGAAAGGTCCCAGGTTCGATTCCGGTCAAGGGCATGTACCTGGGTTGCGGGCATATCCCCAGTAGGAGATGTGCAGGAGGCAGCTGATCGATGTTTCTCTCTCATCGATGTTTCTAACTCTCTATCTCTCTCCCTTCCTCTCTGTAAAAAAATCAATAAAATATATTTTAAAAAAAAGTTAATATTATTTATTGAAGCATTGATTAATGAAACCCAGGAGTTTATAAATATACTTTTTAAATATACTTTTAAAAAAAAAAAAGCAAAAAAGCAAAAAAGGAAAAATAACTTTTTGAACTCTACTGGGCATAACTTGGGAACTATGCTAAGATAAAGAAATATAAAAGGAAAAAATTAAATATCTATCCTTTGTGGTTTTTTTTTAATGAATTGCATTTCAGAGTAACTAATTAGCTCATTAATAAGAAAATTATCTTTAGAGAAGAAAAGTTGAAATAAATAAGTGACTGTTTTGCAACATTTAAAAAAAATATATTTTTATTGATGTCAGTGAGGAAGGGAGTGGGAGAGAGATATATAAACATCAATGATGAGAGAGAATCATTGATTGTCTGCCTCCTGTACGGCCCTACCAGGGATGGAGCCCACAACCCCGGGCATGTGCTCTGACAAGAATTGAACCTTGACCTCCTAGTTCATAGGTCATTGCTCAACCACTGAGCCACCGTGGATGGGGCCCATTTTGCAACATTTAATAAAATAAGTAATTTAATCAATAAGCATTAATAATTACAACAAATAATTGAAACATTTATAGTAAGGAATTTTATGATGGGAGTGTGATGGATCATTTTGTGTCAACTTGTCTGCCACAGAGTGCTTATATGTTTGGTCAAAGATTCTGTATGTCTGTCACTGTGTTACTGAATGAGATTAACATTTGAATCAGTATACTAACACAGATTGCCCTCAATAATGTGGGTGGGCCTCATTCTAAAAGTTGAAGGACTGAATAGAATAGAAAACCTGAACTTCCTCTGAGCAAAGGAAACTCCTCCAGCCTGACTGCCTTGGAACTGAGATGTCAGATTTTTTCCTGCCTTCGGATTCAAAGGCAGAGCACATCAGCTCTTTCATGTCTTCAAGCTGGTTAGTATTTTACTGGAACTATACCAGCTCTCCTGAGTCATATTTCTGACTACAGATCTTGGGACTTGAGAGCTTCCATAACCATGGGATGAGATTTCTCGATAGATAGATCTAGGTTTAGACGATAGATTATAGATATAGAGAGATAGATGGTATAGGTAGACATATATTATTAGTTCTGTTTCTCTGGAGAACCCTGACTAATACATATTTTGGTACCAAGCGTGGTTTCAGAGAAACAGAAGTTAAGGATTAATTTTCTAATTCATTCTAGGAATCCTGGAATTGGGTCTTAGTGTGATAAATTTAAAAATGCTGATTAATCTATTTCCAGTGGTGAAGAAAACACTGAGAGCCCGTTGCATGATCTGGCTATAGAGATTAGCAAAATGCCACCATTGGATCCTCCTAATTAACCAATTATAAGATGCAAGGATCTAGGTGACTGTGCATATGTTTGCTTTCAAACATTTTTGGCAAAGTAATAAAAGTAATGAGATTGGCTGGTTATTTCCAATAAGACAGCATAGGGATGTAGGCCGGGACTGAAAAATATTGAATGCCCAGGAAGCCAAGTTAAGACTTGGTAGTCAGAAGGAATGTGTGATAAGTTGACTATGAAAATGCCACCACCCTTCATTCCCTCCTCAAAAATGCAGAGGTAGCTGATCTTATCTCTTTCCAAGTTCCTGCTTACACTACTGACCCACATGCACACTTGATAAAGGTTTGACCGCTATACGCCCTTCCTAGGGTGGCAGTAATGAGTGGTATGTCTTCTTGCCCCCACAGCACAGGCACCAACATATTTACTAGACAGCGCAGCTGGGAAAGGAAGTCACCCACTGTGAAATAAAAAATTCTGCAAGGCTTCCTTTTTCTAAAAGCCTTCATTTTCATGCAAGTCCACTTTGTTCTCAGCTTATAAAAGCAGCCAAGCCAAGCAAGCCCCTGAGCAGTTCAGAGGACCTTAATTTCCTCTGTGCTGCCTCCCTTGTGCTTGAGCATAAGTTTAATAAAATCTGTCTGGATATTACTCTGGGGTTTCCTCTCAATTTCTAACATGTGGAACTCAAGAACAGCAATGCTAGAAACACAGATATCACTGAACAAAGCACAGACCCTAATTCTTAGTTCAAGTACTGTATCAATAACTGGAAAGTTATTGTATGCTAGAGGCCCAGTGCATGAAATTTGTGCATGGGGCGTGGGGGTGTCCCTCAGCCTGGACTGCACCCTCTCGCAACCAGGACCCCTTGGGGGATGTCCGACTGTCGGTTTAGGCCTGATCCCACAGGGATCCCTGCAGAATCAGGCTTAAACCAGCAGTCAGACATCCCTCTCGCAATCCAGGACCCCTGGCTCCTAACCGCCCACCTGCCTGCCTGCCTAATTGCCCCTAACCACTCTGCCTGCCTGCCTCATCGCCCCTAACTGCTCGCCTGCCTGCCTGATCTCCCCTAACCACCTCTTCCTGCCTGCCTTGTCACCCCTAACCACTCGCCTGCCTGCCTGATTGTCCCTAACCGCCTCTGCCTCGGCCCCCCACTATGGTGGCTTCGTCTGGAATGACGTCCGAAAGGACATTCAGCTGTCTAGTCTAACTAGCATATTACACCTTTATTATTATCAATATCCTGAAGGAGTCCTCTTTGGAATTCAAAGGCAGCATATTGCTCACTTGGGTGTGTTACTCTTGCCCATTTGCCAAATCCCTCAAAGAGCTGCTAGTTTTGGGTGGGGCCCAGAACAAGAAGAAACTACAACAGTTCCAGGCTGCTGTGCACCCTGCTCTGCTGCTTAGATCATATGACCCGCACATCTAGTGGTAACTGAAGTGGCAGTGGCAGCTAGGCATGACACTTGGAGTCAGAGGACGGTTTAAAAATCTAAGTTCAGCTTCAAAGTATGAATAGTGTTGTCATTGGAAAACAAGAATGAGAATGAAAGACTAAAAGAAGAAACTACAGTAATGTTGGCAAGGTTAAAGAAGGTTTGGCAGTGGTAGAGATCGTAAACTGTGACAAGGACGTTGACATGCTGAGGCTTATTTTAGAAGCCTCAATTGTCGTGTTCAGTAATGTAATACTGTCTTGTCAATGAGGGTCACTTTTTTGTTTGTGTGGCTGAGAATGATAGCTGTCTTTCCTTATCTAAGCTCTTCTTCTTTCTTTAGCAACTAAACCCCTGTAGATTGGCTACCTAAAACAATAATTACATGTCCTAGCCTCCCTGGCACCTGGATGTCAT
This sequence comes from Myotis myotis, assembly GCF_014108235.1. NCBI lineage: Eukaryota > Metazoa > Chordata > Mammalia > Chiroptera > Vespertilionidae > Myotis > Myotis myotis. Next base: position 62,107,370 of record NW_023416335.1, on the reverse strand, counting down.
CACAGGACTACGTTACCCCTGAAAATACAGAGGCAGAAGTTCTGTATGCAAATTCCAGGAAATGTCCTCAAAGAAATAGGTTGTGTCCTTCTTTGCCATTTTCTCTTCCCCATTTCCTATACGTGGATCAGAAATCTGGACTTAGAGTGTCTACCTTGGACAATGAGACAAAGGCTGTATTGTAGGGATGAAAAAATAGTGATCTGGAAGTAGTCTGAATTCCTGAGAACTTTATGGAACAGAGCTTTGAATGGCTTTAGCCACTAATGTGTCACTTGCAGCTGAAACTAAGCTAGAGACAAATTGGTTTTTGTTTGCTTGTTTGTTTATTTTGTGGTTATTGTTAAACCAGGGAATGATTGAGTCAAATTTTTGTGTGCATAGACTAGACCAGATAAAGGAGAGATTTTTCAAAAAAAAAAGGTAAGATATAATAAAATTCTAAATTAAGACCACTGACAACAATGTTCTTGCCTGAGCATAAATGAACAGCTATATGATTTTGAGTATAGGTAACTAGAATAAGAATGAAGCCTCTAAGTTTGGGAAAAGGATAAGGTAGGTGTGTGTGTGTGTGTGTGTGTGTGTGTGTGTGTGTGTGTGTCCTAATTAAAATGGCTATTAAAATTCCAATAATTTTATTTATTATAATTCACCTGTTTCCTTGGAGAAAGCAACTAGATCATGAAATGGTTGAATTACAAGGGCACTAAACCTGTATCTTGAAAAGGAATATTTGATGTCATGGATGTTCTGCTCCATTACCTAAGTAATTTTGAAGTATAACAAAGAATTTTCTTTTTTAAATGATAAAACTAACAGAGGTACCAAAGTAGTTTAGCAGCCTGTTTCTTCTAAATTATTGTGGCTCAACCTCAAAATCGGGGCTACATAATTTTTGTTGTAGGCACTTTTCTGTGCATTGTAGGATGTGTAGCAGCATCTTGGTCTCTACTGATTAGATTCCTCTCTTTTTCCTCATCCACAGTTGTGGAAACCCAAAATATCTCCAGACACTGCCAAATCTGTCTGCTTTGAGGGGTAAAATCATTTCCTTTAAAGAACTACTGGTTGGAAGGTATAATAGAAAGAGCATGCTTTTACTTGGTTTGATTGGTGCTTTGTTTTGTTTGGTTTGTTACTCCACTCTTTCTTTTGCTCTTGATCCTGTAATGAAATGTGTGAACACAACCAACATACCCATTTGTAAAATAGAAATTACAATAAGGTACTTCATCTCGATATGGTATTATCACTAACAATAATAGGTATGGTAGAGATGATAGTTACTTTTTTATTAAAGACATACTGTAAGCTTTCTATATGTTATTACCATTGATTATATTTCCTAAACAAGGAAAAATATACAAAAGTATATCCCCCCATTCTCATTTGTGCTGAAACTCTTGAGGCATTTAATTACCTATTTCTAGGCATTCTTTTGACTATCCAATTCCCTACACTCTGGCTTTAGATTGTGACTGCCTATAGAAAAGAAGTAAAATTACTTTCAAAATATCTATGATGCACAGTTCTATACAGCATGATATGCACATGGCCTCTTCATAACATCAGCTACACTGATAGCACTGGTGTCAATCTGCTTTTCATCTCTTTCCAATAACATCCACCATTATGTGCATGATACATTGTTCATTTTTATAACTGTTTTTTTTTCCACTCTAAAATAGAATTCTGTAGATCCAAAGCAAAATAGGATTTCTGAGTGTCGCACAAAAGATGTGGTCAGGGGCCCAATCGTGCCTTCCCGTGGGTCTCACTTTGAGTCATTACTATGCTGTATGTTTATGAAGTACTCGGCCTCCTCTGTTCAGAGTAATTATTGTTTTTCTTCAGTTATAGCTAAAGTTGATACAGGGAACACACCCGACAACAATTACACTGAGGCATCTGGATTTCTCTGGAGAATTTTAAGAGGATCTGCATCGCCTGCTCCAAAGAGACTTTATAGTGCCTATCTCACTGTGTACTGACAAAGCCATAAACAATTCCTGTAGTCTGGCAGTCACTATAGAAAGAGCTCACGCTATGTGTCAATGGGTTTATGGTCAGTCACAGAAATAAATTTTCTCCCACATAGGCATGCATGGAATTGCATCACTCCGAGTGTTCTGCTTATGGAATTTTGCTCAAGTAGAAGGAGGGCCCCACCTTCATTTTGCCGGTGAAGCAGGAAATATTTGCAATCGGATTTATTCATTGCTAGCAGAGTCCCTACCAAGTGAGCTGCCTTGCTCAGCAACTTCCTCTGAGGGTATGTATTAGTGCTGTTCTCCCCAGATAATCTCTACCAGCCACAGGTGCGGCACAGAGAACAACAACGCGCTGACATTCCAGTAGGTGTTCTCATGACCTTCCTGTGCTACAGTTTCCCTATGGTGACAACTGTGTTAAGACAAAAGTTAAATCTAGATTCAGTGATGCAACCAGGCACAATTCAGCAGTCATTTATGAATTTTACATAGAAATCCATGCATGAGAACAGTTCCAACAGAGGAGAAAAAGAAATGGACATTTTTATGCAGAACTAGTGTTTCAGGGTCGGCTAGAAGAATATACTGAAAGAAAAAAACAAATCTCATTTGGCTTGTCCTTGTCCATTCTCTTTCTTTTAACAAATAGATTTGGGGTTTCAACTTATATTTTTAACAAACATTACACCCAAGCTAATTTCTCAGGGATTCAAAGAAGAACTTTGGACAAATGGTAACATTTCTTTGTATATAACACTTAAAGAAAGTGAATTGAATCAATGATTTAGATAAACACAACCAGTAGTAATACCAATTGGTGAAGCAAAGGTTAAAATAACAGGTTGCCAGATAAAATACAGAATGCCCTGTTAAGTTTGAATTTCTGATACACAACACATTTAAAAATTTGGTATAAAGGTGACCCAAATATTGCATGGACCATACTTATAATAAAACTAGTGGCCTGGTGCATGAAATTCATGCACATTAAAAGGGAATTAGAGAAAATATTTTAATATTGTCATTTGCCCTTTCTCTATAATAGAAGTGTCAGAGATGAAAGAAAATTAGTAAAAAGTATATGAAAATCTCCCTCCTGTCAGAGTCTGGAGTGCGCTGCAGGACCCAGAGTCAAGTCCCCGCCCACCCACTTGCCTCGAAATTGTGGGAGACCCAGACCCGGCTGGCCTCATCCCCGTAAAGGCCTGCAGGGTGGGAGGAGCAGCCTCAGGTTCCCCATCAAGCCCCGCCGGGTGGGGGTGTGTAGCCTCAGATCCCCTATCTAACCCCGCCAGGTGGGTGGCACAGTCTCAGGTCCCCCATCAAGCCCCGCTGGGTGGGGAGTGCAGCCTCAGGTCCCCTGATGCAATCTCAGGTCCCATGCCTGGCTCCAGAGCAGGGGACATGGCCTCAGGCCCCCCAGCCCCAGCACAAGGGCACGAGGGCAAAAGGGTGTCATGACCATTTACATTTTAGCTCTTTGTTATATAGGATTATTTCTTATAGATTTTAATTTATCTGGGAATCTTGTATTTTTACTTGCTAAATTTTACAACCCTACTCCATGAAGGCAAATGAGAAATATGTTAAAATCTTGCCAACCACAATGCCAGTGTCACTGTATTTAAACATTTGAAGTTACACCCTTTATCTTCAAGCACCATAATATAAAATATTTAAAACAAATACAAGGAGATGCTTCACTCAGCAGGCAGTCACCTTGTGAAATTCACTGTCACCATAGGTCACTGGGCTGGATAATTTTATGACCAATAATAACATTTGTCTGAATGCATGCTGAGAAAAGGTAATCAAATCTCACACTTTAGGGAATAAGTTGCTCATTGCAGAAATTGGGAGGGAATGACTTCCTGCACAATTGGCCAGGGGTATTATGAGGGTTATGGCCATTCTCAGAGAAGTTGCTTGCTTCCATGGATCAAGACAGAATCTGACAAATCACTGAGGTGTTGTCCCCCAAATGGATGCAAAATCAACTAATTGTAATGAGGATGGACATGACGACAAAAATAACAATACACAGGTTCTTTAAAAGAGAAAGATCATGTATTATGGTTATTTGAGGTTATTTTAAATGATACAAGCTAAATAATATATTAGTTTATGGAGCCTGATTTTTCCTATTGCAATAGGATTAAAGAGGATAGAAAGAAGTAGAGAATGTTCACTAGTTCCAGAGGATGAGTTGCCTTCCTCTTCTTTTTTGAGAGAGAGAGGGAAGGAAACAGAGAGAGAAAGAAAGAGAAACACCCATGTGAGAATCGGTTGCCTCCTGTAGGCAACTGGGGATGGAACCCAGAACCAGTGTATGTGCGCTGACAAGGAATTGAACCCACTCTTCTTTCGTGCAGTGGAGGTTGCTCCAAACAACCGAGACACACGGGCCAGGGCAGTCTCCCCTCCCCTCTTGCACTGGCTTTCTGCCTTTCTCCACAGCCCCATTGTCTTCAGTACCTACTGTCAATTTTACAGCATTCAGGTGGAGAAGATTATAATCCCAGCAAGTCATATAAAATAAGTAATTTTACAAAATTATGAAAAATAAAGTTTGCCTAGTCTTTCCAGCTATCAGTACTCCCTTTCCTCTCCTTGTGAAGCTAGACTTGCCATTTTCTCCCGGTTTCTTTTGTCACAAAGAAAATGCTATGATAAATGAATTCATACTCATGTAAAATCAATTGCATTGAGTAGTGAAGTCCTATAGGGGAAGCTGGGGTGAGGGGCACAATGATTTACTCAAAGCAATGCATGTATAATGGTAGAATTTCAGGAGCTGCAAGGGAATTTCCTTAGTGTCCTTCAAATCACTTCATATACAAGATTTTCTAGTTCACTTACTCGTAGGCTATTACTACATTTTCAGCTCTCGAGTGCCTGTTTCCAGAGTTTGATCGCATTGCTTGAGTATGGGAGGTGACGTAGAAAAAAGAAAAAAAATAAACAGTATAGTAGAAATATGATATGTCCCATCTATTTCTCTGATTCTGAGAGGTTATAGATAACCAAACTAAGCAAAATTAAATTGACTTTTAATTTTTGTTATGAATTAATATTTATCATTCAATAGCAATAGTATATCATTCAAATTGCAAGCTAATTTTCACAGAGTTAATCACTGAGTTAAAGAGCAAAAATATCAGGGTTTGGGGGGACAGCAATTAGTAAATTTAGTATACACTTTTTCCCAGTTTTCAAGAATGAATATAATTTATAAATAATAACTTGAAGAACAAAAGGAAAGACATGCATTTGAATAAACAGAATAATTATGTTGACACAATTAATCAATCATCCACTTCATCAGAATAGCACAGTGTTTCTTGTTATAAATGCACCTAGTTATTTATATATTGACTATTTTTAGTTACTGGAAACAGCTACAAGGCAAAGTATTATGTGAAACTAAAATCTGAGTTAAAGTAGATAAACAAGAAAGGAGTTAATTATAAAGAAGTAAATAATGTCCTATTTCTAGACAGAAATTTGACCCTTAAACATAGAGACTACATTACATAATAAAGAAATTGAAAGTATTGTTAAAATCTCAATGACTAGTTTAACATTATTGTTGAGACAAAAAAAATATCTGGATTAAAAATTAAAAGTTCACTATTAAAACTTTTGTACCACTCTGAACAGTAAGATGTTTAACTCTAAATGGATAACAGTAATATTTTTTGTAAATGTGATTAATTTTTCTTCATGTTTCCATATTATACCAATAATGAGTAAATGTGATATTTCCACTGAATTTCTCACTTATATCTCTCTTTTAGCCATTGAATCAATTATCTAGCTATATTTCATTTACCAATATTTTAAATCTAGAGGACACATTTTATATGGATTTCTTTGGAAGTTAGCCATGTTTTTAATATGGTATAGTTGCACCTTCTATTTCCTCTCAGTTAAATTTTAAAACAACACTGATGTTTAGAATTGTGCAACTAAAAATGCTTAAATTAATTAATTTTCTGTTTTAGGAACAAAAAATAGCTTCTTCATTAGAACTCTATGTATTTACATGGTAATAAAATTGAATTGAAAATAAATAAGTATAATAAGCCAGTAGATTTTAAAAATGTTTATTGCTATCAAGTTAAAGAAAATGGATTCCTTATATATATGTATCTCTCTAAAAGACTACAAAGTAAATACATGAAGAATACCAAATACTTTACATATATATCAGATTATGTCAAATAGCTTCAATTCCAAAATATTTTCCTTTTTATAAATTTTCATTTCCTTAAGTTATAGTTAGCAAAATGTTTTCTTTCATTTTGCCGAGAAACTGGAATAAACTTGGGCTTGGACTCCAAAGGCTGCATAATTTTTCACTAATTTAAGAAGCATATCTTGTGATCATTAAAGTACTCCATATGTAGCTATATTATAAGATATCTAGAGAACACGGATTCTGTTTAGTGTCTATGAATACTACATTTCATAGATATTTTCTAACCAATACACACAAACTTACTTTAACCTATGGCTGGTAACAGTATCTTGCCATCTGTGTGTTTGTATTTTAGGCAGAACGAATTATGAAAATGTAGCAAAAATATACAACAGAAAAGAAAACTGAAGCCAGTTTTAAGTAGAGTACTTCTTGGCTTGAAAAAGTTAGAGTGCCAAAAATTATCTGTGCTCTTCCAAAATAGTATATTAAAATATACAGCTTAATACTTGTTTTTTAGAGTGAGAAAATGGTGTAAAAATAAATTAAATTGCTTAAAATTCCTTTTTGAGTAAAAGACCATTTTTTTTGAAGATGTGGCCCTATATATTCTATAATATTTTCTTCTTTATTTAAAAATATACTTAGAGCTCTTATCCATGTTTACTTTGAAAAATCGTTATTGGGTGTATGTAAGAACTATTTTGCATTTTGTGATTGTATTCACTATTTGTAGATTTCCCTACCACTGTCTTTAAACTTAAGTTCTAAGACTAATGTTTTTTCCTGATTCTAGAATGAGAATGTTTAGTATTAGTAAGTCAATTGGTATCATATATTTTCTATGTATTATTGAGGCTTACTTTGTCAATGATTAATATCAAATTTCTGGATAGAAATACTTGGTAAATTACATATACATTCTTATATCATTTAATATTCTAGGTTATTAGAAGAATTATAAAATTTTATTGAAATTTCCATTTTTCTAGATGTCTAGTACATTAAGATTCCATATTCAGATTTTTTGATACACTTGAGAAAAATAAATTTTAAAAATTCTAACTCTTTACATTCTGTGGGTAATTTAATGTTTTTAATAATATCTAACTTTATACTTATTCATTAATTTATAAAAATTGGCCATCAGAAGTTTAAAATATAAGTACTTCCCACACTGAAACACAAATACCAATCTAATGCCTACAATGTTTCTAGAAGGTGCTAATGTTTATAACATACACCAATCGCTCTCAAGTGAGACAGAATAAAACCTCACTTGCCCTGGTTTCAAATACAACTAACAAACATGATCTTACTTATTTGTGGACTCTAGGGAACAAAATGAGTTGACCAACAAAAGAAGACCTGAACCAGGAAGGCATGGAACAGATTGAACCCTTACTGTACTTGTTTATTGATACTAATAGGTTTTTTGGATGGAAAAAAAAAAAAACACATTGAAACAACCAAAGTGTCTTTTGATAGATAATTGGGTTAAAAATGTGGTACATACATACAATGGAATACTATGCAGCCATAAAGAAATATAAAATACTACCATTTGTGACAACATGGATGGATTTTGAGAATATCATACTAAGTGAAATAAGTCAGACAGAAGAAGGCAAGAACCATATGATTTCACTCATGTGTGGGATATAAAATTGAAAGCAACAATTGAACAAATGAGACAAACAAACAAACAAAAACTCACAGACACAGAAAACAGTATGGTGTTTAGCAGAGGGAAGGAAGGTGAGGGAGGTAGTAAAGGGTAAAAGGAGGCAAATATATGGTGACAGAAGATGACTTGACTTTGGATGGTAAACGAGCAATGCAATATACAGATGATGTATAATAGAATTGTTCACTTGCAACCTATATCACTATATTAACCAATGTCACCTCAATAAATTTAGTTGTTAAAAAATAGGAATAAAACAACAAAAGGAACTGAAACAGAATAAAGGTGGTTATCTGTTCATATGATCACAAAAAATCAATGAAAACTGATTAGAAAATCCTTCAGTATTTTATGGTTAGGTACCATGGAAGAAGGTATAAAAAAGAATAACTTGATATTGACACATAAAGACATGTAAAAATGTATACATGTGCTAATACTAGATATTAAAGCATGGCTTCAATGCATGCATCTATAATATTGGCCTTCAGTCATAAGAACAGGCTGTATTCCTGTAAAGCATGTAGTTTGGCATCTAGTAACTGGGGACCGGGCTAATTATTCTATATACATTCCTCAATTAATACTTATAGCAACCCTATAAATTAGCAGAAGTTTAATGAAAGCAGCTACTCATTTAGGATCACATCACTCTAAATAGCAGAGAGATTTGAACTCAGTTCCTTCTGAATCCAGAGGCATCTACTGTTAATTCCATTTTACCATCTTCCCAAATAAAAGCAGTGTTACTGTCTTGTACTCACCTTCAATAAATACACATAATAAAATATTTAGAGAATCAATTATTTTTAAGAAACATAAAAATAACAACTCAAAACTGTGGCTATGTGTCAGTGTTTCTAAAAGTAAAATGAGATCATCATTATGTATCGAGATGGAATAAAGGTGGATGAAAAACAGTTCAGCCATAATGGTTTCATTAGGACAAATCTGTGGAGAGATGAAAGAAGCAGATCACTAACAGATTGCTAGTGAGACGGAGAGCATGTTGAAATCACTGAATGAAAGTTGAAATGCTTTAGAGGAGCGAAAAAAACACACGCGATATTTTCTGTCATAAACAGCATATCAGCAAAAGGGAAAATGCATATTTTGTCAGTTCAGCCAAGTGGTTGATCTCTTTTGAACGCTGAGTCTAATGAGGCAAGTAGGGGAAATGTGCAATGGTCCTTACAGGTGTGCTTTGCTGGGTTCAGATTATTGTGCAGAACTAAAGTACCTTTTACAAAAGAAGACTTATTTAAATGGATACATCCTTTATTGCAATAAAAATTTAAAACTTAACTTATTAAAAGAATGTAAAAGGAGTTTTTAAAATTGCTTTCAGCTTCTCCATAGTGTAGATTTTTAAAACTAACAACAAAACAAAACAAGCAAAAAAATCCCAAACTTTTATTTCACTGGTGCTGCTTTCTGTGATACCAACTTTCTACACATTTTGAGAATTGGTTTTATTTGTTTTGTAACAAAACTCTTCCAATGGGAAGTCATTCTCCATATTCTATATCAGTCATTCTTTAAAACGGCACTGGACTGTGTCACAATTAATTGAGTTTAGATCAATTATTGCAGAAAACATAACAGCAACACATACACACTCCTTTGAATTACAAACCAGAATTTGGTTACATCTAAGCAGAATTGTTGATATTTAATAATGGTACATTTTCTTAGCAAATATATTTTGCTCACTTTCACCATTTCAGCTGAAAAGTTTCTAGATATTTAATAAGCACTCAATAAAAATAATGCATTTGTAAAATATAAGAAATATTTAAAATATGGAAAAAATGAAGATATTTTAATTATCTGTTATACACAGTACTATCATTTAAACAGAAGTGTGTTGTTATCTTATATAATAAAAGGCTAATATGCAAATAGACCAAACAACGGAACAACCGAACAATCGGTCCCTGTGACACGCGCTGACCACCAGGGGTGTGTGCAGAATGTGGCAGGCATCGGCAGGAGGTGGCAGAGTGCAGAACATGGTGGGTGTTGGCCACAGTGGGATGGTGGAGCAGGTGAGCTGGGGCACCAGACCAACGTGGGGAACCAATCGCTGTCATTGGGATGAGCCTCTGGTGGCGCACTGTGGTCCCATCCATCGCTTGCACCTGCTTCCGGCACTGGCCCTGCTTGAACCCGCTGCCGGCGCCCAGCACCAGCCCCAATCACTTGGCGCTATCAGTGGGTGCCAGAGGCAGCTGCCAGCCCTGATTCGCCCTTGGGGCTTCTACACCTCCCCCTGTTCCTGAGGGGTGATCAGGGCAAAAAGCTGCCTCTCACATCTGCTGTGCCATCAGCGGATAGGAGAGGGGCCGGCACCGGCAGCACATGGGAGTGGCAGTGGCAGGAGCAGGGCTGCCAGCAGACAGGGGACTGGGGGCCACAGTGGGAGGGGCCAGGCAGGGATGTGGAGAATGGGCCAAGACCCGCTCCTGAGCCCACCACAGCCTTGTGGCCCACAGTTCCTTCCAAGGTGCACAAATTCGTGCACTGGGCCCCTAGTATTGGTATGTATTTCTCCAATCTTTAATGCTATATACAGAAAGATTTTTTACATTACAAATTTATATTTTGCCTCTCTGAATCATACAGTTTTGGAAATATTTTTCTCAATCCTTGAATATGCTTTGAGAACAAGACTATAATGAACATGTGTTACAGCCAAATTTTCCTATTATAAATATAACCTCAGTATATGTATGTTGTTTTATTTCCTTGCAAAATCCTACATTGTTTTCTTGCTATACTTAGGATAAATGGGTTGAATTTCTTTAGAATCCTTCACACATATTTTCTAATATCTCTATAAAAAGTTTTAAATTATTTCACTCCCATGGGAAATAATGTATATCTTCCTTTAGAATTTTTTGCTCACTAAAAAATTTCCCAAATCTTTATAAATAGACATCCTTCTAAAATATTATTTATTTTAAATTGAAGTAGCAAAAACAACAAAGAAGTTTCTCCTTGATAGCATCAATGATATTTTGAAATATCCATGCATTCCTGTTAAGGTCTTTTTCATTTTATGCTTTTGGAGAAATTTGACTTTTTTTTTTTTAGCAACTTCTCTCTAGAATTTTTTTTTTCATCTTTCACATGTAACAAAAGATGGAAATCCCATTCATGCCAATGTCTGTCACTTAATGACATTGAGCTAGCTTGATCTTTAAACATTTTTTTTATTAGCCCTAGATGATTTAGCTCAGTGGATAGAATGTGGGCCTGCAGACTGAAAAGTCCCGGTTTCAATTCCAGTCACGGGCACATGTTTGGGTTGCGGGCTCGATCCCCAGTGGGGGATGTGCAGGAGGCAGCCAATCAATGATTCTCTCTCCATCACTGATGTTTCTGTCTCTCTCTCCCTCTTCTTTCCTCTCTGAATTCAATAAAAAATATATTAAAAATATTGTTTTCTTAGAGCACTGGATAAAGTTATATATTTTGCATGGCTATAACCTACACTATACTTCCATGAGTGCTTATATGATTAAAAATAACAATAAATTTATGTCTTCCCTGTTATGTCTTTAAAATAAATGATTTCAGAAGACAAAGCACTGGAGATCACAAAGGGGTGATTTTTCCTCCCCAAATATGTTTCTATCATGGATGGAAAGATGTTGAGAAGAAGAAGAAGAAGAAGGAGGAGGAGGAGGAGGAGGAGGAGGAGGAGGAGGAGGAGGAGGAGGAAGAGGAGGAGGAGGAGGAGGAGGAGGAGGAGGAGGAGGAGGAGGAGGAGGAGGAGAAGAAGAAGGAGGAGGAGGAGGAGGAGGAGGAGGAGGAGGAGGAGGAGAAGAAGAAGGAGGAGGAGGAGGAGGAGGAGGAGGAGGAGGAGGAGGAGGAGGAGAAGAAGAAGAAGAAGAAGAAGAAGAAGAAGAAGAAGAAGAAGAAGAAGAAGAAGAAGAAGAAGAAGAAGAAGAAGAAGAAGAAGAAAATGTATACTGCCTGGGATTCTTTATTAATTATGCACAAAAATTAAAAACTACATTTATTCAATAATTTACTCTACATGGACAGGGCACATTTAGGTTGATGCACATGAGCATTTTCTAAAGCATATTATCATCACTGTACCAAGCAGTTGTAAAGTGCTTTGAAGCTTACAGACCACTTGTACACATAATTATGGGAGCAGCATCCTGATGCCCAGTTTACAAAGAAACTTCACGGAAGGCTTATGAGGTTATAGTGATGGTGAACCTTTTGAGCTCAGCGTGTCAGGATTTTGAAAAACCCTAACTTAACTCTGGTGCCATGTCAAATATAGAAATTTTTTGATATTTGCAACCATAGTAAAACAGAGACTTATATTTTTTATATTTATTTTATATATTTAAATGCCATTTAACAAAGAAAAATCAACCAAAAAAATGAGTTCGCGTGTCACCTCTGACACGCATGTCATAGGTTCGCCATCACTGGGTTACACAATGTTGTTATTTAATCTTCAATACACTGTAGAGATAAAAGACCTGGAGAGGTCAAATAATCTTATTAGTATCATATATCTGATTATAAGACAGATTTAGCTCTAGAATACAAACTTTCTGATTCTAAGATTCATGCTCATGTCATTATTTTACACCTATTTGGGTAACAACAAATTAATAGTACAATTAGAAATACTTTTATTGTGAGATATGTGTATAGTAAATATATATTAAAAGTATATATGGAAATATGTATATATAATTTTATTGTTTATTTTGACTTATTACAAATTAGGTTGCAGAAAATCAATGGTGCACACATCTGCATAGCATACATACAGTATATTTTCTTTTTAAAATTTACATTTCCATGATCACTATCCTAATCATGATCTTATTGAACCTTACTCAAAACCAAGCCACAATGAGCATTTTAAATCAATCTCCCATCTTTTATTTTTTACATTTTCTCGTGTATCCCCTTGCTTTCATTTCATTGCTCATTTCTCTTTCTCTTCTTCCTTTTTTTTTTCTATCCCAATACTACACACTTTTATAACCTCTTTGTGTCAGGATTCTTGAGTACAAGCAATTGCATTACAGAAGAGTCAGAGCAGCCCTACTTAATCTGCAAAATATTCTCCAGTTCATGACCCAGTCAATAATTTGAGTATTGAATAGGGAGAAAAGCTTAGAGTACTGACAGACGGTATGGTTCTTGGTCTATAGTGAGTAGGTCACGGCATTTTTAAGACAATATTTCCAGATTCAATTGTTCCTTGGTAGCACCAAGTAACTTCTAACTCTTTGTTATCCTTGCCAACATAGAGATTCAAGGCACTATAAAAAGCAAAGCATTGGCCCGGGCTGCATGGTTCAGTGGTTGAGCGTCGACCTATGAACCAGGAGTTCATGGTTTGATTCCAGGCCAGGACACATGCCCAGGTTGTGGGCTCCATCCCCAGTGTGGGGCATGCAGGAGGCATCCAATCAGTGATTCTTTCTCATCATTGATGTTTCTATCTCTCTTTCCCTCTCCCTTACTCTCAGAAATAAATACAAATTTAAACATTAAAGAAAAACTAAAGCATTGTATGTACAAACCTGTATTTAAAATATATATATTATCCTCAGTATTTTAATCTTCTAAAGTACAAACTTTAAAATTCAGGGTAAGTAGCATATAAATGCGGCATCATATATATAATTTTTTAAAAAGAATTTTGCGTGGCTGATGGTGCTCAGTGGTTGAGCATAGACCCATGAACCAAGAGGTCACTGGTTGGATTCTTGGTTAGGACGCATGCCTGGGTTGTGGGTTTAATCTCCGGTAGGGGGTGTGCAGGAGGCAGCCTATTGATGATGTTTCTTTTTCATGGATGTTTCTATCTCTCTTCCTTCTCCCTTCCTTTCTATCCAAAGATCAATAAAATATATATTTTTAAAAGATTATAAAAACTAATAATGTTTTGGTACTTCATCTTGCACATTTCTACTATCATGCCTCTAATGTGATTTTTATATCTCACACCAAAGGGCATTTGTAATGCATTGTGGGATTAATGACTTTTTTTAAACATGACTGTTTTGTTTTAACCCTCCTCCCTGTATACACAGAGAATCTCTCTCCCTTCCATGAAGAGTTTAGTGCTGATAGAAAGTTTTCACAAATCTTCACATCCAACTTAGTGAAGCCAGAAATATGTGGTGTTGTGTTTAGCTAGTAAGCTGATTTGAGGTTCCCAAAGGCAGGGTTGGCATTTTATTTATGATTCTATTTTCAGCTCCTAATATAGTGCTGGCTCCTAATATGAAAACTTTCTCTTTCTTGAATGAATAATCTTTAAATTCATGATTCATGACTTTATTCTATAATGAATTAAAACTTGTCTATACAGATTATAAAAGTCCTAAGATATATTGATGTTATTTCTAAAAGTATATAATGAATAGCTGAAAAATTATAGTTTATGCACTTTTACAATATATTCTCAAACACAGAGTTTAACTTTTGTCCTTTTCATAAACAACCAGAAATTACTAGTAATTTTAATGTAACTGAGAATTAAAGTTGCAATTACTTTTAAAGTACAGAAGCATCTCTTCAAATCACAAAAATATATAAATCATATAAAAATAAAAGTAACTAGTGTATTTTTTCTGAAAAATAAAAATAAGAAACCAACCTTCTAATTCTCAAATTGTCAGAACATAAAAAAAATTTAGACTCAAATATTGCTTATTTATATAATTACTAGAGGCCTGGTGCACCAATTCATGCATGGGTGGGGTCCAGCCAGCCCACCCCGATAGGAACCCATTGGGGACCACAAACAGGGGTTGGGTGGAGGGGCCACTGGCCCTGCTCCCGCCCCTGATTGAGGTGTTGGGGGCCAATCAGGGCCCAGATCTGACTGGTTGGCTGCCACAGTGGACATCATAACAACCAGTTGTGCCAGTAGTTCTGCTGTTCCAGTCGGTGGGCTTTTATATGTATAGATTTTTCAGAATCATTTTATCTGGGTTTCTTTTTTTAAACTTTCACTACCTTCCACTGAAATATACAGCAGTATTGAAAGCAAGTCTAAGTTGAGAAGGAAGTATTGTGAATTGTTTTACCCAAAAAGGCCCACACCAAGATACATCACAATTAAAATAATGAAGGTTAAAAACAGAGAAAGAATCTTAAAAGCAGCAAGAGAAAAGCAGTTCATTATCTACAAGGGAGTTCCCATAAGATTGTCAATCCATTTCTCAACAGAAACTTTGCAGACCAGAAGGGATTGGCAAGAAATATTCAGTGATGAAAATCAAGGACCTACAACCAAGTTTACTCTACCCAGAAAAGCTATCATTTAGAAAAAGTTAAAAGAGTTCATTACCACCAAACAAGTATTATATGAAATGGTAAAAGGTTTTCTTTAAGATGAGGGGAAAAAATCTGAGCAACAAAATAGCAATGAATATATATCTATCAACAATTGAATCTAAAAACCGAAATGAACAAGCAGAGCAGAAACAGATTCATAGGTACAGAGAACTTTCTGAGGGTTTCCAGATGGGAGGAGAATTAGGGAGCTGGGTGAAAAAACGGAAAAGATTAAGAGGATGTAAAGTACAGCATAGGGAATATAGTGAATAATATTCTACTAACTGTGTATGGTGTCAGATGGGTGTGAGATTTACTAGGATAATCACTTAGTAAGTTATATAATGTCCAATCACTGGGATGCACACCTGAAACTAACGTGATAATATATATAAACTGTAATTGAAAAAGAAACAAAAACAAAATTCACTACAAATATGTTTCTAGCCTAACTTTTGGTACTGATTCTAAGAGTAATTCAACTGATGGGAACTCATGGCTTCAACTGTCACTCTCAGCATGAGCTTCTTCTCCTGTGAACCCAGGATATGCAGGGCAAAATGAATTGTCCCATCACAAGTCCTATTATTAGAGGGCACTGCATCCTAGTTGGGTCACGTGGCAAAAACATATCCTTTTTTCTTCACCAACCCTTCTGTTTCCTCAATGCAAATGCAGTTTTTGCTTAAGTTTTTTATCTTAAAACCCACCTTGTTAGTTGCATTGCCACACGTTTCAAGGAGCTCTTGCTAAGGTTTCTTCATATGAAACACAAGTTACATGAATATTCATGATAATGAATGCTTCTTGTATGCAGTTTATAGTCTTTCAATAATTTCTTCTCACTTGATATTTCCATAGGATGCTTTTTGTTTTGTAGTAATTCTATTTTTCCTGTTGCAGACAAATTTCTTTAGACTCTTTTAGTTTGTTTGCTCTTTATCTTTGTTCTTCATTCAAGAAGGCTTGACCTTAGTAAACATATTAGTCCCGGATTTAAGATATCTACGCAAATTTAATTTTCTGAAAGTGTTATTTTATTGGAAGAAGCTGGTACATAATATACCAGTGAATCTGTAGTGGGTTGTTCAACAGGAATGAACAGAACAAGAACGATAGGCCAGGTATGGAAGGTCACCAGGGAGGAAAGCCTGGGGAGCCTAGCAAAGGCAACACTGGGAAAGCAAGGACCTCCCTGCAGTGTAACCGTTCCTCCTCTAGCATGTCACAAATCATGTGGTAGACCTCCTGAGAGGAGAAATGAAGGGGCCAGAGAAAAGCCTCATATGACTCCCAAACAAGCCCTTGCATGACAATGAGGTTCTGACCCACATCAAATAATCTTAGGAACAAAGCTTTAGGTCTATTGACCACAAAGAGAGAGCTCTGGTCAAACTAGAGGTAACATGTAGGCCTCAGTTGTATTTCAGCTTCAGATCCAGAAAACCAGCAAGGCCAGGTAGTGTGACACCATGGTTGACATCAGAACCAGCTCTGATGATTAATAACCCCCTGCCCTGGCCCAACCAATCAGTAGAGACCAGAGTCTTGAAAGGACACACCGGGAAAGCTGATGAATACTTCATTGAGATCTTCTCCTGGACCTCCCCGAAGATCCCTGCTTTAGAGATTGAATAAAAACCTTCAAGTTGGAGGACCCAGTGCATGCTCTTTCTCTCTTTTGAGCATGCCTGTGCCTTTCCTCATTCCTTTCTTTCCCCGGGTGTGCTCTCTCTCTCTCTCTGCAGCCTACCTGCACCGTTCCCCTTCCACTTTTACCCAGGCACATTCTCTCTGCCTTTCTTTTTCCTAAACTCCAAGGGACCTTCTTTTGTCTCTATAACTCATTTCTTGAGCCCATGCAGTCCAGCTCACCTTTTCTACTTCTGTGACTTTTTAAATAAACTTTCTCTTATAATTTGAGTTGCTTGGTTCTGAATTCTTTCTTTACCGAACTCAAGTGCTGAGGTTGATGAACCAAGGTCTGGTAACATTTTACTGCCATTTTTGCCACTAACAAATCTATTCCAGTTCAATTTTTTTTCTGAGAAAATTGCTACTTAGTAGTTCCTAGTTCTTTCTGTCTCTCTGATTCTCCCTACTTTATCATTATGTTAATTATTATATGACAAGATATATGGATAGCATAAGCCTATAAATGTACAGAATTGATTAGCTGTTATATTTTAATATTAAAAGATAAAACTCTGATAATAATTGATTTTAAAGTATATGGTTACTGTCATCTTTCACAAAAAAAGAATACATATGAGATTAAATTTTGCTTAGTAAAACACATAAAATTATTTTTATGTACCTTGAAAAATATCATGTTATATTAGTTTTCTTTAAGTATCAGATAAGAATGATAATACGTGAAATTAAAATATATCATGAATGTTATTGCTTTCCCCTAAAAATAGATTGAATAAATTAATAACATGTTAGGGATGCTTTATGCTTATGTATTAAAATGGGTTTGAATCTAATTGCATCTATATCCTTTTAAATAATTTGTCTTATCTATAGTTTTTAAAAGAAAATCAAAATTATAACATTGCCATGTCATTAACAAGGTCAAATACATAATTAACATTTGTATAGTATATATCACAATGTAATGAAGTTGTGTTAACACCACTCAAAAAGGATATAGACTACATGGACTTGAAGTTGACAGATGGGAGAACAAAATTTAAAAGCTTATAATCTGCAAATGAGAGGTTTTGTAAAATGCCAATCTAATATTCATCTCAATAATATGGTAGCAAATACTTCAATTAAGTGAATATACAGGGAATCAATTATTCCAATCATCAACTTTCAATCATTAATGTAAAAATGCCATGTAATAGATGAAAAGGTTTAGTTTCCACCATTTGTTGTTTGCTGTTACTTTTACAACTAAGACTTTATGTTCCTTCCACCCCAGCAGAGGTATTTTCTACATATTATGTCAAGTATTAATTATATTTATGGGTTTATTTTACATGGATAATAATAGTCATAATATCTAATAATTTTTGTCTTAAATTTTGAATCTGTAGATCACTAAGCAGACTAAATGTTTATATAGAAGAAAACTTACAATAAACTTAGGTGAGAAAATAGGAAAGGGGGATGAATTTATTGCCAAATAATTACATGGCATGATTTTTCTGAATAGAATATGTGTTTGAAATGTGCCCAAAGGATATTTATTTCTCACTTTATATTCCCTTTCTTAATAAATATTATAATTATTCACTTAAATATCAAAAAGTTGTATTTGATTACTTTTATTCTTCAGCTGCGCCCAGGAGCAACCCCTAGTACCCATTATCCAGGCCTTTTGAGTCTTTCTCTTGCCTATATTTTTCACATTCATTTCACAATAACCCTCATATAGTTTTCCGCTATTTCTCACCTGCATTAATGAGAAAGCTTACAACTATTTTTCTAGTCACCAGGTTTTCTCTAATTTAATCCTTTAACCCCCCCCCCCCCCCGCCCCAGAAAACACCCAGAGATATTTTCTATCTTGCAAAAGTTTTTTACTTGCCCTTAGAAGAACTGCCAACCCATTACATTTGGTTCTCACGCCCCTTCAATCCTCTCAATCTCAATGGCTAAGGACCACCTCTGACAAAAACCATTAGCAAGGCTGCCCTCAAAGATGTAGTTAAAATTAGGACTTCTCCTTCCTTTTGCAGAGTCCCATCTTTAAAGGATAATTGACTGGTTTATGGGAGCTGAAAAATAATCAATCAACCTTTTAAAAGCACCTGTTACCCACCTAATATGTTTAAGATACTAAGTCAAAAATACAAAAGATAAAAATCCTTCTTAAGTCACAGTTACCATCTACTAAGTGCTCACTTTCTGTCAGACCTATGTTTACAGCATTATACATTCATTACTGTACCATATCCTAACATTTTTTTTTTGCTTCTAAAATGATGTATAATTAAAATAAATGTAAAATCAGTGTAGGAATTATCTTTCTTTATTATGGTAAAACACTTCACCTTACATCTATCCTGTTAAAAATTCCAAGTGCACAACACCTTATTGTTGACTAAAGGCACAATGTTGTACCACAGATCTCTAGGCTTCTCCATCTTACCTAAATGAAACTTAATTCCTGTTGAGTAATATCTTACCATTTCTTCCAGTCTCCAGTAACCACCATTCTAATCTTTGATTTCATGCATTTGATTATTTTAGGTAGCTCATGTAAGTGTAACCATGCAGTATTCGTCTTTCTGTGTGTTTTTGGCTTATTTCCCTTGGCCTAATGCCCTCGGTGCCCATCCATGCGATTGTAAACTGCAGAATTTCATTCATTTTTAAGATTGAACAGTATTCTCTTATATGTATTCATTCATATGTCTATAGGCATTCAGATTATTTCCATATCATAGCTACTGTGAATAGTGCTGTAATAAACATGGAAGTGCATCTATTTTTTGAAGATACTAATTTTAAATCTTTTGGGTATATGTGTAATCAGAAGTGGATCACATGATAGTTCTAGTTTTAGTTTTTTGAGGAACCTCCACAGTGTTTTCCATAGTGACTACACCATTTGCATTCCCATCAACTGTGTCTAGAGATCCAATTCCTAACATTGAGTATTAGTAGAGATTTTAAAAAAATGTTATGTTATTCAACTAAAACAGGGCAAAACTCACACTCCAAGTCACTGCATTTTGTGAATGCAAAACCCATTTGTCCTGCTCATGGTTGCGGCTTAACAAAGGTTTTTGAATGAATGACTGAGAGAACACAAATCACTGTGCTGCTTTCCTATAGCTCCTGCCTTCAAGGAGTTTTTCTAATGAGATAGGAATAAACAAGGAAAATGTTACTCAGCTTTTAATTTAACAAATACTTATTGAATGCCTACTATGCAGACACTGTTTGATAGATTAGATATATCAATAAGAGAGAAAAAGACAGAAAAATCCCTGCCCTTGTAGAGTTTCTACTCTAAAAAAAATAGAGAAAATACACAAACTGTATCAAATATTAGAAAGCAATATTTATAATATAGTTAAAAATAAAACAGGGTAAGGAAGGCAGTGTAATAAAAACCATTAGCAGCAAATACTCTAGAAATCCAATCATTCAATAGCTAAGATTTTAAAAAATGAAGTAATAAAAAAGCCTTCATTTTACTAGTTCAATTTACTTTAAAAAACACATGAATATAGATTATATTTCTATTTCTAAGTATATCAGGTAAAATGTGCTGTTTGGTTTCAACCTAAAAAGATTTATCTATGTATATCCATTGGGTCACTTTTAGTTATTTTATTTTTGTTCTAAATGGGTGCAATGTATTTCATGAGTAATTAACATTTCATATTGAGCATTTATGAAAATATTTTGATTCTGAGTGATTTATTTTACATGTAACTTAGATTTAGCTAAGAATTCCTTTCAGAGAAATATTACAAATGCAAGAAATATTTAGAATTTATACTCCTGCAAATTTCCAGGAAAATTAAAAATTACATATCCAATTCTGGATATTTGTTTCCTCTGAAACAGTTTGGTATTTATATAGAGAGAGGCTACAAGATAGAAAATGTGACCTTAAAGTATATGGAACATTTGGAACTTGTGATTTCAGGGGATGAATAAGTCCAAAATTCTATCTCCTTGAAATTTGTTTCCAGAATGTTAACTGCAAAGCAAGTTATATATAGCAGTAAATGCAGGCTTAATTTGTGCAGAAATCATGGTGTGATGAATACAATTAAGAGCCTCGGAGGGAATAATTATATTACGGCATAAAGCTGGTGGTTCTCAAATTGCTTGGTGCCTGGACTTTAAATTGGCCTGATTTCCTGTTGTGAAAGTCATCCATCGCAGCAACACAACTGCAGCAGGCACGGCGGAGTTTCAAAGTCACACAGAAAACATATTCTTTCTGATCAATTGCCATATATTCTTGTTTAAAAGCAAAAAAATTGGCAACATGCATACCGCAGTTGATTAAACTGATAAATTAAAATGCATTAGACCCAGTACATTGTTATGTCTGTTATTTTTGTAATGAGATTGACTAAATTGTTTATAATAGCAGCTTTTTAGGCATCTACATGTGCAAATTATAACAATTTGAACTGAATTGCTTAAAGTTAATAACATTTTCATTTCATGATACCTGGATTACTAGTGCCTTAAAATAAATAGATGGCAGTCTAGGACAACCCTTCCAGGAGCATAATCAGCTGCAGGAAAATGTAAATGAATGTAACTGTTTGACCCTATGTGAAAATTCCATGTTATATTGGATTACCCATTGCTTACTAGTAATGTTATCAAATAACTGATTAGCTTTATATGACTTATCGCTATATAATCTCAAATAATTTTGCATTTGATAATAAATAGAAAATAAATAAATCATTTTATAGTACTAAAAATCATAATTGCTTTTGATGAAGTTGTTGATATCTGAGACTTAAAATAGCAATTTCTTATCTACAGTAACCAAAAAATAAGGAAGAGCCAACACAGAATATGAAAGTTATTTAAGCAGTGAGGCCTTTGGAACCTCTGTCTTGAAAGGGTTAAAACGAAACTAATAAGCAGAATGTTCACAAGAGGTTAAATAGGTAAACGAAACATTTTTAGCCCAAAGAAACAATAACGAATCCATAGAAAACCCTCAGAAAACTCCTAGTTCGGGAATGCCATCATTCCCCTAAGCTCACCATAGCCATTACCAACCAGCCAACCACAGTATTCTTTTAAATTTTTATCCACACTATCCTTTTTTAAAAAATGATATATTTTTTAATTGATTTCAGAGAGGAAGGGAGAGGGAGAGTGGGAGATAGAAACATCAGGGATGAGAGAGAATTGGATCGGCTGCCTCCTGAATGCCCCCCACTGGGATGGAGCTTGCTCACAATGGGCATGTGCCCTGATAGGGAATCAAACTGCAACCTCCTGGCTCACAGGTCGATGTTCAACCAGAGCCACTGTGGCCGGGCCTATCCACAATATTCTTGAGTGCTCAGTACATAGAGAGGTGGACTAGGAGTCACACCCAGTTTCAGAAAACAATTGTCAATTTATTGGTGCTGGGAGTCACTGTGCTCCTAGTTGCAATTCATGACCTACCAGAATTGATTGAGGAGACCAATACCTGGAAACGCTGTAGGATTTATCACTCAAGGGCAGGGCTGTAGGTAGAAACCCATGTTTGACTGCTAGCACACTGCTATTCTCTTGCCAATGCTATGGTATCCTTGACAATAAGTGAGGTTGTTCATTCCATATACGTTTCACTGCCGTTTTTTCTCATTGGCCCTTTCATCTCCAGGGATCGTTCAATGTAATTTAAATTCTTTATATCCCATGTCTTTATTTCTCCTCTTCATTTATTTTTTACTAAGGGCTCAGTGCACAAATTTGTGCACCTTGAAAGGAACTGTGGGCCATGAGGCTGTGGTAGGCACAGGGGCAGGTCTAGGCCCATCCTCCGTTCCCCGGCCTGGCCCCTCCCACCGTGGACCCTGGTCCCTCTTGGCTGGCAGCACTGCTCCTCCACTGCTCCCATGTGTTGATGGCATGGAGCAATTGGGGCCGGCACCAGCAGTGCGTGTGAGTGGGGCCCGTGCCATCAGCTAGTGCAAGCAGCAGCTGCCCAATCGCCCCTCAGGAGCAGGGGAAGGTGGAGAAGCCTTCAGGGGTGATTGGGGCTGGCAGTTGATGGTGCCCAGTGATGGGGACTGATGCTGGGCACCGGCAGCGGGTGCGAGCGGTGGCTCCAGTGCTGGCTGTGGGTGTGAGTGGGGCCGGTGCCTTCAGTGGGTGCGAGCACTGGGTAGGACCACGGCTTATGGAGCAAAGAATTTTCAGTAACCACCAGAGTCTCACCCTGATGACAGTGACTGGCACCCCCACTTACCTGCTCCACCATCCTGCCTTGGCCAATGCCCACCATGGTCCACACACGCCCCCTGGTGGTCAGCGCACGTCATAGCAAGCAGTTGGTCGGTTGTTCTGGTTGTTCCACCATGAGGTCTATTTGCATATTAACCTTTTATTATATAGGATTCTTCCATTCAACAAACATTTTTTTATAAATGCCAATATACACAATGCTAAATGCTATGGGAATTATGGGAGCAAGATATGAACAATATTTTGGATACAACAACAACAAAGAAAACCACCCCAAAACATGGCTACATGCCCTCTTATTACTATATATCTAACATGTTTGGTTTGTATGCAAAGTATGGAGATCATGCAGCTGGAAAACTTGCAGCAATTCCTATCCAATAAAAAGCAGAGAGATGAATATATGGCTTGCAGCAAGAGTGTTGATTCAAGTAATCTGATTTGGGTTCTTTTCAGTGACTTTGAAAACCCTAGGGAGTCTGCAAGTAGAACTGTTGATTTAACGAAAAACAAACTATTCAGGGAACGTCCCATATGTGAAATAATGTTTTCTTTCTTCTTTTTTCAGATGTATTTAACTTCTACTTCATTTTCACCTACTGTGTAAGCACACAGAAAAACACAAAACACACACATGCAATCTATAAACCTGAAGTGAAAACACTGTTGACTCATTTTTGGTGGGTAAGGGAGGGAAGTTAGGGCTCGAGGAGAGGAGAATGGATTTATTTTAAGTTGTAACTATTTTGTGTTCACACTAGATTGTCAAGTATATCTTTTCATCGATGTCACAAATTTCCAAACTGCCTTCTAGATTTACTGGTACATCTCTTAACTAAGAAGTCAAGTAGGTTAAGTAGGGATTTAGATTTTGGTCCTGATCTCATAGATGCTATTTACCTAGCCACATAAATTAAAAATTGTATTAATAAAGGACCACTAAAGCTGAGCACATATATGATTTTAAACGTAACAAGAAGGTGATATTCAGCATAAATAATTTCATCTGTTCTACTTTAAAGTACCATTTCACTAATAAAGAATGCTTTTATTATATTTTATTTATCAGGATGCTGGCAAATTGAAAGAAAATTGCTCTGCTAGACATAAATAAGTAGGTATATAAACAAACAAACAAACAAAACCAATTGCTTAGCAGAAAACCTAAAAGTAACTGGAACTTGGCAGGTCTCTAAAATGGAATGCAGCAGACCCACATTTGTATTTTAAATTTTCTTGGCTGTTGGCCTTTATAAAACAGGTAGAAAATATAAGTGGTATATATTCGCAATTATGCCAAAATATAGTATACTTCTGGACAGGAAAAAAAAACACCATTCCAAATCTTTGAATTGGTCTCCAGCAATTTCTTAGTGCCTTGAACATAACAGGCCACCAATTAAGATTGATTAGTTCAAATTACATTTTATCATACAAAACCTTTTGAATTTCAAATTATCAGATGTCAGGTACATGTTATTAGGAAATTTTTTCTTATGCTTTAATTATCAAATATGGAATAATATTTTAAAAATAAGATTATTCATTGAAGGACATGGCATTATAACTAATATTAGACTCCTAGATGTACACATAAATATTCCTGTAGGATATTATGATAAATTTCTGCACAGTAAAATATAATTATCTAACCTTCATGGGTATGTTTTAAAATACTTATATCTTCTTATATTTATTTTATCCTTGTCCAAGCACAAATATACTTCTAAAAAATAAAGATTATAAGATCATTTGAGATATAAAAGCACATTATTCTATCTGGTATTAATATTAACTCCTGCCTTTTCCATTTAATCTCTGACTTATCTGATGCTTTACAATGGATAAGTGTTTCTTCTCAATGGAAACTATTTACATTAGAAGCAAACACTAAAATGTCAAAGCCTGGAAGTCTTGCATCTTTCTACACACACAGGCATGCAAAGAGCAGAGGCTACCCTTTATCTCTTCATCCACAGCAATTTATACCAAACACATGGTCATATATAACGCTACTTCCCTCCAGAGACACAGATATAATATATGCCATTACAACTCCTCCAATGGGTAAATGAAAGTGATCACTGACAGGGCGGAATATTGAGTACAAGGTCCAGTCTGGTTTTGTGTTTGTCAATGAAAAAAAATCATTACAAATATATGTTTTGTTATCTGTACAGCATTTAGGTAATGAAACGGTGTTCCCCCTCTGCAAAGCTCTGCTTGCCCTCATTCTTTCTGGATTGCATTTGCAAGGCCCAGATGCTGAGCTGAGAACATTTTCTTTCCAGCAACAGCATCTGGTTCCTTGGCAGCCTCTGTTTGCCCTTGTGTTGGCCATGTTGCAGTTGTCTTCAGGCTGCAAAGTGGTTAGCATGCTGATGTGATATCTTATTCACTTGGATGTCACGCCTTTTAGCTTTCTTATGCTATCCTCTTGGCACATTTTTTTTCACACTTATAATCTTTTATGAATAGCATTTATTAGGGGAAAAAACTGATACATGATATGATGTTCAATAGGAAAGTACTGAAAGTACTTGTCTACATAAGGTGTGCCAGCCAGATGATGACACTAATCTAGTATTTGTCTTACTGTAGTTTCAGAAAAAAAATGTGATTTGCCTTGTTCCTTGTCCCTCTTTATTTTACAGTATTGATGATGTCCCCATTCCCACCCCTTTACCCCTTCTGCCTAACCACTACCCAACCTCCTTATGTCTGCACCACCCTATTGTCCATGTTCATGGGTTATGCATATCCTATATAATAAAAGCCTAATATGCTAAGTGCTCAGTTGTCTGGCTGGCGTTCAACCAATCAAAGCCTAATATGCTAATGATATGCTAAGGCCGCTCAAATGCTCACTATGACGTGCACTGACCACCAGGGGGCAGACAGTCGACCGGTCGACTAGCTGCTATGAGATGCACTGACCATCAGGAGGAAGACACTCTGACCTGTAGGTTAGCTTGTTGCTGAAGTCTGGCAGATCAGGACTGAGTGAGATGGGCCGGACATACCCTGGACCCCTCCCACAATCCCTCCCTGGCTAGCCAACCTCCCGCATCCCTCTCCGGCCCCAATCGTGCACCAGTGGGTCCCTTGGCCTGGCCTGTGCCCTCTCGAAATCTGGGACTCCTCAGGGAACGTTGGAGACTTGGTTTAGGCCCAATCCCACAGGTCAGGCTGAGGGACCCCACTGGTGCACAAATTTGTGCACTGGGTCTCTAGTAAGTATATAAGTTCTTTGGTTTATCTCTCCTTGTTTCCCCACGCTCTCTTTACTAAATATGTGTAATATTGACCTTTTATATTTTCTTTGGTGAATTATATAAAATTATAATGATGAAAATAATAATAACTATCATTTATAGAACATGTTGTTAAAAGCCAGGCATCATGCTAAGTTCTCACAACATTTTACCATGTTTATCACCTTCTTCAAATAAAAACTGGAGGGAAAATTTAGAAATCTCTAATCTTATCAGGAAGAAAGATGATCATTCCTATAAAAAACATTGTAAGAATTACCCTTAGAGCTGGTTTTGATGACTTTTAAATGTTTTTAATGTGACAATTACACTAGTCCACATCTTGATGCCAGCCTACCTTCCTCACCTATTGCCAACACCCCATGAGCCCTTGGCATTCGTCTCATGAGAACAATCATGCCCAAGCTTTTGCAGCCATCATTTTCCCAACTGGCCTGCCCTCACCGCTCTCTGCATTCCTCTAAAACAGTGGTTCTAAACCTCTGGCCCTTTAAATACAGTTCCTCATGTTGTGACCCAGCCATAAAACTATTTCCGTTGCTACTTCATAACTGTAATGTTGCTACTGTTATGAATCGTAATGTAAATATCTGATATGTAGGATGGTCTTAGGCGACCCCTGTGAAAGGGTCGTTCAACCACCAAAGGGGTCATGACCCACAGGTTGAGAATCGCTGCTCTAAAAACTATCTCACTCCTGAACTTCAAATAAAACAGAGGGGTTGCTGCACATGAAGATGATGTGGCAATTGTCTGTCTCCACTGGCTTACAAAGGGATAATGATAATACAACCAGTAATAATACAACCAGATAGTCAGCATTTATGGCATGCCAATGTCCTTTAGAGAACTTATTAACTCACTCCATCCTCACAACACCCCATGGAATGGAGATTACTATGAGCCACAATTTATAAATGAGTATAAAGACACACGGAATAGTTAGGTCACTGCCAATGAGTCACAGGCACCAGGCATCCAGAGCTCACCCTTTAAATATCTGCACCACGTCACCTCTCTCTGGTTCCCTAGTCCCTGGAAGTGCTTACACCCTGGCGGTAGGTAATAAGAAGCTACTTTGTTTTCGTTTTTACAACATCAATTCTCCATAAAAATATGTGGGATTTCTTTCATATACTCTATATATTTTAAACACCACAGTTTCTCTAATAGTGTGTTTTGAATATTTTCAGATGATGGAAAATCTACCAAACAGAAGTAGAATTTTTTTTTCCTTTCCTCTCTATATATAGACAGTCCTTGAGTTATGTGGGACTCAGCGTAGGATGTTTCATGGTTACGTCAACATTTCCCATTTATTTATATAAAAAAAGTTCCGTCATTTTGACGTATGTACATATGTGCTTTATATTTTTTATTATTTATTTACCACAAGTAAAGGTCAGGAATTGTTATCTTTCTTTTAAATTTTTTTTACTGTTTCACTTGATTACTGCTGTGTATGTGCTCCATGTGAGTGACATAGGTGCTTATATAGATGGGTTTCGCACTGTAGAATCCGATCTCTGATGTAACCAGAGGACCTACTGTATTATTGATAGATGAATACATGAAAGAGAAATAATTCCACTTCTTTTGGTATATATTTATGTTTTATAAATGATTTTTTTTCTTGAAGAAGCTATTGAATATTATTTATGTTATTACATTCTAGATAAAAGACTCTATATCTATATGTACAGCAACATCTAAAATATAAACAATGTTTTTCAGAAACTATTTCAAGAGGTATCTCCATATGTAGCAAATAAATAAAAAGAATTATGTTAAACTAAAAGTAGAATGAAATTAAAATGGAAACCATTATGCCACTAATAACATAACTTAAAAAGAAAGTGTCAGATAAACCTGGAATAGAGACCATGTTTACTAACTGTAACCCGACATGCCTACTAGGGAGAATCCACGCCACAAAGTGTGAAAATGGAAATAATGATGATGTAAATGTCTGTCATGAGTAAATAAATTATATAATAATATAAAATTCAAAGTTTCCACATAACAACCAGAAAGGGGACTACACAGTTGAATTTCTCTCAATAAAAACTGAGATTTTTTTCCCCCCGAGTGTGTGGTAGAAACCATGAAGAAACAAATAAGCAGATCAGGCCAATCACTCAATGTGGGGGGAGAGTAGGGGTCCACCTCTACTTGAAATATACTTATATACCCTAAATTTATCTTTTTCAGTCAACATAGGTATCGCTATTGTTCTTTCCTAAACATTTAATTTTTAAGACACATCTTTACATCTTAAATTAGGTTAATTTTAATGACACTGTGACAAAGAGGAGATATAACACATGTCCATATGGCAAGAAACAATAATTGAAAAAGATGATCAAGAACTGAGAAAAGGAAAAATTCCTTGTGACACCTCCAAAATGTCTGAGTTATATAAGAGCTATGTTGCAGAAGCTATTAAATGTTATTTATGCCACTGCACTCCAGATAAATATTATTTTGCTATGCCAGTTGTTTTATTTACTAAAAAGTAAGCCAAATTAACACTTCCTTTTGAAATATTAAAGTAATTGAGCATTTTTTCTTGGATGGAGTCTTCTGAATAATTGCTTCACATATCCACTTAATTTTGAATAGCTTTCAGAGCCTTACTTTCATGAGTTGTCTTAAATCTCAAAAAAGTGAATACCAATGACAACTGGCAAAACATATTTACAACACTTGACACAGAGCTAATAACTTCAGTTTACAAAGAACCCACACAACTTTAAAAAGAAAGGATGATTTAATCAATACAAAAATCAACCAAGGATAGAAACAAGTAGTTCACCCACAGATACAAACACACGCACACACACACACACACACACACACACACACAGAGCCCATAAATTTATGAAATACTACTTATGTTTATATAGTTTGTGTATAAAATTTATAAATAAATGTAAATATTTAATCATTCATTACATTATACTATTATTAGGAATAGCAAAACAAAACAATAGAAATACCTAAGGGTATTTCCTGGATGCTTAGTTAAATAGTTATTAAATTCTACATAATGGAATATTTTGTAAATATTAGAATGAGAACTGATATGGAAAAAATCTCTAAAATGCATTAAGTAAAAAATGCAAATATCTAAAAGTATCATTTTGTGTTCACTATTGTGCTTAGAAAATCATAGATGAAACATACACCTATCCATACATATACATACTAGGGTATGTAAACATGCTTTTATAGAAGACATCATAATATCTAATCTGTTATTTAAACACTTTTTTTTCCAAAAAGAGTTGTAAACTCTAAGTGTTATCAAGAGTTAAAAAGCCCTGGCTCTTTCAACATGAGGCTTTTATTCAGCTAAATTGTGTTTACATGATATTCTATATAATAAAGAGGTAATATGCAAATTGACCATCACTCCAACACACAAGATGGCCAGCAGGGGAGGGCAGTTGTGGGTGATCAGGCCAGCAGGGGAGGGCAGTTAGGGGGGAACCAAGCCTGCAGGGGAGGGCAGTTGGGGAGAATCAGGCAGTCAGGGGAGTGGTTAGGGGGTGATCAGGCTGGCAGGCAGAGTGGTTAGGGGCAATCAGGCAGGCAGGCAGGCGAGCAGTTGGGAGCCAGGAGTCCTGGATTCTGAGAGGGATGTCTGACTGCCTTTGGGATAGGGCCTAACGTGGCAGTCAGACATCCCTCGAGGGGTCCCAGATTGGAGAGGGTGTAGGCTGGGCTGAGGGACACCCCCAAGCATGATATTCGTGCACCAGCCTTCTAGTTATAAATATAAAGATAGTCTCTAGGTCCAGGCAAAAATTTCTAAGTTGGGAACTTAGGGACACAAGCAAAATGTGCCCTCAACTAGCTAGAGGTTTTGAATAAGAAGCAATGCTTTAGTTTATTTATTTTTTCACACTAACTGAAGATAATTAATGGTAATTCTTATAGTAATCACTGTGAGCTGGTTTAGTTTCACAAATAAGAGGGATTTGGACCACCATTGAAAGTGAACAGGTTTGAGGCAGACAAAGATAAGCCAGAGAATGATCTCAGTACAAGAATGAATTTTTATACAAGTTCAGTCAGTAATTTTGAAGGCATACTTTATGAATAAAGGTGTTATATGTAAGAGGCTTTAGAGGTAGATAAGTTTGAACAGTGAAATGGAGGTAGATTAAGGTAGAGCTGCACTCCAAATTGACCTTATAATAGTAATATTATTGAACTTTTGAAATGACAGAAATATTAAATATTACTAAATTAAATTCTTCATTAATGAACAGCAGAAAAAGAGGTTAAATAATGTACAAATTTATCACATTATAAGTATTTTTTAATCTGAGAATTTATCTTCACAAGTGCTAAGGCTGTCTTATTCAGCATTATATCTCCAGTCCAGCTTTAGCATAATGCTTGTAGAAAGAGATTACTAATTGATATGTATTGAATGCCTACTATGTGCCACCTTCTCTTCTAGGATCTAGAGATAGCACTCAAGCAAAGCACACAAAGCCTGTGCTATATAGAAATTATTTCTAGAAAGGAAGGTAAGAAAAAATAAATAAATATAATTACAGTCAAGATTCTTAAAAATGGCTTGGGGAAAATTAAAAGATAGAGAGAGATAGAGGAGAGAGAGAGAGAGAGAGAGAGAGAGAGAGAGAGAGAGAGAGAGAGTTCCTATGGGTAGATTCAATTTTTCATTAAGTGGTCAAGGAAATCCTCACTGATAATGTTACATTAATGAAAGAACTGAAAAGTAAGTGAAAAAAAACTGGAGTAAGAATGATCCAGGCAGCAGAAATGGCAAAAGCTGAGCTGGAGTATATTTGGCATGTTCAAGGAACAAGCTGCTGTAACCAGAGCCCAGTGAATGAGAAGCAGAAGAGTAAAAGCAAGTTCATAGAATTTCTGTGGGGCCAGATCATGCAGAACTTGGGAGGGCACTATAAAGACTGGATCTTGAAATATTTATCTAAGGTCATAGAAACAGCTAGCGGAAAACCAGCACATTTGATTTTCTCTGTTATCATTACATTAAGAAAAGCACACAAATAAATAGTAATAGGATAAAAATAACATTTTAGAAATGTTTGTCAGATTCTTGAGTACTTTTGGAAATGTTGAGTATAGTGATGAGTTTCAGATTTCAGCTGTTCTCTTTCTTTTCTCAAGAATGAACCATTTCTCCACCCATCTCTTGCCTGGGCCCCTACCAACCATTCCCTGGAATAATCCCTGTTTAAGCTTGCCTCCAGTATGAGTTAACTTCTTAGTTCTTAATCCCCCAAACCATAAGGGAAAGAATTACTTCAAGGAAGTATAAATGAATCCCCTGGTTATGATATTAATATTTGGGTTTCCATTAAAATTACTCAATTTTAAAACAAGAAAAATATTAATGTAAGTTTTGATTTTTGGAAGAAAGACAAAAACAAAGTATGTCTACATTTTAAGACAACAGTGTATACATTTTCTTCAAGGCTCTGTAGTTTTCATGACCAGTTTAGTAATCATGCCAAGTACTCAGAAGAACTGATTATTACATCATCATAAGGATGTTAATAATACAAACAGCAAATTACAGCAATCTCTGTAATTATACATATAATCCCTATTAAAAATTTACATGCCTTGGCCTCATTATGCTCTGAATAAAAACCCTTTTCCTACTATCAAAAGAAAATGCATTTAAAGCTAAAATGAGTCTTACCAAATGAAACATACAGACTTAGAATGTCCCATGACCTACAAGCTATATTTCACATTCAATATGCTTCACCATTGAGGTGCACAATACGAGAAACAATTCAGCTGCCACAGGGAAAACAGATGGTGAGAGGTACCTGCTGACCAAACAGGAGCAGCAGGGTGGAATGAGGGTGGGTCAGCTCATCTGGAAAGGATGCTCGCAATTGTCATTACACACATCAATTGTTTCTGATACCACTGTGTGCCATGCAGTGCCAAGGGGCCGTATGGCTTTGCTTGAAACATTTAACATAAAACTGCTGAAATATAATTTTGGCCTCACATTCTGAAATGAGTTGCTAAATCCCCACAATAAGAAATTAATGTTGCCAGCATTATATTATTTTAATTAAGCATGCCTCCCTTCTGCAAAGATACAGGAATATTGTTGCGTATATTTCCAATTTGTCTACTAATTTATAAAAGTAAAATGATACTACATTATTGTTATAAAGTTAATCAAGACTTTAATGGGACAGTTATGTTACTACCAAGGATTTTTTTATTATTTTTTCTTACTATAATGTATGTGTTCAATGAGCTGATTATGCAGTGTGACAATGATTTCACTAATTACAAAGTTATTACTGTATCTCTAATGGGAAGAAATTTCAGCTTCCTAAGTTGCAGATTTAAACAGAGAGATCTAATTCCTAGGGAAAATTAGCAAACAAAAAATATTTTAAAAACCCATTAGAAATATTAATTATATTATATATCTATATCAATATGCCATTTTGTTCTGTCTTTTTTGTCACAATGTAAATTTTGTTTTGCAAATATAATGATTTCAAGTGATTTATGCAATTATAACTATAAAGAAGCAGTTTCCTATGAAATATAACAATTAGCATTATGCTGCTATAGTTAAATATATATAACTCATCTAAGAGAAAACATGGAAAATATATTGTGCCTGTATTTCAGCAATACATTGAAATTCCAATTAAATTAGAAAAATTTGACAAGCTTCATATTTTAATGTTTGAATTTTACATGCCATATATTTCATAAAATAGCTAGAAAAATGCATTTTTTCCCCCAAAATCTTATTAAAGAAAAAGGCATTTGACAAGAGATTATGGTGTGTGGGATTTTTGTTATATTTGGTAATCTAAGTGTTCATAAATCACAGCAACTTAAGATAGTTTCAGTATTATGACAAAGGTTTCTTATGTAATTATGAGTTTGTTGTCACTGACATAGACAACTGGCATCATAACAATGGCGAAGTGCTTTGTCCATATTAGCTGTCCACATTATAGCAGAGTTTTATTGTGCAATTTGAGAAGCATCAGAATGCTTAAAATGTATCTGCCTCAACCTATCTTGATACCTAAAATACTGAACTTTGAAGTCAATCTATAGATTTTAATCATTACCACAGAAAAGTCATCTGTTGTAAAAAAATGAGAAGTCAAAATCTAAATAAGTAGAGCCTTGAGATAAATCTTGGAATTCAGAATATATCTCTAAATTCCATTTTAAAATCTCAGAAAATTATGAGAAATAATAATAACTTATACTAATTACCAGAATTCAATAGTTTAAAATCAAGTAATTTTTTTTTAAAAAAAGAGTGAAAAAGTGGAAAAGGAGGAGGTGGTGGTCTGGAAAATACAAAAATATACTTTAATATAAAAACTTTGAGGTCAAGTAATGTCATGAAATTGATTTCCCAATAGTAACAAAGATTTCATAAATTTGCTAAAATTTATCAGTGTAGATTTAGTAGTTAAAAATAAAATGTGATTGAAAGACAATTATAGAAAACAATCTGTTAATTTAAAGCAAAAGAAAGCATGCTGATGCAATATTTGTTTCAGATTTGATGTATATTATTTTTCATTTCACTATCTTGATCAAACTTAAAATGGAATTACCAAATGCAGGCTTTTGGTCCTGTTTTATTTACAAACTGGAATTTGGAAAGTATAATCAATAAATATATTTTGAATGATAACTCTTATTTCAAGAATGATACTCTAAATGTAATAAAAATAAAATGCATAAATCACACAATACTCTTCCTTGTGAATGTATTAATAAATGTTCTATTAAATTGTTGTATGATGATATGTACCTTTTTTTTAAAATATATTTTATTGATTTTTTACAGAGAGGAGGGGAGAGGGATAGAGAGTTAGAAACATAGATGAGAGAGAAACATCTACCAGTCGCCTCCTGCACACCTCCTACTGGGGATGTGCCCGCAACCGAGGTACATGCCCATGACTGAAATCGAACCTGGGACTTTTCAGTCCATAGGCAGACGCTCTATCCACTGAGCCAAACCGGTTTGGCGATGATATGTACCTTAAATAAACTGTGCACTATATTTATTTACATTACTATATAGCTATTGCTATAGAAAGTTCTAAGTATATGTATATATATATTTTAATTTTTTTTTAATTTTAATTTTAATTTTTTCATACTATATATTTTTTTTATTTTATTGCTTAAAGTATTACAAAGGGTATTACATATGTGTCCATTTTTCCCCCCCGCCCTAGACAGTCCCCTAGCCTCCCCTATCCCCCAGTATCTTATGTCCATTGGTTATGCTTATATGCATGCATACAAGTCCTTTGGTTGATCTCTTACCCCCCTACCTCCTGCCCCCCAACCCTCCCTGGCCTTCCTGCTGCAGTTTGACAATCTGTTTGAGGCAGCTCTGCCTCTGTATCTATTATTGTTCAAAAGTTTTAATGGTCTCTATTATCCATGAATGAGTGAGATCATGTGGTATTTTTCCTTCATTGACTGGCTTATTTCACTTAGCATAATGCTCTCCAGCTCCATCCATGCTGTTGCAAATTGTAAGAGTTCCTTTCTTTTTAGAGCAGCATAGTATTCCATCGTGTAGATGTACCACAGTTTTCTAATCCACTCATCTGCTGATGGGCACTTAGGCTGTTTCCAGATCTTAGCTATGGTGAATTGTGCTGCTATGAACATATGGGTGGATATATCCTTTCTGATTGGTGTTTCTGGTTTCTTGGGATATATTCCTAGAAGTGGGATCACAGGGTCAAATGGGAGTTCCATTTTCAGTTTTTTGAGGAAACTCCATACTGTCTTCCATAGTGGCTGCACCAGTCTGCATTCCCACAGCAGTGCACGAGTGTTCCTTTTTCTCCACATCCTCTCCAGCACTTGTCGTTTGTTGATTTGTTGATGATAGCCATTCTGACAGGTGTGAGATGGTACCTCATTGTTGTTTTGATTTGCATCTGTTGGATGATTAGTGACTTTGAGCATGTTTTCATATGTCTCTTGGCTTTCTGAATGTCCTCTTTTGAAAGGTGTCTATTTAGGTCCTTTGCCCATTTTTTGATTGGATTGTTTATCTTCCTTTTGTTAAGTTGTATGAGTTCCCTATAAATTTTGGAGATTAGGCCCTTATCAGATATGACATTGGCAAATATATTTTCCCACACAGTGGGTTTTCTCATTGTTTTGTTGATGGTTTCTTTTGCTGTGCAGAAGCTTTTTATTTTGATGTAGTCCCATTTGTTCATTTTCTCTTTCGTTTCAAGTGCCCTAGGAGCTGTATCAGTGAAGAAATTGCTTCAGCATATGTCTGAGATTTTGTTGCCTTTGGATTCTTCTAGAATTTTTATGGTTTCCTGTCGTACATTTAAGTCCTTTATCCATTTTGAGTTTATTTTTGTGTATGGTGTAAGTTGGTGGTCTAGTTTCATTTTCTTGCATATATCCGTCCAATTTTCCCAACACCATTTATTGAAGAGACTATCTTGGCTCCATTGTATGTTTTTGCCTCCTTTGTCAAATATTAATTGAGCATATTGGTTTGGGCCGATTTCTGGGCTCTCTATTCTATTCCATTGATCTATTTGCCTATTCTTGTGCCAGTACCAGGCAGTTTTGAGAACAGTGGCTTTGTAATACATCTTGATATCTGGTATTGAGATCCCACCTACTTTGTTCTTTTTCAGGATTGCTGCAGCTATTCGGGGTCTTTTTTATTCCAGATGAATTTTTGGAGAATTTGTTCTAGATCTATGAAGTATGCCATTGGTATTTTAATGGGAAGTGCGTTGAATTTATAGATTGCTTTGGGTAGTATGGACATTTTAATGATGTTGGTTCTACCAATCCATGAACACGGTATGTTCTTCCATCTGTTTATGTCTTCCTCTATATCTTTTTTCAACGTCCTATAGTTTTCTTTGTAGAGGTCTTTTATCTCTTAAGTTTATTCCTAGGTAGCTTAATTTTTTTGGTGCGATGGTAAACGGGGTTGTTTTTATAATCTCTCTTTCTGAAAGTTTACTATTGGTGTATAGAAATGCCTCAGATTTCTTGGGGTTAATTTTGTATCCTGCTACATTGCCAAATTCATGTATTAAGTCTAGTAGCTTTTTGATGGAGTCTCTAGGGTTTTGTATGTATAATATCATGTCGTCTGCAAATAAGGACAGTTTTACTTCCTCTTTTCCAATTTGGATGCCTTTTATTTCTTCTTCTTGCCGAATTGCAATGGCTAACACTTCCAGTACTATGTTGAACAGGAGTGGTGAGAGGGGGCATCCCTGTCTTGTTCCTGTTCTTAGGGGAAATGATGTTAGTTTTTGTCCATTGAGTATGATGTTGGCTGTGGGCCTGTCATATATGGCTTTTATTATGTTGAGGTATGATCCTTCTACTCCCGCCTTACTGAGAGTTTTTATCAAAAATGGGTGTTGAATTTTGTCAAATGCTTTTTCTGCATCAATTGATATGACCATGTGGTTTTTTTCTTTCAGTTTGTTTATGTGATGTGTCACGTTTATTGATTTGCGGATATTGTACCATCCTTGCATCCCCGGGATAAATCCTACTTGGTCATGGTGTATGATCTTTCTGATGTACTGCTGGATCCGATTTGCTAAGATTTTGTTGAGGATTTTGGCATCTATGTTCATGAGGGATTTTGGCCTGTAATTCTCTTTCATTGTGTTGTCTTTACCTGGTTTTGGTATTAGGGTGATGCTGGCTTCATAGAATGAGCTTGGAAGTGTTCCTTCCTCTTGAATTTTTTGTAGTAGTCTGAGGAGGATAGGTTTTAGTTCTTCCTTGAATGTTTGGTAAAACTCCCCTGTGAAGCCGTCTGGTCCTGGGCTTTTGTTTGATGGAAGCTTTTTGATGACTGCTTCAATTTCTTCCATAGTTATTGGCCTGTTGAGATTTTTAGATTCTTCCTGATTGAGTTCTGGAATGTTGTATTTTTCTAGGAATTTGTCCATTTCCTCCAGGTTGTCTAGTTTGTTGGAGTAGAGCTGTCCATAGTATTTTTTAACAATCATTTGTATTTCTGTGGGGTCTGTTGTTATTTCGCCTCTATCATTTCTGATTTTGTTTATTTGGGTCCTCTCTCTTTGCTTCTTGGTGAGTCTGGCTAGAGGTTTGTCAATCTTGTTTATCCTTTCAAAGAACTAGCTCTTGGTTTCATTGATTTTCTGTATTGTTTTTTTGGTCTCTATGTCATTTATTTGTGCTCTAATCTTTATTATCTCCTTCCTTCTGCTCACTCTGGGGTTTTTTTGTCGCTCTCTTTCTAATTCTTTGAGTTGTAGAGTTAGATGATTTACTACCATTTTTTCTTGTTTTTTGAGATAGGCCTGTAGAGCTATAAACTTCCCTCTCAGGACTGCTTTCATTGTGTCCCATAGGTTTTGGATTGTTGTGTTTTCATTGTCATTAGTTTCCAGGATGTTTTTAATTTCTTCTTTGATCTCATTGGTAACCCAATCAATATTTAATAGCATGCTATTCAGCTTCCAGGTGTTTGAGTATTTTGGGTTGTTTTTATTGTAGTTTATTTCTAATATTATGCCATCGTGGTCTGTGAAGATGCTTTTTATGATTTCAATCTTCTTGAATTTGGGGATACTTTGCTTGTGACCCAATATATGGTCTATTTTTGAATATGTCTTATGAGCATTTGAGTAGAATGTATATTCCCTGGCTTTGGGGTGAAGTGTTCTGAAGATGTCTATTAAGTCCATCTGATCTAGTGAGTCATTTAGGATTGCTGTATCTTTGCTGATTGTTTGTCTAGAGGGCTTATCCAGTGCTGTCAGTGGTGTATTAAAGTCCCCTACTATGATTGTATTGTTGTCGATCTCTCCTTTGATATCTTCCAGGAGTTTTTTTATGAATTTGGGTGCTCCTGCATTGGGTGCATATATGTTTACCAGGGTTATATCTTCTTGTTGTATTGATCCCTTTAGTATTATGAAGTGGCCTTCCTTATCTCTTGTTATGGCCTTCACTTTGAGGTCTATTTTGTCCGATATAAGTATTGCTACCCCAGCTTTCTTTTCCTTTCCATTTGCCTGAAAGATATTTTTCCATCCTTTCACTTTCAGTCTGTGTGAGTCCCTTCTAATGAGGTGGGTTTCTTGTAGACAGCAGATGTATGGGTCATGTTTTTTTATCCATTCAGCCACTCGATGTCTTTTGTTTGGAGCATTTAGTCTGTTTACGTTTAAAGTTATTATTGAAAGGTACTTGTTTGTAGCCATTTCTTTTTTTGTGTGGCTGTTTTCTTTCTGAGCTTTTTATTTCTTCTTTTTATACCAGACCCTTTAGCATTCCTTGCATTGCTGGCTTGGTGGTGATAAACTCCCTTAGCCTTTTTTTATCTGTGAAGCTTCTTATTTCCCCTTCAAGTTTGAATGATAGCCTTGCCGGATAGAGTATTCTTGGATTCAGTCCTTTGCTTTGCATCACTTTGTAAATTTCCGTCCATTCTTTTCTGGCCTGATGTGTTTCTGTTGAGAAATCATTTGATAATCTAATGGGAGATCCCTTGTATGTAACTTTCTGTCTCTCTCTTGCAGCCTGTAAGATTCTCTCTTTGTCCTGAACATTTGCCATGGTAATTATGATGTTTCTTGGTGTGGATCTTTTCGGGTTCACCTTGTTTGGGACTCTCTGGGCTTGTGTGACTTTTTTCTTCCCCACCTCAGGGAAGTTTTCTGATATTATTTCTTCGAATAGGTTTTCTAATCCTTGTTCATCTTTCTGTTGTTCTGGTACTCCTATTATTCGTATGTTGTTTCGTTTCATGTTGTCCCAAAGCTCCCTTAGGCTCTCCTCCTGTCTTTTAATTTTTTTCTCCAATTGCAGTATATTTTGGGTGTGTTTTGCTTCCTTGTCTTCTAATTCACTAATTCGGTCCTCCGCTTCTCCTAGTCTACTGTTGATACTTTCAGTGGAGTTTTTCATTGCAGCTATGTCACTCTTCATTTCTTCTTGGGTCTTACTTAAGTTGTTGATTTTTTCATCTGTTTCTTCTAGCTTCTTCCATATGTTATTGATTTTTTCATCTGTTTCTTCTTGCTTCTTGTAGAGGTTGTCGATTTTTTCTTCCATCCGGTTTACGCACTCTAGGACCCTTATTCTGAATTCTTTTTCTGTCATGTTGCATGCCTCTGTATTACTTAGATGCTTTTCTGGAGAGTGCTCCTTCTCTTTCCTTTGGGGGTTTCTTTGTCTACCCATGTTTGATCTCACTGACATATCTAGACATTGAGTCTTTCAGTGGCTGCTCCCTGGGTGGCAGTGACTCCTTGGTCTGTGGTTGCTCTTCGGGCGGTTGAGGTAGCAGCTGCTCTTCAGTTGGCAGCAGCTCCTCTGGTGGGTGCTGTTCACAGCTGTGGTGGCTCTTCTGGCTGGTGGGGGTTGTTTTCACGTACAGCTGCTGTTCCTCAGCAGAGGGTGTGGTGCTCAGGAGGCTGCTGTTGTTTGGATCTGCTGTGTTGATTTAAAGGCACAAAATACAACACAACAAGGCACCTCTAAGTATATATTTTACAACAGATTTGTAAGTCTATTTGTAAGTCTACCACAACGTTCTAATTCTGTCTTATAAACTATTTGCTGTCTGGTGTTTTGATTCTCCCACAAATGGTCATGATTTGAATTACTGCTGAAGCAGTACATCAGCACAGCATTTCATCTTTGCTTAAGAAAGACTCAGTATTTATTACTTTTTAAAAATTAGGTATAAGTTATTACCTGTGTGCATGGCACTAATTTTATGATGTTATATCTAAGTCTCAAAATATTAAGTAATATATATAACTAACAAGTTATTCTTCAAAAAGTCATCATTTTTGGTAAATTATCACTATAAGTTTCATGGATACATTATTTGGATCCGCCTTACCATTAATTTTCCCTTATGTACTTGTTTCCATGTCTTTACATGGTGAAGTGATATGCTTATAATACGTTTGTGATCATGCCCACTCACTATTTCATTTTTATATTTGATATCTGCGTATCGTTTTGTTGTTATGAAGTCTCACCTGAGCTGAGATATTTTTTTCCATTAATTTTTAGAGAGAAGGGAAGAGAAGGATAGAGTGTGGGAGGGAAAGAGGGACAAAGGGAGGGAGAGAGAGAGAGAGAGGTCTTGTAACCCAAACAAGTGCCCTATGACTGGGAATCGAACCTTTGACACTTCAGTGCACAAGCCAATGTTCTAACCATCTAGACACACTGGCCAGAGTGATATTTGTGTATCTTGATGTATGTTATTTGCACAAATATAGTTGAGACAGTTTTATCCCCCATTGAGAACAATACTCTTTGTTTTAGAAAGCTTATCTTTGTTTTGTTTTCAAGTTCACTTTTGGTTTTAGTTTTATTATAGTCTTAATACTAGTTTTGAGTACAAAGCACTCATGGAACATCTAAAAAAAAGTGATTAGGTAGTAATTTAAATTATAAATCAATGCAACAAAATTAAAAGTCATAATAAATATTAGAAGCAAATAAAAACTTCATTACTTGGAAAAAATCAAGAAAAATTCTAGAAGAAAAAATATCAAAGCCTGAAGAATATTTAACAAATAATCAATTATATCATTATATATTAACACATCAAGTAAGCAAAATAGTGTTCAGAAGAAAAAATATAATAATTCAGAAGCTATAAAATATTTTTACAAAACTCTTATAGTTATAAAAGTTTGAAGTTCTATCTAACTTCAAATATCAATTTTAAATACTAGATAAGGTACTATTTAAATTAAAAAAAAAAGACTTCTGTGTATTATAATATTCTGGTAATATTTTAAATGCATTTAATTGTCACATGTCTATAAAATAATTTTGTAGATGATCTCAGC
This sequence comes from Myotis myotis, assembly GCF_014108235.1. NCBI lineage: Eukaryota > Metazoa > Chordata > Mammalia > Chiroptera > Vespertilionidae > Myotis > Myotis myotis. The sequence continues at coordinate 62,066,079 of NW_023416335.1, read as the reverse complement.
AAGATAGTATCGTAAGAGATACCATCCTCCATCCCCTCATAAAAAACAACAATTAAACATCCATCTACAGATGAAAATAGTCTATCTAGGACATGGAGCCACACAGTAGCATAAAACAGAACCACCTCACACAAAGGGTTACTGTGGAGACTGGATAGCTGAGGTGTCTGAAGATAGCCAAAAACAAGGAATAAAGTCCAGGAAGACCAGGATCGGCCCTGCTCAAGTGCCACCATGGTCCCCGGTAGCCTGCTCCGTGGAGCACCCGGCAGCCTTTACCTCTGAGGACCTCAAGAGTCTCCACTGCAGACGGTAACCTTAGAGTCCCCACAGCTTTCACAGCGGCGAACCCCTAGTGTTCATTTTCATGAACCCCATCAGCTCATTCCACTGAGGACGCCAGCAGATTTTACCACTGAGATAATCAATGGTTATCACCACTACTAACTCGCAAAGAGGAAAACATTGCTGTACTACACCTGTCCTCCATAGAAGAAGCCGATGTTATGGCATGCAAGCACCCAGACTGCCATGCCCCACCAACCCTGTGCACGCTCAGGTCCCAGCTTTATGGCCACTTCAAGAACTCCCATACTTGAGACTCCAGAGACACTGCCCGGAGAAACAGAAATTGTATTAACACCCATACTCCAGGCCCCGGCTTTATGGCTGCTCTGTGAATGCCCACACCTAAATACCAGAGCCACTGCCACAGTGGGAGTGCACACACTCTGGACCCTGAAGCAACTATAGTTCTGTGTGTGACTGTATTCTGAACCCCAGCTTCATGGCTGTTCCAAGGGCATTCACATCGCACACATTATTTTGTAGCCACTACGTAGGTGCCTGTGCATCAGACACTGGTATCACCACCACTGAGGGTGTACCTGCAAGGTGGATCCAGATCCAAGAGGGAGCCCCTCAGTCATGACTGCTTCTGTAGGGAAAACAAAAACAAAAAACAAACAGAACCATCAGGAGAGCTCCAGAAGCCTTTGCCACTGAAGTCCTAACAGCTCTTGCTACTACTGCAGACACCCTCTGTCTTGGCTGCCAAGGACTCCTCTGATCTTGTGTGATGCTGAGCTCAGCTGATTTAGCTGCACAGAGACCCTATTGTCTGCTCCCAGAGCCAGAACTTCCATATCCCACCCAGCTGATATCTCACACTCATCTGTAGGTAAAGGTCTTTTCCTCACAGAGACCAGTATGTAAAATTTGGAAGAAGTGACTACCACATCAGATGTACAAGACATTAAAGGAAAGATACAAAAAACCTCACAAAAGAAAAATCAAGGAAACATGACATCATCAAAAGAACACGATTTTCTAGTAACTGGCCTCAAATAAATGGAAATCTATGAATTTCTGAGCAGAGTAACAAAATAATTATTTTAAGGAACAAAACATGAACAAAATGAGAATTTCAACAAATAAATAAAAATTATAAAAAAAAGAAATTCTGGAGCTAAAGTATACAAGTAGTGAAGAGAAAAATGCAATAGAGGATATCAACATCAGGACTGATCAAACTAAAAAAAAGAATCTACAAACTCAAAGAAAGCTCATTTGAAAATACCCAGTTAGAAGACCAAAGAGAAAAAAGATTGAAACAGAGTTGGTTACTAGCAAATAAGCAACATGTGCATTATGGGAGTTCCAAAAGATAATAGAGAAAGGAGTAGAAAGCATATTTAAAGAAATAATGGCTGAAAACTCCTCAAATATGAACAGTCATTTACATGAAACTCATATATCTCCAAAGAGATTCAACACAAAGACAGTTTCAAGACATATTATAGCCGAAACCGGTTTGGCTCAGTGGATAGAGCGTCGGCCTGCGGACTGAAAGGTCCCAGGTTCGATTCCGGTCAAGGGCATGTACCTGGGTTGCGGGCACATCCCTAGTAGGAGATGTGCCGGAGGCAGCTGATCAATGTTTCTCTCTCATCGATGTTTCTAACTCTCTATCTCTCTCCCTTCCTCTCTGTAAAAAAACAATAAAATATATTTTAAAAAAAGACATATTATAATAAAATTGTCAAAAATCAAAGACAAAAAGAATTTTGAAAGCATCATGAGAAAACAAAGTCATCACATACAAGGGAACCCCTATGAGGACAACAGTGGATTTCTCATCATTATTAAAAAAATTTATAGATCAATATATTTCATAATGATAGATGCAAAAACCCTCAACAAAACATTAACAAACTGACTTCAATAGTACATTAAAGTGACCATACACCCTGATCAAGTTGATCTTATCACTAGGATGCAAGCCTGGCTTAACATATGCAAATAAATAAATATGACACACTGCTTTAACGAAATGAATAATAAAAATCATATTATTGTCTCAATGGATACATTACAGAACATTTGACAAAATTCAACATCCCTTCATGATAAATACTCTCAACAAAATAGGTATAGAAGGAATGTACCTCCACATTAAAAAGGCCATTTATTACAAGTTTATAGCTATCATACTCAATAATTAAAAAGGATAAAACATTTCCTTTAAGATCAGGAATAAGACAGAGGGCCTGCTTTTACCACTTCTATTCATCATAGTATTGGAAGTCCTAGCCAGGGAAGTTAGGCGAGAAAAAGGCATGAAAGTCATCTTAAATGAAAGGAAGAAATAAAATTGTCCATTTTCAGATGACTTGATCCTAAATGGAAAAAGTTGTAAACATTCCACAAAGTGCTCATAAAACTAATAAACTAGTTCAGTAAAACTGTGGATATAAAAATCAACATACAAAAAAATGAGTTGCATTTTCCTAAACTAACAACAAACCATGTGATAAAGAATAAAATATTTAGGAATAAATTTAACAATAAAGGTGAAAGATGTGTACACTAAAAACTATATACATTGATTAAACAAATTGAAGAACACAGCTATGTGGAAAGACGTCTCATGGATTGAAAGAATTAATATTGTTAAAATGCCTATTCTACCCAAAGTGATCCACAGATTCAAAGTAATCCCTGTTAAATCCCAATGACAATTTTATAGGAAAAAGCACAAAAAATCTGAAACAATAAAACTTCCAGAAAAACAAACAAATAGAGAAAAACTCCTTTACGCTTGTCTTGGAAATGATTTTTGTTGATACCAATCTGGACACTACTCTTGGCCTCCAAACCACAAACAACAAAAGCAAACATACACAAATAAGACAATATCAAATAGAAATAATCAACAAAATGAAAAGGCAACTTACAGAATGAAAGAAAATATTTGTAAATCATATATCTTATGAGGTTAATATCCAAAATAAATATGAAATTCAAGTCAACCCAATTAAAAAATGCATAAAAGACCTAGAAATACATTTCAACAAAGAAGACATAGAAATAGCCAACAGGTATTTAAAGGGATGATCAACATCATTAATTATCAGTAAAATGAAAATAAAAACCACATGAGATATTACCTCACATCTGTTAGAATGACTATTATCAAAAAGTCAAAAGATAATAAGTTTTGGCTGGAATGTGGACAGAAGGGAACTCTTTGCACTGTTGATGGGAATGTAATTTGGTACAGCCATTATGAAAAACATTATGGAGGTTCCTGAAAAAACAAAAAATATAACTACTATATGATCAGCAATCACACTTCTGGATATATATCCAAAGAAAATGCTATCACTATCTGGAAGAGCTATCTACATACCAATATCCATTGCAGGATTATTCACAGTAGTCAAGATATGGAAACAACCTAAATGCCCATTAATAGATGAATAAATGTTTAAAATTTGAGATATAAATAGGTGATAATAGAACATTATTATATATGGCATGTATAACAGAGTATATATAGGATACATAAACTGGAATTTTACATATATATATATACTAGAGGCCTGGTGCACAAAAATTTGTGCACTCGGGGAGGAAGGGGGGGGTCCCTCAGCCTGGCCTGTGCCCTCTCGCAGTCTGGGACCCCTCGGGAGATAACGTCCTGTTGGCTTAGGCCTGCTCCCGGGTGGCAGAGGGCAGGCCCAATCCCTAGGTGCAGCCCCTGGTCGGGCTCAGAGCAGGGCCCACTGGGGAGTTGGGGCGCTGCCCTCTGTCATGCACAGAGCAGGGCAGATCGGGAGGTTGCGATGCCACCCTCAGTCACGCTCAGGATAGGGCTGATTGGGGGGTTGGGGCACCGCCCCCTGTCACACTCAAGGCAGGGTCGATGGGGAGGTTGCTGCGCCACAGCCTATCACGCACAGAGCAGGGTCGATCAGGGGGTTAGGGAGCTCCCTGCTGTCATGCACAGAGTAGGGCCGATAGCGGAGTTGGGGCACCGTCCCTTGTCACACACAGAACAGGGCGTATCAGGGGGTTGGGGTGCTGCACCCTGTCACACTCAGGGCAGGGCCGATGGGGAGGTTATGGCTCTACCCCGTCACACACAGAGAGGCAGGGTGGGTGCCCACAGATCAGGCGATCGGGGGTTGGGCACCACACTCAGGGCAGGGCCGATGGGGAGGTTATGGCTCTACCCCATCACACACAGAGCAGGGTCCGTGGGGAGGGGGGGGTTGGGGCACCACACCCTGTCACACACAGAGCCGCAGGGCAATCAGGGGGTTGGGGTACTGCACCCTGTCAAGAACAGAACAGGGCCGATAGGGAGGTTGTGGCCCCACCCCCTGTCACACACAGAGCCGCAGGGCGAACAGGGGGTTTGGGCGCTGCCCCCTGTCACGCTGATCCCAGTGCTGGGAGGCATATTACCCTTTTACTATATAGGATAGAGGCCTGGTGCACGTGTGGGGGCCAGCTGGTTTGCCCTGTAGGTTGTCCTGGATCAGGGTCCCCACTGGGGTGCCTGGCCAGCCTGGGTGAGGGGATGATGGTCCCCACTGAGGTGCCTGGCCAGTCTGGGTGAGGGGCTGAGGGCTGTTTTCAGGCTGCCAGGTGACGGAAGCTCCCAACTGCTCCTTTTTTTCTTTTTTTTTTATTCTGGGCCAGCTTTAGCTCTGAGGCTCCAGCTCTTAGGCCTCTGCTGCTGAAAGCAGGTATCTGGTTGTTTCAGTTCTATAATCAAAACAATGTATAACTCCACCTCTGAGATCCCGGCTCGCTGAAAGCAGGTTTCTGGGGTTTTGTTTATCTTCTATATTTGTTACAATGTTTCAAACTGCAGGCTCAGAGGCCAGCAAGGCAGGCGGGGAATGTTGGTTTCCTCCGTCACTGAAGCATGCAAACCTTATCTTAGTTTCAAGCTGCCTGGCTGCCGGTCGCCATCTTGGCTGGCAGTTAATTTGCATATCTCCCTGATTAGCCAATGGGAAGGGTAGCGGTGTTATGCTAATTACCATGTTTCTCTTTTATTAGATAGGATGTATATATATATACTAGAGGCCCGGTGCTCAGAGCTCCCCCTGTGGGAGCATACTGACCACCAGGGTGTAGCTCCTGCATTAAACATCTGCCCCCTGATGGTCAGTGTGTGTCATAGTGACCAGTCATTCTGTTGTTAGCATCAATTTGCATATTAACCTTTTATTATATAGGATATATATATATATATATATATATGTGTGTATATATATATATATATATATATATATTATTCAACTTTTAAAAAGAAGGCAATTCTACATTTAAATCATGATAATGAACCTTGAGGCCATTATACAAAGTGAAATAAGCTAGTCACAGAAAGACAAATGTTGCATAATCTCACCTTTAAGTACAGCCTAAAAAAAACACACAAATATTCAACTCATAGTAATAGACCATAAAATGGAGATTACTAGGGACTGGGGTTTGAGGGCAAGATGTTGGTCATTGCATACAAACTTTAGTTACATGACAAATAAGTTTTAAAGATCTAATGAACAGCATGGTGAATATAGTTTATATAATGTGTTGTATACTTGAAATATGCTAAGAAAGTAAATCTCAAATGTTCTCACCACCAAAAAGGGGTGTGGGGTGGGTAACTGTAAGGTGATGGATTATTAGTTAACTTTATTTTAGTAACCATTTCACAATACATATCAAAACATGACATTGTATAGTCTAAATATATACAATTTTTATTTGTAAAGAAAAATCAATGAAAACAGTGGATAAGATGTTGGCAACAGTGAAGAGTGATAGGAAATATCGATGAGTAAAACTGTGAGCTTGTTATGTCCTATTGGTGGTTTTCCCAATATAATAAAGACCAAATTTAAAATAAAAAAACAAATATGCAGATGACAATATATGTGTTCTATGGGAAATACATGTATCTGTTGATAGTTTTATATATAACCAAATGAACATACACTATCACAACTTTTAGAACATAATTAATAATCCTCATAACTTTTAACCTATTAATTTCATTTATTGGGATTATATATACACATTTACTGTCATTTTTTCTTAAATAATAAAATATTAAAATTCATGTGATTTTCCAAAAATTATAATAAATTAATTCTACTAGTTATAAAATTAATTGTGCTAAAGTTATCTAATGTATTATTTATAATATAATATAAGTTATCCATAACAATATTTCAATATAAATTGTCAATAAACATGACAATTTCATAAACATAAATTAATAAGAAACAGGATTAAAATACTATAGGGGGATGAGAATGAAAATAAAAGGTGGGTACAGTTTTAATTTTTTAAAATATATTTTTATTGATTTCAGAGAGGAAGGGAGAGGAAGAGAGAGACAGAAACATCAATGATGAGAGAGAATCATTGATAGGCTGCGTCCTGCACACCCCCAACTGGGGATGGAGCCAGCAACCCAAGCATGTGCCCCTGACTGGAATCAAACCTGGGACCCTTCATTCCTTAGGCCAACGCTCTATCCACTGAGCCAAACTAACTAGGGTGGTACAGTTTTAATTTTAAGGAGTTCCATGTTATTATAACATTATATTTTAACAAAATGAGTAAATTACTATAAATAAATGCTACTGTATTAGTCCAAAGTTCTCTAAAAAAACAGACAGAGAGATTTAAAAAATGGCTCACAGAATTATGGCTACTAAAAAATCCAAATCTGGAGGTGGGCCAACAGGCTGGAACCCAGGAGAGCTGATGCTTTAGTTTGAGTCTAAAGGCAGCCCAGGAAGGTCTGACATTGCAGATCAAGTCCAAAGGCAGTTAGCCAGATAATTCTCTCTTGCTTAGGGGAAGCCAGTATTTTTGTTCTCTTCAGGAGTTCAACCAATTGGACAAGGCTCACCCATATCATAAGGGCAAACTGCTTAACTCAAAGTCCACCAATTTAAGTGTTAATCTCATCCAAAACACTTCCAATGAAATACCAAGAATAATGTTTGACCAAATATCTAGGCACCCTGTGGTCCAGCATAGTAGACCCATAAAGTCAGCCATCACTAATACTACTTGACAAGAAAAACACATCCATCTACCACCTGAATAATAGCGGAGCAGAATTAAAGCTTCTCTATGGTGGTCACCTTGTGAAAGGTCAGAGCTGAGAAGAAAACCGGATCTGTGTAAGGAGCCCAATAATGAAAAATAAAATATTAGTAGAAACATTTGTCAAGATCTTAAACTGTATCCCAATTCAAGGTGTCTTTTCACGGAGAAGGACAGAAGGTCAGAGGAACACATCAGGGTTGTCACAGCGGGGATACTTTGAAGGGTAGACATTCTTCTGTCACTGGAGAATTAGAGAGGAAGATGGCTCTGAGGAAGCTGAGGGTTGATCTAAGAGCAAATCGCCACCACCTATGCCTGAATTTTCTTTCTTTCTTTTTCAGAATAGAATCATCTAAAGGGGAAAATGATTATGTGATCAATTTTGGAAAGTCAGAGAGCGCTGAATTGAAAGTCTGCATATTATAAGTGAATATTCCCCTCACCCATTAATGCACAATAGTTTTGTATATTATTACTTTCACTGGCCACAAAAGGCCCACTAAATCATTTGATCTGGCCTGTCAAGGTATTAGGGGTGAATTAATTAAGTGTTTGACCAAATATTGCAGGCTGATTTTTAAGTTGATAATGTTGTATGGCCAGTGAATGATGTTATAAATATTCAAATAACCCTTGGCAGAAAAATTCATTAAAGAATGAAGATTACTGAGTTACAATCAATAAGATGGTGATTCATTTCATACTTTGTTTTTCAACAGTAATGGAAGTCAACCATTAAACTTATTTAGATCTGAAATAGTTTTCTTCCTTTTATCCATCTTCTTATGATGGACTAGAGGCCCAGTGCACAAATTCGTGCACCAGTGGGGTCCCTTGGCCTCACCTGCGGGATCAGGCAAAAACTGGCTCTTTGACATCCCCCCAGGGGTCCCAGATTGCAAGAGGGTGCAGGCCATGCCGAGGGACCCCACCAGTGCACTATCAGGGACAGGGAGAGACACAGGAGGTTGGCCAGCTGGGGAGGGACCATGGGAGAGCTACAGGGCGTGTCTGGTCTGTCTCACTCAGTCCCGATCAGCCAGACCCCAGCAAGCTAAGCTATCGGTTGGAGTGTCTGACCCCTGGCGGTCAGTTCACTTCATAGCAACTGGTCGACCGGTTGACTGCCCCCTGGTGCTCAGTGCATGTCATAGCAAGCAGTTGAGCGGCCTTAGCATATCATTAGCATATTACATTTTGATTGGTTGAATGGCCGACTGGATGACCAGACACTTAGCATATTAGGCTTTTATTATATAGGATACTCTTCATTTTTTTAAAGTTTTGATTCCCCATAGTTACTCAGTTAGAGATTGTCACAAGTGCCATTTCCTTCTTTCTGTTTTTCTCATTCTCATAGACCACATTGACACTGTGCTATTTACCCAAAGATGTTATTTTAATGGACATTACACTGGTAAATTTGGCAACAATAAGGCAAACAGCAGAGTTGGGAGGGAAATGGCTGTTTCTATTGCATGTTTTGGCAGAGATACAGACTTTAGATTTACTATGCCCAAATGCCTCATCTGACTCATTTTTATTATTTTTACAACACAGGAAGATGCTTTGGTATCCATAGGCCAAACTTTAACTTTCCATCACCCCTATCCCTAAGGCCTCTATGCTTGAATTTGTCCCGATCCTTGAAGCTACTGAAAAACTCTTTAGTAAAATTATAATAAAAAAGGCCTTAAAATACAAGTGGTACACAGCAATTGCTTCCTTTTCCTTGCTTCTGCTCCAATCTGTGCTTTAGGGATACTTTCACTGCCAAATCCGGTGCCTTTGGAGTGGGTCCCCAAAGATTTCTGAGCTTTCTATTCCAGCTCTTTGAATAAATGAGACAGTTAGATTTGGCAGCACTTAGTCTTCATCTTCGAAGCCTCAGGGAATGAGAGTACCAGTCTCTTCCTGGTGTTAGCTTTTGAAGTCCTTTGTTTGTTTGGTTTTGTTTAAATATTGAAGATTTGGAATTAGAGGATGTGAGTTTAATTCTTTATACTACATTTTACTCTATAATTCTAGAAAAATCATTTATATTCTTAAATATATATTTCCTAAACAATAGGAAATATTTCTTCCCTGGTTGGTATGATGACAACATAGAATAACACAGGTTGAAATGTTTCAAAAAGAGCAATTAAGAACATAAATATAAAGTATTGCCAATGTCGATTCCATTATGATTAGAAAATAAAATTAGCTTAGTTTTCCTAAATAATCATTAAATATTTAATTTCTGAATAATTGATTTAATACTCACCTAGTGTCCTTTATACGTTTGATGTCATTTTTAAAAACAAACCCAAAGGAAATGTAGTCATTAAAGAACCCTGGTTTATGTCACAGGGTTTTATATGATATATATACTAGAGGTCAGGTGCACAAAATTGGTGCACTGGGGGGGGGGGCGGGTGTCCCTCAGCCTGGCCTGCACCTTCTCACAGTCCAAGGACCTCTTGCTCCTTACTGAGCAACTTCTCAGTGCTCCTTACCACTCGGCTCTTTGTTCCTTAGCGCTGCCATGGATGTGGGAGAGGCTCCCATCACTGTCACTGCGCTTGCCAGCATGAGCCCAGCTTCTGGCTGAGCAGTGCTCCGCCTGTGGTAGTGCACTGACCACCAGGGTATAGCTCCTGCATTGAGCTTCTGCCCCCTGGTGGTCAGTGCACATCATAGTGACCAGTTGTTCCACTGGCAGCTCCACTGTTCAGTCAATTTGCATATTAGGGTTTATTATTAGGATATATATATATATATATATATGACATGTATATGTATATATAAATGTATATATGTGTGTGTTTATATATATATGTATATATATATATGTATATATACATATATATATAAAACTACCAGTTATTATATGTCCTAATACAAAAAAAGCTTGATTTGAGTATGTAGCATACTCAAATCTAGCATACTCAAATCCAGAAAGGAAGGAGGAAAAAAGCTATGTATGATTTATTTGTATTTTATGTTTGTGCATACTGAGAGATAATATTAAAAATCAAAGAACACTAATTGATGAGCAATTTATCATTCAGAGGAAGAATCGAAGTATGGGACAAATAATTTATTTATTTATTTATTTATCTTTATTGTTGAAAGTTTTACAGATATTCTTCTTCCTCCTCCTCCTGGTGGTCTTCTCCTCCCCATCCCCGCCCCTCCCCAGGCCTTTTCCATCGGCTATGTATATATGTATATAAGTTCTTTGGTTAATCTATTCCTGCCCCTCTTCCCTCTAAAAAATACCCAGTCTCTTGCATGCTTCCATGTGTCTGGCTCTATTTTGTTTGTCAGTTTGTGGGGGTTTTTTCATTAGATTCCACATATAAGTGAGATAACATGAAATTTGTCTTTCTATGACTGGCTTATTTAGGTTAGCATAATACTTTCCAGGTTCCTCCATGTTGTCTCAATGGGTAAAAGATGCTTCTTTTTTATAGCTGCATAGTATTCCATTGTGTAAATATAGCACAGTTTTGTGTGTTTTTTTAACAACTCATCTATTGATGGGCACTTGGGCTGTTTCCAGATCTTAGCTATTGTAAATAATGCTGCTCTGAACAAAGGGGTTCATACATTCTTTCTGATTGGTGTTTCAGGCTTCTTAGGATATATTCTTAGCACTGGGATCACTGGGACAAATGCCATTTTCATATTTAATTGTTTGAGGAAACTCCATACTCTTTTTCATAGTGACTGCACCAGTCTTCATTGCCACCAGCAGTTTATGAGGATTCCCTTTTCTCCACATCTTCACCAGTACTTGTTATTTGTTAATTTGTTGATGGTAGCCATTCAGTCATGTATGAGGTGGTACCTCATTGCTGTTTTAATTTGCATCTCTCTGATGCTGAGTGATGTTGAACATTTTTTCATATGTGTCCAGGCCATTTGTATGTCCTGTTTAGAGAAGTGTCTATTTAGTTCTATGCCTGTTTTTTAATTGGATTGTTTGTCTTCCTTGTGCTGAGTTGTATGAGTACTTTATATATTTTGGAAATTAACCCCTTATCAGATGTATCATTGACAGATATGTTTCCCAATATAGTATGTTCTTTTTTCATTTTGATGCTGGTTTATTTTTCTGTGCAGAAGCTTTTTATTTTGATATAGTCCCATTTGTTAACTGTCCCATTTACCATTCCAACAAAAATTAAGTTACTTAGGAATAAACTTAACCAAGGAGATAAAAAAATCTGTATTAGGAAAACTACAGAACATTGGTAAAAGATATAGAAGAAGATATAAACAGGTTGAAGAATATACCATGTTCATGGATTGGTAGAAATGGCATCATTAGAATGGCTATACTACCCAAAACTATATATTCAATGCAATCCCTATTAAAATACCAATGGCATATTTTATAGATCCAGAACAAACACTACAAAAATGTATATGGAACAAAAACTGACCATGAATAACCACAGCAATATTGAGAAAGAAGAACAAAGTTGGAGGAATCACAATACCAGATATCAATTTATACTACAAAGCTACTGTCCTCAAAACAGCCTGGTACTGGCACAAGAACAGGCATATGGATCAATAAGATCAATGGAAGTGAACAGAGAACCCAGAAATCTACCCAAGCCATTATTGTCAATTAATATTTGATAAAGGAGGCAATTAATATTTGACAATGGAGTAAAGATACCAGTAGTCTATTCAACAAATGGTGTTGGGATAATTGGACAGTAATACAAAAACATGAAACTAGACCGCCAACTTATACCATACACAAAAATAAACTCAAAATAGATAAAGGACTTAAATGTAAGATGTGAAACCATAAAAATCTTAGAAGAAACCATAGGCAGCAAAATCTCATACATGTCTAGTAGTAGAATTTTCACTGGTACAATATCTAGGGGAAGATAATTTTATTATTTACAATTCATTTACTCATTCATTTAACTATTCTATGCTAATTCCAAAGTAGAATTAAAATGACTTATCGGCTTTCAAAAATCTCTAATTTTGTTGAGATATATGCATAGCATTTTTATATGTTATCTCATTTATGGTAACTCACCATTGTCTGTTGAATTTTCAAGATAATAAAATAAAGGTTAGTGACTCACACCCACAGACACTACACAATTGGCTAAGGAAGGAGCTGGAAAGGAAAGTGAGGCCTCTTGAATCCAAAGTGTACCTTCCTGTTATTAGACACTAACACTTCAGAGACAAGCATCACAGTATTGTCCTTTCAGTATTTGTCTTGTTGGCTTTGCCAGCACTAATTTGGGGACAAAAACTGAGAAGCTCAAAAACTGAGAATGGTTTGAAAGGACAATTTTTGGAACATGGAACCTAAGCAATTAGTGAAAACTCAAGTAATTAACATTTAGGAGTTGGAAAATTGAAATCATGAGCCACTGAAAGTCATCTCTGAAAACACAAAGTCTGAGGCCATTCTTGCCCCATAAGCCTCTAATGCAACATGGCGTCCATGACAACTGTTTGAAGTCAAGGGTTGTATGTCTCACTCAATTTCATCCCTCTAAAATCTCTACACTTAGTAGAAGCCATATTATACATTGCCAAAATTAAATTAAATTCAAACACAGCTAAATCTCAGGGACCCAGCCTTATTTGGAACTTGAAATTAGTCATCTGAAGCATAAAGAAAAAGAAATGCATATACAGTACATTTTAACATTTTAATCCTGTTAAAATGTACTGCATATATGAATATCTAATATGGTGTGACAAGTTTTAAATTTTACAATTTATTAAAAAATAAAAGTATATTGCAACAAGAAAACAGAGAAGCTTCTGTATTCAGAAAAACAAATCAAGAAAAGGGCATTGAATTCCAAAAAAAAAAAATTATCATGGAGTCAGAAAAAATACAAAGGGTTATTTATTCATATTTATAAACCTAAGGGCTCTGAGGATCATAGTGTTTTTTTTTTAACTCACAGGTCTTAAAATAATTAAAACTTTTTAATGTAAAATAAGCAACTGCGGCTCTAATGTGTCTTAGGAAGTGCAATGTTTTTCAATAAACATCTCTTCTCTTGCTGCAGGCACTGGACTAAGTATTGAGGAAACAATTTTTTACAAAGTTGAATAAGAATATATTATAAAAATGCAGATTATACATTAATTATAAAATCATAACTATTAGGACATTACACAAAAGAGAGTCCACTATATCTGTTAGATGGGAACTCTGGAGATGCCACCAAGAAGAGACAACATTGAGTTGGTTTTGCAGCATGAATATGACAGTACCTAGTGGTAATGGAAAGGGGGAATTCCAGAAGGAGGGAACATTACATGATAAGGAAAAGAGATTGAAACCGCAGGTACTTTTAAGCAGCTCTATACTCAGACTATATAGTTTGTGTGAGAGGTAGGAGAGCTCAAAACAAATAAAATTTTTGATGGCATATGAAGGAGCTTGGGTTTTATTCTCAATGTAATAAGAGATTCATAGTTAGGATTTCAACAGGGAAAATTATATGATTAGATTTGCATTTCAGAAAGAAAACTGGCAGAGCCAGGCTAACTGTTTGCCAAATATGGTGAAGCTGCCAGTCTATGACAATATGGGGCCCTATGAATAAATTGAGTTTCCTCCACTGCACACACTGGACTTATTGTGAGCCAGAATTAAACTTCTATCGCATTAAGCCACTGAAATTTGGGAGTTTATCTATTACAGAAGCTAGCAATAGACACTGGTTCCTTGGAGATAGGTGATTACTACAAAAAAATTCTGAACACCTGATATTGGTTTGATGGGTCAGTGGTAATTGGAAGGAAAAGAAGAGCATGTGTGCAGATTGTTTAGCTTAGAAACAAAATAGTAAGGGAATAATGGAGTTCTGATTTTTACAGGATTAAAAAAGAGTGTCTCTAAACCCTAAACAGTACAAAATAAAACTATCTTAGTCTGTTTGAGATATTATAATAGATATCATAGACTGGCTGGCTTATAAACATAGACATTTATTAGGCTGGGAAGTCAAAGACTGAGGTGCCAGCATATTCAGTGGCTGGAAAGAATTATCATCCAGATTCAAAATGATTGGCTTCTGCTCTGTCCTCTCATGGTGGATGGGGCAAGGGATCTCTCTGGGGTCTCTTTCATAAGGACACTAATCCCATTCATGAGGGCTCCATCCACATAATTTAATTACCCCCAAGGCCTCACCTCCTAATACTATAACATTGGGGTTAAGATTTCAATATATGAATTTGAGCAGGACACACAAATATTCAGCCTGTAGCATTCTATCCTAGCCCCACAAAGTCATGTTCTTGCATGCAAAACATATTTATGACCTCCCAATAGCCCTAAAAGTCTTAATCCAGCATCAGCTCTGCTGGGCAGGTATTAGGCACCAAGATTCTGGGTGGCCCCACCCCCTGGCTTTAGATGGCTCTGACCGCACTGCTTTGGGCAGAGGTTACCTGGCCTGTTGTGAGTGAGGCAATAGTCCCTCTTTTTGAAACTGAAGAGGCAACCCTGCTAAACTGGTGGTAAATAAATCCACTGGTAGCCTATTGTGATAGGTCCTTCCAACAATAATCAGGTTTCTGTTCATCTGTTATCCTTCTAGGTACCCATGAGTAATTCATGAGTCTCTTCTCTAAAACTCTGGAATCCCCCTGACCAGTTTGGCTCAGTGGATAGAGCGTTGGCCTGTAGACTGAAGGGTCCCGGGTTCGATTCCAGTCAAGGGCATGTACCTTGGTTGCGGGCACATCCCCAGTAGGGGGTGTGCAGGAGGCAGCTGATCAATGTTTCTAACTCTCTATCCCTCTCCCTTCCTCTCTGTAAAAAAAAAAAAAAAAAAAAAAAAAAAAAAAGCAATAAAACTCTAGAATCTATGAGTCCAAAGGTCCTCATTCTCAGAGGGATGATCCTTTTAAGAGCTGATACTGTAAGATTAAATCTATGACTGATGTAGAGTCATTTTGGGTTCCTCATGCCAGTGTACAGTCTGGCAGGGGTAACTGAGCCTGATTGCTATCAGAAGTTGGGGCTGTTGCTTATAATTAAGAGATGAAGAGATATATGTGATATTCAATTGATCCATTGAGGCAATTGGCGGTGCTCACACGGCCAGTTTGAACTGTAAATGGGAAGTACAGCATCCACATTGATATTCACATGATAATCTGAGGCCTTGACACTGAGGTTCTCCAATATCTAGTCTGAGTCATCCCAGCTTGTAAGCCTCTACTCCAGCAGAAGTGCTGTCCCAGGGTGAGGGGGTTCAGAAGGGTAGTGAAAAGGAGAAGTTATAATGTTAGTTACAACTTTGGTACTAAATGTAGCATTGGTGTTGGTGGCCCATAGTTCTCCCAGTAACTCCCCTCTTATAAATTGTCTCAGTTATTTTGACCACAGAATTCTAGAAAAGTTATACCTGGATAATGCCTCACCTAGATTCCCTGTTCTGATCCTGTGGCTGTGGTCCATTTCTGAGCTTCTATAAGCATTGGCTATTATAAATGATAGATGCCTCTCTTTCTATGGAAAAATTGTCCTTGGCTGATTGAAGCTACCTTCCACCAGAACTTATTCACACTCATCCAAACTCTCAGGGAAGCCCATAGCCAGTGACTTCTTGATATGGGTTTTTCAAAAGCTGATATGTTTGCCTCAACTGTGGACAATATAACAGAGCAGTTTTCCTCCTACGCTCCCTCCTCTCACCATATGGGTCAGGCGACACTAGGCTTAACCTAAACTGTCATTCTTGCTTGGCACTGCCCCCTTCCTTTTCCTATTCCGTTCCCTCCATTAAGGTTTTCTTGAAAAGTTCTCTCTCAATAAATTGGGTGCACCCACACCCCTGTCTCGGGCTTTGCTTCTCAGGAACATGATCTAAGACATTTATATCACAGGTAGGAGATGAGACACTTCCATCCTCATTTGGGAAAAGCCGTGTATCTGCAATTTGAGGAGAAAGTTGGCAGAGTTATTTTCTAATGACAAAGGATTACATTAATGCAATAATATTTTTAAATAGAAAAAACGATTTTCTAATTGAATGGCATTATGCAATCTGCCTAACCAGTGATGAGACATTAGAGATGCTGTCATTTTTGAAATACACACATAGACTTCCTGTTCTGAAATATAATGAGTAGGCACAACTCTTTGATTTGCCTTGAAATATGTAATTTTCAAAAACTTTTCCAAGATTTTTATTGTCTATTTTTCCATGAAACCCTGTTTAAATAACATTGTAGCCTACCTCAATGAATACTTTCTACTTATTACAGTTATCAAACTTAGTGCTTCAGAAAGTATTAAAGCCACTGTTTGGCTGAAAATACAACTGCTATTAAGGCAAAATTCCCTGTATTATCTTTTTTTCCAGTTTTTATGACTGCATATCTTATCATAGCATCTATGTGAACATTGATGCAAACTGCCTAATCTATCCAGCTAGAAGTGGATATATTAGAAGGACAACACAAAGCGTAGAATGCAGAGCCACAAAACATAGAATGGCTAAAGTCCATGAAAATCAGGAAATTAGTAGATGGGGCCAATGTTGACACTTCAATTCTTAATTATCCTAATTAGAGAGCATCAGAATAGCAAAATAATGTTTATTAAGCCTGGCAAAGTGAACAGTTTCATTGTGCTTATTGCTTATTTTGGCAGTCATATTACATTATTGACTCGCATACTGTGTAGTTAAAATCTCATAAGCCATTTTATATAAACTACGGTTAAGTCAGGCCTCTCTCTTCCTGCCCTTGTGAAATTATTATTTTGAACTCAAATACTAGTATAAGAATTTTCGTTTTCAACTGCCCTTTATCTTACTAATTTTGGCTTACTTTTATAGTGCATGATCAGTCCATTTCTGAGTTGATGTAATTGTAAGTAGTATTTCTTGTTTTCAAGGTTTTCACAATATAGAGCAGTGATGGCGAACCTTTTGAGCTCGGTGTGTCAGCATTTTGAAAAACCTTAACTCTGGTGCCGTGTCACATATACAAATTTTTTGATATTTGCAACCATAGTAAAACAAAGACTTATATTTTTGATATTTATTTTATATATTTAAATGCCATTTAACAAAGAAAAATCAACCAAAAAAATGAGTTCGCGTATCACCTCTGACACACATGTCATAGGCTCGCCATCACTGATATAGAGGGAGAAAGTAAATGCAGACAGCTTATCATAAAATATTGTGTTACATAAGTTACAAAGAAGTATGGACATAGTTCTATGGGAGAAGGTTGCCGGGAGCCGGTCCATGCTTGCTGTTTCAAGGGACCTGGCATATATGACATACTGTTCTTAATATGTTTGCTCACCTTCTTGGCACTATGTGTTTTAACCAAGGTCTCTGAGAAAGGTTTTTTCCCCAGGTAGGGATTTTCCCCTGAAGTTAGGGAGGGAATAAAACCTCTTAACTAAGTGCCAGGTGGGTAATTAATCACTTTAACTACGAACAATCATGCTTAAGCTACATAATCTTTACTCCCTGGAATGGAGATAAGAAACGCCCTAACCTTTGAAATAGAGATTGATAGGATTGAATCAACTGGTATAAATACAGATGTAATAAGACAGCAAGACACAGAACTTAGAATACAGAGCTTAGAACACAGAACTCAGAAGACAGAACCTACACAGAATCTACAGACAGAAGAACTTCGCTGGAGAGAACATGGCAAAAGATCCTGGACTGAACCTGACTACAGAAATTGGCAAGAGAACCTGACTAGAACCTGGTGACTGAACCTGGCTGGAGAACCTGGACAGAACCTGGCTGGAGAACCTAGCAAGAGAACATGGACACAGAACCTGGCTGGAGATCCTAACCAGAACTTCGCTGGAGATCCAGACCAGAACTTGGCTGGAGATCCTGGTTAGAGATCCTGGCTAGGCTGCTGATCAACTGAACGCCGTCTCCGTGTCCTTCCTTCTTGGCCGACTCCGTCCACACCTTTGGGGACCCCTGGACCTGCTGGGGTTGATATTTGGATTGAGTATTATAGAATGAGGATTGAGTCTTATATATATCTGAAAGAGAAGGAAAGAAAAGTCATTTCAACCTGAGAAACTTAGGGGACAGTCTATGTGAAGTATTCAAGGGCAAAAAAGTATTCTAAAAATTACTGATTGTTTGGGTTATTTTCTCTCTTATCATTGATGTTTCTATCTCTCTCTCCCTCTCTGAAATTTATAAAAATATCTATTTTTAAAAAATGGCTGTCTGGTTTCCATTCTTGACAGGTATCCTATTATGTCTGACAGCCTGTTTCTAGAACTCTCTCTGTATTGCTACAGTCTATACACATATTTATTGTACACAGGCACTTTTAATCTGAAAATGACTTTAAGAAAGCATTTATTATTTTGATTATTTATTCTTCACCTGTCTTCTTTTCTTTCTCATTGCACTTGCATTATTCAATTGTAAGGTCGTCTGGGCTATTCTTTCATATATTTTTATTTTCATTGATAAACCTTAATCCTATGTATTTTTGTTTTGAACCATCAAGCACTCTTCTAGGTTTTAAGTATACAGCAATGAACAAAAATATTCCCATAAAAATGGCATTTTTTTATAGCTTATATTATGCTAGGACACAATAGACAACAAAAAGAAAAGTATTTCATGTTAAATAATAAGAAGTGCTATGAAGAAATATAAAGTAAGAGAAGGGGGAAATAAGTACAGGGAGAGAGGCAGTACTATGCCAGGACAGGCAAATGTCAATGTGACATTTGATCAAAGGCCTGAATTAGGAAGAAACAATTTATTTGAATTTCTGGAAGAGCAAGCAAAGGAAATACAAAATACCTTGAGCAAGGAGCACAGCTAGCAGGCTTGAGGATCAGAGTGAGCAAGGGGAAGAGTAGAAGGGCAATGGTTAGATAAATAATGGGGATAGGATATGGGAGGTTTTATGGGGCTTAATAAGAATTTAGTTCCCTGTGTGTAGTAAAGAAAACCACTGAAAATTGTTGAATACAAAAGTGAATAAAGTCTAATCTTCTCAAGAAGTGGTACTGTAACAATTGGAATTCTGTATGCAACAAAAATCAACCTACACATTAATCTTACAATTTCTAAAGTTATTTAAAATGGATCATAGACCTAAATATAAAATGCAAAACTAATAAACTTCTGGAAGAAAATATAGAACATCAATGTGACCATGAGACTGATGCTAAGTTTTAGAGCAGCAGTTCTCAACCTGTGGGTTGCAACCCCTTTGGGGGATGAACGACCCTTTCACAGGGGTCGCCTAAGACCATCGGAAAACACATATAAATTACATATTGTTTTTGTGATTAATCACTATGCTTTAATTATGTTCAATTTGTAACAATGAAGTTGGGGGGTCACTACAACATTGAGGGACTGTAATAAAGGGTCACAGCATTAGGAAGGTTGAGAACCACTGTTCTAGAGATGGGTATGCATTACATCAGGTTCTCAAAATATGCATGTACCTCAGAATATGACCTTAATTGAAAATAAGGTTGTGGAAAATGTCATTTGTTAATTTAAGGTAAGGCCACACTTATAAAGTGGGCCCCTGATCCAATCTTATTGGTATCCTATCTAATAAAAGAGAAACATGGTAATTAACCATACCTCCGCTACCCTTCCCATTGGCTAATCAGGGAAATATGCAAATTAACTGCCAGCCAAGATGGCGGCCAGCAGCCAGGCAGCTTGAAGTGAACTTGAGGCTTGCTTGCGCCCCAACCCCCCAATGGGCCCTACCCTGAGCGTAACTGAGGGTGGCATCGCAACCTCCTGATCCGCCCTGCTCTGTGCATGACAGGGGGCGGCGCTCCACCTCCCCAATCGGCCCTGCTCTGAGCCCGACCAGGGGCTGCACCTAGGGATTGGGCCTGCCCTCTGCCACCCGGGAGCAGGCCTAAGCCAGCAGGCCGTTATCTCCTGAGGGGTTCCAGACTGTGAGAGGGCACAAGTGGGGCTGAGGGACACCCCGCTCCCCTGCTGGTCAATGCACAAATTTTTGTGCACCAGGCCTCTAGTCTATATAATAAAAGCCAAACAATCATTACAGTGGAACGACCAGAACTACCGGTCAATATGATGTGCACTGACCACCAAGGGGCAGACTCTCAATGCAGGAGCTGCCCCCCGGTGGTCAGTGTGCTCCCACAGCTGGACCACCGCTCAGCCAGAAGCCAGGCTCATGGCTGGTGAGTGCAGTAGCGGTGGCGGGAGTCTCTCCCGCCTCCATGGCAGCACTAAGGAGCAGCAAGCCAAGTGGTAAGGAGTAAGCAGGAAGGTGGTTAGGAGTGAGGGGTCCTGGATTGCAAGAGGGATATCCAACTCTCAGTTTAGGCCCAATCAGACAACCCGCCATTGGTTCCAGATTGCAAGAGGGTGCAGGCTGGGCTGAGGGACCCCTCTATCCCCTGCACGAATTTCATGCATCAGGCCCCTAGACCTTATATAAAGAGGAAATTTGGACACAGGAAGAATGCCCAGTGAAGACTGGAGTTAAGCTGCCACAGTCAAAGAACTACCAGAATCCAGGAGAAAGTCCTGGACAGATGCTTCCAGGTATCTGGATACTTTCAGAGAGACAACTGCCCTCTGACATCTTGATCTTGGATTTCTAGCCTACAGATGATGAGACAACAAACTTTTGTTTTCAAGCCAATGATATTGTGATACTTTGTTATGGCAGCCCTGGGAAAACCTGTACAAACACAACATCAAAAGCACAACTCGTGTAAGGAAAAATTGATCACTTATATTTTATTTAAATTTAAAAATACTTTTAAGCAAAAGGCACTGTTAAGAAAAACAAAATACCACTACTGACTGTCAGGATGAATTTCAAAACTACGTATTTGATAAGGGCTGTATACAAATTATATGAAGAATTATTAAAACTAAAATATAAGAAAACAAACAACCCAATTTAAAAATGGACAACTGATCTAAAAGAAAATTTTACCAAAGAAGACATAGATTCCAAGTAAATATATATAAAGATGCTCAATATAATTTGTCATGAATAATTTAAAATTAAGACAACAATGAGATAGCACTGTATACCTATCATATTGACTAAAATTTTTTAAAAACCCTGCAACCTCATTGGCTGACAATCATATGGAACAAGAGGAATTCCCACTCATTATTGGTGTCAATATAAACTAGTACAGCCCCTTTGGAAGACAGGTAATTACTTTCTTATAAAACTCATTATAGTCTTACCATACACTGAAGCAATCACACTTTTAGATATTTACCCAACAGAGCTGATAACGTATATCCTCACAAAAATCTGCATACAAATTGATATGGCAGCTTTATACATAATTCCTTGAAACATTCATAATATCCAGAATATTTAAGCGACACAGGAACCAACTAAAAGAACTGCTGATGGTCAAAACTAGAACAAATTGAGCAACAAAACAAAGCAGTTTTAGAACACAAACCAAAGTATAAAACAAAATGCATGAGTCCATACTGTAAGGGGTGAACAATATATCCACCATGCAGAAGAATTCCAAATATTTCATGTATATATTCTGTCCTCAAAAAACTTGAGCATAATTTTCCTATACTTTACTGTGGGATGTGCATACTGACTTTCTTCCAAGTATACAGAATAGAAGGGGGTGAGGGGGAGTATCTTACAATAGAGAACTGTGACAAACACTGCCTCAGGCAGGTAATCAAGGTGAACATCAACAGTGATAAATCATGCTTATATTCTCTACAGTTGATCTGATCTGACCTTATTAGCACTTTACCCTTATGGTTACCTCCTCAAAACACCTATGGTCTACTTTGAAAAAATATTAAATGAATCCCAATTGGGGGATATTCTACAAATACCTAACAATTTTCTGAAAATTGTCAAGGTCATCAAAAACAAGAAAAATCTGAAAAAATAACACAGGCAAAATGAGCATAAGGAGACATGACTATTAATGACTACTAGACGTAATGTGGTATCATGGATGAGATTCTGTATACCGAGCGTGCTGGGTCTGTGGCCTCTTCTCCGTGCCCCGCAGGGAGGGGGAGACTTGAACTGGTTCATGCAAACTAGGAGGCGCTTTTGGAATTAAAGAAATAATGAAAGACAGACATGAAATAGATTAAAAGCTTGGGCTGGGTGTGGTGCCTGCCCTCTGGAGGAACAGAGCACACAGAGAGAGCCAGCTCCGAAAGCTGATTTATTATATAGTTGAATTACAGGAAGTTACAACACATCAGGGTGGGCCTTCGACATCATGAGATCCATCCCCTTAACACTGGGTGGGAGAGTCAGACTGGGTGGCGTCCAGTCTTTGACTGGTCCTGCATTCAGGGCAGGGCTTTTGCCCTCACACTGAATCCAGCTGACATAAGTTAAGCCATGTGTATTCTACCGGCCCTTAACAATTCTGGAACCAAAAAAGAACATTAGGTAAAATCTAATGAAATCAGAATACATTATGGACTTTAGTTAAATATGTATCAATTTATTAATTATAATAAGTGCGTCATAAAATGCAAGATGTTAATAATATATTATAATAATAAGTATAAACTATATGCATAGGGTGGAAACCCTCTGTACTATTTTCACAATTGCCCTATAATACTAATATTGCTCTAATATAAAATGTTTATTTTTTATAAAGTTATAAAAGAGTATAAGTAAAGAATTTTTAAAATCATATGTCCTATTATCTTACGTATGGATGTTGTTAGGTATTATTTTATGTGTACTTCTTGAGTTTCTCCTCATACTGGCCAATTTAAACTTTCTTGGAATATTTTAAATAATAAACTTAAAATGAAAAGCATCAATTAAAAATACACACTCATAATAGTGCCACAGAATGGTGTACAGAATAATCAGATATCTTAGAGATATCAAATTGTGCATTGCACTCATGTCTAACCCCTCAAGTGCAATAACTTTTTTAGTTAATAAACTTTAATTTTTGTGCAGCTTTAGATTTACTACAGTAACTTTTAAATATAATTTTGCAACTGAAAAGAGGCAATAATACTTGGTTGGTTGGTTGATTACATGAAAAATATTTAGTTCCCTACTATGTAACACTTACCAATAAATGCCAATAATAATTGCAATAAAATCTTTTGCTTTTAAATCTGTGTAAAAGGCAGAAATAATCATGTAATCATCTTGTAATTATATGGTACTTACTATGCAATTACATAGTAAATACATTGTAAATTCAAAATAATTACATGGTCATTTGCATTATGCATAGTGTCTAATCCAATTTTGACACATAAAACAGTGGTAGCATCCAAAAGGTTACCCAGATTTCTCCCACCTACACAACCCCATCAGGAATAATGGAAGTAATTAAAGGAAGTCCTTAAACAAATGCTTGGTAATATATGATTGAAAACTTCATATTTTTTGACATAGGTAGAATTACAAATTAGTACAGAATGGGATTAGCAATTAGTATCAATTAAAATCTATGCTAGCATTGATATTGATGTGGTGATATCAACCAGTATTTTTTTAAGAACAATAAAATGAAGACTGTTTGGGGGGGGGGTGGCTATAATGGTATTATATGTGTTTCTTTTGGTTGGTAAGGGATGATCATTTTGAATTTTTAATTACCAGGAGATTAATTTTAACAGAATATTTGAATTTATTTAGTAATATTGACAAAGTCTTGTAATATATTTGAAACCCTACTGTGTTTATGCTCCCAAATGAATCATTTTGGTGTTTTAAAAATAGAAGCAAAGTACTTATCTTTAAAAGTAAGCATTTTGTTCAATGAACTGATGAACAAAATAGATCCAGAGACATTGAAACATGCACGAGACTAACATACTTCAGAGGGAAGCTGTGGGGTAGGAGGGTTCCAGAAGAGAGATTAACCGAAGATCTTATGTGCATACTAGAAGCTCAGTGCACAAATTCATACACAGGTGAGGTCCGGCTGGCCTGCCATGATCGAGTTCGACAGCGGCGCTGGTGGTGGCCCCTGTGGCCAGCATGTCATAGTGACCGGTAGTTCTGGTCGTTCTGCCATAACAGTTACTGGGCTTTTATTACATAGATATGCATAACCCATGGCACAGACAATAGTGCGGTGAAGGCCCGGGGAGAGGGAAGGAGTGGAGTGGACGGGGATCAATGGAGGGAGAAAGGGGGGCATCTGTAATACTTTCAACAATAAAGATACTTTTTTTAGGTAAGCATTTCGATGCCCTGGCCCATGCAGCTCAGTTCATTGGAGCATCATCCTGTGCACCAAACAGTTGCTGGTTGAATTCCAGGTCAGAGCACATACCTAGGTTGCAGTTTCTATCTGCGGTGGGGGTGCATACTGTACAAGAGGCAAGCCTCTCTCTCTCTCTCACTTCCCCCTCTCTGTAAAATCAGTTAAGACATATCTTTGGGTGAGGATTGTTTTTAAAAAAAGGTAAACAATTTTAAGAAACTGAATTTTTTTCAAAACAAAAGAGCAATACACTCTCTCCTCAACAAAACAACCATTTATATGCAGAAAATTATATTTTAAAAAACACAAATATTTTAAGCCTTTGTAAGTTTTTCTGAGGGCTTACAGCAAATGGAAAATTATTCATTCAATACAATCTACTAAATTTTAGTAAGAACAGTGAGAGTCTGTGGCCCTTGATCCATAACCCATGGCCTCTTCACATTCAAGAAGCTTCATCTTACAGGAAGCCCTCTCCTTCTAGTTGCCAATCTAAGCAACTGTATTACCATAAGATGGGCCGACTATGGTATTTCTCATTTCCCCTATTCCATGTTGCTGAAGCTGCATTTTCAGCAGGCATGGGCAAGAGAGCCAAGGCTAACTTCTATTACCTAGACCCCACTCATAGGGCAAAGGTTCTGTTCCAGACACCACAAGACCAGAATACGGGCCTTCATCTTCCCCATCCTGTATTGCTAGGGTGGAAGTTCTGAGGAAAGAACATGCCAAGAAGACACTCTCCGTCCCCTGCACAGCCTCCTGGTCATAGAGCAGGTGTAATTCCAGAAGAAATAGGCCCCTGTTCCTGGTCCCAGGTCTTGTGCAGCTACGCAAAAATTATACCGAGAGGGAAAGACACACCATAGGGATAAAAAGCTTCATAGTCCTGCCTGGGGGAATTGACATTATTGGGAAAATGGGAGAAAGTGGATATGTCATAAACAATGGTGCTCTTGTTAGAGAACAGCTAAAAGGATATACATAGCCCTACCAATAGCAAAAATTTCAGATGACAGAGCAATCATACGTTTATCAGAAAAAAACAGGAAGAGATTTGCAAGAACTGCTAGAATCACACTCAACCCTGGGACAGAGAAAGGCTGTGCACAAGCTGAACCAACTGAGGAGAAGTCAGAGCAGAGAGGGGGCAAAAACGAAGCATTCTTTAGGCACACATAAATCCATAGCAAAGGGCAAACGGTTCCCTGGAGCTAGGGATTAAGTACAACCTTAATGTTTGGTTCAAACATTGACAGAACAATGATCTGCTATGACCCAGAAGTATTAACTAATAATCTAGGTATAAAAATAAAATCATACCCATCCTAGACAGTCTAGAAGAATCTGTGTATGTGCAGAGCTGCACCCTCTAAAAAAGTGATCAGAAGGAGAAAATTCATACCAGTAGTTCTGGGTTGAATGGTGTGGGGTTGAGGATGGAGCAAAAGATAAACTAGGGCAACTTTTGACTATTAAGTGGCTTATGCTGACTAGGACAATTCTTAGGTAGTAAGGTAAAAACATAGAAATAAGAAAAACAGCCTAAACCAGGTCATCAGAGACTGCACATTGCAATGGAAATAGACTTTTTATAGAGTTAGCTCAATAAATTCACTAAAAAAATATACAATAATAACTAAGCAAATAATATTAATTCTGAGGTTACCTAAAATATCCAACTTTCAAGAAAAAATTATGAGACATGCAAAAAAATCAAGTGTGACATGTACACATGGTGTGGAAGGCAATTCAATGGGGAACTGACTTGTCTTTTCAACTAATGGTACTGAAACAATATCCACATGTAAAAAGTGAATTTGGACTCCTACTTCACACCATAAAAAACTTACTCAAAATAGATGATAGATGACAGATCTAAATGTAAAAGCTAACACTATAAAAGTTCTTAGAGAGGAATACATAGGACTAACTCTTTATAACCTTGGATTAGATAATAAATTAAACCAAAGCACAAAAAGGCAGATATTCCAATTTAAAAATGAGCAAAGGATTTAAGTAGTCATTTCTCCACAGGATAAGCAATGGCTAATAAGCTCATGAAAAAAAAATGTGCAACATCATTAGCTATTAGGAAAATGCAAATTAAAATCACAATGATTTACCACTTCACATTTGCTAGGATAGCTATAATCAAAAGGACAGATAAAACATATTGTCAAGGATGTTGCAAAACTGGAACCCTCACACTATGTCGGTAGGAATGTAAAATGAAGTAGTCATTTTGGAAAACAGTTGAGCAGTTTCTTGAAACATTAAATATGAATTTACCATATGATCCAGTAATTCCACACATCAAGTACGCAAGAGATATAAAAACATATGTCCACATAAAAATTTCTACATGACCAGGGTAACAATATTTAGTAGCCAAAAAGCAGAAACAGTGCATACACCCTTCAACTGGTGAATGTATGGAAAACTGTGATTACCCATACAATGAAATACTGTTTGACAAAAAAATAAAATAATGGAGTGTTGATTCATGCTACAATATGGGTGAACTTCCAAAATATTATGCTAAATGAAATAAGTCAAATGCAAAAGACTATGCACTATATTTGATTTTATTTATATGAAATGTCAAAAAAAATTGTTAGAGACAGTGAGTAGATTAGCGGTTGTCTGGGACTGGAGTTGGGAACAGGGAGTGACTGCAATGAGCGCCAAGTACCTTTTTTGGGTAATAGACGTTTTCTAAAAGTAGATTGTGGTGATATTTGCACAACTCTGTTAATAGAAACAATTGAATTGTACTCTGAAACAAATTCAATTTATGGTACACATAGGCTACCTTAATAAATATGACTGGAAAAGAGTATGTTCCTTGATAAATAATTATAGTAATTATCTCTCACCTTAAGTGAAAGGTACTCATGCTAAATATGGGATGACAAATATATGCATATATATTTGCCGTCTCTTTGCCTCCTAGAGTTTTTCTCTCATTTATTTGGGAAGCATTGTGTATCACTCACTATAGGAAACTAAAAGTAAGAATTGTAGTCCCATATTCCGATTTATTCTAAGCAATAGGAACAAATCCATTTTAAGTATATTAAAAGGATACTCAAATTTTATATTGGTTTAATAGATCTTAGTTTTTCTCATGGATGATCGATACATTTCCAAAAAACATGAGACTAGCTACCTTACAATTTAAAATACTTTTTATTCTTGGAATTCTGCACTTAATTCTAGTAAGCAATTTGATCTAAAATCAACTTTTAGTTGGAATTTGCTGCTACCTTAAAAATACATCTTTCATAATGCATTATAATATGGATTAAATCAAAAGGCATAATGTTAACATCCAACCCTGCTGTTTATTCAAGGCAATCTACTTATATATACAAATCTGATATTTACCTCTTAAAATATTTAACAGGCATAAGTGCCCATAAATCAGTTATGACAATCAGTGTTAAAGCAATCAATAGTAAGGAATATGCATTAATTCAAATGATATTGATAGGCTCATGAACTTGCATCAGTCTTCTGTGAAGTAAGAAAAATGAGACATCTTCCCCAAAATCGATATTTTCCTTTTTATGTCATTCACTTGAAGATTATCAATAATACATTACTTTTTTACCTTATGTGTCAATGGTCTGATTTTTAAATACAGGCATCTTTACATTTTAATGTAAACTGATAATCTACAAGGAATTGAGGGGCTAAAAATCATTTGATGGGAATTTTTTGAAGTTTATTGCTTAATATATGTATATATACTTACACACATACACACATATACACACTTAAACATACCTATATACATGTCCTGTTGATGTATTTTTGTGTGCAGGAACATAAGAAAGTGGTGTCTTTTAATATGCACCCTTCTCCCCATGAAAAATGCTCATTTGTTTCATTCTGAAGGTAAATTGCATGAAAGAAATATCAAAATCTCAGTATACATCTTTTTTATTCCTTGTGTACTAGGATGTTATACAGGTATGTATTTAGGTAAAATACAAAATGTGAAAGTACAATAGCCATTCATCAAAAAAGAACCATTTTAATTGGTTATGGGTGGAAAATATGTACTTGACAGTCAGTTTCTCACTTTTCACGTAAATGCTTTGCTGCTTGGATGCCTAATCTTGTTTAGTGTAGGAAAAGTAATTTGACATGAAAGTACCTAGATGGCTGCCGAAAATTAATTGCCAATTAAAAAAGAAAAATGTTTGTGCTACTCTATAAACAAGCCAACGTATAAACCTTTCAGTCCTGTAACTTTATTTATGTCTTTATAGATCTAGTTTCAAGCTATTTGCATACAATTTACAAATTCATATTATAATTCTCCAGTATATTTATGATTTTATAGTTGTATATATTTTACCTCCCTGAGAAATATTTATTTCTGTATGCTTCTGTTGCTTATTATTTAACAAAAACATCACATTGCATTTGATAGTTTATGTGTCTTCTTTAGAATAAGACGTTTTTATTTGTAAATGGGAAAGAAAATATTTCCCAACACCAATAGGTACAGAAGAGCATATATGCGTGTATGCGTGTATACACACACACACACACACACACACACACACACACACACAGAGAGAAGCCCTATTTTAGAAAATTCTCTGTGCCCTTCATTTTTTATGCTGGTTTTTAAAACATTGAGTATGACATTTTTCCCCACTATATAATGTGTTTTCCTGTAGAAAAGAAACTTTGAAAAACTAATGGATTCTG
Source organism: Myotis myotis (assembly GCF_014108235.1). NCBI lineage: Eukaryota > Metazoa > Chordata > Mammalia > Chiroptera > Vespertilionidae > Myotis > Myotis myotis. Next base: position 62,036,690 of record NW_023416335.1, on the reverse strand, counting down.
AGAAGTTTCAGTACTTGGATACTTGTGAACTATTGTTCATTTGGGAACCCAAGTTAGCAAAAAGGGAAGCCAATCAAATTCTTACCTCTCTCTTCTAAAAGGATAAATTTGGATCGCATGTAAAATCCGGAGCCATATAGTAAGAGAAGATCCAGTGATGAGAGTAGAGTGCCAATGCTGTAAATATGTTAGAAGGGATCAGTAATAAGATAAGGAGAAATGAAGGGGTATCGAAGAAATAGATAATGCTTGAGGCAAGTACAAATGGCAAACTAGATATTCCCAGTAATATAAAATATAAACCAATATAAAACTAAAAGACAAAGCTCCCTCCAGCTTTTGATGGCATAGATCGATATGATACTTAGGGAGTTCAAATCCTGATGCCCTACCAACTGAGCATCTGTGCAAATGACCGCTGCACTAACTTCAAAAGCCCAACTATATTTTCACCTAGAAAAGAACTTCAATTTTAATTGTTAAAAATAACTATTGAAGACCTTTTCATTCTATATTTGTGTCAAAGTTTTGTAGAGTCATGTACGTAATTAATACTTATACCAATTTACTATCTACCATAGTTTACTTTATACTTCCCATTTTGAAATTTCGGCAGTATTTCTTGTTAAGAAAAATAGCCAGTGAGATAAAAGATGATCATTTATTTCAGATCAAGCATTCATCAAAACTATCAAATTGTATCCAGGGGTCAGAAATGGTGAAAATATTTTTTTCAAAATATTTTTACAAATAGTTACTAAAAATAATAACAGAAACTTCAAGGTTTTTATTTGTTCTTTAGTAACAAAAGCAAGTTTCTTATTAGGCGTTAAACAAAACAGTATCTCTTCTTTCACCTGTACCAGCCTGCCAGACCCTATTTTGTGATGTTCCTCACTCTATTTCATCATCCATCCCAAAGCCACCCTTTTCCCAAAACATGGGATTATCTGTTTCTTATCTCCTATTGTGATTTGCGGCTCAGATGTATTTCAAAGCACTCAACACTGTGCTTGACAGATACTAGGCTCTCACTATGCACTTGTTGACCAGCTAAACAGAATTCTATAGATAATATATTTGCTTCATACCTGGCATCTGTCCTGCCTTTTTCTTCCCCAATATTCCTGTCCTTTTTAAGCCCCTCATCACTTCTAACCTGAGCTATTCCAAAAGCAGCCACAAGTATATTTTCAAATATTTATTGAGAATATTTATTGAGTTCCTATTATATCCTATCCTTTGAGAAGTGCCTTTACATAGATTATCTCATTAATTTTCTGTATGGTAGGTATTAATAGCTCTAAAGTAAAATAAATAAATAAATAAATAAATAAATGCATTAAGTCCTCTCTGAGTATGTTACTTTGCCTTTATATTCATGAGCCTACAGAACAATATTTTATTCTATATCTCCAGTCTTAGTCCCTGTCCTTTGTGAAACATATTTTAAAACAGTGCTGTGGCTGAAATAATTGCTTATGATTCTTCAAACATGTTTTAGTAGAACATTTGCTCCAAAAAATTGGTTTCTATTTAAAAATTAGGGGAGACAACTATATGACTTCATTTTATAACATATGAATGTTATTACTACACTGGGGCCCAGTGCATGGATTTGTCCCTCGGTCTGGCCTGTGGAGAGAGGGCCAAAACCAACTGATCCCCACATGCCAGGCCAAGGGACCCCACTGGTACACGAATCCATGCACTGGGCCTTTAGTATGCATATAAGATCTTTGGTTAATCTATTCCTGCCCTTCCCCCTCCCATCTTCCCTCTGAGATTCATCAGTCTGTTCCATGTTTCCATGCCTGTGCATTGGATGTCTGCCCCCTGGTGGTCAGTGCACATAATAGCTACTGGTTGAACAGTCAAATGATCACTTAGGCTTTTATATATTACTAGAGGCCCGGTGCACAAAAATTTGTGCGCTGGGTGGGGGGGTGGGGGGCCCCTCAGCCCGGCCTGTGCCCTCTCGCAGTCTGGGACCCCTCGGGAGATAACGACCTGTCAGCTAGGCCTGCTCCCGGGTGGCAGAGGGCAGGCCCAATCCCTAGGTGCAGCCCCTGGTCGGGCTCAGAGCAGGGCCTATTGGGGAGTTAGGGCGCCTCCCCCTGTCATGCACAGAGCTGCAGGGCAATCAGGGGTTTGGTCGCTGCCCCCTGTCACGCTGATCCAGGTGCTGGGAGGTTTCCTTGCTCCGCTGATCCCGGGGCCAGGACCCCTCTCGCTCCGCTGATCCCAGGGTCCTGAGGCCTCGTGGCTCCGCTGATCCCAGGGGCTGGGAGGCCTCTCAGCTCCGCTGATCCCGGGGTCCTGAGGCCTCTCGGCTCCGCTGATCCCGGGCCAGGAGGCCTCTCAGCTCCACTGATCCCGGGGTCCTGAGGCCTCACGGCTCCACTGATCCCGGGCCAGGAGGCCTGTCTGATCCACTCTTCCCGGGGCCCTGAGGCCTCTCTGCCCTGCCGCTTCAGGGCTGTTTGGCTTCGCTCCACTTGGAGCCTGAGTATGCAAATTAACCGCCATCTTTTAGCTTCTATAATTGAAACATTGCATCTTTTGGAGTTGTTGCTTCAGGAGCTCAGAGCCCCGCAGCTGCAGATGGGGAACCTTGGCTTCCTCATGCTGGGGCAACTAAGTCTCCCTGTTCGCATCAGCTGCCTGGCTGCCGGACGCCATCTTGGCTGTCAGTTAATTTGCATATCTCGCTGATTAGCCAATGGGAAGGGTAGCGGTCGTATGCCAATTACCATGTTTCTCTTTTATTAGTGTAGATAGAGGCCCGGTGCACAAAAATTTGTGCACTCGGGGGGGAGGGGGTTCCCTCAGCCCGGCCTGTGCCCTCTCGCAGTCTGCGACCCCTCGGGAGATAACGACCTGCTGGCTTAGGCCTGCTCCCGGGTGACAGAGGGCAGGCCCAATCCCTAGGTGCAGCCCCTGGTCGGGCTCAGAGCAGGGCTGATTGGGGAGTTGGGGCGCGGCCCCCTGTCATGCACAGAGCAGGGCATATCGGGGGGTTGCAATGGCACCCTCAGTCATGCTCAGGGTGGGGCCGATTGGGGGGTTGGAGCGCTGCCCCCTGTCACGCACAGAGCAGGGCCAATCAGGGGGGTTGGGGCTCTGTACCCTGTCACGCACAGAGCAGGGACGATCAGGGGGTTGAGGAGCTCCCCCATCACTCACACAGTAGGGCCGATAGGGGAGTTGGGGCACCGCCCCCAGTCACACACAGAGCAGGGCCGATCAGGGTGTTGGGGCGCCGCCACTGTCACACTCAGGGCAGGGCCGATGGGGAGGTTATGGCTCTACCCCGTCACACACAGAGCAGGGCCCGTGGGGTGGGGGGGGTTGGGGTGCCACATCCTGTCACACACAGAGCCACAGGGCAATCAGGAGGTTGGGGAACTCCCCCCTATCAGGCACAGAGCAGGGCTGATCAGGAGGTTGGGGCGCCTTCACCTGTCACGAACAGAGCAGGGCTGATAGGGAGGTTGTGGCCCCACCCCCTGTCACACACAGAGCTGCAGGGCGATCAGGGGGTTTGGGCGCTGCCCCCTGTCATGCTGATCCCAGTGCTGGGAGGCATATTACCCTTTTACTATATAGGGTAGAGGCCTGGTGCATGGGTGGGGGCTGGCTGGTTTGCCCTGAAGGGTGTCCTGGATTAGGGTGGGGGTCCCCACTGGGGTGCCTGGCCAGCCTGGATGAGGGGATGATGGCTGTTTGAAGCTGGTCACACACACCCTTCAGGGTGGGGGTCCCCACTGGGGTGCCTGGCCAGTCTGGGTGAGGGGCTGAGGGCTGTTTTCAGGCTGGGACTGAAGCTCCCAACTGCTCCTTTTTTTCTTTTTCTTTTTTTATTCTGAGCCAGCTTTAGCTCTGAAGATCCAGCTCTTAGGCCTCCACTCCTGAAAGCAGGTATCTGGTTTGTTTCGGTTCTACAATCAAAACTCTGTATCAACTCCAGGTCTGAGATCCCGGCTAGCTGAAAGCTGGTTTCTGGCGTTTTGTTTAGCTTCTATTTTTGTTACTATGTTTCAAACTGCCAGCTCAAAGGCCTGCAGCAGCAGGCGGGGAACGTTGGTTTCCTCCGTCACTGAGGCAAGCAAGCCTCATGTTAGTTTCAAGCTGCCTGTAGACTAGAGGCCCAGTGCACAAAATTCATGCAAGAGTAGTCCTTCCTTCCCCCAGCTACCAACACCAGCTTCCCTCTGGCACCCGGGACCCGGGCTTCCCTCGAAGCCCCGACTTCATCCGGAAGGACGTCTGGTCTAATTAGTGTATTACGCTTTTATTATTATAGATACACTTGAGGCCTGGTGTATGATATTCATACACTTGATGGGGATCCCTCAGCCTGGCCTGCACCGTCTTGCAGTCTAGGAGCCCTCAGATGTCCAACTGAAGGCTTAGGCCAGCTTCCCGCAGGTAGTGAGCCTAAGCCATTAGTCAGACATCTTTAGCGCTGCCATGGAGGTGGGAGAGGTTCCAGCCACCACTGCTGTGCTCGCCAGCCATGAGCTCAGCTTCTCGCTGAGTAGTGTTCCCCCTGTGGGAGTGCACTGACCACCAGGGGGCAGCTCCTGCATTGAATGTCTGTCCTCTGGTGGTCAGTGCGTGTCACAGTGACCGGTCGTTCTGCTGTTCAGTTTATTTGCATATTAGCCTTTTAAGCCTGCGGGATCTGGCCGAAACTGGCTCTCTGACTTCCCCTGAGGGGTCCCAGATTGCAAGAGGGCACAGACCAGGCTGAGGGACCCATTGGCACACAATTGGAGCGAGGGAGGGACGCAGGAGGTTGGCCAGCTGGGAAGGGACTGCAGGAGGGCTCCAGGGCATGCCCAACCTGGCTTGCTCAGTCCTGATTGGCCAGACCCCAGCAGCAAGTTAACCTACTGGTTGGGGCATCTGCTCCCTGGTGGTCAGTGCACGTCATAGCAACTGGTCTACCAGTCAACTTTCTGACTCCTGGTGGTCTGTACACATCATAGCAACTGGTTGACTGGTCAACTGTATTACCTCTGGTGGTCAGTGCACGTCATAGCACACAGTTGAGTGGCCTTAGCATATCATTAGCATATTACACTTTGACTGGACGACCAGACACATAATATATTAGGCTTTTATTATATAGGATAGTATAGAATACATATTTATATATTATTAAATAATGCAAATTTATCTGTATTTTTGAGCTAAATAAAAGACATCAAATGAATTTTTAGCTTCAGTTGTCATTTCCTCGTTAGATGAAGAATTGTTCACAAGACACTGCTGTTTGTGGATCAAGTTATGTGAGGTTAGTGGATCTCACTTCAGATCTGTGCAATTGCATCTAATTTACATAGCCATATCTGCAATATGCAACATGTAGAATAACTTCTCATTCATAGTGTCCCATAAATATAAGCTAAATGAATGAACATAACAATGGAAATGATGATTTTGTTACTATTGGTCTATCTGACTAGACTATAAGATTCTACAAGTTTTAGGTAATGGTTGCTGCTGAAGCTTGCCATGTCAGGCACCATATATGTGAAAGAAAAAAAAAATATACACATGCACATCCTCAGAGAGAAACACCTCGGTCTTTATCTCCTATCCTGTTCATTTGTGCCTTTAGAACTATTTCCCTGAGAATATTGGTTGAAATTCTAAAAGTTACCTTACTCCATCTAAATGGTTTGTCATACCACTATCCCCATCCAAATAGGAAGCCCTTTGCATCTTCATTTTGATGCCATAGTGCCCTGCAGAAGATATTTCTCGTGAGGTTGACTGACCTAACAACAAAAGAAGTCCACTGCCAGATTGAATTCTTTCAGAATTTTTACATATTTGACATTTAATAAAATTATGACATACATTATATTTTGAAATATATGTTTTCAACCTCCTCACAAGAGAACATGTAATAGAAAAATCTATTATTAGAATCAGAAAACTTTGGTGTAGGTCCTGGATCTGCTACATAAACTGTGTATGTGCTCATGTCTGAATCCCTTACATTCTCTCATTCAGTTTTTACTTTTGCAGAATATACTTGGCCTACAAATATCTCTGGGTTGTTGCAAAAAACAAATGAGAGAATGTGTGGTAAGATGCTTTGTAAACTATAAGCACAGTAAATGTATGTTGTCCTGTGACCTTGTGGTTCCTGTCCAGGTGACAGTTCAACCAGTTGTTCTGACAGGTTTGAGAAGCTGAGCTTCAAAACAAAGCTATAAAGCTAAAATGGCTCATTTAGACACTATTGCATGTAGCTAACCACTGCCATAATGGCTGATGTAACACTGGGAGCAAAGTCTCCCTTTGTCATCAATTCCAAAGTTTTTCATTCCATATAGAAAACCGAAGCATTCTCCAAAGGGGCTCTCCTATCCTGCTCTGGCTGCACCTACCCGCTGTCTTACCATGCCGGAGTCCAACCCCAGCAGGTCCAGGGGTCCCCAAAGGTGTGGATGGAGTCGGCGAAGAAGGAATGACACGGAGACGGAGTTCAGTTGATCAGCAGCCTAGCCAGGATCTCTAGCCAGGATCTCCAGCCAAGTTCTGGTCTGGATCTCCAGAGAGGTTCTGCTGTTTATTGTCTTGTTACATCCGTATTTATCCCAGTTGATTTTAATCCTGTCAATTTCTATTACAAAGGTTAGGGCGTTTCTTATCTCCATTCCAGGGAGTAAAGATTATGTAGCCTAAGCATGATTGTTTGTAGTGATTAACTACCCGCCTGGCACTTAGTTAAGGAGTTTCATCCCCTCCCTGACTTCAGGGAAAAATTCCTACCTGGGGAAACAACCTTTCTAGGAGAGGCATCCCCTCCCTGACTTCAGGGAAAAATTCCTACCTGGGGAAACAACCTTTCTCGAGAGGTGACCTTGGTTAAAACACACAGCGCTAAGGGGAGCAAACATATTAAGAACAGTATGCTATATACGCCAGGTCCCTTGAAACATATGCTGTGCAGATGTTTCTTTCCTGCAGCGACTGTGTCAAGCAGCAAGGATGGACCGGCTTCCGGCATTACCAGACACAATGAATCGATCACATGCTCATCTAATAGTTCCTTTAGCAGATTATTAATCTACATTTTAATTTTATTCTGTCTGTGGTCATAATTTCTACTATGATTGAATATATGCTAACAAACTGTTTTGAGCACTTTAAAGATACATTTTAAAGTAACCAAAAAAAGTTACTGTGTGGTGAGGGCAAACATTTAATGGTGCTTATTGCTTAATTCATGAGTAATGCATATATACTGGAAAATCTTAAGTGTCTGGAAATCAGGAACATAAAATTTTATATATATATATATATATATATATATATATATATATATATATATATATATGGCTCCACTTATAAAAATAGCTCTGAGGTTGTTGGTGTTATTGTCCCATCGCTGATTTCTATGGCTCAGTGTCAAATATAGATTGTGTGTGTGTTTGTGAGTGTGTGTGTATTATATGACAACCATGATCACTCACAGAACACTATTTCAAAACTTATTATTTACAAATTCACTTTTGTAAAGTATTTTCCCTTAAACATATAAATTTGGAGAAGGCAACATGATACAAAAAGGAGTAAACTTTTAAATCTACAGGAGCATATATGATTTGTTCCTTTAAAAATGACATTTAAATTTACATCACAAAAATATTGTAACTTTCTTGGGATGTATTAAGAATGTATTTAAGCTACTACATGCCCTTTGACAAGCTGTTTGAACTGAGGTAGCAGCAGACATTAAAATATTTCAGACAATATTGCGTTTCTCAGATATCAACCATTAATGGGTGTTTGAGTATTTTACATATGCTATTTTAACTATCTTAAAGTGGACAGTAAAATTCAATTTAGAACATTAAAACTATCTTTCCCTACTAAATAAACCATAGGTGCCCCCTACACTTCTGACACTAATGTAATTATTATTAGCTTGCAATGCTTATCTGAGACAGTTATGTAGATAAAGTAAGCCCTAAGTAACATTAAATCGGCCAATTTGACATTCTTCTCAGTAATGACCCTTACATGGCTGTTTTGCTGTAGAATACGAGTATGATTAAGTAATAGCAGGCAGGTCCTTACTGACCTTAGTTATTTACAAGTCACTTATCCTTACTTTATCTGAGCTCTTTAGGTCATAGATAATGAATATATATTAAGCCTTTTGAAAATTCTAAAGAAAAAGTGTATATTAAATAATTATTTATAGAAACCTAAGGAACATTTCCCTGCCTAGTGAGCCACATTTTAGATACTCTACAATGAGTATTTCACAAAACTAAATTCTTTTATATAATCACAAATATGTAATCTGTCTCATTCCGAGACATTTTCTTAAACTATCATTTGAAAATTGGAGTCTTATTCAGTGTCAGTGTGTTGTTGCTTTTCTTATGTAAGGAACACTTCTCACACTCACATTATAGAGAACCTTAACATGTTACATTAAAAAAATCAGTTTACAGTTTGACTCCCCATTATCCTTTGTATGTAAAATGAAGATATTAATAATTTGTTCCTGATAATTTTATAACATTCTTATAATACATTTTTTAAAAGATAAAGGTTTATATGAAAAAATCTTTGAAAATAAGAAGTTTCTACTGTAAATTAGAGGATTAGATTTCCATTGTACAACTTGAAGCAATTACCAGGTACTGGACTAGCAATTTTAAAAAAGTTTTGCTTTAATGAATATTGTTAGTGAATTCTCCCTTTTAATAGGAAATCTTGAGGTTAGAATTTAATTTCCCTGTTTAGTGAGCCACATTTTAGATACAGATGTTTCAGTCCTCTGTAGGTGAAGTAGGGGGAGTGAGGTATTTGAATGGTGTCTAATTAAGAAATGGTGGCCGAAACCGGTTTGGCTCAGTGGATAGAGCGTCGGCCTGTGGACTGAAGGGTCCCGGGTTCAATTCCGGTCAAGGGCATGTACCTGGGTTGTGGGCACATCCCCAGTGGGAGATGTGCAGGAGGCAGCTGATCGATGTTTCTAACTCTGTATCTCTTTCCCTTCCTCTCTGTAAAAAATCAATAAAATATATTAAAAAAAAAAAAAAGAAATGGTGAAATTAAGAAGAAAAGTTATCACATAGAATCCCAGAGAAGAAACTAGATTAAGCTCTGAAAATCATACCCAGTTAAGGAGACAACTTTCTGAAAAATTTCTTATTTGCAACAAAATAGGAGCAAATTTCCATGAGAACTCAGGTATCCGTACCTAAGTAAATTTTTCTGGGTGTCCGCTGGTCTGATGCATAACAATATTTGCTCTGTATTAGTCACCTTGTGTTCTAATAATTCTGCATAAAAACAGTTCCAAAACTTCAGTGGCTTACAACACAAATATTTGTTTTTTTGCACATAGATCTGTGAAGTGGGTATATTGCTTTTCAGAGATAAGGCTCACATTGCTTTGCATATCTTTCATTTCAGTATGAAAGCTTATGAAGCAGTTGCTATTTAGAATGTTTTTCGTTTTCATGGTGGAAGCAGGATAGTGAGAGTGTAAGCCAAACCAGGCAAGTCCATTCAAGCACATTTAAATCCAGCTCACTTTCCATTGGACAAAGCAAAGCATTTGGCCCAGCCCAAACTCAACAAGGCTGGGACTTAAAACTGTAGCAAAGGTGAAGGCAAAGAGTCCTAAACCAATAACATAGTTCCCTATACCCTAAAGGTGAAAGACTACCTGGCAAACTTGTATGCTACTTATGAGAGAGAAAAAAGTCAACATACTTGTGGTAAGCCTTTTAGGATTTCAGAGGCAACATAAGTTATATTTGATGATATGACTTGAAAACAATTAGAGAGTAATATGAAACTTCTATCTTTCAGTGGGGCCATTGTTGGGAGACAGATCTGCATGGGTCTTTTGCATTTCTTTACGTCATGCAACAGGGCAGTGACTGCCCTTTGTCCAGGATTATCTTTTAAATATTTTTGTATAGCAGAGTTGAAGATAGAAATAATGTCTCCCCTTTTTATATATCTTATAATAACTGACAATATCCCTCCTGTTAATTATTTTTCAGAATTAAATGTATATAGTAGGGTTACATATTATGTTGTTTAAATTGTCTATAGTCTTATAGAATTTTTGTCTGCTTGATCTAGCAATTACTAAGATAGGTATGCTAAAACTATCCATTCTAATGCTACGTTTGTCTATGTTTCCTTATTATTACATCTCTGTTGGTGCTATGACTTTTAAGGATATGTCACTAATGTAAATAAAAGTTTAGAATTTTAATATATTCCTGTTGAAATAAATGTTCTTGATATTTAGTGACTTTCTTATATATAGCGGTGCTCTTTATTTTGTTCTCTTTTTTTCTTATTTTTCTTGATAATACCGCACCTGAGTTTCTGCTGCATCCGCTCACAAGTTTACTGATCTGATTCTAAATTTTCTTTTGTTGTAAAGTGGTATAAACAAATACTGCAGATGGCTCACAAGACATCAGATATTTATTTTCCAGCCAGGGTCATGACAGTGACAGTGCAATACTGAAGCCTGAAGTTGTCATCATAGCTTCTTGACTCCCCAGATTCAGAAGTGGTAGAGCTTGTAGATCCCTAGGGAGGTCAATTCAGAGACATTGTTCTGGCTGCCATTTCTGAATTCTATACTTTATCACCTAACAGTTTCAAATACCTCACTCCCCCTAATAAATTTCTCTCTTGGAAAACTATGTAGAGTAGATTCTACTTGTCACTGAAACTCACATAATATAGTAAATGGTAACACAACTCTAATGATGGGAATCTTGGCTTAATGCCTTATTCATCTAGAATATTATGTTAACTTATTTCCAAGTAGAATACCAGTAATCTGCACATGTAAATTGCAAACGAGTTGCCTGAATTATCCCTTTTGATGCCCCTTCAGCAGCCCAAATGGCTGCTGCCATATCTCCATACTATGTCAGGAATATAAGACCTTAGAGCAGTGATGGCAAATCTATGAGACGCGCGACAGAGGTGACACGCGAACTCATTTTTTTGGTTGATTTTTCTTTGTTAAATGGCATTTAAATATATAAAATAAATATCAAAAATATAAGTATTTGTTTTACTATGGTTGCAAATATAAAAAAATTTCTATATGTGACACGGCACCAGAGTTAAGTTAGGGTTTTTCAAAATGCTGACACGCCGAGCTCAAAAGGTTCGCCATCACTGCCTTAGAGTGAACGACTGTTTCGTGCACTGGAGAGTTTAAAGCTACTATAGCATGATAGGCTTTCGTCTTAAGTTCTTGAATAAAGTCATGGTAGGAAGCAGGTTGCTATGGCTGCCCAGGAAGAAAATCAGAGCCAGATGTTCTGGGTTCAGAAATTACAGCATATGTGTAATTCACAGAGTCTTTTGGTATCTTACATACTAATCGGAGTGCACACAGGAAATAATTGGGGAGTGATATTAAGCATCATGATACATGAAAGGAATTATTTGATTCAGATTTCCCTCAAACACAAGTGTCACTTGCCAGCAGAATTAGCCCTTTCAGAATTAGTCCCTGGAGGGGCATTACCTCATGCTCACCTCCACTACCTGTCAGTGCCTATAGGCCCTTTACAAGAGTCACATTCCAGACACTTACACACCATCAAAAAAAGCAGGATTATGCTAATGTACAGTGGCAAAAATTCAAAATATGTCTATCCAAGTTAAATAAATTCAATAATTATTCTGTTAAAATAACATCATTATTGATTTGTGTGGGAGTAATTTCTGGAATGCAGGACCAAAAATGGTAGAACATGGTTTTGGATTTAATTTATTCACCTGAATATATATCTCAGATCCTCATGCTGTCCAAAAGAAATATAAAGTGAATTGGGTATGTAATTTTTTTCTAGAGGTCACTAAAAGGTAAAACTCAATGGGTAAAATAAATTTTAATAATATATTTTATTAATCTAATATATTTAAAATATTATCATTTATAACGGCTATATAAAAAACTAACCCTACATTTCACTTTGTCTTTACCACTTTTTCAAAATCCAGCATGATTTTACCATTAAAGAATATCTCAATTCAGATGCTAAGTTTTCATTAAAAATATGATTTGTTTAAATATATAACACTTGCAGTTGACAAAGCAGATTTACATCTCCAAGATTTTCAAACATAATTAAAAGTTTTGAATAACAGAATCAAATATCATTTTCTATTCATATTTATATCAACTCTAGCAAAATTGGTTCATTGTTAGAATAAGAATTGCTTTTACTTTGAAGCAAGAGCATATAATTTTAAAATTATGTCTATCCAAGTTAAATAAATGCAATAACTATTGTGTTAAAATAACACAAATAAAATTATTATTGATTTGTACAATGAAAAATTTCAATTTCAACATAAATTTGCATACCTGTCTAGCTAAGACACAGATAAGCTCTTCATTTCCTTGGAGCCTTAAATGTAACGTGTTCAGGAGCAGAATGGCATCAGTGAAAAATAGAAACAACATTGCCATTTTTCTTTGATTATTAAATACTTAGCAAACATTCCTTTTGTTCCAAGAAACGTTGAATTGGAATGCCAGTGCAATAAATCTTTGTTAATAAATCTTCCATGACTCATCAAATGAGCATTGGTGAAGTGCACACGACTGTTAAATTAATCGTCATCTATTTCTTAATTTCATAAACTAATGGCAAGTCACAGCATTCACATGAACATACACAGAAATGAATAATTTTAACAATTGTATCCATGACACCTTTTATAAAGTTAGCTTCTGAAAACTGAGTACAGATATTTCCAATATACACATGAAGCAGAATGAAGTAATTAGGAAAACATCAGTTAATTGTTACAAAATTGCCATAAATCTAGGTTTTGATCAAACATAAGTGGAGTACTTGCTAATGTGAAACTATTTTCTGCATATATATGGAGATAAAATTCTTCTTTGAAATATGAAAATATTCAAATGTATATGAATATGTGCATATATATAATATATATATACTCATAAGTTTTACCTTGTATGCAACTTGATTATTGTTTATAAATTTGGAACTTTGAGACAAACTATAGCCAATATACATATATTAGAGAGAGAAAAAGGGAGAGGAGAGAAGTGAGAGTAACTTCTATCAGTTGCCTCTTATACATGCCCTGATGGGAATCGAACCCACAACCTAGGCATGTGCTACCCTCAGAAGAATCAAACCTGTGACCGTTAGGTATACAGGATGATGCTCCAACCAATTGAGCCATGTCGGCCAGGTCAAAACACACCCAAAATATTAAGCAGTATCTTTTATTATTTTTAAGTTAAATAAAAACATACAATTTTCAAATTTTGATTCAATTGATTTTTAATATTTTAATAATTATTTGATAGTACAGTCTTTTTCCCCCTAAATTTCTAATATCTAATATCTAACTTCCAAAAGTTTTAGAAGTTCTATAAAATTTTCTTATCATCTCTCTATCTAAATTTTTTTAGAGCAGCTATGCAAACCATTTTATAGCTGAGTAAATTTTCAATTTCATATTCTCTTAAAAGTTTTTTAAACATTTTTTGTTGGATATTTAATACTGATTTCAGGTAAATAATTTATTAATTATTTTTGAGTATTGAGAAAAATCCTATTTATTAAATGAACTATACATTTTCTAAATATATTTCTTAATATTGTTTACGTTATTTTGTTAATTTTTTTATTTTTTTAAGACAGCTTTCTCATTTTGGTCTACCACATCAAATTGTAATTGCCACTTGTGATGAAATTTGCAACATATTTTCTTCCAGTACATTTTTTTTCTGTTATTCTGTTCACGATACTAGTTTATGCATTTCCACTTGATTCTGCATTAGTAACATGTCTATATTTAAATTCATAAATTTGTTCATATAAATTATTTTTAAAAATAAATAATTATGTAGGATGTCCCCCAAAATGTAAACACACTGTAACAGCTGATATTTTACTTAATTTTCACTCCTTTTCAAGTTTAACTGACTTAAACAAACTAAGTTTTGAACAAAGACAATTTATTCTAAAGTGTCACTAGACTTTTTTATGGGGATACATAAAAGACAAAGTTTTTTATACAAAACCAACAGCAGTTGGTTTTGCAAAATACCAAATAAAATGCAAAAATACCAAATAAAATAATTTTTGATGTTTGCCATTTTATCGCTTTGCATTATCAGCAGTATCTGGACAAGAATGGCCATCAGCTTGAAAACAGGCATTGACAAAAAAATTATTCATTTCTGTAGATTCTTTTAAATGTTAAGTTCTTAAAAATGAACTGTATGTTAATAAACACTAACTTTATAATCATTCAAAGTGTGTTTATATTTATGGCACACCCTATATAATAACTAAAATAATAATACATTTCTATTTATTTAAATACTACAAATAAATCATTTATTCCACAACTATGAATTACCTGCATATTACTTGTCTGCAATAAAATATTCAAATAAACACATACAATGTTACATCAATGGGTAGAAAAAAAATCATTCAACTAAATCAGTTGACACTAACTTGATCAGTGATGGGTTTCTGCATAATACTAGAACTAAATACTAAAACTGTATATTACTGTGTAACCATATCTTCCACAGTACAAAAGTTAGAGTAAAATATAATGCTCCCTAAATAATAAAGTTATTTTTACACATAAAAGAGTTCAGTCTTTTTTGAAACTTAATTTAGATATTCAGTTCTCTGTCATATTAGCAACATTTCCAGTGCTCAGTAAACTCCATGTTGCCAGTGGCCACAGTATTGGACAGCCAGTGCAGTTTTAAACTGCAGCTGGTTGAGAGGCTCACTTGTTTTCTCATTTATTTGACTAAAACCTGGATTCAACGGTGATGGATGGAAATGAACATGAAAGAGACAAAGGAATCCAAACATTTTAAGATAAGGGGATGCTGTTCAATTTATTTCTTCAGTGTCTTATAATTTCCAAGTACAGTTCTTTTACATCCTTTGGTAAATTTATTCCTAGGGTGTTTTGTTTTTATTTTTGATGCAATTATAAATGGGTCTGTTTTCTTAGTTTCCCTGTCTGGTAGTTCATTATTGGTGTATAAAAATGAAACTGATTTCATAGAACTAGAACAAATATTCCAAAATGTATATGGAACTACAAAAGACTCTGAATAGCCACAGCAATCTTGAGAAATAAGAATAGAATTGGAAGAAGCATGCTACTTGATATCAAACTATACTGCAAGGTCATAGTAATCAAAACAGAATGGTACTGGTATAAAAACTGACATATAGATAAAGCAAACAGAATAGGGAGTCCAGAAATAAAACTAACCCTTTATGGTCAATTAATGTTTGACAAAGGAGGCAAGACATACAATGGGGTAATGACAGTCTATTAAATAAATCACGTTGAGAAAACTGGACAGATACGTGCAAAAAATGAAACCAGACCACCTTCTTACACCATACATAAGAATAATATCAGAATGGAATAAAAACTTAAATGTTCAACTCAAACCCATAAAAAGCCTAGAAGAAAGCATAGGCAGTAAATTCTGTGACATTTCTAAAGGCAATATTTTTTTCTGACATATCTTCTCAGGCAAGGCAAACAAAAGAAAACCTAAACAAAAGGGATTACATCAAACTAAATAGTTTTGTACAGCAAAGAACCATCATTAAAATGAAATGATAACCTACTGAATGGGAGAATATATTCACTAATGATACATCTGATAAAGGGTTAATAGCTAAAATTTATAAATAACTTATAAAACTCAACACCAACAAATCCAAATAATCCATTTTTAAAATGGACGAAGGACTTAAGTAGACACTTCTCCAAAGAGGACATGCAGATGGACAATAGACTTATGGAAAGATACTCAGTGTCACTAATCATCAGAGAAATGCAAATGAAAACCTTAATGATATAATCACCTCACACCTGTCAGAATGGCTATCATCAATAAATCAAAAAAGCAAGTGTCGGCAAAGATGTGGAGAAAAGGGAACTCTCATGCAGACTGATGTAGTGACTATGGAAAGCAGTATAGAGTTTCCTCAAAAAATTTAAAATGGAACTGCCTATGACCCAACGAACCCACTTCTGGAACTGTATCTGAAAAAAACCAAAACAATCATTTGAAAGAATACATGCAACCCTATGTTCATTGCAGTGTTATTTATAATAGCCAGGATTTGGAAGCAGCCCAAGTGTTTATCAGTAGAAGAGTGCATAAAAAATCAGTGATACACAATGGAATGCTACTCTACTGGACTGTAAAATAAGAAGAAAATTTTACCTTTTGCAACATCATGGATGGGCCTGGAAAGTATTATGCTAAATGAAATAAGGCAGTCAGAGAAAGATAAGTACCATGTGACTTTACTTATACGAGGAATCTAATGAACAAGATAGAAACAGACTCATAAATAGAAGGAACAGAATGACAGCTGTCAGAAAGGGGGTGGTTGGAGGTTGAACAAAGAAAGTGAAGTGATAATGCAAGGGAAAAAAAAGCCTCATAGACAAAAATAATAATATGTGACTACCAGGGAGAAAAGGGGTTAGGGGAAGGTGGAAGAGGGCAAAGGGAGAATAACTGGTGATGAAAGGAGGCTTGACTTGGGGTGGTGAATACATGATATAATATACATATGATATTGTACACCTGAAACCTATATAATTTTATTAACCAACATCACCCTAATAAAACATATTATTAATATATATTCTAGACTACCCCAAAGGATCATGCAAGTACATGGAAAATAAGTGTGTCCCAGAGAAGGGGAAATATCAATATCTCCTGGCATATTAACAATGGAGTTTATGTTACTCTGTCTCATGGTGCACTCAGTGTTTTCCTGTGGATTTATTCCATGGTTATTTGTACAGGTCCTGTGCTGTTCAGTTGTAATAGGTATAGTCAACAGCAGGCAGAATCTCCATTGCCTGTCCAGAAGAGCATCTATATATATAAAAAGCCAGCAACCGTAACGACCGGTCACTATGACCCAAAGCCCACTGTGGCCAGCGAACCGGCCCAATCAGGTACATATATCTCCTTTTTTCCCCATTGGCCCAAGAGCTCTCTGTGTGGTTAGCTGAGGCTGGTCCCTTGCCACCATTGCAGCTTTACTCTGCTCAAACCGGCTCTTTTCCCATTCTTCCCAGTTACTGTTCTCAAAAGTATCTTTTAATAAGTACTGCCCATTACTGGACTCTCCCACCCTGATTAAGGGTGCGGCCTGCCAGCCAAATGCCCCATCCCCTTCCCCCCGGCCAGCCCCACCCCCGATAAGCCTGCCCCACCATGATAGTTCTACAGCTCCTCCCCCCATCTAGCCCCACCCCTGATCGGCACCCCCCTACCCTGATCAGGGGCAGGGCCAGCCAGCCAACCATCCATGGCCCCTCCCCTAGGCCGCTGGCACCCCTGACCCCATTTGGGGGTGAGGGAAACTGGCCCACCGCCTACAGCCCCTCCCTATGGCTGACCCCACCCCCAATCAGTCCCCCAAACCCAATCAGGGGCAGGGCCCACTGGTCAATTGCCCATGGCCCTTCCCCCCAGCTGGCTGGCCCTGATCAGGGTTGGCCAGCCAGTCAACCTTCCACCATCTCCTCCTCCCAACAGGTCAAGCCTCAATCCACCCCCATTGGTTCCGGGCTGGCCTGACCCCACCTGTGCACAAATTCATGCACTGGGCCTCTAGTCCTATATAGTAAAGAGGTAATATGCAAATTAACCCTCACACCATAATGCTGTCATAAGGTGGAGGCTCGCACAGCAGAGGTGGGGCGGGGCCTGTCGCTTCACACGCCTGCCACTGGAGTTCCCTCAGCCCTGCTGGGGGGAGGGTCCCAGCTGCTGCTCAGCCCGGCTTCCCCGTAGTTCCCTCAGCCCCACCAGGGGGCAGGTCCTGGCTGCTGCTCCACACGGCTTCTACCGGGGTGACCAGGCTGGCACAGGAAGGCAGTTGGGGACCATCAGGCTGGCAGGGGAGGGCAGTTGGTGGCAAGGTCAGGCCAGCAGGGTTGGGCACTTGGAGGCAATTAGGCCGGCAGGGGAGGGCAGTTGGGGGCAATCGGGATGGCAGGTGAGCAGTTAGGTGTCAATCAGGCCAGCAGGGGAGTGGTTAGGGAGTGATCAGGCTGGCAGGCAGAAGCATTTAGGGGCAATCTGGCAGGCAGGCAGGCAAATGGTTAGGAGCCAGGGGTCCCAGATTGCAGAAGGTGCAGGCTGGGCTGAGGGACAACCCCCACAGTGCATGAATTTTGTGCACTGGACCTCTAGTTTTATAATAAGAACAGATAAGTATAAGCCTATGAAAATCTCCCTCCATATAAAAATTGCAAACAAAAATAATATTATAACCTTGAAAGAACAGCAAACATTAATGCCACCATCAGAGATCTGAAAGACAGAGAGGAAGTACTTGATAATTGCATTCTCAAATAACTCATCCATTTGACCTTTGTGATAGACAGTTGGGCCTAGAGAATGACAATGGTTTTCTTAAACATGTGGTAACTTCCAATGCAGCCTCCATGTCAGATGTAGTATGGAGAAACGCAATAGAGGCCTTGGCATCTGAAATGCTTATACATTTTTATCTCTTCCAGTGAATACAGAACAGCGATTTGCTTTCACCCAAAAGAGCAAGTAAAACTTGTACATACAAGTATCAAGTTGCCATCACTGACTACCTACCACGCATCAACCAGAAACACTAATCTTACACCCAGAGGATGACTTATGGTTTCTCATACCTCATAAATTTTGACCTATAATTTTATTTTTGAGTAAATAAAATAAATCAATGGGCTGATACTTATGGGATTTGCTGAGATTACTATATGGCACCCCATCATTAGCAGACAGAGACCATATACAATGGCAGAACAGCCTATTAAAGACTCATAGTCCCAGATAGGAGCTAATGGTTTCAGAAGATATAATACTACCCTATAGCATGGGGTACATGCTCTGAACCAGAAATGAATATTTGGAGCTGTTTCTTGCTTAGCCAGAATACATGTAAGGTCTGGGAGCCAAGGTACTCTCCTCACTATAATTCCTAATAACCACCTTAGACAGATTTTGCTGCTCATTTTGACTTTGAGTTCTGACAGTAGAGGGTTGACTTTTTGGTTCAGGGGAGGTGTTTTTCCACCAGGAAACTCAAAGTGATTTTGTTGAATGAGAGTTGAAACTGCCAATGAGTCAGCCATTCAGCTCTTTTTCCAACTGGGAAAACAATGGGGGGAAAAGGTAATTTTGTGGCTGAGGTGTTTAAACCTAATTGTCAAAGGAAAAATGGGTTGTTCTTGCACATTTGATTAGAATACAGAATTTTCCTGTCTATATCTAGTGGTAAAATTTATATCCAATAGCTCAGATTCTTTAGAAATTAAGAGTTAGTTACTAACTAAAATGTCACAAATAACCTAAATCATGCCTGTCATTGGCATCTATATTTTCTTTATATCGCTCCCAAATATATAATTTAATTTAATTTATCTTTATTGTTGAGAGTAATACAGATGTCCCCAGCTTTGCCAAATATATGTTTGCATTTTTTAAATCATGCTGTCATCTCTCCCATCCTCCCACTATTTTTATATGGCATTTTTATACTTCTTGGAACAATTAAATCAGGAGACTGATATGATTATATATATTTAAAAGATAGCACTCTATCCAATATTTGGAAAATGGATTTAGGTAAGCTGTATATCATAATTTCAGTAGCTTACTGTGGTGAAAGTTTATTTCTGAGTTATAGACATGTTGTCTGGTAAGGGTTGTGGATGTAGCATCCTTGCTCCAGAATACAGGCCAATGAACAAGCCACTATCTGGAACAAATTGCTAGCTATTGACCCAGACAGTCTTAACATTCAACTCAGCTTGACTAAACTTCAGCTAGACTTATTTCTCACTTTGCATGTCTCATACAGTCACAAAGAGCCTTAAATTATTTCTTCCATGCCAATAAGAAGCTTTCTGGAGAAGGTATGTCTTAAATGTTTTTAAGGCAATGAGAGAAAATAATTTTGAAGTTAAAATACTAAGTTAAGATAAAATATGATTGAAATGTTAAACAAATAAAGATATTTTCAGTCATAAAGTAACTAGAGTGCTTGCTACCATATATATATATATGTATATATATATATATACATATACATATACATATACATATACATACATATATAATATGCACATATCTGTATATGTGTATAATAAATATTCTGGGAGATTCTCTTTTGCTAGAAAAAGAAATAGGAATAATGGAAATAGAAATATGAGAAATAAGATGATATGACATAAAAAACAGAGGCACAGTGTTCCCTGGATAAAGACAAATACGTGTGAGTATATTTTTTAAATTGTTCTGGAAACTTAGAGAATTTTACTTTATCAAAGTTTTAGTGATGTAAGGATTATAGTATCTTCTAAATAAGCCTACATATAATACTGGTTCTGAATTTGATATTGCTTACCCAAACATAACATGTTCAGAAATAACCTAAAATGTTTAAAGTGAAAAATATTTTTATACTTTCAAAGCACAGAGAAGTTACAAATTATAAAATGATAGCGTATGTAACAAAACCAAAAGGTGAAGAAATGAGAAAAGATTGTGAAAAAAAGTATTCATCTCACACAACATATATATCCGTATATGATAATATTACTTATGTGTTTATTTATTTTAAGAATTTGTCTCACATGCTGGAAGTACCACAATCTGCAGTGAGCAGTTGGAGACCCCGAAGAGCTGGGCGTGTGAATTCAGTCTGAGTTTGAAGACTTGGTTCTCAAGAGCGCTGGTGGGGTAGTTCCAGTCCCGGGGCAGAGAAGAACAATGTCCCACCTCAAACAGGGGAAGAGAGAGAGAGAGAACTTTCCCTTTCTGCAAGCTCTTGTTTTATTCAGCCCCTCAAAAGTTTGGAGAATGCCCACCACACACCCACACTGAGCAGGACAATCTGCTTTTCTCAATTGACTGATATAAATGTTAATCTTGTCCAGAAACACCCAGAAATCATGTCTAATCAAATATCTGGGCAGCCAATAGCATGGCCAAGGTGACACATAAACATTAGAGTTGAAAATAAAAAATGGCCCAAGGACCTTATTTCATATATTCTTACTCCATATTTCTAATGAGGAATTTTATTTTATACTTAGGTTCTTCTTGTCCAGAGTTTATTTTGAATAAATAAAAAAGTCATGTTGCCCATGTCCTCGTGTTGGAATGTTTTATGCACTGTGCATTTTCTAATAAGTTTTAAAAGTTTTATTTTAATTTTCCTTTATACTCTTTTTTCTAGAGGAGACCAAAGTAAACATGCATATTTGAAGTGATTGGCAAAATACTTTCATGTATTATCAAGCCCTGCCAAGTGTAAAAGCTTCCTTGTGAGAATCTTCTCTTCAGGGGAGAGGTGGAAAAAAATTGGGTAGGGTATAACCAAACCACCTAAAACAAAGAGGTGGCTAAATAGAAAACCAATATTACACAGCAAAAACCTCTAAAAATGTTCAAAATCCTAGTTTGTTTGTTTTTTCTTAAGAAGTTGGGATTGAGTGGACAAGTCCCAAATCAGCCTTTCTGTATTAAAAGGAGACAAAAGGGAGAGTCTAATGAGCCTCCACTCATAGCCACAGAGACAATGAGAGAAGAGACCTTGGTCTGGAAGCTGCAGCTCCCTTTGTTTCACTCTGCGTGCCCTCAGGTAGTTATCGGTTGTTCTTCCAGCAACCTGTCAAACAACGAGGGACTAGAACTGTAGAAGGTGCATTGCCACAGAAAGCTGAGCCAGTGAAAGGTGGGATAATGAGATTGACATTGCTGACACTGGAAATCTGGTGATAGAAAGATGAGCTTACAATCAAATTATTCTCATATTCACTTAAAGCCAAATAAGTAAAGAGGTCACCTGTAAAGCGTTTTCCCCACGAGTAATGGGGTGGAGATGATCATAATAAACACATGTTTAAGACGGAAAGGAATCCGGCGGAAGTTGCTAGACATACCGGTTGTTTAAAACTAGGCAAGATTCTCCTAAATGAATGATTCATCCATAATAATGACACTAAATCATTATTGAGTTTCCGTTTATATCTATTTTCCTTTTTCCAATCTGTTGCAGTGCAATTGAAGTGGTGATTTTTGTGTTGTTATTCTAAAATGTTGTTTTAAGT
Source organism: Myotis myotis (assembly GCF_014108235.1). Lineage (NCBI taxonomy): Eukaryota > Metazoa > Chordata > Mammalia > Chiroptera > Vespertilionidae > Myotis > Myotis myotis. The sequence continues at coordinate 62,014,466 of NW_023416335.1, read as the reverse complement.
ACATAATTTTGCTCCATTTGTGCCAGGAAAATGCCCAAACACCTTCATTAGAAATAAAGCAAATCTGTTCAACAGTACTCTGAACAGCAGGCACTATATGCTTTATTGAACAGAAAAGCTTTAACAAACCTTATCTTGTACAATATTCATTCTGCCTCTGTCTGCTTATGTTCCCGAACTTCCTGAAAATGTGGGAGCAACAACAAAGTAGTGTTTAGCTATTCGACTCTCTTGGACAGGTGGTTGATTATATGGTTTGGCATCTTTTTTTGCAGGTGGTATACAAAATCATATATACCAGCTGCTCAGCCCACTGAGTAATACTTTGCTAAATGACACAGTCCCAGCCATACATAACAGCATATAATGATGCTAGAGTGATATCTTCACTAGATTCATTTAGCTCTAAAAAGAATTCTCTAAGAAAGACATTTTCTTGCCTTCATTTCTGCTTCATGCTGGGTAATGCTGGCAATAATTATTCATGGCACATGTGAGCAATTCAAAAAAAATATTGTCAAAAATAACAACAAGGCAGCTTTGCAGAGGTGTGCTATCTGCTTGATGACTTGGCATGCTGCCCCTGGTGCTTGGCACAGCACCCCGGCGGCTGGCACAAGGGATGTTATATATACTTGCCATTGGGCCTCTACTATGCTACTTGCTGTGCACGATCAATATGAACCAACTGCATAAACAACCGGATGAACCGTGTATCTGAGGGATAGCAAATAGCATTTGAATTATTTTACATAAATCTGAAAATGTAATCGTGGCTGACATTCCTATTAGTATTATATCTGAGTGCGATGATCATAATTGAGTAACATTAAATTTAGTTTATTGAACAGCAGTCCACTGCCCGCTTTGCTGTGACTATGATCTGTGTAATGAAACCAGCAGTACGAAAAATTCTCTCAGTTGTACACTTCCTGGACAGCAGCCAAAGTATTTATTGCTATTTGTGCAATTAATGGCTATATCGATTTCTTCCCCCCCACCTAGTAAATAGTAGATAAGTTGTGCTATGTTTTCTTAGCTCTTCAAGGTTTGTTTCAGCTGTAATTAATGTGGCTATAAGAAGAATACTCAATTGTTCTTAGTAACGGGTTTTCATGTCTGCAGCATTTGCAGCTCGCACATTGCTTTCTGGTTTGAGATGATTAAATTGATAGTGGCTCTATTGCCAAAATAGTCCCATATGCTGAAGTATGATTTATTAATGTTCAAAAATCAGAAGGTAAAACTTCACTAGCCAAAAGGCTGTGGTGGTTAATCATCTGTTCTTCCAGCTAATTCCATAATCCTCACTGTGACAATCAATTCATCATGCTGAAATAGCAAATTCATATAAATCATATTTCCAAGTTCTACATGCAGTCAATAAAATATATTGCACATTTCCCATAAATTATGTGATATAATTTTAATTTATTTTTCAAATTAAAAACTTTAACTACCTTATGTACTTATCCATTGTGCCTGTAAAGTAATCATCCTCATATTGACACATCTAGAAAATCACACCGTCCACAGGAAAGAATGTTTGAAGTCTACTGACTTAGGAAGAATTCAGAGGAAAACTAAATACTCCATCCCCTCAAAGATAACCAGATGTTCTAATAATATCTTCCCCTGCTTCATTCCCATTCTCTACAGCCTAAGATTCTAAGATTTTTCTTAGTATATTTTCCAACTTAGAGGAGGCAGGTAAAAGAAGGAAGATTGGAGTTGGCATCATTTTGTGTAATCTTGCTATTGAAGCAATTTCAATATTCTATTTTAGAATAATATTAAATTGTCACTGTTTGTGCATATGCTTTTTTTTCTTTTTATTTCTTATATTCCTTTTTATTCTTTTCAACCTTCTCTAAAATCTATTTAGTGTCCAAAATAAAAACTAAAACATGGCAATATAGAGTTCTCAGCCATTTCAGTAGGCTATATGATTCATAACTATGGTTTAATTCTCTAAGTAACAGAATTCTAGAGGGAGAAGACTTTCTGCTTTTAGTTGGTAAAATCTTTACGTTCTTATATATGAAGTTTGTACGGTAAGTCCATCTAAATTTACTCTATTTAATACATTAAACTAACTGTATTAAATTACACAGAGTTTTAGAGTCCTGATTTGTCTCTATAGGATGATCTGTATAAACATACTGAGGGCTAGAAAAGTCAGCAGAAATAACATTACATTTAAGAAAAACAGTTCTGGAACCTGAGTTTATGCCCCTCTGTCTATGTCTTCTAAGTGATATTTCTGATAAACTCTTTGTACCAATAGCACTTTGCTTCTCAATTTTACACCTATTATATTGTCCTTCTAAACACAGCTCATCCTTTATTTACTTCAACCTTCTGATGGCCCTTAAATCTCACATGTAATTCTTCTTCTTGTGAGGAGCATCTGTGACTCAGTTTCTGCCAAGTTCCTTCATGAAAAAAACATTACAGCATCTATGATACATAACCTAATTGTTTGGGGGGAAACAAAGAGGGAGACATTATTTCACAGCCATATGTCTACCATTGAGAGTGCAATGAACATTTCTGTGGTAGCACATTGATATTCAAAAAAATTGCCTTTCCTAAAATACTATTATAATCATTTATACATGAGAAATACTTTTTTCTAGAGAAGAAATTTGTCTTAAAGATGGAATACCTTTAAGGCCCAAAAGACTTCTTTGCAAGGGTAACATTAGGTCAGTGAGGTTTTACCCTGCATATACTGGCGAAAGAAGCAAGTTCAGAGGCTAGTGCGAGGCACAGGTTAACAACACAGGACAGTCAGCATGTGCTTGGACCCACTGAGATCTGGATACCAAGCACTTTGATGAGCAGAAGGATGGAGTCTCAGCCCAAGATACAGCATAAGCTGATTCATAGTATCACTGACTCAACTAAAACAATAAATAAATAAAACAAAAGGCTATGGACACAAGATCCTTATCACATCTGTAACACTTCGTGCTTTAAGCTGCATTGGAGCTGGAGGGGACCCATGCCCCCTCATTCATAGATCCTTGCTCTCTCAGGTGGGCAAGGTTTTCATAAACATGGTTTCCTGTGGATATGATTAGGAAATGCATGTCTGAACCTCTCCTTCTGAACTTCTCTCTCCCTTGCTGAAAGCATTTCAGTGGCTTTTGATGACATTTATTCTAAACAAAAAAGACCTGAGATTTCAATTATAGTGCAAGGGATGGGGAGGGAAATGGAGCAACATTGGAGCCAAGGTTCCATATTTTATCATAAACAATTTAACATTATTCTAAAATAGATTGTAATAACCTAAGTTGCCTATCATAATCTCTTATTATTCTTATTAGCATAAGAAAATAAGTCAAAATTTTATAGTTTAAAATATCAAGAAAAAAATAGTTACAATATATTTATTTGATACAAAATAAGGCAGTAAAGAAGCTGCAGAGAAATAAAGTTACAAGACAAATCAACAAACACTGAAATATTGGCTGTAAATTCAATATAAATTAGCTAAAAAGGCAGAGATTGTGTGACTGGATAAAGAACCAAGACTCAACTATATGATGTTTGCAATATGCACACCATAGATTCAGAAGAACAAATAAGTTGAAACTGAGAATATATATAAAACTTACTGTTTCTCCCCTATTCCAGGCATATATATATATATATATATATATATATATATATATATATATATATATATATATCTCCATAGAAGAGCTGAAGTGACTATAGTAATGAGATAAAATAAACTTTAAGACACGAAATATTACTAGAGACAAAGAATGACATTTCATAAAGGTAAAAGGATAAAGCCAGGTGGAAGATACAAATGTTTATGCATTTTCAACTGAAATATTTAAAGCAAACATTGACAGAATTGAAAGTGGAAACAAAAAATTCATCAATAATTCTTAGTGAGTTTAATTCCCCACTCTAAGTAATTTATAAAAACACAGGACAGCCAAAACCGGTTTGGCTCAGTGGATAGAGCGTCGGCCTGGGGACTGGAAGGTCCCAGGCTCGATTCCAGTCAAGGGCATGTACCTGGGTTGTGGGCACATCCCCAGTAGGAGATGTGCAGGAGGCAGCTGATCGATGTTTCTCTCATCGATGTTTCTAACTCTCTATCTCTCTCCCTTCCTCTCTGTAAAAAATCAATAAAATATGTTTAAAAAAAAAAACACAGGACAAAAATCATCAAGGATATAGAATAATGGGACATGATTATTAATTAAATTGGTAAATTATAAAGGTTTATATTTTTAAAAACATATCACCTTAAGACTGCAGCGTATAAATTATTTTTATTGTATATGAAATATTATCTTGTATGGACTGCATGCTGGCCACAAAACAAGTCTGCATAAATTTTTAAAGATTGAAATAATACAAAATGTATTTTCTCACCAACAAGAATTAAACTAAAAATACTCTATTAAAGATGGAACAACGTAAAAGTTTGTTTCAATTTCCTCCAAAAACTTGTATTTGTGAGTAAATTATCAACCAGTTTGTTCAAATTGGATGTTTATGTCACCTTAATGATGTATTGCAGGGAAAAGTTTAAAAGGTAGGTTTGTTAGAGGGAAAAGAACATTTTTTTATGTGTAGCAATGTATGTATAGTAATATGGGAAGACTGAATGCATAATTTTGAAATTTGGGGACTAAGGAATATTGTGCCAATACTCCTTACTTAACCTTCTGCACCCAGAATTATCCATTGGATGCGCCTTGCCCCTTTCTAGTTCTCTGAATTCTGCAGAGAACATTGACTTACACAATAAGATTTATGATTAGAATAACTATAAATAAGGAGACAAGTTTGTCTCTGTAAATAGTGGTAAAAGTCCTATTGACTTCCATGCACACTGCATATAATATTAGGAATTCAAAAGATTTTTTCCAAATATTCGATATACCTCAGAAATTACTTGTAAGGTTTTTGTTTGATGTTTTAAATAGATGACTATACTGAAATTGAAAATCAGGGAGTTGTTAGATATTGTTTGCAAATATTTAAAAATAAAATATGTACATATGAGGGAAAAGTTCAGGCAGCAGCTTGTTTTACTGTGTTCTTACTTATTCCTGTAGCCATGGTGATTAATGACACTTGGACTGAGAACAAAATAACTGAAAATTTCCTGTTGTCACTGGGGGATAATGCCATTCTATACACTAAAGGGGTCCATCAACATGGACCAGGTTGTTACCATGTTCAGAGTACATAGGAAGATTCAGGGTTGTATCTGATGCCTGGATTGGGGTCTGTACCATGGCTGGTCACATGGCAAGTATGTGACCAGCTCCCTTTAAGCACTTTGAACTCAAAGACTAAGTGGTCTTTCTTGGAGAAGGTCAGCCCATACAAGTGCCTGCAGTTTGCTCGTAGGTAAACAGATGCATCTGTGGAGGAAGAACAAGAAAGCCTGTGTTTGACCACTGCAACCTCTGTCCACGCGTCTCTTGCTGAATGTTCCTGTATTGCATCTTTTCCATGATAACTATGAGTCTATAAGACATAAACGGAATATAACTTTATGATGAGCCATATGAGTCCTTCCAGTGAATCCCCAACCTAGTGTTGCCATGGAACCACTGAGACAGCAAATCCATAATAATTTTAGGAATTAGTTTTATTATAATCAGAAAAAATATACTAAAAATATATTTGCACTTATATGATCTACCTAGAGTAGACACAGAAAGTAGAATGGTTGTTACCAGGGATGGGGGAGCAGGGGCAGGGTTAATGGGGAGTAGTTGTATAATGGAAACAGAGTTTCAGTTTTGCAAGATGGAAAAAGTTCTGTGAATGTATGGTGATGATGGTTGCACAACAATGTGAATGCAATTAAATGCCACTGAAATACACTGAAAAGTGGTCGAAATGGAAAATTTTATCTTGATGTGTTTTCACAATTTTAAAAAATACTTTGTAATTAAAAATAACAATGTTTTAATATCATAATGCTTAAAGTTGGTTGAAGTCCATAAATGTCTTTTCTTTCCTGTATTTAATCATTTTTACCTCAATTTCAATGACGGACTAGCTAAGATCCCATATGTTAACTTTGCTTGGACAAATTAAAACTATCCAAGAAGGAAAAATTTCCCCATTCTTACTGTTTCTCCCTTATTCTAGGCCTACATCTTCTTATTGAGGATATTTTCCAAATGCCAATTAGTTCACATGTTCCTATGAAACCAGAGGAATCTGTTTAAAGTCCACATTCCTTTCTTGTTTAAATATCACCTTTGACTACTCAAAGCCAACTATAATATATATTCAAGAAACTACCTTTTCCCTTCTACAAAATATTATATTTCTGGTCTTAAATTTATCACTCTAAGCTTCCTCTGAATCTCTGTAGAGAATTAATTCCCCCCCCTTTAATGATGTCTGTGAAGGTAATGTTTGGCAGAGTATATGTATTGTTCAAGACCTGCTTCAGTTGTCACCTTCTCTGGGAAGCCCTCCCCACACCAGATTTCTCCAGATCTAGCAGTGATTTGCACACTATCTTGCAAAAGCACTTAACTTAGTCCACTCCTCCTTTATAGTATTACTAGAGGCCCGATGCACAAAATTCGTGCAAGAGTAAGCCTTCCTTCCCCCTGCTGCCGGCACTGGCTTCCCTCTGGCACCTGGGACCTGGGCTTCCCTTGCAGCCCCAGCTTTGTCCAGAAGGTCATCTAGAAGAATGTGCAGTCTACTTAGCATGTTATGCTTTTATTATTATTGATAAGAGCCACATAATCATCCTTTTTTTTTTCTTGCTCCTTGCAAAGGGAGAATTATACTTTTACACCAGGTTGATGTCAGTCTTGGCCATGTTATTTGGTGAAGCCAGTAAAATCTGAGTGGAATTGACATGTGTCCCTACCAGGCAGAAAATTTAAATTCAGAAATATTTCACAGAGAGTTTACTTCTTTCCCTTTTCTTTAGCTCCACAATGGAAATGACATAAAGGAGAACCAAGCCCAACTGTGATGACAACCTTAGTTATTACAAACCACTGTGATTTGAGGGGCATTTGTTATACTCCAGATTCTCCTTACTGATACAAGTGCTAATAATGTTTTGTTTTATTAATTTGCCTGCCTAGCTTGCTCTTCCCACTAAACCATGAGTTTCAGGGTATCAGAAATTGCTATTTATCTTTGATATTTCAATACCTAGCACTTTGTTCAGATCATAGACACTCAAACATTTTTGTATGAATGGCTACATAGATGAAAGAGGAGATAAAGCTTTAAAGCTACTCCATAATTACTGTTCTGCTCAATTATGTGGAGTTAGTTCTCACGGCATCAGAAGTGTTGCGTACTCAGTATTCATATGCATGTGTTTTTGTGAACTGGTTTGTTGGGTTAATGATTTGGCCATTCCTTGAAGAGACAGTGATTTAACCTAATAGAGACCAAAGCTACTGATGTTGCCTGAATTTAGAGTAGGTAAGTATTGTACCTTTCTAGTGTGTTTCGCCATTTTGTTTATGGGGTGTGAAATATATAGCCTTGTGCTGCTTCTGAACCCTTCATCCATGCATAGCCAACAATATACTCTACGCTCCATTTCTGCTAACCTTGGCAAATTAGTAGAAGTATTTGGGTAATCAGGCTGCTGAGTGTTTGTGTAGTTTATCACTTTTCATGAAAAGCAAAATCTGTTAAGAAGGATTAAACAGAAGAATAACCATCAGTGGCTTATATTAAGAATATTGCTGTAGTAAAATAAAATAAAAAGTGATGCCAAGCACTTCATGAGAACATATTGAATTTCATGAATAAGTTGTAAGGTGATATTACAAAACCAAACCTATACAGGTGTTTGTTTTCTTATGAGAAGACAGACATTTATTTTCCTTTGTCTTTTATATTTGAGAGCCCTAGTTCACCTTTAATTCCATATGACTAGCTATGCCTATTTTTTTTAGCTGTGATTGCAGTCCTTGGAGAACAATGTTGACAGCTTTGAGCTGACAAAGAATCATTATAATCAGTGCTGAAGATATGAAATCACAAAGAGAAAGAATTCATGTTTACAGTAGCAGGGACCACACACTGTGATCGTTTGCATTAGAAACTCAGCAGGTGGAGTGTACAAACTGCATCACAGTAGAGGGTTTGAAGACCTTATGATATGAAAAGGTCATTTTTGTTCAAGTACCTTTCTACTGTGTTAAAATAAAAATAAAGTATTTCTGTTAAATTCTGCAGAAGATAACAAATTATGTACACACGAACTCACTGTTTTCATAGCGCTTGTGCAAAGTTATATTAATTATTTACCATAATGTCAACATCATTTTAGTGCTAGCTACAAAATAAGTTGATTAAAAGCATCCTGGATGACATCATCTTTGTGCAGGGAAAAAATAATAAATTATAAGTGGCAGATTTTAAACATAGGTAAGAAAGCAAAATCACTCAAGTGGTCTTCAGTTTTTAAGGGGTGGACTGCTATAGAGATAAAGGTGTGGCAAAGTATTAAAGAGAGGATTAATTTCTTCAAACACATCACATGTTTAAGCGATGGCAATTTACTGTAACTGAGTAGGTGTACTCAACGTAATGGCATCATTTCAATTCTATTCTTTATTAAAGGCCTGGAGAAGGTGGTTGTGCAAGGAAAGGTAATATAGTTGTCCCTAAACATGTTGTCAAGTAAATAAATTTTCATTCTTAGAACATCCTCACTCATTTCTGTTCTGAATCTGTTTGACATCTTAGTAATATTTCTTTTCCTGTTTTTCACTCACTCATTCTTCATCAATGATTTATAAAACACCTGTTATATCTAGGCACTAGGGAATCATGGAGGTATAGAACATGATCTCTCCTTTTGAAGAATTGAAAGACTAATGGAAGAGATGAATATATAAACAAACATTGGAGACATGGATCCACAAAGCAGAAATCACCTACCTCTGCCTGAGCTGGCAAGGATTGGAAGAGATGTTGGCATATGAGTTGAGGATTTTTCAATGAGCATTTGCTCACTGGATACATAGATGGGTTATTTCCAGCTGGAAAAATAACAACACATAAAAGGCATAGAGAAGGCAGTAAGCAGTTCACCGAAACTGGCTTCCATAGTGTATGTGAGAAATGTCTAAATGGAAGCAAGAGTGGACAGAATCCAGGTGACTATATTATGAGGAGTGTGTGTTTTATCTTGTTTAATGCAGAGTCATATAACAGTATTAAGAAGGCAGGCAATATGACCAGGTTTACCAATTTTAAGTACTTGAAGGATTTTTTGGAAGAAACTAAAACCTGCAGGTAAAAAGATTGCTGAAAACCTAATACTCTCCATTTTTTCCACTGTTAACACTTTTAGCCTTGAAAGTATTTTAAAAATATTTCTTTTGAAGTTAAATTGCCTAACAAGAGTTTAAACATATTACTAAGCTTTCCATAATATATCCCATGTGATAAAAATCAAGCTAAGATGAAATTAAGAGTAAAATTTCTAGTACTAGTTTTTTGGGAAGGTTAAATAATTTTCAGGTAATCAGCATCTGAAAACACCACCAGCGAGTAGTTTAGATTACCAGTAAAATACTTAACTCTCCAATCCTGGTGGAAAAATGAAGAGGTAGAGTGGGATGATAGCCTTGAATTATCCCTAGGCTATTCTAATTCTATAGCCCAGTGTCCCTAAAAAGCTACTTTGCCATCCTGTAGTGTTAGACACCCTGGAGATCTTTTGTAATGTTCCTTCTTGCACCTGTTGCTTTAGGATTAGTATTTAAAATTTAAGCTTTGGTAACTATTATGATTATTAGGTAGATTCTCAAGTCCATTTAAAGAGGCTCCACTGGTCAAATCAAGTCTATAAATGATGGCAAGACCCTTTTAGTGCCATTCTTTCTGTAATGTATGATATAGTGCTTTACCTCCTGTACTCGTTAGTTAGTCTAAGTTCTCATTCTGGCTATATTTCTGTCACTTACAGTATTGACTTGGGTATCCAACATGGTGATCTCCTCAACCCTGCCTATTGGGTATCACATTATTTAGTCTTGTTGCAGAACCCTACTCAAGAATTTGGCTTATATGATTTTTTTTCAGAGAATCAAGAGAAAATATAAAAACTTCTACCAGTAACAAATCAATTATTAAGATTTGAAAGTTTTAACAATAATTTACTAAAAATTATCTATGAAAATTAAAAACTCTTTTCTAGACACTTTTTTCTTGTAGTTTTCACCTTGACATAGTTCCTCAACCTGTTCTTAAACATTCACCTCTTAGAGAATCTTAATACCCTACAGCTGTTAAACTAAAGAACAACATTAATTTCAAATTTTCTGTTTTTATTCTGGTTGATGAAAGTGAATTCAGCTTTATTCAATGAAAAATTAAGACCTTACCATATTCAAAACTAGTTTAAAGTTTTTATAAAATGAAGTACATTTTCTTATATTCAAGCAGATTTTAAAGGCACAAATAATCACTAGTTTCATTAGACAATTCTATGATCAGTATATTTGCACTAGAAAAATGGTTAAGAAAGTGACCTAGTATCGGTCTCTGCTTTTATTAATGTATGTGAATCTCACACTTGTTTCTATTCCTTCACTTATCATCTATAGACACTTATTCAGGAGTCCAACATGACAGTCAGTACGTGAGGATAGTTCAGTCTTTAGTGAAAGGAGATAAAAATGAATACAAATAACTACAGTAAAATCTCAATATAATGGACTAATTTGGGTGGGAGGGGGTGTCTGTTAAAGCTAAAAGTCTGTTATAAAATAAATTAGGTTTTCCAAATGTGTATGTTAAAAAATTGACAAATTATTTTACATTGTTTTACTTATGTAGAAATATTCGTGTAATTAAAATTAATTTTCTCTATATATTTCTGTAACTTAAAGTTTATACTGAATAGGCTAATAAATGTGTTCATTCACCAGTCACCATGAGTAAACAAATGCACATGGCAGGGGAGTGGCTTAGCGCAGCATGTGGGAACCTCAGCCTGCACCCCTTAAAACTGCTGCAGAAAGCCAGGCCACAGAGGACAGAACCAATTACCCAATTACCTCTCGAGATGTGGTGTGATTGAGTGCTAATTATTCACTGAACATTGTTTATAGGCAGTGAGACTTGGATTTAAATATCTAGACAATAAGTTGTAGATATGTAATATTTATTTATGTCAGCAAAATTACTACAGAGTTTTTTTCCAACATATGACATGTTCACTAAAAAGTGTTAAAAATAATAGTAATTAATAACAAAAAAAACCCTGTTAATTTAATTATAAGCAAATATTGGTTAAAAGCATTTAAAAGTTGATAGGGTATTAATTTTACATATGACATACAGATGAAAATTTTATCCATTAAATCCAAAGTCCATTAAATTGAGATCCTCAAAATGGAGGGTTGAGTGTATATTAAAATCTTATAAGTAGATGCATGTATTGTGGGGGAGCCCAAGGGTGTTTTTTTTTTCTTTCTTACATTTCTGGAACAAAGATTTAAAAGCAACTGGAAAATAAATAATTATGTCTGTGGTAATACCAAAAAGGAGGCATACCAAGTGCTAGGATCCATATATATAAAAGCCTAAGCAACCATTCTTTCAACTGGTAGCTATGAGGCACACTGACCACCAGGGGGCAGACGCTCAATGCACAGGCATGGAAACATGGAACAGACTGCTGAATCTCAGAGGGAATGGGGGAGGTAGAAGGATGGGAAGAGATTAACCAAAGATCTTATATACTAGAGGCTCAGTGCATGGATCCATGCACCAGTGGGGTGCCTCAGCCTGGCCTGCGGGAATCTGGCAGAAACCAGCAGTCCAACATCCCCCAAGATCTTATATGCATACTAGAGGGCTCTCGCAATCTGGGACCCCTTGGGGGATGTCGGACTGCCGGTTTCGGCCTGATCTCCACAGGCCAGGGCGAGGGACCCCACAGGTGCATGAATCGGTGCACCAGGTTGGTTTCCAACATCCCCTGAGGGGTCCAGGATTGCAAGAGGACATAGGCCAGGCCGAAGAGCCTCACCAGTGCACCAATCTGTGCACTGGGCCTCTAATATCATTATAAAAGAGGATCAATTAGATTGCATATATGTGTAGCACTTTATAATTCATAACATAGTTTCTTTTTTTTACTAAATTGTTGACACTACTAAGAGTCAGATGTTGTAAGTACCTAACAGCTAAGGGTCTAAGTGTTAATGTGCATTGTGTCATTTCCTTCCTACTTCAGATCTCTTAAGTAGCCATTACAATCTCTAAGTAACTGATGACCAATTGGAAGATCAGATAAATTGAACAATTTTTTTAAAGTCCCATAATTACTGATATCAAAACAGAGATTCAAATCCAAAATTGTCTGATTCCAAAGGTCATTTTCTTCCCATGATTATAAAGTACGCAAGGTAGCAATTTTTCTTTTAACAAATGAGGAAACAGATTTAGAGCAATTATTTTGTCCAAAACGAATTAGAAAGTAAATAGCTGAAACCAGGCTTTTTCTGACTTAGCATTTAAACCACTTTTCATTTTACCTCATTGGCTTTACTATTATTTTGTGCTGTATGTTAGCATTTTAAGTAAATTAATGAAGTGAATTAAAACTTACAGTACATTTTCTTACTGATTTTTCCTGGCTGCAAAATTATAAACTTTCTTAGCATTTAATGTTTTTATCACATTTTAAAATTTGAAATTTTCGCCCAGCTGGAGTGACTTAGTGGTTCAGCATCAACCCATGAACCAGGAGGTCACTGGTTCAATTCCTGATCAGGGCACATGCCTGAGTTTCAGGCTTGATCCCCAGTAGGGGATGTACAGGAAGCAACCAACTGATGTTTCTCTCATTGATGTTCCTATCTCTCTAGTCCTTTCCTTTCTTCTCTCTCTAAAATCAGTAAAAGTCATATTTAAAAAAAAATTAAAAATTTCCACTCCAGTCCTATAGAATAAATGAACAAAAGTAAAAATAACTCTCCATAAAAAACTGAGTAATTAATAATTTGGTTTTTATTCATGACACTTCACAATTGACATCATGTTATCATGAAACCATGTTCTAATAACTGATCATTTTTATATCAAAATTATCATGTTTCATGAAGAACAAAGTTTTAATCTAGGTTTAAAAGCTGTAAAAATATGAAGTCTGAGCATAGTAGAGTGAGGTGAGTGTCCATGTAAAGGGTCAGCCGGGTCAGAAATAATAATGATTACAACCTTTGAATTTAAAAAAAGAGTGCACACTCACAATAAAAAATAAACAGATTAAAATTTTGCTTACAAATGTGATGATTACAGAGTTCAAAGTACTCTCTAAAAAACTGTTATGAAGTTCAAAAAACTTCACATTTTAAGAAGTCTAGGAGACAGAAAAATATGCAAGTGGTCAAAGTGAATATCATAATGATGGGGAAAATAAAAATCATTCTCTCTCTGATAAAATATATTAAGAAGAACCACTGTAACACTTCTGCAGTATTCTGCCAAATGCACATAACTAAATCTAATTATGTGAACACTTAAGACAAACCCATATTGAAGGACATTTTAGAGTCACGAAAGTGTTAGAAGACTGAGCAAACTGCAAAATGAAGTTGACTTAAGAGATATGGCGATGAAATGAGGCACACAATTTTGGATTGCATTCTATTTCATTTGCTGCCAATAATAAATTACCACAGAATTAGTCACAACAACTTAAAGTTATTATCTTCTTCTTAAGTGAAATTCCAACACAGACTAAGTTAAGACATTGGCACTGCTATATCCTTCTCTGAAGACGCAAGAGGAGGATCCGTTTCCTCACTCATCAGGTTACTGGCAGAATTTAGTTCCTTGCTCACAGCCCCCTACCATCTCAGGCTCAGCAACTGGACAAGGTCAAAGCTGAACCCTTGCTCTCCGACCACGCCTGAAGGAAATTTTCCAGGTGAGCTCAATCTAATCACAGGAATTCTTCAATTGAGGTTTGAAGCAGGGGGTCCCTCGAGGGTGAGGACGAGGGAGCCCCAACGCGCTAGGGCGTCTGCATGCACGACTCTGGAGACCAGGTTCGGTGACGCAGATCCATTTTATTGTGGAACTACAGGGGTATATATAGCATGAGGGGACCGATCAGAGGGAGACACATTGCTACAGGCGACCATTGGCTGAAAGGCTGGGGTACTGTGCACGTGACTCTAGGAGTTCGTTCAGGCGGGCATTGCTACCTCCTGGTGTGCCGAGGAAGCATGTCATGGTGGAGTGTGCTCACACCATTGCATCAGCCGCAGCGCTGAGACATACTTCCCGAGCTCTACGTACAGAGGTTAATTTTCTCATCTCAATGTTAATGACCCTAACCTTAGTTACATTTTTCTATATAAGTAAATATAGTCATAGGCCCAACCTTTAGGATAAAATATTGGTGTGTGTGTGTGTGTGTGTGTGTGTGTAGGGAATGGAAAGGAGTTCTGTCCACCACTTGCATCGGTTTTGCTCTAAAGAACATTATTGGGCATATTGGCAAAATTATAGGCAGTTTTAAATTTTTAAGCAACTACCACTGATATTGAGTGACTAGTCAAATGTACAGCTTTCTGATCAAGAGACACTGAGATAACCTGGCCTTTAAAAGTGATTGGAGAATAACAGAAATCACGTTTGTCTTATGTTGGTATTATAGTATGGGGTTAATTAAGCAGCATGGCCTAGCTAAGTTGTTTGTTGACACTAGCTGCTTGCTTGTAATTTTAGAATTTTTTATTTGTTTTTTTTCAAATGTTGTGCAATAAATTTTACTGTTGGGAAATAAGGTAAGAATAACTCATTCCAATCTCCAATGCTTAGACTTCAATTAAAATTTTATATCTAGATCACTGCAATTTACATAACAAAGGTGGTATAAAAATTCCTGCAAAAAGTATATTAAATCTGGAAGATGTTTTTAGATGGGTTTTTAAATTTAATGTTGTGTCTATATTAGAAAATAGTCACTCTCTTAAGGCAATCAGTCTTTGTTTTTTTTTTTTTTACAATTTGCTTTAGCTATTTACATTGGAAATTAATTTACAAGCAAAAGGAGCTTTACTAATCTTAATTTTTACTGTGTTTTGCCTACTGAAATAGAAATCAGGTCAAAAATCCCAGAAGAATAAAGTAATTAACCTGAATATCACATTGAATCAGTTTTGCTAATACAGGTGCCCTGTAAATAATGCATACTTTCTTTAACAGAATCAAACCAACAATAAATAAGGTAAAAATATTATCCATTTATAGGCCTGTAAGTTGGGGACTCTACCTGTGTTTTTATGCGGAGGCTGTGTGTGTGTGTGTGTGTGTACAGCAGAAGTCATAAAAACACAATTATATGCTGTTAAATATATAAATGTCTAATTTCTAGACCTGGAGAGGCTTCCTCTTAATTGCTTCAAATCATTAACAGAGATAAAGAGAATGAAAGATCCAATGTTATAAAAATAACTAGCTGTTCACCAGGAAAAGATAAATGATTAGAAAAATTTGCTTTCCATTTTCCAATTTCAATCTAAATTTTTGCTTAATTATAGTAATATACAAATAATCCATTAATTTTTATGTGTAGCTTATACATGTTGCCTATTTAAGCTTTTAAGTATTTTACAAGAAACTTTATTCTGATAATAAATATTTCAAAATCATATTAGAACTTTAAAGGAAACTTCTTAAAATACATATTTAAAATATTAAATGAGTTACTTGATGCTATATAGTTAATAAACAACTGAATGTATAGGAGTATTAAAGT
The DNA here is from genome assembly GCF_014108235.1 of Myotis myotis. Classification (NCBI taxonomy): domain Eukaryota; kingdom Metazoa; phylum Chordata; class Mammalia; order Chiroptera; family Vespertilionidae; genus Myotis; species Myotis myotis. The sequence continues at coordinate 61,998,688 of NW_023416335.1, read as the reverse complement.
TTTCAGATTCCAACCCAATCTTTTCTCCAATAAAATCATAAAATTATGAAGTGAAAACTAAGAACGGAATCTATAATCAAACCACTTGAAAACCTAGTAATTAAGCTACTTTAGAAAATGTATTTTCTTTCTAAATACTCAAACATCTTTGACAATTTTTGCTAGCACGGTTTCATTACAATTTTGACTACCAAATATTTGAATTAAAATATTTTTGCTCTCTTGTTTCTTTCTCTGATGAAAATCATAAAGAATTGCAAAATCACACAGTTTTAAATGAAAAAAGTGAACTATCTAGTTATGTTTTGCTCATATTTCATGTTCTCATTGTCAATTGGTGGCACTAATGTCATTACATTACTATTAAGAAATAAAAGTCATTTTCCAGCATTTTGAATCTATGTAATGAGCTCATGTGTATTTACTTGTGCTGCATTTAATGACACTCACTTTGTATCATTAGAATGATCCTTATCATACTAGTATATGGCATTCTCCAGCAGCACGCAACAGTTACTTTAATTCACTCTATTGAGACACAAGTACTTTAATGAATTGATGCACTACTATCTTGGCTCACAGGTTAATGGATCCAGTAAATAACAATTTCAGCAAACATTTGCAAGACAATTTATTACCAAGAAAATAATTTTATATTGCCCCAATTCCTGTTTGCCTTTCTCCCCAGATATTTTATGATTCAGAAGTAAAAGAATTACAGGTAAAGTTGAAAAACAAGGTAAGAAAAGGGAAGGATTTAAAGTGGCTAGGTTAATGCATACACACAAATACCTGGATGTGGTGAGTGATCAAGAAGAAAATATGACTCAGTGTAAGTAGAAAAGATCAGTCCAATGTACAAAGGAATTGGGAAGTGTCAGAATAGATAATTAGATATACTTATGGAGGTTGTTAATTAAATTCCTTTAAAAACATTTTTTAAATCTTGCAGCTATGCATTGGCTTCTCTTTAAGATTGGTAGCTTTCATAATCACCTTCCACTTCCCTGATTTGTTACCATTCGCTGTATCCTCTGTGAAACAAACTGATGGATACTAATGGCACAATGAACCCTGGTTGCTGGTCAGTCACTCCCTAGTTTACACACATAGTTCTACCACCAATCTTGAGTGATGAGCTCAATATTTTGGCTGCATTGGTCCTTGAAGCTATAACTTAAACAGTATGTAAACAGAAATAACAACAAATAATATAAAGAATAAGAACTTTCTTTGTTTTCATGGAAATTATTTTGAGTATTCTGGATTAATACCAATAAAGTTTAGCATCCTAAAACAATTGCACTTGAATTAGGTATGGACAAGCTAATTGTAAAAAATTGGAAGTTACTGTAAATCTAATTATAGTGCTTTGCAGGTGGACTTAAGTTATTACTTCATTTGAAAAAAATGGAAACTGGAAATCTAAGGTGATGAATTATGGGCACCTTTTATACATGAAAGATGACAAGGAAATCCAGTCAGTAGACTTATGCAAAAATAAAATACCTTAGCCTTGCATCAAAATAGCCAAAAGAATTAACATTTATATTTGTAGATGCCGATAAAAATGTGTAAACTCGTATGTACATATTTTTATATTATTCTGACTTAAGGTGTTTATGAACGACCCAATACTGGTTCAATACAGATTCTAATGACATTTGATAAGCCATTATTTATTTTATTTTTCCTGTTCTTTCCAGGCTACTTTGTACCAGCTTGAGAGTTTTGAGCATCACCTTCTGCTTGAATTCTTTGCAGAGGGATCCTAGGAAGAACTCCAGGCTGTGACTAGACTTGCAAAGGATTCACCAACAAAGCTTAGCCCACCCTTGCCTGAGTTGTTTTCTCAGATGTCTGGTGAAGAGTCAGCTGACACTCAAGCTGTCTCAAAAGCACTAGGAAAGAACCTTAGTAACTTGACTCTCAACCCTAGGACCAAATTCCCTTCTCTTCCATGAAAATGTTCACCCCAACAGCAGGAAAGAGGAAAATAATTAAAGGGGTATGTACTGGGACTGAGTTATGGCCTGGTCTACAGGAGGAGACGTCGAGTGGGGACAATGGCAAGTCCTAATAGAGACCTCAAAGGACTGTTTCCAATATGGCTGAGAAGAAGGAATGAGGCTATTCAAAACCGCAAGAAGTAGAGGAATGAATCAGTATTTAAATGTGGCTGTAGTTATTGCCTATTACATCCAGGTCTTTCTTCTGGTATTGTTTTAATAGATTTCAGAGAGAGGAAAGGGGAGAGAGAAAGAAATAGAAACATTGGCTGCCTCCTGCATGTCGCCCACTGGGAATTGAGCCTGCAATCTAAGCATTTGCCCTGACCTGGAATTGAACCCAAGACCTCCTGGTGCCTGGAAGGACGAGGACAGTAGCTCAACCAACTGAGCTATACCAGCCAGGCTCGATAGCCATTAAAGGGTCATTATCATTATTATTACTATCATTATTATTTGTTGGCTGGATGAATGGAAACTTCTGCAAAGACTGAGCCAAATAGATACAAACATTCAGGGGTGTGTGCATATTTTGAGCATTTTATGACTTGTTCTTTAACAGTTCCTTACTACAAAAGACTCATGAAGTTATTTCTGTCCTTACTATCAGAGTGTACCCATGGGCCAATAACACTGGCCTCTCCTTGCTATCAGGTTGGAGCCCAGACTTACTGAATCAAATCTGCACTCTGAAAAGTGTCCCCAAGTGATTTGTCTTCAATGCAAGTTTGAAAAGTACTGGCCTAGAGTTTTCTGAGTGAGCATACATAACTGATAGCATTTCAGTTATAAAAGGCCCATTTTGAAAGATTTGAAGGCAAGATTGGGATAATGAATCTATGAAGATGTAATTAATGCATATTGTATAAATCGTATGAGAGTGTGGTGGATGTGATTCTAAAGAAAATGATTAATGCTAAGGGCAAAGATGATTTACAGAGCTTTTCTGTGAGCTTAATATATATCATATCTCCAAAGACCCTAATTGAGAGTAAATATCAGTAAGGATATTAATGTTAGTGATTTTCCTGCTTTCTAAAAATTGATTTGAATATATAATAAAATCACAACATAATATATGCATATTTATTTGTTAAAATTATAGAAGTCCAACTGCAATATTTATTTGCAACAGAAACATCAATATTTAAAGCCATTGTTTGCCTTTGTCTCCTGCTGATGACTGTTTTCCTTAAAAGCACTACAAAAGGCATTTTGAACAGATGGTGGCTGGTTTCCTCTATCCTGCATCCCCTCACAACTGCCACCGAGCCTCACCATTCATTAATCTTCCATAGACTTCCAGTAGCACAGCAACTAAATTACACACATACACACACTGAGGCCAGCATTTCTGTCAGGCTCAAAATTAAAGTGAAGAGTACTGTGCCAAGTCTTTCAACCAAACTTTGCTATAAAACTGCTAGAGAAATAAACATTTAATTTGGAGGCTGACCCAGGAATGCCCACTTTTAAATGGAAAATCATGGCTGGTCATTACATCTTAGACATTTTTTATGGTGTGTATCCGAAACTTTAGAGTGGAATTAAATCCTCAAAACATCTGGTTTGCATTCACCTTGAGTCCTAACTGTTTTAAGAGAGAGTTATTTCCTTGATCTTTGAAATAAGGAAAACAACAAAAACAATCACAAACAACAATGCTTTCCCCCAAATTATCACCTACTGTTTAAAAGCAAATAAAATACTGCTTATTCTGAAATTAGTCATTGGAACATATCTTTCATGCTACATATTTTCTAACAAATGAAGTGGGTTTGTCAAATATTCAAAACACTCTCTTATTTTGAATATATTCACTTACCTTACAAGGGTAAATAATGTACATTTCCCAGTCACCTTTGTTTTTGGTAATTTTAAATTTTTGATATAGTTTTAAATTAAAAGTTCAAGAATGATACAAAGAATGTATGCCTTCTTTACCCAGATTCACCTAATTATTGAAAGTTTACCCTGATTGTTTTTATTACCATTACTTTGTGTACTTGTAATATATACATTTTAATTTTTAAAACTATTTGTTTAAGTTGGACACATGATATACTATAGCCCTAAATTCTCCCATATAAATTTCCTGAGATCAAGGATATATTTTTCAATCCTCACCAGAGGATATGATTTTTATTGATTTTAGTAGAGAGGGAGAGAGAGGGGGAAACATTGATGAGAGAAACATGGATCAGTTGCCTCCTTTATGCATCCAGACCAGGGATGGAACCTGCAAACTAGGTACCTAGATATATGCCCTAATTAGGAATCGAACCTGCAAGCTTTTGGTGTACAGGGTGATACTCCAACCAACAAAGCCACCTGGATAGAACTCAAGAACATTTTTTTTTTTACATTAATACAGTGATATTATCTAACCTTTACTCCCTATTCAGATTTAATGTCATCAGCTTGCCCAAACAATGTCCTTTAAAAGCTACTTTTTTCTCCTGACCTAAGATCAAATTAAACATCTCAGCATTTAGTTGTCATGTCTCTGGTTTCATTCAGTCTGGAAGAGTTCCTCAGTTGTACCTCAACTTTCATGACCTTCACGCTTTGAATATTGCAGGCAGTTATTTCACAGAATGTGTACTATTTCTTCATGGCTAGATTTCAGTTATACATTTGGGTGGCAGGAAGACCACATAAGCGATAAAGTGTCTTTCTCAGTATATCCCATCCAGAGGCACATGGTGTTGATTTTCCTTTGTGGTGTGATGCTAATTTTGATCACTAGGTTAAGATGACGTCCACCAGTTTTCTGCACTGAAAAGCTACTATTTTTTTCCTTTGTGATTAGTCCAAGGAACCTCTAGAAACCCATTTAAAAAGCCATTGAAAATAATGGGAAAATTTCCATCATATTTATAAAACTCACCAAATTTTGATATGTATATGTAATGTCTAAGGTATAGTCATTTTATTTTCAAAAAGTGTATTTAATCACATCAGAATATAAAATATCAAATGTACTCATACTTGTACATATGTGAACATCTTTTTGACTAAAAACCGATTTTTAAGTCAAATGACAAACTATAAAAGAGAAACAATAAAATTCTGAAATTAAAACTTTACTTCAGATCTTATGTTTTGAAGCCACTGCTATAAAGCCATTATACTTTTAAAAAAATCTTCACCGAGGATATGTTTAGAAAGAGGAAGGTAGAGAGAGAGACAAACACACATGATGTGAGAAGGAAACATTGATCAGTATGAAGCCATCCAGGCTTCAAACCTGCAACCCAGCAAAGTGCCCTGTCCAAGATTCAAACCAGCAACCCTCTGCTGTACAGGATGAAGCTCCAATCAACTGAGCTATCCGGCAAGGGCCATGATACTTTTGATTTAAGGTAAAAAGACCAACCCCTTAAACAAATAAAGATATTTGTGTTATTGTCTTTTTAAAGAAAAATAGAATTTAAATACTGATCACACAAATTTTGACTAATTTTATTATTAGCAACAAATGCAAATTTAGTATTATAACTTAGAGCCAAAGCTACCTTTTAATTGTGCCATTTTTAGAAGAGAATTAGCATTACAGATAATGTCCATAGAGATTTCTACAATGGGACTACAAAGCTCAGGGTAGTATGTGTTGACATTCCTGCATTGCTCTCTATATCCTTGTTCAGCATGTAGTAACTACATATCCGTTATAAAATCATGTTAAATAGCTGTCTCTTTGGATTTGTGGCTTTAAATATTCAAAATATTATATTCTTTGCATTAATCTAAGCAATATTTTCCTGTAGAAAGTATTTCATGGCTCTTCATAGAAAGGAACAGGGAAATTAACATTTATTAAGTGTTTACTTTGTATCAGTCTCAATGTTAAAAGGCTCTTTACAACATTATAAATATGTTTTAAAGTTACTCATAGACTGTATGCATAATAAGAACAGAAATGGATTTCTCACAGTTCTGGAGGCTTGGAAATCCAAGATAAAGTTGCTGACAGATTCTGGGTATCGTGAGGTCCCATTTCTGGTTCATAGACAGTAGTTTTTTTTTCTGTGTCTTCACATGGCAGAAGGGATGAGGGAGCTCTCTGTGGACTTTTCTTTAAGACCTAATCTCCGTCCTCATGCCCTAATCACCTCCCAGAGACCCCACTTCCAAATCCAACACCTTGGGGATTCGGTCTCAACATATGAATTTGGGATGACACAAAGATTCCACCTATAGCAACATTCAATAACAAATATTTTCTTAAAATTGGCACATTTCTAACGTCTTTATAATTCAGATGTCGGTTTGGACACCTTGTCCCTCAAGGCCTCCAAAAAGTGAACAAATGAACAAGTAGAAACTCCAAATCTGGTGGTAAGTCCACAGCCATCCCAATATTCATTTAAATTCTTAGCTGGTGTGAGATGGGGGGAAAAAAAGTTTTCTGATCTCTTGCTCACTGTTACTCCTGCCTCCAGTTTCAACTGAAGAAATGTAGTTTAGAAAATATTTCCCCATTCTGCCATTTTTCATTGTGCATATGTATGTACACACACATACACACACACAGAAACAAATAAAAAAACCTCAAAAATCTCCCTCAATATATACACACTTTACTGAAAATTGAGAAGAGAAGAATAACATATATGTTATATATAACAGTTACATCATATACATGTAAAAAATCTACCAGATCTCCTGACTTAGAGAATGTGATCAATAAGTACTTCTAGAATTGGTTGAAAGTCTAAAAGTCCATTAAATTGATTAATAATTTGACTTTTAGCGTTGATCAGAAGGTAGTATGTTCAAATAATCGCCTTTGAAGCAAGATAGACCTGGCCTGACGGCCCTGCTCTGGTTCTTATGCCATAAGAAGGCTCTGGCTCCTCCCACCCAGTGCCCGCCCAGCAGCCCACCTGGAAATTCAGATCCCCCTCGGGATATGTTACTCAGTGGGTGAACCTGCAGCAGGCTGGCATGGGGATAGTTCACTAGAGCTGAGACAGACGGAGCCTCGATGATAAGACTGGATTTTCCTTCCATTTCCCCTCACACACTGCACCCAATCAGTGACTTTAGCCCACAAAGGACTTTCCTCCGCGGTAATGCTTTCGTGATTAAGCCCCAGAATCACCACTGCATGACCTCACCCTATTATAACAGTAAAACAGGAAGCCCTGGGTGGAGACTTAACATGCAAATAAGACATGGTGATACTGTTGCAATTAACTAGTTATTAATAATAGAAAAGGAGCGAAGGGCAGGCCAGACATTATAGGCATGTTCCTGGGGGAGGGATCCAACAAAGGGAAGATAGACTCATACCTAGTAAAGTTGGAGGTGACATAGGGAAGGTGCCTTCCGTCAGTCACACCTGGGCACAGAGGTCATTGGCCAGAATGGGTGTGGCCACTGCAAGGGTGTGAACATTTGGTGATATGTAAAAGTAAAAATCACTCGTTCTCTCGTGTGAGCCTCAGAAAATTCCTTTCCTAGGGCTATCAAAAGGACTCCACCCCCAGAAGCAGCCAGGAGAGATGATTTACCTTCTTCTCTGTTAACATAGGGCACATGAAGAACATGTAGTTGTATCACACAAGTGCCAATGAGTTTCCACCTCTACATGCTTAGATGGCACACTGACATCATTGTTCCCTCCTAAAAACCTGTAAAAGTGCCTCCCAGGCTTTGCTCAGGGAGCAGTGTCTTCTTTATCCCTTTAGCTGTTGTCTCTCTCCTGTATGAGCTTTTATAAATCTCTCACCTGAGCATTATTTTCATGGCGAACATTTTTATCGCTATCTTGGAAGTTCCCAAGAACCTCGGATGTGGGTAACAGAACCTACAGGATCTACTTGATTAATCTAGAGTAATCATTTCACATCTGGAATATAAAAATACTTAATTCGTATAGATTTTCTGAGGAGTAAATGAAAGGGCAAGTGGAAAGTGACTAGCAAGTACCTAGTTCCTGCTCTAAAATCTCTCTCTTCTTTGTCAAAAGCATATGAGTACAGTTTTTTGTTGTTTCCAAATAACCCCATAACATTTTTCTCTTGTTGCAAGCCATTCTACTCTGAACCCAATGTTTTATGCCTCATTCTTAAAAAAAAAAAAAGAAAATCCAGGAGTTGTCAAATATTTTAATTTGAGTGTAGTATATAAAGAGAGTAGTTGTAAAGTGTGTATCAAACCTAAAGTTGTACAAATTATTGGAGCTGGAAAGCAGAGATACTGTGCATTGGGAACACAATTGTTATTGCTCAGATTTTTAAAAAATACACATCTGCTGGGAAACTCTTTGTTTTGCCTGACTTGCCAATTTAACAGTTTGTGCATACCTGACTAATGAAATTCCAGGTCCTTACAGATAGGCTGGGCACAGATGGCTCAAAAGAATTCTTATGACAAAGAGGCCTTTGGGGTCCACAAACAGGACAATACATACTCTAAACTGATAAGTTTCCTTGGAGCAGTTGTTGACAGCTGCAGTGCATACATACAGAGGTTAATTGCCAATTAAATGACCCATATTGGGTGGTAGGGAAGAATGTGAGGACGATCACACCCCACTGAGCTATTTTGGCATCTTAAGTAGTCAATAAACTACTTTTAACTTTGCAAAATACATTAGAATATGCCTAATAACGCAATATAACTTCCCATAATATTTTTACCACAATAAAGGTAGAATGTTTCCTTTACTATGAAAAAATGGAATGATAAAAAAATACTTATATTTTACTTAAATGATCTATTTGAGCATTGGCCTGCAGACTGAAGTATCCCAGGTTTGATTCCGGACAGGGGCACATGCCTGGGTTGGGGAAATCAATCCCCAGTAGGGGGTGTGCAAGAGGCAGCTGATCAATGATTCTCTCTCATCATTAATATTTCTATCTCTCTCTCCCTTCCTCTCTGAAATTAATAAAAATATACTTAAAATAAAAATAAAATGATCTATCTGCTATCTGGTTATTATCATAAGCCTAACTATTGGGGTCAATGATCTATTTAGTATTACAAGTAATGGATTACACTGTGTATGGTGGCAGGAGGGGGGGGGGAGGAGGTTAATATGTGTGATATAGTAACACTTTAATAATTTCTTTTAGTTTTTAAACAAATACTATGAGGCTAATTAATGGAAAAGCTACTTTGAATATAATTTTAGAATGTTATTTCTAGTCTGTCAGTTAACTAATAAAATTGCAATATTTTAGTACGTAGATAATTCAACATTAAACAGGAAAGTATTGAAATTATACTTACCAATCATTTTATTTGCACAATTATTAGCTTGTTGTGGATAGAGGTCACCTATAAAGGAGGATCTCAGTGCTTTGGAAGAAATCTTGGGTCAGTGAAAGATTCTCAGGAAAGATTAGCTTGAAGATGCTACAGAGGAAGTAGTGAAGGCGTTAGCATGATTGAATTTGCTTTATGAATTTCATATGCAATCCGCTTTAGAAAGAGCTTAATAGTTTTCTCACCCAGAAACTTAAAGGTATTGTTTAAAAGAAGTGTACAATTGGACCAGAAGAAAAGGAATAAATGTAAATGTTATTTCACATAAAACATACTGATATTACTATTACAAAAGATTTGCATGGGAAAGATTCCTGAAATTTATCCCTAAATTTTAAGTTAACTGGTTTCAGAATTCAGTTGAGGGTTAGAAAAATATCATAGTTGACAAAAAAATTAAAAGTGAGAGTCTAATTGTAATCAAGACTAAAATCTGTTTAATTGTTAGAGAATAAAGAACATTTAAAAGGCAAGTCAGGGATGTTCACCACACTGATCATACCCCAGGAACCCAAAGATTATCACCAGCAAGGCATTTTCAAGCAGTGCACAGTAATGGAAAACATTGCAGGCGAGTCACAAACTGAGATCAAGCCCTGTAAGCAAATAGAAATACCTCTTGAAGGAAAATGTGTTAGGAAAAAGGTTTTAATTATTCAAAAATCTTTAGAGGTGGTTAATCAAACCTAGAAAATATTATACTGCAAAGACATTTGCCGAATAAAACTAGATTAATTGAAATTATTAAAACTAGAACTTGTTACAGAACTTCTTATCTAGAGCATCAATGTTAAAAATAACAATTTACAATATATTTACTTCTTAAGATTGCTAAAATAGGACACTAGTTCCATATTTAGAATTAGATATCTCAGTTTTAGTATATTTTCATTTTTTGGTAAAATTAAAACCTGATGACATTAGTTATTAATTCTAGATCTTTTAAAATGAATTTCCAGCTTTCTTGGAAATAAACCAAATGTGTTTGAATGAGGAACATGGTGACTATATGTCAAAAAGTTATGCCATTGCTCTCCCCTCACTGTTTGCTATCTCCTTGATAAACCACTGTCTTCTTATTAAAAAGATGATTGGACTTAGGACTCAGGTTATAACTTCTTGAGGAAATTGGAGGGCAGTAAGAGAAGGGATCTATCTGGATGTTACAGCTCTAGTTACTATGCATGGTGGCAGATATGAGAGTGGTAGTAAAAGATTACTTAGTCTTGTCCTAGCCAGTTTTGCTCAGTGGTTGCAATGTCAGCCTATAAACTGAAGGGTCCCAGGTTTTATTCCTGTCAAGGGCAAGTGCCTCGGTTGCAAACTTGATCCTGGCCCTTATCAGGGCTCCTACAGGAGGCAACTGATCAATGTGTTTCTCTCACATCAATGTTTCTCTTTCCCTGTCTCTCCCCATCCCTTCCACTCTGTCTAAAAAACAATGAAAAAAAATATCAATGGATGAGGATTAACAACAACAACAAAAAATTATTGTCTTTCATTCTGGTCAGGGAAGCAGATATTGATGGTGATGGTAAAGTAAACAATGAAGAGTTTGTACAAGTGATGACAGCAAAATGAAGACATTGTACAGAAGATGTAAAATTTCTTGAACACAACTATTTGTTTGCCCTTTCTTTGTAACTTATCTGTAAAAGATGTCCCCCTACTGTTGACAATACTATGTGCATGTATAATCATTAGTGCTTCATTGCTCCATGTTTTCTCCCGTTATCTTACTGTCATTCTCCTAAAACCTTATTTTAGAAAATGCGTCAGGCCCCTGCCGGGTGACTCAGTTGATTAGAACATCATCCTGTACAGAAAACTGGAGGCAACCAATCAATTTTTCTCTCTCCCTCCCACTCTAAAATCAATAAACATATCCTCAGGTGAGTATAAAAAAAAAAGGACAGAAAACTAATCAAGTAACATGTTTTATGGAGCTTCTTCTGGATATTTTTAAGCCCTTCTGCCTATCAAAACTTGGGTCAAATTGAGGGAACATCTGGGATATATATATATATATATATTATGTTCTTTTGGAGTTGAAATGTTGTAGAAGTAGAAGTATGGAGTTGTAACTCTGCATGGACTATGGCAGTAAAACATTATGTGCTTAAAAGCTAACCACTGTACTGTGTATCTGAAACTAATACAAACTAATGCTGAATGTAAATAGTAATGGAAAAATAATTTAAAAATTTTTAAAAAAGTTATACTATTGTAAAATGGATGTATTAACTAGGTCAGCAATTTTTAACCTTTTTTAAATTTCATACCACATATAAACTAATTACTAAAATTTTGCAACACACAAATTTTTTTTTTACCAATCTGACAAAAAAAGGTATAATTTTTATTCATTTACACTGAATGGCTAGTGTGTTTGATGCTGTAACTTTTTTTTATTTGACAATCTAAGGGAAAAGAGGTCAGTGCCCCTAATTAAATAGTGCCCCTAAACTATTGCATGTTTTAAAAATTATTGAGGACCACCAGGAGCCTCTTACAGTACACCAGTGTGTCATGGCACATAGGTTGACAATCACTGATCCAGGTAATCATACACTATTTCTTTTGTACTGCTGGTCCTATACCAGAAACATTTTCTTTTATGAATAAACTTGCTTTTTAAACTTTGTTTAGGCACTTAAAGAAAATTTTCTAATGGCCTAATTTATCTCAAGTCCATTTGAGGTTGTGTACTTGTTTTTTTAAAAAAAAACAAACAACACTTAGGCTGTTTCCAAATCTTAGCTATGGTAAATTGTGCTGCTATGAACATAAGGGTGCATATATCCTTTCTGATTGGTGTTTCGAGAGAAAGATAAAATATCACATGATCTCACTCATTTGTGGAATATAATGAACAACATAAACAGATGAACAAAAACAGATCCAGAGACAGAGAAGCATCGATCAGACCACCAAACATCAGAGGGAAGGTAGCGAAGGGTGGAGGTAAGGGGGAGAGATCAACCAAAGGACTTGTATGCATGCATATAAGCCTAACCAATGGACACAGACACCAGGGGGGTGAGGGTATGAAGGGGGGCCAATGGGGGGATAAGGACACATATGTAATATCTTAATCAATAAAGAAAGAAAAAAAAGAAAAAACATTAAAAAATTAATAAACATTATAATTTACCCCTCCCAAAACTTTTTTTCAAAGAATATTTCAGCCATTCCTATTAAGTTCCAGGGAATGTTGTAGACAACAGAAACACTGAGGAGAACAAAGGAGATGGCAGCTCTGCTTTTATAAAGATTACATTTGAAAAGGAGAGGCAAAGAATACAAAGTAAATTAATAAACTGATAAAGTATATGAAGTGGAAATAAATACGAAGAAAAAAGTGAAGTAGATTAAGTGATAAAGTAGGGTAATGTAAGAGACTCTGACATACTGAAGATTGTCTAGTCTAGTCTACATAGGGCCTTAGTACTCATAACTGCTCTTCCTACCCTCTTAATAATCCTACATAGCCCAACGAATGGCTGCTAAACCTCAAGAATAATTTATCCCTTTTTGAAAATGATTTTTACATAGTTATTTCCCAAACTTGTGAAACTTCATCTGACTCCCCCCACCCCCATGCTAAAGCTCCTTCAAAATTCTGCTCTTCTTTCTCAAGTTAATACACCCATTTAAAGTTGCTCTCATGCTAAGCATTCTAAATGAAGAATTATGCTAACAATTTGACAAAGAAGTAAGTAGACAAATTAAAAATGAACTCATATGCATATATGCATAACCATAGAAACAGACAATAGGGTTGTGAAGGCTTGGGGGAGAGAGGGGTAGGAGAGGACAATGGGGAGAAAGTGACATATGTAATATGTTCAACAATAAAGAGTTATAAAAAATAAAAAAGGAATTATTAAACTATAGAAATAATTCAACTGAAATCAGAAAATAAGAAACAGAGGACTAAAAATCAGAGGAGTCAATAAAATGATAGGTCTAAATCCAACTCTACAGCCATCAACATTTCATGTTATCATATAAACACCCAATCAAAAAGCAAATATTACTAGAAAGGTTTGAAAAAGTAAGATCCAACTACATACTGTGTGCAAGAGACACTTTAATTAAAAAGTTATACAGCCCTGGCTGGTTTGCTCAGTGGATAGAGTGTCAGCCTGCAGACTGAAGGGTCCTGGATTCAATTCCAGTCAAGGGCACAAACCCGGTTTGTAGGCTCAATCCTCAGTAGAAGGTGTGCAGAAGGCAGCTAATCAATGATTCTCTCTCATCATTGATGTTTCCATCTCTCGCTCCCTCTTCCTTACTCTCTGAAATCAATTTTTTAAAAAATGTATACATAGTTGAAAATAAGAAGTATATATATACATACATATATATATATATATATATTTCAAACAGCAAAATATGGAAGTCTGTAGTGTCTGTATCAACATCAGAAAATATATTTCAGAATAAGAATTATTTCCAGAGATAAAAAGGAACATTTTCTAAAAATAAAAAGGTCAATTCATACGGGCTAGCCAATAATCACAAATATGTATGTATCTAGTAATGGAACCTGAAAATAAATGAAGCAAAAAATCATAGAATTGGTAGTTTCCAAATTATAACAGGCCATTTTAACACCCCTCTCTCAGTAATTGACAGAACAACTAAATAAAGAATCAATAAACCCATAAATTATCTAAACCATACTGTTTAACTCCTTGAACTAACTAATATTTATGGAATACTGCTCAGTAATCAACTACAAAATACGGAATATATTCAAGTAGATATGTGCACATGGTTCATTTACCAATGAAACCCTGTGCTGAACCTTAAAACAAGATATGGTAAATGTCAAATTATTAGCATTTTACAGAGTATATTCTCTGCAATAGAACTAAATTAGAAACCAGTACCAAAAATATATGTAAAAGCCTCCCCTCCAAATATTTTTTTTTTAGAAATTTAACAACACATTTAAGTAATGCATAAGTTTTAAAATCAAAAGAAAAATATAAAATAAAAAGTAAATTATAGTAAATATAATATATATAAAAGTATGTGGGCTGCAACTAAAGAGAAATTTATAGCCTGAAATGACAATATTAAAAAAAGGAGCTGAGCTCAATAATCTAACACTACCTTAAAAAGTTTAAAAAAAAATTAAATTCAAAGTAAGTAGATGAAACTAGAATAGCAAAAGCATAATTCAGAAAATATAAGAGATTAATATAGAGAAACTTAAGAATGCTATGAACTGAATCTTTAAAAAGATTTTTAAATTGATAAATCTTAAACTAGAATAATCAACTAAAAACAAAAAATAAAAAACAAAAATAACCAGAAATACTAATATTGAAAGAGGGATTACTACTACCTATATTAACAAATGAAAAGGATAATAAAAGAATAGTGTGAATAAATTAACGCCTACATATTAACAGCTTAGAAGAAATGTGCAGCCTGACCGGTTTGGCTCAGTGGATAGAGCGTTGGCCAGCAGACTGAGGGGTCCCAGGTTCGATTCCGGTCAAGGGCATGTACCTTGGTTGCGGGCACATCCCCAGTGGGGGGTGTGCTGGAGGCAGCTGATCAATGTTTCTCTCTCATTGATGTTTCTAAATCTCTATCCCTCTCCCTTTCTCTCTGTAAAAAATCAATAAAATATATTTAAAGAAGAAGAAATGTGCAAAATCCTTGAAATAAAATTTGCCAAAACTGGTAAAGATGAAACAGACTATCTGAATCTCCCTACATCTATTGAAGAATTGAATTAACCCGCATGCATGTGCAAACGCACACACACACACACACACACACACACACACATGCACACATAATCTCTAGACCTTGATGGCTTTACAACTAAATTCTATTAAATATTCATGGCAGCTGCCAAAGCCGGTTTGGCTCAGCGGATAGAGTGTCGGCCTGAGGACTGAAAGGTCCCAGGTTCGATTCCGGTCAAGGGCATGTACCTGGGTTGCAGGCACTTCCCCAGTGGGGGATGTGCAGGAGGCAGCTGATCGATGTTTCTCTCTCATCGATGTTTCTAACTCTCTATCTCTCTCCCTTCCTCTCTGTAAAAAATCAATAAAATATATTTAAAAATAATAATAATAATAAAATAAATATTCATGGCAGAAAGAAATAACATCAATCTTACAACTCTTTCACAACCAAGAGGCTACTTCCCAAATCCATATATAAAGCTGTGATGAACCTAAAAACGAAAGCTAATCAAGAACTCTAAAAAAAATAAATGTATATGGACTAATATCCCACGTGAACATAGCCATAAAATTCCTGAAGAAAATATTATCAAGTTGAATACAGAAATATATAAAAAGAGTGATGCAACATGACCAAATAGGGTTATTCCAGGAAGGCAACTTTGATGTCCAAGTCAAAAGTCAAATAATATAATTTACCACATTTACAGAATAAAAAGAAATCACAAGTTTATTTTTATAGATGAAAAAAAGAAATTGAAAAAGTGTAGCACCAACTTTAATAAAACTTTCAGCAAATATAAAAGAGAATTTCTCCCTCTTATTCAGAGCATTTAGTGATAAACCTATAGCTAACATACTACTTCAAAGAAAATATTGTGCACTTTCCTCATAAAGTTGGGATCAATGCAAGAATACCTAGTTATCACTTATATTCAGTATGAAAATATGAGTGAATCTAGAAGACAGTGTTTAAAACTAATAAATTAATTTAGCGAGGTTGTAACATTAGATTTCTGCAGAGGAATTTTTTTGGGGGGTGGCACATACATGGAGTCTATAATTGAAGTACTTTAAATAGAATTTATAGTTTGTAATTTTTGGATATGAGGCCTTTGAGATATAATTAGATCATGAGGGTAGAGCCCTCATGAATGAGATTAGTGCTCTTAAAAGAAGAGGCCAGAGAGCTCCCTTCTTCTTTTCCTGCCTGTAAGGAAACCGTAAGAAGTCAACCATCTGCAACCAGGAAGATGCTCTCAACCAGAACCTGACCATGCTGGCACCTGACTCTCAAACTACCAACCCCCAGAACTGTGAGAAATAAAATCCTGTTGTTTATGAATCACCCAGTTTATGGTAATTTGTTATTGCAACCCAAACTGGCTAAGCTCAACTGCCAAAATATAAAATATTTCCAGGGAACAAGGCTCTGCCTTAATCAAGAAACCAGTGACATGAACAAGCCAGGGTTTGCTAAATGTTATGCACTAGTAACAGATGTGTGGTCCTTGTCCTTCCCTTTTTTCAATGGGAATGTCTACGAAATTTTCCTATCTAAACCTTATAATTGCATGTTAAGTGTGGAAGACAGCTTTACTTCACAGTTTTCAAGTCTGGGAAACTGCATCAGAAAAGTTTAACCCACACTTGGAGCCCCTTAGATCATAAATTCCCAGATTAGGATGAGAATTTAGGATCTCCTGGAAGAGGCGGAATAGTTCAATTGCACTCTGAAAGTAGGAGGAATGTAAAAAATGGCCAGGAGTAGCTGAAAATTTTCTACTATCCTTCCCTTACAGATGCAGAGGGCTGGTCTTGTTTATGTTTAAGCCAATGGAACATGTGTAAGCAACTTATATCTGTAAGGGAACTGACAACTTTTGTTTCTACCTTTTATTTATTTACTAGGGGCCCAGTGCACGAATTCAGGCATCTTGAAAGGAACTGTGGGCCGTGGGCCACGAGGCTGTGGTGGGCACAGGGGCGGGTCTTGGTTCATCCTCCATGCCCCCACCTGGCCCCTCCCACCACGACATCTGTCCCCTGTCTGCCTACAGTCCTGCTTCTGCTGCCACTGTTCCCACTCACTGACTGTGCCAGCCCCACTCTCACCCACTGTGGGCGCAGAGCAATTGGGGCCAGCACCAGCAGCGGGTGTGAGTGGGGCTGGTGCCATTAGCAGGTGTGAGTGGCTGCTGCTGCCCCGATTACCCCTCAGGAACAGGGGGAGGTGGAGAAGCCCTCAGGGGCGATCAGGGGCAGCAGCTGCTGCTTGCACCCGCTGATGGCATGGAGTGATCAGGACAGGCACCAGGAGCCAGCAGTGGGTGCGAGTGGCAGCTCAGGTGCTGGCTGTGGGTGCGAGCGGCGACTCCAGTGCCAGCAATGGGTGCAAGTGGTGGCTGCCAGCCCTGATTGCTCCTGAGGAGCAGGGGGAGGTAGAGACGCCCAGAGAGGTGCTCAGGGCCAGCACCGGAAGCTGACAGCAGGTGCAAGTGGGGTCGGAGCTGGCAACTGGTGTGAGTGCCTGGTGGGACTGCAGCACATGGGAGCAAAGAATTTTCAGTAACCACCAGAGGCTCGCCCCGATGACAACTGGTGCCCCACTTGATCTGGTGCCCCCTGCTCCATCATCCCATCACGGCCATTGCCTGCCATGTTTTATGTTCTGCTGCCTGCTGCCAATGCCCACCATGTTCCACACATGCCCCCTGGTGGTCAGCACACGTCATAGCAACCAGTTGTTTGGTTTTTCTGGTTATTCCACCGTTCGGTCTATTTGCATATTAGCCTTTTATTATATAGGATTTTTAAATTCTTTATTGTTTAAAGTATTACATGACTCTCCTTTTTTCCCCCATTGACCTCTCACCCAAGCACAAACCCTCACTCCCCCTACTGTCTGCGTCCATTGGTTTTGCTCATATGCATGCAGACAAGTCCTTTGGTTGATCTCTTACCCCCGCTTCCTCTGCCTTCCCTCATAGGTTGTACAGTCTGTTTGATGCTTCTGTGTCTCTGGTTCTGTTTTTGTTCATCAGTTTATGTTGTTCATTACATTCCACAAATGAGTGAGATCATGTGATATTTATCTTTCTCTGACTGGCTTATTTCACTTAGCATAATGCCCTCCAGTTCCATCTATGCTGTTGCAAATGGTAAAAATTCCTTCTTTTTTACAGCAGCATAATATTCCATCGTGTAGATGTACCACAGTTTTCTAATCCACTCGTCTGCTGATGGGCACTTAGGCTGTTTCCAAATCTTAGCTATTGTAAATTGTGCTGCTATGAACATAGGGGTGCATATATCCTTTCTGATTGGTGTATCTGTTTTCTTGGGATACATTCCTAGAAGTGGGATTACTGGGTCAAATTGAAGTTTCATTTTTAATTTTTTGAGGAAACACCATACTGTTCTCCACAATGGCTGCACCAGTCTGCATTCCCCCCAACAGTACAAGAGGGTTCCTTTTTCTCCACCTCCTCTCCAGCACTTATTATTTGTTGATGATAGCCATCCTGACAGGGGTGAGATGGTACCTCATTGTTGTTTTGATTTGCATCTCTCAGATGATTAGTGACTTTAAGCACATTTTCATAGGTCTCTTGGCCTTCTGTATGTCCTCTTTCGAAACGTGTCTATTTAGGTCCTTTGCCCATTTTTTGATTGGGTTGTTTATCTTCCTTTTGTTACGTTGTATGAGTTCCCTGTAAATGTTGGAGATTACACCCTTATCAGATATAACAGTGGCAAATATGTTCTCCCATGCAGTGGGCATTCTTGTTGTTTTGTTGATGGTTTCTTTTGCTGTGCAGAGCTTTTTATTGATGTATAAACAAATGGAAGGATATACCGTGTTAATGGATTGGTAGAATCCACATCATTAAAATGTCCATGCTACCAAAAGCAATCTATAGATTCAAAGCAATCCCCATTAAAATACCAATGGCATATTTCCAAGACCTCAAACAGACTCTCCAAAAATTCATCTGGAATAAAAAAAGACCCCAATTAGCTTCAGCAATATTGGGAAAGAAGAACAATGTTGGAGGGATCACAATACCAGATATCAAGCTTATTACAAACCCACTGTTCTCAAAACTGCCTGGTACTGGCACAAGAACAGACACATAGACCAATGGAATGGAACAGAGGTCCCAGAAATTGAACCAAGCCATTATGTTCTATTAATATTTGACAAAGGAGACAAGAGCATACAATGGAGTCAAGACAGTCTCTTCAATAAATGGTGCTGGGAATTTTAACCAGCAGTTCTTACAAAATGGAGATTATGGGAACAAGATGGAGTGCCTATGCTTCAAAAGATGTGGGTTTGTTTCTGGGCTGTCTATTTCCTTGACCTATATGCCTGTTCTTATGCCAGTACTATGCTGTTTTGATTACTATGGCCTTATAATATATTTTTATATAAGGTAGCATGATTCCTTCAACTTTGTTCTTCTTTCTCAAGATTGCTGAGGCTATTTGGAGTCTTTTTTGGTTCCATATACATTTTTGGAATATTTGTTCTAGTTCTGTGAAGTATATCATTGGTATTTTGATAGGAATTGCTTTGAATCTATAGATTGTTTTGGGTGGTATGGAACAGTATAACAATGTTAATTCTTCCTATCCATGAACAAGGTATATGCTTTCACTTATTTGTAGCATCTTCAATTTCTTTCTTCAGTACCCTGTAATTTTCTAAGTATAAATCTTCTACATTCTTTGTTACATTTATTCCTAGGTATTTTTATGCAATTGTAAATGATATTGTTTTCATAGTTTCCCTTTCTGATAGTTCATAATTGGCATATATAAATGCAACTGATTTCTGTATCTATTTTTCAGATAGTGAACAATGGTATTTCTAACTGTCGGGAAAAAAAAAATGCATTCCACTCCTCTTTTTTCAATCTGTGGTACTATATCTACTGCAGATATTATTTATTTATCATTACTTCTAACATACATTTATACCCACATACACACACACTTAATAGTCTTCATTCCTCTAATGAATATTGTATAGACAAACTGAGGAAGTTTTATTATTAGGCTAAAATAGGTCTGAAGATCCAACTATTTCTCAATTAAATTTTCCTAAAAATGTACAATGGAATGAGAAGATCTGAGGGGAAAAATTAAAGTCAACATCATCTTTACATGGACTTACTTTTCCAGAAAAATATGGGATCTAAGAATACCTTTAAGCTAATTTTTAAAAATCATTAAACTGTTTTTTTGTGGGTTTGTTTTTTTTTTGTTTGTTTGTTTTGGTGTGGTTTTTTTTTTCCTTTTTCCTATTTAATACTGTCTTATTCTAGCTATACAAAAATAGCTTAAGAATGAGGGAACTTGTCAGTATCTGGTTCCCAGTTTTAAAAGGGAAGTGTACTATTTTGGGGATCCAGTTTAAAAATAACAATGGGAATTTATTTGTGTTAATCTTAAATGGGTAGAGAAATTAAACTTGAATTCTTTGGGCAAAACTTTAGCAATACAGAAATATGTTTTATGAAGGGAGAATAGTGTTCCATTATACTATCTTTCACATCTTATTTAATATTTTCTCTTTCCTCCTATAATCATATAATTGGTCTTCAACTCTATTCAATAGCAACATCCCTCACAATGTATGTTCATGAAGAATCAGCAGGACTCATTTCTTTCCTTGACAAAGCATTTAAAAGGTATACATTTAGACTTAAGAATCATTTTCTAGTGAAGGAAGTGTTTATTTTCCTGTGATTTCTGTACATTTCTTCTACTTCCTGAAAGCAAAGAGAATCGGTTCTGAGTCCTCTTCCATAAGCATATATTTAAGTATTAAAGACAATTAGGATACTTTTCACTTTCTAGGTGTAGCATACACAATTCCTTTTACCATTTCTCAAGTGATATGTATTTTGGTTACCTATATCATTCATGAACAAAAATGCAGTTTAAAAATACCTGTTAAAACTGAGAATAAATCCCTTCTTTGTATGAGGGAAGATAGGGAACTAGAAAGATTAAAATAAGTGTTTTGCCCGAAACCGATAGCCTGAAGGAAGACAGAACACAGATGTATACTCAGATCTTGCCACTCTGGTATACTGGCTTCCCTCTACCTATAAGCATGAGACTGTACTTTAATATCATTCATATAAGAAGATAAGGAAGATGTTCATAAAGAGTCTATTGAAATATAGCAGTGACATCTCTTTCCTCGCCCTATGAACTTATTTTATTTCATAGTAATTTAGATTTTTTTTTAAATATATTTTATTGATTTTTTACAGAGAGGAAGGGAGAGAGATAGAGAGAAACATTGATGAGAGAGAAACATTGATCAGCTGCCTCTTGCACACTCCCAACTGGAGATGTGCCCGCAACCAAGGTACATGCCCTTGACCGGAATCGAACCCTGGACCTTTCAGTCTGCAGGCCGACGCTCTATCCATTGAGCCAAACTGGCTACGGCAGTAATTTAGATTTTTAAAAGTATTTTTCATACACTATTTCATTCATTGCAGAAAGGTTCTAGAGCATCAGAATTTGACTCATAGTCTTATTTTTAAAGTAAACACAGGTATATATCTCCATACTAACATACATCAACTCTATGACCAAAGGACATATTTGCATTTTTCAACAACAGTGTGAATAATCATATGTATTGAGATCCAGATGGTAGTTTAAAAAATTATCTGTTACTGTATGTGATCTCATTTTTAGGCACTTTTAAAAGAGAAGGCATTGGAGCATGACACCCCTCACTCTGCCTTTGCTTTCTTTATGGGATATGTATGCAAAGAGAGCAGTGGCTTGTTCACAGGGGAATAGGAAGTTTAATGAATCATACATACTTTATTTGAAAAATATCAATAACCATTCACTGGTCTATTCTTGCATAAACTGACTAAAATCCCCATGTAAATGGTGCATAGCTTTTTTTTTTATGAATCACACTCTATTTTTTAGTACAATGCTAAATCATCTTAAAATGTGTAGTTTTACCTGCCAAGCCTAAGATAAATTTCCATCAGTGATTAAAGACTAGTTCCATTCCCTATAATCCTTGTCAATTATATGAATAGGCAGTAATGGAACACTTTATTTTCTCTGGTTATTAAAACACAAAATAGTAATGCAAATGCACTGTACAATGTCTCCTTACTAGATTGGCAGTGTAATTTATTTAATCAAATTCAGACGTCAAAGACAGAGAAGCAGGAGTTAGTCTCTTAAAGTCTATGTGGGACAAAAATGTATTCAGCTACAAAATACCCACAAAAGATCAGAATGCAATTTTTGAGTCTTTCAGAGATCTCTCTTATCATAACAGTTGCACATAATTTCCAGTGATGAACATTTCAATTTCATTTGTAAGGTTACAACTTTATAATTTCTCCTTCAACATAGACTATTCACATTCATTCCAAATGAACAAAGTAATCCTTAATGTCTATGGCTATAAGGCCCACTCATTTTAAAAGCTTTTAAGTTACAAAGAATAGAAGTGGGTGAGTTTTGAATTCATGGTGAAAGTTCAATAAAATGCATATAACAGTGTCACAAGTACAATATAGAACCCCTCTCTTTGGAGAGGGTTATAAGGAAGAGGGTGAATCAGGTTTTTGCTTTTTAAAATAGTATAATATTGCTGACATTATCTCCATGATACTCATGACCAGTGCTTTGAGTAAAAATTTAATAAAATTAACACTACTTTATTGATTCATTTTTTTTCTTTTCTTCTTACTCTTCTCTTCAAGATTAAACTCATCAGCACTTGACAAAAACTGCAAATAACAGCCAGATGCAGGACTTGGTTTTATCTTTTTATGCAAGTATGTGGTGCTAATTAGTGCAAATTGATTAAACTTTAATTGCCTGATCCATGGCTAATTAATATTTATAAGATGAATGAGCAGGAAAACCAGACATTTATTAAAACACTTTAATGATTTTTCATATGTTTTGACAAAGCAAAGCAAATAGATGTTATGAGTATGGATGTGCTAGACTAGGGGACTGTATCTGCTGCCTTCCTCCACCTGTGAATGCCTTGAGAATGTACACTAACTTTTAAACATATAGGTTGTAAACTTCTTTGGGAAAGGAGATTTAAAAATTATTTTCAACCTTTTTGTTATCAGCACACCATCTATGAAATCAATTATTGCAATGATAACTATTATTAACTCATGTAAAATTCTAAATTTTGCTATTAGTATACATATATATGTATTCAACTATTATAAAATAATATATGAATACAATATTAAAGTATAGATTTTGTAAGCAATGAAATGTATGCCAATATATTTTCCTTTTTTAAGATTGTAACCTTTTGAGAAAATAATAATTAGGATATCAATTAAGAACAGTATTTGAATTTTCAAATTAGATCAGACATGATATGCTTCTACTTAATTATCCTGATGCCTAAAGTTTTAGTCTAGAATTCATTCTTAGCTTTGCAAAACTAATTTTATACTGTGAATGAAGTTTGCATATTAAATATACATTGTTTTAAAGTAGAATATAAATTTTTATTCCTTCAATTTTTTTTTATGCATGACTACTAAAAGAACTATATATAATGACATAATAATAAAGGCTTATTGAAGAATGTCAATGTCTCTGGTCATTATCTTGATAATATTTTGCAATTAACCCACCCAATCAATATGTTTTTAACGAAAGCTTTATCTAAAAAAACATATTTTGAAAAATTGAAAAGCTTCTATATGTTCAGGTCCTATATTCTGTATCAAATTCTATGTTTAATTCTCTGGCACATCAAACAAGTCAATATTTCATGTTTTCTTAGATACATAACTCTATACCAGCAATTTTCAACTATTGTGGCACATTGGTAGATGGTGCAATAATTTTTAAAACATACAATACCTGACTAGTCAGGAACACTGACCTCTTTTCCCTTAGATTCCCAAATAAAAAAAAAAAAATGATGAAGGCCAACACAGAAATAGCTATTTGGTATAAATGAATCAATATTATACCTTTTCTTTTTGCTCAAATAGGCAAAACATATTTTTTAGTGTGACGCAGAATTTTAGTAATTAGTTTATGTGTGCCATGAGATGAAAAAGATTGAAAAACCGCTGCTCTATACATTCCACTAATTTAAACAATTCTTATTAACTCAATGTTTAGTAAAATGTTATTTACTGTACTCTTAACTAATATGATTCAATGCTCTTTTAAATTGAAAAGTTTTAAAATAATCAATTAAATAATTGTTATGCATTTTTCAAACTTTATCTTTATTGTTAAAAGTATTACAGATGGGCCTTTTTTCCCCCATTAATCTCTGCCACCACTCCCAGGCTTTCCACACACTATTGTCAGTGTCCATGGGCTGTGCATATATGTGTATAAGTTCCCCAGTTACTCATTTTTAACTTAAGGTACAATCAATTCTAAATCTAAAAGTTAGTCCTTCCTGGTTTCAGTTCTCTCATTCTAAAATACTGTAGATTGTTTAAAGTTATATTAGTAATTGTCATGGTCTTTTAGAGTGTCAACTTGATGAGGCTACCGTCCACAGTTGCTCAGTTAAACTCTGGTTTAGGTGCTGCTGTGAAGTTATCTGCTAGATGTGATTAAATTCCTTAACCAGTCAGTAATCATAATTATAATCACATTAGATTATTCTAGATCATCTGGGTGGACCTTATTCAATCCGTTCACAGCCTTAAGAGCAGAGTTCAGGCTTCCATACCGAAGACCTTCCAGTTTGAGAGTTCCAACTTGCCCTTCTTAAGAGACAGCCCTACAAATTTTGGACTTGCTGAGCCAGTTTTCACAATTATGTCAGTTACTTCCTTGCCATAAAACTCATTATATATATTTCTTGCTGGTTCTGTTTCTCTGGTACAACTCTGACTGACATAGTATAGGATAGCAATCACTATACTTTATAAAATCAGTAAAAAATCATGGGAACAAACATGTGCACAAATAATCACAAGACAATGAGATGAGTACTAAGTATGTGTGTACAATTTCATGCAATGATATGAAGAGTGGAGGCTCTCAATGGGGAGAGGAGCAGCGTAGGTGAGGATAACACCAGCATCATACTTAAAGAGTAAATGGTGGACAAGTAGAGTTGAGTAGAGCATTCTGGCAGAGGCAGTAAAATCATCAATATATAAGGCATAAGGAGAATAACTACCTTACACTGATGTTAACATATATATTGCTATTATGAATATAATATGTTCCTAGAGGAAAAAGGTATTTGATGGAGTCTGCAACTACAGGCTTGGTTCTGATGACAAAGTATCAGTATGACAAGAAATAATTGTGGACTTGTTTCTAGAAGGGTTATGATGATTAAATACATTTACCAGGGGAAAGACAATCAAATTTAGGTTTAGAAATATCAGTCCGGCAGGATTATGATAGAAGGACTGACTAGATAAAGAAGGAATAGATAAGTGTGTAGAGAGGTTGTTTGCTTGTTTCACTTTGTTTTTAGACTATAGAGATAATAAAATTTCTAACCAAGATAATGACCATGGGGATAGCTAGTAGAGAAAGAACTTGACAAGCATCTGTTATTAGGACTGATTAAATGTGGGTAATAATGATAGAAAAACTTAGATCCTAATTTTATGATTTGGGCAATTATATAAAAGACAATGTTGGGCATCAAGACAGAAAATATCCTATATAATAAAGCCCTAATATGCAAATTGTCCCCTTGACCAGGGTTTTGACCGGGAGTTTGACATACATAGACGGTGACCAGCATCCATTACAGAGAAAGGGCAAATAGCAATATTAAAATGTTTCTTCTAATTATTTTCCTTTCAATGTGCATGAATCCATGTACTGGGCCACTAGTTGAGAAATAAAACAGAATTATAAAAAAAAAAAAGGTAAGTTCTCTTCTCAAAAAAGTGTAGTGTAGATCTCACTCACACTGGTTTTGGGCTTGGTTATGGGACTGGTTTTGATCAATGAGATATTATAATTGTTATATAATCAGAGACTTAAAAAGTACTTATAAATTGGGCCTTGAATTCCCTTGTTACTGGGAACTCTTCTGACATGGTTAAAAAAGAAAACAAAGCAAAACATTTGTATTAAATTTGTTCATGTTCTTAGAATATCAAAATCACCTGATATGAATTTACTATTTACTATTTTATTATCATTTTAAAGGTTTATAAACTATTAACTATTGAAATTTAGTAGCATAAATTTGGTACTAAATGTTACCTTGTGTAAATTAAAGCAGAATTCTTACAGTTAAAAAACAGGAAAACAAAAAAAAATTCAAGATAAATTACAACTGTGGGCTAGTATGTCAAGATAAGAGAGGTCCTACATATCTCTTCCATCCTAACTGAGGCCCAAACAAAGTTGAACCCAACCCAGTTGCTTACCAACAGAATCAAGAGCAAATACACTGTTTCAAGCTTCTAAGTGAAACACTACATTATAATAGAGAAGACCAGACCACATACTGTGTAACAAAAACAACAGGAGATACATACATACAAGAGGATTTCTTTGCCATTCAACCAATATTTGGGGTGGAGAAATGCTTCTACTTTGTGAGGTCCTAGGAAATGGCAAATAAAAATACTTTGCAATCATGGAACTAAATGAATTCAGATAATTCCTTGATCAGTTTACAGGGATATTAATATTAGTACCTATTATCTCAGCAGTTAGTTATAGCATTCTTCCTCCTCTGAGGTTTAGGTTGGATTTGATAACCCCCCAAAATTACAGCTTGGGAGAATCCAGAGTCCACCACACCATTCTGAAAATTGCACACAGCCTACTCTTTCCTTATGCTCTTTGCAGTCTTGAGGACCTCTCTATTGCCATATGTGTCAACTTAGCTAGCTTCCATCTAGAAGAAAACCTCACCCTTTCTCTCTCTTTTTTTTTTTTTTTCTGCACAAGGTCCACATATTCCAATCATTTCTTGATTTTAATAACTGGTAAACATCTGAGGAATCAGAGGGAAGGATTATATTTAGGAGGATAAAGTCTTTAACAATTAAGCTGGTTCCACTGTGTCTTTGTGTGCTTTCACCATTTGTGTTTTTATTTGTTTATTTGTTTGTTTGATTTTTCATACTTCCTCTCTTTCTTCCTGGTCTGACAAATATCTCTCTTACTCTAATCCCCCAGGATTTCACTTTCAGTTGTCAAACACGTATAATCTTTATTTAAACATATTATTCTTATACGAGAGGCCTGGTGCATGAAATTCCTGCACGGGGTTGGGCGGGGGTGGGGTGTCCCTCAGCCCAGCCTGCGCCCTCTCACAGTCTGGGAGTCCTCAGGGGATGTCTGACTGCTCCCTGGGGAGCAGGCCTCAGCTGTCAGTCGGAAACCCTTAGCTCTGCTGTGGAGCGGGGAGAGGCTCCCGCTACTGCCACTGCACTCGCCAGCCCTGAGCCCGGCTCAGGGCTTCTGGTTTAGCAGTGCTCCCCCTCTGGGAGTGCACTGACCACCAGGGGGCAGCTCCTGTGTTGAGCGTCTGCTCAAGTTTTGTCTACTTGGGAGTCATTTTTATTTTTCTAGTTCACTTGTGGAAATGTTTAATTCTTCTATGTGTTTTTTTCTGGGGTAGTCAATGTAGGTCTACAACACAGTGGATCACATTCATGGACAAAGAATTCAAACAGAGCCAATCATAGGTTTCCCTAGGACAAGTTATCAAGGCTAAGACAATCAAAGATATCTCTTGGGCTCTTCTCTAAGGCTAGCGAGTGAGACTACCTATTAATATTGGAATGTTGACCTATATCTGTGTGCTTGATGTTCAGCAGACATATTTTACATTTCATGGAAATAGCCTTACTTTGGCAAGGAAGAATGAGGCTAGAATGCAAAGAGAAGGAGAGAAGGAAAGTTGGGGTAGGGGTGAGAGAAAGAGAAAGGTGGGTAATGGAGGTGGGGGAGAAGAGAAGAGAGAGATTGGATTTCCCTAGTGTTTTGGAGAGCGGCTACAGCATTTGGACAGAATCAAGCCTCGGAGTTACTTGTGGCAAAGCCACATACAAGTCCCAGCTTGGAGGGCTCTGTGTGATCTGACTATAAAATAAAGACTTGGCTTAAAGGCTGTGTCACTGTTTCCTCATCCAGGCACAGTGATCCACCTGGCCCCAACTGTATTCTCTTGTCTGTTTTCTTTAATCCTTCACTCCCCTCACCCCTCTCAAGTTCACCACTGGCCGTGCTGGACGTGGTTCAGTATGTGATCCAGTGAAATGTCTGTTGTTAAAGACCAGAAGAAATTGCGTTCTGTAACTTACTAACAAAAGATTACTGGCTCTCATAGCCATAAGCATTTCATGTTTAGTAAACTGAATCATGGAAAGATTCCCTGGACAAAGAAAGAGAAACACAAACAGCATTCCTACTGCCTTCAGTACCTAAGAAGTGGGTATCAAGTAAATACAGAGTACTCTAGAGCTAGAAGACATAGCCTGTTGACTTATGCAACGCTAACAGCTTATAAACTCATATCCACCTCAAGCCCAAAGTTGTATAATTTGGTGTTACTTCCATTTTACATAGTATCAGGCAGATTCACTTTCAATTAGAATTATAGAATGTTCCCATCAGTTTCTTTAAGAACAATTTAAGAAAGAAACCAACAAGATCAGGCTTCGGTTAATTCATATTTGCATGAAAATAAGAGCAACACTTCTGACAGTTTAAAGAAAAACAACAGTATACCTCTTTATTGATTTCTATCCCCAACTCATTCTTTGCTAATTGTTTAAAACCTTATTTTCTGTATCAACTTGTCAACATTCACAGAAGTAGCAATGTGAAATAGTCAGCATTTGCAGCACCAAGAAACATTTTGTTTCTTGCTCCTGCCACATTGAGGCTGTGCTTTTTAGGAAATTGAATGACTGCTATTGGGTTCGGTGGGGCTCCACCAGATTTCACTGGACTTGGATAGACCTGACTGCATTCACCTGAGCTCCCCTGGCCTTGGTTTGGGCTTCATGTCCGTTCACAGTTCATTAGCCAAAGTAATCAGATGACCAAGCCTAGTTCCAGTGTGGTAGAAAGCATTCTCTGCCTAGAGTTAAGGCAGAGCAACGTTCCAAGGCAAAGAGTGTGAATAAATGAACCACTTCCAAAGAAAAAGAGAAGTGATTGGAACAATAATCTAATCGACAACACAAACTGAAGAGTCTCAGGGGGTGCCACCTTAGATCCACTTTTATTACTCAAGGGACATGAAGAGTTGGCAACTAAAAAGCTATCCAAATTGTTGATACATACAGAGAAAAATGAGCAAGTGAATGGGGAGATATCCAGCATATATGAACTAGGCATGTCATTTTAAGTGGAAAATGACTCCGTATTCTCCAAGACTCCAGGATATTTCAGGTTAATCACTGAGAGGAACTCTTTAACTGCATCAGTTCATCCATGCTTATAATCCTACATGTGCTTATACTCTGTCTACCCCCTTACACTCTTCGATGCCTTAAGCAATTCACTCTGCTCCCCTGCTATTCACCTAACGCTACTGTTGAGTTCAGCGCAGCAGTGGATTATTACGATAGTAAAATAAACATTTTGGAAAGCCAACATTTTAAAGTAGACAAGCAGGCCTCTGTGCAATCAGAGTAGCCATTTTTTCTTTTGCTTACTTGATTTTATTTTTAAGTGTATTAAAATGATTTGGAAAGTACATCAAGTATTTCAAAATTTTCATTTTTTTTTAAAAGTAAAAGTACAAGTTTCTTCTAGGGATTTAAATAATTTTGAGCTTTATACAGAGTTTTACTTACTGATTTTTCTCTTTTCCTTCTAAACTCAGATTTACTTTTAAGTACCTGTAAGAAATGTCATAATAGTCTTCAAGTTCACTCAGATGAAACATGCAAATAAAAGCTTCCTTTCTCTTCTGATCTTATACCCCAGCCCTACTTTATTCTCCTCTTTTCCATCATTCACTCAGACTTCAATGAAGAAGTTCATTGAGGATCAAACAGTCCAGCTGTTGTTTTCAACTTTTGCTATTTTAATGTTTATTTTCCAAATCATTCCTATTTTTCTACTAAAAATATACTTCTAAATCATTATTATTTTTGGAGCAACTCTAATGCTTTCTGTTGCTAGATATTTGATCCAAGTCCAATATTTTTCTTGGCAGTTGGTGAACATAATAAGTAGGGATTTTTTTTCTTTCTACACATAGAACTGGAGAAAAAAAGGCAAACTTCACAATTAAAACAAATTTAATATTGAAGTAAATTCTCACTTTAACATATACTCACAACCATTCCTCAAAGAGGAAACAACATATAAAAGGGAGTGTCCATTCTCTTAATGTGTATTTGCACTTAATTCTACTTCTCAATACACATTTTAAAATACATATTGGGAGTGTGATTGAGGTAATGAAGGGATTTCCACATGTTTTGTTCCCCTTTATTTTAAAAAAACATTTGTTAAAGTGATAGTATGCACATAGAAAACAAAAAGTTCAGAAGAAATAGCAATGAAAAGTGAAAATGAATTATTTAATTATGTTCTGCCATTTCAATCCTTTAACTCATTTTAATGTCTCCTAGTTTTATTTTTTCTTAATTTTCTTCATAAGATTAAACAATATTATTACATATGTATTCATTTATTCATCAACTTTATCTCATATTTATGACCTAAAAAATAAAGATTTAGATTGTTTAAATGACCCCCACCATCTTCTAATTTCTAATAGATCTATCAAGATTTTCTGTTGTTCTAAAATTTTGATTTTTGTGACTTTTAAAATATTTTCTTATTTCCTCCAAAATAAAATTTATCTTCTTACATTGCTTATTCTTCATTCAACCTTTTCTTTCTTCTGTCCATAACCCAATTACATCTACATTATGACAAAATATTTTCATTTTACTTTTTATCTATAATTAACTATAAAGCTTTGTTTGCAATAACATTTCTAAAAATTTACATAGGAGAATATTATTTTAAAAGAGTATATCAGTTCTATTTTCAAATCATATGCTCAATATAGTTGCCTTCAACACTTAGGCCTTTTTTTTTTTAATGAAGTATCTCTGCATTTAAAGCAATGACTCCCATTGTTAATTACTCAAAACTCAAAAAGTTAGGAAATACACAGCAATATTTTTCTCTGTAGTTTTATTTCAAGATTAACAATACTGTCTTTTTTTTTTCAGGTGAATAATTTTAACATTGCTTTAAACGTAGAGGTACTTTGCCTGCAAGGACTTTAGAAGAATCTGTAAAAATATTAGAAAGGGAGAGAGAAATAATTGCTAAATTAATATTTTAGCAGGTGTTTATTGACACATGATAAAATTTAAATAAAACAAAGACATTATTTGAAATAAACATTGAACAATTATTTTAGCCACAAATGTGAATGATATGGAAGAAGCGATAAAACTCGTAAACTAGAGATTGATATTCAATCATTTACTCTTTTTTAAACAATATTTATTGATTTCAGAGAGGAAGAGAGAGGTAGAGATAGAAACATCAATGATGAGAGAATCATTGATTGGATTCCTCCTGCACGCCCCCCACTTGGGATCAAGCCCACAACCCAAGAATGTGCCCTTGACTGGAATTGAACCTGGGGCCCTTCAGTCCACAGGCCAACACACTGTCCACTGTGTCAAACCAGCCAGGGCTTTGATCATTTACTTTTTTCAACAAATTTGTACCCCAAAGAAAACAAATAAAAATCTTTTTTCTTATGTATTTTCTACTTAGTGAGATAAGACAAACAATCCTATATAATAAAAGGCTAATATGCAAACCGACCAAATGGCGGAATGACCAGTGGCTATGCCATGCACCAGGGGACAGATGCTCAATGCAGGAGCTGCCCCCGGTGAGCATGGCTCAGCCAGAAGTCCTGAGCCAAGCTCACGGCTGGCAAGCACAGTGGTGGTGGCAGGAACCTCTCCTTGCCTCTGCAGCAGAGCTAAGGATATCTGACTGTTGGCTTAGGCCCATGGGGAGCGGGCCTAAACTGGCAGCAGACATCCCCCAAGGGCTCCCAGACAGTGGGTGGGAGCAGGCCAGGGTGAGGAACCATGCCCCCTGAGTACATGAATTTCGTGCACCAGGCCTCTAGTAAGTTAATAAACTCCATAGTATGTGAAGTGGTGGTAATTGCTATAAAGAAACATAAAGCAAGGAAGTAGATAGAGATTTGGAGAAAGGGGTGCACTTTGAATAAGGTAGTCAGAGAAGGTATTACATGAAGTGACACTGGAGAAAGTCTTTGAGGAAATGAGGAGTAAATTAAGGCAGGTCAGGGATATGCGTGCAACTCAGAGGGAACAGCCAGAGTGAAGGCCCTGTTTAAAGGAAGGCAAAATCAGAGCACAGAAAGAAAGCAAGGAAGAGCAGTCAAATGCACATTGCAACAGCTTAGGCTTATCCCTCATTATTTTCCTCATATTTTACACCATATTAAAGTAGGCTGTCCTCAGGATAATCAAGAGTATTTTGAGGACATTTTAAGGATTTGCCTTATCCTCTGTAAAGGATGGAAAGCCCTTGGCAGTGTTGAACAGACAGCAGCCTGAACTGTCTTACACATTAAAAAGCTTGCTCTGGCTGCTGTGTAGAGAATAGGCAATATAGTGCAGGAGATGAACAGGGATCCAATTAGAAGATCATTGTGATAGTCAAGTTGAGAGATGTTGATAACTTGCATCAGAGGGGCACCCCTCAAGGTGGTGATAAATGGATCCCACATATATTTTGAAGTAAAAACAGCATGATTTCCTGATAGATTGTTGATGAAGAGAGAAATCTCAAGAAAAACTCAAATTTGTGTGAACAATAGAAGTATGGAGTTATCATTTCCTAATTTGGATAGATAGGTTAAGTGTTAAATTTTGGTTGTGTTAATAATGGACAGTCTTCTAGCCAATTACACAGAATTAGCAAGTAGGCAATTAGATATACAATTCTCCAGTTCAGCAGAGTAGTCTACGGTGGGAGCATGATGTATGGTCCCAGAAACATAATGAGCTCACCAAGGAAATACTTCTAAATATAAAAGCAAAAAACTCTGAGTCACTCCAAATGTTCAAGGTGAGGGATGAGTGGTTAGTAGTAAGGTAAAAGGAACCAGGAGTGTGCAATATCTGGGAATATATACTATCTAATAAAAGAGCAACATGGTAATTAGCATACATCCGCTACCCTTCCCATTGGCTAATCAGGGAGATATGCAAATTAACTGCCAGCCAAGATGACAACCAGCAGCCAGGCAGCTGGAAGCAAACATGAGGCTTGCTTGCTTCAGTGACAGAGGAAACCAACGTTCCCCGCCTGCCTTGCCGGCCTCTGAGCTTGCATTTGAAACATTGTTACAAATATAGAAGCTAAACAAAACCCCAGAAACCTGCTTTCAGCCCGCTGGGATCTCAGAGCTGGAGTTGATACAGTGTTTCGATTATAGAACCCAAACAAACCAGTTACCTGCTTTCAGCAGCAGAGGCCTCAGAGCTGGAGCCAGAGCTAAAGCTGGCCCAGAATAAAAAAAAGAAAAAGTAAAAAAGGAGCAGTTGGGAGCTTCAGTCACCCACCAGCCTGAAATCAGCCCTCAGCCCCTCACCCAGACTGGCCAGGCACCCCAGTGGGGCCCCACCCTGAAGGGTGTGTGACCAGCTGCAAACAGCCATCATCCCCTCACCCAGGCTGGCCAGGCACCCCAGTGGGGACCCCCACCCTGATCCAGGACACCCTTCAGGGCAAACCAGCTGGCCCCCACCTGTGCACCAGGCCTCTATCCTATATAGTAAAAGGGTAATATGCCTCCCAGCACCAGGATCAGCAGAGCCGCAAGGCATCCCAGCACTAGGATCAGCAGAGCTGAGAGGCCTCCCGGCACCGGGATCAGCGTGACAGGGGGCAGCGCCCAAACCCCCTGATCTCCCTGCGGCTCTGTGTGTGATAGGGTGCGGCGCCCCGACCCCTGCCCCACGGGCCCTGCTCTGTGTGTGATGGGGTAGAGCCATAACCTCCCCATCGGCCCTGCCCTGAGTGTGACAGTGGCGGTGCCCCAACCTCCTGATCGGCCCTGCTCTGTGGGTGATAGAGGGCGGTGCCCCAACCCCCTGAAGGGCCCTGCTCTGTGCTTGACAGGGGGTGGTGCCTCAACCTCTCCATCAACCCTGCCTTGAGTGTGACAGGGGGCGGTGCCCCAACCCCCCAATCGGCCCTACCCTGAGCGTGACTGAGGGTGCCATCGCAACCTCCTGATCTGCCCTGCTCTGTGCATGACGGGGGAGGTGCCCCAACTGGCGAGTGCAGCAGCGGTGGAAGGAGCCTCTCCCACCTCCATGGCAGCACTAAGAAGCAGTGAGTCTAGCGGTAATGAGCAGTGAGGAGGTGGGTGGTAAGGAGCAAGGGGTCCCGGACTGTGAGAAGGCTGTCTGACTACCGGCTTAGGTCCAACTCCCCGCAGGCAGGCCGACATCCCCCGAGGGGTCCCAGACTGTGAGAGGGCGCAGGCCAGGCTGAGGGACTTCCCCGCCAGTGCACACATTTCATGCACCCAGCCTCTAGTGCAGCCGTGGGCAAACTATGGCCCACGGGCCGGATCCGGCCTGTTTAAAATGAATAAAACTATTGAAAAAAAAGACAGTACCCTTTTATGTAATGATGTTTACTCTGAATTTATATTAGTTCACACAAACACTCCATCCATGCTTTTGTTCTGGCCCTCCAGTCCAGGTTAAGAACCCATTGTGGCCCTCGAGTCAAAAAGTTTGCCCACCCCTGCTCTAGTGGATATATAATTTGTCAATGCAGGGTTGAAGTGTGGTTCCTCTTAACCTTCTTTTAAAAGCTCTATTTTTTTTTTGTAGAGTTAAATGTCTCATGAAATAAAATGAAAGATTGTAACCTGTGATAAATGAAAGTCAGTATGTGACATGCTATGCCATGCTGTTGTCATGATGAGCAAGGAGCCTCACACCCACTGATGATCCACATTATTGAATGTTGGACAAGGAAATGAGTTTCTGTATAAGCAAATCAAAGCCTGTATTTTTCCAGTGTGTGTGTGTTTGTGTGTGTATGTGTGTGTGCACCCACAAGTGTTTATTCTACTCCAGATATTAATGTGCAGAAGGCAAAAAATTATTTCCTTGCTTTCCACATCTGTCATTTGTAGTAAGGAGATATTCTAAAGATTGGCATTTTCACAGATTTGTCATTAGAATGCAGAAATTTTCATATTCACTCTCTGTTATTGACTGAATGGAGAATTCTCTCAGAGGTAGGAAGATATAAATCCTCTCTATATGTGAGTGAATGAATTAGAAAACATATAGACATCATTTAAATTCCCTGAAATTATAGAAGGGAAATCTTATATCAATAGATTTTCTGAGAGAATTCTATAACAGTATTTAGAAAGTAATCATTGTTTGTATTAGGAAAACTCCCCCAAAATTTTCTTACTAAATTACTTTAACAACAAAAATTTAGCATTGCAATATAAGTAGCAAGACCCCAAGTTATTATAAAAATAAGCTAGTAGTATTTTAATTATGGAATTTGTCTTTCTTTTTCCTTTTTCTGCTAATCCTCAAACTCGACATTTCATCAAATACTGTGGAGACCCTGAAAACAGATAAATGAAAAAAGCAAGTGCTAACCTCCAATCATCTAGAGAGGGAAGTCTGGAAACAGATTCTCATAATCTTTGGTGATGAACACATTGAGCAAAATAGATGCTTAATGTCAAGAGGAAACAGGAAAATAAGAGGTGTGATCTCTGCAAAACATATGATCAGAATGAAGATACAAGTCTTCTTTTGAGCAATTCCTCAATCCATACTCCACCCCAGCCCTCACCCCTACAAAATAATAAATAAATGTGTAATCTAAAAATGCCGGGATGTGTGTAATCAGGTGTTACTGCAGAGAACACTTCCTTTATTCAAAGTGGGGCCAGATGGATGTGAGGGCGATCTGGCTGCGACATCTGTCACCCCTTTGATCGCCAGGGTTGGTTGGCTGATCTGGCTGGCTAGACGGGTGTCCCCCTCCTCCCTCACCGATCCATGTGGGTCCCTCCCGAAGCTGTGCGCTAGGTCGAAGAGGACGACCTCCCCTCCCCCACCCCCCCACCCCCCCAAGGAGAGGACTGGTCTTCAGTCAAGCGTATACGAGTAGCTGCGCTCCCCTGCTAGAACCTCCACACAAGCTCTCAAAGTGGGGCCAGAACAGTAGTAGCTGGCAGCAGCTCTCTGGTTCTCTCACAGGATAAAAGCCAAAGTCCCTGCAGTTGCTTTACAAGGTCCTCCAGGGTCTGGTGTCAGTTCCTCTGACAAACTCCTCCCAGGCTCATTCATTCTGCTCCAGCAACACTGGCTTCCTGCCGCCAAGTCTTCCAAGAATACTCCTTGCTCAGGGCCTGTGGCAATCGGCTCCTTCTTCCCGGAGCGCTCTTGCCAGGGACTACCCATAAGGCTCCCTTCCCGGCTTGCCCCAAGGCTTTGCTCAGATGCATTCTCAAAGAGCCTTTGCTAACCAGCCTCCTTTAAACTGTAGTCGCTGCTCCCCCTGTTCCCATTTGCTCATTCACATTTCAACCTACCCCACCAACTATTTAACCTACTGTATCACTGTTTAATTACACTTGTTCTTCAGGTGTTTCCTTAGACTGCAAGCTCCACGAAGAGAGCAGCTTCTGTTGTTTGCTGCAAGTATTAGAGCAGCGCCAAGCACATAACAGGGCACAATACATTTGTTAAATAAATAAATGCTGTAAAAAAACATTTCTTCTGCATCTTGGTGTTGGTTGGCAAGATATGTATACTTCTCATAGGCATGTGCTCAGTGCTACCATGTGTTGTTATTTTAATCATGTTGAGTTTAAAAGTTGAGTAAACCATGCAGTACCCAATAGTGAAGAAACAGTGCCAGACTCTTATCATATTGCTATGGAAAATATGTTTTTTATAGTGGTAACTAATATCTACTTGATTATAACAGTCATTACAAAAGTACATTTATTATCTTTACCATGAATATTTTCTCTCTCTGCAATAATTTGTAACTGTTTGTAGGGAAGAGAAGCCATATAGGAATCACGGTACAATTAAGACATGCCACAAATTTTGTGCACCAACCAGGTGCCAAGCACTCTTTTAACATAAACATATAGAGTGGTGAGTAAAAATACCTATAAGGGTCATGCTATTATGGTGTTTACATTCTAGCAGGTTCCATGTTCTCCTTGCTCTTGATATTGTAAAATAAAATTCAAGGACAGGTCTAAGATTGTGTGTTAGCCAACTCTGTAAAAGACAATGCATAGCAAAAGCCATAAGGTGTATGAGTAATAAGCAATATGGTGTTTGATAAAAATGAAACAATGTTTTGAGCTCAGGATTTCCTTCCATACCTGCTATTCACATCAGCACTGATCTCAGGACAGGACTTGAGCCTATAAGACAAAGGAAAGTAGAGACACCTGCTGGAGTGACAGGGTGAGGAAACAGGAAGGGGCTGATGACAAAGACCATGGCATTTCAATAAGGTCACGGAAAGAACACGACCAGAAACAAGAATAGACAAGAAAGTTTTGACTGCTAATCAAGTGTTTAAATAATTGGCTATTTCTAGTGCTTTTATTATAAAATATAAAAGGGTAATAAAGCACAATTTAACATTTGGAGGATTTAATTCACAATTATTAAGTGTTAATTGAAAACTCATTATTTTTAGCTATCAATAATTAAAGCAATTATAGACGGGTTCCATCTCCATTATAACATAGTCTTGAGGTAAAATATAATGAAACAGGTATTTTCCTCTTTCAAGAAATTAAACTCCAATATAAATTAGAAAACAAATATGTGAGCTTCAAGAATCCCTATATTTTAGGGAAATTGAATTTACCTATTTTCCAGGAGATGTAACAATTAGCGAGCTCTCTGAGGACTGGGAGAGGAGGCCCCAGGTCATGGTGGGCAAGTTTCCTCAGTTTGCCCACACTGTGCTAAAAAGCTGTTGTCTAAGGCAAAGGCAGCAGAAGAAAAAATGCATTTTAAAAACAGGGCTCCTGTGAATTTATGAGAAGTGCATCACAAAGACAAATATTTCAGCCATGCAATTCCATTCGGCCTTTTCAGCTGTGTGTCCATAGCAAGTCAACGGCTAAATTGAAAAATCAATTCCAATTTAAATTATTGGAATAAAGAACACCAGGAGTCAGAGATAAAATGGCTTTGTTCTCTGAGATCCTTTTTAATTGGAAAGTTATTTCTTCAGGGTATTCTAATGGTTCTGAAGGAAGATTGCAAAATAAAGTTGATCGGCTGGGGGAAGGTTAATAGCTAATGTGCTTTCCTTGCTGCTCAGCAGCCTCTTGTCTTTATGACATCCCCCATCATATCTGGAAGGACTGCGGATTCTAAATCATCTGATACGTGCAAGGACTGTGTTTTCTCTTAGTCTTTCAAAAATCGTCCTGAAGCTGGAACCTTGGCAGAGCCTTATTGCTTTTGCAACCTTTCCAACTGGACTCACTTTTGCTTACAAATGTTACAGGACGCTTTTCTCCTTTCTTTCTTCCTTCCTCCCTCCCTTCCTTCTATTTGTTTGTTTGTTTGTTTATTTATTTTCCTAATGGGGATGTTTCTCTAACAATGGAGTGGTAATTAATGAAAATAAAAGATACCTGAAGAGGATGTTAATGAAAGCTCTGCTCTTTAATGGCAGAAAAAGAATGAAAACATTTTGCTGGTCTGGATTAAACAGAGGGAAAATATTTATAGACTGTAGTGGATGGAAACCAAAGATACAAAGATAGGACAAAGGAAGCAACATGGCATATATAAAAGTGTTAATAAACATTATAAAAAAGTTAATATAGGATATAGTGAAAAACAAAAGTCATGTTTAGAAAGCTTTAGCCCAAAGTTTAATTAAACATATAATAATCTTTGCTCTGCTTGTAGAAAATTGTTTGAGGCAGCTGTAGATTAAAAACCTTAAGTGAGCATTTAATTTTAAATTAATAAAACAGTTATGGTGTGTGTTAGGAAAAGTTACTGAGGTTTGCTTAAGTATATTTAATTACTATAAAAGAGATAAATCTCATTTTCATGTAATGAACTCAGAAGTGCAGATACAGTAAATATGTACTTACATTCTTGTTATTAATGCATTAAATTTGTAAGAATATTTAGGAATTTAATTAGCATTTAATAAGATAGCTATAGCAAATTACAGTAGTTACACGTTAAAAGTAAATTAATATTTTTAGTATTTAATTGATATTAACTAATTAATTACTGTTTATTACATGACAGCTAGATTTATCTTTTATGAGGTTATTAAATCTCAATTAAAATGCTCTTTTTAAGAGGGCACAGTCAATTAAAAATAATATTCTATAAGAATTTCATAACTCTATTCTCTCAGGACTTGTGGTGTATAAATGTATCAAATCCAATAACCAAGGTGGTTTAAAAGGAACTGAGTTGGGTCTATGCCTGAACTGTTTAAGCAATTCTAGACTTGACCCAAGTAAGAAGGATTTACTTAAGGAAGTCATGTATTATTTTTGTTTATTAAAGTTATAAGCATATGTAAGCTTAGAAAGACCCTGACTCAAAAATATCTCTTCACAGAAAATGATACTGTGTTCAGGGGTTATTTATTTGAGAAAAGTGACTATGGGTTATCAAAATAAAAGCGCTATTTATTGTTTGCTATTCCCTCCTTTGCATGACTTAAAGTTTCATATACAACATGGCAATTAGCTGAAAACAGACTTTGCCAGTGGGAGTTTTAGTAAGATCATGAACTCAATAAGGGGTCAATAATCAAATGTGTTAAACTGAAAGAAGAAAATTAAATACAAGGAAATATGCATTTTATATTTGACATTTTATTTTTCTAACAAGGCTATATCATTCCTTATGTTCTTTGAATGTATCACGTGTTCAACAAATGTTATGTAAATTGAATGCACAAAATCTTCCAATCTGATTATCCATCCCCCACTCTGGAGTAGACTTGGCTTATTTTAAGTCCTGATTCTACCTCGTTCAAGGTGTCATAACTTTGAAATGTCATAGTACTATTACTATATATTACTGTTCTGCACTTTGGTGTCCTTTATAATTATAGATGACTAGAGGCCCGGTGCACAAAAATTTGTGCACTCGGCGGGGAGGGTGGTCCCTCAGTCCGGCCTGTGCCCTCTCACAGTCTGGGACCCCTCGGGAGATAATGACCTGCTGGCTTAGGCCTGCTCCCATGTGGCAGAGGGCAGGCCCAATCCCTAGGTGCAGCCCCTGGTCGGGCTCAGAGCAAGGCTGATTGGGGAGTTGGGGCGCCGCACCCTGTCATGCACAGAGCAGGGTGATCGGGAGGTTGTGATGCCACCCTCAGTCACGCTCAGGGTAGGGCTGATTGAGGGGTTGGGGCACCGTCCCCTGTCACACTCAAGGCAGGGTTGATGGGGAGGTTGCGGCGCCACCTCCTGTCATGCACAGAGCAGGGCCCATCAGGGGGGTTGGGGCTCTGTACCCTGTCACGCACAGAGCAGGGCCAATCAGGGGGTTGGGGCGCCGCACCCTCTCATGAACAGAGCAGGGCCGATCAGGGGGTTGGGGAGCTCTCCCCTATCAGGCACAGAGCAGGGCTGATCAGGGGGTTGGGGCGCCTTCCCCTGTCACGAACAGAGCAGGGTGGATAGGGAGGTTGTGGCCCCGCCCGCTGTCACACACAGAGCCGCAGGGCGATCAGGGGGTTTGAGCGCTGCCACCTGTCATGCTGATCCCGGTGCCGGGAGGCCTCGTGGCTCTGCTGATCCCAGTGCTGGGAGGAATATTACCCTTTTATTATATAGGATAGAGGCCTGGTGCACGGCTGGGTTCCAGCTGGTTTGTGCCGGGAGCCGGTCCATGCTTGCTGTTTCAAGGTACCTGGCATATATGGCATACTGTTCTTAATATGTTTGCTCACCTTCTTGGCACTATGTGTTTTAACCAAGGTCTCTGAGAAAGGTTGTTTCCCCAGGTAGGGATTTTCCCCTGAAGTTAGGGAGGGAATAAAACCTCTTAACTAAGTGCCAGGCGGGTAATTAATCACTTTAACTATGAACAATCGTGCTTAAGCTACATAATCTTTACTCCCTGGAATGGAGATAAGAAACGCCCTAACCTTTGTAATAGAGATTGATAGGATTGAATCAACTGGTATAAATACAGATGTAACAAGACAACTAGACACATAACTTAGAACACAGAATTTAGAACACAGAACTTAGAACACAGAACTTAGAACCCAGAACTTAGGAGACAGAACCTAGGCACAGAACCTACACAGAACATTCTCTAGAGACAGAAGAACTTCGCTGGAGAGAACATGGCAAAAGATCCTGGACAGAAACTGGCCTCAGAACCTAGAGACAGAACCTAGCGAGAGAACATGGCAAAAGATCCTGGACTGAACCTGACTACAGAAATGGGCAAGAGAACCTGACTAGAACCTGGAGAACCTGGCTGGAGAACCTAGCAAGACAACATGGACACAGAACCTGGAATGGAGATCCTAGGCAGAACCTCTCTGAAGATCCAGACCAGAACTTGGCTGGAGATCCTGGCTAGAGATCCTGGCTAGGCTGCTGATCAACTGAACACTGTCTCCGTGTCCTTCCTTCTTCGCCGACTCCATCTACACCTTTGGGAACCCCTGGACCTGCTGGGGCAGGACCCCAGCAGGTTTGCCCTGAAGGGTGTCCTGGATCAGGGTGGGGGTCCACACTAGGGTGCCTGGCCAGCCTGGGTGAGGGGATGATGGCTGTTTGCAGCTGGTCACACACCCTTCAGGGCGGGGGTCCCCACTGGGGTGCCTGGCCAGTCTGGGTGAGGGGCTGAGGGCTGTTTTCAGGCTAGGGTTGACTGAAGTTCCCAACTGCTCCTTTTTTCTTTTTTCTTTTTTTTTTTTTTTTTTTAATCTGGGCCAGCTTTAGCTTTGAGGCTTGGCTCCAGCTCTTAGGCCTCCGCTGCTGAAAGTAGGTTTCTGACCTTTGCTTACAATGTTGCGATCCTGCTGGCTGAAGCCGGGAGGACTAAAGCTGGGGTTTTGTTTAGCTTCTATATTTGTTACATAGTTGCTTAGAGTTGCAGCTCAGAGGCCTGCAGCAGCAGGCGGGGAATGTTGGAGTCCTCCGTCACTGAAGCAAGCAAGCCTCATGTTAGTTTCAAGCTGCCTAGAGGCCGGCCGCCATCTTGGCTGGCAGTTAATTTGCATATCTCGCTGATTAGCCCATGGGAAGGGTAGCGGTCATACGCCAATTACCATGTTTCTCTTTTATTAGATAGGATAGTACCCATTTGAGGATTATCATGAAGACTGAGTTAATTAATGAAAGGCAATTTAAAACAACACCCAGTACAGAGAAAGAACTCAGTAAATGCTTATTGCTATTACAGTCTCCATTTTTAAATAGTGATATTCTCTACAATTTGGAGCTGGAGAAGATACATTATGTTCCAGCACACTAAAAACAATCAGAAAACAAATTAGCTCATTTTTATCTAGTTTTATCCACTTAAATAATTAATCTCAGTCATTGTAAATATTTATCATTACTCACAAGTCATTTTTTTAGCAAAGCTAAAATACTATGTGATTTTAATCTTTTTCTCATGAATCAATTCCTGAAGATCTTTTGTCATTTTTGTTCCTACCATTTTCAAGCATAATGAAGATATTAAATAAACCTATCTTACATTGATTCTTGCTTCTCTCTACTAGATATCTAGCATCTCAGCTCAATAAATAGCCATTCATCATTATATTTTTTTTTTTTTAGTCAGGCTTGGGTCTTGTGACAATATTCTTAGCTAAGCTTAGTGAAATTAATTTTCAGTTAATATTATCTGAAATTATTTTTGAAACACAAGCATTCCACTGTTTATGATGCTTTCTCATCTTTACCTTCAATATGTTAAATTTGTTCATTAAATTTATCTATATAAAATAAGTGTGTTTATATTATAATGAAATATTAAAATATATATTTTATACTAATGGCGTTAATTTTCTGAAACAATGAACTTAAAATAAGGAGAAATAGATTCTTACACTGGCCACCATAAACATACTATTTACATTATCTTAGCTTACTTTCATTCTTCTGTACAAGAAAGACTTTATTGAATAATTACTTTTTTTAAAAAAAACACCTTTCCAATTCTAGCATTCTGTCAAATTATACTGAGCCAAACAAAATCCTTTTCTGTTATTTGTGTTTGGCTAAGAATTTTTTCTTTGCTTAGAACTTTAAAAAGTTATTTTTTTATAAAATGAACACATAAAACAAACAAACTTTTAATGTAAAACCATTAGCCAAAAAGTTAAATTACATGGATGATGCTGACCTTTGATCTGTGAGCAATAGCAAAAAGGATACTAATAAAAGGATACAATTAAAAGAATAAAAAGCAGTAAAAACAATTGATGGGGAAGACAAGTCCATGGAGGTATGGTCTCTTGTTTCTTTGATTCTTCATCAGTCTCCAGTGATTCAACCTTGGTCTTTATATGTGTAAGACCAAGCCCTGTGGCAGTAAAGAACTAAAGATGAAATGATAGAGAATTTATCAGATATGCAAAAAAAAAAATTTACTCACGAGGAAAAAGATTA
The DNA here is from genome assembly GCF_014108235.1 of Myotis myotis. Taxonomy (NCBI): domain Eukaryota; kingdom Metazoa; phylum Chordata; class Mammalia; order Chiroptera; family Vespertilionidae; genus Myotis; species Myotis myotis. The sequence goes on along the minus strand of NW_023416335.1, from coordinate 61,954,985 downwards.
AAGATGAGAAGGAGAAAAGCAAATATTTTATCAGAGAAGTTACTCAGGGGGGAAAAAATGAGGGAAAATGGATATAGGATATCCTTTTTGCTTTGAATGTTGATATGTGGGTGTAAAATTGACTGAAAGGCACAAGGGGAGGACATTGATTTTCATCACTAATACTTTGAATGGATCCAATCAGAGTTTGTCAAAGAGAAGGAAAAAATCCCAAACTAATTACTTTGAGAATCACTTAAAATATCTTCAAGGCAAAGGGCTTAATAGACAAGGAGAAACTGAAGTCATCAGTAATGATAAAAATGTGTGAAAAGGGATAAAATTGAGAGTCTAAACTAGCGTGACATTCTGAACTACGGTCTGCTCCCACTGTACACGAAGTAGACAGGTGCTCCCACATTCACTTCGGCTGGCTCACAAACTAAGTCATCAACCATTTCTGCATGTTCTTATCTTACTCTTGCTTTCTGTAGGTACCTTTTCACTTATTTCTGTCCTTGTTTTGTCCCTTAGGTTCAATGCATGATATTGTTATAGGTGCCTCCACCTCAAATTCTCTCAATATTCTTAGCTTTGCTGGTTCAGTGCCTCTCAAATAACATTCTCCTTCATTCTTATCCAAATTTTGGATACCTCCTATGCTACCACATCCAAAGGGCATATAAAACACAGTGTTTTTGTGCCCTGATTTGCCACCCACAAAAAAGCCTATCGTATTTCATACGCTGCCACTGGTGGCAACATTAGAGGAGGAAAATACTAAAGAAAAGAAATCCCTGGTATGACTCAGTCAACGCCATCACAGAGTAGTAGGCAATGCCATATTCATAACTGGAGACTGATAGACCCTCCCTTCCCCCAACTGGTGGGCAGAGTATGATGTAACCTGCGGCCTAGAAATACCTGAGTACCTAACCAGGCACCTTTTATGGACTATACATTGAACCACCAACCAACACCTTCCAAATACCCTAAGCCCTTATGGGCCATACCGTAAGCCACCAATCCGCGTGCGCCAAGTACACTAAGCCCCCATTCCTTCCCATTCCGCCCCTCAAAAGGTGTGCCCACCTCTGTAAGAGCTGCTGTTCTTCCCTTACGAGACAGCCCAGCAGGTCCTTCTCCTCTAAGAAGGCCTGTAGTCCTGGTTTTCGGCCTCTGATCTTTCAGAGACTATATCTTGAGTGGGTTATCAGAGAGACATTTCAGAGGAACTGCCCTGAGTGCCCTTTCAAACATACATGAAAACAGCCACTCACTGCTCTGCCAGTGTCATTTCCAGGTCATAGGTGAGTGTCTTTTACTGGTTCTGTGTGACCAGCATGCAGATCAGCAAGTGGCCCCGCTGCACCTCTTCTCCAGGCCCCATTGTCAGAACACTCACATGATGCTGGTTGAGGCAAGAGCAGTCATGTAGGTGGGCAAAGAGCCTGAGTCTGCTATGTGGGTTCCTTAATATAAGAACAATAAGCATTCTTTTTCACTTTGTATTTGAATGGGATTCCTAGTTGTTGACTCACTGTTGTTTTTGAGATTGTAACAAGGAGACCAGGGGATTCCAGAGAGACAGAATCACCCAGTATAATGTGAAATTAGTAAATGCAGCCCAGAAAAATACAGAATGAGTTGGATGCAGCCATGGCTGAGCATAACACAAAACTATGGAGAAAAATGACGGTGATGCATGGGCTGCAGCTCAGATACTGTGTTGCTGTGAGGGTTAAGGATGGAGGTAAGATATCTGACTGCTAAAAAGGAGCTCTGTAGCTGACAGTGAGTCAACTTGGAAAACCAGAGCTGCTAGGGAATAAATTTAGGCCTACTAAAACTGTGCATTTCTAACACAACATCTTTCTAAGCATTTGGAGACACGGAGGAAGAGTTTTCTCCTACCTCAAACTTTAACACCCGTGACAGTCATAAACGATCATTCTCTGAAGGAAGACACTGGGCAAAACCACTGTCCCTCTTGGTGAGATGTTAGCAAGGAGATAGAAAATAAGAAATTGCTTAAGAAAACTTTAACTTGAAATCTAAATTAGGCCTTCAGTGTCGGTTTACATAATTTAAAAAGAAGTTACAGTTTTACCAAATTCATCTACTTTATAACTCTTCAATAACCAAAATGGCCATGCAGTCTGTCACTGTAAAAAGGCACTGGACAACAGAAAGTGTTGGGGGTGAACTCCCAGTAGTTATGTTTGTCATCAAGAATTTAGCATAGCTCCTGTAGAACACACAAAGCACAGAGGAATGGAGATGTTTCCTTGTTTCCTGCTTGAAGAATGCATAATCGATTTGAAAATACTTGGGACAGAGGAAGAAAATAGAAATGGTGTTTCTTTGAATTAAAAAAATGAAGAAGGTATGCCAAATGGCAGTTTGTTAGAGCAGTGGTTCTTAAACTTGGTTATGAATCCCTAGATGGCACGCGTAGTACAGGGATGGGAGGGGTTGCCTGTCCTCCGTCTACTATCAAGTTCTGTGGAACATAATGATGCAGATCAAACTTTGAGAAGCACTGAATTAGGGAGAAAATACTGTACAAGTAACAAAATAAATAAAAGCATGTAACATTCACCTCCACACCAACATTGTGTAACCATTCATCTGGTTGTACTGATCAATTTTGTTTGGAAAACAAGTCTTTGGCCTCTGAGTAAATGAATAGCTACAGTTTTCACTGCAATTTTGAGATACTGGAAAACACCAAGAATCATACTGAGTCTAACTGGAATAGATATAAAATTAAAAAATGCCTTTCTTTCAACTGTAAATATCTTTAAGTATGATGAGTTTTAATAATTTATGTATTAAAACTCTGCTAGGGCATTGCACCTTTTAATCCTCTAACATTTTTTAATGATAAATCTTTAGCTAATATTCTTTTTAAGATTTATTCTATACTTGATACATGCATGTAACTCACCCATTAATGTTAGAAAAAATAAAAATTTATGTGCATTCATTGATAGGAGAATAAAATCCTTCATACCATATTTCCAAATATAGGATTATAACTTCTGAGGATGTATTTGATCAGAGCAGAAAAGCAGTCTGATGAGTAACATTATGATTGATAATACATTGCAATTCATAATTGATATAATCTTAGATCTGCCAGTGCAACAAAAGGTCACTTTGAAATTTGATGGGAGCTAGAGCATGAGATAAGTTGGAAATGATATTGTATCATGTAGGGAAGGAAGATACTGACACAAATCTACTAATTCATAATAAATTAAAAATATCTTGGAAAGCATAGTAATTAACAGCAAGTTCCCAGAACTTGACACTCCACGCAAATGTCACTTCCTAGGGTATTACATGGCTTTAAAGTGCCCTTTCACTATCAGACTAATACTGCTGAAGAAGTGGTAGAGAAAAAGTCACTACTTGGTGACATTTAAATAGACTATTTCATTTATTTCTGTTTCTTAGAAAAATAATTCTAAATATTATTCCCAATTTATATCTTGAAGATATTATGTACTCATATCTATCCCTTTGCATTAAAAATAAATCAAAGTATGGGAGAATAGCTAAAATGTTTTTGCAAAGTCTTTGAGCAATGAGTTGGAGTTAAAGTGGTGTATTTATACTATTTGATCACAATATTTTACCCTCTGGGAAGGAAAAATGAAACTCACAGCCTAAAATGTGCCCTGACCGGGAATCAAACCTACCACTTTTTGGTATACTGAACAACACTACAACCAACTGAGCAACACTATCCAGGGCACCTCCAACATTTTTTCAATCTAAAACTACATCCACTTGTATAGAGAAAAAGTGAGCAGCAATCATCAGCCAGCCCCAATAATCATATCAAAAACCAATTAAGATTATATCTGTTACAACTAGTTGCAAACACCCCAAATACCCCAAAATCTTTATGATTATGCATCAGTGTTTATTATTCTCAGTCATCCTTTCCTCTTTTCCTTACACATATACAAAAAGTGAAAAACTCTTGTCTACACACAAACAAAATAAAACAAACACCAAATAACTCCTGTGTTAGAAACAAACATATAAATTGTGAAGCCATTGTTCAAAGTTATTATCTCCACTGAATCCATTGAGCTTCACCCACATATTTACACTGCTCATTGCCAAAGCAAAGGTCTCCCTATCAAAATTAACTCACAATCCATCATCCTATTGTATGCTGTGTGTCTGCATCCTATTGTATGCTGTGTGTCTGTTCCTTGGACCCAAGCTCTCCACCATTGCCTCCATCTCACACTCTACCACTACATCCCATTAACTCTGAATCTGTGTTCTTCATACTCTTCAACATTTTAAGTCTTCTCTGAACACTACCATCTTTTAGTGGAAATTAATCTGGCCTCCTAGTATGCTTCTAAAATGAAAGCCTTCTTACATTTCATCTGAAAGTGATATTAGTGTCATCTCTTCAATTCATGACCCTGGCTTTTAGATAGCTTTCAATCTTGTGAAAATTTCTACTCTTTAACTATACACACACACACACAACACACACACACACACACACACACACACACACACACACACACACACACACACTGAGTGGCCAGATTATCATGACTACCTGACGTCTGTAGGCAAATTAGCTATAATTTCACGCTGAAGTTGATAGAGGGCCAGACCATTATAAACAGGGAAGCAGGTTGTTTACCACGACAGTAGAAGTTACATTTTTCTGAAGATATGGGTAAACAAGGCAATTTAACAGCATTTGAACGTGGAATATATATATATAGTGAGTGGCGATATTATGATAACCACCTGACGTTTGTAGGCAAATTAGCTGTACACTGAATCATATGGGATATGGAAGCCAAAGGCCTATTTGAATACCTTTGCTGTCTGCAGTTACCAAAATAAAACATCTCCAATTCACACAGGAACACAAGGATTGGACAGTTGAGCATTGGAAAAAAGTCATGTGGTCTGATAAATCACACTTCCAATTGCATCATGCAGATGGCAGTGTGAGAATTTGGCAGAAACAGTATGAAAGCACGCACCCCACATGCATGAGTACAACCCTTCAAGCTGGTGGGCGCAGTGTTATGGTTTTAGGCATGTTTTCCTGGCATGATTTGGGCCCTTTAATTCATGTGGAACAATGTCTGAATAGCACAACATACCTAAGTATCCTTGTTGATCAAGTTCATCCTATCATGTTGATGGTGTATCCCAATGGAGATGGCTTCTTCCAACAAGACAATGTGCCATGCCTCGGTGCTCGTATTGTAAAGGAGTGGTTTCAAGAACATGAGGGAGACTTTACCTTGCTTAGGTGGCCCCCACAATCACCAGATCCCAATCCAATTGAGCATTTGTGGGATGAAGTTAAAAGAGCCATCAGGCATCTGGTTCCACAACCATCAAATCTCACAGAACTGGACAGTGAGATTCATCAGGCATAGTGTCAGATTCCTCACATCACCTTCAACATCTCGTGGAGTCAATGGCAAGAATCGCTGCAGTATTGAAGGCAAAAGGTGGCCCAATGAAGTACTGATGGGGTGGTCATAATAATCTGGCCGCTCATGTTCAAATATATCCCATGTTCAAAGGCTGTTAAATCACATTGTTTACGCATATCTTCAGAAAAAAAATCCCTTCTACTGTTGTGGTAAACAATCTGATTCCCTATTTATAATGGTCTGGCCCTTTAGCAACTTCAGCATGAAATTATAGCTAATTTGCCTACAAACTTCAGGTGGTCATAATAATCTGGCCACTCAGTGTATAATTAACTTCTACAACTCAATAAAAAAGGTAGACAACCCAATTTTTTAAAAAACTGGGTAAAATACTTATATACTTCAGAATATAAAATGTACAATCCTATCTAATAAAAGAGAAACATGGTAATTGGCGTACGACCGCTACCCTTCCCATTGGCTAATCAGCGAGATATACAAATTAACTGGCAGCCAAGATGGCGGCCGGCAGCCAGGTAGCTTGAAATTAACATGAGACTTGCTTGCTTCAGTGACGGAGGACTGCAACGTTCCCCGCCTGCCTTGCTGGCCTCTGAGCCTGCAGTTTCAAACATTGTAACAAATATAGACGTTAAACAAAACCCCAGAAACCAGCTTTCAGCCGGCTGGGATCTCAGAGCTGGAGTTGATACAGAGATTCGATTATAGAACCGAAACAAAACAGATACCTGCTTTCAGGAGCAGAGGCCTAAGAGCTGGAGCCTCAGAGCTAAAGCTGGCCCAGGATAAAAAGTAAGAGAAAAAAAGGAGCAGTTAGGAGCTTCAGTCCCAGCCTGAAAACAGCCCTCAGCCCCTCACCCAGACTGGCCAGGCACCCCAGTGGGGACCCCCAGCCTAAAAGGTGTGTGACCAGCTGTAAACAGCCATCATCCCCTCACCCAGGCTGGCCAGGCACCCCAGTGGGGACCCCCACCCTGATGCAGGACACCCTTCAGGGCAAACCAGCCAGCCCCCACCCATGCACCAGGCCTCTATTCTATATAGTAAAAGGGTAATATGCCTCCCAGCACTGGAATCAGCGGAGCTGAGAGGCCTCCCGGCACCAGGATCAGTGTGACAGGGGGCAGTGTCCGAACCCCCTGATCGCCCTGCGGCTCTGTGTGTGACAGGGGGCGGGGCCACAACCTCCCTATCGGCCCTGCTCTGTTAGTGACAGGTGAAGGCGCCCCAACCCCCTGATCAGCCCTGCTCTGTGCCTGATAGGGGGGAGATCCCTAAGCCCCTGATCACCCTGCGGCTCTGTGTGTGACAGGGTGCGGGGCCCCAACCCCCTAACCCCACGGACCCTGCTCTGTGTGTGACGGGGTAGAGCCATAACTTCCCCATTGGCCCTGCCCTGAGTGTGAAGCGGCGGCGCCCCAACCCCCTGATTGGCCCTGCTCTGTGGGTGATAGAGGGTGGCGCCCCAACCTCCCCCCCCACACGGACCCTGCTCTGTGTGTGATGGGGTAGAGCCATAACCTCCCCATCGGCCCTGCCCTGAGTGTGACAGTGGCAGCACCCCAACACCTGATCGGCCCTGCTCTGTGAGTGATAGAGGGTGGCACCCCAACCCCCTGATCTGCCCTGCTCTGTGAGTGATAGGGGGCGGTGCACCAACTCCCCTATTGGTCCTACTCTGTGAGTGACATGGGGAGCTCCTCAACACCCTGATGGGCCCTGCTCTGTGCGTGACAGGGGGGACTCCCCACCCCCTGATTTTCCCTGCTCTGTGCATGACAGGGGGTGGCACCACAACCTCCCCATCGACTCTGCCTTGAGTGTGACAGGGAGCGGTGCCCCAACCCCCCCAATCGGCCCTACCCTGAGCGTGACTGAGGGTGGCATCACAACCTCCCGATCCGCCCTGCTCTGTGCATGACAGGGGGTGGCACCCCAACTCCCCAATCGGTCCTGCTCTGAGCCCAACCAGGAGCTGCACCTAGGGATTGGGCCTGCCCTCTGCCACCTGGGAGCAGGCCTAAGCCAGCAGGTCATTATCTCCCGAGGGGTCCCAGACTGCGAGAGGGCACAGACTGGGCTGAGGGACCGCCCCCCCCCCCCCCAGTGCACAAATTTTTGTGCACTGGGCCTCTAGTCCTATATAATAAAGAGGTAATATGCAAATTGACCATCACTTCAACACTCAAGATGGCTGCCACAAGATGGCCGGCAGGGAGGCCAGTTGGGAGGAACCAGGCCAGCAGGGGAGGTCAGTTAAGGGCAATCCAGCAGGCAGGGGAGCAGTTAGGTGTTGATCATGGTGGCAGGGGAATGGTTAAGGGGTGATAAGGCTGGCAGGCAGGTGAGTAGATGGGAGCTAGCAGTACCAGATTGGAGAGAGTGCAGGCTTGGCTGAGGGACACACACACCCCCTCCCTTGTGCACAAATTTCGTGCACCAAGCCTCTAGTAGTCAATAAAATGCATGAAAAAGAAATCAAATGATTAATCATCAAGGAATTTCAAATGCAAACCACAATGTGTTACCACAACATATCAATCAGAATGACTCAAATTAAAAGATTGACAACATCAGGCTCTGGCCAGGTAGCTAAATTGCTTAGAATATTGTCCTTGATATCACAAGGTTGTATGTTCTATCCCTGGTCAGTGTGCATATAAGAACTCACCAATGAGTCAATGAATATAAAAATAAGTGAAACAGAAAAATGAATGTATCTCTCTCTCTCTCTCTCTCTCTCTCTGTCTCTCTCTCTCTCTCTCTCTCAAAATTGACAAAAAAATTTTTAAAAAGATGGACAACAATAAATATTAGCAAGAACATAGAGAAATAGAAACTTCATATATTGTTGATAGAAGTAAAAGAAAGTAGCACTATGGAAAATGCTTGGTCCTTTTTCTTTTCCTTTTTTAAATATGTGCTCCCCTATGGCCAAACAATCCCATTCAAATGTTTCTAAGAAAATGCAATGCAGTACATGTAAAAAATCAAAGAAACAAGCAAATAAACAAATAATACTTGACCAAAAATATTCATAGAAACTTTATTTACATGCCTCAATATGAAAAATAGCTCCCAGGTCCCTCAGGAAGATAATGGATAATCAAATACAAATATATATATATCCTATCTAATAAAAGACAAAGATGCAAATTGACCATACCTTCACTACACCCACCAGCCAATCAGAGCGATATGCAAATTAACTGCCAACAAAGATGGCAGCTAATTTGCATACTGCAAGAAGGGCGAGACAGCGCAAGCCGCCATCCAGGCCCCCATGTGCACCCCGGATAGGGGGGCTCAGGCGGTGTGGTGATCGTGCCGCCTGGGCCGTGCCGCCAGCCGCCCATCGCCTCTTGTGCAGCCCAGGGGTAGCAATCAGCGAAGCAGGACCTGGGATTGGTGAACGGGCACAAGGCAGACCTCCTGGTCCTTCCCCTCAGTCAGCAGGCTCCTATAAATCTTCAGTTTCTACTGAAAGGAATGTGGCGCCTCCACTGTGCAGCCTCCCAGGACTTGGACTTACAGGCTCCGGAGTGGAGACTTCAACAAGGACTTCAGCGCCTGCTCAGGGGAAAAACCGCCACCTCCCTACTCCACAGCTGCTTCTGTGTCTGCAAGAAACTGCACATGCTCTTCCCTGTGACATGGGTGGGGCCAGAGCCTGAGTTGAGCGGTTCCACCATAGCGATAGCCGCTGGAACAGTGCAGGGATGGAAGGAGGGAGGGTAGGGGAGGAGCAAGGGGGAAGCCCTGGTTCCCCGCTCCTCCTCCCACAGGCATGGCCCTCGCTGCTGATATGATAAAAGGAGTTGTGTTTTCTTAACTCTGTCTGGGTAAAGGAAACAAGTGTCTGTTGACTTCTGATCTTCCTCTCCAGTTAATCCCTCTGGATGCATCATATCCAACCTCCATAGGATCCAAGGGGCAGGGTCAACCTTCGTTCCATAGTTGAGGAAACTGACCAATAAGCACATGTGTCTCATGCCTCAGTGTCAACTCCCACAGAAATCTCCAGGTAATGACTCAGATTCTATATCTAAGGGTATATTTTCTTCTGTTTGCATGTTTAATTCAGCCCCAGGAATCAAATAATACAATAAAGAATAAAATGAGTTCAGAGGGCTCAGCACTATATTCCAAGGGCCTTTGGTCCCACATAAACCGCAGAGCTCAGTTATCCTGAGATGAAAGGAAAGGAAAGAGAAATATGAAAGGTTTCCCAGCTCAGTCACAGAGACATCTCATAACCACATATTAAGGACACGGCATTAACTTAGGGGTGGAAAGGACACAAATGGAATAGAAGATGGAGCCATTTGGAGTGAGCAGGCCAGTAGGGGGGCAGTTAGGGGTGAGCAGGCTGGCAGGGGGGTAGTTGGGGGTGAGCAAACTGGTACGGGGAGCAGTTGGGGGTGATCAGGCTGGTGGGGGGGGCATTTGGGGGCGAGTAGGCTGGCAGCGGGGGGAAGTTGGGGGCAAGCAGGCTGGCAGGCAGAATGGTTAGGGGCAATCAGGCAGGCAGACAGATGAGTGGTTAGGAGCCAGCAGTCCCAGATTGTGAGAGGGATGTCCGACTGCCAGTTTAGGCCTGATCCCTGTAAACTGGCAGTAGGACATCCTTCCAGGGGTCCCAGATTGGAGAGGATGCAGGCTGGGCTGAGGGACACTCACCTCCCCCCGCCCTGAGTGAACAAATTTTTGTGCACCGGGCCACTAGTATATATATATAAAAGGCGAAGCGACTGTCCTACCATCTGGTAGGTATGACACACACTGACCACCAGGGGGCAAATGCTCCACGCAGGAGCTGCCAAGCTGCAGTGACTTGGCAGTGGTAGTTCTCCTGTGACACACCCGGAACCAGAGAGACGGGAGCCCAATTCTGGGGTGCATCACCTGAGAACCACCCTCTCACAATCTGGGACCCCTCAGGGGATGTTGGAGAGTCAGTTTCAGCCTGATCCCCGCAGGCCAGGCTGAGGGCCCCCACCTGCAGGAGGGACCCTGATCACTCCACAGGTACCCTTCGAGCCATGGTGCTGCCCAAGGTGTGGCTGGCCAGGGAGGGACTGCAGGAGGTTTGCTCCAGGGCATGTCTGGCCCTTCTCGCCTAGTCCTGCCCCACTGGCCACCTTCTAATTAATTTCCTTTCAATGTGGATGCATCCGGGCACTGGGGCACGAGTATTTGTATATTCACATAATGGAATGCCAGCAGGAATAAAAATAACCAAACTTCAAATACATATAATAACTTAGATAATCCTCCAAGTCTATATGCCAAATAAAAGAATGACAAACTTTACCTAACATAATATATACCACCCTGGCCGGTGTAGCTCAGTTTGTTGAATGTCTTCCTGTGTGCCAGCAGGTTGTCAGTTTGATTCCCTGTCAGGGCACATACTCAGGTTCAGGTTTAATCCCCTGTCAGGGTGCTTACGGAAAGCAACAGATAAATGTTTCTCTCCCTCTCCCTTCCTCTCTCACAGGCTCCAAACAGGGATGGAACCCAAAACCTAGGTATGTGCCCTGATGAAAAATCAAACCCACAACCTTTTGGTGTATTGGATATGCTCCAAGCAACTGAGCCACCCCATCAGGGCTAGCTTATCATATTTAACATATCCCTTTTTATGTTTGTGTACTGAAGCTTCTTTTAATATATCTTAGTCTGCCTAGTTTTGAATATACATGTCAGATAAATTATTTTTAAATTATAAATGGAAGAAATCAAGTACCATTTTGAATGCTTAGTATTTCTGACTCCAACATCAATGCTGAAATTTTAAAGGGGGTGAACTGGGGAATTCTTCACTGCTGTTTTCTTTTCATAGAAAGAGGGCCTGCCAATAGACTACTTTCATATCTACTAGTGTGGCACTTCAGTTCTATTCTTGAACTGATGGCTGACATTTCATGATGAATGGTATGTGGTCAGCTATTTCTGATTTTTCTGTTACTAGAATTATGTTTTTAATGTAAGGATGGGTTATTATTAGCTAAAGCTTTTATTTCCTGGCATTAGGTAAAATGAAAAGGGTTATTTCTGTCGATACACCTCATTTCACATTGCAATGCAACTGTTGAACTGAAAACGTCCTTAGGTTTCTATTTGAATGGTCAAGGAATAGCTGATTATGTGTTATTGGCCTTTAAAGGGCCAGTGTGACTAATAGTCTAAACAACATTATTCATAAAATAATTCTATAGTCTTAAGAGCTATTTAAATTTTTGTTTTTGAAATTTTCTTACAGTATCACTGAAAGGCATCAAGATAGTTTTAAAACTGTGAAATGCAAACACTACATGATCTCTGGTTAATGTCAGATGAAATTTCATATTCATATCTAAAAATATACTTTTGTACCACATTGGTTGAAGGTATATTTTATTAATCATTCACCCAAATTGAGAAATATGTATAAGCATTTGCCATTATTTGGATCCACTACCTATACAACATGATGGCCACTGTTTGTGAAAGGATACAATTGACTTAAAATATACCAAGAGGTTTTTCATGGGAGTAAAAATGTAGCAACATAGTTTATGGTGAAGATGGTCTATGAGAACAAGAGGTATTTCTGTGTAGGTGAGTGAGGCTTTAGTTCTGCACCTACCATGCTTAGCACAGATAATTCGAAATTATTAAATGCAAATATTATTAAAGATAATCATGCACCTTCTGTTGTAAATATGGTATTGTATATGAAGTAAAATATAAATTTATTTTAAAAAGAGAAAATGCTGTAATTTGTCAGAATCATAAGATGGATATGCAGAAATCACTACTAAATCTAGCATTTCTAAAGAGAGCAGTCATAACATATAATTTAATGAAATGGCAACCTTGAGTAACATTTAGACAACAGCATAAAAAACATATAAAGTCTGAAGAGTATAATCATAGTTATATAAAGAGTTGATTTACATGTACACTATATTCTTATACTTATAATTGAATAACTTTTTTAAAAGTTGGGCAAATGTATGAATGTAGCTAGAGAACATAATTTTCAGACACAATTCAATAATCCTATATTTTCTGACAATGACAATCAAAAATCATTCCCTAACAGTTAATCCATATGGATAGTGAAAATAAAATAAATCTCACTTGTATTACTTCTTAAAAATTAAATCAGGAAGTACGCATTGATAATAATGTTGAATATATTTCAATATGCAAAATGTTGAAATTAAAATAATGATAAATAGTAACTTTTTAAACATCATCCTAAATACATAAAGGTGAAAGTGAGGAGCCCAAACCTTCGTAAATAGATGGACCATCTCTTGATTCTCTCCTTTTTTCTGTTTTCATGTTCATATGGCCTCTGAAAATTGAGTTTAACATGAAAAGAAGAAGAAGTCTTCCTTATCACGACAGTAACAACTATAATTCTAATGTGCCTATTGAGGACATTGTGCACTTTCCTGCTCATGTATGTAACATGTATTAGCTTCGTGCAGTTCTTCTACAATTTTTAGCCCATGTAGATAGAGGAAGAAAGAAAAAAATAAAACCCTTTTAAAGAGTGGCAGCACCAGAGTCATCTTAGTCTTTCTAAGTTGGTAACATGAGTACTCTGGGTTTGTTTGATTGTTTGTTACAATGGAATTACAGCCTCAGAATTCTGTGGAGAGTTCTTAAAAAAAAAAATAGAGAAAGAGAGAGAGAGATTGAGAGAGAGAGAGATTGACTTGTTTTTCCATGTATTCTTGCATTCTTTGCTTATTCTTGTATGTGCACTAACCAGGGATTGAACCCAACCAACTGAGCTACCCAGCTATGCCCCAAACAGCGACAGAACCCAAAACTTAGGCACGTGCCCTGACCAGGACCTTGGAAGGGCTTAGATTTCAGCAAACCCATCACAGGCCCAGGAGAGCTGCAGTTTCCTTTCTTTAACATCTTTCTCTCTCCCTTCCCAACCTCTTTGTCTCTCTGTCTCTCTCCCTCATTTTATTTCTTAGTAGAAATTTGCTGGCCAAGGATTATAAACACACACATAAATGTGCATTTTTCCATATGAATTTTGTTTCCTGAAGTTTTTTAATGATATGCTAATTTGATGCTCCTGTATTACTTGAAGTAGAGGCTACAGCTTCTGTGCTGACCCCTCTTCTTCTAATCTGTTCTTTCATTGAAGCCCGAGACCAAAAAAACCCACACAGATGCAGAGGCAGATTGGGAAAGAGAATGTATCCTTTTTTAACATAGTGTTAATTTATTCAGAGATTTAGATTCACCCAGTCAATAAGCACATGGGCTACTATTTGCATGCTATTTGATAGTCTCTGGGGCTGATGGAGACTCCTAACTGCCCCCCCCCCCCCATATAATATTAAGACCACTCTCTCTACTTCCTTGACAACAACATGGGAAGAAAGCTGGATAACTGTTATAACTATGCCTGCTCAGAACAAAGGTTAAGACATTCCAGAGATGGAGAAAAACAAAAGGGTGTTGAGGGTTGCACATGGAATAATTCTGTTTCTCTTGCATCGTTTTATCTCCTCATTGCTTAAATGAGAAGAAATGAAGATCTAATGATGGACATAGATGATGTGACTATTTGAGTTCTCACTGGCAGACTGCACCCCTAGAAGGACAACATTATCTATTACTTTACCCCAAGCACTATTGAAGGGATTGTTTCCCCTATAATTATTACCTCAAAAGTTCATGGACTTAAATGTAAACAACCTAATAAACTAATTATGAGAAATGAAAACATAATATTCTGTTTTAAACTATGTTCAATAGTATTCTGGTTTTTTTTTTTATTACATATTGTTATTTTAAGGCTATCTCTCCTCCTTAGAGCAGCTTTAGGAATAGGAAGGGCAATTTAAATGCAAAATGCCTTTTTTTTTAAGAGGGTGTAAACCTATAAATGCATCATTGCACATGTGGATGAGCCTTTCATAAAAATGGAAAGTGAGTAATGAGGTGCATCTATCTCCCCAATATGATTACTTATGAAATTCTGTGGCAGGCACATTCCTCTGTGATTAAATAACTCTCAACTGTTCTCTGCCAAATCTTTAAAATTTTAGACCTGGGTTTTATTTGTGCATGTTTTTATACCAGATTCCATGAACTCAAACATTCCTCTTATCTCTCCCTAAACTATTTCTCTTATGATTTCTTACTCTTTGCTTCCATAAATAATAATTCATTGAAGGGTGATGCTGCTCAAAAATAATCACTCTATTTTGAGAGATATATAACTTTGGATTTTCAACATCCCCACTCCAAAATCAATTTATCATTTGAGATAACAATATTCTTAAACTGTATATACACAGTTCCTAATGTCTTGACATTTATCTGAATACATCAAACTTTAAAAGTTCACGGGGATTTCTTCACTCTTGAGGCACAGACTGAACGTGGCTATAGCACAGTGTCCACTAGGGAGAGCTGCCTCACAACATACCACAGCCAGCAGCACCTCCTCACTTGAGAATTCTCCATCATCAGTAACAGTAATGGGAAAAACAACAGTAGCTTCCCAACCTAGTACATTTCGTAATAGCATCTTCCCAACAGCTAATGCCACGGTGTGATTACATTTGTAATTAAGAGGAATCTGGAGCAGCATGAATCATCAATTTTGGAATTTGCCACCATCTTAATATAAAATGAACCATGTTCCAAACACAATTTTTACTTCCCAATGTCTCACTCCTCTTTGGATGTGAAAAAGTAACTTCGTAATAACAGTTATGGCTATAAGAAAAAAATCACCTTGGGCATCACAATGAATATTGTTAAATGTTGAGTCATTTAACAATAAAATAGATTTACGTAAAGAAAACATAACTTTTAAAGGCAAAACACTGCCTTCAAACATTAAAAATTTATTGTTGCCAAAGAGCAACAAAATATAAATGTCTTTAATTGTGGAACAAGATAAATAATCTGCCATAAATCTTAAAAACAAAGGCTTATATTTTAAAGATTATATCATCTTTATAATCAAGGTTGGCACTTTCAAATCACTGTATCAAAGGACAGAGGAAGTTTGTATTGGATTTTTTGTGTGTTTTAGAATCATTTTAAGCACAAGTTGTTTCATCTTAAAAGGAAAATAAATAAGCCTATTTAAATTGGCTAGCAAAATAAAATGTCTTAACAACATAGCATCGCTGATGTTATAATATTAAACCTTCTAGATTATATTATTTTGATAATTACAACTTGAAATTATTTTTGTTGAATATGTTTATATTATTGGCCCTGGTTACATGTGTACAACATTTACTAGTTATTTCCTTTTCCTTTTCTTTGGTTTTGCTTATTATCCTTCCACATCATTTAGCTTTGGCTCTAGTCTAACAATTTTTCTATTTTGCAATTGAGTTTAAAGGGAAATGTTATTAAATCAGGGAATTCCATAAATATTGCTTAAAAGTTATAAATAGGCGGGCTTCAGTATTTGTCAACATAGAGTTCTTTCAATTAAAATATTTCCTGGCTACCACAGCGTGGAAGCTGTGGAAATTGGCTCCACATCCAGCTGGCGGATTCAGTAAGAAATCAGCTGGCCTCCATTTAGATTCCTTTTCTTTTAAAGCAGTGCCAAATTGAGGATTAGTACATTGTGGAGAGGGGGGCGGGCAGCTCCACCCCTGATCAGCCATTCTTCACTCCCTGGAATGGGCTTGCCTGCCCAGCCCCAGCTGTGCACTGAATTAATCCACACAGGGCGCTTCTCTATCTCAACATGCTCATCAAGGTCCTGCATCACTCCTGACAGCAGTACAATGTGGCTCCGCTGACACTGGAGGGGGAGACTTTGCTCAGGCGTCCAATGAAGACACACACACCAAACACACATGTAGCTTTCATGGCATACACGTATAACGAAGACAGTCAACAGTTAACGCCGAATCTTAGGAAACTTGCCTAAGAGGATAACAGAGGAGAGCAGTTCTTCAGAAACGGGTCCATCGGGGAATTTACCCCTCCAGAAATAGTTCTTGCAAACTAAGTGCAACTAATCTGAGAAGGGACTTACCCTTTTCATGGCCACGTGCAAACATTCATGTTAACACGTTATTGCCCCCTTCTTACAATACCTTCTACTAAAATCACCCAGGCCAAAATCCATCACAGTCAGTATTTTCCATTTCAAATGTCTGCTTTGCAGCTTCTCAAACCCATGGATCAATTAAGCAACTTTATGAACTAATCGTGCATTTCTACCACGACAGGAAACCGCCTGCAACAGTTTATTGTGTGGTGTTGACTCCAACTGGGAGCCAACTAACCATAACTGCTTAGGTTTAGTCTTGGTTTATACAACCATCTATCTCCAGAGCAGGAAGGTAATTGTTCATAAATATTTTTAAAAGACATTATATTAATTTTTTGAAAGAACAATACAAAAGGATTTAGCAGAAAATCATGTCAGCTCATTTTCCTGAAAATTTAGGATTTACTTTCTAATTTGGATAAGTGAATAGAAAATGTACATCTAGAGGGGCTCTTACGACTAGTCATCCTATAAGGACTACAGCAATCACATTACTAGAATCAACACCCTGACAAAAAGTCATCAATGTAAAAAAAGACAGTGGATGTATTAATGGAAAGAGTTGATAAATATATTTCAGGCTCTGGTCAACTGCGTATTCATCATCGTCTATGGGTACATTTCATGTATCTCCTTAATTTAATTTCTTAACAATCACTGGTTCTTTAACATGTTCCAGGTCCAAGGTCAACTGCCACCTCTTTCTACCAGTAAAGCTAAGTCACTGAGAGTTAACTTTAGAGTTTTCTTCATGACCTCCATAAGTTTGTACTAGTAGGCCTTAACGTTACCAAACCTTCATTTTGAAAAATATGTCTAAAATGGTTGATAGCAACACGAGATGTACTTGAAAACATCAGGTCATGTGTATTAAAAAAATAAGAATTATATAAAGAAATGAAAAGTACACCGTTGGTCACATTGTTTCTGCTTATCATTCCTGGCTGAAATAGAAGCTTTAAATAAAGGAATTGGCTGGTAAATGTGAATGTTCACCCAGTTTTTACAAAAGCTGCCTTGCCTCCCCCCTTTTGAATTTTAAAATCTGTATTATATGGCTGTGTTTGAAGAAAAACAAAAACAATACCAGGAAGAAAATAGGAGAATAAATGTATCTGTGGATACAAAAGCAATCTGGATTGCAATTGCTTCTGTAGAGATGAAATAGCTTCTGGGTGCCAAACTAAAACTAAGAAAAAAATCATTTGGATCCTTTGCCACTGTTGTGTTGCATGGGGTTCGTAGGAAAACAAAGGGAGTGCTTTTCATTTTGGGCACGGTGCCTGAAAATATACAAGAAATGAGGAGGGAAACAGGGTGACATCAATGGTCATAAAAATGTGACCTTCATCTTGATAGAATAAGACAAATAAAAAGTTTCCACAGCACCTGGCATTTAAACTTTAAAGGAAGTTGTAAAGACAACCTTCTCTTTACAATGGGCCTACAGTATTATTGTGTTTCCAAATACTCCTGATAGTCACATTTTTGAGTCACTGATAACTTAGTATGCTCCCTCAGAGAAAGACAAAATCCTCAGAAGCTATACTGACCATGAGTTGTTTTTGCCACTTTGGTAAAAGCACTGTAAATTGTATTGGAGATCCACCTTTGTTCTATTGGTTACAATATGTTCCTTCTGCCAATCCAAGTGACTGTCCCCACTGAGGAACGGTGCTCAGTCAATTAGTTGGCATCTCTCTGCCTGGAACTGAAACTTCCAGATGGGGCCAGAAAACTGGAATCTTGAGGCTGGTCTAATCGTAAAGAGCTGGCCCGCCTTTCAGATCTGACTCCTCAGCTCTCCCTTTACTTACGCTCATAACTTTTCTTGAAGTTTTCTGTCTGCTTAAGTTGTCCAGAGCTAACCTCTCCTAAAACCAAAGCAGCAGAAGTGACATTAATGGTTAAGTTTATATGCCTTGATAAAATGACAATAATGCTTTTATTAAATCAAAGATAGAATAATGTGTTAACTATACCGTGAATCAAATGTGTTTTATTTTATTTCAATTTCATAAGCCCTCACCAAATTGAAGTAGTAATAATAGCAAATATTATAAAGCTAGTGTGCCCTTTGTTCTGTGATACCACGTTGGATTGCTATTTACCTGACTGTGTCCTCTGGACTTCCCAGACAGTCAGACAGGATTTTGATGAAGAAATCAAGAACTGGCAGCTTTTGAGAAAAGTGGGTTTATCTAGACCTTGAATAGTCCTTATAGATTTTTTTCTTCATTAGGAGTAGATATTATAATCCTTTCTTTACACAATATTTGAAATAAAAGGAAATAAAATAAAGTGCTGGGTCTTGCTTAAGAAACAGAAAAGACATGACACACACATATAAATATATGCAACATATTTACATATATATTTTTTAAAATAGAGTTTTCATATGAGTAGCCATTGGGAAGAATCTATTGGTTGTTTACAGGTTAAACATTCATTCTTCCATTTTTACCAACATACTTTTTTGGAGGGGCAGGAGCAGCAAGTGAATAGCAACATGCTTACCTGAAAGTTTCATTTGACACCTGTCATAGATAGGGGTGGCCATGTGACAAACGTTTGATGGTATAATAATGGTTGCTGTTTTAATTGGGCCTTCCAAGAGAATCTCCTATGGAGGTATCTTACTTAATTGACAGGTAGCTTTAATCTATTTCTTCTTTGTTTTAGATCTTCTTGCTTGGGACATGGATGTGAATGCTGGCACCTCAGCAACCATCTTATAACCACAGATGGAATATAAAAAAAACAGATATTTCAACCATGAAGAGAAAAGACCAAAGGAGCTTAGAACATTCATGAGGCTCAGCCAGAAGAGCCTCCATGTAAGTCCTGACTGTCTACCTCTGCACTTTCTAATTCAATATTAATAAGAGGTGGAAAAAAAATTACATCTTGTTTAAGCCACTATTTTTCTGATCCTATATCTGTAACTGAGTTTAATTTCTGAGAGATACAACCACCAACATGATTTATTCATTTTAAATAGCTTATAATTTAATTTACCCTTAAATGTCTTTTGATAGCATTATTAAAATGTTCTTGTCTTTAGATTTGCTTTTGGTAGTAGCAGTTATATAGTTCTAATTAAGAGGATGGATTTCACATCAGACATCAGAGGTTCATATCCTAGCTTTTTCACTTAGTAATTTTATAATAGTCCTCAAATTTTAAAGTATTTCTAAACTCGTTTTTTCTTCCATAAATTGGAAATAAAAATTACTTTAATACCTATAAGAGAATTATTTTGTTAATACAAAGGTCTTTGCACAGTGCCTGATACATTGTAAGTCTCAATGGATAATAGTGATTTTATTAACTAGAGGCCTGGTACATGAAATTCATGCACTCAGGGGGATTCCTCAGACCGGCCTGTGCCCTCTTGCCGTCCAGGAGCCCTCAGGAGATGTCCAACTTAGGCCTGCTAGTGAGGAGCAGGCGTAAGCTGGCAGTCAGACATCCTTAGCGCTGCCATGGAAGCAGGAGAGGCTCTGCCACTGCCACTGTGCTCACCAGCCTTGAGCCTGGCTTCTGGCTGAGCAGCACTACACTGACCACCAGGGGGCAGCTCCTGCATTGAGCTTCTGCCCCCTGGTGGTCAGTGCATATCATAGTGACTGTTTATTCCACTGTCAGGCCAAAACTGGCTCTCTGATATCTTCCAAGGGGTCCTGGATTGGGAGAGGGCACAGGCCAGGCTTAGGGACCCCACTAGTGCACGATCAGGGCTGGGGAGGGACGCAGGAGGCTGGCCAGATGGGGAGGGACCGTGGGAGGGCTCCAGGGCATGTCCGACCTGTCTCAGTCCCAATTGGCCGGAGCCCAGCAGAAAGCTAACCTACCAGTCAGAGAGTCTGCCCCCTGGTGGTCAATGCACATCATAATGACTGCTCAACCAGTTGACTCTCTGCCCCCTAGTGGTCAGTGCACATCATAGTGCATTGTTGAGTGGCCTTAGCATATCATTAGCATATTACACTTTGATTGGTTGAACGGCTGACCAGACGACTGGACACTTAGCATGTTAGGCTTTTATTATATAGGATAATACATATTCAAATGGTAGTATTGTCCTGCAGTCAGCAGGAAATGAACTCTCAGCCTTTCAGAATATGTTTCTGGATTTTATTTATTTAAATGTACCTTGTGATGTAGTTACTCTTGAACAATATTTATAAGATTTTAGACTTATAAATGTGTATAATTAATACCTTACCAGCAAAAAAAAAGTAATAATAATTAACTAAATGAAAATCCAATTCATGATTTTTGCCCTTTATAATATTTTATCCTAATCAAGTCAAAGGGAAATATTATATATATTTTATATACACACATATAAATATATATACATATATATCCTCAAAAGCATAAAAATTGGGAATAGTGTTACTTTCAAATTTTAATCGACCTATCTATCCCATTTCCCAATGTTATATTTACCTGCAAAACTAAAGAGTAATACAAGTTGCAAATTGAGCAATAAAAAATTTCCACCCAGCTCTAAGAAAAAAAGTATGTATTTCCATAAATTATATGTATAAATATTTCTTCTCAGATATCTATTTCTATTTCAATTCTTTTCTTATATTAACTTCTAATCTATACACATAGGTACATATCTCAGTGTCAAATAAAATATTTTTTAAAATCTCAAGCTTCTTTTAAACTCCATTATTTACTTTCACTCTTTTCTATCCCTATTTGGATGCAATAAATGGTATTTCTTTATTTGGATATTACAATGGAGCTCACAACCACTCAACTTGTCATTATGATAAGGTCTTAACAAAACAGGATTTCTAACAAAATTTCTGATAGCCAGCTACTTTGGCTATGATTTATGCATCTTTTTTGTGTACCTACCATCTATATATAGAAAAGCTTAAGTGACCAAATGACCGAACGACTGGTCACTGTGACACATACTGACCACCAGGGGACAGACGCTCAATGCAGGAACTCCCCCTTGGTGGTCAGTGCACTCCCACAGACAACCATCCATGGCCAGCCAGCCCCAATTGTGCAGGAATTCGTGCATGGGCCTCTAGTTTATATATAATTAAGAATTATTGATATTATTAAGGTGACAAAATATTGCTAGTTGTTTGATTAGGGCAATTGTTTATTTTGTTTTATTTATGGTATTTAGAATGATTTTTAGGTATCATTTCAACTATATTTCTTAGCTCTCTGACCTTGATCGGGGGTAACTTAAAATTTAATTTTCTAAAATTTAATTTTCTATAGTTCTAAGTGCCATGTCTTTTTCTTTTCCTCTGGAACTCAGTAAGATAGGTATACCATTGTCCATGTCCACGAGGTATGCATATGTATGTATGTTTTTTGGGGGTAGGAGGGCATATGCAATAATGTCAACATTAAAAATTTTTACTTAAAAAAACCAAAAAAAGACAGACCAATAGTAAGAGGAAATTCCTGCCCCCTTTTCAACAGACTTCTAAGAAGTAAGAAATTAACACCTTTAAAGGATCAAAATTCTTCAGTGTATTCATTCACATGTGAACCTTGCTAAGGTGGGAGTCTTCCAACAGGATCTAAAGTAAACAACAATTTAGATTGGAATTGAAATAATGGAAAAATAAAAAATTCTACTTCAGGGGAGGCTAGGGAAAAGAGGATTTAGTGCAAAAGAGTAGTGTGAGTTTTGTTTATTTAAATAGCTTATTATATTTGCATTTTGATGACTCCTATTTCCACACTCTGCTTTCCTAACACTTTCTTACAAATAAGAAAGTGTGTTTTTCTGCACCTCTACACTAATGATTCCTCACTCAGCAAGGCTTGCACTTATTAAAGCTTTTTATTGCCACTTTGCTTAAAGAGGTGTTTGAACTCTAGCAGGTAAGCAAATCCAGAGGGGAAATTCATTGGAAAGTTTTCATAATGGAATACAGAATGAAAAGCAAAATGATTGCTGTGGACTACATTTTTTTTCTGGTCTCTGCAGATACATCAGACTTCTGTACTTTGACTCAAGAATATGAAATAGATCTTCTCTGGGGTTCAAATATCTAATAGTGTAAGAAATTCTTTCCCATTCATCATCGTATGAATATAAAAATTAAATTGGTATTAGGATATGAAAGACTGAATACCAAACAACATAGGCACCTTGTTTCTTTCTTCTCAATAAGAAAGTGTTCTGAAGAAACTGATTAATACAAATTAATTCTATTTTTTCCAACAAATGGTTCAAACCGTTTATAATAATAATAATGTTTTTCAGTAACTATTTATTTCTATTTTTGTAAATATATTTTTATTGATTTCAGAGAGAAAGGGAGAGGGATAGAGAGACAGAATCATCAGTCGTCTGCCTCCTGCATGCCCCCTACCGGCACCCAGCACATGCCCTGCTGGGAATCGAACCATGACCTCCTTCAGAGCCACACCAGCCAGGCTATTTCTATTTTTTATTGTTTTTGTTTTTTTGTTTTGTTTGTTTTTTAAATATATTTTATTGTGTTTTTTTACAGAGAGGAAGGGAAAGGGATAGAGAGAAACATCGATAACAGAGAAACATCAATCAGCTGCCTCCTGCACACCCCCTATATACCCACAACCAACGTATATGCCACTGACTGGAATTGAACCTGGGATCCTTCAGTCCGCAGGCCCAGGCTCTATCCACTGAGCAAAACTGGTTCAGGCTTTTATTGTTTTCTTGATGTGACTCAATAGAATAATGGAGATAACAATGGACTTACTAATATTTTGCTGAAAGTCTTCCTATTAGGAAATTTTACTCTTTCCAGCCTATCATGCCCTCATTGATGAACAAATATACTTAATCTTTATAGGAGTGATGACAACTCTTAATTTTTACTTTGAGATGAATCATAAGTTTTTAAATCCTTAGAATTATCTAGATAAGAAAAATCTTGAGCCTCAAAACTCCTTTCATGGAACGGCTTCCTTAGTTTTCAGTATTTCACAGCATTTCTTGCACATATATTTTACATGATAAAATGGGCCAGTACCCTAAAATGAATGAAACATGACTGAAACTCTGAAGGACTGGCTACCATTACCTTGAACAAAAAGTGGTAGGCTTGCATTTCAGAACGAAGAAAGTACACAAAGTGAGGGAGTTTCTCCTTTGAGAGAGGATAATAAAGTCTTTACCAGGGACATGTTCAAGATAAGTAGGTGATGGAGAAAGAGCGCTTAGTTAAAAAATTTGCAGAAAGAAAAGGATTCAATTGTAATTTTTTAAAAAGAAATCACCAGTTGCCCTTTCCAGCAATAAGAGAAATTACTAGGTAGTTAATGATAAAACATATGAAAAAAATTAGTAAAGTTTGGGAAATGGTTGTAAGTCTATGTTACCGCTGCCAAGTTTCTGACATTTTGTTTATTTGTTTGTTTGATTTTATAACTTAGTCAGTGCACGTTACAGCTAAAATCAACTCAGGTGGGCCCGGCCTGAGTGAGTGGCTCAGTTGGTTGAATGTAGTCCTGCGCACTAGAAGGTTGCTGGTTCAATTCCCAGTAAGGGCACATGCCTCATTTGCCAGTTCAATTCCGATTGGGTCAACCGATCTCTCTCTCTCTCTCTATCTCTCCCTCCCTCCCTTTCTCTTTCTCTCTCCCTCTCCTTCTGTCTCCCCACCCCCACCCCACACACACACACTTTCTTTTTTTTACGTATGTGGTAAGGTGAGGATTAAAAAAAGAATAAATAAAATTAATGTAAAAAATCAACTCAGGTGGTGTTATAAAATGATTTTTCCATTTTAAAGGAGGGGTTCCATTTCTCCTTATTTTATCCAAGCACACAAAGGAATATTTTGCATCCAAATGTGTTACCATCTGTTTTCCCTCGGTTGGGAAGCTATTACTTCAGGGGAGTCAAATGCCTGAAATTGTAAAGTTGTAGTTGAAGTAATCTTTAGTCATTGGCTAACTATTCCAAGTCCATACAGAATTTAAATATCAATCTTATATAGAGAGTTGTTCAAATATACAAAAAACATGTGTGATTAGCTAGTGAGGACATGCTAATAGTACCTAACTCTCTTTTCTGAGATAGAACACCATTTAGGCATCTAGGTACTTTTGATCTTTGATTTCAGAACCATCCAGAATTTTGCTAGATTTGCATCCTACTTGGCCCTTGGGGAATTAGAGTTGCTTCCACACTGCTTTCCCAGAACTTCAGTCCCAGTAGATAATTCACATAAAACAAACAAGAAAAGGCATATATATATATATATATATATTTTTTTTTTTTTCTTCCAAAGGAGAGGCACTTTATAGTCTATTTCCACCCACCTTCACCTTACCCCATTGTCTTAAATCTGGCTGATTTTCTTTTCAAGCACCAGGTGGTAACCCTTATAGCTATCACTTGAATTCTAGACTTTAGTTGCTACTGTACTTTTTCTAGTGTACTCTTCTAAACATCACTTCCAATATCTTAGGTCTCTGGCAATTCCTGGAAATTACTATTCAGAATTTCAGTTCTCTCATTGAACAGTAAACATTTGCTTTTCATTGCCTTCTGTAAACATCCTCTATTGCTCCATCCTCCTGTTGACCCATTAAGATGCTTTCCCAAAGCTAATACCGACATGAGTTCTTCTCTATCACTTCAGAAAGCAAGACTCTGGCCCTCTAAATTTCATTTAGATCTGTATTATTTTGTGGAAACCTACTGTATGCAGCACTGAATTATTTTTAGTCAAGTAGGCTTTTTAACAATAGAGGTAATGCTTACTTAAACGTGTATTCCCAACACTTTAGCACAAGGCCAAGCACTTAATAAATGCCAATAAATGTTTGCCAATTCAATTGAAGGAAGGAAGGAAAGAAGGTAGACAACCAAGGCAGAGATTACTAGTTCTATAAATATTTTAGTTTTTAGAGAGTAGTGTAAAAAATTTATCTGGGCCTTTGCTCTAGAGAAAAACCTCTAAATATGGGATCCCAGTTACCTCCCATAAAATCAAATATGGAGGCCAGAAAAGGTAACTCTCATGCTCTTCATCATCATGAAGCACAACAGGTAGAACTTTTTGTTTTGTAATAGCCTCCCCGCCTGCTCCAACTTCCTCTTCCATTCTATAAAATAATTTCCACTTTGTTTTAGTGGACTTTCATGGGGCTTGCCATACTTACATGTTCTGGGTTGAAATTCTTTTGTATCCCAAATCAACCCATTTTGCTGGAGAAACAGCTGGCTGACTTTTTGTTTAAGGTCAACATATTTGGTTCCAGATAAAATCTGGGCTCCAGATTAAGACCACTGACAACTCTGAAATGGTGAGCAAACAGGTGTGATACCCACAGAACCCATTGAGCTCACTGCCTCTCACAGACCCTGGAGTTTGAAGGTAAGTTTTCTCTTGGGTCTGAGCTTCTACTCTCTTTGAACTTTGAAGATCTGTTCTATTTGGAATGTACTTTTTCTGCTAAAATACTCTTTCTTGTTTGTCTATGAGTACTCCTTTGGCTAACTGTACCACTCAGTATTTTTCAGGAACAGACTGCTTCCACCTGAACTGGTTGGTATTTTTCCTGCAGGCTGTTTGGGCCTTTGCTCTAGAGGAAAATCTCTATAATATGGAATCCTAGTTATCTAAATGTTTTGAAAGCATCTGCTCCTACAGGGACCCTGGACACTTTTATGTACAAAAACCAAGGTTCACCACACACCCACCCAATTTAACTCCCACTCATTGCTAACTAAATGGACTGATTTGAACAAAAATAATTTACAATACCAATGGTCATTACAGGGGACTTATGAAATCCCCAAACTTACTTTACTTAAAACCAAATTGGAATACCAGAGCTCTGATATTGGCAAAATTTTATAGAATACGTTATATCAATTGGTTTTTTGAGGCTTCCAAATGTTAACATAAGTCTAAAATTTCCTGCTTGCAAAATAAAATTTTAAGAATCACTGAGGTAAGCAAACCATTGAAAAAAGACAAAATGGCTTCCAATGCATCATTTTCCTTCGTTCTGTGCCCTCTTGTTCCTCTCCCTTGATTCCTTTGTCTCAGCCCCACCTCCAAAGCCACTTTCTCCTCTGAACCTACTGTTAAAGTTGAGTCTTCTGAGAACTTTAATAAACCCCAAGTTTCTTATGTCCCCTGGACTAAGGCCAAATGACAATCCATTGTTAAAGAATTTCCTAAACTAACTGAGTAACCCCGTAGGTTTGCTGAAGAATTTCACATAACTATTCAAACTTACCAATGATTTATCATATATAAATTAGTTAGTTCATGCTTGTTGGTCAGGGCCAAGCCAAACATTGAGTGAAGCTTGCCCAATGGGAACATACTAAATGGGATTTAAAAATAAAACCCTAGCTTTTGGCAGAGCTAGAACACTCACTAGAGACATCTACTGAGCAATCCAGTAGCCTTTCCTAAGCTTGTTAATTGAAATAAAATTCAGCCTTGTCCATAAAAAGCTGAACCTGTTTGTGCTTATTGTTACTGACATCATATTGTTTTCAAAGAAAATTCTCATCTTCCTTCAGATATTGATTCTACTCATGTAGCTTCTAACTCTATGTTTATTAATGGGCTGAGACTTTTTTCTTCTAGTTAGAAGGACCAGAATGGAAAGGAAAATTACAGATGTGGTTAACTGGTCCAAGCAGCTTGCTCACACCCTAAGTAAGTCACCTAAAAGTAAGACAGCTAAAATTCTTAATTGTCAACTCCGGCAAATGGAGATGTCTATGCAAAGCCAAAAGTCTCCCTTCTCGTGTCTGCTATTATTGCAAAGAGCCAAGGAACTGGAAAAGAGATTATCACATCTTTAAGCACTTGAGGTGCCTTTAGCTCTCATAAGCAGTCTTTCCAATAGCCTCCTAATTTCTAATGATGGCACTCCCAGGGACTACAGGAATTCTTCCCCATCCAATCTCTCAATTTGCTCATAGAAACCACTCTAGATTGGGAATGAATCTTTCTCTGCCCTTATTGACACCAGAGCCACACTCCCAGTGCTCAACCCCATGCTATAAAACAGCCCCTGCCTCAGAGTACTAAAACATTCAAATAGTGGGGGTTTCCAAACCTACTCCAAAGGTTCCTGTCTCTGAACCTATTCCTTTTTCTTTTGGCCTTTTGAGATATACTCACCCTTTGCTCCTTGTTCCTTCACCCCTATTCATGCATTAGGCCTAGATGTCTAAGGAAAGTATCATGCCAGAATTTCTTTCTCCCAAAAGGGGGACATAATTCTAGAATTTGAAAGTAGCCATCAAAGTAGCTAATCAAGTCAATTATTTGCTCCAATTCTGATGACACCATAGCTGAATCCAGGACCACTGATTATTTGTACCTGCTGGATCAGCTGCCATTCTCTTCAGGGGCAAAATCTTCAACTGAAATTGGCAGAATCCACAATGCACCTCTATCAAGATTCACATCTATTCCTCCAAACCTTTTCCCAGAATAAATCAATACCCCACAGGTAAAGAGGTATAAAGTTTACCAGTTGGCCTCAGAAATGAAAAACAAGATTGGAAATCTAATATTTGATTTGGTAAAAAAGAGAAAGCTTCAGTTCAGGCCAAATAATAAACCAGGCTAAGAGACTAAAATTCCCTCTCCTAAATATTGTGCATGCATTAAAACATTGGTCCACTGACAAAATGAGAGCATTCATGAATCAATATTGGTGGGGAAATATTAATAAGGCCACAGAAGGCACCTGCCTCACTTGTCTAAAGTACAATCCATGGAAGCGTGTTTGCATTGTTCCTGGACAAATGGCTTAATGAACTATTCAAGGGCTAATACATGGATTTCAAACATCTTCCCCCAATTCATGGATATAAATGTATTTTAGTCATGATCTGCATATTATCTCAATGGACTAAAACTTCCCTTTGTAGATAGGCTACTGCCTCCTCTGTGACTAAAGTCATTTGTAAAAGATTATCTCTACCTGAAGAATCCCTTTCATACTGCATATATTCAGAGAACCAATTTTTCTGATCAGATACTTTGATGAGTCTATGCTGTTTGGTTGATCTTACAATACTTTCATTGCTTTTACCATGCTCAATCCTTACGTTTAATTGAACACACTAATAACATTCTTAGGACTCATTTGTAGAAACCAGTCAGATACCCTGGCCAAAAGCAGTGCCACTAAGCCATTTTAATCTCAGATCTACTCCTTTTGGAATTTATAAACTCTTACCATTTGAGATAATTATAGTACATCCCAGACACTTGGCTCCTGAATCTTTTGATCCACAGTTGATAAAATGAGACATCTCCTATATAATAAAAGAGAAAATGCAAATTAACTGCCCCTCCACTACACTCAAGCCACACCCACAAGCCATGCCTATCAGCCAATCAGGAGCGAGTATGTAAATTAACCCAACTAAGATGTCGGCGGCCACGGAGCTGGAGCAAGCAGGAGGCTTGAGTTTCCCCCAGCGATGGAGGAAGCCAAGCTTCCTGCCTACCCTGGCCAGCCCTCAGCTCCACTCAAGGCTACAAAGTTTCAATTATAGAAGATAAGTAAATCCCAGAAAAAAAAAAAAAAAAAAAAAAAGGAGAGGCTGGGAGCTTGAGTCGCTGGGGGGCATGGACAGCCTGAAAATGGCCATCAGCCCCTCACCCAGGTTGGCCAGGCAACCCAGCAGGACTCCCTCATCCTGAAGGGGGTGTGGCCAGCAAGAAAACAGCACTCAGCCCCTCACCCAGGCTGGCCACACCCCCATGGGGTAAGGGTCCCTGCTGGGGGGCTTGGCCAGCCTGCAAACAGTCATCAGCCCCTCATCAAAGGCTGGCCAGGCACCCCAGTGGGGACACCCACCCTGAAAGGGATGTGGCCAGCCTGAAAATGGCCCTCAGCCCCTCACCCAGGCTGGCAAGGCACCACAGCAGGACCCCCACCCTGATCTGGGACACCCTTCAGGGCAAACCAGCCGGCCCCCACCTGTGCACTAGGCCTCTATCCTATATAATAAAAGGGTAATATGCAAATTGACCCTAACAGCAGAAAGACTGGGAATGACTGATCACTATGACACACACTGACCACCAGGGGGCAGACGCTCAATGGAGGAGCTGCCCCCTGATGGTCAGTGCGCTCCTACAGGGGGAGCTCTGCTCAGCCATAAGCCAGGCTGAAGGCTGCCAGTACAGCGACGGTGGTGGGAGCCTCTTCTGCCTCCTTAGCATTGCTAAGGATGTCCGACTGCAGCTAGGCCTGCTCCCCGCTGGCAAGTGGACATCCTCCGAGGGCCCCCGGGCTGCCATGGGGATGTCTGACTGCCAGCGTAGGTCCAATACCCCAGGGAGCAGGCCTAAGCCAGCAGGTGGACATCCCCCGAGGAGTCCCAGACTGTGAGAAGGCACAGGCCGGGCTGAGGGACTCCCTCCGAGAGCACAAATTTTTGTGCACCAGGCCTCTAGTTCTCTACTATAAAGACCTAATTGCTTCTATTAGAAATAACCATGTATTGGCACAGCAATCTTTTCACAGTGTACTCTCAGAAAAACAAAGACCTTAAGCATCACACTTTGCAACCTGAAGATTTCATCTACTGGAAAAGACACCTCCAGAGAGACCCTTTTCATCCTTGCTTAAAAGACCTCTATCAGGTGCTGTTAACCAGCTGCACAAAAATCCATTAAGTAGAATTTTGAATTTATGTGACACACCTAGACAAAGCACCTAACCCTGACTGAACCTCCATACCATCTGGGTACCTGAAATTATAAATTTCTTGGAATTGAAGCAGTCAACATCAGTTTTCCCTAGATGTCTGGAGCAGAATATGTTGGGGGAAAATGTAAACCTTTTCTTCACAGTTGCTTCTTCCTTCTCTTTCATGGCAAGACAATGTCCTTGTCTATATTTTCCAATCCCTTGCAAAAGAAATTACGGCCGTTTAGAAACAGCCCCATCATGATCTCATGACAAATTAATCTTTCTCTTCCCTTTCTAGAAGCGTTAAAAGCTTACAATTCACGAGGTATTTTCTTCATCAAGACTATTAACTAAGTTTGGACTCATCCAAACTTTCAGAGTCTATGAATTTGCAACACACAGGCTGTATTATTAATAAGATATTCTGTTCCAGTTTCATTTGAGATAACAATATTGTTTAATTGCTTCATGTCTAATTCCTGAATTATATTGTCTACTCAAATCACTTATTAATTTTTTCTGTGTGTTTTTGCTATATCATCTATTCTAAGGTGCAGGCTTTAAATGAGAGATGTCTAAGAGATATTTCATCTACCCCCTCCTTATTACTCAGATGTGATCATAATAAGTTTCCAACACCTGACTCGATAAAAAATGTTTTTAGAGAAGATTTTAATCAAAAGGTAGGGAATGTAAAAAATGAGTAAATGGATACTTTATTTAAAATAAAGTAGGGATGCCATAATAGGGAGGTCCATATAAGATGTTGCTGGACAAACATAACAGGAAGAACTCTTGTTTGTAACAGCCCTCCCGATTTCCTCTTCCTGTCTGTAAAGAGTTTTCTATCTTTTTTTTTTTTTTTTTTTTTTTTTTTTAGCAAACTTGCATGTAGCCCACCAGGGATGCATGTTGTGGACTGCAATTCCTTTTTTTTTAATTATTTTTTTATTGACTTCAGAGACAGGTTGGGGGAGAGAGATAGAAATATCAATGATGAGAGAGAAAGAGAACCATCGATAAGCTGCCCCCCCCCCCCAATGGGGATCCAGCCGCAATCTGGGCATGTGCCCTTTACTGGGAATCAAATAGTGACCTCCTGTTTCAAAGGTTGATGGCTCAACCACTGAGCCACATGAGCTGGGCTGGATTGCAATTCTTTGTTGTTCCCGAATAAACCCATTTTTCCTGGAGAAATAACTGGCTGACATTTTGTTTAAGTTAAGTATTTTCAGTTTTTCCAACAATGCCCTATAGTCAAGATTGTCTTAACAGATAAATGTATATCCAATCTGAAAAGCTTACAACATAGCATATATGCAGTAAAATATGTTTTATAATATTTTAAAGAAAAATCAACTGCTTTATGTGTACTTCATTCCATGTAATTTACCAAAGCTTTTTAAAGCAAAGAAAATTTTTTACATCTAAGATGGAAATAAATGCTGATATGATACCAATTTTAGATTATTTTATTATGTCTTAACATTAGAAATTTAAATATTAGAAAATAAGTATTTCTTTCATGAAAGAAGAAACTGTTTTTCTACTGTAATTAGTAAGAGGAATTTAGACCTTTCACTTGACTTCCAGTTTGAAGATGTTTCTAGGAACAGATTTGTTATTTTTGTAGAAAAAGCTACAAAATTCAGTTCATGAACTGCTGTTCTTTCCACACTATTACACTAGACATGTCTGTTATACTCTGGAAGGCTTGTCACTCTTATGACTATTTAGAAACACTTTGTTTGAGGTCAAAGAAAGAGGTTGCATTTTGATGATTTGTTTTGGCTCCTGTGGCTTCCTCTTTCCTCTTAAAATATATTCTTTCCAACAAAGCCATTATCAAGACAGACATTTTCATGATAACAGTAAGAATAAAATATCTGGAGATATAATTATTGGATTCATCATATTTATAAAGACAATAATTATAACTTTGACCTTAATCATAGACCATTGGTGTTTTTTTTTTATTCTGCCCTCGTCAATAGGCCCTAAATCCAGGCTTCAATTTCTTTTGCATTAGCTCTGCCTTGAATATAATGATTACCATTTAACTCGATGGTGACATAATCCTAGTGAAATTTTAATGTGGACATCTTGCGTTAACTTTCTTTCCTTTAACAACAACAAAAAAAGAAAAGGTGGCCCCTAAATAAATGAAACTCAATTTCACGGCACATTATCTCCCTCAATTCTTCCCTCACAGCTTTCATTTTCATTAAAATCACAGACAACCATAAATTAATAATTACTTCAGGTTGACTAAATGCAGGCCATACTATTTAGCTCTTGCTTTCCTACAGTGGCCCTTCTTGTTCATGCTGGAAAAATGTTAATTTAGATAATGTGGCTTGCCCCTTGTCTTATAATTCTGTTTTGCAGTTTTACTGATCTATAATGGTCTGTTCTTATTAGATAGTATTAACTTTATCTTTTGTTCAATGAAGCTTTACACTTTGCTTGGTGAATAACTACTGCAAAGTATCAATTGAAATGTGTCATTATCTACATATCTATTATATTTCAATACTTCTCAAAATGCTTTCTGTGTTTACTGACATATTTGTGATTCCATGCATTCAAAAATGTATTGTCCATTAGCTTAAAATGTTCATGAGAGACACTTAAAAGAAGAAATATAGTATACACATAAAATGTTAACCTGTCATAATTATGAGAATTTCAAACTAGCTATATTAGTTTACATTTCAAAAGGTTTATACAATATTTGTTTCACTTAAAGAAGTAGTAACTAAAAATTCAATCCAACTGCTTCTCTTGTTTCTCTGATATTTGAAAAACTCCTATTAGCCTTAAGACAAGTTATTATATTGTTTACTTAAAACCATACTTCCTTAGGCAGCTTTTAAGATATGCATCTATTTTTATAGAGGTTCCAGAGGGAAAGCAGTTACACAATTGTATGCTAGAACACTGAAAACAATAAAATACAGGATCTGCCAGCTGAAATGGAAGTTAACAGTTTAGTTCTCTGATAGTATTATTTTTGAGAATGCTTTCACTTTCTTAAGTTTAGGTAAATCTACTGGTTGATCTGAACTAAATCGAATCCCCTCAATACTTTAGAACACATGTTACAATGAATAATGATTTCATGTAAGTTAAATAAGTTTGACAAGTTTAAGTTAGGCTTTGAAAAAATAAAAACTCTTTAATTAAAATATCTTTATATTTTTAAGTTTATTTCAATCTTTTGTAAAATTAAATAATTAATTGGTTGAAGATGTGCTGGAAAGATTTTACCTTTAGCTCAAAATATAAATCACTTACATCATCCAACACAGTTGTGCTCTCTATAAAATCTTTAAATAAACATTCCTACCTCCTACCCTCTGGGGCAAATATTCCTCATTAAAATATTTCTTCTTTCCTTTGAATTACTATAAAACAAGTCTTTATTTCTATCATTTAAATAAAAAACTACAGACTGTGTGATTGGAAGACATCATATCGATTTCTACTCAGTTATTGAAGAATACAATTTTTAAAAACAATATACAATACATTATTCTTTTAAGAAATATTCTCCTACAACCTATTTGTTGAATAAACTCATTCAGTAAGTATATTTTGACTCCATTCAAGTTATGAAAATGTTTAAATAGTAGCCTATGTTGACATTTTTGGTGTTAATCCACATCTGTAATCACCATCAAATTACCTAGTAATTTGTACTGATGTTATTAAATTATAAAAACACATGGCATTTTCATTATTTGATTTCCCAATGAATATTTTCCTTAACTAATGATGAATCATATAAGCCATGTCTACTAATGATTATATCCTGAAAATGTCCATGTGTATTAAAGGCATAGTTGTTCTGAACCCCACAATCTAAAGTCTCAGAGGAGGCATTTGAAATAACTTAAACAATAAAATAGTTTGAAGTTGATCTGGGAATCTCATTTCCCTCTCTGTACCAAAGTTCAGATCTGTTTGCTACAAATATTATGATACTATTCTGAATGTATTAACATCATTCAGTGCTTTAATCAAAATATAGCTTGCCTAATAAGACAAATTATTTTTACAAGCATTGTACTTTTAATTCCTATATTCTGAAATTTATTTTTTATAGTGGAAGCAATAGAAGAATATAAATGTATTATGGCATTTAAACTATTAATTATTTTATATATTTCAATTTAAAAAGAAAATGAATTAAACATATTAAAGTTCAGTATTAAAGGCAAATAGATTATGGGAATTGTGTCAGAATATTAACAGATTTTTTTCTTTTTAGTCTCAGGTTAAAGATTTATGTGAAATTTTGATTACGTCTCTTCATTTACATTTTAAATAAGTCCCTTCCCCCAATGTAGAAATATCTCATTCTCTAATAATTTTGGGTTTATTTTGCAGTCTTATACGTTTTTATGTTGTAATAATGACATTTATGTAAATCTTAAAAAGAAGCAAGATATATATTTTGCTTAAAATGTATTGCTTATGTGAAATTGAATAAATGTATTTTGTTGTCCAGCAGACTTTATATTCCTAACCCAACATGTAGTGTTTCTTCGTATTTTGACAAGGTACCTAGAATATTCTTAAAACCTCAACTATTTCTATTAGTAAAGTGAGAGCATGCTTACTTATAAAGTTATTCTAATAATTAAAGAATAAATTATTTTAAAGTGCTTGGCAGAGTAAGACCTCTAATTCATATTTGTTAGCCCCTTTATTTTACCTTTCAAAATTAACAACTCAATGGAATTAGATATTTTAATTAAGTTTAAATAGCAGTTGATTATTTAGAGAAAAAATTATATTTTTATAATATGGATGAGCTCCTTGTATTTTATCTCAAAATTGCCAAAAGAGAGAAAATGTTATGTTGTAATGTAGAGCTGTAAGAAACAGGGCCTAATGCCAGTCAAGCTATGACTAATATTAATGTTAAGCAGTTAATATCAAGCAGCTATATTAATGCCTATTAAAAGAAACGGTAAGAGTTGAAAGACAGGAGAGTGGTTTGGAAAAGCATTTGATTCCTGGAAATCAAATACTGAGAAGGTCTATATTGGTCTTCAAGCAATAGAGACCAATCTTCCCTGGAACTCTGCTGCCTGTGAACAAGCTGGGAACCATGATAAAAGTTCCCATATCAAAGGATATACTTCCATTAGAGCCATTTGCTTGGAATAGATCACAGAATCCTAGGCCTGGAGGATGGGCAGAATATTAAATTTGCACTGAAAAACCTATTTTCAGGACACTCCCAAGAGTCTATTGAGATTGGTTTAAGGGGGTTGAAGTCTTCCACACCAAATCCTGTGGGGAAGCACAGGACTTGGTTGGAAAGTCTTTAAGGAGGAATCTCTGAAAGGTCAGGGGCCTGTAGGGGGCCCTTGCTGAAGGCAGCAGATCCTGCCTTGAATTTTCCAAATAAGTCTGAGCCCCCAGGTGTTTTACTGGAATCTTTATGTTTGGTCTTCAAACGTCCTTGCTTAAAGGTCACTGCAGATGCATGTGTCTACTCAAGGATACTTACCCTCCTGATAATATCTAATAGTTAATTTTAGTTCAAGCTGTTGCTATGATAAAAGCCTAAGGAGGCAGGCAAGCATGACTATCTGGTTCCTTTAGCCAGGCAGTCCCTTCGCCCTCTCTTTCACAGAAATGTGTGTCAGAGTAATCATTCATTCGTCACTGAGGGTCTGCAGGTCAGCGCCAGAAAAATCCCACAAAAGAACAGAAAATATATATTAAAAAAGAGTAAATTTATACTGATGAAGACTTAGTGTATTTTGAGTGGTCCATAAATAGGGGAAAATTCTGAAGGTTAGAAAATATATGATTCCAAATATATAGAAAAACAGACGTAGAGAATACTTGAGAACTAAACACATGCACATTATAATATGACAGTTGGAAACACTGGAGGAGGACCTGGTTTTGAGTCAATAGTTGATGTTACTAGCTCTTGGGGGTGAGAAATCAGGGAGGTGTCTTTGGAGCAGCTGGGTGAGCCAGATCCTTCTTTCCCTGATTGTCCTCAGCATTAGTAACCCTCCTCAAAATCCTATTGGGCATGTAACATAGATCTATCATAACATAATGAGGATGAGTGCCCAAGCCAAGATTCAAACCTAAACTTTCTGGATCCAGAGCCCAGAATAGCCTCCATGTTATTCTGCCTTCTGTTACTAAATGCAGAAGCCTACTTCTTTAGCTATGTAACTCATACCCAAGAACCCAGTAGTCTTTTTCTTTAGGCCTGACCAAAAGCAAAGTTCATCTGTCATCAGGACATAAGTGAGTTATTTAATATTTACTGAAGTCTCTTAGCATGAAAATTCAGTTTATGATGTAGTGTACATAGCATTAAGCACTTCTTCTGGGGTTATAGTTCTGAAGTCTCTTGACTCTCTTTTTCTCTGTAGCCCTTCACCTTCCAAGGAAGCTCCAGTATCCTTTCATTGACTCTTTAAATGTTTGCTTGAATTGTAGTTTTCTCAACATTTATCTCAGTACATAGATGCCCCAATCTACTCATTAATATTGTTTTAAAGCATGACAAAGGCCATCCTGCCAAGGATAAAAAGTTTGTTTGTTAGAGGAAAAACAATTATCTCTTAGGAAGATCCACACTCTTTGAAGGCATTTAGTATGACATGAATAAATTAAACTAAGACATTTATTACATGCACTGACTAGGTATATAACAAATTTAAATTCTATCAGTTGGATAAGAAGTCACTCTTGGAAAAAGGAGCCCATATCTATATATATTTATTTATCTATATATCTATATATCTAGATATCTATATATATCTATATATATCTATATATTTTATTATTTTTTTTAATCCTCACCTGGGGATATTTTTCCATTGATTTTTAGAGAGAGTGGAAGAGAGAGGGAAATACAGAGAAAAATATTCCTGTGAGAAAAACACATGGATTGATTGCCTCCTGCAGGAGCCCCAACCAGGGCCCAGGGAGAAGCCTGCAACCGAGGTATACGCCCTTGACCAGAATGGAACCTGAGACCCCTTGGTCCTCAGGCCAATGCTCTCTCTGCTGAGCCAAACTGCCTACGGCTATATTTATTTTAGTAGTATATGACCTAGGAGAGATTACACCCCACTTCGATATCTCTTGTACTTGACTTTTAATCTTTCTCTTCCTCTTGTCACTTTTGCTTGTCAAGATAACAAGAGTAAAATAAGGACTTACACACAAGGTTGACCAAAAATATACAACTATGAACATTTATAAAATAAAAGATTATATTAAAACAAGTGATTTTCTATAACTAAGACACAGCATAAAATAAAAATTAAAAGTACAAAATCTAAATGTAGGCTGCTTTATGTGAATCTTGGCTCAGCCTTTCATTGGCTGTGTGACCTGAGGGTAGGTCATTGGCTCTTCAGAGCTCCAGGTTCCTCCTCTATAAATGGATAATAATAGAGGAATGTTGTTGAGATTAAGCTAAATAATATGTAATAACAGGTAAGTATAAAAAAGGAAGTTACAAGCGTTTTCTTGCTCTTTGAATCTTGCTTCTATGCATTAATATATAAAAATACATCTTTAAAATTTTTGGTCAAAATTTTTGTTTTCTGGAATCTTAAGTTTATGTTGCTTTAAAATATTTTTTCCTTGTTTCCTATGCACTTGATTCATAAGGGATTCCATCTACTCTGAGAGTTTCTATGAAAATGTATCGGCAGATGCCCCCCACATTGAAGTACTTTGCCTCTGATGAAATCTTCAGCCCAAACTCCCACGAAATCTGCATGTTTTAACAGACAAATGGACATACATACTCCCTCACATCGCATACTGAATGTACCTGAGACTGAAAATACTATCTTCTCAAAATTACTTATCTTGTTTCCCCTCAAGGATACCTCTGCTTTCTCAACTATAACAGCCCAAACTTTATTATTAAATGAATGTCTCCTTGAATGTCTCATTCTCTCCCCTCTAGAAGAAATTCTCAAATTTTAAAATCCCATAAAATCTATCTCCTCTAAAATTCCTCATTTCTCTGCTTATTGGTATCCTCTTGCCTAAACTCTTACAATAGTTTTCTATCCAGACTCATTTCTTCCAGTTTCTTTGTTTTCGATGTTATATCCTACCTCAGGAATTAGGATATATCTTGATAAACCATGACATCATTCATCCTCTCAATGAGTTACAGTGGATATCAACTACCTAGTGAGTGGCAAGCAAACTCCTCCACCTAAATTTGCCTTTTTTCAGGCCTTCCACATCACTGTTCCATTGTCGACACCTTACAATTCCAGTGCTTATAGCTCCCTGAACAAATCTTTATCTTTTCAACTTTTAGATTCTAGCTTATTTTCAACTTTCAAAATACAGTGTCCTCTCTTGCACTCTGGAGAAATCTTACCAATATCAAGCGCCATAACTTCCAGGAACTACTTTTGTCCCTAAAATATGTTTGAGGCTTCATAGTGTTTCATAGGCATCAACCAGGAATTTGAATACTGAATCTACTTGGAAAATTATTAAACCTTTTAAATCATTACCTTTGTTAGCATTGTGAAGAAAATGCAAGTTTACTTCATATAAAATAGCATAAAAACTTTAAAATGTAGAAAACAGGACCAGACAGTTAGAAAGTTCCCAATAAATATTCAATTTCTTAGATAGCCATTGGTGAAAAAATTACTCTTTCAATTTTTCAAAGTATTTATATAAAATATAACTTTATTAAGCATAAGAATTCTCATTTTGATATTCTTGTATATTTCTTGTCTTTGTTGTCTCTGGGCAGGTCTTTACACGAAGTCAGTATTTAGTACAATTACATTAAATTTCTTTGCTTAATAATCATTACAATAGTTAACATTATAATTTAGATGATTTCTTAAACAGTCTATATTTTTCACTAGAGTTTATTGAACTTAGTTTGAACTCTGATTTTGACCCGTATCAATGACATGAGAGGATAGGAATGCCTGACCTGTAAGTTCTGAGGTTAACCTTGTACATGAGAACTACTGGTCATGAAAAAGTGCATGATTTTTCTTGAAAACAATTCCAGGAAATATACTGTTATATAGATTGGGTTATATCCATCCAGAATAGTATTGAATGTCTGCTATATCCATTGCTTTGTCCAAATTTAGATTATGAGTAATAGAGTCATACAAAGTTTACTAACAGGAAAAAGTAATTGTTTAGACAATGTTCCTCTTCATTGTATAAAAATATTTTATGCATAGTAACCATGGAGATGGAATAAAGAAAGGTGAGTTTTTAAAGCATCCTTCAAAATATTATAAGGTTAAATACATAAGAAAAATATTACAAAAGGAATTTAATTTACTATTTAAGTATTTTAGGTGGTATACATTGCATTATTCTACTTTCCTTTTGTTTATTTTGTGTGTTGCTACTTTTTGAACTATGAAACAAACATATTTCAAGGAAATATTGAGGCTACATTAGTCTGAAATAAGTGCAAGAATGGCCAGGTTTACATATTTTAGTAAATGGCAAAACCATTTAATGTGTTTTTATTACTGCTGTGTTTCTTCTACGAAGTTATGAAGTTACTTTTAATTTTCTAGAGAATAAACATTGAGAAGTCAAAGTTGGAGAAACATATTACCATATCAACTCAGCATTGAAAGAGTAAGGAAAAATGTAAGATATAGGCACAATGCCACCATTTTATTAATCACAAACAGAAACTCTAATAACTGCCTCTTTCACACACTGTCCCTGAAAAATGGTTAAATGAAATGTATATTAGGTCTAAAGTAAATGAAATTTACATTAAATTTCTCTATAATTTCCCCTACTATCCAAAATATTTCAAATTCCTCTTTTGTCACTAAAGCCCAGAAAAATATACTTCACAAACTATATGCAAAAAAAGTCAACCTAAATGTAGTATGATGAATGAATCATTAATGATAAAATATTAAGAATTTGTAAAAGATTTCCACTGATGACCAAGATGAAAAGATTATTATGGCCTTATCTTTCCCTGTGATTGTAAGAAAAAACTATGGACAGATTGCAAAGACTGAGTACATTTACTCAGTCTTATGAATAGGAAGGGAAGTCAAACTTGAAGAAATAAAAGGCTATGACTTCACTGTTGTGTTTTCCTCTCTGCTTTATCTCCTGGCTTTTACCTGAGAGTTCATGTAGAGGTGGACAATGAAAATTAAAAGGAAAATTCTGTTTTTCAAGGCAGAAGACAAGACAAAAAGACCTCTGTTAACTTGAGAGTAGACTGGGTGGAGAAACTTTTTTTTTCCTTATCTACCTCACCCCTGTTCTGAGGGAGCCCTAGTAGTGAAGCTGTTCTGATTCCTTGACAAGGTTTCTAAAACCTTAGGGGGGAAAAAATCCCTATTTTCAGAGGAATCAAGAAAGGGACTCCAATGGTCCAAAAGTGTGAGGAAGGTCACCATTATTTTGTCTCTTTTCTCTCTCAGCTTTGCCTGAGAATGGCCGCAGTGCTGGGAAACTACACACCAGCACAAAGATAAACCCTGGCTTACAAATCAGAAAACTGGGAAAGGGCCCCCAGGGAACCAAAGAATGGCTAAGAAATTGGGGAGCTAGAAGATGAAGAAGGGGATGCCCAAATACAGTATTTGAACTTACAAAAACCCAGGCTCATCCCAGTCTGTTCACTAACAGAAGAGACATCAATAAGCATGATAAAAGCTTTGAGAACTGAATTATTGTTTACACCAATACCTAAGTCTGAGACAAATCCCTGAGTGAAGAGGCACAAAGAAATTCAAACAACACAGTACAGACTTTGAAACCTGAACTGACTTTAGAAGCACCGCATACAGAAGGCAAATCAGAGCGCTTGATCTGAACCTAACCATGCCAATTGTCTGCTAAAACAAACAGGGGAAAAAAATGTACAGCAAATCTTCAAAGAATTTTAAAAGGACTCAGATTTTTATAATGTAATGTTCAAAATGTCCAGGATATAATCCCTCATCATTGTACATGGAAAGAATTGGGAAAATCTGGCCAACGCCATGGGAAAAAAATAATAAAAACGCCATTCCCAAAATGACTCAGATGTTGAAATTATCAGGCAAAGACTTAAAGCAGTTTAACATCATGATCCATGAGCTTAAGTTCATCAATCTCAATA
Organism: Myotis myotis; assembly: GCF_014108235.1. Classification (NCBI taxonomy): domain Eukaryota; kingdom Metazoa; phylum Chordata; class Mammalia; order Chiroptera; family Vespertilionidae; genus Myotis; species Myotis myotis. Next base: position 61,913,656 of record NW_023416335.1, on the reverse strand, counting down.
TGTATAGAAAGACAGACATTTTCAGCAGAGAAAGAGAAACTATATTATGGAATCATGTGATAAATGGAAATGTGATAACTGACAAATATAATATATGAGATAAAAGGTCAACAGTAGACCTGGGAATGAAATAGGAAAAACTCGGTGAATTTAAAGATAAAGCAGTAGAAATTTTGCAATCTTAACAATAGAAGGAAAAAAGATTGAACAAAAAAGTAAGCAGGGTCAGGCACCTGAGGAACAATATCAGAAAGTCTAATAATTATTTATTTACTAGAGGCCTGGTGCACGAAATTCATACATGGGTAAGGGTCCCTAGGCCTGGCCAGTGATCAGGGCTGATTTGGGCCTTCCAGTTGCTGGGCGGGGCCTTTCTTCAGGCTGCTGGTCAGGGCCTCCCTTCCCCAGCTGCTGGCCAGGGCCTTCCTTTGTTTCATGCCGCGCCCTGGTGGTCAGCGCATGTCATAGCAAGCGATTGAACTCCTGGTCTCCCGGTTGAACTCCCAAGGGGATACTTTACATATTAGGCTTTCATATACATAAGTCACTCTGGAAAAAGAAGCTAAAGTGACTGGTACAGAATGAGAAAATATTGAAAGAAATAATGGTCAGATAACTGTCTTCCAAAAATTTAACAGAGTTTGATCCTTCTTTTCATTTCAGGAAAAAGTCTCACCCCAAGTCAAGTATTTTATTAGTAATGGAACTCAAATATTGTACCTGGTGAAAATAAAGACACCTTTCTCAGCTTCATTTGCAGCAAATGTGGCTATGTGACCATGTGCTGGCCAATGAGGTGTAAATAGACAGGACCTTAGTTACTTCTAGGTAATGTCCTTGCAGTGAAATAGCACATGTTTCCTTCTTCCTTTTCATTCTGCCTGCTATGTGAACCTTTTAATCTAATATTGAATGCTAGTTGACATGAGGATTAAAACAATATCCTGGAGGGTGGAGGGATGAAGAAGAGTCAAAATAGAGAAGAAAAATGGACCTCAACAACATGGACAGCTTGTCTGAGGGCTGATACATAATAGAGAAAATTGTTTGAACTATTATCATTCAGTTGGGACTTTGTTACAGGATCTATGCATTTATCCTAACTAATATAGGATCCTAGCTCAATCACAACTCAGACATTCCTTCAGAACACTATCAAAAATAGCCTCTACTAGATATTTTCTATCATCTGATTTTGTGTTACCAATTATCAACTCAATTATTCTTAAGATATTTATCTGTAGAGTATGTTATATGCTACAGTTCTTGGATTTTCCCAGCATGGATATATGAATTTCTTTTACTAATTTAAAATGATTGAACACTAACTAAATCAGTATTATTTTAAGGTTTCCTTCCATGGAATTAATTTCTTGGGTTTTTATAATATCAAATCCAAAGAAAGAATGGAGAATACCTGAAATTAAATATTATTCAGTAATTTTATTAATTAATTACTTAATATAGTTTAAAACTTAAAATACAATGCTTAATTTAAACATTGAAATTTGATAAAAATAAGCATGAGCTAAAAACAAAAAGGAACAATACTTAACACTGAAAAGAGTGAGCTAAGTATTTGCATTCGCCACTTCTACAAAGCATAATGGACAACAGCTCATACTGTATTTACTAGTAGTTCTCCAAAAGATAGAAGAAAATCAGCATCACTAAGTGAGAGGTAGGAGAAATTCCAAAGTTATCGACAGAAAAATATAAGCAGTTTAGTCCATGTCTTTCCCAAACTTAAGAAATCTCAATATATAAAAGCCCAGTGACTTTTACAGCAGAATGACCAGAACAAGCAGAACGACCAGTCTCTATGACATGCACTGACCACCAGGGGGCAGACGCGCAATGCAGGAGCTGCCCTCTGGTGGTCAGTGCGCTCCCACAGGGGGAGCGCAGCTCATCCAGAAGCTGTGCTCATGGCTGGTGCGCACAGCGGCGGTGGTGGGAGCTTTTCCTGCCTCTGCAGTAGCGCTAAGGAGCTGTGAGCCAAGCGGTAAGGAGTGAGTCGTCGGGTAGTAAGGAGTGAGCAAGCAGGCGGTTAAGAGTGAACAGGCAGGCAATTAGGAGGGAGGGGTCCCGGCCTGCAAGAGGGTGCAGGTCAGGCTGTGGGACACCCTCCCTCCCCCCGTCCCCGTGAATGAATTTTGTGCATCGGGCCCCTAGTATAAATATAAGAACTGTATTTTATGAGATAGTAAGTTAATAAAATGAGTATAATCTGATATGTTAACAATTTGAAGAGTCATTGTGCATGTTGAACATTGAGCTACTGTTTGTTTTTTTTTGTACTTTATTTCAATTTGGCTTCTACCTTTTAAATTTTACTTAAAATTTAAAATGTAATTAGGACAATGATTTTAACTGTTTATTTTAGTTATTACTGAAGCTTTTTTATTTGCTTTATTTATTGTCTGCTTGTTTTTAGACCAGTGTACCAGAATAAATAGTGTTAGGGAAACTATCCATCGGTTTGCCTGAATTAGCAGCTTTACATGATAAATTACTTTTCTAACTATAAACCCATTTCTTTATCTACTACTTGCAATAGTATAGAGAAATGCAACTCAGTTGGATAAATCATATTTTATATTTAGCCTAGAATTCTTCATGTCTAAAATTATCCTTTAAAGCTTAGTATTTAATTACTATTACTAACAAATAATGAATCATTTTACACAAAATATAACACCAATACATTGAGATAATTTAGTACTAATAAAATGGTGGTGTGGTCCCTAATGAGTAGCTTTATGAGAAAATTCTTATAGGTAGGAAGAGGCTAGAAGTGAAAAATAGATAGTTGTTCCTATTATGACTTAATTTGGCTACATAAAATGAAACACACCAGATCATGTTAGACAAACTAATAGTATTAGCTATTTCTCACATGTCAAGAAGTCCAGAAGTCAATGTCTAAGAATGTCCAATTAATTTAATTGTGTAAAATGATATCTATACTTCCATCTTTCTGCTTCACTTCTCTTGGCTTGTGATATTTATTCTCGTTTGTTTCCTCAAGCTTAATCCATTGTAAAAATAGGAGAGCTCAGTATTTGAGACATCCTGACAGTATTTAAGCAAGTAGAGAAGGGAAGCATGCAAGAAAAAGGGGGCAACATTTTTTTCTAGAAATGTATCAAATAACCAAATCTGTCTTTAAGGAAAGCTGGAAAATGTAATTAGTTGGCTGCTTACATTGCAAATAAAACAACTTTAGATTTTATTTTGAATGAGGAAAATTGAAATAAGAAATGCATATCATCTAGTTAACTATATCATGACTATATTTTTCCAAATGTCTTTGCCCTGCAGAAAATAAGCCTGTGGGAAGTCAATTAATTTGGGGAACAAACTCATCCACTCATAAAGCCCCCTCCTCAGAAACATGATATTGAAAGTTAAAAACAGATATTCTAGTACCTCATTCTATTCCCAAGGTTCGCTGATCAGGGGTTAAACTGTGACCTCCTCGTTCCTGGGTCCTCACTCAAACACTGAGCCACACCAGTTGGGCTCCCTTTATTCTTAAAACTTTCAAGTAGTATCTGGTTCTGTTCTTTAATTTTTTTAATGAGATTAATCTACAAAAATGTTTGGTTGAGGTGCATTTTTGTAGTTAGCTACTTTAAAACTTATCTATTTCTTCTTGAATAATCAATTTGTTCAGGTTATTTTTTAATCTCTTGAATCAAATTCAAAATTTATAGGTTTCAAAACTAATCATGAATTTCATAGAACTTTTTATTTACTTATTTATTTAATATTTTTATTGATTTCAGAGAGGACGATAGAGGGAGAGATAGAAATATCAATGATGAGAGAAAATCATTGATTGGCTGCCTCCTGCATGCCCCCTACTGGAAATCAAGCCCACAACCCAGGCATGTGCCCTTGAATTTAACCTGGGACCCTTCAGTCCACAGGCCAACACTCTATCCACTGAGCCAAACCAGCTAGGGCAGAACTTTTTGTATTTCCTTGCCTGGACTTAAGTAAAATGATCTCTTAAATTTAGTAATTACTATTTTTTTTTAAATATCTCTCAAGAAATTATTACATGATATCTAGACTATTAGTTGTTTCTTTTGTTTTTCTAAAATGATAGACTTATTAATATCTTATTAAAGAACAGCATTCTCATTAGAAGCAATCGTTTCATTCCTTATACTGTTACTAGAAGCCTGGTGCATGAAAATCGTGCATGCGGGGGAGTCCCCTCAGCCCAGCCTGCACCCTCTCCAATCCAGGACCCTTTGGGGGATGCCCGACTGCTGGTTTAGGCCCGATCCCGGGGATTCTGGACCACTGGCTCCTAATCACTTACCTACCTACCTGCTTGGTTGTCACTAACTGCCCTCTACTGCTGGCCTGATTGACCCTAACTGCCCCACCCCCCGCTGGCCTGGTCACCCCTTACTGCCCCCCGTCGGTATGGTCACCCCCAGCTGCCCTCCTCTGCCAGACTGGTCACCCCCAACTGCCCCCCTGCTAACCTGGTTGCCCCCAACTGCACCCCCCCACCACCTACCTAGTTGCCCCACGCAGCCTGCTGTTCAGTCGTTTGGTCGTCCCTCACTAACCCCCCTGCTGGCCTGGTCATAGGCAGCCATCTTGTGAGGGTGTTAGGGTTAATTTGCATATTGCCTTTTTATTATATAAGATTGTTAGGTAGGATAGATAGCTGCTAGAGCAGGAGGAGGGGAAGGCAGGGAAAGGGGAGTTTATCTCACCCACTGAACAAAAAACTCAGCAGCCCTGGCACTTGCCAAGATAAAATCTCCAGATGTTCTCAAAAATTCTAGGAAAAACCACAACAATGTAAAATGGAGACCTTGAAATCTAGTCTGTTACCCAATATATCAGGCAGGGGAATCTTGAAATCTAAAGGGAGAAAAATAAAACCCTTGAATCCCCACCAGGTGGGGCGTTCAGGCTAGCTGAGTTGGTTTTATGCCAAGCATCCTATATAATAAAGAGGGAATATGCTAATTGACCCTCACACTATCACAAAGATGGCGGCACCTACAGCCAATAAGGAGGGAATATGCTAATTGTCCTCACTCCAACATACAAGATGGCTGCCCCCATGTGAACACAAGATGGCCGGCAGGGGAGGGCAGTTGGGGCTGATCAGGCCTATAGGGAAGCGCAGTTTGGGGGACCAGTCCTGCAGGGGAGAACAGTTAGGGGTGACGAGGTCTGCAGGGGAGCAGTTAGGCGTTGATCGGGCAGGCAGGGGAATGGTTAGGGGCAATCAGGCAGGAAGGCAGGCGAGTGGTTGGGTGCCAGTGGTCTGAGATTGTGAGAGGGGTTCAGACTGGAGACGGTGCAAGCTGGGCTGAGGGAAAACCCCCTCCCCCATGCATTAATTTCGTGCACTGGGCCTCTAGTGCTCTTAATAAATTCACTTGCTTTGCTTTAACACTCCTTTCTGTCACTCGTCTATATTCTCTCTCAGGAGCATGACAAGAACCAAGGAGGGGAGAGCCCCTCTGACTCAGGAAGCTCTCCGGTAACAATATTATAATGAGGAAATCTTGAAAAACTGAATGTATAAGTGATTTATTAAGAATTATATAACTGGCCCAAGCCAGTTTGGCTCAGTGGACAGAGAGACAACTTGTGGACTTAAGAGTCCCGGGTTTGATTCTGATCAAGGTCACATGCCTGGGTTGCAGGCTCAGTCCCCAGTAGGGGGTCTGCAGGAGGGAGCTGATCAATGATTCTCTCTCATCATTGATGTTTCTATCTCTCTTTCCCTCTCCCTTCTTCTCTGAAATCAATTATATTTATATATATATATATATATATATATATATATATATATATATATCCTATCTAATAAAAGAGAAACATGGTAATTGGCGTACGACCACTACCCTTCCCATTGGCTAATCAGGGAGATATGCAAATTAACTGCTAGCCAAGATGGCAGCTGGCAGCCAGACAGCTTGAAACTAACATGAGACTTGCTTGCTTCAGTGACGGAGGACTCCAATGTTCCCCGCCTGCCTTGCCGGCCTCTGAGCTGGCAGTTTGAAACATAGTTACAAAAATAGAAGCTAAACAAAACCCCAGAAACCAGTTTTCAGCTAGCCGGGATCTCAGACCTGGAGTTGATAACAGAGTTTCGATTGTAGAACCTAAACAAACCAGATACCTGCTTTCAGGAGCGGAGGCCTAAGAGCTTGAGCCTCAGAGCTAAAGCTGGCTCAGAATAAATAAAAAAAAAAGAAGAAAAAAAGGAGCTGATGGGAGCTTCAGTCACCCCCAGCCTGAAAACAGCCCTCAGCCTCTCACCCAGACTGGCCAGGAACCCCAGTGGGGACCCCCACCCTGAAGGGTGTGTGACCAGCTGCAAACAGCCATCATCCCCTCATCCAGGCTGGCCAGGCACCCCAGTGGGGACCCCCACCCTGATCCAGGACAACCTTCAGGGCAAACCAGCCAGCCCCCACCCATGCACCAGGCCTCTATCCTCTATAGTAAAAGGGTAATATGCCTCCCAGCACCGGGATCAGCGGAGCCGCGAGGTCTCCCGGCACCGAGATCAGCATGACAGGGGGCAGCACCCAAACCCCCTGATTGCTCTGTGGCTGTGTGTGTGACAGGGGGCGGGGCCACAACCTCCCTATCGGCCCTGCTCTGTTCCTGACAGGGGAAGGCGCCCCAACCCCCTGATCGGCCCTGCTCTGTGCCTGATAGGGGAGAGCTCCCCAAACTCCTGATCGCCCTGCGGCTCTGTGTGTGTGACAGGGTGCGGCGCCCCAACCCCCCCACCCCACGGGCCCTGCTCTGTGTTTGATGGGGTAGAGCCATAACCTCCGCATCCGCCCTGCTCTGTGCATGACAGGGGGCGGTGCCCCAATTCCCCAATCGGCCCTGCTCTGAGCCCAACCAGGGGCTGCACCTAGGGATTAGGCCTGCCCTCTACCACCCGGGAGCAGGCCTAAGCCAGCAGGTCGTTATCTCCGGAGGGGTCCCAGACTGCGAGAGGGCACAGGCTGGGCTGAGGGACTCTCCCCTCCCCCCCAAGTGCACAAATTTTTGTACACCAGGCCTCTAGTATATATATGTATTAAAGAATTATATAACTGCCTATGAATAGCCTTCAATCTTTGCCCAGAGTTTTCTTATACAAAACAAATACAGTTAGACCTACCACAAGATTTATGTCTTAGAAAAATATATTGGATTTATACCCTAGCACTTAATAACTATGAGCTTCAGCAAATTACCTAATCTGTATGTCCCTCATTTGTTTTCACCTTTAAAACAAGATAACAATGTACTGACTACTTTATAGTATTGTTGATAGTATTTGGTAAATAATCTATGCAAAATTTTTTTTCTGAAAAAAAGGTGAACCAAACACCTGTGCTTTAACAACTACTCTATATTTCATATAACTTATTTTTTTATGTTTAATCTTTTCTATCCTTGAGTTGATTTTTATAGCAAAATCCACATTTGGGTTTAAAGGAAACTTTAATATTTTTTGTATCTATTCTGAAATAAATCAGTGTAAGATATGGAGACATATATTTGTATTGCTTCATGTATTTTAATCTAATACTTTATTATTGAAATCAGGCCTATCAGCTGAGATTGTTTGTCCAGTATCCCCTGAATATCCTCTGAATATGAATATTGAGTTTTTCTCATCTTTTTAAAAAAATAATAATAATAGCTCTCTGGTCTTTTCTTGGTATCCTTTTCTTTGAACAAACACTTTATCTTTGTTCCAGTCCAGTATTCATTACCACATCAATAAGCCTGTTTGGTTTACTTTCCATCTTAATGTGACTAATGGACCACTGTTTATATATTGTTCTGCTGCTTTTACTAACTATTCTGCTTGCCAATTGTGCTCTGTTTGAAGTATACATATCCTCCATCTGCTGTAACATTTTGTACCCACATCCCAGCTGCATTAATTCTAGTAATTGCATAAATTTATTGAACTTTATTACACAGGATTGATCTATGTGTAAGGGAAACCTGAACTACTTACAAACAAAATTGTTCTAGATTCAATATTTTGTTTTTAGAGTTCATTTGCAAAATAACACATTTTTTGCTTTTAGTGTTCTTTGAATTGTGGCCCTTAAATGAATCTAATGAAGTATTTCATCCATTTATCTTGCCAGAAATGGGCCTTTTTTTGTGAGAAAAATAAGCTAGTCTTTTACCCCCTTTGAAACAGTGTATTGATGATGATTTTAAAGTGGATTGTATAGATTCTGGCAAAAGCATGGTCCAGAATCTATAGAGCATTAGTTCACTATCTACCTCTTAATAGATCTAATAGTGTTGGGCGTATCATTAGACCTCTCTGAATCTCAATTTTCTACTTTGTAAATTTTTAAGTTGGCATTTCAAACTCTTTCCCATAAGGTGGCTTAAATAATTTGAAATTTAAATGAAACAATGTGCAACAAAGTTCTTGCAAAGTGTCTGAAACTGTTTTTCCTCTTAATAAAGAAATTAGACCAGAATGCATTAGGTCCCTTTCTATTATAATCCTTTCTGGTTCTGATATAGATTTCACGTTTTATAATATGGATATATTTATATATTTTTCTGTCTATGCACCATCTCCCCTGTCTCCCCAACAAATGTGTTTCCCAGAGCTGCTTTTTTGTAGCCATTTTCAGCTTTCAGTCAAAAGTCCTCAGAGCATAATTAATAACAATGGTAAAACTTTTATCCCATTTAAAGGGCATAAAATTTCTGATATTTCTGATCTATAAAATGTTGTCATCTCTTCATATACCACAAATGATTATTCTCTTGGAACACATTCCTAGGAGCCAGGCCTAGGTTTGGATCCTGGATCTACTTATTTCAGCAACCTTGGATAAATCACTTCAGCTCTACGAAATATTTTTATCTTCACTAAAAAGAAAATAATATGATATCTCTTTTCCTACCTTCCAAGTTCCTTTGAGAATCAAATATAATAATGTTCTGCATTTTATACATTAAAAATGCCAAGAAATTTGTGCACTTGGTGGGAGGGGTCCCTCAGCCGGGTGTCTGGGAGCCCTCAGGGAATGTATGACTGAGTGGACCTAAGCTGGCAGTCAGACATCCTTAGTGCTGCTGTGGAGGTGGGAGAGACTCCTGCCGCTGTGCTTGCCAGCAGTGAGCCCAGCTTCTGGCTGAGCAGCACTCCCCTGTGGAAGCACACTGACTACTAGGGGGCAGCTTCTGTGTTGAATGTTTTCCCCCTGGTGGTAAGTGCATGTCATAGCAACCAGTCATTGGCCATTTGGTCGATTTTCATATTAGCCTTTTATGATATAGGATATGGCATTGTGAATTACTTGTCAACTACCCAAAAGGCAGAAGAACCTATTAATAAAGACTGCCCTGCTCTGGTGACCATGATTAGAGAGAAAAATAACCTGGAACACTGGGCCACATGATGTATATGCCAAAGTATTCAGAGAATGAAGCAGAAAAATCCCTTGGGCAAGGAGGTAAGGAGCAAGGCCTCACAGCTTCTGACCTCAAGCACCTGTTTCAAGTTCTTGATGCAGGTGACCAGCCAATCTCTGGAGAGCCCCTATTTGAAAAGTGCATAATATACTCAATCATTAGACTTTAAAGGGTGCTTAGTGCTCATTTTGATGCATTCAGGCCATTCAAGTCACTAAGACTTGCTGGATATTACTGGAAGGAATGTTTTGGGAGCTATCAATCCATAAAATTAAAGACAGAAAAAACTCACATAATTTATCTGAACAAATCTCTTAGGACAGGTACTTTATTCAATTCTTCCCCTGCCATTTCCCTTATTCAATTCTATCTAGAAGTAAAGAAATAAACTCAGCAGGAGAGAAGTAGCCCAAGTCAAGCCAGAGGCATCCCTGGAACCTCAGGCCTTCACAATAGGACAAACTTCATGGAGCCGCAGTGTGGGGCTGGTGCCGGGTACCAGCACATACCTGTAACATTGGCCTCATCTAACTTAAGCAGACCTGAACAGAGATCTTAATTTATTGAAAGTATAACCTGGATCTCACAAAATTAACAAAAGACTGGACAACAAGGTTTAAAAATGAGCAGTCAAAACAAAGATTGGTAAAAGAGCCACAGAAATGTGCACTTAAAGTCTACTGGTTGTATTAAATATGGCATCTCACCATCCATGAAGATTAAAATTGGCAGGAGGTAGATTTTGACAGACCAAGTCTAAATATCCCAAGGGACCCCTAATGGGCTAAAGAGAGGAATAGTGGATATACAAACCCTCCAGTTTTCAGACTAAGGGTGGTTCCTGCCTCCTTCCAGGGCACATACTATGGGGGACTGCCTAGAGGGGATCCTGCCTTGTTAATAAAAGGCTTCGAGAATGACAAATTCCACTACAGTTTCCTAAACCATGACCTCTTGTGGTCCAATTCAAGCACATTTACCCCCAGTGGTCGGCAAACTCATTAGTCAACAGAGCCAAATATCAACAGTACAATGACTGAAATTTCTTTTGAGAGCCAATTTTTTTAAACTTAAACTAAATTGGTAGGTACATTCTTATTAACTTAATTAGGGTACTCCTAAGGCTTAGGAAGAGCCACACTCAAGGGGCCAAAGAGCCGCATGTGGCTCGCAAGCGACCACGGCACTTAGGCAAAGATTCTTAAGCATTTTCTTAAAATCATGACTAATAAATGAGAAATATTATAAAACACAACCATTCAGGAATGTAGTTTTGCCAGTACCATGGACAAGGGGGTAATTGCTGGAAATGGTGTTCATACTTGCAGTGGTTCTCAACCTTCCTAATTCCGCGACCCTTTAATACAGTTCCTCATGTTGTGGTGACCCCCAATTTCATTGTTACAAATTGAACGTAATTAGAGCATAGTGATTAATCACGAAAACAATATGTAATTATATATGTATTTTCTGATGGTCTTAGGTGACCCCAAAGGGGTCACGACCCACAAGTTGAGAACCGCTGTTTATAGCATGTGATGGGCATTCTTACCGCGCTCAGCTGCAGGCAGCATAAGTAACAGATTTGAGTCAGCTATTTGAGTGAAATGTGTCTGTTGATAGGTTTCTACCAGAAAATAAAATACCACCTGGCTGTTACTCACTTAGCAGCTGTGACAGACACTGTTATCTATTTACTTAAAAGTAATTAAAGCCCCACCCCCTTCTTTGCTGCTAGATCTTACCTTTCATTTAGAAACACAAAGTGCCAAATTCACATTTTCTCTGGCCCCTGTATATCATATAGGGGATGGACAAATGACTAAATAGTGACCTGAGTGGCTTCTTGAGAAGCTTTTTTACCTAATTAAAAAAAGTGGCGTCAAAGGTAAAAATGATCTTCCCTCTAATTCTGTTTCGATATTGTAATTTGAGGCTGTGCGGTGTAGACTTGCTGTGGACATTCAGATACCTTTAAGAAGATTGAGAAGTTAATTTTAGAGAAGCTAACTCCCTAAGTAAAAGTATGCCAAAATGTCAAACCCTGCTCTATATATTTTATTTATTTTTCTCTTTTTTAAAATATATTTTATTTATTTCAGAGAGGAAGGGAGAGGGAGATAGAAACTTCAACGATGAGAATAATTGATCAGCTGCCTCCAGCACACCCCCAGAAAGAATTGAGCCCACAACCCTAGCATGTACTTCAACCGGGAGTCGAACCGGGATCTCTTGGTTCATAGGTCAATGATCAACCACTGAGCCATGCTTGCTGGGCTGCTCTATCTATTTTAAAAGGTGAATTGATACCTGGATTTAGGTGTCAAGATGAGTTTCTTTAGGGATCAACTAAAACTTGGACCTTAAGCTCTGTTGATCCAGATCTAGAGATTAGAAACATAAACTTTAAATACAATTTTAAAGAAATTATAAGTGGAAGCTTTCAACTTCTTCTGTTCCCAAACTCTACTCCATCCTTTTCTCCCTCCAATGACTATAGCAATAGATGTAGTCATATCTGTGACAGAAGCAGGCCAGAGGTATAACAAGGCCACCTGGCAAGAGAGAAGATTTCCCAGTCTCACTTTAGTTAGTTTAAGTTCATAGGATTCGATTTTGGCCAGTGGAATGGGAGCAGTAGTGATGTTTGCCTTTCCAGACCCATTCTGGAAGAGACACCTAATGGGATGGCCCTTGAGTCACTGACAGGAGGAAAGATACCCAAAAGAGCTTCCCAACCCACATTAGACTGTGGTGAAGCAAAAACCAGGCTTTATTGTATTGAGCAACTAAAATGTGGAACTATTTGTTAAAATAGCTAGCATACATTGTCTTAACTAATATATTATACAAAGGTTTTGACTAATTATATAGTTCTAATTATATAGTTCTAATTATATAGTTTCTTTTAATATTTAAATAAAATTTATTATTATATGTCCCATTTTCTGGTACCACGTCACTTCCAAGGTATTTGTGAATATCTGAACTCATGCAATCTTATTGCCATTTCTCGCTCTATTTCCTAGTTTTGCTAAAATTGATCTGATTTCCGTTTTGCCTGTATTCTCTTATCCTCTACCGTGTTGACTCAGTTATAAAAACAGCCTGTTTTCCTTATTTGAGAACATCTCTCATACAATCTCTACTGAAAGTGAGAAATAAACTATGTGAATACATAAATTATGAGCAGCATTTGCTAAACTTCTGAAAAGTCATTTAATTTCTTCCACTTCTAAGAATTTCTCACTGACCAACATACCCCCAGCCTGTTCCTACTTGTTCCCTTATTTATCCTTCTTTCTCTTTTATTCTCTGCTCTTCTCAAGAAAAGAAACTTCTTTGAACTTTTTCTGCAGAAGTATTCTCTTTGCTTAGAATTAATTTCATTCAAGATCATATCCATAATCAAACATGGTGATTAGGATGTATTCATAAAGAGAGTTATCCAATTGGCAAAAATCAGTGAATGCCACTTAAAATAACATCTTTTTCTTCTCTAGATGAAATCTTTCATCTTCAAAGCCCCATGCCCACCCCGCCCCTAACTTCCATGATCTGTAGAGATTTTCCCAGGATTTTCTGGCATAGTAAGATATGTAAAACCTACCCCACATGAGGGTTCCAGGTCTTGGAATCTCTGGTTATTTTGTAACCCTTCATCGAGCACTCATACAGGAAATATCATGTTGCCTTTCTTTCCAGTACACCTCATATATTCCACTTGCATTTTAACACCACCCAATTCTTAAATCTATGCTTATTAAAATCAAACCCTGCCATTAAATTTCTTATGTAGTGGTGTTATCATAGGTAGATAATATTAATAAAGGAAAGGAGCAAAGGGGATCAGACATTAAGAAGCCTAATAAACTGGGAAGCTGAAGCTAATATTGGGCTTGCTTCTCTGTAAAAGAACATGATTTCCACCCACAAGAGTGGCTGCATTCGGATCCCTGAATGGCTAAGTGATCAAGGGTAGGGAACACCTCAGATTATGTCTGCATTGCACAGAAATTGTGTATATCTTTTAGAAACAACAAGAAAAAAAGTTAAAGAAAAGACAACAGAATTCATTTGGATGGACTTTTTGCAGCTAAAACACACAAAACAAAAAGGAAGCTGTACCAAAGTTATACCAAGCCTTAGAACTAGCTATTCTGTATTTGTTAAATTCCAGAGGGCCAGGTGTGTGTAAAAGTCCTGACAGAGCCATACTACAGTTCTTTATTGGATTCTGATGCAGGCTGGCAAAAAGTTACCATTAATTGCTCGAGGGCTATATAATCTTTCTTATTGAGTTCATTGAAAAGAGTTTTTGAGAAATGCCTACCCAACTCTGGTGAGCTGAGCAGGTTAAATAAAGCTTACACAAAGCTTTTTTCCATCTCGAGCATCCAAGTTACTTGGCATTTTCAGGATCACAGTGGGACCCCAGAGAAAAGAGTCAACAAAACAAGGCCATAAAATCAGGAAGGCATTGACTGTTTGGATTCAGGACTAGACACGGGGAAAATTAAAAGGATGCCTTTAAAATGCACACTCTCTGCAACAAAGCAAAACCAATTTACAAACTTTTCGTTGAGATTGCAGAGGGACATTGTGGAATGATTTTAGAAAGCAAAAGAACCCTAAAGTATTTGCAAAGCCTTTATGTACCCATTTGTTTTCTAATGCTCACTATACCTATTTCCAAGAATAAATTTTGAGCCTACATCTTAAATAATATTGGGATTTCCTTATTAATCTTGTAGCCACCTAAAACATGGCTATGACACTTCCGCAAACCTTGTTAAGTGTCATTGCCAGGGAGAGACCTTGAAGTTCCCACTTCATTAACTTCATGCCAAATCTGCCTCTCCTTATTTTTTAGAAAGTTTCATTTTGTTGATTTTTTTTATCAGGAAGTTTGTGAGAAATTAAATCTTGAGTTTTAGCAAGCATTCTTTTGTTGTTATAAAAAATTCATAATAAATATTTTGTGCTCTTCCAATTCCAAATATATCTTATATTTGGATGAATATTCAACTTAGATATATTTCACATTATATTTACCTCAGCTATACCTTTATATATATCACATTCTTACATTATTGACTCATATATTTTTATTCCAATATTTTCATTTTCTCCACCTCTAACCCCCTATTTTCTTCTTATTTGGAAGCATATTATTATATAAATATTATTCTGACTTGTATCTCCTCTATTTTTCAAATTATATTCCCTAATCTGTATTGACAAGTTGATACTTTGTTAATATTAATAAGCAATATATATTATGTTCCAAAATACTTAGCCACATGTATACCAAGGTATTAATTATGTTACTAGAGGCTCGGTGCACAAAAATTTGTGCACTTGGGGGGGGTCCCTCAGACTGGCCTGTGCCCTCTCACAGTCTGGGACCCCTTGGGGGATGACCACCTGCTGGTTTAGGCCCGCTCCCTGGGGAATTGGGCATAAGCTGGCAGTCAGACATCACTCTGGCAGCCCCAGAGCCCTTGGTGGATGTCCACTTGCCAGCGGGGAGCAGGCCTAAGCTGCAGTCGGACATCCTTAGCGCTGCTGAGGAGGCAGGAGAGGCTCCCACCACCACCGCTGTACTGGCAGCCATCAGCCTGACTTTGTGGCTGAGCAGAGCTCCCCCTGTGGGAGCGCACTGACCACCAGGGGGCAGCTCCTGCATTGAGCATCTGCTCCCTGGTGGTCAATGTGTGTCATAGTGACCAGTCATTCCCAGTCTTTCTGCTGTTAGGGTCAGTTTGCATATTAACTTTTTATTATATAGGATATCTTACTAATTTTTATGATGACTTTTTTTTCTATATTTCTGTTTCCATTCTCCCTTCTCATTTTATATGGACCTACAAGTATAAACTAGTTCCTATCAATATGTAAAATGAGTATACAACAGTGATTTATTTAGGTAGATTTTTATTGACATCAGTCAAAATCAGTGAATGCATATAAGCATGTACCCTCATAAATTAACACTTTTAGAAGCATTTTTTCCAAAAGATTTTCTTAATTCTTGAATTTAAAAAAACATCAAATTCTTAAAAATTCTACTTTACAATCCTGTAGATCTTCTACATTTTCTTTTTAATTTTAATTTTTTAATTGATTTTAGAGAGAGGAAAAGAGACAGAATATTCAGTTTTTCCATCACCATGTGATTAAAGCACTATTTCTTCCCTTTACCTTTATACTTAAAGAAAAAAAATCAATTGAACATTTTAGGTGGATCTCTTTCTATTTAGTCTGTTCCTTTTATTTTGAGTAAGTCTAGGTAATTTGTTTCGAGGAATTTTTACCTTCTATCTGGTTTTGAGGAATTTTTACCTTCTCTCTGGTTATTTACTTTATTGATGTGTACTGTAGTGTCCTCTTACAATGCTTTTTATTTCTGTAAGGTCAGTAGTATTGTTACCCCCATTTTCATTTATGATTTTATTTATTTTTGGATTTCTATTTTTCTTATTTAGTCTACCTAGATTAAAATATTAGTGATCTTTTCAAAGAATCAATCCTTAATTTAACTAATTTTATTGTTTTTCTATTCTCTATTTGTTTGGCTCCACTTTAATAGTTTCTATCTTTCTGCTACCTTTGTATGTAGCTTGCTATTCTTAGGTTATTCATTTTAAATCTCTTTTAATATTAAGACATTTACAATTACAAATTTTCTTCTGAGCATGACAGCTATCTCCCATAAGGTTTGGCATGTTTTGTTTTTGTTTCATTTGTCTCTAAATATTTTCTAGTCTTCTTTGCAATTTCTTCTTGGACCCACTGATCAAAAGTTCATTGCTAATTTCTACACATTTGTGAATTTTCCAGGGTTACTTTTGTTATAAATTTCAACTGTCATTCCATTATGATTTTGACCTTCAATCCACTGTGAAAGGTTCTTGAGAATCCCTTGTAACTGACCAGTTACTCCTCTCTTGCTGCTTTTAAGATTCTCTCTTTGTCTTTTGTTTTTAACAGTTTGATCATAATGTATTTCCACGTGGATCTCTGAGTTAGAGTTCTGAGCTTATCCTGCTTAGAGTTCATAGCTTCCTGAATGTGTACATTCATGATTTGTCAGTTTGGGGCACTGCTTGGCCATTATTTTTTCAAATATATGTTCTGCCACTTTTTTGTTCTCAGTCTTCTAGTAATGTGTATGCTGGTCTAACTGATCACCTCCAACATATCTATCAAGCTCTGTTCTCTTTTTTCAATACTTTTGTTTTTCTGCACCTGACTTAATCATTACAATTGTACTATTTAAAAGTTCACTGACTCTACTTAAGTTTGCTATTGAATCCCTCTAGTGAATTTTTTATTTTAATTATTGTTCTTCTCAGCTCCAGAATTATGTTTGTTTTCATAATTTATATCTGATTGATATTCTAATTTTTCAGACTTCTTTTTTTCTTATTTATTTTTGTTTTTATCCATGTTTCCTGATCCTTGAGCATACTTGAGACAATTATTTTTAAAATTTTTGCGTAAGAAGTTTGACATTCTGTAGGGATGGTTTCTGTCATTTTTCTTTGTTTCTTAGAATGGGTCATACTTCCCTGTTCCTTTGTATGCCTGGTGATTTATTTTTGTTGAAAACTTGGCTTTTAAATAGTAATATATGGTAACTCTGGAAATCAAATTCTCCCCTTGCCCCAGGGTCTGCTGCCTTTTTGATTGTTGAAGGCTACAGTAGTCTACCTGTTCAGTGACCCCACACTATTCCTGCAAAAAAACTGCATTCTTTGTCATGTACAGCCAACAATATCTCTGCTTCCCATCTTGTGTTCAGATAATGGTTTGACGAAGATATCCTTGAAAGTTTGTAGCCAAAATTTTTTAAAGGAGCCAATGTTTGCATATTAGTTCTGTCTCAGGATACTCTCTCCACACTTAGCCACGTCTGTCCTGAGTCTATGGATCAGCCCAACGTGATAGCGTAGGGTCTTCTTAGGTATTCTCTGAGGATGTGTCTTAGCCTGGGCATGTGCACAGATTTCTAAGTTCCTAAGTTCCTCATGTAGTTGCTATTTTTGAGTGCTCTAATTTCCCAAAGAAGTTCTCCCTAGCTTTGCTCCTGGGTCTTCGGTGATCAATTGCTTGTTTTAACTATAATCTTTTGCCCCTGGCAGAGGATTGTTAGTTCAGATTGCAGTGTTTTTGAGCAATGCCTACCACTTGAGCTCCCAGTAGGCAAAAGGAAGATAAGCACCTTGCATTAGTCCTAAGTAGCCCCCAGACAGGTTAGAACAGATGTACACAATAATTTGCAAATAAATCTGCTTTGTTTCCTCTAGAATCAGTGGGTTTCTCCTGGAAATACAGGCTGCTGCCACTGTAAAACCAAGACATCCACTGCCATGGTGAGGGGTGAGGCAAGGGTTGGTAAAAACAACACAAAATTTTCCTGTTATTTTAAATTTACCTTTTCCTTGATTCATCATTTGTTTGGCTGCTGTAAACTTTTGACTGTTTTCCAGAGTTCTGACAAATTTGGTTCAGACAGTTTTTGTTTGTTTCTCAATGTTTCTGTGGGAAGATAAGAGCTACTAGCTGCCTTCACCATTTTGCTGTCACCTCCTCTATGCAAATTCTTGAAAAGACTGTATGAAATGCTGTGTTTAGATGGATTGTGAGGCTAAGTCAAGTCATGTGGGAGAAAATGTCAATAATGATTAGTTACATCTCTTATGGTTATGGAAGAAAAGTGTAGCAGCAAAGGGTCCATAAAGTTTCCAACTCTGGACAAGCCCATTGAATACATAACTTGGTAAACTACTGTCCAGGAAAAGACCATGATTTCTGAAATACTACTCTAGTACTGACTAAAAGTTTTACACTGTACCTGCACATGTGTATTCTGATGAAGGAGCATACTGCTGATTCACAAAGACACCCCTGTCTTCAAAGAGAGAATGCTCTTCACGATAAATATGGTATGGTGAATCAAAAAAAGAACTTGATGTCAGGAAAACCTAGGTTAAAATCCTGAGGTTACCCTTTACTAGTGTGGATTTGAGCAATTATTGTAACTGTTGTCTTAAATAAGCTTATACCTAAAATGTTAAATAGAATTTGTTTTTAAAATTTTCAAGTTTGTTGAAAACAGCAAGCACAATACCTGTGAATATGCATTGATCTAATGTTGGTCATTACTATCATTATGCTAGAGTAATACTAGCCATAGACTTGGGCAACTAAGAAAGTAAATAACAGGGGGAAGTGAGGTTTCTCATTACTAATATAACACTGTTCATATATTTTGATTTCCCCAAGAGGATTCCAGTTTATACCTATTATTCAGACATATAAATAGTGTCTTTTTTAAATTCAGAAGTATACTGACTTGGACAAATTAGAACACTGACCTGGGTGTGATGGTATGCACATTACACTATAGTTTACTAATCTCCTGAAAGAATATCAATAGCAATTTCCTAGTTGTTTAGCCAGAGAAGAAAAGAACAATATCTTTAGACTACTGGTTTAACTATTCCCTCTGCTCATATCTCTTTTCCTCTCTCATTTTCCAATATGAGCTACCTATCTCAACCACCATTTTCTTCTTCTCCCTAGCAGTTACAAACCCAATTTTCAGATGGGCACATTGCCACCTAGAATTAAAAAAACAACAACAGTTCCTAGCTTCTGTTGGAGCTTTACCAACCAGATGACTATGTTTGAACAATGGTATGTAAGTGTTGGGTGTAACTACTAGGACATTTATTAAGCAAGATGACTGAAGTCAGAGAACAAAATAGGAGGGCCTCTCCCAATTTGTCAGCTCCATTTAATAATTCCCCTCTTGTGCTTTGTCACATAGATGTAATGCTCAAAACTGCAGCAATCCCTTTATGTCTTCAAATGAACTTCAGCGTAAGCGCCATTCACTGGAATGGTGCATATTAAAGATAGAGCCCAGAGCTCCTGATGGCCCTGGGGTCTTACTCACCAGCCCTAGACTACTAGGAATATCAAAGAGAGAAATAAATATGTGTGTGTGTTTAAGCAACTATGTACTGGGTCTCTATTACCCTCAGCCCATCTCAATTCTAATATGGTACATGCACATGAAATATTGAAATATCAAAACCTGAAATGTGCTTCATTAAAGATTAAAATCAAACTGAGTAAATTGTCAAAATCGTATTGCCTTTATTCAGTGATTTGTGAATTGAATAGCATCCAATCTATCAGACAGAAAGGATTTCTGCAGAGCTGTACAAGGAAAGAGGTTTTATAGGCAGAAGGGAGCAGAAGCAAGGAAGTTATACTGGGCATTTGCTGATTGGTTAAAGCGGGGTTACTTCCTTACATGGACCAAGGGAAGTCTTGGAGCAAGGTCGGGCAAATTAAGCTGAGCAGGAAAGCACTGATTGGTTGAACTTAGACTTTCTTTTCTTGGTGAGCTGAGTATAAAAACTTAGTTAAAAGTTTTGGTGTGCTGACGTGAGACTTAGCACAAGCAGCCCCATTTGGGGACTAATCTAGTTACTTTAACCCCCTAATATTGTTGGCTAAAATATTTGGTCAAATTTCCTGCATTTCCTTGGAAAGCAAACTAAATGGCCTAAGGGAAAGTGTGGACAAATTAGAATATTGTCTGAGCTGGCTGCTTCTTGCTGATTTCAACAAAGTTCTGGGATTGATAAATTCAGACTCAGTCCTGTGTAGCTCTAGGCAGAGATGCCAAGGAGGTAGTCTCTCTCTGAGGCCTGAAACCTAAATGCATTCAATTTGAAGCCTTTCAGGATTAAAAAAAGACAACTGCCCTGTGTTCCAAACTGAAGCACTTATAAAATACTCTGAAGGCGGCACCATCGCAGGAGATAAATCATTGGTTCCAAAGCTTTTATAAAAGGACTTCCATTAATAGTTCTTTGTCAGATAATGAGAGGCAGGCTAGCAGCAAAATCAAATTAAGTATATTGTGTTGCCACCCAAGCCTATTATTTTAAGTGGTCTCAAGTAGAATTAGGCTTTAAAACCACCAGATCCAGAAGCCAAAAGAAACCACAAAAATGGACTTCAACTGTCTGTTGTTACTCTTAAAACTTTAATAATACCTGAACCTACACTAGAAAGAAATGGACTTTTGAACCTTTGCAGGATTCATGAAGAGACTCCCTTTGTTGCCACCAAGAGAAATGGCCAAGGAAGGTCATAGTGAAGAAAGAACTCCCTCAGAAAGTGGGTTCTGAAACAAGAGACAAGAGAAGACAATTCCAAAAAGTAGAAGTAGAATAGACATACAATTTAATCAAGGAATCTAGTCTGCTTCCAGGTTAAGGGGCCTCCTATTCCTGCTTAGCAGGATTTCATCATTTTGTGGGCTAATGATTTCAGTGTTTTCCACTTTATAGTTGTTCTAAATGGAATTTTTATGCCATTCTCCCTGTTCTTCCCCTCTGGAGGTGTATCAGACAGATAATTGTCTTTTAATTTAGTGAGTCACCAAACAATAAAGAGTTACTGGAGCTGATAACCAGCAATCATCCAGAGACCCTGCACATTGCACTAGCTAGCTGTGGTCATGTGACTAAGCTCCAGACATAAGTTGCAAATAAAAGAATTGAGTGTTTATAAAAATTTTGGCTCTCAAGGACCAATATGGCAATGGGCAAGATGGGAGTGAGGTGAGAGTTTGCCTGGGTGAATGTGTGCAAGGGAGAGTGTGTGTCAGTGTAAGTGTGGGTGGGCATCTGAAAGTGCAGGAACTTGAGATTGGAGAGCATACACTGTCACACAGCTCTGCTCTGTGTTTGGTGGAATGAACAAAAATGGGAAATATATAATGATTACATTATGATTGTAGTTGACTAATAAAACCCATATTTTATTATGAAAATAACTAGAGGCCCGGTGCACAAAAATTTGTGCACTCGGGGGGAAGGGGGGTCCCTCAGCCTGGCCTGTGCCCTCTCGCAGCCTGGGACCCCTTGGGAGATAACGACCTGCTGGCTTAGGCCTGCTCCCGGGTGGCAGAGGGCAGGCCCAGTCCCTAGGTGCAGCCCCTGGTCAGGCTCAGAGCAGGGCCGATTGGGGAGTTGGGGCGCCGCCCCCTGTCATGCACAAAGCAGGACGGATTGGGAGGTTGCGATGCCACCCTCAGTCATGCTCAGGGTAGGGCCAATTGGGGGGTGGGGCACCGCCCCCTGTCACACTCAAGGCAGGGTCGATGGGGAGGTTGCTGCGCCACCCCCTGTCACACACAGAGCAGGGCCCATCAGGGGTTGGGGCGCCGCACCCTGTCACACACAGAGCCGCAGGGCGATCAGAGGTTGGGGAGCTCCCCCGTATCAGGCACAGAGCAGGGCTGATCAGGAGGTTGGGGCGCCTTCCCCTGTCAGGAACAGAGCAGGGCGGATAGGGAGGTTGTGGCCCTGCCCCCTGTCACACACAGAGCCACAGGGCAATCAGGGGGTTTGGGCGCTGCCCCCTGTCATGCTGATCCCGGTGCCGGGAGGCCTCGCGGCTCCGCTGATCCCGGTGCTGGGAGGCATATTACCCTTTTACTATATAGGATAGAGGCCTGGTGCATGGGTGGGGCTGGCTGGTTTGCCCTGAAGGGTGTCCTGGATCAGGATGGGGGTCCCCACTGGGGTGCCTGGCCAACCTGGGTGAGGGGCTGAGGGCTGTTTGCAGCTGGTCACACACCCTTCAGGGTGGGGGTCCCCACTGGGGTGCCTGGCCAGTCTGGGTGAGGGGCTGAGGGCTGTTTTCAGGCTGGCGGGTGACGGAAGCTCCCAACCGCTCCTTTTTTTCTTTTTTCTTTTTAATTCTGGGCCAGCTTTAGCTCTGAGGCTCCAGCTCTTAGGCCTCCGCTCCTGAAAGTAGGTATCTGGTTTGTTTCGGTTTGAAACAATGTATAACTCCAGCTCTGACTCCAGCTCTAAGATCCCAGCTCACTGAAAGCTGGTTGCTGGGTGTTTTTTTTTTTTAGCTTCTGTTTGTTACAATGTTCAAACTGCAGGCTCAGAGGCCTGCAGCGGCAGGCGGGGAATGTTGGTTTCCTCCATCACTGAAGCAAGCAAGCCTCATGTTAGTTTCAAGCTGCCTGGCTGCCAGCTGCCATCTTGGCTGACAGTTAATTTGCATATCTCCCTGATTAGCCAATGGGAAGGGTAGCGGTCGTACGCCAATTACCATGTTTCTCTTTTATTAGATTAGATTATGATAAGTCCTGGTGATGTAATGCACAGCATAGTGACTGTAGAGAAGTAAGTACCTTGATGAGGGCATAGAGCTAAAAAGTGGAGAAAACAGAGTTTAATCCTGGTGGTTTAATTCTGAAGATCCTGTACTATCTACACTGCAGACTCCCCCTCTCTTCCACATTGTTTACTGCCTTGCAGATGGGGTAGAATGGGTGGCGGGAAGGCAAATAAGGAATATGGGAGGGATTTTAGAGATTATCAAGCACTTTGATTTACAGAAAATTTGAGATCTACAAATATGAGATAATTTCCCTCAGAGCATGTTATTAATTAAAAGTAAAGCTCTTTACATTATGTGTTACAACCTTTGCTTCTCTGTCAGAATGTTGTGAAAGGTTAGGAACATTGAATTTAAAAAATAAAATAAAATAAACTACTGATGAGACTACATAGATTCAAACTGCCAAATCATGAAAGGTAAACAGGAATTCGTTTTACCAAAGTAAGGAGCACTGGGACAGGAGGATGCCCAGTGCAGTGTAAAAGATAAAAAGAATTTATGCTTCGTACTTTACATAGTTGGTAGTAAACATATGCAAGTCATTACCCCAGGAGGTTACAGAGTCTGAAAATATAAATGTGTTCAGGAAGGACTTAGATAAATTCATGATGAAGTTTATAATGGGTTACCAAAAGGAAGTTAAGGATCACAGATGTCTCATGGTTCAGGTGTTGAGGGCAACTGGCATATTTTCCTGAAAAACATCAAAGAAACTACACTGGATCTCTAGCACTGATCTGACTCAGTATGACAGCTACATTCTCATAGTCTTTCTATAGGATCCTCAATCCATGTAATTCCAGTGTCCTCCATCCACAAACTAACAATGTAATTTCTTTCATAGATTATATACCATGTAAACGTATTTTCTCTTATGTTTTCTAATGTCTTTCCATTATCCTATTTTTTCATATCAATTTTTTTCCTATCTTTTCTAGTTCAGCCATCTTAGAATTCTTCCTTTATCTGGCTTTCATTTTGATTATTCTAATTTTACAAACTCCTTTCATTTCTTTCTAACTATTTACCTGCAACTCTCTTTTCACTTTGACACAGAAAATGAATGTCAATATTTTGTTTTATAATAACTATCACCCTTTATTATTATGAAATAAGAACATGATCCAGTCAAATGTCAAAGTTAATAAAAATAACATTAAAAAAATTTGTAAATATAATAATAAAATAAATACATGAAAACAATGGCAAGTACATATGCCAATCCTCCATAAATATGAGCAATTTCCATTGTGATAACAACAAAAAATGCTATAAAAAAACAGTAGAGCTAAAGTGATAGTTACATTAAGTGAATTCTTGTAGAAAATGTTGGTTCTCTTTATTGAGAATGAGATATTTTCATGATTAAACTTATCTAATAGTGTCTCTGCTATCAAAATAAGTAAATCAGTAGGAGACACCAGTTTTGCATGAAAATTGCTGCTCTTAGGACGCAATATTTTGATGTCAAAATACATTAGTAATTCAAACTGCATGTTATACTACAGATATATATTATATTTTTAAAAACAAAAGGTATACTAATTTCTGATATATTAATTTTTAGAAATTGCTCTCAAAGGCCTATTTTTACCCGTATTACTTTGTACCACATATATGTGTGATATATCTTAAAATATTATTGTATGCAAAGAAAATCAAACATAAGAAATAACTTAGGCTGAATTAAAACAATTAAAATACTTTACCATTTTCCTGGAGTTATTAATATTCTGGTAACAAGCTATTAATAAGTTAATTTTGTCAATGGTACTTCCATTGCTAGTATAATTGCTATAATAAGTGTTGCTACAAAACTCTTCTAAATCTTAGATTAAATGTGGGAATGACTGCTTTTTATTCATCCATACTTTTAGGTTATATTTTTATTATACATATCTACTGTATTTAATAGGCATTACAATTCTTTATTCTATAATAATTTATTTAGTGCCTACTATATTCTAATTACTTGCCCTTTCTTATAATGAGTACATGAATTAAATATTAAATTCTAATAACAACCATTGATGTGGACATCCTATTTCACAAACTTTTTTGATTTCTTATAACCCCATTCAATCCTTTCATAGCGGGTATTTGGATTTACATGCACTTTCAAATTCAAAAAGCAAATACCCTCTGAGTGGGGGAATGGAGGCAATGGGAGATAAGGACACATATGTAATACCTTAATCAATAAAGAAAAAAAAAGATATAAGCATGATGCCTAAACTTTGTTAGTTCAGAAGCAACATGAAGAGGTGCTGCCTAAAATCCTTTCTATTGAGTATGTTGGCAGAGGAACCAACCTTTCATAGAAAAATGACAAAATCTTTTTTTGTTTTCATGAGAAAGCAGCATGTTTATTTTATTTTTATTATTTTTGAACTATAAAAGTAGTGTTATTAAAATACATTTCATTTTCAAAATTGAGCTATCAGCTGTTAAAGTATATGTACACTTTCTGAGACAGCCTGTATTTGTATATATTTTACATATCTATAATAATAAAAGTATAATATGCTAATTAGACTGGACAACCTTCCAGACGAAGCTGGGGCTGCGAGGGACCCGGGTCCCGGGGCCAGAGGGAAGCCAGTGCCAGCAGCCAAGGGAAGGAAGGCCTACTCTTGCATGAATTTTATGCATTGGGCCTCTAGTTACATATATTTTTGTGGGTATGTATGTGTGTATTCCAACTAAAGGTTACAGAAAAATGACAGAATCTTAATGAGTAGTGTCCAGCACCCAGTATCAGCAAGATCTGTGACCAACTCTAGCAGAAGAAGTAAGATAGTAAGAAATTGGAGCTATATGTGGAGCCCATTCTTCTAGCCCAGTGGTTCTTAACCTGTGGGTCGCAACCCCTTTGGGGGTCGAACGACCCTTTCACAGGGGTCGCCTAAGACCATTGGAAAACACATATATGATTACATATTGTTTTTGTGATTAATCACTATGCTTTAATTATGTTCAATCTGTAACAATGAAAACACATCCTGCATATCAGATATTTACATTACGATTTATAACAGTAGCAAAATTACAGTTATGAAGTAGCAACGAAAATAATTTTATGGTTGGGGGTCACCACAACATGAGGAACTATATTAAAGGGTCACAGCATTAGGAAGGTTGAGAACCACTGTTCTAGCCTGTCAAAAAAATTTCTGGCAATAAAGCATTTATGCTTAAAGTAGGGGGAGTGGTCTTTGTTTCCTGGAATTAATCCCTAACCAATATTATATGGTCATAATTGTATGGCGTCTGAAGAGAATTCTGAAATCTTCAATATTTACTGGCACTTTCTTTACAATTGGTGAAAAATATACTTGGTAAAATCTAATTGGTAAGGTTTTATCTTCCTTGCTTCCATTGCAACTGGAGAAGTCCTACTCTTTTTTTATTTATGTTAACAACCCATATTAGATGACTGTTAAAATAAATGTATCTTCTTTTAAATGCAATAAATAATGTGTAAAATTATTGGCATTATTGTGGTAAATTATTGAAGACTGAATAAATAATTACATTAATTCTGATATATATTCCCAGTAAAATAATTATTAACAAAGTATAAATGTACAAACCCAGAAAAAAAATCAGGTAGAGAGACACATAGTTTAGAAATTTCAACATTTTAGAAAATGGCGGCATAGATACACACCTGCACTTGCTGCCTCGCACAACCACATCAAAACTACAACTAAAAGACAAAACGGATATCATCCAGAACCACGGGGAGGCTGGCTGAGTGGAAGTTTTACAACAAGAAGGAAAGAGAAAAGCACATTTGAGACTGGTAGGTGGTGCAGAAGTGCGGAGGTACAGAGGTGCGCACGAAACAGTCTGACAACCGGGTGCACTGTTCTCTTTCAATCCAGAGGGAGATACAAGCTCCTGATTGTTCTGAATTCCGGTTCTGGGGGAGACTATGGGGACCCAGGCTCATACGAGGAGAAACTGGACTGCCTGGCATCGGGCAGGACACAAGGGCAGCTTTCAATCAGAGGTGCTTTCTCTCCTGCACGGGGCGGGGAACGTGGAGACTTGGGAACCTCAGGGACCTCTCCAATGCGGGGCTGACTGGCAGCCACTGCTGTTCGCTCTGCCCTAGTGATTCCCTGAGACCCCTCCCCACCCAATTTACAACCCACCCAAGCTGTGCACAGAGGCTTTTGCATATGAATGGCCTGTGCTCTCACCACCTAAAACCTAACAAACTGAAGCTGGGTCAGAGAACCCCAGAGCTTCCAAAAAAAGGCCTAAGGCTTGACAGCAGCCTGCATTGCTACACAGCTGCACCTCATCTGGGCACCTCCAAACCCCAAACAAAGAGGAGGAATCTGCAGATGTCCCTGTAGCTCCTGCTGGGGGGCCTCAGGCAGTGGCTGACTTTGCACCTCCTTGGAGATCCAAGAACCAGTGTACCCAGGGGCCAGAGTGAGACCATATCAAATTAAAACTCTTCACATGCATAAGAGACACACTCAGGGTGCAGACTCAGTTAGCACCAATGCCCCACTGAAGCAAGTCCTGCCCCATAAGGGTGTCTCCAGCACAGAAGTTATCCCATTGTAGATATAGCTGGTCCTCACAGCCAATTGGTCTGGTGGTCAATTCCTCCCAGTGATACCAACAGCAATCAAGGCTTAACTACAACAAGGCTGTGCACACAGCCCACAAAGGGGTGCACCAAGAGTGTCCACCTCAGGTAATTGGGGAGGCTGAGCCACTGGGCCCTATAGGACACCTAGCACACAAAGCCACTCTATGAACACAGAGAAGCAGCCAAAATGTGGAGACAAAAAAAAACATGTCACTAATGAAAGAAATGGAGGAAAGCAAACTACTGGATATAGAGTTCAAAACCATGGTTATAAGGTTACTCAAAAATCTTCTAGAAACCTTCGAGAAATTTAGTAAGACCCTCAAGGATATGAAAAAGGACCAATTAGAAATTAAGCATACACTGACTGAAATAAAGAATAATATACAGAGACCCAACAGCAGACTAGAGGATCCCAAGAATCAAGTCAAAGATTTGAAATATGAAGAAGCAAAAAACACTCAACTGGAAAAGCAAAAAGAGAAAAGAATCCAAAAATATGAGGATAGTGCTAACAAATGTATTTCCTGCCTGAAACACAAAGGGTTTCTGAAATGTGGGCATCTATATTTTTAAGATAGATTGTTTATAAATACTAAAGAAATATGTAAGTACCATTTTCCAGTCTATATATGTATTAAAGGGAAAGTATCTACAAACCATATGTACTAGTGTCTGTGTCCATGAATAATCAAAACCGAGAAGATACTTGTAGACCCAGAACTCATATCTTAATATTATTGCTTCTTGATCAGAACACACACAAAAATGTCCATAGTTGGAAGATTTGATGGGCTTTTTTCTTGCTACATTTTTCATTTGCCCTGGATTTAGAGAAAAAAAAAATCTAGAGAAACAAGTAAAACTTCCACAGTTCCCAAAATTGTATGATTCTCTTTGGCTCTTTCGCCAGTCTGCAACTGCAAAGGACCCATCTTTTCTTCACTTGTATGATTCTTCTCTGTAGTTCCTGACATCCTTTGAATGCATTTTCTAGGGGACCATGAGAATGACATTCCTCTCTGAATTTTCATCGTTGTTCTTTAAAATCCCAGCTTTTGTCATAGCCTTTTGTAGAAAGCAGATTGCCTATCTCACAACCACATTCCTTCCCTTCAGCTCATTATCACTTGGAGGCAGCCTCAGTTCTTCAGTATATTCATCTTTCTTTGGTCCAGATCAATAGATCATTTTAAATCAGTGCACTGGAGACTGAAAGACCACCTTTTATTACAGGCTGGTAGTTCAAATGTAAGAGAGTGAATGATTTCTTGAGGTTTGTGGTCCATAATTATATTAACCTTGGTCTCAGACCAAGCTATTTGAAACTTCTCACACTTCATTACCAGTCAATGTGTCCTTCTCTATATAAGAATTGCATTGTTTGACTTTGAAAGACACGTTGTTAAAATCCCTTTACAGGTTAGTGATGTTTCTTTAGAAGAGTGGAACAAATTTCATGGTCAAAGTCAAAATTTCAGCACCTTTTTTACCACAAGCATATCTAACCCTGTGAATCCCAAATGAGTTAGAGAAAAAGAAAGAAACAAATTATTTTAATCATTACAGTATTAATAATGTGCTTTACATTTTAGCAAGTGACTGTATTATATATATATGTGTGTGTGTGTTTGTGTGTGTGTGTGTGTGTGTGTGTGTTCAGTGTTTTCTAAATTAATTATATCTCCTCAAATTATAGAAAACAAACTAGTAATAATAATGATTGTTTGATTTTTTAAAAATTATTTTGCATCAACAAACTTAATCCTGCCTTGAGTTTAAAAAGAAAAATAGTTTGGGGACAGAGAGAACATTTACTAAAATGGTTTCTTCTGGGAGATTTCAATTTTTTAAGTTTAGTTTTTTAATTGAATTTATTGGGGTGACAATGGTTAATAAAATTATATGGGTTTGAGGTATATAATTCATTCTATAACACCTCATCTTCTGGAAGATTTCCCTTAGATTGTATTGGAAATCTTTGAAATAAATTAAAAAGTATGGCCCTAGCCGGGTTGGCTCAGTGAATAGAGCGTTGACCTGTGGACTAAAGGGTCCCAGGATTGATTCCAATCAAGGGCACATACCTGGGTTGTGGGCTCGGTCCCCAGTAAGGGGCATGCAGGAGGCAGCCAATCAGTGATGCTTTCATCATTTGATGGTTCTGTCTTTCTCCCTCTCTCTTTTTCTCAGCAAGCAATAAAAATATATTTTAAAAAAAGTTATGAATCCAGCCTAATTAGAGATTTGCTAAATAAATAAAAACAAGCTAAAAACATATTTATGTACTTTATTAATCCCTACTGAGGTTATCAGCTTGTCTGTAATTTAAAAATAATCTAGATGAGAGATGTTTGATTTCTATAGAACAATTAAATAGTATAAAATCAAAATGTCCTCTTTTTGCTCTAAGAGGAAAGCTGGAAGACAAAAGGAGAACCTATATAAAGTCCCAACTGTTCCTTTTTATGAGAAAACAGTCAGGCAAAGAATAGATGAGCAAAAAGGCAACTGAAGAGGGTATCACCCAGGGAACTCCTTAAAACAAAGCAATGGTTTCACTCAGCATATGAAAGACTGAGCATTTGCAGTTTTACTAAATGGAGTTAATGATTTATCTTTTAAAGATCAGTGACAAATCAAATCAATGATAGGTTCAAAATTAGAACTCACACAGTCTGAAAATTTTTAGGTCATGAACTATCTTGAAAATATAAAAGATTGTCTATTCACTTGCAAAAACTTGGGGGGTGGGAGGGGGGGGTCGAAGTCTATTTAAATAGGTTAATCATCTCATAACTCAACATTTCACTAATTATCCCAATCATCTCTTAGGTATCCTGTTTTCCTAATTAATAATAAGAATCTTAATTGTTAGAACAAAAATTTCCTGAAATATAAATACCTTACAACAAAATAAAGTTTTTCTCAGATTGTCACTAAAATAGATATTTTAATTCCCAAAATTTTCTAATCAATGCAAGCATCATTTATGCTTTAATTTTCATTTAAAATTCATTGTAAAGTGTATTGGGGCAATTTTATTCAACTAAGTATAGTATATTGATATATATATTTTAAACATCTTATAAATCCTGGGACCCTCATATTGAACATAATTTTTCAAACTATGGTCCTACAAATTTAAAACATATATATCTTTTAGAACATATATTTAGGCCATAATTTTGCTTCTGATAATATCATGATCAATACCATTTTTAATATTTTAAGTTTCATGGTTCAATTCTGGCTTAAATTTTGGTAATATTCAATTTCACAGATATTTTATGGAGATCAAAATTGTCATTTTGAAGCAATTTCCATCTATTTATGTATTTAAATATTTTAATAAATACTTTATCAGAGTTTTATTGATACAAGTGGGATGTCTATATTAGCACAAACTTCTACTCCCTGGTCCTCTAACTTACTCCTCCAGTTTATAGTATTTTCTAAGAGGAATGGCTTTTTTTTTTAAAGTATTGCTTATGTCTATTATAGGATTTTCTAACTTCTCTAATATTATGTTTTCTAACTTCAATTTGTGTCAACTGATGTTTGGGCTAGTTGAGAATTTTGAAATAGAATTACTGGAGGGAATTAATTCTTTCATTCAGTCTCTTATACAGTGGCATAAACATTGTTATTTGCCATCTAAATATAAAATAGCCAAGCATTCAGACAGAACTCAGTAAGCCCTTTTTAAAATCACAGGTACTTTTGATGTATCTTTCTAAGATACTTGTTAACTATGAAGCACTGTTTGTGGAATTTTTCTATATATGCCTTTAGCAGTTAGAAAATGAAAGAACAAGTATAGCTACATGTTTACTCACAGCAGCTGTAAGATGACTCACTGCAATATGGCTACCTAACAGTTCTCAGTAGTCAGGTTGCTGGATTTAGCAAATAATTAATTGCAAGCACATTCTGGGTGTACTCTGCCCTTATGTACCTTTCTACTGCTGGGAACTGTTACCACTTTGATGTGATTGTTTCAATGCCTCTTCCCCCGGCATTATCAGATGAGGCAGAGGGCATTAAACTTGGAGTCAAGGTGCTTTAGTCCAGTCTCACCCTCTGCCTCCTAGTTAAACCTGAGCAAGCCACCCAGCACCCTGAGGTTTGGCATCCCCCCAGCAAAACAAGAATATTAAACTACATGGACTCTAGGGTCATTCCCTTTATTTTCAGAGTAAAAAAATATTATATTAAATGTATTTGTACATAATTAAACAAATGCTAAATTTTGTAAAGTGACTATCATGCTTTTCACAATACCCTCTCTTTTCCTAGAAAAATGATTCATTTTTTAGGTATAATAAAGTCTTAATTTATAAATTTGGATATGTAAGAAATGCAGATTTTTATTGTTATTATTTCATCTTTGACTCCAAATTCCCATTTCCTCTGCTTTAAATGAAGCTTCACTTCAATGACTCTGGAAGTCATTTTGTTTCCCCAATTTGAGGCCTTGTGAGATGCCAGTATAAGAGAGGGTAGTATCAGCCATAAGTCCACTAAATTACCACTGACACACCTTTTCCCTCTGCCCTCACCTCTGTTTCAGTCTTGGTGAGTCTCTGCGGATTCCATATCCATGTGAGAGATGAGAATCTTTGTTGACTCTGTCTGTGATCCTGTCTGCCTAGGAGATCATGCCCCCATTCCAAGGTGGGGGGGGAGGGGGGCCAGCAGAGCTGGCAGGGTTCAGGGTGGGGAAGAGAAGGAAGAGAGGCAGTTTCTATATTCACAGTGGTTCTGTAACAGGCTGTGGTCCCTGAAGCTGAAGGAACTGCAGGAATAGGTCTTTTTCTCATCCCTCAAGCCCAGCAACATCTTTTCTGGTGTGAGAGGCCTATCCAAATCTTTCATTGTACACCAATGAAGCGATTGAAAAAAAGCTTCCTGGAGATGGGCCACTTTGGGCTCAAGAGAAAGTTTTAACTCTCCCTTAAAGTATTGAAACTGGGGACCTTGCTCATAATTAGCGTTATAACCAGAAACAAATTTTTATGGCCTATCTGCATAGCAGGGCGAATATCTAATTACTGAACCTCTGCTCCTATTGTTCTGTAAGTTACCCTCCCTCTCTCTGAAACCCGAGTTCCCTATCTTATTCCTTAGCTAAAGATGGCATATACTATACCTACATTTTCCTTTCTGTTTTTTAACCTTTCCCATACATACAAAATTAAATTTCTTTTTCTCCTGTTAGTCTGTCTTACGGCAATTCAGTTTTTAGACCAGGTAAAAGAACTTCTGTTGGGTTAAGGAAAAGCTTTCCTCCCTAACACCAAGAAATTGGTCTTGTCCACAAATTTTTGTATCTCCTTTAAAAATACCTTAAGTTCTGGCCCTGGCTGGTGTGGCTCAGGTGGTTGAGCATTGTCCCATGCACTGAAAGGTCACTGGTTTGATTCCTCCTCTGGGCACATGTCCAGGTCCTGAATGGTACAGTAGGCAACCAATCAATATTTCAATATTTCTCTCTTCCTCTCTCTCTCTCTCTCTCTCTCTCTCTCTCTCTCTCTCTCTCAATCTCTCTCTCTCTCTCTCTTACTTTCCTCTCATATTTCATAAATAAAAAATATATTAAAATGCCTTAGGTTCTACAGAAGGAAAGGAAGAGATTCAATTGAGTTTAGAATTTGAGTAAAACATGCATGTGTAAAACATGAAGAGAAGCATTAAATGAATAAAATATAACTTCTAAGCCAGTGGAGGAGAAACACAGACATAAAACACCTAAGCAGTTCAAATAAGGCAAAGGGAAAAAAGAGAAGCAGGAAGAAGTCGGGCATGTAGAAAGCAAAATTAGAACATGAGATAAATATAAAGACATTGGTAATCATAATAAGTATAAACTACTACAAATCAACAATTAAAGCCACATATTATCAGATTGGACCTCAAAAATTATATTAGCAACAAACTATTTACTAAGATAAACATAAGAACACAAAAAGGTTGAAAGTAAAAGCTTGGGAAATATTGAAAAATATTTATCAATAGACAGTTTCCTTAGCTAATTAAATTTCAGACATAATAGACTTTATATAAATACATAACTGTGGTAATAAAAGATGTCATTGTATATTTGTATAATTTCTAATCATGAAAAATCAAAATAATTAAAATTCATATTTTCCTAATAATATGAAATTAAAATATGTAAAGCAAAAATATTAAGAGTAAATTAAAATTTTAGAATTGTAGTGAACATTTTTCATAAACCTTTTCATTACTGAATAAATTAATCAGATGAATGTCAATATTAGAAGGTTTGAATATCACAATTAACAAGATTAAAATATTGGATATTATGACCTCTGTATCTAGTAGTTATAAGGAAATTCATATTCTTTTCAAGCACATATGGATTTTTTACATAAAAAGTAAAAGGCCATGCACTGTACCAGAATTTTATATCAACAAATATTAAAGAATGTCTATATATGACTAAAAGGACATTGAGCTATAAATCAGTGAAAGGAGTAAAAATTCAATTTATTGAAAATTTTAATCACTCTAAATAAATCATGGTTTAAGAAATTATAAAGGTCCTTATCATATATTAAAGGAGAATGATATTGAAACTATTTCAAGTAACATAAATCATGTAGGGTTTAGCTAAAGCAGGTGTTAGAGAACATTTGTAGTATCAAATTTACATTTTAGAAAAAATAGAGATGAAATGAATAGAGTGATTGGCTCAAGAATGTAGAAAATATATAATAAAGTAATCCTGAGGAGTGTGAAAAGGAAAGAATACTGATTTAGTTGTAATAAAGAAATAATGGAGAATGAGATTATCAAACCCAAACCTAACTCTTTAGAATAAAATAGCAAAAACGTTTACATGATTAGTTATGAAATAATAATAAACCATATGAGAAATATTTTTTAAAGAATCTATCAGTCAAGATTCTTAATTCTAACTGGTACCTCAGTGACTTAAAATAAAAAGAGGGTGGTAGTCATTATATCTCACCCTTCCTACTCTCTAATAAACTAATGTGGCTATCATGGATAGCTCTCCTCCAAGTGCTAACTTAAATTTCAAGTGTTTTGCAACTTTCACAAAATTAGCCAAAGGCAAGAGCTTTTAGATCCAGGATGCAGAGTAAATCCCAAATAGGATATCTAAAATTTAAATCTATCTGTATTGAAGTGAAGCTGTCATCTTTTGGCCCTAAACTCCCTGTAGGGTTTCTTTAGATTCTTTTCCAGAATCCATTTTATATGATTGAAAGTAAAGAGAATAAAGATATGATGGTATAGCCCTAGCCAGTTTTTCTCAGTGGATAGAGCATCAGCCTTCAAACAAAAGGGTCCCGGGTTCGATTCCAGACAAGGGCACATACCTTGGTTGCAGACTCCTCCCTGGCCCAGGCACTGGTCAGGGCTCGTGCAGGAGGCAACCAATCGATGTGTTTTCTTACATCGATGTTTCTCTCTGTCTTTCCCTCTCTCTTCCACGCTCTCTAAAAATCAATGGAAAAATATCCTCAGATGAGGATTAACTAAAATCAAAACAAAAAAAGATAATGGTGGTATATTTCTGAGCTAGATCTAGAAATTGTGGACATAATGTTTCCCACCTTCCTTGGCCAGAACAAATCACGTGTATCCAAACACCTGCAAGAAATCTAGCATCAAGTAGTCTCTGTCACAGTGGCTAACATCTAATCTAATAAAAGAGAAACATGCAAATTGACTGTAACTTCACTACGCCCCAAACAACGCCCACCAGCCAGTCAGAGCAACTATATGCAAATTAACCCAAGATGGGCAGCTGGCAGTCACGGAGCTGGAGAAAGCAGGAGGCTTGGTTGCCCCGGCAACAGAGGAAGTCAAGCTTCCTGCCTGCCCTGGACGGCTGTGGCCTCCGCTCAAGGCAAAAAGTTTCAATTATAGAAG
Source organism: Myotis myotis (assembly GCF_014108235.1). Lineage (NCBI taxonomy): Eukaryota > Metazoa > Chordata > Mammalia > Chiroptera > Vespertilionidae > Myotis > Myotis myotis. Next base: position 61,878,429 of record NW_023416335.1, on the reverse strand, counting down.
ATAAACAAATCCCAGATACCTGCTTCCAGCCAGCCTCCACTGGGAGCTTGGGTGGCTGGGGGTCGTGGCCAGCCTTCAAACAGCCATCATTCCCTCATCCAGGCTGGTCAGGCACCCCAGCAGGGACCCCTACCCTGAAGGGGCTGTGGTCAGCCTGCAAACAGACATCAGCCCCTCACACAGGCTGGCCAGGCACCCCAGGGGACCCCCACCCTGAAGGGGCTGTGGCCAGCCTGCAAACAGTCACCAGCCACTCACCCAGGCTGGCAAGGCACCCCAGCAGGTACCCCCACCCTGAAGGGGCTGTTGCCAGCCTGCAAACAGCCATCAGCCCCTCATCCAGGCTGGCCACACCCTGAAGGGGTGAGGGTCCCTGCTGGGGGGTTTCGCCAGCCTGAAAACGGCCATCAACCACTCACCCAGGCTTGCCAGGCACCCCAGCAGGACCCCACCCCCACCAGAAGGGGCTGTGGCCAATCTGAAAATGGCCCTCACACCCTCACCCAGGTTGGCCAGGCATTCCTGCAGGGACCTCCACCCTGAAAAGGGTGTGGCCAGTCTGAAAACAGCCCTCAGTCCCTCACCCAGGCTGCCCAGGCACCCCAGCGGGACCCCCACCCTGATCTGGGACACCTTTCAGGGCAAACCAGCCAGCCCCCACCTATGCACCAGGCATATAATAAAAGGGTAATATGCAAATTGACCTTAACAGCAGAAAGACTGGGAATGACTGGTCACTATGACACACACTGACCACCAGGGGGCAGATGCTCAATGTAGGAGCTGCCCAGTGGTGGTCAGTGCGCTCCTACAGGGGGAGCTCCGCTCAGCCACAAGCCAGGCTGATGGCTGCCAGTACAGCAGTGATGGCGGGAGCCTCTCCCGCCTCCTCAATAGCGCTAAGGATGTCCAACTGCAGCTTAGGCCTGGTCCCTGCTGGCAAGTGGACATCCCATGAGGGCTCCTGGGCTGCCAGAGGGATGTCTGACTGCCAACCTAGGCCTGATCCCCCAGGGAGTGGGCCTAAGCCAGCAGGTGGACATTCTGAGAGGTCCCAGACTGCGAGAGGGCACAGGCAGGGCTGAGGTACCCCTCCGAGTGCACAAATTTTTGTGCACCAGGCCTCTAGTTACATATAATAGAGGGTTTAGATATCATTTAGAATATTACAAACCATTTTCACTCATACATTTGTAATCTTAGAAGAAATGGGCATTTGCCTAGTAGTATATGAAACATTGATATTGACTCTAGAAAAGGATATAGCTGAAGAGTCAACACTATAGGCATTAGAGAAATTAAATCCATAGTTAAAATTCTACCCACATTAATGTATTAGATGCATATAAATTTATGAATGATTTTTAAGAAAATAGAATTCAGATAACCCTTATTGGATAGAAAAATTTATAGAGGATAGAAAAAGAAAACTGATGCAAATGATGTTAGAGATTTGTACAACATTATACCATAATTAAAGAAGAAAAGTATGGAATATAAGAATAACAGGAGTTAAAATACTATCTAATAAAAGGGTAATATGCAAATTAACCATCACTCCGACACAAAGATGGTGGCGCCCATAGCCAAAGATTGCAGTGCCCAGTCCTCTCAGCCCCACTGGAGTTCTCTAGTCATGGGGGGCAGCCGCTGAAAGTAGGGCCTGCTTGGCCATCACCACGGTGACCCAGGAGTGGCCAAGCAGGCCCACAGACAGCAGAGAACCACAGGGAGCAGTCCTAAGCCTTCAGTAGGACATCCCCTGAGGGCTCCCAGATTGGACAGGGTGCATGTCAGGCTGAGGGACCCCCTCCCACCGCACATGAATGAATTTCGTGCACCGGGCCTCCAGTCTAACATAATAATAGAGGAATATGAAAATTAGCTGGGACGCAGTAATATCACAACCGATCTACAAGCAGCAGAGAGCTACAGGAGGGTGGGGCAGTGAACTGTGAGCGGCAAAGAGCTACCAGCTGCGGTGGGCGGGACGGCCAGTTAAGGCAAGGGGCAGTGAGTTTCTCGCGCATGGATTCATGCTCAGGGCTACTAGTATAGATATAAAAGATATAAATATGTCAATAAAATAACAATTAATCTGTTACTTATACTTTATATTAATTTTTGTTAATCCCCACCCTAGGATATCATTTCCATTGTGTTTTGTTTGTGTTTTTAGAGTGGAAGGGAGGGAGGAAGGGAAAGGGGTGGAGAGAGAGAGACATGGATGTGAGAGAGATACATCAATTGGTTATCTACCACACACACCCCAGCTGGGGCCTGGGATAGAACTTGCAACCCAGGCACATGCACTTGACCAGGATTCAAACCCTTAACCTTTCATTACCCAGGCCAAAGCTCTAACCACTGCCCAGGGGCTAACTTATTTTTAAATTATTTTTAATAATGGTTTGTCTTTGAAATGATATAGCATTAAGTAAACATAAATATAACTTAATTGCTTTTTATTAAATTAATGATTTAAGAAAAATCATCATCTCAATAAATACCAAAAATGTTAAACCCATATGTAATTATATACATATATATATAAAACTTTACATATATATGTAAAATTAGCAATCAAATCAACAGTTATCCAACTAGAGAATAACATTATTAATGCTGAAAGTTTAGCCCTATTGCCTTCAAAATCAGAATGGGTATCTACCATCACTATTTTTTTAGTCAACATTGCATTTGAATTTCTAGGCAATGCAATAAAGCAAGAAAAATGATACATAAAAATTATAATGAAGGTAACAAATTTTCATTATTTATTACCCACATTATATCCAGAGAAATTATGCAATGGCCTTTAGACAACGTACTTGAACTCATGAAAATTCAAATTCTAAAAAAAAAAAAATTAATATATAAAAATAGTAATATCCTATATTCCTGGAAAAACAAATTTGAATGTGTAATAAACAGTATCTAAATTTCAGTAGCCAAATAAAAATGACACTTGAAATACTTTGAAGAGATATATAAAACTAAAAACGAAAAAAAAAAAGTATAACTTCTTAAAAATATGAAAATAGACTTATATAAAGGCAGAGATAGTTTATGTTCTTAAATGGGAAGATTTATTATGTAAAGAACTGTGGGGACCCTGTCTACGATGCTGTATGCAAGTGCAAGTAGCAAGGCCACAGTAATCTTACTATGTGCTCTGTAACCCAAAAGACTGATGTCACTCTCAAAAGAGGTAAGAAGCCTCTTTTGTCTAAGTTAGTATTAAAGTATGTTACAGACCAGCCAGCTCAGAGGTGGCTGTTTAGTGAGGCTGTAGCTCTAAGGATGTCTCCTGTATATCTTCTTTGCTGGAGGCTACTGCTACTTTATGGGAAAGATGTATTGTTACCTAGCCAGTGTACAGCTACTATATGGGACTTTACTTTGAAGAACTGCTTTGTCGAATAGCTCCTGTCTTAGCAATGGCTACTTGGGCTACAATAAAGACTCTCTTATATACCCACAACTTTTCATGGCTTCTCCATCAAATACCCAGCATCCAAGGGTGTGCAGGCCCTGGCAGAGGGGCTCAGGCATAGTTGGGCAGGATAAAGCACCTAGTGTTCGAGGAGTAAGTACTCCAACAATGGCGCAGTGAGCAGAGGATAAAGGAGGAACTGTGTTCCCAACAAGAATTAACACCTTCCCAATTGAATGTCAACCAAATCCCAAGAAGATTTGATAAGCTTTCAAAATTTACATGCTGAATAAAGCACTGACAATGGCCACAGACATTTTGAGGAAATAGAAATAAGGAGGATGTAAAGAGAACAAGAGAAAGCTAGGTGAAAAAAGAGAAAAAATGAGGAAATTAAGAAAAGAAAAAAAGGGAGATACATGAAATATGAAGAAGAAGGAAGGGAAAGAAGAGAAGGAGAAGAAGAGAAAGACAGTAGTAGTACTATTGGGTTTATCTACTAGTTGCCCAGACAAATGATAAAACTATAGAATTTTTTTAATTTACTTTTTATTTAAGTATACAATCTTATATTAGTTTCAGGTGCACAGTATACCTTACAAAGTGTTCATACCATTAATTGTAATAAATCATCCGTCACAGTGTAGATTTACCATAATATTATTGACTATACTAGAGGCCTGGTGGGGTATGCACAGGTGGGGCCCCAAGGGGGATGGGGAGGGGCCACGATGTGATTGGCCCTCTGGGAAGGCAGTGGGATGCCCTTGCCGGCCCAGGATCTGGATCTGTCCCGCTGACATTGCACCAATTGTCAGGGGCCATCTGGCAGCCGCTTTTATATCATTTCTTTCTTGGAAAGCATCTAGGGAGGGGAAGCAGCCGCTGTGCTCGAGGCTGACTTCCAAAGGGCCAGCGGTGCTGTCGGGATCCTGCCAGCAGCACCAGTTCATTGGTGCCTGGCCCATTCTCCAGGAGATTGGACCTGCAGGACTACTGAGGGAGGGAGTGGCTGCCGCAGGGCTGGTGGGCCACCAGGACGGGTCGGTCAGCTGAGTGGTGCTCCCACTGTGGGAGCACACAGACCATCAGGGGGCAGCTCCTGTGTTGAGCGTCTGTCCTACGGTGGTCAGTGCGCATCATAGCGATTGGTCGAATGGTCGCTCCAATTCCTTAGGCTTTTCTTCTTCTTTTTCATTCATCCCCCACCACTTCCCTTCTGATAGCCATCCCTTTTGTGTCTGTTCCCATGAGTCTGTTTTAGGGAGTCTTTGTGCACTTACTACAATCTCTAAGAACAGTATGGAGATTACTCAAAAATCTAAAAGTAGATATTCAATACAACTCCGCAATTCCACTTCTAGGTATTTATCCAACGAAAACAAAACACTAATTCAAAAAAGATATATGTACCCCTATGTCCACTGCAATATTATTTACAATAGCTAAAATATGGAAGTAAGGTAGATGTCCATTGATAGAGGAATGGAGATATACGTATATGTGTGTGTGTATATATGTATGTATGTGTGTGTGTGTGTGTATATATATATATATATATATATATATATATATATCCTATTTAATAATAGAGAAACATGGTAATTAACCAGACCTTTGCTACCCTTCCCATTGGCTAATCAGCGAGATTTGCAAATTAACTGCCAGCCAAGATGGTGGCCGGCAGCCAGGAAGCTGAAGCTAACAGGAGGCTTGCTTGCTCCAGTGACGGAGGAAGCCAAGGTTCCCCAACTGCTGTGGCCCAGCTCTGAGCTCCGGATGCAACAATGTTGCAATTATAGAACCTAAACAAACCCAGGTACCTGCTTTCAGCCAGCGCGGCCTCAGAGCTTAGAGCAGCCAGTGATGGCAACAGAGTTTCAATTATAGAATCTAAACAAAACCAGATACTTGCTTTCAGCTGGCAACAGCCTCAGAGCTGGAGTTGGCTGTCAGCTTTAGTGACAGCCATAGAGGGTAAATAAATCCCAGAATAAAAAATAAATAAAAAAGGGGAGGCTGGGAACTTCAGTAGCCCACCAGTCTGAAAACAGCCCTCAGCCCCTCACCCAGACAGGCCAGGTCCCCCAGTGGGAACCCCCACCCTGAAGGGGGTGTGACCAGCTGCAAACAGCCATCAGCCCGTCATCCAGGCTGGTCAGGCACCCCAGTGGGGACCACCACCCTGAAGGGGGTGTGACCAGCTACAAACAGCCATCATCCCCTCATCCAGGCTGGACAGGTACCCAAGTGGGACCCCCACCCTGATCCAGGACGCCCTTCAGGGCAAACCAGCCGGCCCCCACCCATGCACCAGGCCTCTATCCTATATAGTAAACGGGTAATATGCAAAACTGACCCTAACAGCAGAAGGACTGAGAATGACTGATCACTATGACACACACTGACCACCAGGGGGCAGATGCTCAATGCAGAAGCTGCCCTCTGGGGGTCAGGGCGCTCTCACATGGGAGGACCTCTGCTCAGTCACAAGCCAAGCTGATGGCTGCCAGTACAGCGGTGGTGGTGGGAGCCTCTACTGCCTCCTTAGCAGTGCTAAGGATGTCCTACTGCAGCTTAGGTCTGCTCCCTGCTGGCAAGTGGACATCCCCCGAGGGCTGCCGGGCTGCCAGAGGGATGTCTGATTGCCAGCTTATGCCCAATCCCCCGGGGAGCGGGCCTAAGCCAGCAGTTGGTCATCCCCTGAGGGATCCCAGACTGAGAGAGGGAACAGGCCGGGCTGAGGGACCCGCCTCCCCTCCAACTGCACAAATTTTTGTGCACCGGGCCTCTAGTATTTATATATCCTATCTAAAAAAAAGAGAAACAGGGTAATTAGCCATACCTCCGCTACCCTTCCCATTGGCTAATAAGGGTGATATGCAAATTAACTGCAAGCCAAGATGGCGGCTGGCAGCCAGGCAGCTTGAAGCTAACATGACGCTTGCTTGCTTTCAGTGACGGAGGAATCGAATGTTCCCCGCCTGCCTTGCCGGCCTCTGAGCTGGCAGTTTGAAACATTGTTACAAATATAGAAGCTAAACAAAACCCCAGAAACCTGCTTTCAGCCAGCCAGGCTTCAGCCAGCAGAACCACAACATTGATTCAATTATAGAACAAATGCAGATCCCTGCTTTTAGCCAGCCGGGATCTCAGACTGGAGTTGAAACAATGTTTTGATTATAGAACCCAAACAAACCAGATACCTGCTTTCAGCAGCCGAGGCCTAAGAGCTGGAGCTAAGCCTCAGAGCTAAAGTTGGCCCAGGATAAAAAAAAAAGAAAAAAAGGAGCGGTTGGGAGCTTCCGTCACCTGCCAGACTGAAAACAGCCCTCAGCCCCTCACCCAGACTGGCCAGGCACCCCAGTGGGGACACCCAGCCTGAAGGATGTGTGACCACCTGCAAACAGACATCATCCCCTCACCCAGGCTGGCCAGGCACCCCAGTGGGGACCCCCACCCTGATCCAGGATACCCTTCAGGGCAAACCAGCCGGCCCCCACCCATGCACCAGGCCTCTATCCTATATAGTAAAAGGGTAATATGCCTCCCAGCACCGGGATAAGCTGAGCTGCGAGGCCTCCCGGCACCGGGATCAGCGTGACAGGGGGAAGCGCCCAAACCCCCTGATCGCCCTGCCGCTCTGTGTGTGACAGGGGGCGGGGCCACAACCTCCCTATCCGCCCTGCTCTGTTTGTGACAGGGGAAGGCACCCCAACCCCCTGATCAGCCCTGCTCTGTGCCTGATAGGGGGAGCTCCCCAACCCCCTGATCTCCCTGCAGCTCTTTGTGTGACAGGGGGCAGTGCCCTAACCCCCCAATCGGCCCTACCCTGAGCGTGGCTGAGGGTGGCATCGCAACCTCCCGATCCGCCCTGCTCTGTGCATGACAGGGGCGGCGCCCCAACTCCCCAATCAGCCCTGCTCTGAACCCGACCAGGGGCTGCACCTAGGGATTGGGCCTGCCCTCTGCCACCCGGGAGCAGGCCTAAGCCAGCAGGTCGTTATCTCCCGAGGGGTCCCAGACTGTGAGAGGGCACAGGCCAGGCTGAGGGACCCCCTCTCCCCCCCGAGTGCACAAATTTTTGTGCACTGGGCCTCTAGTATATTTATATATATACTAATAAAAGCTAATATACTAATTATACCAGGAGAACTTCCGGATATCCTTCTGGACAAATCCATGGTGGCAGGGCAGAGGCAGAGGCAGTTAGGGATGATCAGGCCAGGTGGGGAGGGCAGTTGGGGGTGAAGTTGGGGTGAACAGGCTGGCATGGGGGTAATATGGGGGTGAGAAGGCCGGCGGGGGGTGTAGTTGGGGGCAAGCAGGCCAGCAAGGGGGGGCAGTAGGGGCGCAATCAGGCTGGCGAGGGAGGGCAGTTGGGGGCCATGAGGCCGGCAGGGGAGGGAAGCTGGGGTCGATCAGGCTGGCTGGGGAAGGCATTTGGGGGTGATCAGGCTGGTCGGGGAGGGCAGTTGGGGACAAGCAGATCGGTGGGGGAGGAGAGTTGGGGGCGAGCAGCCCAGCAGGTGTAGTGGTTAGAGGTGATCGTGTAGGCAGGCAGGTGAGTGGTTAGGAGCCAGCAGTCCTGGAATGCGAGAAGGATGTCCAACTGCTGGTTTAGGCCTGATCCCACATCGTGCCTAAACCAGCAGTCAGACATCCCCCGAAGGTCCCAGATTGGAGAGGGTGTAGGCTTTGCTGAGGGACACCCCCCATGCATGAATTTCGTGCACTGGGCCACTAGTGTATGGAATATTAGGCAGCACATGTAATATATAGATACACATATACATATATACATATATAGATAGATAGATACACACACACACACATATACATATAAATATATATATGTGTGTATATATATATATATATATATATAGAGAGAGAGAGAGAGAGAGAGAGAGAGTCCCAAAAATATATACATACTTTAAATAATGAATAATTCCAATAGGTTAAATATGAAAAGAAAGAAATATCAATTGAGCTATCAAAAAATGTGTGTGTGGAATATTACGCAGCAATAAAAATTATGTAGAATATTATGCAGCAATAAAAATAATGAAATGTGCCATTTGCAACAACATGGATGAATCTAGAGGATATTATGCTAAGTAAAATAAGTCGGGCATAGAAAAACTATGGTAAATCAAAGAAAAATGTATCAATACAGGGAAAACAAATAAAATAAAAATATTGGAATATATAACATATATGGGCAATTCAATATTTTCTATCATTTATTTATCTCCAAATCTATATCCTTTTATTTAAATTTATGTAGTTTCTAATTATATATATAGATATATATATTAGAGGCCTGGTGCACAAAATTCATTCACTGGAGGCAGGCTTTCCCTCAGCCCACCCTGCACCCTCTGCAATCTGGGACCCCTGCAGGCCTGGTCCCCCCCAATTGCCCTCCCTCCCCTGCAGTCCCAGCTGCCCCCAACTGCCCTCCTCTGTTGGCCTGATCGCCCACAACTGCCCTCCCCTGCTGGCCATCTTGTGACGACATGGGGGCAGCCATCTTGTGCAAGGGTGTGATGGTCAATTTGCATATTACCTCTTTATTATGTAGGGGATATATATATATACCAAAGTGTGTTTGTAACACTGTAAGGAAAAATATAATAAAATATAATAATAAATTGGAATGATCCAATTTGGAATTCATTTATAGAAAAAATATATTAAATAATACTCTTATAAGAGACCATATACAAATATAGCTTTTCAATATAGTGAAGAAATAACGCACATAGAGAAAGGTTAAAAAGAAAAACAAATTTATGTTTAGAACATGCAGAAAACTTGATTCTGCAAACGGTATATGTAAGATTTCATATTGACATTTCAACAATATCTAGCAAAGTTGAAAATGCACATAAATTTAGCAATTTATTTGAGAGTTATATATTATAGAGAACACTCACATATGTACAAAGTTACCTGTGCAAGAAAGCTGATTTAGCATTTTTGGCAAAACAATTAAACACTTTAAAATGTCACTCACTAAGAGAATATATGAATAAATTGTACAATCATTGGAATATTAGGCAGAAAATGTAATATACTAGTTGTATAAAACTCAATATGCTAAATCTTTAATATATTTTGCTTGTTGAGAAAATCATGTTACAGTGATATGATACGATATACTTATAAAAATTAAAATATTAAAAATGAATGTGCTATATAAATATAAGTAATTTTGTAGTAATAGTTTACCATATTAAATGAAGAATACACATCTAATTCAGGATACTTGGAATTTTTTAGGAGTGAATGATGTGGAATAAAATGAAGAGGATTGCTTCAAAAACAGGTCTAATATTTATTTCTTAAAAACTAATTCTGAATGAAAGATGACAAAATGTTAATCTATATGGTGCCTCTGTATCTTTATATATACTTGACATATTACCTAATTAAAGTATTTAAAAACTGTTCTGTTTCCAAATATATAAATGAAGAATATAAAACCAGCATTTCAAAGAGTTTTCAAGAATTGTTAGACCATGAGAGTTATATTTGTTTCCTCAAATGTTCATTGACCCAAATTAAATTACAAATGCCATTGCTTCAGCCTTCCATTCAAGCATACTGTTGAAGTGTTCTAGTAATCAGCAGGTTAAAAGAAGACAAGCTCCTTCCTGCAGCAAGTCTGCTCAGAGTTCCAACAAAAGGTGACTTGTTATGAAACCTGAGCTGACAGGAAATGGGAACAAAGTACAAGAAATTTATTTTAGGCTCTGAGCATATGGGTCAATGCTTATTTGCATGACTGTCAACAAAACAATTCTCCTTTGTTGCTACTTATAACTTTCATGTGTTTGTTGTCTTTGAATCAAATTGAGCTTATCCTTAGTCAATCACTTTTCTTCATTTTCATTATCAATTAATATTTTTGAACCCTCTGAACTGTTTCACTTTGTATAGAACTTTCTGATAATGAGATATCAAATTGAGTCCTCGGTATGTTTTAAAAAGTTGATATAGGTATTTATATTCATTGATGTCTTCAAGATCAGTTCCAGACTTGTTACTCTGCCTGGCTTCTTCAGGATTAATTCAAAGTTTATCTATACCTAAATCACTCCACAGCTAATCTGAAGGCATGAGCTTCTGTCCTGGATTAATTTAATAACCATTCTTAAGTTTGCCTCATCAGCTTTAGGGATATTTGTTACCACAGCAAGTATACAAACAATGAGGGAGAGGGAAGGATTTTGAGACTGATCATTTGAACACTTACAGGGAATTTCATGGAAAGTAAGGTTTATGGAAAATTTAATAAACATTATTTCTGTATGCGATTTCAGATGCCTAATGGAGAAATTTCTCTTGTATGTCCTTTCCTGTGGTTTACATACAGCATTATTCTGTTTCTATCTTATGTGGTGTCTCACTGCATTTTCAGAGTGCACAACCCTGAACACAAAATCTCAATGGTGATTTCTTTCTCCATTTTTGCAAATATATATTTTTAGTAGAACACCAAAGTACATAAATAGATCCTGTCATCTAAACTGAGGTTATATTTGATATTTGTACATAGTAAACACTCAATTAAGGTTAGTTGTTGCTGTTGTTATTGCTACTAAATGATTAGTCAAACTATAGAACATCATAAAGCTACCAGCTTTCATGCAAGAGGTAATTTGCAATTTTATTATAAAGTGAATTCATATATACAGTTATAAGAGTTTTATTTTAGAAAAAAATGTTCAAAAACTCATTTATTGTTGATAAAGGATTCAAGAAATAAAAATGATAATATTTAGAAGTTTATTTTAATGATTTCTGTGGTACACCAAGCCCAAAATTAACCCATTTGAGATCTCCATAAAGATGAACACTACTTTTGTGACAAAGATTATACTCTTTTAGCATACTTGTGTAGTCTTCATATCTACACTAATAAAAGACAAACATGCAAATTGACCGTACCTTCGCTGTGCCTTAACGCCACGCCCAGCAGCCAATCAGAGCAGCTATATGCAAATTACACCAACTAAGATGGAGGTTAATTTGCATATACCAGCTGGGAGCGAAGGCTGAAGACAACGTGGAAGCTAAGCGCTACAGAAGGGAGTAAAGTAGAGGCGGCGGAGACAGGAACGAAGTCAAAGCTGTGGAGGTGGGAGGGGAAACCTGCTGCAGCGGCTGGGAGCAGGAGGGGAAACCCAGCAGGAGCAGCTGGGAGTGGGAGCAAAGCCTGCCTCAGCGGGTTTCGTTCCCTTCTCTGCTCTGCTCCAGCTGTAGGAAGCCCTATTCTTGCAGGAATCTTCCTGCAACAGGCCTCTAGTAGAAATATAAAGAGAATAAGAACTGTCCTTAAATATGGTTTCAAAGTATTGGAAAGGTCTGTTAAGACCTATTTTACTATTGAAATAGAAGTTAAAAGCCTTAAAATTGAAATGGGGTGATAAGGACACATATGTAATACCTTAATCAATAAAGAAAAAAAAGTTTTTAAAAAGTGTATATGTGTTTCTAGGGCAGTCGGATGGTGTTGTTGAAAAAGTTGTATGGCCAGTCCTCTAGTACAAAAACGTCAATGAAATGAGAATGGCTCTTAGGGAGAGAAAAGAAGGTTGATTCTCTGAAGCCACTGGCAAAAGAAGAAAAAAATTAGTTGAGGAATCAATTTGCAACTGAAATGCTGCCAGACCAACATGTTATGTGCATACTATAACTTAGTTGGTAAGCTCTCGATGGGTAGAGGGTGTGTATTGTTTTGGATATACACATAGCCTCATATTTCCAAATTTCTTAGGTGTTTTCCCATATTTTAGTAAATATCTATATATTATATAATAAATATATATAATATATATGTATATAATCTACAGATATATATATATATACACACACATATATATATATATTTGGTTTAAAAAAAAAACTAACAATCTCTGCATGCAATTATAAATAATGTATTATTTTTACTTTATTTCCAATCAAGATGGTAGAGTAGGCAAATGTGCTTCCTCCCATGATCATATTTGTTTGTTTGTTTATTTATTTATTTATTCATTAAATTTATCTTTATTGTTGGAAGTATTATAGATGTCCCCATTTTTCCCCATTGACCCATTCTAGCCCACACCTGCCCCCTGCCTTCACCACCCTATTGTCTGTGTGCATGGCTTATGCATATATGCATATAGGTTCTTTGGTTGATCTCTTCCCACCCACCCCTGTTTTCCCTCTGAGATTCAACAGTCTATTCCATGTTTCTATGCCTCTGGATCTATTATGTAACAAAAAATGATCGCATTTAAATTACAACTAAACCTGCAGAACAACCATCACTGATTGAGAACCACCTGAAATCTAGCTGTATAGAACATTTATAAGTAAGGATATAAATAAGAAGCCATGTGGAGACTGGTAGGAGGGGCAGAGACATGGAACAAGCTGGTCCCAGACCCATGTGTGGCAATTAAAACTCTGGAGGGATATCTCAGGTGCACAGGTGCCCCCTAAGGAGTGAGGGGTCCCAGCTCACGCCACACTCCCCAGCCCAGGGTTCCAGTGCCAGGAAGAGAAGTCCTCATGACTTCTTGCTATGAAAATCAACAGGGATTATAGCTTAATGAGACAGGGATTATAGCTGCTAGAGTCCCATTCCTCTTAAAGGGCCTGTGCACAGACTCCCTTACTGACAAACTCACTGGCGCTGAGCTCCAGCATTGGAGCAGCAGCTCAAAAAGCATGAGGGATATAAGGGGGAAACTGAATTGTCTGACTTCAGGGTGAGTGCTGCAGGGGAGCTTACTCTTAAACCAGTGGTTCTCAACCTTGGCTGCACATTAGAATCACTTGGGAATCTTTTTAAAATCCTGATTTCTGTGCTTCATCCTCTGGAAATTCTGTTTCTTTGTTATGGGGTGCGGCCACAACATTAGTAACAAAGAAACAGAATTTCTGGAGGATGAGGCCCAGAAATCAGGATTTTAAAAAGATTTGCAGGTGATTTTAATGTGCAGCCAAGATTGAAAACCACTGTCTTAGACAGAGGTGCTGGTAGGAACCATTGGTCCTTTGCTGAGCTCACCCCCTGCGGGCACAGCTGGGCACCATATCCAAGTCTCTATGAAACTGGCTAACAGTGCTTGCCCTGCCCTGGTGATTACTAGAGACCCCACCCCACTCCACACAAATTTGCACTCATTCAAGCTGTTTCAAGTGGCTTTTCCATACAAATGACTTGTCTTAGCTCTTGCTGTGAATTTTCCTAAAACCTCTCAAACGTTTAAAACTCTCAAACAAGCAGCATCTGGTAAGTTGTCTGAAGCATGGCACTAGTGAACAGCAGTCTCAGTTATTAGCTTAGCCTCTCCCAGGTACCTTCAAGCCCAGCATACATGGCAGCTTCTATATATCTCTTTGTAGCTTAGACCAGGTGCCCCGGGTAGAACGAAGGAAGCAGACTCCCTTCAGTGGCACCAGAACCTTTCCCAAAAGGCCCCAGAACCAACACACCCTGTGGCCACCTTCAGATCATATCAGAGCACCACCCAACCATCTTCACAAACAACATACCCAAAGGGAAGACTCAGCAGGCAACAGAGTCCTACTAACTAAAGTGAATCCTGTTCCATTGGGTCAGCCTCTGTACAGCAAGTCCTCCACTATAGTCTTCATGGCCAATCAGCCTAAGGGACAATCCCTTCCATTTACATGCCAACAGCAATCAAGTCGCAACTACAAAAGGAGGGTATGTACACCCACACAAGGGACACACCTGGAGCACCCAATTCAGGTGACCTAACACTGGGCTCCACAGAAAACCTACTACATAAGGTCACTTTACCAAGAACAAGAGCCATAGCAGCTCTCCCTAATTCATAGAAACAAACACAAGGAGGCAGCCAAAATGAGAAAGTAAAGAAACATGTCCCAAATGAAAGAACAGGATACAACTCCAAAAGAAGTACTACACAAAATGGAGAAAAGCAATATACCAAATGCAGAGTTCAAAACACTGGTGATAAGGAAACTCGATGAACTCTGTGAGAACCTTAACAAAGTGATAGGAAACATGAAAAAGTGATATAAAACATAAAAATAACCAGTGATAAATAAAAAAATACAATAAATGAAATGAAAGATACATTAGGGAATAACAGTAGATTGGATAAAGCACAGGATCTAATCAGTGATTTGGAAGACAAGGTAGTAGAAAACACCCATTGGAACAACAAAAATAAAACAAATTAAAAATTAAGGTGTCTCAGAGATTCACATCATAGGGATATGAGAAAGAGAAGGGAGAGTGCAAGGACTTGAAAACTATTTGAATATATAATGACTGAAAACTTCCCTAACCCAGTAAAGGAAATAGAAATACACATCCAGGAAGTGCAGAGAGTCCCCATAAAGATGAACCCAAAGAGGCCCACACCAAGTGTAATTAATATGCAAAAGATTAAAGACAGATAATTTTAAAAACAGTAAGAGGAAAGCAGTTAGTTACCTACAAGGGAGCTCCCATAACACTGTCAGCTGATTTCTTAACAGAAACTTTTCAGGACAGAGGGATTTCTAGAAAATATTCAAAGTGATAAGAAAAAAAGAAAAAAAAAGAAAGAAAGGACCACCCTGGTCAGGGTGGCTGAGTTGGTTGAGTGTCATCTCATGCACAGGAAGGTTGCAGGTCCGATTCCCGGTTAGGGAAAATACTCAGGTTGCAGGTTCGGTCCCTGGTCGGGCTGTGTAAGGGAGGCAATCCATTAATGTTCTCTCTCACATCTATGTTTCTCTCTCTGTCTGCCTTCCTCTCTCTAAAATCAATAAAAATATATTTGGGAGTGGGGAGCAAGAATGTACAACCAAGGTTACTCTACGGAGGAAGGCTATCATTTATAATCAAAGGACAGATAAAGAGTTTTCCAGACAAGGAAAAGCTAAAGGAGTTCATCGCCACCAAACCAGTATTTACAAGAAATGTTAAAGTAACCTTTTTAAGAAGAAGAAGAGAAAAAAGATCTAAAAATATGAATAATAAAATGGAATAACTACATGCCTATTAATAATTACTTTAAATGTAAATGGATTAAATAATCCAATCAAGAGGTAGGGTGGCTGAATGGATAAGAAAAGATATGCTGCCTACAAGAGACCCATTTCAGATTGAAAATATATATAGACTGAAAATAAAGGGGTAGAAAAATACTTCATGCAAATGGAAATGAAAAAAAAAATGCTGGAGTAGAAATACTTAAAACAAAATAGACATTAAAACAAAGGCTATACAAAGAGACAAAGAGGGACCCAGCAATTTCTTTTCTGGGTATTTATCTGAAGAAACTCCAAACACTAATTCAAAAAGACATATGCATCCCTATAAGCTGGGGTTACCAGAAAAAATACAGACCACCAGGTAAATTTGAATTTCAGACAAACAAGGTATACTTTTTTTAAGTGTAAGTATGTACCAAATATCACACAAGAAATAATCATAAAAAACTGTGACAATATATTGCATATGGGCCTTAAACTTGTCTTAAATGTTTAAAATATTATATAAAAATGATATGCACCATGATTCACAATTTTTTTAAAAATATATTTTATTGATTTTTACAGAGAAGAAGGGAGAGGGATAGAGAGTTAGAAACATCGATGAGAGAGAAACATCCATCAGCTGCCTCCTGCACACTCCCCACTGGGGATGTGCTCGCAACCAAGGTGCATGCCCTCAACCGGAATCGAACCTGGGACCCTTGAGTCTGCAGGCTGACGGTCTATCCACTGAGCCCAATCGGTTAGGGCCACAATTTTTTTATTACTGCTCAGATGTAAGTCAAATGTAGGCAGGATTTCTGTTTGTTTTGGTCAGTGCTAATCCCAGTGCCTATTATAAAGGGAGGGGTTCATGAATATTCATGTGAATAAAATGAATGAGATTTAATTTTTCTCTTAGTAGCTTAAGGTCCATTGGTAATATTTCCTATAAATGATTTTAAATACCTTGCACAAATACTTTCTTAGAGAAAACTAAATGAAGCAATTCAATATTTGATCAGAAGTAGGGAATTAAAAAGTGTCCAAGGCAAGTCCCAAACATTAGAGTTTTACAATGTATTCTTAGGGAAGCAATCTTTAAATAATTACAAAAATAGGCAGCACTTAAGTATCTCATAGAATCTTGAGACACATGGTGCACAAACTTGGAAGAAATGTATCTGATTCTGATTGGAGGATGAGACAGGCTTCACCAAAAGGTTGGATGGCAAATGGGGCTTGCCACATGACAAATTCAACAGGTTCGTAAGTTGGAGAGTTTTCCAGCAGGCTGAAAAAATGGCATGAAATCTTGACACTGCGAGGCATATATTCAGAAAGCATTGGCAACTTGATAGGCAAACCAATCAATCTAGTCATTGGAATAAGAAATGAATACTCTTAGTCATAAATTCATAGGAAAAAAAAAAAACAGTGGCAAAAACAAGCTGGATTAAAGGGAGTACCTTCCATTTGGGTGGCCCCAAATCACATAGCAGTAATGTCTCTACCATGATGCCTCAATCGCCCATTTAGTGTAAGCTGCTTGGAAAATGTTTCCTCCAGCAACATAAGCGTAGGAAAAGTATATGAATTGATGTATTTCATCTGCACTTCACTTGTAACACAATGCGGCCTTCTGTTTTTAAAGAAGCACTGACAGTGTGAAACACAATATGACTTTGCATTACCGAGGCCATTGATAGAGTATGGCAGTTTTAACTCAAAATACCACAGCGTTTGTTAAGCCATACTTCACACTTCGCCTCATTTTGATATACAGGATGGAAATACAATTATATGTCAGTATTAGAGTTTTGCATTACATTGTAGATTTTTATTTTTTTGCCCCCATCATATTTTTCTGCAAAGGGGATGGATTTGTAGAGGACAGCATTTTTCTCATTTGTGACATATCTGCACACATACAATATATAATTTTTAGCAACAATATTGTTCCACGTAAGGGAAAAAAAATAATGCCCCTGGGTTATTATTTCAACTCGCAAGTCTGGATGCTGTACTTTGATATTATTTATCTGAAGTTTATGTAGCATATATTACTTGAAATTTGAAAGCTACTTTATTAATTCTAACAGTGAAAGCATTCTAAGCTAAGAAAAGCTGTCCTTCCACTTAGTTGAATGCTCAGGCACAAAATTATTTAAAAACATCATGTGCACAAAATGCAGCGGTAAGCTGATTTGTGTGCACAAGAGGGCTGTTTGTCCTCAAAAGCACATTCTTAAATAAGAAGGGAGTGGGGAAGAAAAGGCGAACAGCACCTTGAAGTAAAAGAACAGGAGCAGATGTCCTTTAGCTGTGTGTTTCATTGATTTATAAACACTCAGTTGGGCTCCCTCATCTCGGCAGTGTAATTTAGATATGGGAAAATATCTGTGAAATATATTGATTGTGTTATTGATTGAAAAGCCAATTGCTGTTGCACTCCTGTTTTACCATTTAAGTCCTGACACATTTTGACATATGAGCCAGCTGTGACTACTGCCTCGATTCTGCAATAAGATAATGTGAAAGCTGTCATAACCACTTCTCTGTCAGCCTTGAGGATTTGCAGCATGTGGGCGCCGCTATTTAGCTTGCTCTTTACCTGAATAATGAGGATATGTTAAAGCCTTCACTCTAGCACATTTGTGTGTATTTGCATTATGTGTCTATATATCCACACAGACTCTTACTAGGTTTTGTTTCATTTAGTGGATCAATCAATACCTGGTAAATAAGAATAAAATACATGAGGAACACATCTTTTAGCATCTTCATATTTTGTCTATGCTCATAGGAATGATTGACTCTACCTAAATGTTTTTTTTTTCTTGCCTTGGGGAAATTTGATTTCTGAACATTTCTCAGAATAATTTTCACTTGTTGTAAGATTGGTTTTCTACTCAGCAGCAATAGAAAAAGAATGAGGAAAATCCATTCCTTTCTATTTACAAATTTGTCACTTATTTGAGATATTTACTGTATGAAAGATAATTTAGACAAAAATTACTCAATATCCTTCCTTTGAAAAGAAAAACAAACTAGCTTCTGAACCTACACATTAAAGTGCATAAAAATTCATATAAATATCTCTCCAAAATACACTTTAAAAGATCTACATTTTAGGACAGACCTCATTAGATGATTGAAACTACAAATATCATTTCCTGCTTCTAGTTACATAATCATAATGACTAAGAACAGCTCCTCTAAATCACCCTTTTGATGCATACAGTCAAAATGGATCTTTTCCAAATAAGGCTGTTTAAATGTATACTATACATTATTAACGTTGGTGTCCATAATATTCCTCTTATGCCTGATGCATCTTCTCATTGTCACACAATCTCTCTGATTCATCACAAGCAGGGTGTTGATTCGCTCTTTTCTCATTTCTTTAAAAGCATCCTTCATTTTATGTAAACCAGTGAAACAGGTCCATTGTAAGGGAGCAGTGCTGATGTAAATAGCTGGAGAACCATGCTCCATATTATAAGGATGGACAGCAGATCACCCCTCTGGGAAATGAAAATGCTCATTTAACAGTATGAATGGCACAGCACTGTGGCAAATGACTGACATAGCAGTGTTAAGCATTAGATTTGTGATTGATTTGGATCTGACTTCAGAAAATCCGACATTCCTTTTCAATGCACACCATCCTGTAATGCAGAGTCTTTTAGAAGTATATTCTAGTAGAGCCTCAATATACTCCAAAGCAGAGTTTACCTTCATATAAAATTGCAGGCAGGCTTTTATGTAAGTTAAAATATCAAATAGATTCTGACAAGGTAAAATCTTTAGTCCAAGGATACATAAGGCCGCTTTAGAATATGGTACACGCGAAGGGGAGGTGGGAGGTGGATGAACAACCTAAAAAGGGAGATTGCCCACTTTCTGCAGTGTAGAACCAAGATGCTAGAGGAACTGCCCGCTCTCCCGCTCTACCTCGGAGGTAAGATTACAGCAAGACCTATCAGGAGACGCTGTGTTGTAAGTTGTTCTTAAACTTTAGTGTACAAAATATTGCCTGGAAATGTGTTGAAAAATCACATTCCTGCCCCCCCCACCCCCCCGCTAAAAACTCTGGTTTCACAGGTTTATAATAGGGTGTAGGAATTTTGGTTTTATGAAAAATGAACTTTTTAAATTTAGACTAAATTGACACTTATAGTAAACTCATAAATTGTGCAGTTGTATTATTTTCCTCTAATCCTCAATCCTCTTTTGAATATACCATATATAATTTCTATTAGAAAACTACCACTGTTACAATATTAATAAATAATCTATAGATGTTATGTGAAATTCAAGAATTCTTCTATTTATGTATTTTTGTGTTTCAAATTCCCACAATGCATTTAATTAATTTTCCTTAGTCTTCTCCAGTCCTTAAAAGGTCGTTTTAATTAATCATTTAGGTTTATCTGATATCAGTTGATTTGCAAAGACAATTTTGAGAAAGACTAGATGGTCACTTATATTTATGATTCTGCTTCAAACATGGCTGTTAAATATTTTTAAAGACAACTATAAGAAAGATTTTGAAAACTAAAGCTGAAATATAAACCATGCATTTCAAAAGGTCACTGTTGAACCTCTGAGATGAGTATATGCCTTGGGAATCTTTTCAATGCTGTTTGTATTGTTTTGTAATAGTTTTTACATGTATTCCATGCTGATAGTTCAACCAACTATCATTTTTTTAGACTCTTTTTACTCTGTCTGTCTCTGAAAGCTTGTGAGAACTAGAGAATCTCAGCCCCACCCCAAGCCAAGCCTATTGAATCAGAATCTGCATTTTAACTAGATCTGCAGGTGACATGTTTTCTAACACAGCTTGAGAAGCACAGCATTTGAGGATCTTTGTCCATCATATGCAGAGGCTGAAAGAGGACATTCCTTGGAGGCCCTCTACATTATTAATAATTCTGAATCTACTGAAATGATTGTTTCTAAAAAACAGACACAGTGAAGGTGTGACTTATCTATGGTCAACAGTCCATTACAAGGAAGGAAAAAAGTCACATCCTAGGCCTTGAGCTTTTTCCATAGGCTCTGGTTACAGAGGATTGGTTACACTTGCCTCAGACATTTATACGTTCCCTTTGTTTCTCTTCCCCCTTTTTTATCTTTGGTATAAATCCTACAATATGCTTTTATTTGAGACCTGATTTGTATTCCATAGGTACACCTACTTGCAGAGTAGGCTGTCATTATGCTGGACTGTATTCAAGTGATGTTACATTTCTGAATTACAGACATATTTGATGTACTATTCTAACATTTCATGTGTTGGATTATTCAGGTGCTTCATATAAAATTGATTTTATATAAAACATTTTGTGAACTTTGTCTATGTCCGTGTCTCAATGCTGTAGTTTCCTGTGCATCTCTCAAACTTATCCCTGACTTACTGGATAAGTTTGGGCAAACAATTATCCTTTGGGCTTCTTATTTTCCAACGATAACATTGAGAGTCTGACATTGTTATGGAATCATAGTTCTCAAGACGGTGCTAGATAGCACTGGGTTTATGTAACAAATATGCACACATTTAACATGTAGAAAACTGAGACACAGTAAAGGTGTGACTTGTCTAGGGTCAGCAGTCCATACTAGAAGGAAAAAGTCACATTCTAGGTCTTCTACCTACAGCCTTAAACTTTTTCCATAGACTCTATCCTTCAATGTAGTGCACTATTATTACCCTTTCCATATTTCTCAGAGGAGAAGGGATTCCTTTTTCCATTTAAGACGTTGCTTTTGCCTCTACATGAGGTTTCCGCTGCTTCTACTTTGATTTCTTCATACTTTTCTTCTCCACCCACAAATATGGCAAAGGTGTTTATTTTTAATTTAATAAACAAAAATAACAAAACAGAAATACTTTCTATTACTTATCTTTCATAGTATTTCCCTTTCCATTTGTCTCCAAATCTCTTGAATATCTCTGCTTCCTTGACATCCAAGTACTCTTCATTACACCTTATTCTGGCTTCTTCCTTAAATTATTACTGACATATCACTCATGATGTTTTCCATAACCTACACATTTGCAAAGTCAAAGGCTTTCTTACTCTTTTCATCCTTCTTCACCTCTCCAAGGTGACTAAACTGTTAACCACAACCTCTTTCTCAAGACTGATCTCCTGGCCTTTTTTTGTTGCACTTCTCCCTTTGGTTCTCTAATCTTCCATGTTTCTTTCACTGGGGGGTCGTCATCTTCTCCGCACTACTACAATGTCATGACCCACCTGGGTACATTATTTGGGGTATTATGTTTTACTTGTACTAGTACTCTTTCAAGGTGGTTATCTTAGTTTGTGTGCAAGTGATCAATTTATTGGTGTTTTTCTCCTACCTTTTTGTCTGCTTAGTTGAAATGGATTTGAGCCCTTGAACTATTTTTTCTTTGCCAACTGTCATACTTTTAAGCTCTGTCAGTAGAGGGCACTGGAGTGACATTTCAGAAGGAAAGGGTTTTCTTCCTGGGGCCAGTGCTCACTAGTCAGGCTCCTGCAGCACAGGTGTCATCCTGTGTCCAGCTTCAACTTGCCCAGGGCCCAGGGCCTGCAGTGTGGGCTTTTATTCTGGCGACAGCCTCCTATAGTGCATGCAGTTCCTCAGCACCAAACTTCCACAGCTTCAAAGTCTTCTGCAGTGCCCATTTCCGTGATTCATTGTGGTGGGCAGCCCACCAGCCAGCAACTTCCCCCAGTAAACCTCTTGGGTGTTCTTTGATTGGAATGTCTCTGATGAGACACCTCTCTGTGAACACTTTTCCCCAGCATCCTAGAGAACAAATTTCTGCAAAGTTCCACTATTGTAGCGCTATGACAATTTCCCGCCATTCAGTGAGCCAATGCTGTGTCAGCTCCAACAGATCTTGATCTCCGCCTGGAGGACCTCACCCTTGGGTGCTCTGTCTCACCTTATAGGAAGTGCCTTCTTTTTATATTTTCTATTCCTATATTAGAATTACCTTTACTTTTTCCTCATCTATTTTTTATTACTGTAAGCCCCTGCTATCCTATATAATAAAAGCCTAATATGCTAAGTGTCTGATCTGCCATTCAACCAATCAAAGTGTAATATGCTAATGATATGCTAAGGCCGCTAAACTGCTTGCTATGACGTGTGCTGACCACCAGGAGGCAGATGCTCCAACCAGTAGGTTAGCTTGCTGGTAGGGTCCAGCTGATCAGGACTGAGCAAGATGGGCCGGACATGCCCTGGAGCCCTCCCGTGGCCCCTCCCTGGCTGGCCAACCTCCCACATCCCTCCCTGGCCCCAATTGTGCACCCGGGGGTCCCTCTTCCTGGCCTGTGCCCTCTCACAATCCGGGATCCTTTGGGGAATGTCAGAGAGCCGGTTTTGGCCTGATCCCACAGGCCAGGCCGAGGGACCCCACTGGTGCATGAATTCGTGCACCAGGCTCTAGTAACTAGTAATTATTTATATTAAACTTTACCTGTTCAAATTACTCAGTGGTTGTCTCTTCCATTTGGTCCCAAAAACAATACACCTTTCCCAAATTATATAATCTGGTTTTTCCAAAGAGCATTGTCTTGGATAAAGTCTTAAGTGTTACTATTATATCAGGACATAGAATCCTAAGAAAGCAAAAATAAAGGAGGAGTGAGATAAGATAGGAAGAAGAAACAGGATGAGGGGCTTGCAACTAAAGTGGAAACCTTTTGTTATAAAATGTAATTGATTGATAGATTACACTGTGCCATGTTCTTAGAGTCTGTATGAACTAATGGAACTCCATTTTGAGGAGGAAGGGGAAATAATTTATCTGTTGGCTCTTGCCTTCCATTGATCACCCCACAGTGCAATAAGTCCCCTACACTTGCAGTTTTTTCATGTGAAAATTCCAAGAAGATTCCTCCCATGTCACACCGCAGTGGCAACAGAAATGTCCTGAAGCAAGAGGGGAAAGATACGAGGTGTGGGCATGAGGTGCACCTGCACCAAGATGGTCAGTCTGTACAGCACTAATCACTGTAGCAGTGGCTTGGTGGTAAGTAGCCAAGGGTCCCAGAGACATGTAAGAATGAGAGTACATGAGGAGGCATCTAAGTGAACCTGTCACAGCATTTTATCTACACCTGTGACCTAAACTACATTGCACAAGCATATAAATTTTTCAGTCTCTATCCCCAGCCACACTTTTCCTCCTGAGAACCAGGCTGTATTTCCAATGCTTAACCAATATACACACATGCATATCTTGCAAGTGCCTTAAATTGAACATGTACAAAACTTAATTAAATTTAATATTTTGAAAAAATACTCTGCCTCTTGTCAAGAGGGTCAGCATTCATTTTATATTCTTCCAAGATGAGAATTTTGATTATCCCTTGGACCTTGCCCACTCTGACCAACTCAAATTTAATTATTTACCAAATCTTTTTTTTATTTTTCATTAGAAATGCCTCCCAAGTCTGGTGTCTATTCTTATCTTCACTGTCATGGTTTTATTTCATCTCTCCTCGTCATTGTCTCAAATTACTGCCATAGTCTCCAGTCACAGTATCTCCCTAATCCTTTCCACATGAAGATTATTGTTTTAAAAAGATTCTGTTCTTCTCTACATTAAAACCACCCTTGGACATCCATTGGTTATAAAATACAATCCACTTTCCTGATCTTGGCATACAAAGTTATTCACTCTGTGTACTCGTTGTTCATTTCTAACACCACAACTCCTCTTTCCACTCACTCTACCCTTCGCCCATGTGCTTTTTATGCACTAAGTTCACATGCTCCCACTCGGCTGAACTTTTTCATGTACTGAGACTTTTCAAAAATGTTCGTGTTTCAGGACTTATGTAACTGTTTTACTACTGCTTAGAATATATCTCCTTCTTATAAAACCTAGGTTAAGTGTCACCTCTTCAGTGCTTTTCTTAGAAGTGTTCTTCTCTCTGAGCTCCCATAGCACATTTCCCTTTTGTTCTAAAGTGTTTATCATATTTTATTATAATTTATTTGGTTTTACACCTGTATTACCCACTATATTGTGATTTTCTCTATTGCTGAAACCATGTATTATTCATTCTTGCATTCTTAGCACTCAGCATAGCACTCATGCATAAACTGCCCAATAAATATGTGTTGAATTGAATTTAAATAAAATCATAGGTGTAAAAGTATATATGTATGGTATTGTTATCAGCAAAGCAGCATCTCACTATAGTATGATATACATCTACTTTATACTTATAAAGATTCTGTGTTGATGCCATAGACACTTTGTCAACCATCCAAGAGGCAGCAGAGCTTTTTGCCAAAGAGCAACAGCAGTGGATGTTGACAGTTTATTTCAGTACATTATATGGCACTCAACCAAAATTGAACAGCAAGAAAAGATGGAAAGAAAATGACTATTTTCTAGGCCTTCATCACTACATGCAGGACTAAATGGATTTCATGATGTTCATGTGCCTTGGTTTGCATCAGCCTTATGTGTAAATCAAATTGATCGTCGAAAGTTGTTTGGCCCGGGACTGTCATTCTAAGGTCTACAGTCATGCAATGCTATATTACATTCTATTATTGTATACTACATCACAGCATACTGTATCTATTACAGTCATCTCCTGTGGAATTACCTCTTACAAAGGATGGAACACACCCTAAATTATAATGGCCTCATCACTTGTAGTAGCTTTAGTAGAAGAAGCCTCTTTAGCAACCATGTTATTACCTCTGGTATGATTAGAGGAAAGGTAGTAACTCATTCCAAGACTAAAATGCTTTCCTAGGAAAAAAGTAAATCTAGATGTTTTAAGATATTTGATATTAGCTTTACAATTTACAGAAGTATGTTCACAAATTTTCCCCCTAGAATTATAAGATTATATGTATGACACCAAAGTTGAAATTAACGTTCAGACTGATTTGTGGGTAAAGAGACTTGAGTCATAAGATCTTCAACCTATAGAAAGACACACAACTTTCTGTTTTTCTAGAAGTTTTGTGTTTTTCTGCTCCAAACATATGTGTCAACCCAGTCTGATTATCTGGATCACGTATCATTTACATATAGACTAGTTTATCTCTGGTCTCTCTAGCACAGGTAATTGTGCTCACTCACTATTGGCTTAGTTTTTGTTTTGTTTTGTTTTTAAATATATTTTATTGGTTTTTCACAGAGAGGAAGGGAGAGGGACAGAGAGTGAGAAACATCAGTGAGAGAGAAACATCGATCAGCCGCCTCCTGCACACCCCCGACTGGGGATGTGCCCACAACCCAGGCACATGCCCTTGACCGGAATCGAACCTGGGACCTTTCAGTCCACAGGCCGATGCTCCATCCACTGAGCCGAACCGGTCAGGGCTATCGGCTTAGTTTTATGTTATAAACTACATAAACACTGCAAATGCTCATTTTCCTTTCTTTGCTTTGGCTGGCCAAAGCTGAGAGTGAAATGTGTGACTTATTTTGGGCAAGTGTACATGTCTTTATACGGTTAATATTTTATACTAAGCTTCATCTTAAATTCATCTTAATTTCTATCCTTTTACTTATACTTTCAGTTATATAATCTATTTGGCATTCCAAAGTACCTATCCCTTTTAAATGGAATTGATTCATTTTTAGGAACAAGGTAAGACATTAATAAATAATTGTAGAAATAAAACTCATAAATTGTCTAATTTTTACTCTTTGTCCCTGTCTGTTTGCTGGGCTTCATATATCAGCAGCACTACATAAAAGAAACATCAAATATTCTATTTCAGTGATTCTTAATGCACAACCTGGGAAACTCTTTCCTTAAAATTTTAAATAATTGTTCCTATACCCCTCACTTAGGAATTGTGACTCAAATCTAGTAAGTATGGGACCCATTTATCTGTATTTTTGGACACCTCCACAGATGAACCTACACATTTGGCCCCATTTTTTAAAAATGTATATTTGGGCCCTGACTGGTTTGGCTCAGTGGCTAGAGCATTGGCCTGTGGACTGAAAGGTCCCAGGTTCTATTCCAGTCGGGGGCATGTGCTTTGGTTGCGGGCACATCCCCAATAGGAGGTGCGCAGGAGGCAGCTGATCGATGTTTCTGACTCTCTATCCCTCTCCCTTACTCTCTGTAAAAAAAATCAATAAAATACATTTTAAAAAAATGGATATTTGGACAAAATAGAATGAATAATATTTCCAAAGTGAAAGAAGATGATGAAAACTTGTATGTGTGTATTTATGGTATATAGATAATAGGGAGCTGTTTAACAAAAGGAAATAAAGGTTAAAAGGATACAACATAGAGGATACAGAAAATATGCTAATTTAAATCACATATACAGCTGGTCAAAATTGTTGTATGTTAGAAACCCAATAGGGCTGTGGAATAGTTTGAAAGATTTCTGAGAAACTGTCACTTCTCCCTGCTATTTTCAGGCCATCATGATAGGTTAATAAATATCATGTTTGGGCATCTATCATCTGTTAAGGAACATAGGATGTATTTTATACCCTGAACCTCATCTCATCCTAGGATAGTCCTTTGAAGTGAGTATGACCAACACCATTTTTTTTGAATTAGCAAATTGAGATCTATAAGGTGAACATTTGGACACAGTCATACATAGATTTGGAAGTGACAGAGCCTGGGTGTAAATCTTTTCATTCCCAAACCTGTATGTTTGCTTACCATGCTTTACTGTGCTCCTTCAACATATTTGTTTTGTTCTCCTGATAGAATTCTGGGTAATGCAAAATGAATGCATTTATCTTTTCCTAACTTCAAACATAGCAGAGCAGGAGCAAACACTTAGATATACATAAAAATGCCATGACTTTTTCTTGAAGTTGGGGAAATCTCAGTAAACACTGGCCTATGAAAGAGGTCAGTGTCCATTAAGGTTTTTTTAGTTTGAAATGTTCTGAGATGTTATTTAAATAAACAACATGGGTAGTTTTTTTTTAGATTAATGGAGCATATATTCAGATTCACTTGGTCCTAGATTCATTAACCCTGTTCCACTGATTTTTACTTGGTATTTCTAACAAGGGAGAATTATACGTTGGAAAGCAATGATGCATGTAAGCTTATATCCCATAGAGTAAAAAACTCCAGTTGAGTTTGTGTTTTTTCTTCCCCAAATGTTCTTTCTACGTGTATTATAATGTTCATTTGGTCTCACAATTTTTGTGCTAATTAAAGTTGTTTTATTTTATTTTAAAAATATTTAATAAGAAATAATTATATATCTAAAATATTTAATGTCTTATACATTTGGTAAAAAATGGTTTCTAATAACTGTGCTTTTAAAAATAATTATATCTCATTATTTTTAAAAGCACAGTTATTACTTGGGTTTATTAAAGATGGCAATTCAATACCTTTAATTTTTATTTACTTTTCATTGCTAAACTTGAAATAAGTTATACATTGTTTTGCAAATATAAACATTTGACAATGTAAACCTTTACAGTATTGTCTTTGAACAACAACAAAAAACCCCACAAAAATAAAAAAATAAAATAATGATCTCAAACGTCTAAGTTTTTAATGTTAAAACTAATACTATGTTCACAGTGTACTTGAACTGACTAGGTCCCAGATTTTCAATTCTATTCATCGAGCTTTCTTTGAACATCTGGGGCAATTTCATTGTCAATTTTGGGCTGCCAGGATAGATACACTTTTAACAGGAAATCGACTCAGATTTGATTTTCATAATTTATGTTAGGTCTCTGAATGTCCTAGTTGTGCTGGAAAGATCCTACAAAAACAGAGCAAGATAACTGCATTGAAGGGGAATGTGATACAGACAAAGCTGACATTATGGGTAATCAGAGCAAGTAGCTAACACAAGATACCCCTTTCAGCTTCCCATGGTTCCTATTAATTGTAAATATGCCAAAGGATTTTCAACAGATTACTCTGTCCAATATTTGTTAAACAAATAAGACAGTATTTTATCAGGTTTAATAATCTTAGAACATATGTGTTGTGGGGTCTAAACATCTCTGGAAATCTCTCTTCTCTCCTCTGACCATCAGTTAATATAAATAGGCACAATTTTCTGAGTGCCCATCTTGGGCCAAATATTGTGTTTTAAATATTCAGCATGCACTCATATTAGGTAATCAGCATAACTATCCTATGAAATAAGTGTTTTCCCCTGTTATAACAATCAGGAATCTGAGGCTTAGAGGGGTAAACCTCTTTACTCAGGTTAGAGAGCTGGTAAATCATGATTTTCACTGAGGATTCAAATCCCAAAGCCTGCACCCTTGGTCACCGCTGTGATGCGTCTCTCCCTCTCTGCTTCCCAAACAGAATCCTTCCTTCATCAATGTATTTGTTATAGGCCAGCACACTTACATTTCTGCAACTTCATTTATATTTATATTTATTTTCATGATGAAATGTTATTTTAGGAATTCCGACTATTGCAGACAAATCTGTTCTGGAGTTTAGAAGTAGTTCATCCATTCTTGCTCGTGCCATTAGCAGAAGCGTGGGTTTGTTTTGCAGTCCTATGTTAAGATTACCTTGAAACAGGAAAGATCTCTATTTCTCATACGGGTTTTTAAATTTATGAAAAAGACAGTAATGTCATTTTGGCAGTGAATCATCCTGAATCAGAAACTAAAGCATGCAAACTGAAATTGATTTGTAACAGGTACCTTATTAGAAGCAAACATCAAGAAAACTAGAATCAATGTTGAAACAAAAATTTGTCTTGTAAGCAATCCTGAGTGAAATGTGTTGACACAGCATCACATTCTGTAGCCCCATTTTTGCATGCTTTTCAAAGCACAGCCATCTCAGGCTGAGGGAGATGAATAATTGACTGATCACTGCATAATTCAACATAGTGTTGTAAAAATTCAAGGTCTGGCAAATTTGAAGCTTTTCTTTTTTATTGAGACTGAGGTTAAAGTTTCAATCAACCTTGAAGAAACATTTAAATAGCACAAGGATATATGATTTATTAAAGTGCATATTATTCTTTCTTATAGTCCCTCCTTCTTCATTAAGCTACCTCACATAATGCACATATAAAGTTAAAAGACTATCTGTAAGGCTTAGTGGAGTTCCGCCCGCAGTGACTTCAAAAGCACTAACATCATCAATGTCTGAACACACTTATCAAGCAAAGAAGCTCAAATAAGTTGCTTTCTAACTATTCCATTATATTTCTTTTATATTCTTATATACAAACTGTTTTGTAGATTAAATAGGAACATGAGCAAGCAAAATTCTTGTCAAATATGCTGATAATTTTATACAGTGTATTATAAAATTACCACAAAAAGGAAAACAATTAGTGCAGGGAGTGATTTTTCATTCAATTGCTCTTCCTATTAAAAATTTTTGTTGTCTATTATGTCCCAGGTATTCTCTTTAAAACCAGAATACAAGTTGGAAAGGGTAAAAACAGAGGCTTTGTCAAGAAGAAGAAAATGATTGATTTTGACAGGGAAGTACAGAAAAAAGAAAAAGCTGTTTTCGTTCAATTAAGTGTGAGATATGTTAAGACAGTTTATTACTTTAAAATGTTATGTTATTTAAAAATGCATTTTTAACTTTCAATTATAAAAATTATCCCACTTAAGTTTTTCTAAAAGAAATTTTAAAAGTTTACTCATATTACATTCCATATTAATATATAATTATTTTATTATATGAATTATCAATGTTATAGATATTATCAGAAATTTTCAGGACATTTTAACCTTTGGATATTTCTGTATGTATAAATAATTTTTTTATACAATAGTGTAGTTTTGCTACAAGATTTCTCCAGTATGTGAAAGGTATATTTTGTTAATCCATGTCCAGTTTTAAAGTTTAAAAAAAAAAAATCATATTCTGTGTAATTGGAAAAAACACACAGGATACCTGTTAAGCTGTGTGTGAATGAGAATGGTTAATTTTGCTTTAGAAATAGCCTTCATCATAAAATAACAAACTCCAGACTAAATTATTTGGAAAATGTAATTCAATCCTATACAAGTAAATTGGGTAAGAAGTTCAGCATAATTCTACTAGCATATAATCAGAATGTAATCATTGTGTAAGGGGTGGTCACTATAATATGTACAATAAACAGAAAACATGGATGTTCTCTTTGAAAATCTGACAGTCTTACTGAGTTACAGTAAAATGTTAATATGTAAAACAATTACCCAATAAATGTAACAATTTAATATTTATCTTTCAGATTGTTTCCCCAAATCCTAAACGAAAAACGCCAGGACATATAGTGAAAGAAGAAAAAAATAAAGTGAATAAAACAGCTCAATTTGGGGGAAATTATTTGGGAGACAAAATGTTGCTATTGATAATTATGAATCTTCCTAAAAGGCATCATGTAATTAAGCCCCAAATTGAAACAAGACTCTTCTTGACTAATGTAAATTAAATGCTGAAATTTCTTTGAATGTATATGCTCTACATCAGAAAGTCACATTCTTGGGACACTGCTTCACAAGTTCTTTAGTGACATAGATTACCCAGAATTACATAAAATATTTTTTTGTTCTGAAATTTACTTAGCAGTTCCTTGGGCTGTCTAATGAACTAAAAGAGTTCTCATTATTGTTAGGTGCACAGGAGTGTAGGCTGCATGGCACACACTGCTGATTTGATACCCTCTATGATGACAGTCTATGGTTCACCAGCTTGGTTAAACAGCACATCAGAAGCAGTGATGGGTGATCAATCTCATTCCCCATAGCATTGCTCCCCAAAGAGCCATTATTGAGAATAAAATGAGGAAAGGCTATCAGAGGGAATCATTGGGTCTATGGTTTAAAAAAAAATCTAAGAAAATATGCGAATAAGAGTCCCTAGGAAATGCACTTTTAAAACCTGTTACGAAGGACAGCAAAGGGACTAATAATATCTCAGAAACGGCAATTTTATTTTCATACTCACTTGTACACATCAGTATCAAATACTAAATAGCAGCATATTATGCTGGGATATTTAGGTGAAACTTCCATTTTATCACTATGTTAATTTTCAAGAATCAATTAAAAGAAGAATGTAAAATACCAGAGTCTAAACCTCACGTTCAGGAGTCAATACTTACGAATTGAAAACTAAATTTTCACCAGCAAATATTCTTAAAATTAACATCA
Source organism: Myotis myotis (assembly GCF_014108235.1). Lineage (NCBI taxonomy): Eukaryota > Metazoa > Chordata > Mammalia > Chiroptera > Vespertilionidae > Myotis > Myotis myotis. Next base: position 61,846,849 of record NW_023416335.1, on the reverse strand, counting down.
TGTACAGTTTTGTTCTGCTATTTTACACTGAAAGATATAAAAATCAACAGTGTTTCTAGAATAAAAAGCCAATTCTAACATCTAAAGTTGTTTCTGAACTGTTTTAGTTGAAATAAATCTAATTTCTTTCCCTTAGAATGACACAGATTAAGAATGTTTTAAGCATATGTAGTGAGGTAGAGTAACTGAAACAAATTTCATTCCTTTGTAAAGTTCTCTTGTAGGAAACTGCTTATATTGCAAGACAAGAAAAAAACTTGGTGGAGAATGGTGTCATTCAGAAAAATAAAATGTAATTTGTTTAAGATCATGATTTATAAGTGTTGGAATAATAAATTGAAAAGAGGTGTTTGACCTGTTCCCACCTTATTAATTACTGTGAATGATTTCCCATATAATCGTGCTTAAATTTTTCTATAGGTTTCTTTCATTTCCAGGAACCAAAATTTCTGGACCTTGTAGTGGGAAATACTCTCTATCTGACACATAAAAGATTTGATTTAAAGACTATTTTATTTTTTCCCATTGCTTTCTTGGTTTGTACATCAATCAGGTTTGTTACCCTTAACAGAAGCTACAGTAAGTCATTACCAAATTGTGTTCAATAATTAGAAAATGTGTTTCACCCCAAAACAATTCACAGATGTGACTCCAGGAAGAGTAATTCAACAGCTAGATGATATCATCTTTCCTTCCACATTACTAATATGCCAACCTCAGCAAGTCAACTTGACCCTCTTACAATCACAAGATGGCTTCAGAAATTTCAGATCTCACATTCAAACAGGATAATGTATAGCTGAAAAGAGAAATCTTTGCAAAGAGTCTCCTGGAACTTCCTCCATGTCTCTTTGGCCAGAATTTTATAATATGTTCATTTCTAAACTAGTTCCAGACAAGGAGAATACAAATATCATGATTAGTTAGATCAGCACCAGCTGGCAGTAGATGAGATTCACTCTACTGAATCAGTTGGCTGTATTGAGACAGGTGGCTACCGAAACTAAATTAAGCTACTTTACAAAGGAGAAACAGGTGAAGGAGTAAATAGTTGTTATATAGTCAAAGAACAGTGGCATGTAGATTAAGAAAATAGACTAGATTTAATCAGCTTGGATTGATATTTTAGTGTCATCATTTATAAGATAAGTGACCTGGGAAACATTCTTAGCCTCTATGTGCTTAAAAATCCTTACCTTAAAAATTGAATCTATACTAGTAACTACCTCTTAGAGTAAGGTTTTGAGGAAAGATATAAGAAAGTACAATCACAGGACTTGGTGATAATATCTGGAATATCGATGCATAGTATAGAAAAGTTATACCTTATACTCTCCTTCATAAGAAGCATTATGTCTTTATTAGTGCTAGAACACAACATAGGCTTTCTCTTGTATGACTATGACATTAAAAGCAGCATTATATCTCATAGTTAAACTAATTACCGTGCATTATTGTAAAGTTCCATTGTAGGAAACTGCTTATCTTGCAAGACAAGAAAAAAACTTGGTGGAGAATGGTGTCATTCAGAAAAAGAAAATGTTATTTGTTTAAGACCATGATTTATAAGCATTGGAGTAACAAATTGAAATGAAGTGTTTGACCTGTTCCCACCTTATTAATTACTATGAATGATTCCCCATATAATCGTGCTTACATTTTTTATTTAAAATTTACTATTATACTCCATTGAGTAGTATTCGTTACATTAACATTAAGGATTCTACCTGAGAACAACAGAATAAGCTCAAAGTAAAAAAATAATAATAAAAGTGATAGAATAAAATAATAAATAAAGATATAATATTGAGGATAAAGAGAGCCAAACGTTAGCTCTTTTAAAAATCTAATAAAACAGATACATTTCTGGAAACACTGATCATGAAAATAAAGAGCCAAGGCACAAGCAAACAGCATTGATCATGAAAAGGGGGTTACTAGTGCAGATGTAGTAGAGATTAAACAATGCCTCCAAAAGCTTAACGTGCTTACAATAACTTGAGGACTGTTAATTTGCTAGGTCTGCCATAACGAAATGCCACAGACTGGATGGCTTAAATAACAGAAAATCATTTCTCACAGTTCTGGAGGCTGAAAGTCCAAAATCAATGTGCTGTAGTTTGGGGGGGGGGTTTTGAGGATTTTCTCCTTGGTTTTAGACTTGGTGTCCTCGCATTGCCTCTCCTTGGTGCTTATGCTTCCCAGTATCTCTTCCTCTTCTTATAAGGACTGCAATTACATTTAATTAGAGCCCACCTGTATGATCTCATTTAACCTTAATTACCTCTTTACAGGCCCTATCTCCAACTACAGTTACATTCTAAGGTAGTGAGTTTTAGGACTTCAATATATTAATTTGGGGGGACACATTTCAACCCACAATAGTGATCTCATTAAGTAGATCTGGGGTGGGACCAAAGTTGAACATTCCTAAAAAGCTCCCAGGTGATGCTATTATCACCTATCTATAGAATGCATCTTGAGTAGCAAAATTAAAAGGATGAAAAAATATTTTAAATTACATTAAGCCATATAGTAAAAAACATATGGAAAATAAAATTTCTAGAAAAAGATAAATTAATAAACATGATTCAAGAAAAATAAATCCTAAATAGTCTTATGATCATGAAATATTTCAATGGGTACCTAAAAAAATTTTTATAGAGAAAATATTGGCTTAATACAGCTTTAGATGAGATAAGGCGCATTCAGGGTAGTATGGCCATAAACTTCATACAGCTTTAAGGATAAGTACTAAATTTCACATATTCAAGGGATGAGAATTAGAATCCTACAGAACATTTCATGAGGAGACAGACATAGTAATCCCTAAATAGTTTTATAAGGCTAGTATAAACTTGATAACTTAACTAGACCAGGACTGTGTGAGAAAGAAAACCTATCATCTAAGTTTATTTAAGATATATAGATGCTTAGTAAAATACTAAATATTAGCCAAGTGAATCCAACAATATTTAAAAGGGACAATATAGTTTGCTCCAGCTGATTTCATTCAAGGTACACAAATATTGTTTCAACATGAGAAGACGTATTTTAAAATAAAGCACATTAACTGATTAAAAGAAAATCTTAAAATACATATCACTAGAGGCAGAAAACTAATTTGATAAAATTCAAAATCCATTCATGAAAAATACTCTTAGAAAACTAGGAGTGGAAGAGTGATTCCATAGGTCTGGGTGGGACCCAAGAATTAGCATTTCTAATAAGTTCCCTGGTAATTCTGATACTGTTGGTCAGGAGATGATACTCTGAGACCAGTGTGGTACCTGGTACAATAAGGCCTATATTATCAATTAATCCTCTGGGAGCTTAGCTAGTATTGAAAAGTAATAAAAGTTCCCATATACTCTCAGATCCATCAAACTTGCAATGACATACTATTAGATGCAATGATTGCAAGTGAAAAGTAATTTGTGTTATATAAAATTGATATTGACATAATCTTCATTTCCTTGGTTGACATCAGTTTGGAAGTTACATTACATTAGGATCTCTACCAGTAATATATTTAAATTCCATAAAACATTTCATGAGACTAGAATAAAAAAAGAGGTATCACTCGTGTGTGTGTATCTACACTAATAAAAGACAAACATGCAAATTGAGCATACCTTCGCTATGCCTTAAGCCACGCCCACCAGCCAATCAGAGTGACCATATGCAAATTAACCCAACCAAGATGGTGGCGGGCGGCTATGGAGCTGGAGCAAGCAGTAGGCTTGGTTGCCCGGGCGATGGAGGAAGCCAAGCTTCCCGCCTGCCCTGGCTGGCTGTGGCCTCTGCTAAAGGCAACAAAGTTTCAATTATAGAAGCTAAATAAATCCCAGATACCTGCTTCCAGCCAGCCTCCACTGGGAGCTTGGGTGGCTGGGAGCAATGGCCAGCCTGCAAACAGCCATCAGACCGTCACCCAGTCTGGCCACACCCTCAAGAGGTGAGGGTCCCTTCCAGGGGGCTTTACCAGCCTGCAAACAGCCCTCAGCCCCTCACCCAGGCTAGTCAGGCAACCCCGCAGGGACCCCCACCCTGAAGGGGTTGTGGCCAGCCTGAAAACAGCCATCAGCCACTCACCCAAACTGGCCAGGCACCCCAGCAGGACCACCCTCCCAGAAGGGGGTGTGGCCAACCTGAAAACTGCCCTCAGCCCCTCACCCAGGCTGGCCAGGCACACCAGCAGGACCCCCACCCTGATCCAGGACACCCTTCAGGGCAAACCAGCCAGCCCCCACCCATGCACCAGGCATATAAGTAAAGGGCAATATGCAAACTGACCCTAACAGCAGAAAGAATGGGAATGACTGGTCACTATGACACACACTGACCACCAGGGGGCAGATGCTCATTGCAGGAGCTGCCCCCTGGTGGTCAGTGCGCTCCCACAGGGGGAGTTCTGCTCAGCCACAAGCTATGTAAACAGCTTCCTCTCCCGCTTCCTCAGCAATGCTAAGGATGTCTGACTGCAGCTTAGGCCTGCTCCCTGCTGGCAAGTGGACATACCCCAAGGGCTCCTGGGCTGTCAGAGGGATTTCTGACTGCCAGCTTAGGCCCGATCTCAAGGGGAGTGGGCCTAAGCCAGCAGGTGGACATCCCCTGAAGGGTCCCAGACTGCAAGAGGGCACAGGCCAGGCTGAGGGACCCCCCTGAGTGCATAAATTTTTGTGCACCGGGCCTCTAGTGTGTATATATATATATATATATATATATATATATACACACACACACACACACACTAATAAAAGACAAACATGCAAATTGACCATACTTTCCCTATGCCTTAAGCCATGCCCACCAGCCAATCAGAGTAGCTATATGCAAATTAACCCAATCTAGGTGGTGGTTAATTTGCATATACTGGCTGGGAGTGAAGACTGAAGTCAACATGGAAGTGAAGCACTACAGAAGACAGCAAATTAGAGGCAGAAGAGACAGGAGCAGAGTAAGGCTGCAAAGGTGGGAGGCTGTAGGGGAAACCCAGCCACAGCAGCTGGGAGCAGGAGGAGAAATGCAGCTGCAGCGTCTGGGAGCAGGAGGGGAAACCCAGCTGCAGAGGCTGGGAGTGAGAGTGAAGCCCACCTCAGCGGGTTTCACTCCCTTCTCTGCTTCACTCCAGCCACAGGAAGCCCTATTCTTGCAGGAATCGTCCTGCAATGGGCGTCTAATATATATATATATATTTGTATATATATTTGTATATATGTATATATATATTTATCCACTGAATGGCCAGATTATTATGACCACCTGACATTTGTAAGCAAATTAGCCATATACTGCATCATATGGGATATGGAAGCCAAAGGCCTGTTGGAACACATTTGCTGCCTGCAGTTACCAAGATAAAATGTCTCCAATTCACACAGAAACACAAGGATTGGCCAGTCGAGCATTAGAAAAAAGTCATGTGGTCCGATGAATCATGTTTCCAGTTGCATCATGCATATGGAAGAGTGAGAATTTGGCAGAAACAGCATGAAAGCATGCACCCCACATTCATGAGTACAACCCTTCAGGCTGGTGGTGGCAGTGTTATGGTTTTAGGCATGTTTTCCTGGCATGATTTGGGCCCTTTAATTGATGTGGAACAACATCTGAATAGCACAACATACCTAAGTATCTTTGCTGATAAAATTCATCCTATCATGCTGATGGCATATCCCAATGGAGATGGCTTCTTCCAACAAGACAATGCACCATGCCACGATGCTTCTATTGTGCAGGAGTGGTTTCAAGAACATGAGGGAGACTTTATCTTGCTTAGGTGGCCCCCACAATCACCAGATCTCAATCCAATTGAACATTTGGGGGATGAAGTTAAAAGAGCCATCAGGTAGCTGGTTCCACAACCATCAAATCTTATAGAACTGAACAGTGCTATTCATCAGGCATGGTGTCAGATTCCTCACATCACCTTTCAACATCTCGTGGAGTCAATGCCAAGAAGAATTGCTGCAGTATTGAAGGCAAAAGGTGGCCCAACGAAGTACTGATGTAGTGGTCATAATAATCTGGCCACTTAGTATATATATATATATATATATCCCACGTTCAAAGGCTGTTAAATCATGTTGTTTACCTATATCTTCAGAAAAAAATCACTTCTACTGTTGTGGTAAACAACCTGCTTCCCTTTTTATAATGGTCTGGCCCTCTAGCAACTTCAGCGCGAAATTATAGCTAATTTGCCTACAAATGTCAGGTGGTCATAATAACCTGGCCACTCAGTGTGTGTGTGTGTGTGTGTGTGTGTGTGTGTGTGTGTGTGTGTGTGACTGTCAACCAGTCACTATGACATGCACTGACCACCAGAGGACAGACACTCCGACCAGTAGGTTAGCTTGCTGCTGGAGTCTGGCTGATTGAGACTCTGCTCCTGAGCAAGACAGGCAAAACATGCCCTGGAACCCTACTGTAGTCCCTCCCCGGCTGGCCAACCTCCCATGTCCCTCCCTAGCCCCATTTGTGTTCTGGTGGGGTTCCTAGGCCTGACCTGTGCCCTCTTGCAATCCGGGGCCCGTTGGGGAATCTCAGAAAGCCGATTTTGGCCTGATCCGCAGGCCAAGTCAAGGGACCCGCCGCTGGTGCACGAATTTGTGCACTGGGCCTCTAGTATATATACATACATACTAGAGGACCGATGCATGAAATTTGTCCAGGGGAGTGGTCCCTCAACCTGGCCTGTGCTTTCTCACAATCTGGGAGCCCCCGCTCCTTACCACCCACCTGCTCACTACTTACTGCCAAGCTCACTGCTCCTTACCACCCTCCTGCTCACTCCTACTGCCCACCTGCTCGCTCCTTACCACCTGGCTCACCACTCCTTAGCACTGCTGCAGATGCGGGAGGGGCTCCTGCTACCACTGCTGCATTCACCAGCTGTGAGCCCGGCTTCTGGCCGAGCGGCTCTTCTGCTGTGGAAGCACACTGACCACCAGGGGGCAGTGCCTGCATTGAGCATCTGTCCCCTGGTGGTCAATGAGTGTCATACAACTGGTCATTCTGGTCGTTCCGTAGTAATAGGCGCTGGCCTTTTATATATATACTAGAGGCCTGGTGCACAAAAATTTGTGCACTCAGGGGTGGGAGGTCCCTCAGCCCGGCCTATGCCCTCTTGCAGTCTGGGACCCCTCAGAGGATGTCCACCTGCTGGCTTAGGCCCTCTCCCTGGGGGATTGGGCCCAAGCTGGCAATCAGACATCCCTCTGGCAGCCTGGCAGCCCCCAGGGGATGTCCACTTGCCAGCAGGGAGCAGACCTAAGCTGCAGTCGGATGTCCTTAGTGTTGCTGAGGAGGCAGGAGAGGCTCCCGCCACCACCGCTGTGCTGGAGCCATCAGCCTGGCTTGTGGCTGAGCAGAGCTCCCCCTGTGGAAGCACAGTAACCACCAGAGGGCAGCTCCTGCATTGAGCATCTGCCCCCTGGTGGTCAGTGTGTGTCATAGTGACCAGTCATTCCCAGTCATTCTGCTGTTAGGGTCAATTTGCATATTACCCTTTTATTATATAGGACTAGAGGCCGGGTGCACAAAAATTTGTGCACTCAGAGGGGGTCCCTCAGCCTGGCCTGTGCCCAGTCACAGTCCAGGACCCCTTGGGGGATGTCCACCTGTTGACTTAGGCCCACTCCCCAGGGAATCAGGCCTAACCTTGAAGTCAGACATCCTTCTCGCAGCCAGGGAGTCCTCGGGGGATGTCCAACTAAAGGCTTAGGCCCCCAACGGATCAGATCTAAACCATTAGTTGGACATAGTGCTGCCACAAAGGTGAGAGAGGCTCCTGCCACCACCACTGTGCTGGCCAGCCATGAGCCAGCTTCTGGCTGAGTGGCACTCCCCATATAGGTCTTCTGGGTCCTGCCCTGCCTTGCCTTTTTTTTTTCTAAGACATTTCAATTTATTTAAAAGAAGCCAATATACAGGATATAAAGCGTATGGTATTTACAACAGTACAGTAAACAGGTTGGTTTCCCCGGTAGGATCAGTAGTCTTTCAATAAGTATAAACGCCCCTTCCCTTTGATGCTTGACCCAGTTGGCAGACAAACAGCAACAGTGGGGTGGGATGGGTCTGCAGGATAGAAAGTCTCCCTGAAGGGATTAAAAATCATGTAGATGCTAAAATGTCCACAAAGGGGTCTTGGGGGTGAGGGGTGCCTCTGCCTCATTCCTTTGAGGGCTTGGCAGCAGGAATGTTGAGGGATTTGCCCCAAACTAACACACGGCCCACCCTGAGCCTGTAAATCTTCCACCCATGGAATATTCCCTTCCCGAGAGAATCAGCCCTAATCCCTCAGTCAGGGCCTGGAGGAGCAGCCCAGGCCGTGGGCACAGCCAGGACTGTGGACATTTCATGGCCTTTCCACTCCCACTCCAGCTGCCTAACAACTCTGCACTGCTCCCCTCGCCCACCTCCCCCATCACCCCATCAGGACACCGTGCACAGGAGGGTACACTGGTTTTCCCATGCCCATTGGGAACTGGCTGTTTCTGTTTTCTGGAGTAAAAAGGTTCCTGTGGGTCGGGTAAGTCTCTGCTTGGCAGGAAGTTCTGAAACAGAGCCACTGACCACACCCACCTCCTCTGGGCATGGAGCAGCTCGGGCCCTCAGAGCTCATCTCTCCAGCAGAACTGAAGGGAAGGCTGTGTGTACCCTTCTGTTCCTCACCCTTCACATGCCCAGAACCATCAGTGTCACACTTCCTAATTCCTATCACTGTATTTCATTAGTTCCATACTGTTTTACTAATCCTGAATCTAAAGAGATTGGTTCAAAAAGAGATCATTCTATTTTTAAAGTATTTAGTTATGCACTTGTGAGCTTTGCATGGACGAACTAAGCACATGACCCTTTCTTGTACATCAGAACCTGCACACACATGTAAAAAGAGGACCCGTTTTTGACAGATGTGAAACCACCATTTATTTGTAATAAATAATTACGCAATTAAAAAAAAAAAAAAAAGACCCAGCTTCCACGTGTTCTGGGTCCCTCCCTGCCTCAAGGGGTCACCGATCACCACCGGGGTTAGGGACAGGGAAGAGACAGACACTGGCAGCCTCTTCTCTGCCCCGCCCAGCTTCTCTGATCACCAGCTGGGGGGTGGGCCTTTGCCTGGGATCTTGGATCCAGGGCAGGGGGCAGGGCAAAGTGCCTTTACCCTGCCACCCAGCTCTTGCCTGCTGCCTGGGTTTCCCATCACCATTCTTCTGTCCTTCCCCTTTCGCCTCCCATCATTGAGCTTACATATGCAAATTAGCCACCATCTTTGTTGGAGGTTAACCGCCATCTTTGTTGGCAGTTAATTTGCATATCTCCCTAGTTAGCCAATGGGAAGGGTAGCGAAGTTATGGTTAATTACCATGTTTGTCTATTATTAGATAGGACTAGTGGCCTGGTGCACGAAATTCATGCACAGGGTGGGGATCCCTCAGCCAGGCAGTTGGACATCCCTCTCGCAATCTGGGACCGCTGGCTTCTAACTGCTCACCTGCCTGCCTTCCTGATTACCACTAACCACTCTGCCTGCCTCCCTCATTGCTCCTAACTGCTCACCTGCCTGTCTGATCGCCCCTAACTGCCTCTGCTTTGGCCTCCACTGCCGCAGCTTTGTCTGAAAGGATGTTCAGAATGACGTCTGGAAGGTTGTTCAGCTGTCCAGTCTAATTAGCATATTATGCTTTTATTATTAGAAGATACACACACACATACACACACATTTCTCTCTCTGATAAGTTTCATCTTAAGAGACTCCCAATGTCACCATGCAAATACCACACTGTTCCTCCAGTGTGTCTGAATTGAGAATTATAGCACTTAATGTTTAAGTTCCTTAATGTTGTGGATCTTATTGCTTCAGACTGTGGTTTCAAGACAAAGTCAGGACAACTCTGAAGACTGAACAAAGCAATGTCAGGCAAGAATATAGAAAAACAGTGACTAATGTTTTAAAAATGTATTTGTATTGATTTCAGAAAGGAAAGGAGAGGGAGCGAGAGATAGAAACACCATTGATGTGAGAGAATCATTGATCGGCTACATCCAACATGCCCTGCACCAGGGATCAAGCCTGCAACCTGGGCATGAGCCTTGACAGAGACTCAAACCATGACTGCCTGGTTCATAGGTCTACACTCAACCACTGAGCTTCTCTGGCTGGGTAGCAGTGACTAAATTGATCCATGTAATTTCAAACTGTAGGCTACATGAAATTTATGGTCACTCTTTCGGCTGCATCTCTTCCTAAAAGGTGTTTGAGATTCTTGCTGGCACTTATAATAACTTTAATTTGGAAAGAAACATTTTAAATACTCTTTACTGCCTTAAAATTACTTTTATGTAAGCTTATAATACTGATTATACTATTGCATTTTAGACAAATATATACCAAGGGAAAATATTTCAGGAACAAAAGGTAGATTAAATAATATAAAAATAGAGACTTATGGCTAATTTCTAAGTAATGTGATTAAGATCTCTACATTCAGATAAATGGAAACTGTTTTTGTTTTAATAGAACTGTTTATAAGCGTTCATATGACATGAATTAATAACATTATTAATATGCATCAATGATACACTGTCTATGTTTATCAGAAAGAATATTATTTAAAAAATACAAAGAAATAAAACCTTTCTGACTTTATTATTCAAAAGCCATAAGACATTGTCAAACTAAGACAATCATCTTGATTATTTTTGGTTGTTTGGAGGATAAGTAAAATCCACCCAGACTAAGAAGTGCCTCTTGGGAGGCAAGCAATTTGGTTTTGTAATGAGGTGTGCTTCCTCAGAAGGTGATTATAATGGAGTCTGAGGAAATAGGGATGAAAACTTTAGAATATCATCTTTTATTTCTTATAGTCTTTTATATCAAAAAGCTCTGGAAATGTGGTCAAATAGTCTTTAGAGGTTGAAGTATCCTCTAGTGAGCTGCTTTGATGCCAACAAGGCTACATGTTTAGGACCTGAACAGCCCTATATCTGCTCCCTCAGGTACTTTGTACCTCATCTAATTCACAGTTGGTGACACCAGTTGATGTTGAATGGTCCAGTAAAGATCAAAGCTAACTTTTGCTGCACGTCCTTCTGTTATCTCCAATGCCCAATGAAAATATATTTTACATCAGGTTAGGTACATGCAAATTCACACATATGTTTTCATGACAAAAGTGTCTTCCAGAAATACTCACACTACAGATCTTAAGAGCTATAATTTTTATTCAAAAACTATATCCAAAAGAGAACAGCTTTAATTAATTTTCTTCTTTATTTATGACTATACTTTTCAATGAGAGGATCAACAAATTAATAAGATCTGGGAGAAGTTTATGATAAATTAAAATTAAAAAGACAATTTAAATTTTATTTCTTGAAAAATAAAAACATGCACATTTAAATTTTGTTAGCATTTGGGAAATTGGATTCTGTTTTACTAGGTGGACATTTTCAACCACATTTTACCTAAAACCCATGATCATGCTTCTTTTGCCAGATAAAGGAAACAGTATAGCTGTTACTTGGAAAGTTAACTGGATTTCAAACCTGGTTTCCATGGATTAGATTAAACTGAATGAATTATATTACAAAGTGTGTTTTATAAAAAAAAAATATAATTAGCTGGGGAAGATATGGAAAAATGAAGGAAAAATTAACTTCTTTCTATAAGGAGAAAATAAATGTAAAGGTATATACAAGGGAGATTGTTGTTTGCAGTTATCATAAACAAATACACTATATTGAGGGGCAGGGATTTGTCTAATTAATAGAAACAGAATATTTACAGGAATGTATCTAATTAATAGAATAGTTATGATCAGACAATTGAAAAGAGATATCAGGAGAAAGAGACCAATTATGAAAGAAAAAGATGGTCAATGCTTATCTTCTTATAGTCAAAGGAGTAAAGGAGTTCAAGAACACAGTTGGAATTCAATCAGATATATTCAGACTTCATAGAGACTGGATTGGGTAGGTGGCTCTCCTAAGGGATCCAGGTATTGGGTCTTCTTATTATGTTAATAGTCCATACTGTCATGAACATGTTACAAGCAAACTAGTAAGTAGTAATAACCAAGGCCGGAGTGATGTTATTTTCTACCTCCCTTGTAGGTGAAGTTCTCTGGAGCACTTTAGGTGAGATTTATGCAAAAAGGGAGTTACCTTTCAAAAAGTGAATAAATGTGGTTAGTAAATAAAAAGAATAACACTGAAACTACAACTTTAAAACTTCTTGGGCATTACCCAGTTGTGTCATTCACTAGAGGAGTTGTAAATAAGTAGGTGTAATAAATTAAACATTTGCACATTTTTATTACCTCCCCTATTCTATATAGTAATCACTGCTGCTTAGATGGAACAAGTGTGTCTAAGAAATCAAAGACTTTATTTCCTAGAGGGTATATTTTTTATTAATTCAAGTTCCTAACAAATGGGCCATTTTGTTGTCATTTATTTTTCATGCTTCTTCCTGCCAACTAGGTCAGTGAATGATATTAAAGTGAACACTTTATTACTTATATAGTTCTTAGGAGTCAGAATAGGTCAATGGATAAAGACAAGATATACATTTTAGAAATTTTAAAAAAATAACTAAAAATATCACTTACCAGTACAAATTTTTATCAATGCTGAATAATATATTTTGTTTAGAAAAATATTTAAATACTATTTATTTTATTGCCTTAACAAGACTTTATATAAGTTGATGTTAGTGATGATGCTATTGTATTTTAATAAACATATAATACCCACAGCCAATATCTTACTCAATGAGCAAAATATAAAAGCGTTTCTTTTAAGATCAGATACAAGACGGGGATGTCCGCTTTCACCACTCTTAATAAACATGGTACTGGAAGTTCTAGTTCACATCAATTAGAAAGAAGAAGAAATGAAAGACATCTAAATTGGAAAGGAAGAAGTAAAACTGTCATTATTTGCAGACGACAGGATACGGAATATAGAGAACCCTAAAAATTCCATTAAAAACTACTGGAACTGATGAGTGAATTCAGTAAAGTGGCAGGATTCAAAATAAATATCCAGAAATCAGTTGCACATTTAAAAATTTTTTTATTGATTAAGGTATTACAAATGTGTCTTTATCCCCCCATTGTCCCCTCAGCCCCCAGTCTTGCCCTCACCCTTACCCCCTGTTGTCTTAGTCCATTGCTTATGCTTATGTGCATGCATACAAGTCCTTTGGTTGATCTCTCCCCCTTACCTTCACCCTCCCCTACCTTCCCTCTGAGGTTTTAGCATCTGATCGATGCTTTTCTGTCTCTAAATCTGTTTTTGTTCATCGGTTTATGTTGTTCATTATAGTCCATAAATGAGTGAGATCATGTGATATTTATCTTTCTCTGACTGACTTATTTCACTTAGCATAATGCTCTCCAGCTCCATCCATGCTGTTGCAAATGGTAGGAGTTCCTTCCTTTTTACTGTGGCATAGTATTCCATTGCATAGAGGTGCCAAAGCTTATTAATCCACTCATCTGCTGATGGGCACTTAGCTATCATAAATTGTGGTGCTATGAGCATAGGGGTGCATATATCCTTTCTGATTGGCGTTTCTGGTTTCTTGGGATATATTCCTAGAAGTGGGATCACTGGGTCAAATGGAAGTTCTATTTTTAGTTTTTTGAGGATGAGGAAACTCCGTACTGATCTCCACAGTGGCTGCACCAGTCTGCATTCCCACCAGCAGTGCATGAGGGTTCCTTTTTCTCCGCATCCTTGCCAGCATTTGTCATTTGTTGATTCCTTGATGATAGCCATTTTGACTATGTGTGAAATGATACCTCATTGTCGTTTTGATTTGCATCTCTCAGATAATTAGTGACTTTGAGCATGTTTTCATATGTCTCTTGGCCTTCCTTCTGTCTTCTTTCAAAAAGTATCTATTTAGATCCATTGCCCATTTTTTGATTGGCTTATTTGTTTTCCTTTTGTTAAGTTGCATGAGTTCCCTGTAAATGTAGGAGATTAAACCCTTATCAGAGATACCATTAGCAAATATGTTCTTCCATGTAGTGGGTTTTCTTGTTGTTTTGTTGATGGTTTCTTTTGCTGTGCAGAAGCTTTTTATTTTGACGTAGTCCCATTTGTTTATTTTCCCTTTAGTTTCCATTGCCCTAGGAGCTGTGTCAGTGAAGATATTGCTTCAGCATATATCTGAGATCTTGCTGCCTGTGGATTCCTCTAATATTTTTATAGTTTTCTGTCTTACGTTTAAGTCCTTTATCCATTTTGAGTTTATTTTCTCAAAACTGCCTGGTACTGACACAAGAACAGATATATAGACCAATGGAATAGAATAGATAACCCAGAAATCAACCCAAACCACTATGCTCAATTAATATTCGACAAAGGAGGCAAGAACATACAATAGAGGCAAGACAGTCTCTTCAATAAATGGTGCTGGGAAACTTGGTCAGACACATGCAAAAAATGAAACTAGACCACCAACTTACACCATACAGTTGCATTTTCATACACTAATCATAAACTATCAGAAAGAAAAACAAAGGAAAAATCCCATTTTCAATTTAATTAAAACAAACAAACAAAAACTAGGAATAAATTTAACTAAGGATGTAAAAAACCAGTACTTGGAAAATAAAAAAAAAGATACTGAAGAAAGAAATTGAAGAAGCTAAAAATAAGTGGAAGCATATACGTTGTTCATCGTTAGGAAGGATTAACATCATTAAAACGCCTATACAACACAAAACAATCTATAGATTCAACACAATTACTATTAAAATGTCAATGGCCTATTTAACAGAATCAGAAGAAACTTCCCAAAAATTTACATGGAACCAAAAAGACACAAATAGCCTCAGCAATATTTCAAAAGAGGAAGAAAGAAGAATCACCCTGATATCAAACTATCTATAAGGCCACAGTAATCAAAACAGCAAGGTACTATCATAAAAATAGATATATAAATCAATGGAACAGAATAGAGAACGCAGAAATAAAGCCACACTTTTATGTTCAATTAATATTTGACAAAAGAGGCAAGAACATACAATGTGGTAAAGATAGTCTATTTAATAAATGGTGTTGGGAAAATTGGACAAATACACACACACAAAATGAAACTAGATCAACTGCTTATACCATACACAAGAATAAACTCAAAATAGATTAAATACTTTAATGTTTGACTTGAAATTATAAAAATCCTAGAAGAAAACACATGCAGTAAAATCTCAACACTTCTCATAGCAAGATTTTTTTCTGATATATCTCCTTAGGCAAGGAAAAAAAGAAAAAGAAAAAGAAAAAGAAAAAGGGGGAACTACATCAACTTAAAAAGTGTTTGCACAGCAAAGCAAACCATCAACAAAATGAAAATACAATTCACTGAATGGAAGTACCTATTCACCAATGAGACATCTGATAAGGGTTAATATCTAAAATTTATAAAGAATGTGTACAACTCAACACCAAGAAAACAAACAATCCAATTATATAATAGGCAAAGGACCTGAGTAGATACTTTTCCAAAAAGGACATACAGATGGCCAACAGACATATGAAAAGATGCTCAATGTCATTAATCATCAGAGAAAATGGAAATTAAAATCACAATGAAATATCACTTTATGCCTGTCAGAATGGCTATATCAATAAATCAACAAAGTGTTGGCAAGGATGTGGAGAATGGAACCCTCCTGCACTGTTGGTGGAATGCAGATTGGTCCAGCGACTGTGGAAGTTGTGGTACATTTACACAATGGAATACTACTTGGCCATAAAAGAAAGAAGGAAATCTTTCCTTTCGTGACAGCATGGATGGATCTGGATAGTATTATGCTAAGTGAAGTAAGCCAGTTAGAGAAAGACAAATGCCATATGACTTCACTTGTATGTGGAATCTAATGAAAAAAATAAACTAATGAACAAAATAGAAACAGACTTATAGATACAGAGAGCAGACTGAGAGGTATCAGAATAGAGGGGGTAAGGAAGTCTGGGTGAAAAAGGTGAAGAGATTGAGCAAAAAGAAAAATTCCTCATAGACACAGACAGCAGTATAGTGATTATCAGAGGGAAAGAGATTGGGGGAAGGTAGAAGAGGGTATATGGGAGAATAAATGATAATAAAAGGAGACTTAACTTTGGGTGATGAACACACAATACACTATATAGATGATATATTATAGAAGTGTACACTTGAAACCTATATAATTTTATTAATCAATGTCAGCCCAATAAATTTTATGAAATTATTTGATTAAATATTTTAAATACAAGAAAGGAAAATATATCTCAATGTAATATAGAAAAAAATCACAACTTTTCTCTAATTTGTATTTGTGTATACTACCTTAGAAAGTCAAAGTGTAGTTCTATTGAAAATTATTATTATATCTTAAATATCTTTCAGTTATTCACTTTTATAATGCTCCCACTTAAACAGATATTACAAACAAAATTAGTAGAAGATATATGAAAAAGCAAATAAATATTCTATATACTTTATGATGTTAATGATCTACATAAAACTATACAATCATTTCAACAAATGTACAAAAGAGTATTTCACAAAATTCAACATTATTCTAAAAAATAAAACTAGAGGTAGAATGAAAATTCTTCAAACTGATGATGAATATCCATTGAAAACCTTATATCCAACATAATATTTAATGGTGAAAGACTAAATGTTTTTCCTCTGAGATCATTTACAAGACAATGATGTCCACTTTCATTATTTCTATTCTACTTTGTACTAGAGGTTATAGACAATGCAATAAAGAAAAAAAATATAATAAAATATATCCTGATAAATTTTATAAAATAATATTAGGTCATAACCAAGATGAATGTCTATGTAGATAATTTCAAAACATCTACCAAAAAAGTTACTAGAACTAATAAGTGAATTCAGCAAAGCTGAAGGGTAAAATATTATTATTTAAAAATAAACTGCATTTTTATACACTAGCAATGAATGATTAGACATTACATTAGACAGAAACACCAGAACTAAAAAGAACTATTGAGATAAATTAAAGACTAAAATAAATAGAGAAATATACTGTAATTATGGACCACAGGAATTATATTGTTATGATGTTAATTATTGATGCACATATTTATGAACAACTGATTTCTGATTATGATACAAATATATGTCAATAAAAATGTCCTGTTTTGTCAACAATGGATGATAGCAAAATTGAATATCTATATTTTAAAATGAATTTTAATCCATACTTTACCCCATATGCAAAATTAATTCAAAATGAATCATAGCCCCAAATATAATTATTAAAATCATGAATATTTCAGGAGAAAGTGTGGTGATCTTGATTAGGCAAATAATTCTTACATAGGACATCAAAAGCATAATTTATTAAATAAAATTTTGATTTATTGTATTAATATCCTGTACTCTTTGAAAGACACTGTTAACAGATGAAAAGTCACACCACAGACAAGGAGAAAATATTTGCAAATCACATATTAGATAATGAACTTTTGTCCAGAATATAGCAAAAGCTCTACAAACATGAGAGAAGCACTTCAGAATGGCAGAGCAAGAACCTCCAAAAAATCTACTTCTCCAGCAAAGTATTAACACTGGTAAGACTGTCAAAATCACCTTTTTAAGTAAACTCTGGAAATTAATAAAAGGCTTGCAACAATAAGATGAGCGCTTACTCAAGAAAAACTGTTGACTATCATTAAGAACAGCAAGGATGGCCACATTCTACAACTTATTTGCCTACTCCTCTTCCCAGCTCCACAGCAACTTGAAAATTATCAGTCTTGGAACAACAGTAGCTATGAAAAATAGCAGTCTAATAGCCACTGAAGGAGATATATTTTGAGCTCCTGACAAAAAGCCAACTCCAGAAAATTGTCACTATTTAACTGAAAAGCTCCTACAAGCCCCATTCACAGAGTTTGTCATTATTTAATCTGACTCAGCTCACTCAGTGAAGAAAGACCCATACTCAAGGTATGTATCCAAAAAAAAGTAGTGTCAATTGTGTAATGTTTTTGTTGCCTAATGCAGTGATGCCACTTGGGGCAAAGAAACAGATGGACAAAATGAAAAGGCAAATCAGGGCAATACGATGTCCATAGCAGGTTCTAAAAAGTTCTGACATCTTCTGGGGTCTAAAAGGGCATGTGCTTGTGTGGACATGTATGCATGCCCAGGAACAACTTAAGAACACCTTAATTGTTCACTTCTGGCTGATGCTGAGACTGCACAAGCTGACAGAGTTGTAAAAGTTCAAATTGTGGAAGTCACATTTCAGCACACAGAGCCTCTTTTTTATGTTGTTATTATTATTTTTTAATTTTTTAATTATAATTTTTAAAATTATTTTTTATTGATTAAGGTATTACACATACAGAGCCTCTTATACATAGAGTGGGAGATACGTTGATTCAAAGCATTTAAGAAAGTGTCTTTTCAATTATCAGCTGATCACTAAACTATACATAGTAACATTGGCAGCCACCTATGACAAAGGATAAAATTTAGAGAATTAGTTCCATGAATTAACTACACAAATAAATAGCAATGAAAGTAACAATAAACAGCAATAAAAACAAATTCTGGGAGCAGGAGAATATGACTTCCATTGTTACCCAATTACATTATTTCAAATGTCCAATTTTCAACAAATGATGACACATTCAAAGGAACAGCAAAGTAAGGCTCATACTCAGTAAAAATAAAATAGAAATTGTTCTTGGGAAACCCAGATGTTAGATTTACTGGACAAAGACTTTAGATATTAAAAATATGTTCAAAAAACAAAGAAAATAATATTCAAAGAATTCAAGGAAAATATGAGTAAATGTGTCCCCAAATAAAAATATAATAATAATATAGAAATTATAATAAAGGACTAAATAAGAATTCTGTAATTGAAAAAGTATAAGTAAAAATTTATACTTAAATAAAAATTTCTCTAGAGAGGCTAAGCATATTGAGCTGGGAGATGAAAGAATCAGAAAGATATGAACTAAAAAATACGTCCACTGCAATATTCCAGTCTGAGGAACATAAAGAAAAAAAAATTAACAGAGACCTAGATGCATCATGAGAGTGCCAATATATGTTCAGTAGAATCCCCAGGAGAGGAGAGAAAGGGGCAGAAGAAACATTTGTAGAAACAATGGCCCCAGATTTTTCCAAATATAATGAAAAACTATACATACATCTAAGATGATCAACAAATGGAGAGTAGGATAAACTGAATAAATTGACCATCTTTGCCATGGTTCTCAAGTGAGAACAAAGTTTATTACTGAGGAACAAAGCTTTCTGGGTGATTACGATTTTTTTAATGCTTTAGGCAGTATATTTGTGTGGGGAAAAAGTGAAGTTGACTCTCATAGATGTCCCCTAGTTCTAGTGACTTATAAACAGCAAGCAAAACTGTAAAGGAATAGTTGAGTTCGCAGAAAGAGAAGTGAGAGAGAAGTTTCTTGAAAGTTAAAGAAAAAAACATTTAATAAGGTGACAATACTCAAGGTTTTAAGTACAGAGAAATCTGTGTAACCTGTCCAATATTTTATTATAGAGAAATGTGGCCCTATTTATAGATATATCTTTCATAGAGTTTAATGATGGTTTATACAAAGTGCCAGAAATAATGAAATGCATCTTCTCTATCAATTTTCTAGATTTTTAGTTAAAAATTTAGAAAATAAGCAGGCTGGTATGTGGCAATGTCATCCACTATGTTCAGTATAGATATTTAGAAATCAAAAACACAAGACTGAACAAAAAGAATCATCCAAATGTAAGATTACTTAAAAATCACTCAATTTGTACATTTAAAAATTATTAGGTATAACAAGATTTACTGTCAGAATTCTTTAGCTCTACTGTGAATATGTTGACTTGACCCTAATACAGCTTGTTAAATTCAGCACATTTATTGTCCATGGAAAGTCCTAATTTTTTTCAGTCCATGACATTTATGTGTACACTTTCCTCCCTATATAAATGTTTTAAACATAACACAAAGTGTATTGCCAAATATAAAACTTCTGGTTTTCTCTAGAGGTCTCTAGGGAGTAATGTTATGTCCTCATTTCATTGACTCTTGTAGTAGAGAGCAAAGAAGTACATTATGAATATGTCTGAATGAAAAGTTTTATAGTTTTAGTCCAGTCTATTAAGATGGAAAACAATGATTCTTTATATTTCAGTTCTGTCTATTTTTTACTAGGACCACACTAACTTTGAACTTAGAAAAAATGTTTGCAAATATTAGATACCAACCCAAAGGTCAAACAGCAAATGTCATATGCCATGTTCTGGTAACTCAAATCTCCTCTGCTGGCAATTTGCAGTAGGGGTACTGAATACCATCCTGCCCCCGGGGGAAGCTAGGACTTGTAAAAGAAAATTCTATGAAAAAGTGCTCAAAATAGAAAAACCTGAGCAATTACCTACTTTTGCATTTAATTTGGTTTAATTTTTCTCTCTGGTTAAAAATATATATTGATTTAAAAGTGTAAGATGTGCAGATTAGCTGACTAAACACAATGTTATGTTTTCCTTATAACATTACTTAGATGTTAATGCCATTAGAATGCATGAGACATCCTACATTTCCAGGAAAGAGGAAGTCACTATATAATTTAAGAGTTTGTTTTCTTAACTATTTTGCTACCTTAGCCTGTGTTTATACATTTGGAATAGTTTTAGGTAAAAAAAAATAATTATGCTCAATCATAAAATCTATCTGATCACTAATGTTTGCTGACTGGTTTCGTTTTTCCTGAATCAGATCTGTTATAGACATGCGTTAATGCATTTAGGCCACCCAAGTGCAGTTAAAAAATTTCTGGATTAGTGCTGGGGGATTTTAGTCACCTTTGATGAAAGACATAATACACTTTTCAAATCACTCAATTCAGCTCCATTCTTATATGTAGTGAAATAAATATCCTCCTATATCTGTACTATGTAAAGATCCTCCAGTTCTCTCTAGCCTGCAGTATCCTACATGTCCAAATTCCTTAGTCTCAATCATCTTTTCCAGCTTTATTTCTGTCCATTTCTCTACTATCATTTCCTGCTTGGCATACTGGAATCACTGATTCCTGGACATATGATGGCTTGTCACACTGTTTTAGTTCTTACCCATGCTTTTTCCTTGTCTAAGATGGCCTTCCCTGTCCCATACCCCATCTTCATCAAACTTATGAAATCTTTCTTAAATCTCATAAGCAGAGTTAGTTGTACTCTTTTGAGTATGTCTAGAACATTTCTAAATGGCTGGCTGCAGACACTGCATATAGGAAGAAAAGTTTAAAACTGCAGGTAACCTCGGAATGGTATGGTGAAGGGCAGGCTGATACTGAAGTCCTGTCTCCTCATGTTTAAGAAAATTTCTTAGTGGTGATGATTGTCTTCAACACTCCCTGATTCTTTCATTCTCTTTTCCTTAAAGGTAAGAGTCTTCATGCTGTCCCTTGGATATGATGTGTCTCCCACCACAGATCCCTTAGCCAAGCCTCCTTAGCTTATAGTCTTTCATGCACCAGACTTATGATTCTTCTGGAATCAACATTTTCTTATAGTTCTAAGCTCTTCAGTCTTGCTTTGTGCAAGGTGATTGCTAGCAAGTTCATACAAGGGTGACCCTGCTAATATGTTACTGGATATTACTAGGTAAAATGAGGCAAACACTAACACAACCCATTGTACAAGGTGTTAACAGATGCATTTTAAGCTGCAAGGTCCCTCACTTGATTGAGCTTCTTCCAGGGTCCTGGAAAGAATGTCTTTCAGTATACTCACATGGTCAAATCCTATATAATAAAAGCATAATATGCAAATTATTCTTTTCACCAGAAATTCGACTGCTCACTATGATGTGCAATGACCACCAGGGGAGGGGGGTGGAGGGGGACATGGAACGTGGCAGGCACTGGCGACACGGCGCTGGCAGTGGGTGGCAGTGGAGGCGCTGCCAGCCCTGATGAGAGTGGGACCACAGCAGGATGGTGGAGCAGGTGAGAGGGTGGCGCCAGGACAAGGCAGATGTGAGCGGGGCCCAATTGCCTTGCAGATGGCGACCAGTGGCAGTGGCAGCTCCCAGACACTGAAGGAGCCAGGAGGGGGGCATGTGGGGGTTCGGGGGCCCAGGTGCTTCCCAGGGCCCAGAGGTAAGCTGGGACCCGCTCTTCCATGCCAGATGCTCGCACTTCAATTGCCAGCCAGGCCTAGGGACTGCACCCACGCACGGATTTCATGCACTGGGCCTCTAGTGCTTCTATAAGTTTGCAAAAGAACGATATTTTCATTGTGATAGAATACAACCACTCAATTTATCCTCCACCACACTTCTCATGTAGGGTGGTTTTGAGGCTGCTACAGATGTTTCTTTGGGGTCTAAGACAGTGGTTCTCAACCTTGGCTGAACATTATAATCACCTGGGAACCTTTTTAAAATCCTGATTTCTGGGCCTCATCCTCCAGAAATTCTGTTTCTTTGTTATGAGGTGGGGCCACAACATTAGTAACAAAGAAACAGAATTTCCGGAGGATGAGGCCCAGAAATCAGGATTTTAAAATGATTCCTAGGTGATTCTAATGTGCAGCCAAGGTTGAGAACCACTGGACTAAGAGATAATTGTGTTGGGGGACATTAGTTTTGATTTATAAGATACACTTGTGGGGTTCACAATCAAATTATCACTGGCTCTACCAGGAATACTCAATACCTCCTGGGTGTGAGTCATCCATTGTGTGACAGGATAAGAGGTAGTATTGAAATAGGAGACATATGAGTAAGACCTATGGAAAGAAGCACTGGAAAACATAGATATATTTAAGTTAGCCATTGTACATGGCAAGTTAAAATGCCCCAAAACTTATAGCCTTTCCCAACATGGAAAGTAATTCTAAAATTTACTTAATGTTACCTTTCAGAATTATGAAGCTGAAAGAATTTTTTTCTAAACTCCAAAGAATAAAATATATATTTTAATCAACCATGAAGTACAAAGATTGATATAGTTCTATTCTTTGTAGAAAAAAAAAAAAGCAGCTTTAAATTATTGCCAAATGACTGAGGAGACAGCCAAAAACTCTGGGCAGATAATTTTTTTGTTTGTTTTGGGAGTATTGTATTATTTATGATTTTTATATTTATAGCCTTATTTTATTTCTTACAAAAAATAAATATTTTAATTCCTAATTTTATATTATTTTTCTTCAAGTGGGCTCAACAAATAGTATAAGATTCAGTACCACAAAACATGGTTCTTCTCTAAACTACTAGTTATTATTATCATTATTCAATGTTTCACTAGAGAACTTTTATATTTAATAAGGACTTCTTGAAAATAATGTTTTACTCAAAGTAGTAACTAGTGCAAAATAGTAATGGGTTCAATAATAAATCAATAAAAGATTTCTTTTCCTAATATAGCTGGTGCCTCAGAAAAAGAAAGTATTATATTTTTCTAGTGGAAAGAAAAACAATCTGAGTCTTTCACTCTTTGAATAACCTCTCCCACTTATGTAAGTGGCGGGAGAAGGCAAGTCTGCTTCCTGCCCAGGACGGTAGTGTCCAGCAGGGGTGGGCAAACTTTTTGACTCGAGGGCCACAATGGGTTCTTAAACTGGACCGGAGGGCCGGAACAAAAGCATGGATGGAGTGTTTGTGTGAACTAATATAAGTTCAAAGTAAACATCATTACATAAAAGGGTACGGTCTTTTTTTTTTTTAGTTTTATTCATTTCAAACGGGCCGGATCCAGCCTGCGGGCCGTAGTTTGCCCCAGGCTGGTCCAGGGTGTTTCATCTTGTAGCTCTAAGATTTCTGTATGTGGTCTTGGGGAATGCTGGACAAAGGAGGAGAAGAAACTTTAAAAAAAAATAAAGAGATGCATAAGAGGTATTTCACTTGAATGTTTCTAAGTATCTGAACTAAAATGCAAACATTTTTAATGCACAAAACAATGTATGTGATAGCATATTTTCCTCCCTTTTGCCATTCCTGACTCTTCAACTCCATCTCTTAGGTAAAATTCATGAACAGGTAAGACAGGTAAGAAATGAGTTGAGGTATGGTATGGGGGAATTTTAGAAAAAAAGAATAGATTTAGTTATTTTTGTGTGTGACACCTGATATTTGAAAGAGATGAAAATGTAATGCATATGTTTTATATAAATCAAATTGTTAAATACTTCAAAATGCATTGACATTGATATAGACAACAAAAACTACAAGTAATTTATCTGTGACTTATTTTATAAAGTTTATTATAGCTATTCCACACTCAAGAAGGTAGAGCATAACTTTCCACTCCTTAATTATAGATTGCATATGGAAAGCATTATGTTAGGTGAAATAAGCCACCCAGAGAAAGACAAGTACCATATGATTTCACTAATATGTGGAATCTAATGAACAAAATGAGCTAACAAACAAGCAAAATAGTGACAGACTCATAGATAGAGAACAGGCTAACAGATGTGTATGTGGAAGGGGGAGGGCCAGGGGAGGGAAAGGGATTAATTAAAAAATAAGAAAAAATCGTGGATTGCATATAATGATTTATCTTAAAAGTGGACAGTATGGAGAGGGAGGGTAACTTATAGCAATGAAACCTGAGAAACACTGTATTATCCAGGGATCAAGGTCAACACCAACAGTGACACATACTGTTGATATTATGTACCCTTAATATGATTTGATGAAAATGTCACTTTACCTCTTGTGGTCTTCCTTCCAATAGCACATAACCAGAGTCTAATCATGAGAAAAGTATCAGCCAAATACTAATTGAAGGGCATTCTACAAAATAACTGATCACTAATCCTCAAAACTGTCAAGGTGATCAAAGGCAAGCAAAGTCATATAGGTACTTCACACTAAGGGATTATGCCACTTCTAGGAATATATCCTAAGAAACCAGAAATTCCCATCAGAAAAAACCTATGCACCCCTATGTTCTTAGCAGCTCAATTTACAATTAGCTAAGATTTGGAAACAGTCCAAATGTCCATCAGCAGATGACTGAATTAAAACGTGGTATTTATACAATGGAATATTATGCAGCTGTAAAAACCTCTTATCATTTATAATAGCATGGATGTACCTGGAAAGCATTATGCTAAATGTATAACTAAAACAGTATAATATAAAGCAATTACAAATTTTATAGCGAGAAAAAAGATAAGAAGGATAGTAGACTTAAACCCAAATATGTTAGAAACTAGTAGTCCAGTGCATAAAATTCATGCACATTAAAAGGGAATTAATTAGCGGAAATATTTTAATATTGCTATTTGCCCTTTCTCTTTAATAGAAGTGTGAGAGATGAACGGAAATTAGTAAAATGTATATAAAGATAATATATACATTTATTAATAAATAAATAGTAACAAAAGGATATAACAACAGAGGCATGATATAAAAATGACAAAAACATAATATGAAAACAACAAAAACATGATATAAAAACAACAGTGATGCAAACAATGACTGATAAAGTGATTAAACTTATTCTAATATCTCACTATACACCACATTAAGAGTGAAAACACTTTCAGAGTGCTTGACTAATTTCCCTTGTGATGAAGTATTTACAACTTTAACTTTACCGTCCCATGCTCTTAGAACTCGAGAGAAAGCAACATATAACTGACCATGTGCAAAAATGGGTTCAGGTGGGAATATTCCTACTCTGTCTAGAGTTTGTCCTTGTGATTTATTAATAGTCATCACAAGTGCTGGCATCACAGGAAACTGTCTTTGAATCAATTTAAATGGGAGGCCAGTGTCAGATGGGGACAAATTAATTCTTGGGATCAGAACAACCTCTCCCTCTGCAGATCCTGTTAATACTTCAGCTTCGATAATGTTAGGTAGTAATCTTTTGATAATAAACCTGATACCATTACAAAAACCCCATTTACTATTGAGATTTCTCAATAGCATAGTGATTGCACCCACTTTCAATTTCAATTTATGACAAGGCTTTCCCGAAGGAGTAATACTATTAGGAAATTCGATGGAAAAATTTTCCTTTTCAGCATCATCTGTGGAGTCAATGGAATCATCACTCAAATATGTGTGAAAATCTCCATCAAGTATATCCAAAATTTCTTCATTTAATTTTTTAATGTGCTCATTTTTTGGACAAAGAATTGCACATTTAGATATATTTTTAATATTATCTATAGATATAGTTTTTCCAAAGGTAGCTTCAATAATAGATCCATTACAAATCATTTCACAGGGGATTTCAATAATATCCATTCCTAAATGAAAACTGCTATCAAGTTTGCCATCTCCAAGTTTTACTAACCATTCACTATAAGCAGAATCCACTGATCTCATATTTGTTGTAAGAGACAACTTTCTGAAACATCCCCAAACATTGCAGGGCTTTAAACTCATTTGTACTATGGCCGATCCCATAGCATGCGGTACAATACTGAGACATTGTCGAAAATCCCCTCCATGAAGGAGAACTTTCCCACCAAATACAACATTCAGACTCATAATTTCTCTTAGTAATCTGTCTATGGCGTTTATAGCATGACTGGATACCATGGTGCATTCATCAATAATGAGTAGTTGGGCCTTTTTAATAGTTTTAGCAACTTCACTGTTTATATCAAGTCTAAAAATTGAAGTTTCATTAAATGGAATTGGTAATTTATATTGGGAATGGAAGGTGCTTCCACCAAGAAGTAAATTTGCAGCAATTCCTGCAGAAGCTGTGAGTAAAACAGTACTACCACGACCTCTAATATAATGTATTAAAACTTTATAAAGATATACCTCCACGCTCCGAGGGCCGGTTCCTGCCTCAAACCTAACTCTTCCAGGAAAGAGCTTGGGGATGGCACAGCCGTTTCCAAGATGACCCCTGCTGGACTGACTTCCTTCTGGTTGGTAGAGCCTCAGTCATGACTTGTTATCCCAATTTAAAATTCTTGGTTCTGGGATTATTATTATTATTATTTACTTTTACATTAGAAGGTACAGCATTTTTCTTGTTCACCACTGTTGCTAGGATTAAACATAATGGCTGAAATTTACTAGGTATATGGTAAATATTTGTTTCATGAATAAAATATAAAAAAATGAAAAACTATTGAATAAATGTTAATGAATTCAACATAAATATCTCAGAAAATAAATGTTTCCTATTTAGACAATGCAAATTAGATAAAATTTAAGAATTTTTTCAATATCCTGTTAAATGGACATTTATACGAACAGCTCAATACCATATCGTATCCTTATTCAGGTCCTTGCCTTGAGGATTTTGCCTGCATAGTGGTCAAAGGAAAACACAAATTACCAGAGTTATTATCCCATTAGTAAACATGCAGTTGTGCATCTAAAGAGCCCAAATGGAACACCAGCCCTAGTACTCTCATTTCTGCAAACACACACACACACACACACACACACACACACACAGATAAAAATATGATATATAAAGGGAGTAAATGAGGGAGTAACAGCATTCACAATCTGTTGTTAACATAAAATTTACCTGGGTTAAGCAAAACAAGACAGACTTTTTTTTTTTTTTTTTTTTGCATAACCCTCACAAAGCAAACAAAGCTGGCCAATTCATACTGGATGGCAGATGATTCACTGTAGACTCATGCAAGATATTGTATATTTAACTGAACAACATAAATCACATGTACATACTAATGGATTCTAAATTAGCTGCAATTCCAAAGAAAATATCCCCAGATATTATTGTGAACAACTCAATGAAGATATCAACTCAAGGTTTCATTGTAGGCAAAAGGCAAATAAGATGTTAGGTTGGGTTAAGATCATAAAAACTCATTACAAAAAAGATCCTGTCAGTTGATAAAGCAATGATCACAGGCTACCTTGAGGTCATACCATTTCTGAAATTTTCACTTAAAATAATGTTAATGTATTGAATTTGTGTCAGTAATTTTTTAGGAAAATAATTACTTAAGAGGCTATGCATTATTTGACAAAACCATGACACAACAGGTACAGTTTCTTGATGATCTGTTAGTATCAGAAAAAAATCTTCAGATTGAGCAGATAATAAAGTAAGGAAAAATATTCCTAAAATTCAGGGGGAGGAAAGAAAATCAAATAATGAGGACAGTTGTTCAGCAAGATGTGAATTTGATGAGGTTGGTATGAGACAAACAAATATAGTTTACTGTAATTTATTTCAGGATATCTTTCTTCAATTTTTTTATGATTGTTTATTCATTCTGTCAATAAAGTGTAAGCAAAAAATGGGCTGTGGAGCTGTGTCTACATAAAAACAACTGATGTAAAGCTGAAGCATTCCATAGCTCCTAAGCTTGCTTTTATTGGAGAAATAATAAAGCCACATGTATAGTAAGTATTTCCTACTGGTTCATCTCTTCCACTCTACAGTGAGTTATTCAAAAGCAAGACTCAATGTTCAATAATGTATGCATAAACCTCCACATTGGGGCATTTGGTGATCAATAAATGTTAGCTAAATGAATGAATTAATGAATAAGTTCACTTGCAAATGAATGAATTGATTTCATTTGCATCACACCAAGGAAATACTGCTACTTCTTCCTGAGATATAAAACTGTATTTCCCAATGTGTGAATGATATAGCTTGGAATCAAGTAGCTCTGTTATAAATACAAATATTAAATACAAAGTATTTTGATTACTAGGTAAAATATTAAGCTTTATACTTGCTTTTCTTTTTTGATCAGTATGAAATTTCCTTGAGTGATTTAACCTATAACTATGTATTGCATATCTACTCATACAGAGTTATAGATGATATGGATTGAATGAAGAGAATACACATGGCCCTGCCAGCATGGATTTTAAAAGCAAGCTAGAAAGACTAAACAAGTCATTAAAAATGTGATAACTCTTATCCTAGCCAGTTTGGCTCAGTGGATAGAGTGTTGGCCTGTGGACTGAAGGGTCCTGGGTTCGATTCTGGTCAAGGGCACATGCCCAGGTTGTGGGCTCCATTCCCAGTAGGCATGCAGGAGGCAGCCAATCAATGATTCTCTCTCATCATTGATGTTTCTATCTCTCTCTCCCTCTCCCTTCCTCTCTGAAGTCAATAAAAATATTTTTAAAATGTGATAACTCTTGCCGAAAGAGAAATATGGGAAATGTGCAAACATATAGCAAGATTTTCTTAGTTAAAGGATGCAGGAAAGGTTTCTTTTGAAATCATTATGGTGAGGCGCTCAAAGATGGGGAGAGTTAGATAGGTGAGCTGACAGAAATAGGAAGAAGCCAAATGTCCTAATTCCCTTATGTGAGAAGGCTGCACATTTATAGAACTGGAAATCTTATAAGGGAAACACTTTGAGAACAGAGGTGAGTGGTGCTATTGAAGCAGGGCACAGGCAAATTTCAGAACCTTGTAGGTCATTTTGAGAATTTAGAATTGATATTTAGGATAATGGGACATTGAACATTCTGATAAGGGAAATAACATGTTCTAGTTCATGTTTATTAAAAATTTAGAGGCCTGGTGCACAAATTTGTGCATGGTTGGGGTCCCTCAGCCTGGTCAGCTGTGGGGTGGTGCCGGGCTCCAACCCCAGCGGGTCCAGGGGTCCCCAAAGGTGTAGACGGAGTCGGCGAGTAAGGAAGGAAAAGGAGACAGTGTTCAGTTGATCAGCAGCCTAGCCAGGATCTCTAGCCAGGATCTCCAGCCAAGTTCTGGTCTGGATCTCCAGCAAAGTTCTGGTTCGGATCTCCAGCCAGGTTCTGTGTCCATGTTCTCTTGCTAGGTTCAGTCACCAAGTTCTAGTCAGGTTCTCTTGCCATGTTCTATAGTTAGGTTCAGTCCAGGATCTTTTGCCATGTTCTCTCCAGAGAAGTTCTTCTGTCTCTAGAGAACGTTCTGTGTAGGTTCTGTGCCTAAGTTCTGTCTCTCCTCGTTCTGTCTTCTTACATCTGTATTTATACCAGTTGATTCCAATCCTATCAATCTCTATTTCAAAGGTTAGGGCGTTTCTTATCTCCATTCCAGGGAGTAAAGATTATGTAGCTTAAGCATGATTGTTCGTAGTTAAAGTGATTAATTACCCACCTGGCACTTAGTTAAGAGGTTTTATTCCCTCCCTAACTTCAGGGGAAAATCCCTACCTGGGGAAACAACCTTTCTCAGAGACCTTGGTTAAAACACATAGTGCCAAGAAGGTGAGCAAACATATTAAGAACAGTATGCCATATATGCCAGGTCCCTTGAAACAGCAAGCATGGACCGGCTCCCGGCAGGGTGGGACCATGGGAGGTTGGCCAGCCACAGGAGGTTGGCTGGAGGAGCACACTGACCACCAGGGGGCAGCTCTTGTGTTGAGTGTCCGCCCCCTGGTGGTCAGTGCACATCATAGTGACCGGTTGTAATGGTCGCTTAGGCTTTTATACATATATATATAGACTAGAGGCCCGATGCATGAAATTTGTGCAAGAGTAGGCCTTCATTCCCCTGGCTGCCGACACTGGCTTCCCCCTAGCAACCAGGACCCAGGCTTCCCTCCAGCCACGCGCACTCAGGACCCAGGCTTCCCTCCGGTTACCAGCAGGCACCCAGGATCCGGGCTTCCTGCCAGTCGCTGGCAGGCACCCAGGACCCAGGCTTCCCTCACAGCCCCAGCTTTGTCCAGAAGGTCATCTGAAAGGTCGTCCAGAAAGACATCCAGCCTAATGAGCATATTATGCTTTTATTATTATAAATTATTCTGACTGCCTCATGCAGAATGGACTTGGGTAGGTATACCAAGAGTGATGCAAATTAGGGGGTTATTACATTCATACAAAACAGCAAGAGGGACTTATACACAATATAAAGTTTATAATAATCACAATGTAATATAGGATATATTATTCTCAATGTCAAGTATGTAATAATTATTATGAAGCATATTGGAAGACATAATTAATATATTAGTCTTCTGACATGATGGGATAAACTGGTACCTAAAAATTCTCAATTCTTTACATATTTTATACAGAATTTTACCATTTACCTCTTAGTTATCATATTTCTTCTCTATGAAGCTACTGACTCATCCGTTCATTTAAACCACTAGTCAGTTTGAACAATCAGCTAATTCAAGTCAGTGAAATTTTATTAATTGAAAATTTTACTTAATTGATTTATTGAAAAATTTCACTAATTTGCCTGGTTGTTTAATTAAATTGATAAAAATCAATTAGCTACCTTAGTCTATTGGTTTTTATGTTATTGTTTTCTTTCATTTTGACAAAGACCTAAAATAGCTATTTTACCTCTTACACAACAGGAAATAAAAATGAACATGTGAAATGTGTCCCTATTCTTAGACACATGAACCAGAAAACATTGGGGCATCAACAAGCCCTGTTTTCCCTTCATGCTTTATCCTTTTCTGCCACTCTTCTACACACGGGTCTTTTCCACCATTTCAATCCCCTCAATTATGGTAATGGCTACCAGGAATGTAAACTTAGAGTAAGACATATTATTTGCTTTCCATTATAGATAGATGTGATAACAAATTGGCTCCATAGATAGAGGAAAGCATAATACATTCTGAAAAGTAAGCATTGCCTTGTTCCCTTATGAATAAAAATATGCTTTGGAAGTAGGCTGCCAAGTGTTACTCTATATTTCCTTAGGAATAAAGGCAACGTTTCATTTTTGATAATGTGCTTGGAAAGATAAAATGCATCAGAAAACTCTATTCACTAAATTTATCATTTACACAGTTGGCCTATCATAGTTAGTCGCATAATTCATAGACTGATTAAGTGCAAAGTGAATGAATCATGCAACTAAATATTTTTAAGGCAGTGCATAAACAAGAGTTAATCAATAATGTACCCAAACTCACACCACTAGCTATTAGCACAGTATTCTTTATTTTGGCAAATGTTAGAAAATCTATATTTGGAGGTCATTTAGAATCAGAGGTGCAAGGTCAATTCTAGGCATAACTGTGAAGAATTAAGTATCTATTTACAAGTCTCCAGGCTTTCTCGATTTTTTTTTTTTCTGAACCCTTTAGCCCATTTAACATAACACTTAAATTCCTAGCACATAATATTAAAAGACCAATGGAAGTTGACTTTATTAAGAAAAATGTATGTCTTTCTCTTTCTTTTATAAGACTAATGATAAAAATGCTTTCTAAAAACTAACTTGTTATGTAAATTTTTACTGGAGATTTATCATAAAGGGCACCCACTAAAATTGAAGAGTAATTTAAAAACCATAAAAGAGAATCTACATTGTCTTCCTCATAACCCTTGTAGCGCTGTTAAGACTTAGTAGTCTTCTTCATTAATACAATTTTGTCTGGACTGCTTTGTCTGTCATTTAAGTCAAAGTCTTCGGAGATATAAAGCCAACTTATTCTGCCTATTTAAAAAATGCCAAATGTGCTGACAGTTCTTGTAAATAAATAATCATGAAGGTCTACAGGAGACAGGCTCATCTAGTACCACAAATGCTCTTTAAGAAAAATAAACAAAAAAAACAAAACTCAGGGACATTTATTTTAAATTATATATATCTATATGCTCATTGATAACTGCCCAATTTCCTCATTTCTAAAGCGAAAGATATTTTTTATGTAAACCCGAATAGATAAAACAAGAAATATATTTAAATAAAGCAAAAACAAATAAATAGAATTAACAACTCTTATTCTTGCCATGTTCAGAAAACTCATATTCAAGAAACTGACTATAGAGGGATAGAATTGCCTTCGAAGATTCCTTGCAGATGTGATCCAAAGAAGAAAAGGTATCCCACAGCTGGAAATTCACCCGGCAACTATTGAACCTCAGTGACGTTAGTGAGTTTCTGTTTACTCCATCCTACAACACTCTGTTTCACTAACCTTACCGAGTCAGCTGTTGCCTGACTGCACTGCAAGAACTCACAGTCAGCCATCTGGGATGGGAACATATATAATTTGAGTTTATGTAGAGGTATCCCTGTAATTATACTTAGCAACCACTGTTGAAAAGTACTGCTTTAGATAAAGAAAACGGGTGTGTGTGTGTGTGTGTGTGGGTGTGTGTGTGTGTGGTGTGTGTGTGTGTGTGTGTGTTTAAGTGATATTGGATGAAGTGTGTGGGGGAGTCCTCCTCCCCACTGGTGCTGCTGGGGGTGGAGTTCTTATAATATCCGGAGATAAAAGAATTTTCTGAGACTTACACTAGAGAATGAGTGATTTTTATTTGCAGAGAGTTAAATGCCTGGGTTTCCAAAGTCCCATTTACCTTTGTCCAGCCATAGAAGAAGTGTAGCTGGGGTTTCAGTAAAACTGGAAGCAAAGGCAGTGTCCAGAGTTTCCTTTCTATGTTGGAACTGGATCCAGTACAGCATCAGGCTAGTTGCAGTCTATTAGTCTATTGTGTGCTGTGGGGGTCCGCATGGCCATGGGCCATATGGAAGAATGCCAAGAAGCCAAGTGTGAGCCATGAGCCAAGTGGGGCAAGAGGAACCAAGGGCATAAGAGCACAGAGAGCTAACTCTTTTGTATAGGGGGTTAAGTATCCCAAATATTTGCAGGTTTGCAGTGGCCATGCCTATTCTGGCCAATGACTTGTGTTCCCATGTGTGACTGACAGTAAGCACCTTCCCTATGTTACCCCAACTTTACTGGGCAAGCATCCACTTTCCCTTTGTCCAAGCCCCTTCCCCCAATGTTTCGCAGGGATCATGCCTATAATGTCTGGCCTTCCTTTAGCTCCTTTCCTATCTCTATATAAAAAAGCCTAAGCAACCATTGCTACTGGTTGACCAAATGACCAGTCAGCCAGTCGCTGTGACACACACTGACCACTAGGGGTCAGACGCTCAATAAAGGAGCTGCCCCCTGGTGATCAGTGCGCTCTCATAGCCAACCTCCCACGGTCCCTCTCCCCGGCCTGGCTGACCCTGATTGGCCCCAATCGGGACTAGGCAAGATGGCTCCAATTGGCCCCGATGGTTGGCCAGGCCGAGGGACCCCACCCACGCACAAATTCGTGCACCAGGCTTCTAGTTATTAACAATTAGCTAATTATAATGGTGTCATTTCTAGATCTGTAAAAGTATAAGTTAAAGCAAATAAACACGTGAATGACGTAGGAACTGAGGATTCAGGGACCTTACACTTGATTCTAGGTAGTTTCACATCTTTTCCACAAGCATTTTTGCCATGAACATTTTAGCTGCATAACTAATTGGCATGATGATTTTGACACAAAAGATAAAATAACTGGTTGACAGTTTGGTTTCATTTCTCCATTAACAAAGTTCTTACTGTACTCTTAATTTTTATATTACATAAATCTTAGCCAGTTTGCACACGATATCAGGCTATGATAATATATCAATTTTTACAAATCCTTTGGTGAGCACAATCAACTCTCCTACTCATTAAAACCAAAAGTTTAACAAGCTATGGCAAATATAAAAGAGGTGGCTACTAATTCACAACAGTCTTCAAGAGCACTAATTATCCAATCTGTAGTTGGAAACTGACATTTCTCTTAATGAAGGAATAAATATTTAGGGGAAAAGAAAAAATGTGATGCCAATAAGAATATGAATCAACAAGCAAAAAAATTGCATACTACTATAAATGAAAGACTTTGAAGACAATGCAGTATTTTTATTATTTCCAATAAAGTCTTTTAATTTTTTTTTATGTTTCACTGTGTTCTTTTTAATGTCCCTCTTTTATTTTTTTGTTCTTTTATCTTTTATGGTGCAATTGCCATATGGCTCATTAGTTATGCATCAAAAATGTTTGCAATGAAAATAATTGTGGCAAACATGCTTTTGACTTACATGTTTATAATGAAGCTACAGTACACACTTATACACAGTTCCTGCTATAGCTCTTACTGATTTCTCTAGGAAGATATAATGGAATGGAAAACTTCCAGAGAAAGGCAAACCTGGTAATAGTGGTACTGAAAACAGTATGTGGGTAATAGATAGTTATTTATTTGCTGGGACTGGTTGCAATATTTTTGTCTTATGAAGGTTAGTGCTGGCTTAGTTACACAGAGTACAGGATAATATCCCTTGCTAAAAATAATTCACATGTTCCACACATCCAAAACTTGTTTTGGTTTATGGTATAAAGAAATGCCTGATCATGAAAGTGAAAACTAAGTCTGGTCATATATCAGCATTTTAAAACTCAAAATGACAGAAATAAAGAAAATAGTATAGTGATTAAGAAGATCATAAAAGTCTAGTCCAATTCTTAGCAGATGGCATAGGAATCTTGGACATCCAGGAATCGTTTTGAGTATGGATAATGGTAAACTGAAGAGCATGGATAAAGAAAAGTCCCCAGTAGAAAAGCGAATACTTGCAGTGGAAATTTTTTTTCCCCTTTTGTGATGCAGCTGAGGGATCCTGGCAGGAATTATTGCTTTAAATTAGCATATTTAAAAGTGATAAAAAAAAACACACCTTCAAGTAATTTAGCCAATCCACTCCATTCAGGGGAGCCCAGTGTCTATACACCTTGGGTTTACTCATCAGAGGCATAGGGAAAGGGTCTGGGCCATGATCACCTCCCCCTTTAAAATGAGCACACTAGAGTGCAATATCAAAAGTAAATGCTACCAAGAAAATTTGTATAATTTCCTCTAGAGTTACTTTTTACTAGCGGAAATATCAAATATTTATACTACATTCCCCCAGAGCTTACTGCATTATTACAAATAAACATTTTTGTAAATCTGGGATTGTGTGGAATCACTGTGCATATAACACATCATTTATGTGTAGAGAATGGATGAGGTAGGCAATAGTAGTTGATGGAGAAAAGACAGAATCAAATAATTAAATTTCTACAATGATGTTTTAAGATAATTTGAAATTCTAGAAGCCCAGTGCACGAATTCATGCACCAGTGGGGTCCCTCAGTCTGGCCTGCAGGATCGGGCCAAAACTGGCTCTCCAGCATCCCCTCAGGGGTCCTGGATGGCAAGAGGGCACAAGCCAGGGCAAGGGACCCCACTGGTGCACAATCAGGGGCAGGGAGAGACACAGGAGGTTGGCCAGCTGGGCAGGGACTGCACGAAGGCTCCAAGGCATGTCCAGCCCTTCTCGCTCAGTCCTGATCAGCCGGACCCCAGCAGCAAGCTAACCTACCAGTCCAAGCATCTGCCCCCTGGTGGTCAGCACCTGTCATAGCGAGCGGTTGAGTGGCCTTACCATATCATTAGCATATTATGCTTTGATTGTTTGAATGAACAACCGGTCGACCGGACACTTAACATATTAAGCTTTTATTATATAGGATAAGTAGCTATGGAAAATGCATTTATGATCAATATCTATTCAACACAACTTGCACTTGAAAACTATGCTTAAATAAACCCAATATATGTGAATTGAAAATGTAGATTTGTACTTTCAGATCTTTTCTAAAAAGCTATTTAGCCATGTGTAATAAGTACATGTCCTAATAGTATCTTGTCCTTGATCCTGTGTAATGTTATCACACACACACACACACACACACACACACACACACACACACACACATACACACACAGACACTCACACACACACACACACAAAATGGCCCACATGGTCTAGTTTTTCCCTTTATATTTTTCTGAACTGATTCAGATGAACAATAGCTACCAAATTACACTTCAGATATTACCTCTCTCCTTTGCAATATGCACAGGATAAAAATATACAGCATTTTAAGTCAATCACTTTTTTTTTGTACTTCACTAATAGCCCATTTAGGGCAGAAAAAAAAATATTTCAAGTCCATAATGTGAATGGATTGACAACATTCAAGCAAAGTGAACAATAATATGCAGAGGAATTTCTGTTGTAAGAGCATCCAATTCCATCTTTAGCATAAGTTGCCTGATTTATTCAAATGATATTGCTTATATTTCATATGTTTGGTTTAAAATATTCTTTTTATCTAGAAAGAAATTACAATTTATTACATACCATTTGAGACATGCCTCTTACTTTAGTATAATGTGCAATTTTATGTTCATTTATGAGAATATATTGGAGAGTATTTCAGAAATATTATACTTATGACATTAATGGTCTTAGTTGTGATTCACTGTTAAGGTATGAGAAAGATCCCATTCTACGTATTGATACTCTAAATAAAGCATTGGTAAATTTTTCAGTAAAAGATCAGATTTTTGGTTTTGAGGGTTTACCATCTTGGTGGCAACTACTCAACTCAAGTCTGCCACTGCGACATAAAAGCAGCTAAGATGATATGTAAATGAATAAGCATGTATTCAAAAAACAAGCAAACAGCATCAACAACAAAACTCTTATTCACAAAACATGGTGGTGAGCTGGATTTGACTCAGGGGCTATAATTTATCATTTCCATTTTAGGGCAACAGCACACTAAATGATGACTCAGTGAGGCAGGCTACTTGAATCTGGTGGTTATTTCTCTCAAATGAAACCACTGTGTTTGCAATCCAGGAGGAATAGGTAGCCAGAAGATCAGACACTAATTCTCATATGCTTTGATCAGGAAGTGTCACATGACCCCTCTGCCCACAGCCCGTTAACCAGAACTAATCACATGGCTTTACATAGTAACTGTTCAAGGGCTGGGAAATCTGAGAACAGATGAAATGCTGTCTCAGCCACACTCAAGAATCATAGATGGTCATTAACAGAAAGTGTAGATGGTAGCTAACAAAGTATCCTATATATTAAAAGGCTAATATGCAAATCGACCAAACAGCGGAACAACTGGTCACTATGATGCGCAATGACTATCAGGGGGCAGATGCTCAAGACAGGAGCTGCCCCCTGGTGGTCAGTGCACTCCCACAGGGGGAGCACCACTCAGCCAGAAGCCTGGCTCATGGCTGGTGAGTGCAGCCACAGTGGCGGGAGCCTCTCCCACCTCCATGACAGCACTAAGGATGTCTGATTGCTGGCTTAGTCCCGCTCCCCATGGGGAATGAGCCTAAGCCATCAGTCAGATATTTCCTGAGGGTTCCTGGACTACAAGAGGGTACAGGCGGGGCTGAGGGACTCCCCCAAGTGCATGCATTTCATGCACTGAGCCTCTAGTTAGTTTATAAGGATTAAGTTGGTGATATAACATTTAAGAAATGGATATCACATAATTCGTTGTCTTGTGTTTTCAATAATTAGGGCTGTAATAATCCTTAAAGTGTTACAGAATAGCTGAAAAATGAAGAGAATACACAAATACAAAAAGTTTTTCAAAAAAATTTGCAACTAGAAAATTCATTATTTATAATCTATATTGAAACATTTGTAGAAAAATCATCTTTCAGAAAACTTTAGATATACAGCACCATTAGAAATTTATTTTATATAATCCATATATCTTTTTAGCCATTTTCACTGTTAGAGCTAAAACAGAACCCTATCTATTTTCTTTTCAATATTTTGAAACATACTTTCATTAAGTGCTGGGCACACATTTGGTGACTTCCAGCCTTCATTTACTTGGATTTAACACACTAAAACAATGATATGGTTACTTATTCCCAAAGATCATTTTGCTTCTACTCCCAATTATCTTTATTCATCATAATAGTGTCCACAGTTGCAATTCCCCACATTGATACCTCTATATTTTCATGATGAAATATTTAATAAGGCAAGTCAAGAATTTATCTGATGTTCTGTTTTAGGAGTATAAAAATTCTAGTAGATGAAGTTCTTTTGTTGTTGTTGTTGTTGTTAATCTTCACCTGAGGATATTTTTTCCATTGATTTTTTTTTGTTTGTTTTTTTGAGAGAATGGAAGAGAGGGAGAGAGACACACAGTGAGAAACATTGCTGTGAAAGAGACAAATTGATTGGTTGCAGGCTGACACTAACCACTGAACTAAACTAGCTTGGGCTAAGGTCCTCTATCACCACTAATAGTGATATAAAGCCTGAATATGACAGCCATGAGGAAAATAATTTGAATATTGTTTGTCTGGCCTAGAAATATGTGGAAATTTTATTTCTGCTTCTCTCAAAAGGTTGTCAACTGCAATTACACTTTTATCTGTGAATTTTTAGTCAAGAATACATTCTTCCAACAAAGAATCTAATGTACCTTAAAAAAACATCAGGTCTGGGATCAGACAGGCCCAGGTTCACATCGTGGGTGGCTTTTGACAAGTTGCATTAACTCTTTGAAACAATATTCTCTTTTAAAATTTTTGTCAAGAAAAATGATTTTAAATATGTTACATGCAATAAACATTAATATTTCAAGAAAAAAATATTTTAAATATAATATCACCAAAACTGTATTAACAGAGTATATTATCACAAAAGTTGTAGGAAATATTAAAAATCTGCAAATAACAGGATTATTTCTATTATATTATAAAATATTTCCCCCCCAGCTCTATTTTTGTTCATCAGTTTATGTTGCTCATTATATTCCACAAATGAGTGAGATCATGTGATATTTATCTTTCTCTGACGGGTTTATTTCACTCAGCATAATGCTCTCCAGGTCCATCCATACTGTTGCAAATGGCAAGAGTTCCTTCTTTTTTACAGCATCTTAGTATTCCATTGTGTAGATGTACCACAGTTTTTTAATCCACTCATCTGCTGATGGGCACTTAGATTGTTTCCAAATCTTAGCTATGGTAAATTGTGCTGCTATGAACATAGGGGTGCATATATCCTTTTTTTTGGTGTTTCTGATTTCTTGGGATATATTCCTGGAAGTGGGACTACTGGATAAATTGGGAGCTCCATTTTTAATTTTTTGAGGAAACTCCATACTGTTTTCCACAGTGGTTGCACCAGTCTGCATTCCCACTAGCAGTGCAAGATGGTTTCTTTTTCTCCGAATCCTCACCAGCACTTGTCCTTTTTTGATTTGTTGGTGATAGCCATTCTGACAGGTGTGAGATGGTACCTCATGGTCCTTTTGACGTGTATCTCTTGGATAATTAGTGACTTTGAACATGTTTTCATATGTTTCTTGGCCTTCTGTAAATCCTCTTTTGAAAAGTGTATATTGAGGTCCTTCGCCCATTTTTGATTGGATTGTTTATCTTCCATTTGTTAAGTTCTATCAGTTCGCTATAAGCTTTGGAGACTAAATCCATATCAGAGATAACATTGGCAAATACGTTTTCCCATACGGTGGTCTTTCTTGTTGTTTTGTTGATGGTTTCTTTTGCTGTGCAAAAGCTTTTTAATTTTGATGTAGTCCCATTTGTTTATTTTCTTCTT
The DNA here is from genome assembly GCF_014108235.1 of Myotis myotis. NCBI lineage: Eukaryota > Metazoa > Chordata > Mammalia > Chiroptera > Vespertilionidae > Myotis > Myotis myotis. The sequence goes on along the minus strand of NW_023416335.1, from coordinate 61,806,607 downwards.
AGTTTCCATTACCTTAGAAGCTGTATCAGTAAAGATATTGCTGATATTTTGCTGTCTATGGATTCTTCTAAGATTTTTATGGTTTTCTGTCTTATGTTTAGGTCCTTTATCCATTTTGAGTTTATTTTTGTGTATGGTGTAAGTTGGTGGTCTAGTTTCATTTTTTTGTATGTATCTGTCCAATTCTCCCAGCACCATTTATTGAAGGGACTATCTTGACTCCATTGTATGCTCTTGCCTCCTTTGTCAAATATTAATTGAGCATACTGGCTTGGGTCATCTTCTGGGCTCTCTCTTCTGTTCCATTGGTCTGTATGTCTGTTATTGTGCCAGTACCAGGCAGTTTTGAGAACAGTAGCTTTGTAATATAGCTTCATATCTGGTATTGTGATCCCTACAACTTTGTTCTTTCTCAGGATTGCTGCAGCTAATCAGGGTCTTTTTGTATTCCATATGAATTTTTGGAGATTTTTGTTCCAGGTCTGTGAAATATTCTGTTGGTATCTTAATGGGGATTGCATTGAATTTATGGATTGCTTAAGGTAGTATGGACATTTTAATGATGTTGATCTACCAATCCATGAACACAGTGTATTCTTCCATTTGTTTATGTCTTCTATTTCTTTTTTAAACATCCTGTAATTTTCTGAGTACAGGTCTTTTACCTCCTTAGTTAAGTTTATTCCTAGGTATCTTAATTTTTTTTGTTGCAATGGCATATGGGATTGTTTTTTTACTTTATCTTTCTGTGAGTTAATTATTGGTCTATAAAAAAGACATAAATTTCTGGGTGTTAATTTTGTATGCTGCTACATTGTCAAATTCATTTATTAAGCCTAGTAGTTTTTTGATGGGTTCTTTGGGGTTTTCTATGTACAATATCATGTCATGTGTGAATAATGACAGTTTTACTTCTTCTTTACTAATTTGGATGCCTTTTATTTCTTCTTCTTGTCTGATCGCTAGTGCTAGCACTTTCAGTACTATGTCAAACAGGAGTGGTGAAAGAGGGCATCCCTGCCTTGTTTCTGTTCTTTGGGGAAATGGTTTTAGTTTTTGCCCAGAGTATGATGTTGGCTATAGGTTTGTTGCATATGGCCTTTTTCATGTTGAGATATGCTCCCTCTATTCCCACTTTGCTGAGAGTATTTTTTTATAAAAAAAAAAAACTCTGGGTGTTGATTTTGTCGAATGTTTTTTCTGCATCTATCAATATGATTATGTGATTTTTGTCTTTCAATTTGTTTATGTGATGTATCACATTTATTGATTTGCAAATATTGTACCAGCCTTGCATCCCTGGTACAAATCCCACTTTATCATGGTGTATGATCTTTTTAATATATTGCTGGATGTGATTTGCTACTATTTTGTTGAGGATTTTAGCATCTTTGTTCATCAGGGATTTTGGCCTGTAATTCTCTTTGTAGTGTCTTTATCTGGTTTTGGGATTTGGATAATGCTGGCCTCATAAAAAAAGTTTGGAAGTGTTCCTTCCTCTTGGATTTTCTGAAGTAGTTTGAGGAGTATAGGTGTTAGTTCTTCTTTGAAAGTTTGGTAAAACTCCCCTACGCAGCCTTCTGGACCTGGGCTTTTTTTTGTTTTTTTGGTTTTTTTTTGGTGGGAGGTTTTTGTTTGTTTGTTTGTTTGTTTTTTAATTACTGCTTTATTTTCATCAATTGTTATTGGCCTAATCAAGTTTTCTGATTCTTCCTGATTCAGTTTTGGAAGATTGTATTTTTCTAGGAATTTTTCCATTTCATCCACATTTTCCAGCTTGCTGGCATATAGTTTGTTTGTAGTATTTTCTTACAATCCTTTATATTTCTGTGGTGTCAGTGATTACTCCTCCACTTTCATTTCTGATTTTATTTATTTGGGTCCTCTTTGTTTCTTGATGAGTCTGGCTAATGGTTTATCCATTTTGTTTATCCTTTCTAAGAACCACCTCTTGGTTTCATTGATTTCTTTTCTTTCTTTTTTTTTTTAGTTTTTATGTTATTTATTTCTGCTTTAATCTTTATTATGTTCTTCCTTCTACTTACTCTGGGATTTTCTTGTTGTTCCCTTTATAGTTAGTTAAGTTGTAGGGTTAAATAGTTTATTGCTGATTTTTGTTTTTGGTTTTTTTGAGGTATGCATGTGGTGCTATGAGCCCTCTCAGGGCTGCTTTTGCTGTGTCCCAAAGGTTTTGTGTGGTTGTGTGTTCATTTTTATTTGTTTCTAGGAAGTGTTTTTATTTCTTTCTTGATCTCATTGATAACCCATTCATTGTTTAACAGCATGCTATTTAGCCTCCATGTGTTTGAATATTTCTGAGTATTTTTACTGTAGTTGATTTCTAATTTCATTCCTCTGTGATCTGAGAAGATGTTTGATATGATTTCAATCTTCTTGAACTTGTAGAGACTTATTTTGTGTCCTAACATGTGGTCTATCTTTGTTAATGATCCATGTGCAATTGAGAAGAATGTATATTCTTCTGCATTGGGAAGAGATGTTCTATAAATGTCAGTTAAATCCATCTGATCCAGTGTATCCTTTTGAGTCTCTGTTTCCTTGGAAATGTTGTCTGGTTGTATATCCAAGTAAAAAAGAAAGGCTAGGGTCATGGACCACAGACTCTCACACCAATAATCAAGCACAAAGGAAAATACAAAGGCATGCACATACACACAGACCACACCATCCCAGTCACCCAAATAAGCAGAAACACTGTTATCCATCTGTTGTAAGTAGCTCTGACTTAAAATGATAGTAACACATGTACAAATGGATAAGAGATACGACATAACGTTAATTTTAGTGTTACTTGTTAACTGAGAAAAATAGACATTTAAATTTTTCATCAATAAAGATAGATAAAAATATTTATATCTATTGTATAAAACGATAAGTAAATATTAAAATAATGAAGTAGATATAAATGTGTACTATTTAAATTGATGTCCATAATAGACTAATAGACTAAAAGAAATCTAACTACAGAAAAAATATTGTTGTAAATAAAATTGAGTGTATTTGTTAATATGTGAATATATGTAGAAAGCACAAAAGTCTGAACAGATATGATCATCTGATGCTATAGTTAGGGAGAGCAGAAGGGTCAGACTTTTGCTATATAACCTGTGTTGTGGAAGTATATTTTTTATTTTTTAAAAAATGTATTTTATTGATTTATTTTTTTATTTTTTTATTTATTTTTTTTTTTTAGAGAGAGGGGAAAGGAGCCAGAGAGAAAGGTAGAAACATCAATGTGAAAAAGAAACATCGATTGGTTGCCTCCGATACATACCCTGACCTGGTATCAAACCCACAACCTGGATATGTGCCCTGAGCAGGAATTAAACCATGACCTTTTGGTGCACAGGAGGATGCCCAATCACACTGACCAGAGCTACTTTTTCCTTCTTTTTTTTATTTTAAATTCCATATTACCTGTGTAATGACAAAAAAATAAAGAAATATTTGATTAAAAAAACACATGTACAAAACAAGGGAGGAGGAACTGTATTATTCGGCATCATAATAAAACTTGAGATCATATATGAATTATGTGAGAGACCTGGTATTATCTGCAAGAGAGCTAATAAGTGTAGTTTCCACATACATTTCTCGGCTGGCATGGATTTATAAGACTGGGTCCAAATTTCAAAAGCTGAGATAGTAGCAGAACTAACTCTTTTCTTGGAATGGTCCTTCTTTTCAATAGAGTTGAGCCTTGGACAACATGGGAGTTACAGGCATCAACTCCCAACATACTTGAAAATCCACATATCATTTTTTACTTCCCCCACACTTAAATACTAATAGCCTATAGTTAACCAGAAACCTTACTAGTAACATAAACAGTCTATTGACACACATTTTATATGTTAAATGTATTATATACTGTATTTGTATGATAAAGTAAGCTACAGAAAAAAATTAAGATAATTATAAGGAAAATATATTTACATTATATATTGAAAAAAAATCCACATATAAATGTTCCTGTAGAGTTCAAACCCATGTTGTTTAAAGATCAAATATATTGTCTTATGGAAAAATTCTTTAAAATACTTTAGAGTTAATTATGTTTTCTTGGTATAGTGTAGGTTAAGGCTCTATGATCACTTAAATTAAATCAATCTGTTTGTTTATCAAAATACTGCTTCCCATGTGCCTATCCTGGCAAGTATTTCTAGCCGAAACCTCAGATGATTACATCACTAAAGCAAATCAGAGGCTCTAGGACAGATACCATTTAACAACAGAGATTTGAAAGTTAAAGACAATGAGGCTTGATTGACCTTTTGTGTCACAACTGGGACATCTCAATTTTCTTGTCTGAAAAATAGTTTAGTTTTCTTCTCTTCACAGCATCTTCTACCTCAAAGGGGTGTTTGAGGATTGAAGGAGACAATGCATCAAAAGTATTCAGCAAAGGGCCAACCAATCTGTTCCATGCTAGTGTATATTATTATTTTAGTTGTTGTGGCTGCTGCTGTTATTTGAAGATGCCTGATCAGCAGCCCGCATTGTCCCCTAGGAGATAAGTAACCTGAGCAGAGGGCAAAATGGGCTCCAGGGCTTTGCCTGCTTCACAAAGAGGGCACCATGCTTGTAGCTTTGCCAGTTACTGTCAGAGAAAATCAATTAGGATCTTCAGCTGAGTTCCACAGAGCCATAAACATTTATTGGACGGCTATTCCGTGCTAGGCACTTTGTATCTTGGGATTGAAGGATGAATAAAAGTCTTCGTAAACAAGTTTCTGCAGACCACTTTAAGGCCTGGTAAAGGTCCTATGGGCAGCAGCTTTCTGAAACAAGAAGCAATCAAGGCTCTTTCTCTGAGCTAGGAATGCTCCACCTTTCACCTCCCACTGTAGCTGCTTACTGCAGTCTCCCAGATTCCTCCTCTTAATGCTCAGGGCAGAGGTGGGAGTACTACTGCATAGAATTGGTTCTCTTAAACTTCCCCCCTTGGCACACATTTACACACAGACACACACACACACACACACACAGCAGCAGCAGCAGCAGCAGCAGCAGCAGCAGGCTTCACAGGCTATCCTGTGTGACTCATTTACTATATGTCTGTTGTATTATGGGCACAATGAATGATGAGATGCCATGGTCTGAGTAGTACCGATGATCTGTTCTCATCACTGTAATTGTGTTGCAGATGAACTCACAACTGAACAGTAAAAGCCCCATGGCCTGTGTTTTTGCATAATTTATATTAATTTGTAAATTTATATACTTGATTGCTGTGGTTCATGGGAGAAAGCAAAGCAGGAAAACAAGACAATTGTAGAATCATTTTGATTGCATGGGATGAAAACATTAGAAAGTGACAGATATTCAATATTCAGGTCAGTTTAGATGTACGTGTGACTGGCATATCAAAATCTTATCTTAATTAAAGCTTTGGAACAATTAAGCAGTGTAGAGAAGAAAGGAAAACAAGGGAATACGCGGTCTTCCTAAGAATCAAATAATTTTTCAAGTTAATTTTGTCTAACTACCTGTACATACAAATGCAAAAAAGATAAGGTTATGGCATATGAGAGTAAGATCTCCATTTCATGAATATAGGGAAACCTGGCATGAGTCCAGAAATGGGAAAATATTTATTGTGTAGTTTTGTCTTCTTCTTTTATAATTAATTCACAATTAGACATGTAATTATAATTCAGAAACAGGCAAAATACATTCAATGGTTTTAACCATTGATAGATTTGTAAACAAAAGCAGCTGGACTGAAATTTCTTCAAGGAAATATTTACATGTCAACAGTTTATCAAACTGAAAGACTGCTGATAAATCTACACATGGGCATTATGTTAATGATAGTGCAACAATGATTCATTCAGGACCTCCTACTAGTTTCACAAGGCACCAGATGTAAAAGAATAAAATTTGGGAACAAAAGGGGAAAGATCTCTTTGCTTTTAACCCTTTAGTACCTTACATAGGAAACCATCATTAATTTAGCAATTATTCTTAATTTTTAAGCTACTTCACATTAAATTATTCTTGAAGAAGAATTTTAAAAAGTAGAACAAAAAGAAATTAATTCCAAACCATAAGATTTCAGGGTTTCAGAATACCAAAAAATACTTTGTTCTAAGTGTCCAAAACAAACCTACCACTTTGTTTTAACAAACTGGCAACGGAAAAGACTATGGAGTATCCTGGTCCTAAAGTCTCAAAATTTCAGTGCTCTTTGAATTATTTTACCAAATAGCTGAGAGGATTTGTGCCAAGTGATCTTTCCCGTTGATGGGAAAGAGTGAGGGTGTGAATGAAAGATGCCAGTAGGGAAAGATGTTTTCAGGAAAATAAGAGAAATAAGTGATTTTATTAACAGTAAACGTAGAAATGGGGCAGCATGGTAGAAGGGCAACAATAAAAATAAAGCTTATAAAGACAATGGCTTAAATCTTTCTTTTTTTGGCTTCCTCATATCTGTGGGATCGTGAGTGATTTACTCAATCCCCCTGAGCCTCTACATGGCTAGCACTCAGAGACTGACAATGCTTATTAGATATTTTGAGTCACAGTGAGCTAAGCATATTTTTATTTTACCTTCATATTCATCTCTAGCAATATCAATAGTACCTCCAATTTACAGACAAGAAAAGCAAAACTCTATAAAATTCCCTAATGTGCTCAATTCATAAATTTACTAAATGGCAGAGTGAGGAGTGGAACCTGGCTCATGCCCTTGGACACTATTCTAAACTGGAGAAGTCCTTTTCAGAGGAGACACCAAAAAAAACCTGGTTATTAGAAACAGAAAACAAGGCTTATTTTGGAATCTGCATATAAGAGTCACTTGAATTTGAATAATCAGTAAGAGTCCCTATTGGATTTTATACTTTCCTAGCATACAGATCAGATTGGTCCCAGAGCTTAGAGAAAATCTGTACTAAAAGATGAGGGCTACATATCCAGAGATTTTAAAAAAAATAGAGGATAATAATGAATGGTAGTCAAGAAGAACAGTTTTAAATAAAACATGGAATTAATGAAGGACAACTTGTTAAATATTTCTCCAAATGGGCTTCCAGCAGCAAGTAATAACAGCAACAAAAATGACTGAGTCTGGTGCAAGACAAACACTTACAGGTATGGTCAGTATCTAAGTGATGTCATCAAGGGTCAGGCTTTCTTGTTTCTTTCTCTTTCTTCTGGCATCTTAGCATGTTATATTTCTGATCTGAAGACTTTCGCCTTATGATTGAAATGTGGCTACTGTTCCTCTAGCATCCCCCACAAAAAAAGCAAGGGGTATGAGGCAAAATATTTTCTTCCCATGAATTTTTCCCCTTGTTATTTTGATTAAGGAGTGTAGGATAGAGATTTCTCCTGATTCATTTGCCAGAACTCTACCACATGTTTACCCTTGACTACAGTTTAAGTAAAGGTAAAGGGAATCCCAGAATAGCCATATTATTCCCTGGGTATAAAAAGGGAGCTGGGCAAGAATCTTCTCTTTCATAGGACTAAGGGGCTTCTCATCACCATTGGTTTAAATACAGTTTCCGTAGCAGAAAATGAGGAGTGGGGTGGCTGCTTAGCCAATGAGCAGCATCTGCCACATATTGTAAATACGCATCCGGAGCGATTACACAAAGAAGATGATTCTTTTAACAAGATTTTTAAAAATGCCAATGATGTCCAAGAAGTGTATTCTAAGCCCTGAAAAATGTACTATGCATATTTAATTTCAAAGCTAAAATGTTAACCAAAGTGTGGTAATTCTATGTAATCAGCTTCAAATAAATCAATGACAATAGTAATTAGTGATGGTGTGAATCGTCCATTTTCTTTGTGAATTGTTCATAGTTGTAATTCAATAGAGAAAAAATAAGAAACAACAATAATAATAACTTTTTATTAGTCATGCTAAAGTAGCAAACCAGTGGCATGGATAATTGAAAATAGTGGATTATATGCATAATGATGAACTACTTGGGTTATTTGCCTTACCAGAGATCATTTTACATTCCCAACACATATTATCACCTTTTTATTTGAGAACATAATCACTAAGCATCTTGGGTGAAAAGTTTTACTAGACTAGGTCAGAAAATTGTCCATAGTTAAAATATGAGAATATAAAATTCTCTATAAAGGTGAATATTTTCAAAAATTACCTTTGCTGAGCAATGTCAATAAATGTAGTTTGGAATGATAGTAGAGATTTTAGAGAAGCTAAAAAAAATTGGGAATATAAAAGCCTACTTGTTCTTTAGCTTAAATTTAGAAAGGAGTTTTCTTACTTTAGCTTTCTACGGATTCAGGCTACTTTACCCAAAGTAAGTTTTGTTACAAAGTTATGAGGAGCCCAGTACTTTCTTGAATAGGCTCATGAACACATAGATTACAGGTCAGAAGAAGGGACATGCTAATACTAAATGCATCACCACTATCACTGCCATTCTATTTTTTGTACCTTCTTTTTCTTAGATTTGCAATGATGTATAAGGGAGGTCGTAGCATTTGATGTCTACTTGAATTTCTTTAGTAGATTATATCTTGGTTTTTGTTGTTGTTTTTTTCTTATGATAATGTATGGCTCTTATTTCCTAGTCTAGCTAGTATTATCTGTTTTATATTATACATTCTATGGGACTGAAACTGCCTTCTCAGTTATCTTTCCCAATCACTTAATTCAAAAGCATTAACAAATAAATATAAAATTCATAATACAAATCCATTCCCTATCTTACTATGTTAACTAGAATTCGGTGACAAGCATTGCTCTTTGTGTATTATCCTCCTATTAAAGAAAATTCTAAGTGTAAACAGCTACTTGGACACATATGTACAAAACATAGACCAAGAAGCAGAAATGGCTACGGTGATGTTACACATTTCAAATATAAGAAAATGGGCTGGATTTTTTTCCCTCCTTTTTTTGTCATTTGGATTTTTGTTGTTTTGAGATAAATACCTAGTGGTCTTGGCCAAATAGTTGCAAAAGAACACACATGTAGCAGCTATTTGCTTGATGAGGAGACAGGCCATGGTAATTTATCACTGAAGTAAACAGAGACATTTTAGAGATTGAAAAGGGTTTAATTAACCCTAACTGGTTTGGCTCAGTGGATAGAGTGTTGGCCTGCAGACTGAAAGGTCCCAGGTTCAATTCCAGTCAAGGGCATGTACCTTGGTTGCGGACACATCCCCAATAGGGGGTGTGCAGGAGGCAGCTGATCGATATTTCTAACTCTCTATCTCTCTCCCTTCCTCTCTGTAAAAAAAATCAATAAAATATATTTTTAAAAAGGGCATAATTAATAAATATGCTAGGAAAACAGGAATAAACTTGGACTTGTCTGGGTACTACAGGATGTAGAATTACCCTAGATATAAGTAACTGAAACAAACACTTGGTTCTCTTGTACTCATTAGCTAGATTCTGTTTTTCTTCCCCTTTTATTTATTTTTAATTTATTTATTTATTTATTTATTTATTTATTTATTTATTTAAATATATTTTATTGATTTTTTACAGAGAGGAAGGGAGAGAGATAGAGAGTTAGAAACATCGATGAGAGAGAAACATCGATCAGCTGCCTCCTGCACACTCCCCACTGGGGATATGCCCGCAACCCAGGTACATGCCCTTGACCGGAATTGAACCTGGGACCTTTCAGTCCGCAGGCCGACGCTCTATCCACTGAGCCAAACCGGTTTCGGCTTTAATTTATTTTTAATAACTGTTGACACTATTGAAAATGTACCCCCATTTTTCCCCTTTCCTCACATCCACTCAGCCCCTACCTCCCTCCTTCTTGCCATCATCACACTGTTTTCTGTGTCCATGGGCTATCTAGATTCATTTTCATATAGTTTAAAAAGCAAAGTAGAATTGAAAAAAAATAAACTCTCATAAATTAACTTCTCAATAAAAATCTACAGAGATCACCATGCGATCATGTGAAATGAGAAGTAAATTAAAAGGAGATAGAGATTTTTAAAACTTGGTACAAAAAAAGGAAGTGAGGGAGAAACCCAAGCCTTTAAACAGGATAGCTTCACACAGTAGCACAAATGCAAGAAGAAAGGCCTTTTAAAGTGTCCCTTGGCACCAATGTCCTATTTGCCAGAAGGACATTTGCTTTGGCCAAATGTTTCCTGATTTTAGTAAATCTACCTTCTCAACAATTTATGCAGGATTTAAAGAACAGATATAGAAAGATAATTACTTTGAAACAATCAAGAAATAATCAGTTCAAGCAAACAGCTTTCTTTTTTGTCTCTGATTTATAGCAAAGAGTAAAATAATATTCTATTTGGTAAACTCCACTTAATGAAATATAATACTGAATCTAGGATACAAATTGTTTATGGTTGCAAGGAAATAACTAGATGGCCGTAACAACAGACTAATTTCAAAAGTATGTTATGGTTTCTCATTTCAGCAGATATGAGAGAGCTAAAGTCTGTTACAAAATGTTTCATAAGATTGACCCCCAAATACATAACTCACTACTCAAGCTTGCATATCCTTCAGTGTTCTCTTATTTCAGGGCATTTGTAACACTTATGATACCCAACGTGCCTACAGTTCTCTTCCTGAATACTGCATAGGGAAGACTTAAATACCACAATCCTGGCCATTGTTATTTTTCCTCCCAAAACAGGACCCTTAGCTTGCAGGTTAATCAATCATTGGGTTTATATGCCCTGTACTACACTAGATGCAGTAAAGAAATACAATAAAAATATGATATAGTATTCTGTTTTCAAGATTCTAACTCTCCAATTTAAGACATAAAACAGTACACATGAAATAATTGGAGGTTGGTTAATAGCTTAATTCATTAGTATCATTGCCTCTTGATTCTGAGAAACATTTCATGCAAAGTGTAGACGTGACTGAAGTCTGGAAGGGCAGGCAACACAAGGAAATAAACAGGAAAAGAAGGTTATTTCCAATAACTTGGTACCACATAAAAAGAAAGGAACAGGGGAAAAAATCTAGGATCTTTTGATTAGAGTGAAGAATGCTTGCTGTTAAAGGATTAAAGATAAAAAATAATTGGTAGGTGTAACAGTTAATTTTATGTGTCAATTTGACTGCTTGCCTAGATTACACATTATTTCTGGGTGTGCCTGTGAGGTGTTTCTAGATGAGATTAGCATTTGAATCAGTAGGTGAGTAAAGACAACTGCTCTCCCCATGCGGGTGAGCATTATCCTATCCCTGAGGGCCTGAAGAAAACAAAAAGGCAGAGGAAGATAGAATTCCTCTAGATACCAATTTGTTTAAATGGAGACAGCAGCCTTCCTCTACCCTTGGGTTGGAGGAATACTCCTGATTCCCAAGTCTTCAGACTTGACTTTACACCACTGGTTTTCTTCAGCCTTGAGCTTGCAGATGGTAGATGGTGAGACTGTATGTATATGCACACTCTCAGGAGAACAATGAATAACTCAGATTTTGGAACTAAGTGTGGTTCTAAAAAAATGTAAAATGTAAGGATTTGCTGAATTGATTCTGGGGTTTCTGGAATTGGCTCTCTAGTCTGATTAGATTTAAATATGCTAATAACTATTTTTAGCAGTGAAGACAACACTAATACTAGTTCAAGCCACAGAGATATGCAAAATATCTGCATGAGATACTCCTAATCAACTACTTATAAAAAGCATGAGCTGGATAACTGATGATACTTCTTCAAATTTTTTTGGAAAACTAATAAATATAATTATTAGTTGGCTGCTTGCTCTTAATGTCCCTGGACAAGTAGTGAAAGAAAAGTATTAGCTCATGGATTTGAATTCCCAGCTCAAGCACTAGAAAAATGACCTGAAGGCTGGTATGTGTGCCCTGAAGAAGACCTTTCTATATATAGCGCAGGGGCTAAAATTCCTGAAAGTCAAATGTAGAATCTCATCCTGTGACTAGCTCAAGTACCACTCAACTTGAACTCCCAGCCTTATAGAGTGTCTACAAGTAGATTTTAACAGTAGTCTGTTAAAATGAGGGCATGGTTTGGGGAACAATATGATCTGGTAAGCTGTGATGGGGACATGTGAGATGATCCTAATGAAACTAGGACATTGAGCCCCTAAATTCTCATGAGTCTTCTTTGCCAGTGGGAGAGACCTCATCAACCCCAGATAAAGTAGCCTCCACCACTGCTTGGCAGTAACTTTCCCAATCCCTGAGACCGTCTGCCTTTCCCAAGCTGTCTGAGGGGATTAGCCCTGCATTGCCTGAGAAAACAGAAATGGCTTCCTCTGAGGCATTGGCCATGCAAGACAATGCTGACTTTTCTCAGGACACCTCCCCACCCTCCCCCTCGCTGCCGCACTCCTCTTTGCTTCCAGACCCTGGTCCCAGCAGGCTTCTACAGTTAAGGTGCAATGTTTGACCTATGCGGAGACATGCTACACTCCAAAATAGCTCCTTGAGTTCTCTGATTTATAAAAGTAGAAAAACAGGAAGTAAGGTGTAAGACAATGGTGGAAGAAATATAATTTGGATAAGGCCACATTTATTGATATGGGCTCACTAAGCAGAGATTCTGCATTTAATGTTGTAGCTCAGGAATTTGAAAGACCTCTAACAGTTTGGTTGGTTGGCTGAAACATGAATCAAAAGATGGTGCACAGTGAGTGAACTGGAAATGCTAGGCCTGCTTTGGTTTAATGCAGAGTAAGAGATTGAAAGGTTTAGGAAAAGAGAAATAGTAGAGTGGATTTGTCATTGAAGATCTGCTTACCTACCCTGGGAGGGTCCAGAAGACATGCCTCTCACCAACACTGTGAGAAGTAAATGTGTGAGGAAGCCCTGGCACCCTTGAAGATCTCTGTGATCTCTCTTCTATGCAGTTCAGACTTTACAATGGAAACTGCAGTCACTGAATTGACCAAAATAAATTCAATGGGAGTAATTGGATCCAGGGGTAGCAGGAGCCAAATGGCAACACTCAACTGCCAAAAGCAAAATGCATCTGGTTAATGTAATGGACAGAAGAGTCAAAGCAGCAATCAGAATAGTCTGAAGTATGCAGACCAATGTGGATCAAGGTGCTCCTAGAAGTGAAATAGATAGTAAACCTACAAATTCTTATTTGATATGTGTAAGCAAAAAAGTTGTAGGTCAAGTGGACAAAAGTCTAACCTGACTCAAAAAGCTGACTTTAATCAATCAATTCCCAGACTTGAGCTAGTTTATAGACTCAGAAGCCCTTGAATAAAGAGGAGGCTGGATATCCTACCAAAAAATGTATAGTTACTAATTCTCCCATCCTTCGCCAAAGGAATATAAGGTCTACGGAGATGCAAATGGGTGACAGGTTGACAAAGAGTGAACTTGTGCTGAGTAATGTATCAGCTTGCCTGGACCCTGGATGCTAAGATTAGACATTATTTCTGAGTGTGTTTGTGAGGGTGTTTCCAGATAAGATTAGCATTTGAATTGGTGGGCTGAGTAAAGCAAATTGCCTTCCCCAGTGTGAGTTGGCATCATCCAATCTGATCAGAGCCCAAATAGATCAAAGGGATAGAGGAAGGGAGTATTTGCTCTTGCCTATTTGAGCTGAGATACCATTCTTCTCCTACCCTTTAACCCGGATGTACATCATCAACCTTCATGGTTCCCAGGCATTCAGACTGAGACTGAAATTTATACCATTGGCTGTTCAGAATTCCAGCTTGTAGATATCTCAGTCTCCATAATCAAGTTAGCCTATTCCTGATCAAAATCTCGGAGTAGATATATCCTATTAATTACTTTCTTCGAGAGAACCCTGACAATTTAGTAGGTGTATGACCCCAAATAATGAAATATCTTCAAAGAAAAGAATAAAAACATAAAACAATAAGTCCATATATGTAAATTTTTTAAATAAATATTTATTGATTTTAGAGAGAGAGGAAGTGATCAAGTCCACAACCCAGACATATACCCTGACCAGGAATCAAACTGAGGACCTCTGGTTTCATGAGTCAACATTTAATCACTGGGCTACACCAGCTGGGCAATAAGTCATTGAATTTATTAAGATATATTCAAAAAAGCTTAACAATATGAGAGATGGTACTAATATATTTAAAGCAGGGTATAAAATATTGTAAATTCTATAATTATAAATAAATGTTAATAGGATTTATCTTTTTCTAAGATAGGTACTTTGATAATCAAATATATTGTTGTAGTCCAGCCCCAGCAGGTCCAGGGGTTCCCAAAGGTGTGGACGGAGTCGGCAAAGAAGGAAGGACACGGAGACAGTGTTCAGATGATCAGCATAGCCAGGTTCTCTAGCCAGGTTCTCCAGCCAGGTTCTCCCTTTATTCTCCTGTTACATCTGTATTTATGCCATTTGATTTTAATCCTACCCATTCTATTCCAAATGTTAGGGCATTTGTTATCTCCATTCCAAGGTCACTATTCTACTGTAAGGTTAAAAAACAAAAACGCCCTAAAATATTCTTATAGCTGCTGTGGGAGTAGATCTTAGTCCTTCCACATAGAGAGATGACTTCATATTTGCAGGAGGCTCTTTGGACTAAACCTAAACTGAGTCCATTACTCATTTCCTCTCTGGCTCTTCTTGTGGCTTTTCTTAGATCTTTCAGGAGATTTTGAGTGGCTCCTGTGTCTATGACTATGGTGATGACCGAGGGACTTGGAGCGGGATCTGTGCCGTCTATCTCAGGACCTGCTGCGGTGATGTCTTGGACTCTTGCTCCAATGCTTCTCTCAGTGAGAGGAAGGGCTCCTCCGTTTTGGCGACCGACTTGGCCTTCTGGGAGACCAGCTTCTACTTCTCCTGTAGCGCAGTGTGGGAGAGCGATGGGGCTTGTCCAAGTCTCGGTAGCTTCTCGGTGATCAGGTGATGGTACTCTCTCCAACTTCTCATCCTCTTCTTCCTCTTCTTCAATGGACTCCACATCATCCATGTCCTCCTCTAGAGCGCTAACCTGAAGCTCCAACTGCTCAGCTTCCTCTAGCACATAGCGTTTCTGCAGACGAGGCAGAATGATATCACAGACTCTCTCACTGTGTAATAGTTCATCAACGAACTCATCTACGTGCATCAGTTCAAACTCTCCATTTCGGTTCTGGCTCTTAATTTTTCTATAATCATTTTACAGAGGCTCCAAATATTTGTAGCAATCAATTGCAGTGCCTGTCAGCCTCATATAAAGTGTTCCCAACATGCGTACACACTTGAAATCTTCATTTTTTATAAACTCAACAATGATATCCTTCTCTGGTTGAATCTGAAACATCTTCAAGGTCAAACACAGAAAGGGAGTTGGCTTTATGTTGCCACCATAGACGCCACTGACAAACCCTAACTCCATGGTTTTATCAACTACAAGTTCAGCCGTAAGGCCAAAGCACTCCTCTTTCCAGTACTTGGACTCAAAGATTCGAGTCCGAATGATCTTCTCCACCAGATCCTGCATGTTGGTGCCGTGAATGCTGTGGACATCCTTCACCATGCTGTTCGCCATTTTAGATTGCTTTCAGTTCTATTTCCGTTGGGTCCTTTAGTGTGTCAGATCCCGGTTAAATACACACAAAACAGATACGAAGAAAGATGGAGGAAGTCTCCTTTAAATAGCTGACGTTACCAGCTTGAAATCGGAAATGCTGCAGCACAAGAAACTTCCTGCTGCGATAGAATCAAGAATAGCCAGGTTCTCTCTCTATTCTCCTGTTACATCTGTATTTATACCATTTGATTTTAATCCTATCCATTCTATTCCAAAGGTTAGGGCTTTTATCTCCATTTCAAGGTCACTACTCTTCTTTTCTGTTAAGCTACAAGGAAGTAACTGAAGGAGATTATCCTAAGTAAAGATTATTTAACTTAAGCGTGATTGTTCATAGTTAAGGTGATTAACTACCCGCCTGGTACTTAGTTAAGGGGTTTTACTGATTTATTCCCTTACTTAGTCCTGTTAATCCCTAACTCCAGGGAAAAATCCCCACCTAGGGAAACAACCTTTCTCAGGGAGATGGCCTTGGTTAGAACACATAGCGCTAAGAAGGGGAGCAAACATATTAAGAACAGTATGCCAGGTCCCTTGAAACATATGCTGTGCAGATGTTTCTTCCCTGCAGTGACTGTGTCAAGCAATAAGGATGGACAGGCCTCTGGCAATATATCTGATATTTTATCAGTTCTTTTATTTTTATTCTTATTTTTAAAAATATATTTTTATTAATTTCAGAGAGGAAGGGAAGAGAGAGAGAGAGAAAGATCAATGATGAGAGAGAATCATTGATTGGCTGTCCCCTACTGGGGATCAAGCCAGCAATCCAGGCATGTGCCCTTGACTGGAATTGAACCCCTTAGTCCTCCAGCTGACACTCTATCTACTGAGCCAAACCAGCTAGGGCAATTATTCTTATTATTAAGACATCTCTGTAAGAACTACACTTCATTTCCCTTAGTTGAACAGAAAATTCTAGGTCTGCTGCTACCTTATTATGCTAGGGCTTCTCTTTTTTATCATTCTCAGAATTCCTTTTGCTTTTCTTCTAGATTCTATACTTCCTAGAGTCCATGTATTCCTATTTTTTACATCAACTTGTTGAAGTACTATTCATATACAATAAGATGCACCATTTTAAATATACAGTTAGATCACTTTTGACAGACATGTATACCTATGTCCTATTCTTTTTATTTACTCATGGTTCTGGTTATTTGTGTAATAAAGAACCTTAAAATTAAGTACATACCTTAAAATTTATATTCTCACATTTTCATCAACCGATAAATACATAACCATGCTTTATGTGTATTTCTATTTAAATACACCTTATTTAATATATATTTTTGATTTATTAACATTGAACTCACAGTCAACAGCACGATAACTCATAACTGAATGTAATTATATAACATGTATTTTCTCTGTAAGGTACATCAAAGCTTTCTTGCTCTTAGGAATACTGAACAGCACTTCAGCACTAAGCTTGGTAACCATTTTAATAAAATCACCCACCCCAAGAGAACCCCCCACAAAACTGAGAGAAACCTAGCATTAAAAAGACCATGAGTAAGACACTTGTTTACACTATGAGAGATAAAACAAGAGGGCAATGGTGCCTTGTTCAATCTAATTGTAACTATATACATTGGGTGACAAATTTTTTAGCACACTCCACTTGTGCAAGTGATCAGAAAGCAGAAGGAATATTAATTTGAGGATATAAATAAGTTTTATCAAATAGGAAAATTTATAAGTACAGAATTCATGAATAATGATAAACTATGTGTATGTATGTATAATTATACATACCCTAGAAGCCCACTGCATGAAATTTGTGCACTCAGGAGGGAGAGGGGGATTCCTCAACCTTGCCTGTGCCCTCTCACAGTCCTGGAGCCCTGCGATTGATCGCCCCAAAGAGGCAGGCCTTGCCCAGCCCAGGCCTCCCTCTTTGAGGTGATTGATCATGGAGCTCTGCCATTGATTGTCCCAAAGAGGTAGGCCCTGCCCACCCGAACGGGGCTCCGCGATGGATTGCTCCTGCAGAGGGAGGCCCCACCCACCCACCTTAGCACCATGGTTCTGTGGTCTGGGCCTCCCTCTTTGGGGCGATTGTGGAGCCGCCCCAATTAATTGCCCCACTGGCCAATGACCTGGGCCTCCTTCTGCAGGGTGATCATGGGGCGATGGCCCGCCCCCGGCCAATTGCATCACACCCACCTTCGTTGGCCTGGCACCAGTGTGTGTCATAGCGTGGTCATTCTACTGTTCGGTTGTTTGGTCGATTTGCATATTATGCTTTTAATAGTATAGATATTAGCTTTTTAAAAAAGATTCATATCATTTTCCCTGATGTTTTAAAATTTCAAGAGTTTATGCTTCATGTGAATATTTTGAGTTAATTGTTCTGGGCTTCTGGGTCTGACCAATCTAAATAATCTTATCTTTTTTATTATATAAAATTTTCTTGATAATTTTCTCCTTTGCATTTTCTCCATTATCATCCTTAAACTCCTATTATTGGCTTATAGTTCAGGGCCACAACTTCCCTATCCGCCCTGCTCTGTTCGTGACAGGGGAAGGAGCCCCAAAGCCCTGATCAGCCCTGCTCTGTGCCTGATGGGGGTAGCTCCCCAACCCCCTGATCGGTGCTGCTCTGTGTGTGACAGGGTGCGGCCCCCCAAACCCCCAATGGGCCCTGCTCTGTGTGTGACAGGGTGGAGCTGCAACCTCCCCATCGGCCCTGCCCTGAGTGTGACAGGGGGTAGTGCCCCAAACCCCTGATTGGGCCTGCTCTGTGGGTGACGGGGCGGCGCCCCAACCTCCCCATCAACCATGCCTTGAGTGTGACAGGGGGCGGCGCCCCAACCCCCCAATTGGCCCTACCCTGAGTGTGACTGAGGGTGGCATCACAACCTCCTGATCGGCCCTGCTCTGTGCATGACAGGGGGGAGCTCCTCAACCTCCTGATCAGCCCTGCTCTGTGCCTGACAGGGGGGAGCTCCCCAACCCCCTGATCGGCCCTGCTCTGTGCGTGACAGGGGGGAGCTCCCCAGCCCCCTGATCGGCCCTGCTCTGGGTGTGACAGGGTGTGGAGCCCCAACGCCCCTGATGGGCCCTGCTCTGTGCATGACAGGGGGCAGCGCCCCAACCCCCTGATCGGCTGGCTCTGTATGTGACAGGGGTGGCACCACCACCCCCTGATTGTCCCTGCTCTGTGCGTGACAGGGGGTGGCGCCCCAACCTCCCCATCGACCCTGCCTTGAGTGTGACTGAGGGTGGCATCGCAACCTCCTGATCCACCCTGCTCTGTTCATGACAGGGGGCAGTGCCCCAACTCTCCAATCGGCCCTGCTCTGAGCCCGACCAGGGGTTGCACCTAGGGATTGGGTCTGCCCTCTGCCACGTGGGAGCGGGCCTAAGCCAGCAGGTCGTTATCTCCCGAGGGGTCCCAGACTGTGAGAGGGCACAAATGGGGCTGAGGGACACCCCCCCCCCCCGCCCGGCCAGTGCACAAATTTTTGTGCACCGGGCCTCTAGTATAGATATAAAAGCCTAAATGACAGAATGACCGAACGACTGGTCGACGGGTCACTATGACGCGCGCTGACCACCGGGGGCAGACACTCAATGCAGGAGCTGCCCCCTGTAGTCAGTGTGCTCCCACAGCGGGAGCGCCACTCAGCTGACTGGTGGGCGCCAGAGGCAGGACTCATGGCTGATGAGTGCTGCTGCGGCAGCGTGAGCCTCTCCCGATTGGGACTGACTGGGTGTGAGCCCACGACAGGTGCAGCAGGGCCAGGATGAGCAGGAGTGGCAGGCAGGAGAGGCAGGCAGTGTTGGACTGCCAGTTTTGGCCCGAACCCCACAGGCCATGCCAAGGGACCCCATCGGTGCACAAATCCGTGCACCGGGCCTCTAGTCATTTATAAAGTGGGTACAAAGAAAAACTGAAGAACATTTTGTTTGTCCAGCTAGTTGCAATTATGGTACTTTTTATTGCTGTAAAAAGGGTCTCCATCAGAATTAATTTTAGGAAAAAAAATATATGCAAAATATATGTATGCAATGTACAATGAGACCAAAATATACACATATATGCAAGTTATACATACACTTTGAAAATTATGCTCAGATAGAGAAATTGAGTCCCCATACAATGAATTAATTTGCTTAAGAGCAGAGAGCTTGTCTGTGAAAAACTCAATTCCAACCCAGTTCCACAGTACCCAACTGCCTCCTAAATCAGATCTTACATATAGGCATGTCTACATAGTGGCTAGTAGGATGGACCTTGAAGCCAGATTTCTTGGTTTTGAATTCCTATTTTACCACTTATGAGCTCTGAGGGCCTCCCTGTGTCAATGCTCTCATCTATAAAACAGAGGTGATATGTATTCCTCCTTCCTAGGTTTATTGGGAAGATTGAGTAAGTTAATACATGTGAAGCACTTAGAAGAGAAGCTGGAATAAAGTAAGTGTTCAATATATCGCAACTATTTATTTTATAACTCCTAATTTCAACAAATAACTTTCAACCAGGCCCATGTACTAACTTTTGTTGTTTGAGGCTGAGTCACAGTTATAACTTCATCCAAGGTATCCCCATGTAGACTGTATGAAAGTGAATTTACTACCTGAGTAGTGATAACAGAGATATACGCAAGTAAGTTATTTTCACGCTGTAAAAATGGTATTTGCGGTCTTAGTATACTTTTTATACTGAGAGAAGAAATGTTATTGATTGTATAAAGAAAGGTTCTGGCTATTTGATTCACAAATTCTCTTTGTTCAATTTTTTTTCATCATTTTGTCCATTCCTTAAAGCACTTACCAAGTACATTTCTCTTTCACTTCTTTTTGTGGTTGTTTCCCAGACAGTAAATGAGTCAAACCAAAGTTTCCAATGGCAACATTTGCTCCTTTATCATACAACCAGGATCTTAGGGCTAGCAGTAAAAGCTTTATAAGCTATCTAATAGAGAGAAGAAGAGATATCGAAAGAGTTAGAATGGGAGCATTCTGCCTTCATTTCACACCATGACTCTAAAGGAAGAATGGAACCACAAGAATCCCCCTTCAAACTCGGGGGTCAAACAGTTATGCCAATCACACTCATTGTGTTCCGCAAAGCCAGGTTTTGTCTGTGTGCACAAGTGTAGATTTCCCTTATGCTAATCAGCTCATAGAAGCTAGCTGGCTGATTTTCTTTTTCTGACAATTACATTGTGATCAGTAGCATCTATGCTACAGAGAACTGAAACCAATCCAGTACAAGCCAAATACCAGGAAACTCCTATTATTACATTTATTGAATGTAATCTTCTTCATGCAATTGATGACATTATCATTGTTGTAGTTCATGGGGTTCTTACTGTTTTAGACAGCTCAACTACAAAATTATTGGAAAATGTTTCAGGTAGGAAATAATAATGTTATAATCAGTCTGTCACCAAGTAACTTTATCCTGCTGGACATTGTATTGTAGAGTCTTGTATTGTGTTTTTTGTCTGTTTGTTTTTAATTATATGTATTGTGTTCTGAATTCAGTAGAATTAGAACAGAGAGCCCAGAAAGATGAGTAAAAACTCTATGTGGTTGAGTATGTAAGCAAACCATGATATTGCTAGAAAAAATTGATTCTCAAAGCTGAAAGTGATCTGGTTGGAAAGGCCTGCAAGGAATACATAAATAGAAGAGGGACTTTGTGTAACTAAATAGTTCTACAAAGAAAACTGGGTGTTAATAAACTTGTGTTTTCTTTTCTCTGAACACAAGCAATATGTGCAATAACTATCCTGCTTTGACTATGATATTAAATGACTAGCAGCAGAAGTACTAATGACTGAGATTATTTTTATAGAGACTTTTTCAATAATTAACTTGAATTTTTTGATTTATTTATTTTTTTCCTTTTTTGTTACTAACTCCCTAGGGGGGAAAAAAAAGATCCTGACAATTCATAAAATTTAGGGACATTCTAATGATTTTATATCTAGGTAGAACTGAAGATTACAAATTTAAATGAGTGGCATATGAATTTTTATAAAGTTTCATGGTTTTCCTTTGCTTCTTGACAATAAAAATTAAAAAGTAAACAAAAAATGTAACATAGTGAATTACTAATTTCTCAGGAATCTCTAGGAAAGAAGGGAAGATAATTCATTTTCTTGCCTGTCCTCAATTCTACTCCATTTCAAAATCGAATTTCATTTGCCCAGGAGTTTCATATAGCAAACAATTTGTGACTTTGAGGGAAAAAGACATCGCCATTGGCATGCGGAAATGCAACTCCAGTAAGGTCCATACTCACAAGACCAAGTGACTGTGGTTTGTCTCCACTGAGGTCAGCACAGCATCTGCTTTCTCATGTAATCATGCATCTAATTTCCTCAGCTTTGAGGCTCAGAGTAAATAGGAGTTGAAAAAAAAGGGGGCGGCATAATTTGACATTAGTTTTATTTGGACTAAATCCAAATAAATAGGAATTGTGAAATTTTTGGAGCTTTTGAAGTAGTCATTAAGATGTGTTGAATTTAAAAATATATAATTTTTTACATACAAAAAAGTAAACAGTATATCAACACAAATCCACATTTTTGGCCAAATTCATTTTATTCCAAGCTTTCCAGAAATAAAAAAAAAGAAAAGAAATATAACCTAGTGCCAAATCCCCTGTGATAAAAACTTCAGGGTACTTAAATATAGATATTCAAAATTTGGCAAAAGATTTGACAGTTGAGCCTGTGGAAAGGCAACTAGCATAAATTTTCTATTCAAATATGCAAATGTTTAAGAAAGGAAATTATTTTTGCAAAATAGCAGTAATTAACTTGGAAACAATTATTCTGTATAATATTGTTACTGTGAACCACAGCTCTGAAATAGGTAGTTTAGAGAGTCTAAACCAAGGTTTGTCATAATGGATTTTTATAATCCTGATCCTATGAATATATTCTCAGAGGATTGTTAGCTTTTAATACTAATTTCTAAAATAGATTGTATTCATTCTAGGATAAAAATTGTTAAGAATAATAATTTATACTTATTGAGGATTGAGTATGAAAGGCATTTTCTAAATGTTGAACACATCAACTCTTCCAATATTCACATAAGTCTATGAGGTAGCTATTATTTTATCCTAATTTTTTGCATAGGGAGGCTGAGGTTCAGAAAGAGTATATATCAGTTCCATAATTATTTGAAAATAAAGTAAATCCAGATATTATAAAAATTGTTATACATGTATTATGGGTTATCTGGTTCAACAAACACCATATAATCTAACATTGCAATAAAATTTTAATGTCCAGGTTGGCATTTTTGGTTTGCATTAACTTTTACTTGTATGGACTCACAGTAATGAGAAAGAACTGAGAAATATTTAAATATGACACTTTAGTAAACTATGGTTTTATGCCAAATAAATGCCATATCACTTTAGAACATTCTGTAGGAGAATTTACAGTAGTTTAAAAAGGATATGGTCTTGGGAAATTTGTGTTATCATCAAACAAATACCTATGTCTCATCAGAAAATGTAAATTCACTTTAAACTATAACCTTCTCAAATCTCAACAGAATCCCAGGCAGACTGAAAACCCACATCAACCAGGCCAACGTCAAGGTAAATCCTTTTACAATCTTGTAGCCAGCTCTGTCTGTCATGTCTGACATCCCTTTATTCTTACTCTTGGCCAAAGATGAAAGACCCTCTTGTTTTTCATTTGTTCCTTCTTTTATCACAACTCTCCCATTTCTACTTTCTCACCAACTTTTTACTGAATCCACAATGATCTCTCATGTTTTTCTGATTTTCTCCTACCGTTCTAGCCACACAGGTTCAATTTACCTTGAAGAACTCAGACATCATGATCAGTCCCGCCTTGGCTTCCTTCTTTCCTCATGACTGCTACACAGTGTCTCTGATTAATCTCAGTGACTGTCATGGCTTTCTTCACTTTAAATATCCCGTACTTCTCAACTTGTATCTCCAGCTTGGGCTTTCCTTCTATGATTCACACCTGTATGTGAAATTTCCTACAGGATTATCTCCAGTTTGGTAAATATGATAATTTGAAACTTTACATACCCAACTTAACCACTCATCTTCTTGTGCCTGACCAATACATACAACCATTTCCCATTTCTAGCTTATCGCTTGTTACTATTTTTCTCTCTTACTATCTATAAACCTGGGAGTCCTGGGGACTCCTTGCTTTCTCTCACTCACCATTTCTTATAAACCAAAGACTCTATTTTGCATTCATGCACAAAGGAACATCTTATATCACTTCTCTTATCCAGTCTACCCTTATCTCTCACTGAGTTATGACAGCAGCTTCCCGAACTAGGGCTCCTTATCTTTATTATTATTTCTGTCTAATCCTTGCTTAGAAGACAATATTATATCCCTACTCAAAATTCTATAAAGGTTTCCCATTATTCTTATTATAAAAAACAAACTCCCTATAAAACCCTATATTTAAGCTTTGCTTATGTACAAATAGCAAATAGAAATAGGGGTACAAAAATTTTTCTTTGTTTATATTTAATACAGAAATTTCACTGGATCATTATAAATTCATAATTTGTAGATTTTTTTTCTTTTTTGTAGAGAAAGAAATTATTAACTATAATTATTTTTCTTCTTCCTTTTATTTTTTATATATGCTAGCAAAAACTTTCAATGTAATGTCGACTAGAAGCAGTGATAGTGAGCATACTTGCATCATTGCTGACTTTAAAAGGAAGTTAAGATTTCCATTTGAATATAATGTTTGTTAAAGTTTATTAAAGGTATATGATAGACTTTATTTATCAAGTTAAGCAAGATCTTAACTCCTTAGCTAGCTAAAATATTGATTTTGGTCTCTTTGTGTTATTTTTAAGTGCTTATCCATAATTTGCAAAACAAATTTAATCCCATCACAATCTAATTTTAAAAATTTGATTAATTTATAGATAATGTAAAATCCTTGAAACAGGATAAGACCAGTTTTCCTCTAGAATTTGCTGAGTTCTGCTGTTAGTGCACTTTGCGTTCAGCTGCTATAACTTCCCAGAGGAAAGTAAGTGGAAATAGTTACATGGTGTGTCAGGCCTTCTAAAGAGTAACAGTGGTTGTGCTACTATGATTATAAAGATATTCCCACAAATCTTGGACTCAGTAGGCACATTCAAGACTAAGAGGCATCATTTTAAATTGTTGGGGACCCTTAAAAAGTATTTGTTGGCCAGTTTTGTTGACTACCTAGATTACACCAAGAAATACCCTTGGAATGCAAGCCACAATGAATGTCTCACCTAAGGAAAACCAGGGAGCCACTTCCAGATTTTTAGTCTTTAAAAAATAGCAGTTGGTGAGAAAGACATCCTACTATGCCAAGATAAGAAGGTCTCTGTATTAGTTGGCTTGTTTTATTTATTTTGAAACTTTAGATAGTATCCATGAGCATAATTTATAAAGCAGTTATCTATATATATAAAAGCCTAAGTGACCATTATGACTGGTCGACCAGTCACTATGATGATGCACTGACCACAAAGGGGCAGACACTCAATGCAGGAGCTGCCCCCTGGTGGTCATTGTGCTCCCACAGCCAACCTCCTGTGGCAGGCCAACCTCCCAAGGTCCCTCCTCCCGGCTCACCGTTCTGATCAGCCCAATCAGCATCAGCTCCAATCACCGGCCAGGCCAAGGGACCCCGCCCATGCACGAATTTGTGCATTGGGCCTCTAATCATTAATAAGTTGCCAGGAAAAAAATCTTCCAACAGACATATCTGTATTTCAGTTCTGTATTGTTTCCCTTGAAATACGTGTTTTAGGAATACAGAGAAAAAGGATTCAAAGGATGGAATGTTTTAAATACATGTGGATTAAAAAGTCCCTTGCATTTGACATTTCTTTTTCTGCCATAATAAGGAACTTTTGGCCACATAACGAATTGTCAGTGTTGGATGAGAATCTCACTAGTGCTTGGGTATTAGCAGCCTGTCTGAGTCCAGGGTTATAGAAGTAATAAATATAGGAACTGTTGTAAGGGTAACAGTGTGACAGGAACGTGAAATCTGTAATTACTTAAAAGCTGGTGGTCTCTTCCTTGACCAAGCCCCTCTTTCCATAAATTAAATACCTTGGATTAACTAATAAAGAAATAGTGTGGGCTCTGGCTGAGTAGCTCAGTTGGTGAGAGCTACTATGGCAAGGTGGGGGTTCTATCCCCAGTCAGGGCACATACAAAAATCAACCAATGAATGCATAAATTTGTGGAACAGACAGGTAGATGTTTCTCTCTCTCTCTCTCTCTCTCTCTCTCTCTCTCTCTCTCTCTCTCTCTCCAATAAAAATAAATTATTTAAAAAATATAGTATGGGATAATTCAAGTACAAATTAAAACAATGCTTTTATTCTATTTCCATTTTAACCAAATGTGTGTTAGTTAATTCATGTTACATAAACATGTTACATAAACATGTTACACAGTTTTTGTTTTTATAAAAAGGAAACATCCATACATTGAATTAATTTTATGGAGTGGCAGAAGGATGCAGTGAGAGAAACCAATAGCAGATCTGTCCCTGAATGATGTCTCTCGCTGAGTGATTAAGGCCTTGCTGCTCTCAGTGCTGGGGCTTCATTTGTTACCTCCTTCTCTTTCCTCTCTGCTTTATCAGTTTAGAAACAAAGCAAGAGACATGGTGTTAAAGAGTAATTTGGGATTATATGTCTTGGGCCACATTAACCACTATTTTATTAAGTAGTTCATGGTTTTAATGTAGTTGACAATAATACCCATTAGTTTAAATTTCAATGTGTAAGGCCAGAGATTGGTAAACTCCAACATTCAATGCTGACTGCTTTAATACAAATACGAATAATTTACAAAAGAAAAACAAAAATCATAGCATCTTTATGTACTTCACAGTAATTATAACATATGTTACTATAAAGTCCAGACATGTTTAGAAAGGTCATTTCTTCTGTGGTTTGTTTTCTTCTTTATTAGAATCCATTAATTTCTACCCAATGAGTTACCATCTGATCATTTGTTTTCTCAATCTGTGGTTCATGGATACCTGCATTAGATTTACTTGGGGTATGCAGCAGATGATTCACATTTGCTTACTCATGGCAGCCTAAAAGTTAGGGAAATAGTCCCCAGGCTCCCTTCTCCCTGGATTCCACATAGCATCTAGATGTCTTCTGCAAGCAGATACACCCAAGAGAGTTTGGGGCAAGGAGGGATTATGACAAAGCAGTGGCCCTTTTTCCGCTGCTTTCCCTATTTCTGCTCTATGTAGGGTTAAGGTTATGGATAACTTTTCCTGGGACAACTCTAGGAGCCCTTGTGCTTCTTCACAGCTTTTTATTTGTGCCATCCATATTGCTGGCATATATGGTGGCAGGGATTGACTAATTCCCCAATGGCCCAATCAGGGCAGGCAAAGAAACTCCCTTAATAACCAAGATCCGTGGTGTTTTGGGGGGAGTTATTCCTGGATGTCAAACCTGAAGCCACATATGCCAACCCTCCCAAAATTTTTGTAGGCATCTAACTGCCTGATCTAAATGTCCTTCTTCTGAAACTAAGTAGAACGGTTTTGTTATCTGCAACACAATGGACACAGAATGTTTATGTTAACCCAGGAATCTTTTTTTTTAAAACATATTTTATTAATTTTTTACAGAGAGGAAGAGAGAGGGATAGAGAGTCAGAAACATCGATGAGAGAGAAACATCAATCAGCCACTTCTTGCACACCTCCTACTGGGAATGTGCCCGCAACTAAGGTACATGCCCTTGACCGGAATCGAACCTGGGACCTTTCAGTCCACAGGCCAACGCTCTATCCACTGAGCCAAACTGGTTAGGGCTAACCCAGGAATCTTTATCTTAAACTATCTTCCTAGGATATTAGGTGCACTGTGAAATTTAAGAGCCCTGCTGAGACAATCTTTTTGGAGAGTAAATCCGTAACAGGATCACCACTAAGAAATAGTAAGGCAGGCAATGAGCTTCAATATAAATTGACCTCTATTGAGTAGTCCCTTTTACCTGCCCAGAGCCACCCTTCTGGGAAGTTCTTTATAAATAGCTCATGTTGTATGCCCTGTGATCTCATTAATTTGGCCTCATCACAAACTCAAAGAAAGTCACTTATAGAGAGCAGCTCATAATAGGACCTGGCATAAGAGATTCACCCAAGAGACACACTTTATCTTGAACAGTGAGGGTCTAATTTATAATAACATTCTAGAGCCATGGTCGGCAAACTGCGGCGCTCGAGCCACATGCGGCTCTTTGGCCCCTTGAGTGTGGCTCTTCCTAAGCCTTAGGAGTACCCTAATTAATTAATAACAATGTGCCTACCTATATCGTTTAAGTTAAAAAAATTTGGCTCTCAAAAGAAATTTCAATCGTTGTACTGTTCATATTTGGCTCTGTTGACTAATGAGTTTGCCGACCACTGACCACTGTACAGAATTTGAATGGGAGACAAGAAGCAGACAGTCAAGTCCTATAGAAGCAGGAAGACCCACGGCAAGAATACTGTAGTCTCGGAAGCCTGAGAAGTCATGATTATAAAGATAATTAGTTAGTAACAGCAGGACCTGCAGCAATAAAACCAGAGATAAAACACAGCTGAAATTCTACAGAGCAGAATAAGAAGATAAGGAGCAAGAAGAAGTATCTAGTGAGAAAGTCCACTAATGCCTACTGCTACAGAGGGGCCATATCTGAACCATGGTCTAGTTTCTGAGACTGAGCTGTGCAACAGGGAGAACATTTCTGGGGTTGTTTTGCGGTGTGTTGTTTATGTGGTGTGGATGCTGTAGTATGCCAAACATGCCCCCTTCAAAGCTTGCTCCTACAGCTGCCAGCTGATTGGCTGGCTACTAACATCTCTCATCTGAGTGCCTCTCCCAATATCGTCCTCAACTAAAGATAGCCACCTCTCCCAAAGTCATGTCTCCTTCCCTGAAACTGGCCATATATCCATGCAGGAATGTAAGGTCCATGTCTCCTTGCCTTTTTTTTTTCCTTTGAATTTTTTAAAATTTATTTTATTGTTGAGAGTATTGCAAATGTCCCCCATCTCCCCCTTCCACCCTTTTTCCACCTCCTACCGAGCCTTCACCTGACTATTGTCCGTGTCCATTGGCTATGACTAATTTGTACTTCTAAATCCCTTCACCTTTTTCACCCATCCCTCCCAAATACCCTCTTATCTGCAACTGTCAAAACGTTCTCTGTATCTATGAGTCTGTTTCTGTTGTGCTTGTTCATTTATTTTGACTTGTAGATTCAACTGTTGATAGATATGTATTACCATTCTATTGTTCCAATTCTTGATCATTTTTCCTTTCTTTTTTCCTTCTTCTCAAAGGAGACCCTTTAACACTTTATGTATACTTTGTCAGGAAATGCTTTGATTCTCTTTAGAAAAGCATTGTCATTAGGAATTCAAGTATAATGTCTGGTGCTAACTACACAAGCTTTAACCATAAAGACAAAATAGAAATATTCAAATCTTTACTAGTGTTTCTTCTTGATTAACTTATAAATATGTGCATGAGTTCACAGAGCAGAGTGCTGACAAGGAAGAGCCACCAATGCGAGAGAAAACCGTGGAAGGCTGGCAAAGAAAAGCAAGGATAAGAGGGAACAGTGCCCGAGGCTCACACAGGTCTGGGAATAGTGCCTATTCCCAACAGCCATAGTCTCATACCTAAATCCATGCAGCGCTGAGTAAAACACTAAGAGGGCCTTGCTTCAGTAGTGGGAAATAATTAACCACAGAGCAAGCACTACTCCAGTCCCATGGAGCAAACCTTAAGTTAAGATCTGAAAGAATAAAACTATTTACTTAATGCTATTGGTGTGCATACAGTTAATGTAGCAGTCCTGACTGCTATCTTTTGAAAGGCCTGCATCCAAGGCTGGCATTGGCTGACGTCTGGAAACTTCGGTTTGGGGAGAGCTCCCACCGTTACAGACAAGAGTGACTCACTCCGTCTGAACTGGTCAACAAACAATATGGGTTATGCTAACTATTTTCTTTCCCCCTGGGACTCTAGAATTTAGGTACTTGGGGCGCTTCCCTGGTTGGCAACATTGTACACATGCCGTCATAACTCATGTTGGGGGGCTTTAAGGGCATCCTGTGTGATAATACTCTGGAAAGACCCTGGAAGCTAAGATTTGGTTCCTCTCACTCTTGGCTCCATGCATCTTTTCTCTTTGCTGATTTCTGCTTTTTATTCTTTCTCCATAATAAATCCCAGGCATAAGCATGACTATATGATGAGCCATGTGTGTTTTTCTAGAGAATCATTGAAACTTGGTACAGTCTTAAGGATGCCTGATATAGTATCCAAGAACAAAACTCAAGATTATTTACAATAGCTGCCCCCCTTACCCATGAGGAATACATTCTAAGACCCCCAGTGGATGCCTGAAACCATGGGTAGTATTGGACTATATACATATTTTTTTTTATGTACAAACATATATACATACATGCATATATATCTTTTCACTTAAAGAAAGAACTTTTGGTATCTCTTTGGCATATATGAATTGTCAGAATCCCTACTCTTATGTTTGGAGAAACCATTATTATGTAAAATAAGGGTTACTTGAAGGGAAGTACTTTGATATCTCAACAGTAGATCTTATAACTGAGATGGCTACTACGTGGCTAATGAGCAGTAAAATATGAATGCACTGGATTAAAAATAAAAAAAATAAAAATTGCAATAGAAATGTAAACAGTGGAGCATCTTCAAGCAGTATAAGTACAATTGGAGTGTCCAAATAAAGATAGTAATAAATGGTAACTCAACAAGTAAATGTGGCATTTTTCTTATTATTTACATTTTTAAAAATATATAGTTAGGAGTGTCAATAAATATAACAATGTAGTATTGTGATTTATAACATAGTAATGAAGCATATGGCAACATAGCGCAAAGATCAATAAGTAGGAAATAAAAAGATATTTTTGTAACATTCTTATATTTTACATAAAATATCACTTTAAGTTAGAGTTTAGTAAGTTAAGATGTATAGCACAAGACATAAAATAGCCACTGAAATAATAAAACAAAGAGCTTTAACTTAATATATCAAGAAAAGAGAAAATAACCTGAACACTTAATTTAAAAAAAGACATGAAAATAAACAAATAAATTGACAAATGTAAAACAAGTAGCAATAAATCCCAACTATAAGTTGCTTATTGGAAACCCACTTTAAATACAGACACAAATAGGTCACCATGAAAGGATGGGAAGTAGTATACTACAGAAGCAGTAATCAAAAGGAGGCTGAACTATCTATGTGGATATCAAACAGACTTTAGATAAAATAATACATATTAAAAGGGAGAAAAGAATATATCATAATGATAAAATGTCAATACATCCAGAGAAATCAGCAATCCTAATTATTTATATACAGAATAATAGAGCTTCAAACTACATAAAGTAAAAACTAATAATATTAATCAGAGAAATAGAAAATATCCAAAACTACAGGAAGATATTTAAGTACCCCTCCTTCAATACTGCAGATAACAATTAGACCAAATATCAGCAAGAATATAAATTATTTGAACAACATCATCAATCAACTTGATCTAATTAACATTTATAGAATACTCCACTAAACAACAGAGGAATATACACATTCTTTTCAAATGCTTATGGGACATTTAAAACATTGACCATAGTCTAAATCATAAAATTGTCTCTAAGTCATAGTTTCATAAATTTTAAAATATTCAAGTCTTAGAAAGTATCTTCTGTGGCAACACAAGAATTAAATAGGAACTCAATAATAGATCTCTGGAAGACCTCAAAATATTTGGAAATGAAACAACACAATTATGTATAACCTATGGATTAAGAAGAAATTAAAAGGGAAAATTAGAAAGAACTTTGAACTGAATGGAAATAAAAACACAAGACATACCACTAAGATACTACCTAACGTGAAATTTATATTTCTCAAATCAATGGCTTCTGCATTCAAATTACAAACTAGAAAAATAGGAGAAAATAAAGCCCAAAATAAGCAGAAGAAACAAACCAATAAAGATCAATTATCATACTCATTGGCTTTACTACAGATTTATTTTCTTTACTTAAAAATCTCAATTTTAAAATAATACATGTTCAACCCAAAGCTGCATTAAAAAAATAATGTCTTAAATAAAACCAACTCTATAATATTACATATACTTGAATCCAGTCTTCCATTTTTGGTAATTTTTGCTATGAAAATGAATTTAGTTGATTAAACTATTATACAAAGATGTTCACTATGACATTATTTATCATAGCAAAACTATAAGAATATTCATATAATCCTATATAATAATCCTATATAATAAAAGGTTAATATGCAAATTGACCTTAATGGAGGAAAGACCAGTCGCTATGTCAGGCACTGACCACCAGGGGGCAGCTGGTCATTGCAGGAGCTGCCCCTTGGTGGTCAGTGCGGTCCCACAGGGGGAGCTCTGCTCAGTCACAAGCCGGGCTGATGGCTGCGAGTGCAGCGGTGGTAGTGGGAGCCTCTCCTGCCTTCTCAGCAGTGCTAAGGATGTCTGACTGCGGCCATCAGTCAGATAGACATCCCCCGAGGGCTCCTGGGCTGCCAGAGGGATGTCTGACTGCTGGCTTAGGCCTGGGGGGATCGGGTCTAAGCCAGCAGGTGGATATCCCCTGAGGGGTCCTGGACTGCAAAAGGATGCAGGCCGGGCTGAGGGACCCCTCTGAGGGCAAGAATTTTCATGCACTGGGCCTCTAGTGAGAGAATAACTAAGCAATCTTTGTGCATCAACTCAATAGGAATGACACAGCTATTATAAATCATGATTAGAAAGTTTGATTGTAGTTGCAATTGTTATTGACAATCATTATTACAATCAGCTTAACATAGCACTATACAAAAAAGAATGATTACAAAGTCTTCAAATATCACATCCTTTCTTTTGTTCTAGCCTCCACAACTTTGTCCATGCTCATTCCTTAGACTGGAATAAAATAACAGTGTACAACCATTAAAATTAAAAACAACATAGCGAGATTCAGGATTTTCTTTTTAATTTTTAAATTCCTACCATTGTTTATATCATAATCAATTTACCTTTAAATTCTGAGCAGTACTATACTTCTCCTGATTCATCAAGAATTTAAGAGATTTGAATGATCACCCACAAGCAGTCATCATAGCAGTGCCTACCCTGTGGCAGAAAAATCTAAATCCAGACAATTCAGCATCCTGACTATTCGCTCCTCAATAACGCCCCTCCGCAAATACTCACTTCATAAATCATATCGATAATTAAAACAGACTTTTTTCTCTTTGATAACTGTCTTAATACTCAAATAACTTTGCTATATAAAATATGTTTCATTACTGTTTCTTAAACTTTAATTTCATATGAATCACCTGGGGATTTTGTTAAAAGGCAGACTCTGATTTGGTAGATTAGTGTAGGGCCTGAGAGTCTTCAATCCTAACTAGATCTCAGGTGATGTCAATGTTGCTGCTCCAAAAACCACATTTGAGTAACAAACCATATAACTTTTGAGTAATTTGTTTATCTACTGAATCTAGATTATTCACATATTTATAATGTGTGTATGCATATGGACATATATTTTAATTACTATGTCAGTTTTTGCCATCAACATGAAGCAAATTTGGCAAATTGCCCAATTTACACTGCAGTTTATGCTATGTAGCCAGCCTAGTTTCCTTAGTTTCTCATTTTTGGAACAAAGATAAATAATAGGTAAGTTACCTACTATTTCTGAATTCTGTAGGGAAGGAAGGAAGGAAGGAAGGAAGGAAGGAAGGAAGGGAGGAGAGGGAGGGAGGGAGGAAGGAAAGGAAGGAGGAAGGAGGAAGGGAGGGAAGGAAGGAAGGGAGGGGAAAGAAGGGGGGAGGGAGGGAGGGAAAGAGAGAGGGAAAAGAAATGAAATGTTGAGTTAGATCATGCTTGTCAGAGCATGGCTTGATCAATGATAAAAGCAGCCTTAGCCAGTTTGGCTCAGTGTATAGAACATCAGCCTGCGGACTCAAGGGTCACAGGTTCAATTCTGGTCAAGGGCACATGTCCAGGTTGCAGGCTCGGTCCCCAGTAGGGGGTGTGAAGGAGATAGTCAATCAATGATTCCCTTTCATCATTGATGTTTCTATCTCTTTCTCTCCCTTCCTCTCTGAAATCAATAAAAATATATTTTAAAAAAGGAAAATGTAATGTAAATGCTCAAAAAGCATCAATAATCTCTAGTAACTCTTGACAAAGGAAAAAAAAAGTAATATATGTTTACTTTTAAAATTGAGAAATCTTGAAAAGTAATAAGGAGAAAGTAAATCCTTGTAATACAATTAATAAGACATAGCGTCTGGATAGATTTACTTCTTAAGAGTTTATATATGTATATTTATGTTAAATGCCTTTTAGTATATAAAAGGTACATATAAATACTATAGGTCGTTTGTTAGTTTTTTTAAAATTGTAATCAACAATTTGTATCTTAATCTTTTACTTTTATTAAATCATATATATTCCTGAGTCCAAGATTGTGTCTTTGATGCTTTTTATTAGTCTAAAAACAACAAAAAAAATAATGTTGCTCAGCACTTACTGTGCTCTAGAAATTAGACTAAGAACTTTACACATTTTATATTATTAATTTCATATAACAAGAACACAACAGATGAAAACTTAACTGCTGTTGATTTATTAATGATTTATAATTATAAATTGTATCTCAGGAATTTGATAATTAAATATGAAGTAGTGGGTATTCATATCTTATAATATCAGTCTAATAGATTGAAACCCGCCTGTTACAACAACAGAAAAGGCTGGATTAAATATCTAAAACCATGGAGGTATCATTCTGAGGCCAGAATAAAAGAGGACAAGCCCTCCAAGAAAGTAGACAAGAGCAGAAGCCCTTGCTTATCTCTCAGCCATCTATAAACCTATGGTGACAGAGCTTCAGCTTCAATGGTCATGATTGTGGGGGTCAGGAAATAAAGCCAGAACTGATGAAACTCACATGAAACTAGGACTCAAAAGTGCTAACACTCAATTTAAAAGTTGAAGTAGAAAAAAATCAGCTTCACAAAAGCAGGTGTTAAAATAAAATTGTGGCTTTGGGTAGAGGAGAAAAGTCTTATTTGAGACATCAGGAGAATAGGCTTATTCTTCTGGATTTGAAAATAATTACTCAAATTTACACTATCTTTGTGAACTAAGAGACTATAACTTAAGAATCTAAAATTAATTTAATTTTAAATTTAAGTTAAAAGCATCCCCAGGCAAGTAACAGAAGAAAATAAAATTCCTCCATTGAGTATTACATTCTTAATCCAGATTTTAAAGAATTCCCATAGATAGAGCTCCAATAAATATGTGTTCAAATAAAAAAAATTAAAAATCATTAAGAAGACTTAAGAAAGAGAATCATCAATATAATGAGTGCAAAATCAGACATTAATAATATAAAATATTGGATTATTTAGAAACAAACTAAAAATGCGAGATATTTGTGTATATATATATATATATATATATATATATATATGCAAAAGTAGGGTTACAGTAGTTCCTTTGAAAAATAATTCAATAATTAATAAGCAATAATACAAAAATAAACTCTGTGTTTTGCATACTTACAACTGTAAACCTACGTTTGCCCACCCCTGTATATATCACAATACATAAGTAAATAATAGAACCAAACACTTAAAGAGAGACTATCAAAAATGCCTAAGAAGGTTTGGAGAGAACCAAATAGAATATCTAAAAATAAAAATATTAAAAATTATTCATTAAAAATTCTATGCGAGTATGGAATAGCAAACTATATACACCTGAACATATACTTAGTAGGCTAAAAGATTAAGTCTCAAAATTACATGGAATAAAGCAGAGCTAAAGAAATGGCTTATATAAAGGTTAAGAAACCTATAAGTTAAAGGGAAAAAGTCTAATTTAGGATTACAGAAAGTTGTAAAAAAATAGACAGGGGCATCATTTGAAGAGACATAGCTTACAATTCTCTAAATTAAAGAAAAACACCCCCTTGACTATTTGGGAAGCCTATTAGTTCCCAAATAATAAAAATGAGTTCATAGTTATACACATGATATACAGGCTGCAAAGCACCAAAGATAACTAAAAGTTATGAAAAACATCCAGAGAGAAAAGACAAATTGCCTACAAAGAATAATATTTAAAGTACTTTGCTATAACAACAATGGATGTCAGAAGCCAGTTTAACACAAAAATTAAGAAAAAAATTACTTAGAAATTTTACAGCTAGAAAACCTAGAATTATACACCAAGCAACACTGAATTTATCACCTCCTCCGCCCCCCGCCCCCAAGAAAGGGGTAAAAGAAAGATATTTTAAAGGTAAATGTTGGTTCACAATCTCAGCGGTACCCTGAATGGGTGACATCTAAAACTAGCCCCTTACAGGAAGTGAACCTAAGACAGAGGCGAGCCGCCCCCGAGGGGGAGGAGGTGGTTTTAGCAGCAAGAACTTACCAGCTGGTCCCTGGGAGCTGCAGGAGCAGCAGGACTCCCGCTGCCCAGCAGCCTCTTACCTGTTCACAGAGGCTGGAACCGGTTCCAGGCACGTGTTCCTGCCAGAGGGCCTCAACGCACCTTGACCTCTCAGGCCACCTCCTTGAAGCAGCCCCTAGTGTGCAAAGGTGGGCCCAAAGGTATATTCCCAAAGACAGAGGAGAGGATGAGGAGCCTCCTATTTCTGGGGTCCAGCTGGAGGGTCAACCAGAGGTCATGTCCTCCCGATGACCTCCTCCACAATCCTGATTGGCTCTTTCCATTTCCCACGGCCCCTCGCTTCCTCAGCGCCCCTGAGTGGTTACCGAGAGGTCTGATTGGCATGGAGGCAGCTTATTTGTGGCCATCAGGCTACACTGCAGGCAGATACCACAGCAACAGTATAGGTACGTGCAAGAGAAGACACAGATTGAGGTAATGATTTCCAAAATAAGTAACACTTTTTCCTACCTAGAGTCCCATAATTCAAAACCAGTGATTTCTCTGGCCCAGGGGGTCAGTTGGTTGGAGCATGGTCCCATACACTGAAAACGCTGCTGTTGGGTTCTGGTGAGGCATATACCTCGGTTCTGAGATCGATCCTGGTCGGGGCAGGATCTAGGCAATGGATATCTCTCTCTCTCAAATCAATAAACATATCCTCAGGTAATGATTCAAAAACACACAATGATTTACTTAAATCCTTAGGCTAGGGGTCGGATCGCTCAGGGCCTTTAATTGTGTTTCCTTATGTGGTTTAAGACTGGTGCTGTGTTAGCAGACTCATCAGGTACATCCGGTTTGGATAATGCACAGGTGCCTCCTTGTGAGGCAGTAATAATGTCCAAGGCCATTGTCTTTTGGAAAAGATCTGTTTTCATTAGGGACATTGCCAGTGTTCAGTAAGGACAGGCTTTGTTGGCTATCATTTAAGGCTTGCTGGGTGAATTTAATAAAGGCTTCTATTTTTGCTATAATGTCCTCTAGGGCTCATAGGGGCACTAGGGCATCAGCTTCCTTGTTGCCAGGAGGTGTCAGCACCTTATGAAAAGGTCTGAAGAGCAGTAGGGACTGTCTCAGGCTCCTAGAGGATAACCCCAATGTCTTTCCGCATACCCTGACCCCACAAGGGCTTATACACCATCACCTACCCTTGGCTTTCCATTTCCAGCCAATAGGGTTAATCCCTTTTAGAACAGCCCACTGTCAGTGCAAAAGGTTAACAGTGAGGGCTCATGAGTGATCAGTAGCCAAACTTCTCTGAGTTCAGCCCACTGACTACTGAAATTCATTTCTATTCCATCTAGATGTTATCAGTATTGGGCTGACTACTAACTACAATCATGTGGGTGGGCTGCCCCAACTACATCCAACTGTACATCAGATATCAATAGGAATTTCCCCCACTGACTCTGTTTAGGCGACAGGGACCATCACAGGAATGGGGGCAGGGGCATTTGGAGGAACAACATATTCTACAGGGTCTAGTAGCTCCTGCATTTCCATGTGTGTGTGTGTGTGTGTGTGTGTGTGTGTGTGTGTGTACAATTGATTATGTTTCTCTGGAGAACCCTGACTTATACAGACAGGTAAGGGAAGAGGTTAATGGTTGAAGCTATAAAAAGATAACATGAGGAGCCCTTGTTATGGACCTATTTTGTGCCTTGACTGGAGTTCTGCTCATATAAATCTACAATTATAATACTATTGCATACAACATACACACAGAAATGAGTACATATAAATCTGGTGAAATCTGAATAAAGTTGCTAGATGTCTACAGTATCTCCTGGCTTAGATACTATAATACATTTATGCAAAATGTTAACCTTGGGGAAAATAGTTGGAGGGTGCATGGGATGTTTGTTATTTCTTACAATTACGTTTAGTCTATAATTATTTCAGTTTTTAATTTTTTCATTTAAAATTTAATAACTTTTATTATTTAAAAAATCTCTCTATATATAAAAGCCTAAGTGACCATCTGACCATCCGACGGTCTGACTGGTAGCTATGATGCAAAATGACCACCAGATGCTCAACATAGGAGCTACCGAGCTGCGGCGACTTGGCAGCTGCGGTTCTCAGGTGTTGTACCTGGAGCCAGAGAGGAGGGAGCCCGATTCCAGGGTGCATCACCAAGAACCACCCTCTCACAATCCAGGACCCCTCGGGGGGTGTCGGAGAGCTGGTTTGGCCCTATCCCAGCAGGCCAGGCTGAGGGACCCCACCAGTGCATGAATCCGTGCACCGGGCCTCTAGTCGATAAATAAATAAAATGAATACCATCTTTCAAAGTAAGATGCAAGGTCATCATGTGAAGCTTGAAAATAGTGATCTGAAAACTAATTTTATGACCTTACCTGTCTATACACCTACAGACATTAAAAGAGATAATATGTGGGGTAAAGAATTGAGGTAAAAAATTGTTGGTGAGGGCTGTGGGTGGTTCAGGTCCAAATCCCTACAATCATCCATAAGAGGTGACAGGTGCCTGTCTCTCATCTAAAGTCTAGGGAAGAGACTTCAGTGGGACCAGAGGAGCTGGTAATTCTCCACTAGGGGCTGTTGGACACAAAGGACCAGTGTCTATCTCAGTATTGAATTTTACATGGTAGGAATGTGTATCTGACTTATTGCTGTGACAAACATACCTGGTGTTTGTTGAAGTAAATAATACTGTTTACTGTGGATACATGTAGTGCAGATGAAAGAATGAGCTGGGCCTAACTCTGAAGATGATCTGCCAAAATATAGGGTGGGGCAAAAGTAGGTTTACAATTATGAGTACATGAAATACAGAGTTTATTCTTATGTTATTGTTGATTAAATATTGTACTATTTTCCATACCATCAACTGTAAGCCTACCTTTGCCCACCCTGTATAGGTGCATTTGGCTGCATCAAGGTAACTGTAGGTGAAAGGTTCCCTGAGGATGAGGCAATGTCCCCCAAACCCACAAGGAATTGGAAAACTTGTCAACTAGGTGCTAAATTATCATTTGTGTTAGCCAATTAAGAATTTTCTACCACTCCCCTAACCTTCCTCCCCTAAAAATACATTTTCCTATGATATTGTTTGCCTGTTGGCTCTTTGGTCAGATTCTCCATTTATGCCCATTTCTGTTCTATATTGTATGAAAAGTTCATTTCCCAAGAACTTGTCCATTTTCATTTATACCCTGATGTGTACCGGTTGCTGTCTCACAGTAGCTACCTGTGGGATAAGAAAGCAAGCACATATAAAGCATATAATTTATTAATGGAAAGAGCCCAAATCCATTCAGCATAAATGAACCCAGTCATATAACAATCAGATGGATTTGAATGAAATGTCCAACTCAATTGGAGCCCCTTTGTAAATTTAAGAGATGAGTTAGTAAGAAAAGAGCTGACTTGTATCAACATCTCCCAGCTGCCACACTTGGGTTAGAAGCCAACAATAGGATTTACAAAAAAAAAAAGAAAGAAAAGTGTTTTAATAGTTACTTAATAGTTACCTCTTTAGTCCTTACTTGTTTTTAAAAATATCAATTTGAAATATATTTTTAGCCGTGAGTACATATAATCAATAGAGAATAGAAATGTACAGTTCTGGAGATGTATAAACTGACTTTTTATTTGTCCCTTAATGTAGCAACGTTTGATACCCAAATAGCATTGTTGATAGAGCAGCCAAAGTACCTGACAGAGGATTGCAAACTACAAGCAAAGTAACTTAAAGCTCTGAATGAATTACCAAAAAAATAGTTACTGTTTATGTGAGAGCTAATCTTACTGCAGTATTGAGTACGCTTGATTTATCTGTAGCTCTTTTGAGTGTAATATTGATATAGCATTTTTTAAAATCCTCACTCAAGGAGTGAGAATATTTTTTTCTATTGAGAGAGACTGGAAGGAGGGGTAGGGGGGAGAGAGAGAGAGAGAGAAGGGGAGAGAAACATTGATGTGAGATTGGTTGCCTCCCACATACACCCGGACTAGGGGTGGGGATCTGACCTGCAACCCAGGTATGTGCCCTTGACTGGGAGTCGAATCTGAGACCCATGGATGCCCAAGCCAATGTTCTAACCACTGAACTTTCCGGCTAAGGCAATATAGCATTTTTAGTGATTTCTTCAAGTATTACAATATATACAGAAAACTTACTGCAACATACTTGTATGGAATGACATTGTACCAGTTTAAGTAAAGCATAGAGGCATTACCTCCTTTCACAGGACTTTACACTCCCCCATTTATAACATAATTTTCTTAAATATTTTCTCTCCCTACACTGAGAATTACCCCACACTGTATTATAATTTTTGCTTTCACAAACCTGGAGGCTCTTCAAAGAGAAGAGCTTAGGGCTGCTTCTCCAAGGCTGAATCCAAGCCATAAAACCTAATGATTCTCATCAGCTAGTGTAGATGGAGGGCATTCAGAGGCAGAGAGCTCCAATGATGACTGAAATAGAAATTTTACTTGCTGTGTCGTTGGTTCTGAGGGAAGATTAATCAATAATTTTATTTAGAATAAAAAATAATGTGTCTTCTATTGCACCTAATTAGGAGGATTAAAAATTCATATTCACCTCAGAATTAAGTTCATAATGCTAAAACTACTTAAAATATATGAAATATTTTACAGATTTTATGAAATTTTAATGATTTTCCAGATCTATTAGTTTGCTTTTGCAGTATCTGCACAGCTCACAATTTCCCCTGCCCTCTCCAAACTCCTCACTGCAGGAGGTCCACTAGTAGTTTTCTAGAATGTGACACTTTCCATCCTCCCAGACAGTGGCCTGCAACCTTAGCTGCTCATTAGAATCACCCAAGAAACTTAGACACTTAAAGATACCAATGCCCTAACTCCAACCCCAGAGATTCAAATTTCATCAGACACAGTAATTTCTAACCTTCCCCAGACATATCCACTGTACTGCCAAGCTACCTCCCTGGCATGTGCCCTGACTTGAGGCAATCGAAACTCTCAGGGAATCTGATTTTGGATGAGAGAACATTGGATCACCTCTGTGAGATGGGTCTTATGCTCCTGAGTAATAGAGAAATCAAGAGATAAACAGGAGAAGCAAATAGGCCTGCAGTGCAAGGAGAAAAAAGCAGAGTCACTGAGAAGCAGAAAGGTGAAAATAGTAGAGGGTCCCAGGTCCCTGGGGGCTAACTGTATTTCTGGCTTGTGTACCTCTGGGTCTTTATAATCCACTTGTATGGTATTTAAACTTGCAGGGATTTGTTTTTGTTACATCCAACCATCCTAACTGATCCAATAGTTTAACTCAAAAGCTCCAGATCATCTACACTAATAAAAGAGAACGATGCAAATTGACCGTAACTTTGTGATGCCCACCAGCCAATCAGGAGTGAGTATGCAAATCAACTCAACAAAGATGGCCGGTTAACTTGCATACGCAGGCGCCGAGCAGCTGGGGTGGGGCAGGACGCTTGGTTGTCGCCATGGTGACGACACAGTCATTCCACACTGCCCCAGCTGCTCCGGGCCTCCGGGCAGCATGGGGAGGTATAAGGGCAGCTCCAGGCCAGAATGAAGGCGGTGACAGCAGCCAGGGGAAGGAAGACCCATTCTTGCACGAATCTTCGTACATTGGGCCTCTAGTTGACCTATAAATGTAAATGATGCCCCCTTTTATCGGGCCTCTAGTTGACCTACAAATTTAAATGATGCTCATTATCTAACACACTTACTTGGCATTTAGGAATGTATGCTCTGTGTTTGAATCATTTTAGGCAAGTACTTACCCTGTATTCATAGGTACTGGGTAATAATTGAATATGGTAGATCTATACTCAATAGTCTGACTATATTAGGAATTTATTTTTTGTAAATAATAAAACATTTTTTTGTGATTAAACTGGTTACCTACCATAAAGCAAAGTTTGTGAGCATTGGTAAATGTGCTGTGATTGAAATGAATGAAAAATCATATCACTAGAGTAGTATTATTTTTACTTAGGGGGAAATGTGTCCATGCTTTTCTCAATTCCTCCAGAATTGTCTGACACCCCAAATATCTTGTTCTTTCTCCAGAAGGTGAATGTACACTGTGGGCCACTAGATTGTTACCACTTAATGGTAAGGTAACAATACCCTCTTTGGACCAGCAATATGTTCACTACCAAGCAGAAGATTCTCAATGCATCTTTTCTTGCTGAAAGTAAGATCTGATTCCAACAGAAAGTATAAACTCCTCTGGAACAACAGCTATGTTTCAATTCCAGTGACTACAACATCTAGCACAGTGCTTGGTGCAGAACAGAGGCTTTATTAGTGAATCTGCTTAAATGAATAAATGAGGATCAACTCTGCTTTTATATACCAGTTGTACATATTAAAGATAAATCTGAGCACCAAGCCTACACATGAGGAAAAATGATATCTTTACAATGCCATTTACAATATTTTTTAAATTTTATTAACATCTCTATTTCGCATATTTTTAAAATGCAACTCATATAACCTTTATTCATAATTCACTCTCCTCTAGTAATAAATAGCTTTGTGCAGTCTCTAATTTTGCTAGTCCCAAGGAAAACACATTGGGAAAACCTTAAATTACCACCAAATTCCACTAACATCTAGAGACTGTATGCTACTCCAGTACAAGTCTTACCTACATAAACATTTGATGACAGAAGACAAAAATGTGATTATAAGGGTCACATAAACATTTTGGGTGTTTATTAGGGAAAGATCATAATTTGTTAACTTATTGAAATAATTTCTTTTGACAGAAAAAAATATCCATTTTCCATTCTCTTGGGAGAGTTTAGAATATTCACAGAGATAGCAACCCAATATTTCTTCAAATGCTGCATTTTGGATTGATAAAAATGTTTATATATTATTAAAGGATATTAAAACTTCCAAGTTTCTAAAGGCATTTTTTCCAGTGAGAGAGATCAAAAGCAAAACACTAAGTTAGAGTTACAAATATACACTCATAGATATGGGAATAATATATTTTGTTCCATCAACATGTCTACTTTACATTATTCAGCACAAAGCTTTGTGAAATAAGAATCATGGGAATATAAGAATATAAAGGAAAAAGGTACAAATAACAGCTTCATAAACTGAGAAATGTACATAAATAAATCATGTATATGTGGGAAGTTTGCTTAGCTGGCAAGAAACAAAATATGGAAAATCTGCTTGTTAAACAATAACTACAGAGTGTGCTTTTATGATATTTTTCACCACAGTAATTCATATTAGAGATAGAAGCAGTTGCATGTTAAATAAAATCATTGAGCATTGTTCCCTCACATTGCAAAGAGCTGACTTACGATGTTTTTAGATGCCTCCCATTAGAAAGTAAATATTCCTTCAATGCTATGCATTTCACAAAATTTAATAAAGACGAACTATAAATAAAGTCACAGGGAGATTTCAGACAGTTTTATTAGGAGATTGTTGAAAAGAAAAAGAAAATTAAATACAATAACAGTAAACATGGTTCTCACATCGAAACCAGACTCAAAGAACTAGGCTACCATAGAAAAATTTCCAATTTTTGCATTATGATGTAAAAACAGATTTTTGTACAGATTTTGTACAACAAAATTCGTAATAACCTTTTATCATTTTTAGAAAACTTTAAATATATAGATAAAAATAGACAATTTTCATAGGTCCTACATGAAGGTGAGTATGTTCTGTTCCAAGGGCTTGCATAGAGCGCAAATGTGGTTATAATATAGAACAACTAGACATTAATATTTCTAGGATTACAAAAGCATGGAAACCATAAAATGGGCACAATTTTACTTGTTTATACCAAAAACAAATTTCAAACCAACCTGTATAACTAAAAAAAAAGGGGGGAGGGGGGTAAAC
The DNA here is from genome assembly GCF_014108235.1 of Myotis myotis. Taxonomy (NCBI): domain Eukaryota; kingdom Metazoa; phylum Chordata; class Mammalia; order Chiroptera; family Vespertilionidae; genus Myotis; species Myotis myotis. The sequence goes on along the minus strand of NW_023416335.1, from coordinate 61,762,674 downwards.
TTAAGTTACAGACTTAAAATAACATTTCAAGAATTGTAATATTTACAACAGTGTTAGTAAGATTCTCTCTTAACATATAGTTGATAGCTCTTTTCTTTAATCCTTGCTAAAATTTTCTTTTATATCAAACCCAATCCTAAAGCATTCTCAAAGGTCTTGAAAGTATGTATTTTAAAACTATTTAACCTACTTAACAGGTGACTCTATGCAAGGAGCAGAGCAATGATTCTACTACATATGTAAGTTGTAGGCTTTTTAAAAAATCATTCAAAACTGTATGATTCAAAAGCTTGCCACAAGTCCCTCCAATTTTAAGTGTTGTAATTCTTTAAAGACTGCATACAGAGAACAACAAGAAATAGATACAACTAGGATTAGAATCTCTTGCGCTCAAACAAGAGATGGTTAATGGAAGAACTACCTTAGAAAACCGAGTTTCTACAAAGCATTAACTAACAGTATTTTAAATAAAAATATTGCTCCCTTTAAAGCAAGCTAAAATAGGAACTGCATATATAACCTTTTTATTGTATTAAAAAAATGGACTTAGCTGTTACATAGTGAGCTACGCAAAAGAAGTATGTTCCAGTATTGCAAGGAAGACCTATAAACTATTGAAGCTTACTGCCAGAATATGTATAATATTCTTCTCTTAACCACCAAATAATCCAACTCCAAACTCCTTGAACATTTTAAGCTAGTTTTCTTGGATATTTAAGATTTTGCCATTTATGGTAATAAATAATGTTATGACCATACCATTTTAATGTGACAGCAAAATCATAAAATGAATAGCAACTGTACTGATTCATAATACCAGCCTTTAAAGGTGTAACTCCAGGTAGGTAAAAGCAAAGAGAAGGTAACTTCAGCATATAATGTGCACTGTTTGCAGCTTTACTTCCAGTTATCTGCACAAAGTGAAAACACATACTGTAACTTTCCAAAGACAGTGAAAATAACACGGAGGCACCCTTCCCTCTGACCAGGGTGGGAAGCACAACACATTTTAACTTTATCACTCAGCGCTACATGGTATTGGACTGATACATCAAGGGTTTGTTAGGTTTCATTTTTCAGCAACATTAACATAATATGACGTTAACATATAAAAATATTTCTGGTGTTTCAATTTACTGTTCAGCCACAATCCATTCTCAATAGTGCAGCTTGGGGCACTGACTAGGGTTCAATATACAAATAAAAATGGCTGACACAGAGTTCTGATGTCACCAGATGCTTAAGATCTCATTCATTAATACTGTGACTCCAGACAAATATTTACATGCCTGCATGCGTTAAAACCAGAAAGGTGTCTTTCTGACCAACAGGGTGACAAAACATATTTTCTAAAATTTTCATTTTCCTAAACTCTAGTATACTACTGCATACATACATACCTTCCTTGTATGTTTTATGTTTATATACTGTACATGTGACCAACAGTTTGAATAAGAAGCATCATTATTATTTTTAATTCTATATACCACTACCAGTCAGGAATGAAAACATGTTACATTTGTATTTTCTTTTTTTAAAAGAAAAAAGACCTTCAGTGAAACCTTTTGGCTTATATTCAATACTTCTTTTCAGATACTCAAAATGTTATTTCACTGGATTGTTGTCAATATCCATTTATTGGTCTTTTGGAAAGTATGTGAAAAAACATCTTCAGGAGAAACCCCACAATTAGAGAGTTTAAAATAGAATGTAACAGAATATTACTCTTTATTGTATTGACTTTTAAGAAATCCTCTATGCCTCCTATAAGTTCATTTCCAAGTGTTCTTGCTGGTTTCTGGAGGATATTATTCTGTAAGTCTGGGTGACCACTGCTACGAGTCTCTTGATGTGCTCAGATACAGAATATTCAGAAGAGGAAAATGGTTCATTCCATTAAAAAAAACAAAGCTAGGTCTTATTCAGACCTGCCTTTAACTCTGTATACAAGTGTCCAGCAGCAAAGTTGCAGACATTCATTGTAAGAAGTTTGATACTTGTACATTTACAAACATTCTCAGGTCTCTGGTATAACCACAGGTGAAAATCAATGAAGGAACCTTGTATTTTTTTGTTTGTAGAATACTTAAACTTTTAAAGAACATTAATACACAAAATTGAGGAAGTTCCCTTAAAAGGACTTTTATTTTTTTCCGAACTTTTCAATGATGAATGTCTGACTGCAAAGTTCTTTACTACAACATGGATTTCTTCAACGGGAATGATTCAGTACATGACAGTAGTTTTCAAATACAGTCTTCCATCTAAAAGTAAACAATAAAAATAATTAATGAGATGACATTTTGAAAACAAATGTGAATATAAAAACTACATAGCTTGATATAAAATTTGTGGATTTTAGTCTCTCCCCACTTGATTAAGAAGTAACATTTTCCACATAGTCTCAAAGTTAATTTCATAATTACATTGAGTTAATGTGATTGCAATGAGTACAGCATTTCTAGTTCTCATAAATATATATTTGCTATTTTGCTATCAGTTCCAGAGCACTCAAAAAATAGATAAGAGTATGTGCTGTGTGTGTTTTATTGATATGCAAAGCTAGTTGACTTCTGTTGAATGACAATTACTTTCTTCAAGCTTGCAGAACTAAATTTTCTCTGGATGCATTCAGGTGTATCTTCATCGCGAAAGACCAAGTTCCAATCTTTCTCCTTAGCACTGTTGTTAAATATACCACGTCATGTAACTATTTTCTATATTTGTTGCTATTTACATGAAAGCCACCTAGGTAATTTCATCACTATCAATAAACTATAACCTTCCACCCTTGACATGAGAGTAACCGAACAATTAAATGTTAAGATGAAAATGTATTGCTTAACTTTCACCAATTGGGTAACACAGTTATGTGAAAAAAAGAAAAAAAGGAAATCAAACCTTGGACACTTTCAATAAATGCATTTGAATGAATGAGAAATAAGAAATAGGAAGTTAAAAATCAAAAGAGAAACAAAACTAAACATAAGCCTATTTTTCAAATGTCACATCCCCCAAACTGTCCACTTGTGGTGTGGTCTAAACTTTAAATATATTTGTATAAAATATGTCTGCATTTCAAGTTTTAAAACCTACTGTAGAAGTAACCAAAGAAGTAGAGAGCTGATACATTCACAAAAATTGTCTAATTCTTAGTCATTAATTAATTGATTTCTACTTTTCTCTCTTTTCAATTGTCTCATTATTTCTCTTATGTATTTAACTATGTTAAGAATATCATTCTCATTCTTTTTTTTTTTTAAATAGACAATGTTTCCTAGGATTAGAGAGAGAGGAAAGAGACATTCTCAACTTGCCCAAAATTGAAATTCTATCAATTGAGGTCCTTCACAAAACCTGTGAACAGGGAATTTGCTCAAAATTAACATTTCAGGCCTCAAGAAGGGTTTTTAAAATCTTTGTACATGAAGTCTTAAAAAATAATTTTATAATTTTCTGTGATGTTTATAGCATAATAGCTAGAACAAATCTAATAGGGAAGAGTGGATATATAAAAAATAATTCATTAACCAGAGACCTAGAAGCATGAAACAGACTGATTAAACTCAGAGGGAAGGCAGGGGTGGGGGAGGGAGATAACTAAAGAACTTATATGTATATATGCATAACCCACGGACACAGACAATAGTGTGATGAAGGCCTGAGGACGAGGGAGGCAGGTACAGGGTGGAGGGGGTCAATAGGAAAAAAAAGGGAGATATCTGTAATACTTTCAACAATAAAGATAACTTTTTAAAAATAATAAAAGATCTGCTAGCCATAATCACCATCTACAAGATGTTACATAATTTGGTATTAATCTCCCTCTCTAACCTTATCTATCACCACTTTCCTCTTAGTGACTCTCCTTCATATTGTATGGCACATCAAGCTCTGTAATGCAATGGAGAATTAAGGCCTGTTTTCCTTCTTAGAAGTCTCCTTCTTCCCCACTTATTTTTCTGCTCCTTTCTATTGAAATTCTCTAAGTAGAACTCTCCTATTCATTCTCTAATGCAAGCACTCAAAAAATTAACTCCATTGCTCTTGTCTCTACTACAAGGTGAGACCCACAAAAGAAGCAGCCATATTTCTTTCCCCATTAGAATCATAATGAGAATGCTGTAGCATTCTTTCTTTAAAATTTTACTGCAGCCCTTGCTGGTGTGGCTCAGTTGGTTAGAATGTAGTTCTGTACACTAAGAGGTGGTGGGTTTGATTCCCAGTCAGGGCACATACCCAGGTTTTGAGTTCAATCCCTGGTTGCAGAGCCTTCAGGAGGCAACTAATCAATGTTTCTCTCTCTCCCTTCCTCTCTCTATGATCATTCAGTTAATAAACACATTTTTAAAGTTTTAATGCAGTATTAAATGCTAAAGTTTTGGAAAAATATATTCATTAATTTGCTTATGTAATAAAAATAATTATCTGTAGTATATTAGAAATGTTAAAGTCTATCTGAATCTGTTTTAAATAAAACTAAATTTATTTTAAAATATAACAATAATTAATGTGTAAGCATATTTACCATACATCTTATATAAAATACATTTGTAGCAATTATATACATTATATTTGTGTGCTCAGTATCTGATTTACAATAATTCCACTTTTAATAAGTCTCTCTTTACATTTTTTGACTAATGTGTTTTCCTAACAGATGAACTAATGCATCAAGCATTTGAAGATTCCAGTTATAAAACAAATCCCAACTGCTACAATTATGGCATTTATATGATTAAATAACACTTAGACATCAGAGATTATCTGCCTTACAATTAACTGGAAGCAGAAATAGATGAGGCATGGACAGACCCTAAAAGAGTGATTCTCTCTTCCTTTGTCTACAGAACCTAACTTTCAATGCAATTCTACTTTATAATTTTGTCATCTTTATTGAAACATACTTATGCATAATTCAATATATTTAAGAAAAAAGTTCTAACTAATTTTATATTATTCCAGATAAGTTACAGTATTGGTCTTGCAACCTTCAGAAAATAACCACCTATGGATGTACCCACAGACCTAAAAACAGGCATCTCAGCTATGGGAACTATCTCAGTCTTCTGATAACAAACCACCTGAGTGAAAGTTAAATGGAAGGATACACAGGCCCATAATTCATTTGTGCCATGGTTTTACATTATAAAATAATGTTTTCAATACTTTCTCCTTCCCTGACTATTCAAACAGCAAGAAAAGTTGTAAGGTCATAGAGAAGCCTGGGAAAAACCAGCTACTGTGTGGAGTTCTTTGGAATCCCAGGAGTGTTTTCATGGTTAGTAAGACTTTAGTGTTGTTTACATCTGGGAACTCAGAGGGCTTATTCATGTGCTTTGTCTTAAGGGCTTCCCTGTGCATTATACTTACTTTCTGACTAGACAGTTTCATGCCTATCCACTATTTTATATATATATATTTTATTTCTGCATGCATTAGCCACAGACAAATATTTTTTTCCTATTTGTTCTTGATGGTGAGCCAGGTTTATCAATTATTCATTGATATCTCAAATGGATGATAACTTTTCTTTAAGATCAAGTAAATTGGCAATAAAGGCAATGATAATTATTATCCAGATATCTCATATTGTCTGAGCGCCTACTGTGTTCAGGGCACTTTATAGATATCAAATCTAAACTGAACAAAATAGGTATCCCTTAGTGTCTTTTATAAATAGCTATGAAGGCTTAAAAGGGTTCAATATATTGCACACTTTTGCAAGACTTGCAAATGGAAGTGAAGTGGTTTGCTATTTATGTGACTCCAAATTTCATGTCCATTCTATTGTATTACTTTCATCCAATAAGCAATTGGGCTATGACTGGAAGAGATTCTATGTCTCTGAATTGCAGAGATGAGGGACTGGCTCTTCTCCATCTCAGTGCCATCAGTGTCACTGCCTCGCTGGTTCTGTTTCTCATGGTCCTCCCAGAGACAGGGGCTTCCTTTTAGTATGCAGAGCCTCAACTGAACAACTTGAAACCAGAACCAGAATTTTTATAGTTTGGTTTTAGAGAAAATATTTTCCTTCAATACAATGATTGTTTGCTTTCGTATGGGAGGCTAATATGACAGAAAAGCCAAGCTATACTTTGTGCATGGGAGTACTTAATTAAAGATTCTGTTCTAATTAAAAGCATTTGGGAGTAAGGATTGAGTGAAACTTTTTAAATTACAAATTCCTAATAGTTCCAGAGTTCATTGTAATTTGATGCTTATAGCTATAATTTGGTGTATAAGAAAGTATCTAGATCACTGAACAGTTTATTGCAGGTGTGAATTTTTGTGTGTTGTTTATTGTTATTATAAGGTTAGATCTATAGATGAGTTGAAGAAAACATTTTAAATTCCTTGTAAAAATGGATCTCATATTTTAATATGAGAAAGTTGAAAGTTGAAACCAAATCAGACCATTAAGTATATAGATTCTATACATTATTTATTTGCTGTGGCGAAGGAAAGAGAAATGGGGAATGAATCACATAATTTTGTTTTATTTTATTTTATGTTTGTGTATTAAGTCTATTGTTTTGATTTAATGTATTTGATGGTATTATTATAAATGTTTATTATAATGTCTAACATACACACCTATATAGTTTAGCTTTTATTTCATGTATAAAACTAGAGTATTGCATGGCTTTATCATTTACTTTAAAAACTATAATAAAATTTGCTCAATAACAATTATACCACACAACAAGATTTTATATTAGAAGGTGGCAAACATACTAGACAATTTCAAATTGCTTAGTTGGGTGACACCAGAAATACAATTATTTCACTGTGTAGTGAAATAATTAACAAGGAACTATACTAGTAAAAAGTATCACACAATTTAGAAATAGGTATTCCAGTTTTGAATACAAACACCCCTATAAACATAAGGTTCTCTTATGTATTTTCTCCACTAAGGGCTTAATAAATTGCATTTCCTGTTAGAAAGTAGCTTTATTTAAAAAGGCATCTATTTGTTCAAAATTTATATGTAGACCATTAGAATCTAATGAAGTTTGCTGCTTTCACAGAATAGGACATTTACATGCATAATGTTTCCCTACACCAGAACTGAGGAAAATACTAACATAAACAGGGCAAACATATAAGATCATATATCTAGAAAGTTTAATATCGACTTAAAATTAGGTTAATATAAAATATAGTAGCTTTGAGCCTCTCTCAACATAATGTCTTAATCATGAGAAATCAAAACAAGTGGGGGAAACAAATGTTAATGATTCATGTGATATTTGATAAGACAAAGAAAGGAAGTAAAAATAAAAGCAAACAAACAGGACCAGATGGAAAGAATCTTTGTCAAGTCATAACCCCTCTTCTAAAACACCCAAAAGAAGAAGTTAATTAAAGAAAATATTGTTTCTTGCTTTTTTTATAATTTTATATTTAGAGTAAGAACATTCTGCTACTGCTAACGCAATGGAGCAGAGACACAGAGTCTACGCTTGGTATGAGAAATTTTTAAAGAGAGATTGATGTTCAGCATAGGCACTTTTTAAAGGGGATACTAAATAAATAGCATTTCTTCTCATGAAATGCAGATAATAACAGTCTAAGTGATTTTCTATGAGTCATATTCAAGAGTGTGTAAAGATAAAATTAAACAGTAAAAACTGAAAAGCTGCAACAGATTTTGAATTTTATCTAATTTAGGGTTATAGCTGCAGAACCCTGAGGCTCACAGAGTGGACAAGAACTCAGATCTTTTGAATAGTTTCTCCATAAGTACTATGATGCTATTCTAGACAGTGATACAGAATGTGTGTAAGAGAACACAAGGGGCCGAAACCGGTTTGGCTCAGTGGATAGAGCGTCGGCCTGCGGACTGAAAGGTCCTGGGTTCGATTCCGGTCAAGGGCATGTACCTGGGTTGCGGGCACTTCCCCAGTGGGGATGTGCAGGAGGCAGCTGATCGATGTTTCTCTCTCATCGATGTTTTTAACTTTCTATCTCTCTCCCTTCCTCTCTGTAAAAAATCAATAAAATATATTTAAAAAAAAAAAAAAGAGAGAACACAAGGGTATTCTCTGGGCATTCCATCTATACTAGTACAAGCAGTAGGTAATGGGTTACCTAATGGACCAATACAATCCAGCTCACTTGAATTCAGAGTAGATAATATCATGTTTATTTACAAGACTGGTAGGAGTGAAGTCTTAAGTATGGATAATATAAAATATAATCAAGAACCTCTTTTACATATGTTTCAGTTCTCTTCAGAGAAGAACACAGTCTAGTTTAAGACATGTTCCCAGAACAGATCATCATCTAAAAATTATAGTATAGACATTAAAAGGTAACTCTGTTTTTAGACAAAAAGTGGAAATGAAACCATGCCTTTTCCACATAAGGACTTTGTGTCAGGCTCTAGGTCAGTGATGGCAAACCTATGACACACGTGTCAGAGGTAACATGCGAACTCATTTTTTTTGGTTGAGTTTTCTTTGTTAAATGGCATTTAAATATATAAAATAAATATCAAAAATATAAGTTTTGTTTTACTATGGTTGCAAATACAAAAAATTTCTATATGTGACACAGCACCAGAGTTAAGTTAGGGTTTTTCACAGTGCTAACATGCTGAGCTCAAAAGGTTCACCATCACCGCTCTAGGTAAACACAGGAATAAAGGAGAGACATGGACTTTGACAGCTGAACAATTTGAGGCAGGTGGAACTAGATGTTAGGTATTGTAGGACTAGAAGGGATCACCATTGTGGAGGCTGATCTAATCACAACATTTTAAATGGGAAACTAAACAGAAAAATCAGTAAAGAAGGCTGAACTGAAGAATGTGAAGAGAAGGCATTTCAATATCTACACATGGCTATGGTTAATCTTACTTGGCTTGGAGTTATTTAGTCAAATCCAAACCTAGGCAAAACACTTTTCTCAAATAGCTAGATCAGTTTACAGTATCTCAGTTCTTCTGAGAAGTGACATTCATGTCAATACCTTAACAAAAGAGACATTTTTCTTGGATTTCAGGCTCAACTATGATATTAATGCTCTCTATGGACAAAGAGGAATTTACTAACAAAGTCTAAGATAATCCTGCTTTACTGGGTATTAAAGACCTTTTATCCTGTAACTCAACAATCTTCCCCAATTAGAGTAAAAATCTGGACCCTGTGGTTCGATGAACTAAATGTTCTTAAGGCCATAACTCCATGACCACACCAAGCAAAATTGATTTCAAAAGTCATCAAGAAATTCCAAAAGGGTAGTGGAGTAAGTGGAAGCTACACTGACATGCTCCCAGAACCAAACTGGAATTACAACTAAAATATAGAAAAACCATCCTGAATAAATCAATTGACGACTAGCTGGAGATAAACTTGATAACCAAGGACAAAAAGTGTAGACCACATAGAGACTGGTAGGAAGTGCAGAGGCACAAAAGGGCTGGCCAGGCTCCCACAGACAGCAGCTGAAGTTTTGAAGAAATATCTTAGCTGTGGGGAGTTCCCATTGAGAACTCTGGGGTCTAAACCCCAAGCTGGGCTCCCAAGACCAGAGCACCAGAAATCAGAAAGGTGTCCACATAACACTGGCTGTGAAAAACAGCAGGGTTGCTGTCTGTCAGGGAAAGACAGCTGGAAATGCAAGCACCCTCTTAAAGGGCCAACACAAAATTTCATGTGCTGCCACTCACTTTGGGTCCCAGCAAAGGGAGGGCAGAGTGGACTGGAGGTGTGTGAGCAGAGGACAGAATTGGAGGCTCTGGGCAGAGCTTGGAAGACACACTCCCCAGTTTCCTATGCTAAGACATTCCCTCATACTGCAGAGGACATCTACCTGTGGCAGACCTTTACTATCCAGGCACCTTTTACCTAGTGGAGAGGGGGGGCAATTGCCCCACCTTAATGGAAAACCCCTTGCCCCACCCTGTGAAGTTTCTAAGGCCCATTAAGAGACTGAGAATAACAATCAGCCTGCAGGCAGGAGCATTTGCCCCACCCTGTTGGAAAACCTCTCACCCCATCCTGTGGTCTATTGCCTACGGCTAATCAAGACTGAATAACAATCAAACTAGAGGCAAAGCCAGGTCCCTGGAAACTTTGATTCTTTGCCTGATTTAATCCAGGGTAAGGGGCTAGGAAGTAGACCTTGGTGCTCATCTTGGTCCTTCCCAAAGGCACGCAGGCCCAGCAGAGGGAACCAAAATCTATGGATTATTTATAGCTCCAAACAGGGTACTCAGGGCCAGTCAGAAACAGTGTCTAGCATTGTCTTGCACTAGCAGATCTACCTCATACATAGACACAAAACCAAACAGGCAGCCAAAATGGGGAGACAAAGAAATAAGCCCCAAATGAAAGACCAAGAGAATTCTCTTGAAAAAGAGCTAAATGAAATGGAGATAAGAAATTTATCAGACATAGAGTTCAGAATAATAATGGCAAGGATGCTCAACAGCTTGAGAAAAGACATAGTAATTATGAAGAATGACATAGTACTAAATAAAGAACACAGTGGAAGGAATTCACAACACATTAGGGGGAGCTGCAGATCGAATCAGTGAATTAGAAGATAGGGTGGAAAAAACTTATTCAGAGAACCAAAAAAGAAAAAAACAATGGAAAAAAAAAGAGAACAGCTTAAGGGAGCTGTGAGACAACATGAAATGTAACAATATTCACATCATAGGAGTACCAGAAGGGGAAGAAAAAAAATGAACAAGGAATAAAGAATGTGTTTGAAGAAATAATGGCAGAAAACTTTCCTAACCTGGCAAAGGAAATAATCACACAAGTACAGAAGGCACAGAAAGTCCTAAGCAAGAAGATCACAAAACAGGCCCATGCCAAGATACATCATAATTCAAATGCCAAAAATTAAAGACAAAGAGAGAATCTTAAAGGCAGCAAGAAAATAGCAATTTGTTACCTACAAAGGAGCTCCCATATGGATGCCAGCTGATTTTTCATCAGAAACTCTACAGGCTAGCGGCCCGAACCAATATGCTCAATTAATATTTGACAAAGGAGTCAATAACATACAATGGAGCCAAGATAGTCTCTTCAATAAATGGTGTTGGGAAAATTGGACAGATATATGCAAGAAAATGAAACTAGACCACCAACTTACACCATACACAAAAATAAACTCAAAATGGATAAAGGACTTAAATGTACGACAGGAAACCATAAAAATTCTAGAAGAATCCAAAGGCAACAAAATCTCAGACATATACCGAAGCAATTTCTTCACTGATACAGCTCCTAGGGCACTTGAAACTAAAGAGAAAATGAACAAATGGGACTACATCAAAATAAAAAGCTTCTGCACAGCAAAAGAAACCATCAACAAAACAATGAGAAAACCCACTGTATGGGAAAACATATTTGCCAATGTCATATCTGATAAGGGCCTAATCTCCAAAATTTATAGGGAACTCATACAACTTAACAAAAGGAAGATAAACAATCCAATCAAAAAATGGGCAAAGGACCTAAATAGACACCTTTCAAAAGAGGACATTCAGAAAGCCAAGAGACATATGAAAACATGCTCAAAGTCACTAATCATCCGAGAGATGCAAATCAAAACAACAATGAGGTAGCATCTCACACCTGTCAGACTGGCTATCATCAACAAATCAACAAACGACAAGTGCTGGAGAAGATGTGGAGAAAAAGGAACACTCGTGCACTGCTGGTGGGAATGCAGACTGGTGCAGCCACTATGGAAGACAGTATGGAGTTTCCTTAAAAAACTGAAAATGGAACTCCCATTTGACCCTGTGATCCCACTTCCAAGAATATATCCCAAGAAACCAGAAACACCAATCAGAAAGGATATATGCACCCCTATGTTCATAGCAGCACAATTCACCATAGCTAAGATCTGGAAACAGCCTAAGTGCCCATCAGTAGATGAATGGATTAGAAAACTGTGGTACATCTACACGATGGAATACTATGCTGCTCTAAAAAGGAAGGAACTCTTACCATTTGCAACGTCATGGATGGAACTGGAGAGCATTATGCTAAGTGAAATAAGCCAGTCATTGAAGGAAAAATACCACATGATCTCACTCATTCATGGATAATAGAGACCATTATAAACTTTTGAACAATAATAGATACAGAGGCAGAGCTGCCTCAAACAGATTGTCAAACTGCAGCGGGAAGGCCGGGGAGGGTTGGGGGGCAGGAGGTAGGGGGGAAGAGATCAACTAAAGGACTTGTATGCATGCATATAAGCATAACCAATGGACATAAGACACTGGGGGATAGGGGAGGCTAGGGGTCTGTCTAGGGCGGGGGGATAAAATGGACACATATGTAATACCCTTTGTAATACTTTAAGAAATAAATTAAAAAAAAAAAGAAAGAAAGAAACTCTACAGGCTAGAAGGAAATGGCATGAAATACCCAAGGTATTGAAAAGCAAGCATCTCAAACAAAGATTACTATATCCAGCAATGCTATCATTCAAAATAGAGAGTGAAATAAAGAGCTTTCCAGACAAAAAAAAAAAAAAAGGCTAATGGAGATTATCACCACCAAACCAGCACTGCAAGAAATGCTAAAGGGACTGCTGTAATGAGAAGAAGAAATATATATAGAGAGAGAAACAGGCATATAGAATTAAAGTGGCAATAAATAAGTACCTATCAATAATAATGTTAAATGTAAATGGATTAAGTGCTCGAATCAAAAGATATAGGGTAGCTGAATAGATACAAAAACATGACCCAATTATATGCTGTCTACAAGAGAGCCACTTTAGAACAAGAGAATAACACAATATGAGAGTGAAGGGATGTAAAAAATTTTCCATGAAAATGGAAACAAAAAAAAAAGCTGGGGTAGAAATGCTCATATATGACAAAATAGACTTCAAAATGTAGGCCATCAAGAGGCAACCAAGGTCACTACATAATACTAAAGGGATTGATCCAACAAGAGGTTATAACCCTGGTAAACCAAATATAGAAACACACACACACACACACACACACACACACACACACACACACACACATATATATATATATATATATATATATATATATATATATACATATATATATATATATATATATTAAAAACTTCTAGAGGATTTTAAGGGAGATATTGACAGCAAATCAGTCCTAGTAAGGGAATTTAACATCCCACTGACTTCAATGGCTAGATCTCCCAGACAAAAGATTTACAATGAAACGATGCTAAATGACACATTAGATCAGGAAGGTTTAATTGACATTTATACAATATTTCACCCCAAAGCTGCAGAATATGAATATACATTCTTCTCAAGTACACACGGGTCATTCTCAAAGATAGACCACATGTTAGGACACAAAACAAGTCTCTACAATTTCAAGAAGACTGAAATCATATCAAGCATCTTCTCAAATCACAATGGCATGAAATTAGAAATCAATTACAGTAAAAAACTAAAAAACATTCAACTATATGGAGGCTAAATAGCATGTTATTAAACAATGAATAGGTTACCAATAAGGTCAAGAAAGTAATAAAATACTTCCTGGAAACAAATGAAAATGAACACACAACCCATAATTTCTGGGACACAGCAAAAGCAGTCCTGAGAGGGAAGTTCAAAGCACTATAGGCCTAACTCAAAAAAGAATAAAAATTAATAATAAACTATTTAACCCTATAATTTAAAGAATTAGAAAGAGAACAAGAAGAAAAGCCCAGAATATGTAGAAGGAAGAAAATAATAAAAATTAAATTAGAAATAAATGATATTGAGACTAAATGTCATCTTGTAAATAACAACACAAAAGATCAATGAAAACATGAGCTGTTTCTTTGAAAAGATAAAAAAGATTGATTAAACTTTAGCCAGACTCATTAAAAAATAAGGAGACAGGACCCAAATAAATAAAATCAGAAACTAAAGTGATGAAGTAATTACTGACACCACAGAAGTACAAAGGATTAAAAAGAAACTAGAGGCCCGGTGCACAAAATTTGTGCACGGGGGGTGGGGGTCCCATAGCCCCACCTGTATCCTCTTGCAATCCAGGACTTCTTGGGGGATATTAGGCCTAAACTAGTAGTTGGACATCCCTCTTGCAATCTGGGACGCTACATGCACCAGTGACCATACTTGTCATACAAGTGAAAGGCATCTTGCTGTTGTATGGGCAGCTACATTTTTGCCCTGATTATAAAAAGTAGTACATAACATGATCTTTCTAAGACAGTAGTACAGTTTTCTCCATCTTATGGGTGGAAAAACTGAAGTAGAAGGAAGTTAAGTAATTGGCTTTGTCACACAGTTTTAAGTATCAGAATCAGGGCTGACCACGAAATGTGCAAGCATATCATCGCTGCATCATCCTGCTTTTTCAATGTTAGGGTAGCCTTGCCAGATTTTAATTTTTAAACATAAGAGACTGTTCCCCATATATAGGGTAGGATCCCTAGACCTGGCCAGTGATCAGGGCCATCTGTGAGGTGATTGGCAGGCAGGGTGATTGGAGGTCCTGACTGGCACATGCCTTGGCAGCCAGCCAGGCACCGCTCACTTACCAGCACCGCCCCCTACCACCACTGCCAGTCGCCTTCCTCTGTGGGGCGACTGGTGGGCAGGGCGACTGGGGGGGCCCCACTGGCACCCACCTTGGCTGGCGACCTGGCACCACCTGCTGGCCGGCCCTGCCCCCTGATCGCCACTGCCAGTCACCTCCCTCTCAGGGGACAGAAGTTCAATGCAGGAGTTTCCCCAGACCAGGGGCAGCTCCTATGTCAGTGATGGCAAACCTTTTGAACTTAGCGTGTCAGCATTTTGAAAAACCCTAACTTAACTCTGGTGCCGTGTCACATACAGAAATTTTTTGACATTTGCAACCATAGTAAAACAAAGACTTATATTTTTGATAATTATTTCCTATATTTAAATGCCATTTAACAAAGAAAAATCAACCAAAAAAATGAGTTCTCGTGTCACCTCTGACACGTGTGTTATAGGTTTGCCATCACTGTCCTATGTTAAGCGTCTGCCCCCTGGTGGTCAGTGTGCTTCATAGTGACTGGTCATTCTGCTGGTCGTTCTGCTGTTTGGTTGATTTGCATGTTAGGGTTTTATTATATAGGATACTATCAGCAACTATATACCAAAAAGCTGGAAAACTGGATAAATTCCTAGAAAAATACAATCTTCCAAAACTGAATCAGGAAGATTCAGAAAACCTGAATAAGTCAATAACAATTGATGAAACTGAAGCAGTAATAAAAAAACTACTAGCAAACAAAAGCCCTGGATGGCTTTTGTTTGCATATATTGATCATGTGATTTTTATCATTCACAAAATGGATGGGTGGCTTCACAGGGTAGTTTTACCAAACATTCAAAGAACTAACACCTACCTCCTTAAACAATTCCAAAAAATCCAAGAGGAAGGAACATTTCAAAGCTCTTTTTATGAGGCTAGCATTATCCTAATTCCAAAACCAAAAAAAGACACCACAAAGAGAATTACAGGTCAATATCCCTGATGAACATAGATGTTAAAATCCTCAACAAAATATTAGCAAATCACATCCAGCAATATATTAAAAAGATCATACACCATGACTAAGTAGGATTTATTCCATGGTTGCAAGGCTAGTACCATATTCAAAAATCAATAAACATGATATGTCACATAAACAAATTGAATGACAAAAATCACATGATCAATATATGCAAAAAAAGCATTTGACAAAATCTAACACCCATTTTTGATGAAAACTCTCAGCAAAGTGGGAATAGAGGGAACATACCTTAACATAATAAAAACCATATATGACAAACCTACAGCCAACATCATACTCAATGGGCAAAATCTAAAACCATTCCCCCTAAGAACAGGAACAAGACAGGGATGTCTGCGTTCCTCATTCTTATTCAACATAGTACTGGAAGTGCTAGCCACAGCAATCAGACAAGAACAAATAAAAGGAACCTAATTGGAAAGGAGAAATTAAAACTGTCATTATTCACAGATGACATGATATTTTACATAGAAAACCCTTAAGACTCCACCAAAAATCTACTAGATTTAATAAAGGAATTCAGCAATGTAGCATAATACAAAATTAATACCCAGAAATCAATGGCATTTTTATACACCAATAATAGATTCTTAGAAAAAGAAACTAAATAAACAATCTCCTTTAGCATAGCAACAAAAAAGTTAAGATACTTAAGAATACACTTAACTTAAAAGTCTTATACTCAGAAAACTACAGGACATTTATAAAAAATAGATAGAGGAAGATATAAACAAGTGGGAGAATATAATGTGTTTGTGGACTGGTAGGATTAACATCATTAAAATGTCCATTCTTCCCAAAGCAATCTAAAGATTCAGTGTAATCCCTATTAAATTACCAACTGCATATTTCACAGATCTAGAACAAATAATCCAAAAATTTATATGGAACCAAAAATGATCCTGAATAACTGCAGCAATCATGAGAAAGAAGAACAAAGTTGGAAGGATCAAAACACCAGATATCAAGTTATACTACAAAGCCACTGTAATCAAAACATTCTGGTACTGGAACAAGAAAAGGCATATTGATCAATGGAACAAACAGTGTCCCTAGAAATCAACCCAAGCGAGTTTACCCTCAATTAATATTTGACAAAGGGGTCAAGAGCATACAATGGAATCAAGATAATCTCTTCAATGAATGGTGTTGGGAAAATTGGACAGATACATGCAAAAAAATTAAACTATGTATAACACCACCTTAGACCATATACAAAAATAAACTCAAAATGGATAAAAGACTTAAATGTAAGACGCAAAACCATAAAAATTCAAGAAGAAACCATAGGCAGCAAAGTCTCAGACATCCAGCATAGCAATATGTTTGTGGATACACCTCCGAGGGCAAAGAAAACTAAGAAGAAAATAAAGAAATGGGACTATATCAAAATAAAAAGTTTCTGACAGCAAAAGAAACTACCAACAAAGTGAAAACTGAGTCCACTGTATGGGAAAACATATTTGGCAACGATACACCTGATAAACGATTAATATCCAAAATATATAAGGAACTCATACAACTTAACAAAAAGAAGATAAACCATCCAATTAAAAAATGGGCAAGTGACCTAAATAGACACTTCTCCAATATGGACATACAGATGGCCAAGAGACATATGAAAAAATGCTCAAAGTCACTGATCACCAGAGAGATGGAAATTAAAATATCAATGAGGTAACACCTCACACCTGTCAGAATGGCTATCATCAACAAATCAACAAATGACAAGTGATGGTGAGGATGTGGAGAAGAAGGAACCCTAGTACACTGCTGGTGGGAATGCAGACTGGTACAGACATAATGAAAACAGTATGGAGTTTCCTCAAAAAATTAAAAATGAAACTGCCAGTGATCCCATTTCTAGGGATAAAACACCAATCAGAAAGTATGTATGCACTCCTATGCTCATAGCAGTGAAATTTACAATAGCTAAGGTCTGGAAACAGCCCAAGTGTCCATCAGTAGATTAGTGATTAAAAAAGCTGTGGTACATTTACACCATGGAATACCATGCGGCAGAAAAAAAAAAAAAAAAAGTCTGCATAGGGGGAACTGGAAATTATTATGCTAAGCAAAATAAGCTGGTCAGAGAAAGACAAATATCACATGATATCACTTATATGTGGAATCTAGTGAACAAAATAAACTGATGAACAAAACAGATACAGAGACAGAAGTATGGACCACATTATCACATCTCAGAGGGAAGAAGGTGGATAGGTGGGTGGGTGGGAAGAAGATCAACCAAACAACTTGTATGCATAGATGGGTAACCCATGGACACAGACAATAAGGTGGTGAAGGCCTAGGGCACGGGGCGGGGACAGGCTAGAAGAGGCCAAAGAGGGAAGAAAGGCAATATATGTAATACTTTCAATAATAAAGCCTTACAAAATCATCAGAAATTATCTATTGTTGGTTTAAATAATAGGGAAAGTTCTATGCTTAATGTTAAAAAATTATCCCTCTGACAAAACTTTTAGTCATAAATGTTCAGCCTATACTCATGTAGATAAGTTTTGGAACCATACATTGTATTACTAGAACTTAAGTGTTGTTACAACCACTTGTCATTGGATCTAAACTCTTGTTTCCCCCAAGATGTTGCAACTACACTAACACTTACATAGAGGTTCGCAATCCTAGAGAAATTTGTTAAAGTCTGGCCATAATCTCCTTGCAAGCAGATAACATACCATATGCCCATGTGTATTTCTAGTACCTTGAACATTGCCTGGAACCTGGCAAGTGCTCAATAAAAATATTTGGAAAAACTACCGAAATAACATAAAAAAATGAGAGGATAATGGATATTATAAGCCTCTGGGCGATATACCTTGAGAAGAATACAACCTCACTTCGTTAGCATACTGGCTTAGACTAATCATGAGAAAGAATCAGATGTAAAATGAGAAAGTCTGCTAAGACTGAACTCTTCCAAAAATGTCAATTTCATAAACTTTTTTTAACAGGCCAAAGAAATGATCAAGGTCAAAGAGACTAAAAATAAATGACAACTAAATATAATACATGATCCTAATTTGGACTCAGAAATGCTATTAAAATGCTCTAAGGGTCTTGATTAGGTCAAATGACAAAATATGAATTTCAAAGTCAGATTAAATAAAATGATTGTGTCAATGGAATATTTATTGAGCTAATAAATATATTGTGTTTATATATAAAAGCATATCCCTTTTTCTTTTTGTAAATGCCCCTGAAATACATGTGGTAAATATAACACTTCAGGATTTATACATGCTACTCTCAAATAAGTCTGAAAATACAATGCAGAGAGAGAAAAGCATAAAGTACACAGTAGCAAAATATTACTAGTGGATTAATCTTATTAAATTAAATATGAAACTTTTGAGACCTTTTTGAACTTTTCTATAAATATCTTTTCAAATTCAAAACATAAAAATTTGCCTAAGTGAGTAAAGTTTAATACGTCACCAATAGTTATTAATGTTGAAGACTGACACCCTCCTCTATCTACATATACTGTTTCACTGTTTAAATGGGCAGTATTTTCATAGTAAGTATGTTTTCTGGCTATCAACAAGACATTTGGCAAGACCTATTCTAATATTAGTAAAAAATATGCTTAGTGATCATCTTAATAGAGTTCTTCAGGAAAACCAGGTTAAGATTTAAGAAACTTACTGGACTGGGGTGTGGATATAAACTGGATTCTGGTCTATTGGTCCATTATGTTTTAATGGTAAACTTACAATTTTAAAGTCTATGAAGTTTGCTTAACTGTATTACCAGTTAGTTAAGACTGTGTATGCTAATGTGCATTTTGATATAAAGAAATTACTGTCTGTTTAACTGTTTGAAACAAAAATAAAAGGACAAGCACAGACCTCTTTAAAAGTTTTGTTTCTGTAAATAAAAAAAAAATTATATTGCTTTTAGGTCTGCTTTGGTAAACTGTGTGTGTGTGTGTGTGTGTGTGTGTGTGTGTGTGTGTGTGTGTTCTAATTAAGCATTCATTAGTAAGAAGTGAGAAACCATCAGAGTGGTTAATGTACCAGCAAGTGAGAATGCGATACTTTGCACTTAGGTTACTTTGTCCTGATTGGAAGGTGAGACCTCTCAACTTCAGCAAAGTGAAGCACAATAAAATATCATTACTTTCTCTATTCTTCTATCCATCTCTGGGGCAAAGAAGACTAAGAAACAGAGATGGAAGAAGATAATCATGTGAGGGCAGAACTGAACCTGAGTGATGAATGGACAAATTATCTCCTTTGCCTAATTAAAACAGAGGGTAGGAAAAAAAGTGATGCCTTGTTTGATAAAATAGATATTGCTGAGAAGGGAAACAAGTCACTTTCAAGTCAAGCACATGTGTCCTTCAGAACTGCAAGAAACTGGCAAAATACTTGGTGAATAAATTAAGTTTTCAAAATAAATGTATGGGGGGAAAACCAAAGGTGTCAATTAGTAGGGCAGGTCTTATGAGAGTCTAGTTATTTTAATTTTTATAGAGAAAAAAAAAATCTTCATTTTTCTTTTAAAGTATAGCATTTTCTATTTTTTTCTATTTTCTATCTACAATAATAAAAGTCAAAGATACTAATTGACTGTACCTTCACTACTCCCACCAGCCAATTAGAAGAGTATGCAAATTAACCCAACAAAGATGGCAGTTGATTTGCATACACAGGTGCCCAGGGAAGACTGAAGACAGTGTAGAAGGAAGCCAAGCACTGCAGAAGGGAGCCAAGTGGCAGAGAAGGGAACGGGTTGGATGTAGCAGAGACGGGAGCGGAGCTGAGGCAGCGGACACGGGAGGGAGTGAAGTGGCGGAGAAGGGAGGGAGCGAGGCTGTAGACACGGGAGGGAGCCGAGGCAGAGGACACGGGAGGGAGCTGAGGCGGCGGGGAAGGGAGGGAGCAGAGGCAGTGAAGAAGGGAGGGAGCAGAGGCAGCGGGGAAGGGAGGGAGCCGAGGCAGTGAAGAAGGGAGGGAGCAGAGGCAGCGGGGAAGGGAGGGAGCCGAGGCAGAGGACACGGGAGGGAGCCGAGGCAGCAGGGAAGGGAGGGAGCCTTGGTGGGCTTCGCTCCCTTCTCTGCTTCGCTCCAGCCTCAGGAAGCCCTATTCTTGCAGGAATCTTCCTGCAACAGGCCTCTAGTAGCAATAATAATAGAGTAATTTCAATAAATTTATATTTGTTTTAGGAAGTAATTGTGAGTGAATAAAGTTCTAAATCTCTAGAGCTTTATTTAACATAGTTATGCAATGCTGAACCACAATGCTGGGCTAGTGTTAAACTACACAAATGACAAACTTCAATGAAAAAATCTCAAACTTTTCAATAAATAGGAGGATTTTTTAAATGAAATAAATGGCACTTTTGAAGGAAGCTTTTCTTTATATCTTATCTAATGGAATCATCAAATGTTATGTAGACAGTGTGGGATGAGAACAGTAATATGCTGTACAAGAACTACTAAGTAAAGTAGCTCTTGTGCACTAAAACCTTAAAAGTCTTATTAAAGAGACAGACTAGCAAACAGGTAAGAAAGTGTATTGGCAGCATGAACATATCTAAAGAAGAATATGAGAATCAGTAAAATGTCTGCCCAGAAATATAAGCCCAGAGGAAACAGTTAAACAGGCAAGTTTTGGCAAATGCTCATTTAGCAACGAACCAGAAATGAATGTGGATGTGTGATATACTTTTGGAGATAGTCCTGGGTCCATAAAATATTTGAATTATATAGTATTCCCAGTTAGATCCCATTCTCTCTAGGTAACTTGACAGTTTCATTTTCGACATAGCCCTCTGTGGTAGAAGTCCTCTAAGATAGCCAGCATTGCTTCCTCTCTCCAGGTAGTCACATCCTTGTATGATCCCTATCAACTTAAGTGTGGGCTGTACCTAGTGACTTCATTCTAATAAGGAGAATATGGCAAAAGTGATGAGAAGTCACTTCCAAGATTAGGTTATAAAAAACTGTGACTTCCATCTTGCTGGCAGACACACTCTCTCTCTGAATCTTTTCACTTGCTTGCTCTGATGCAGCAGGTTACCAGGTACTGAGTTGCCCCATGAAGAGTCCAAGAGTCAATAAACAAATAATGGTTTCAGGTTAATTGTCAGAAAGTATTGAGGCTCTCAGTCCAACACTCTTGAGGACAGGAGGATGCCATCAGCAATACGAGAAGCTTGGAAGTAGGCCCTGCCTCAGTTGAGTCTAATGATGACTGCAGCTCCTGCCAACAACTTATTACAGCCTGAGAAAGAGCCTGAAGCAGAGGACCCAACTAAGCTATTCCAAGATTCTTCACATACAGAAACAGTGAGGTAATACAGGTGAGGTAATAAACAATGAAGTTTTGAAATAATTTGTTATGCCACAACACATAATTAATGCTCCTTCCTTTATAAAAAGATGTGCTGGTCAATGATATAGGTAAATTTTTCAGTTCTTATGACTTCCAGTGTTTTAATATACCTGTTTGCTTTCTTCTGGAGAAGACTGATAACCCAACTCTGGGTCATGTGAACTCACCAAGCCACCTTGTAAGTTCTCCTGGAAACTTGCCTGCATTTCAGAGAAACAAAACCAACCTGCATGTTTCCCTGTACAATATTTATTGTCTTCCTATAGCAAAATAATTTTTAAGAACCTCTCTGATTTGCTACAAATGGAACACATTATTCTAAATCACATGTTTAAAGAACTTGCTGGGTCTCTTTAAACTATATATGTTAAATATCTATATCTATCTATCTATCTATCATCTATCATCTATACTTATATCACTTTCTACACAATCTATCATCTATGTATTTATCTATTATCTATCTATCTATCTATCTATCTATCATTTATCTATCTATCTTTCTATACATATGTTTACAGATATATTTATTCTGTAGTAAATTACTTGTGTTACCTTAGAGTACTTTTATTCTTTTTTTAAAATATATATTTTTAATATGTTTTTATTGATTTTTAGAGAGAAAGGGGTAGAGAAATAGAAAATCAATGAGAGAGAAATAGCAATTGTCTGCCTTCTGCACAATCCCTAACTAGGGATTGAGCATGCAACCCAGGACTATGCCCTGATGAGGAATCAAATGGATGGTTTATGGGTGGATGCTCAACCACTGAGCTATCCCAGCCAGAGAGGGTACTTTTATTCTACTGGGAGTAAAAGATTTTTCTTGAAGACTGATAATTTTATTTCATGATATATAGTGGCAGTCTCAGAAATAAAAATTATAATTTTCAATAGTCTAATCCTTTATTAAATTTATTTCAGAATAATAATGATTACGATTGTATCAAATCACTTGATGCAATTGTGACAGAGGTAATCATCCCAGAATATTGTATGTTCCACACTGTTAAAGTTGTTACCATTTAATGAACTGCCATTTACCAAAAAAGAAAATACAAAAAAAAAGTCTAAAGTTCTCTATTAAAACCTTGTAGGAAGATAATATGTTGAACAAGAAACCGGACAATCTTTTTAATATCCCTCAGACATCCTCTGGCTTTATTACCAAATGCCTTATGTACTGAAAAATCACAGTAGTGGTTATTGGTCAAGTTCACTTTTGGTTATATCTGGGGTCTTGGAATATTTGAAGCTGTTGTTTATTATACTGCATGTTTTGCAATGAAACAGACATAATTATTTTCAAATTATTCAGGAAAATATCAACCAAACAGCCACAAACAATAACAAATGTAAGACACTAAATGCTTTCTAAAATGAAAAGCGATGAAAAAAAGACAAAATGTGCTACCACAAATATATGCAATGCTAATAGATAAGTCTGCATTTTACAAATTATCTCTGAGGAAACAAAGAATTTCAGGAATCATCTGAAATGCTTTGTTTATTTGTAAGTTCTAATTTGTTCTCAGCATATATTAAATTCCACGAGATTGCGAAATTTATTTAATACAATTTCAAAAAATTAACACCAGAACCCTACAAATAAACATTTAAAGTATATTATTAAAAATGTGCATACATTTAGAAAGAAGATAAATGCTGATATATTCCATGCCCACTGTGAAATTCTGCCCTCGGTCATGGTAACATAGGCCACTATTTCCATTAAAATTAACAGCTTGTGGCTATGGTTACTGTCAGCATTGCCTTATTTTCCCATCACTAGCAACTGTGATATGAATAAAATTAACTTATGTCACCATGTACATGATTATATCCTGGATTGAGGTTAGTTTCGAGAAGTACTATGAATTTAAGGAACTCATCTAAGATTATGTCAAGACTACCTTATAATAAATCTTTATTTTCCTACCATACAGACCATATACTACTCTTACTTCTGTTCAACCAGGAATGCCTATTTTAGCTCAGTATCCCTGACTCATTTCAATTGGACAGAATTCAGTTCCATCCCTTTTTAGGAAAACTTGCTTACATAGTATAAGAACATTAACTTGTAAGTCTTGGATAATCAGTCTTGCCTATTTTCCCATCAGGTCTTTGATAGCAACATGGTGTCTGAATAGAGTTCACAACCATAGCCTCTTTCACATGTTCTTTACTGATCCAGCCCTTGGATGAGAATTCTCTAAATGCTTCAACTCTAAGCAGGCATTTCCTGGCTTTATTACCAAATGCCGTATGTACTGAAAAATCACAATGCTTGTAAAGTTTTAAATATAGTGTAGGACTAGAATTATTTTGTGTAACACACATTTTGTTGTGATCATTCAAAACACTATTACATGAGCATTTTTTCTTTACCTACAAAGTCTAAAGCATAAGTGTAATTTTTACCTTCATCAAAATAAGAATGTATTATACAGTTCAAACGATTGCAAAGAATAACTATGTATCAGAAGAAAAAGCTAACAATGGGAGTAAATTATTGTTGCTTTTTTATGATTCTATTCAATGTAGTTTGATTACTTGAAAGGACTGATATTCAACATATTGCCATATGAAACAATATCATGAAAAATACATGTCTCTTAACGCAAGAGTTGAATTGACAGTTTGTCATAGGTAAAATCTGCAGAATCAACAAAGATGCAAAATAAATAAGTCAAAATATGAATTATCTACTATACCATTGCATTTTTAGCATTCTCTATTCTAATATTATGAATATAATATAGCACTGTAAATTTCTCAGTCCCAGTTTTATTACACTCACTTTAATGGACAAAATTCAACACTAGTAATCCGTCCTTTCTAAGCACCATAGAAAAAGCTACATTATGTTTTCTCTAATATATATATATATATATATATATATATATATATATATATATAGTCATTCATTACAAATAAGAATGGCATAAAATGTTCCAGATATGTAGTGTCATAGCCATGAGAATATGCTTCTCAATGTTGCATCTGTTATTATAATTTGTTCTTTGTAAGGGGAAGGAGGAGTGGACACTCTAGCCTTTCAGAATAATGACAATATTAAGATTATGGAAAGAAAGTCTATATTTTCAAAATAAGGCTTTAATAGTGTCCAAAGTTGTATGTCATGTCTGGCCTTCACATTCAAACTGCCTCACTTTCAAACTCTAGTTCTATACTCACTTAGGTTCTTACCCTAATGCTATCTAAATGCCCCGTTGCCATACCAGACTCAGTAGTAACAGGCTAACCTCAGCATTTACTCTAGCCTGGATCTCGTTTCCAAATTACCTATTTCCAATTATCAACCACTGGTTTCCTTTTCGAAATCCTACAGTTTTTTCCCTTGTATTTCAAGTGCACCTTCCCACCCATTCCTTGCACACCAGAACTTGGATCCTCCTTATTCTCATTTCTAAATTTATTACATTTTTTCATTTATTTGTTCTCATTCTCTATTAACACTTCTTATGCAATATTTATATTAGATTTAGATTTATTATATTGATTTCAGATACAGGGGATTTACTCTTTATTTTTATAAATTTTTAGGAATTTGTCCAGTGCCATACTCAAACACAGCCATAATGTTTATTTCTCTTCTGTTTGCAAATAGTATTACATAAAATATGTCAATAATATGATATCTCAGAGGATTTAGACTTACATAGCTAGACTTAAATGTGTCTTCACTAACCACCCAAATGGACTTTATTGCTTTGTTTGTGGTTTGAAAGTACTTTGTTTACATGTCAGAAGCACTGGATCAGAGTGTTACTTCATTAAAAGAGAACAATAGATCTTTCACATCTTTCAGGAAAAAAACATCAAATTTTATAAATTTCAGATTTAACATATTAAACTAATTTTAGGCCTTGGATACATGTTTTAATATTATGCTAGTGAGTTCATACAAACAACAAAGCTAAAATTGAGTTCTACTGGAAACACTTCAAAAGATGACTACCTAATGTGTTTGTTGAGTGTTATTTTTTTAAACAGCATGCATTTACATGTTTTGCTTTGTTAAATTTATTTGTTTCACATAATTAATGTAATGTCTAAATATTTCATATTAATATAGAAATACAATTTGACCTATAGTTTCTACTACCCCCTGAATAATACCATGATACCCACAGTTTTATCAATAGGAATTAACTCTACATGTATTTTATTAAAATTATTTCTGTATGCCTATACTAGATGATGAATTATTTAGGAAAGATATAATGTCTTCTGCCTTTTTTCTGGCCCTACTTAAGTATATAAGCATTGCTAAAGTGAATTGGTTACAACAGATAGATTTAACAAGAACTAGTTACAATAAACAGTGTGCCAAATTTCATTCCATGAGATATTAATACATTGAATTCAATACATTGATTTTGTAGTCAGATGATTATTGGAAATGCTAGTTTAACTTCCCAGTCAAATATATTGCAATTAATGCAGGACATTTTTTTACTTTAATGTTGGACTTTAAAGTAGGCTTTTTGGAGTCTTTAAAATACTAAACATGGACTTTGAAAATTCAAGAGAATATATATATTTAAGTATATATTTTCATTTTTCACAGCTATTTTAAAATTCTGTTATCCCAAACTCTTCATGTGATGACTCCCAGAAAAGGGCATTGATAAGCATATTAGAAACCATGTTGGAGGAGCATGTTCATCTATGATTTTCGTTGTTGTTTTATTTTTATTCTACAGTGCAATAAAGATTTCATACATTCATGCTGGTCAGAGAGGTTTCAAGAAGAGAGATCAGATGAAAAATATATACATGAAAATGAAAACAGCAATCCTGGCAGTTATAACTTCAATTTCATGATTTGGAGCTTCTAAAACTTCCTTCATGATATCACTTTATATTTTTTATTAATTAGTGTAACCATATGAAAATGTAAACATCCAGTTAGTGGCATAAAGAGGGAGAAGACAGTACCACACTAAAGAAGAAACTAAAATCAACGCCAAAAACAAACAAAAAAGAAGTCTGGTTTTATATATTAATGTAAGTTTGTCACATTGCTAACTCATTTTATTCAGAAATTATACATATGCCAATAGTAAAAAACAATAATCAAAGTCATTATTTTCAAGACTTTAAGAATACTACACAGCCATTCATCACATTAAGTATTGCTAAAATTTCATGCATACTTATTCCCTAATATTTCATCACTCCAAGTGTTAAATCTAAAAGCCCATAGCTTTGGAATGATAACATAAAATTTCACCTCTGTTGAATATAAATTTTTAACATTAAGAGAGTACTTAAAAAGGTTTTTTTCTTTGTTTTGTAAAAATAACATGCAAAGAAGCCTACTGAGTTGTGATAATTCACAGCCTTCCTATGTGAATTGTTAGGTTTAAATAGATGCCTATGTTCTAATTTTCTCACAAAGAAATACAATCACACATTGAAATACTATTCAAAACAAGGCAACCAAGAAATGCATTTGATATCAAAGTGAGCAATTATCTACCAACTAAATATTTCAACATTAATTTAGGAAATCAATTTGTATGTGACTTAAAAAAATCTATCTATCCTGGCACTTAAGTATATAAATCTCTAAAATATTCACCTAACTTTGGTGTTTATTTGTAATCTCTCCAGTATTAATTTTCATAACATTTTCACTGTGTAGATAAATGCTATCAGTATTTTTGGAATTAGTCAGTTGAGAGTTTTGTTGTGGATGTGAAATTATGAGATGAGAAAATGTGGGAACTGCTATATGTTATTACCAGCTTCAGATCACAATGAAGTTTGCTCTATTGTTAACACAATAGCTCATATTCTTGAATTACTTTATACTTCTTTTTGGATGGTTGAAATGTTGTAATGTTAGCCATTGTTTCTTTTTAAAAAATATCTTCATTGTTGAAAGTATTACATATGTCTTCTTTTTCTCCCATAGACCTCTTCTAGCCACCCCCACCCCTGCCCCAGGCCTGCACCTCCCTATTATCTGTGTCCCTGGATTATGCATATATGCATGTAAGTTCTTGTCCTGGACCTGGACTTGACAATGGTAATTTTTTGAAAGTCACTGAAGAACTATCGGTCTAGTCTGAACCTGAATGAGTTCAGTGCAATGGGCCACCTGCCCTCATTTACTGTATCAGTAGGTACACAGTTGAATTTTGTCTGCACTCTAAGTTGTCATTGTAAAATTGCAATAAAATATCTTCAAATAAGGAACAAAATGATATGGAGAAATAGTTTTTATAGCCACATTTTGATTCTGATGTTGGTAACCCTTGGGAAGTTACTGAATTATATTGTATTTCAATAAAGTCTCACCCAGGAAAGTTAAGGATTATAAAAAAAAATATTCCAAAAATAGACCATAAGTAGATGAATAATGGCTATGCCATTAACAATCTTCTTTTTATTTTCCAGATTTACTTCACTCTTTTCATTCATTGAGACTTGGATACATTAGCCAAGATTGGCTCTGAATTTCTTTGGAAAATACAAGCCTATGAGCTATATTATGTAATTCAACAACTTTTAAAGTACCTCCTGCAATGTCTTTAAATGGTTCTCATCCTAATAATTTAAGAAGTACAATTATAATTTAAAAGATTAAAAAATTGGACATTTTAATTATGTGCAGTAACCATATAATTTCCATGCCTAACACAATGGAATTAATCTGAATTGCACACTTTTGAAGGAAGATATGAGGAGTGTGCCTCAAAATATTATTTCTAAAGGATGTCTGAATTAAAGGTAGTTAGGGGAAATTGTATTTATTCTGAAAAGCTAGGGGAACTATTCTCTTTACTTGTGACTTAATTTCTATTTTCAATTTGGTTTATGTGTTAATACCTGATATATGACGGGTTCTATTTTGAATTGAGAAAACTTTTCTTTTTCTGTTTCATAAAAGATAATATTTTATTTGGGCTTCAACAGTACTTTTTTCAAAAATACGTAATTTTACATAAAAATGTGTATTTCTGAGTTCCCTCAGAAAACAAATATGATAGTACTGAGCTTATAGTCCCATTTGGGCAACAGTTGGCTAGGACCCAGAACCATCTGTTGTGTTTTGAAGAGAAATATACTTTCCAATCCTGCTGACTCACATCTAATCTACATTTTTCATTTGTAAAATTTCTCTTTATTTCCAAACTTTTTACCAAGGATAGGTTTAGACTGTAACATTTTGTATGACTTTTCTGGAAAAATTTATAAAAAACAATCAAAAGACTGATAACTTGGAACAAGATATCTTGAAATTATATTAACAAGTATAAGTCATTAAAAAAATACAGAAATTGAAATTACTAATACAAGTAAATATAATTTTATCATGAAAATCAAATAATTAGTTTTTAATATGCTAAAATGGGAATTCCATAAGTAAATGTAAAACCACAGTATGCAATATCAAAGTAAAACACAACACACCTGATTATGTATGGGAATAATTTATGATCTAAAACCTCCCCATCCAGTCTCTTTCTCCCAGGGAGAAATAAATAAAGAACGAGAGTCAGATCCAATAATTTGTAGCCATCATTCATCGTTTTATAGGTGTAATTAGTAAGCTTAAGTGGAACTATGTTTGGAGATTTACTATCTCTGGAGTATGATTATATGTGAATTAGGAGAGTCTGTAGCTACTCCACACTCTATGAGAATACAAACCATATTAAGAGAAATTTGCCAAAATATAATAAAAAAATTAAGAGGCTCTTATGCTTCCATCTTAAATGAGTAAAAAAAATAATTGGTTTATCTTTTACTTAATTATGAAAGATATGAATAATAACACAGAATACATGGCTGCAAATAAATCTCCTTAACCCATGTTGCTTAGATTGACATAAATATTTCAATTCACACTCTGTCATTAATTTTTTAATGCTTTGGAGAATCTGGTAAATATAATTTTTATTTTCCACCTCAGAACATGCTAAAAGAAAAAGCATGTATCACATAGGAAAAATTAGTCATTGTATTAAACATTTTTCTTTTCATTCCCAAAATTATTTAATTTTTACCACTAGTGAACACTACTGGAAGTATCATTACATTAAACTTGAGCATAATTATAAAAATAGCACATTCTTACTATAAGTTAGCCTCTACCAGGCACTGTCCTAAGCTCTTTCTATATATTCATTCACTTAATCCCCATACAACTCTGTGAGGTGGATATTATGATCATTACCTGTGTTTTATAGATTAGGAACCCAAAAAATCAGAAAGTTTGATTTACACACTCAGTGTTGTACAGATAATAAACAGCAGTGTGGAGATTTGATCTCAAGTAGTCTGATTCCAGAATACATGCATCCACAGTGGACCATGGACACACTGTGTGTGTGTGTGTGTGTGTGTGTGTGTGTGTGTGTGTGTGTGTACTAATAAAAAATTAGATGTCTCTGCAATTGACACTTAGAGCAGATCTTAGCAGTTAAAGTGAGTTACCAGGGTGACAACACTAACAAACAGAAGTGTTGACACTAGACTCTAGCTCTCAGTTTACCAGTGCTCTTCTAGGCCTGACTCATCCTAATGTTAATTTTAATTTTTTTAGAACTCAGTTATTTAAACAAATTATCAATGTTAATGCTAGATAAAATCTGCATTGACGTTTATTTTGTAACTGATTAATAATAATCTTTGTAACTTAATGACTTTGTTTTCCTTTTTATATTAGAGAAAACTTCATGAGAATTTGTAAATTATGAGATCAGTTGCAGGGCTAAGAAATAACTGTTGCCTAATGGAAATGCCTCTTAGCTTCCCTAAAGATAAATCCTACAGAAAACCCTAGTCAATGGAATTGATTTTATCACATTACTAAACTTGACATGGAAAAAAAATATATATTTTGAATCTTAATCTTTATAAATTTATGCCACCCTCCTTATCTAGTTTAATATTTAGGCATTTATAGCCACTTCATAAATTATCATAAGAAATGGTTGTCATGTAGAAGAAAAGTATATGGAGTTAAAGGGACACAAGGTTCTGAATTCAGTTTGCTTCTAAGCACTTTGCTTTACCTCTATACACCTCAGTTTTCTCAAATAGTATAAAATGGGCATGCATGAAGATCATAAAATAACATCTGAGAAAAGGCTGAACAAACTTCAAATTGTTTTAGAAACATTAGCTTGTGTTCTTCTTTGTAAGAAAGGTTTTTTTGATGCCCATCTCTGCTAAATCAAAATGATTACTATTTAAAGATAAACAATTTCCTACTATATATATAAGTATATGTATATATATATATCCTATATAATAAAAGCTCAATATGCTAGGTGTCTGGTAGTCCATTCAACCAATCAAAGCATAAAATGTTAATGATGTGCTAAGGCCACTCAACTGCTCGCTATGATGTGCACTGACCACCAGGGGGCAGATGTTCCAACCTGTAGGTTAGCTTGCTGCTGGGGTCCCTGGAGCCCTTCTGCGGTCCCTCCCTGGTCCCATTTGTGCACCAGTGGGGTCCCTTGGCCTGGCCTGAGCCCTCTCGAAATCTGGGACCCCTCAGGGGAAGTTGGAGAGCCAGTTTCACCCTGATCCAGCAGGCCAGGCCAAAGGACCCCACTGTTGCACAAATTCGTGCACCGGGCCTTTAGTGCACCAGTCCTCTATATATATCTTCTAGTCTCCACAGACTCTTATTTAGTTCTCTTGAAAATATACCATTTGGCACTTGATAACATTTTGGATTTCATCCCTTTCAAGGCATGTCTTGATTTTTCGCTGTGATCTCTTAGTTTGTGAGAGGAGAAACTCTGGCTGCAAATCTCCAGCAGGCAGATTTAGAATAAAGTTGAAACTGTATAGCCTCTGTCAGAAAATATGGTCAGTCAATCTAGCAATTGTTAATAATAGCAAATGGATACTTTGAATTTTAATGGACTAATTTATTTCAACCAACTAAAATATTTTCAACTAATGAACCATTTCCCAAACAATTAAACATACTGATTCTCATGTATTCCCACTTGTTACCTACTATTTCAGCCATAAACATAACACTGCCATCAAAAGAAATGATCAGGCTTTTATAAATCGTACTTTTAACACTAAATCATTATATTTATTCACCAAATGCTTTGCCACATTTGAGAAAGTAAAATTAGATTTTCTTTTAAAAAAATATTGCTGTTTTGAGATGATACCGAATGGTAAGTAATGTGTTTGTTTTTCAGCTGTTGCAAATCTAAAGAGATTTTTTGAATACTTCAATTATAAAAACATTTAAAACATACAAACTTGTGCAATTTTTATTTTAATGAAGATGAGAAGTTCATTAAAGAAGATAAATATTTCATTAGATGTTAAATAAAACAAAGAGATTTTTTGGCTTCTCTCAGCACAAAATTCCTTTGAAAGATTAATTAATACATGCAAATTATGCAAATTAGACCCATGCAAATATTTTATGAAGACAATTAAGGGAACCATTAATTACTGCTTTTTTTGCTTCAGTGAGATTCATTCATTTAATTTTAATTTCACTTTAACTGTTTTGATGTATAATCTTGCAGCTAAGAACTTTATCTTTCCTGGCGGGTCACTTAAACTTATAAATTTCATCAAGTGAGCGCACAGAAATCTGTAAAGATATTCTCTAGACTATGTTTAGTATCCAGAGAAATTCTGACACAATGCACTCCCAGAAACAGCGAAACTGGAAGGGAATGTGAGCTCATTCTTGGACAAGGTTCAACTGCTGGAAAAGCAATTAATTTGCTTTGGCTGTGCTAATATAGGGGAATTAGAAAGTGTGACACAAGACAAATAGAAATAATTAGTTCTCAAAAATGATGTTCTCATTAATATGGTTCAAACAGTAGAAATAAAAAACATTATTGTGGCATGTCTGCATTCTCTCCCTAACCATGGGAGGCGGGATAATGCACCACAAGCATTTTACATTTGTAGTCTACCTGATGTTTTATTTTTTCTAAAGGAAATTTTAAAGCAAAGGGTATTATATATCATACATGTCTAAACATATACTTGCTATCAAAATTGATAACATACTTTCTGTCACCATGGGTGTATGTACCAATATTTTATTTGTTTCATACAAATCTTGTAGTTTACTGAACATACTTTAAGAATGATGGTTCTTTTTATGTAACTTAAATAGTTTATGACTTTTATAACTCTTAAAGTATAAATGACATTTCTCAAAAGTATTTTAAAAATTGCACTTATTCTTAAAGTAGTCATCCTCTATATTTATTAAGGGTTATTTTAGATGGCCAGTGTAGTTTTACTGTCTAAGGGAGGTTACAAAAAGAGAAAGCAGATTTTATGAACATGAACACTAATCTATATTTCCAAATGGTAATCTTCTTCATTCAGCTTTGGTAGACATTATACACATTTTCTACTTAAGATCTTTAGTCAGCAAATTAATTGGCTAAAATGGCCACCTACATTTCACTTAATAATGAAGATTATAAATGGCTCAAAATGAAAACTTATTTTAAATAAATTTTCCTTAAATCTAAAGATAATTATATACTGCCTAAAAAGAAAATAAAAAATAATGTTGACCACAATAAAAAACCAATTTGCTAAACTGTCTATTTAGTGATAATAATTAAAAGTATCATCAATAAAAACATATAAAATTTAAATGACAGAGGCTTATTTTATGCCTATTCTATGGCACTTTTCTTTGTTCTGCAGCCAGGCACTGTCAGTACAGGGTAATATGAACAGTGTTAAGTGGACGTATACTATCATTGATGTTTGTGGAACTTCTTAGTATTTACTAAAAAACAGATCTTAAAATCAAATTTTCTTTCTTACAAAGGTAATCTCATTTTATTCAGCCTGAAATTTCTAAATTATCTACTTCTAAATTAGGATTATCTATGCATTTCATTGATATGCTCTGTTTAATCACTTTTCCATATCACTAATTATAATGTTAAATCAAAATGGATCTAGCATTGATTTTTAGGGCCCCCTGATAATATCTTTCCCAATTTCCATTTGTCACTATTCTTTGATAATGGTCTTCATACAGTACTTAAGCATAAATATGTTCATGAACATAACAATTTAATTCAATTCTTCAATTGTATCCATGTTAGCAAAACATTATTATATTTTCCATTGATAACTGCTCTCTTTAATACTTAAAAAACACAATTTAGTTGGACGAAAGTCCATTACCCCTCTTGAAACTTCTAAATGAAATTCATTATTCCTGATATTCTCTATCTCCCTTAAACTTTCATGGTACTGATCACATACTATATTACTTTTACCAGAAAAAAGTATTTTAACAAATTACAAACTAAGCCCAATCATTTTGCCTTAATTTTCCTAATATTTAATGAAATAAGAATTGAAATCAAAACACAAAGCCTCACATGTCATAATTCAACACAAACATAAAATAATGACAATCATGCTTTTTATATAAGAACCAGAAAATTAACTCTATTAAATAATACACTGAAAATAATTTTATGTAATCATAATTATAATGAATTACATATTGTTACTGTTTTGAACAACTTCAAACTTCACTGACCACTATGTCTAAGTTCATGTATAATTAGTTTAAATTACATAAGAAGTCATTTCTAACAAAACCTTTAAGAAGCCTTCAACACTTAGTCTAAGCATATCTACCTATATTCAAAAACAAGATTTACTGTTTTATATATTTCTTAAGAGGATGAAAATGCTTATAATGAAATTTAAAAAACACTTCTCTAAAAGTTTATAAAATATTAAAAATTAGTATCTCTGAGACTTTATATTTAATAATAATAACTCTGTCAAGTTAAATGAGTAGTTAACAATGACCTGTGGTAACTATGGAACATTAGCCTGTTTACTGGTTACTGCCTGCAATCAATATCATCTTTTGTTCAACTTAATCAATGCTGTCTTAAATTGATTAGCTGTATTGAAATGCTGCCAAACACCAGAAACCAGTGCCAAGAGACTAGAGTAAATGTATTATTGTTTAGTTTTGTTCATAGTAATATAATTTTATTATTATTTTTTTAAGATCAAGAAAAATAGTTGGAGGTAAACCCTATGGTGATTACATATTTGCAAGTGAATAAACAATAGTCAATATGTACTGCAGGCAACCCAGAAATCAGTTTTAAGCATACCCTCTACTTGTTGTTTTTTAATTGAAAGGATCTCCCTTTTAAGCTAAATAAAGACATCTTTAAATATGGAAAATTAAGTCAGGTAACAAAAAAATTCTTGTAAATTTCTGCAAAAACTTTAATATGGAACTAAATCAACATTATATTATAAATAAAGACCAAATTTCTGAAAAAAAGAAAAGTAATGTATATGTTAGAGTAATAATAGCTTCAGTGTGTTTACCAGTTGCTAGGCACTATAAATAAGTTAGCGTAAAGTAATAAGATTTAATATTAACAGTTAAAACTTAAGTGTGTGCCTACTATTGCGTAGTGTGTGTTGTTTTACATGGATTATTTTATTTAATATTCATAATAACCCTCTGAGGTTAAGCAATTACTAAAGAAAAAAAAAAAAAAGAGTAGAGTTGAGAT
Organism: Myotis myotis; assembly: GCF_014108235.1. NCBI lineage: Eukaryota > Metazoa > Chordata > Mammalia > Chiroptera > Vespertilionidae > Myotis > Myotis myotis. The sequence continues at coordinate 61,727,190 of NW_023416335.1, read as the reverse complement.
CTGAATCTAGACCTGACTCCTAGCACTTTTCATTGCTCGATTCTACAGTTAGAAAACTTCCACTCTTGCATTATATTTACAGGTCTTCCTTTAAGGATTAGACATAAATACATGCATATGAAATCAAATTTATACATTACTTTCATAAATACCTCACAAGTGATAAGTTTAAGTAAGGTTCCATTTAAGCCTATTATAGTGTAAATGTCTTGGGATATTATTTAGTAACTAGAAGCCTGGTGCGCGGATTGGTGCACAGGTGGGGTCCCTCAGCCTGGCCTGCGCCCTCTCGCAATCCAGGACCCCTCAGGGGATGTCAGACTGCTGGTTTTGGCCCAATCCCCCTAGGCCAGCCTGTGGGGATCAGGCCAAAACTGGCAGTCTGACATCCCCTGAGGGATGTAGCAGTGTGGAAAGTGGCAGGTGGCAGAGAGGAGCCTGAGCCAGGGCTGTTCATCCCAGCCCCATGGCCGCCGCTTCTCTCGGTAGCACTGCTGCGGAGGCAGGAGAGGCTCCCGCCACCACCGCAATTGCGCTTGCCAGACATGAGCCCAGCTTCTGGCTGAGCAGCACTCCCACTGTGGGAGCACACTGACCACCAGGGGGCAGCTCCTGCATTGAATGTCTGCCCCCTGGTGGTCAGTGACCATCATAGTGACCGGTTGAACAGTCGACTGCCCGTAAAGGTTACTTAGGCTTATATATATATATATATAGACTAGAGGCCTGGTGCACAGACTTGTGCATGGGGGAGGGAGGTCCTCAGCCTGGCCTGCGCCCTCTTGCAATCTGGGACCCCTATGGGGATGTCCAGCTGCCAGTTTAGGCCCAATCCCCACAGGTGCCAAGTGGCAGGCAGACAGGGAGGAGCCTGAGCCGGTGCTGTGCCACTCACGCTCATGCTGGCCCGTTCCGCCTCCTGCCGCTGCTTGGTAACGCTGCCGTGGAGTTGGAAAGGCTCCCGCCACCGCAGCTGCACTCGCCAGCCAGGAGCCTGGCTTCTGGCTGAGCAGCGCTCCCCCTGTGGGAGTGCACTGACCACCAGGAGGCAGCTCCTGCGTTGAGCATCTGCCCCCTGGTGGTCAGTGTGCATCATAGTGACTGATGGACAGGTCATTCTGGTCGTTCATCCTAACAGTCGCTTAGCCTTTATGTATATAGATTCTGTTCAACCACACACTGCACAAGAAGTGAAGAAGCTTTCCAAATGTCTTATATTAAATTAAAATTGGATTTGTGTCTGATTTTAAATTTATTCATTGCATGCTAATTAATGTAGATAAGACTTTTATCTAAAAATTATTAATTTCTCGTATTGCCAGTTTATTTTCTTCACTTAAAGTGAGATTTTCCCCCAGTGTGTCTGAAGTGTCTATGAACATTTTATGTAGGTATGATGGCTAATGAAAAAGTAAAAAAAGAAACTGGAAAGGAAAAATATTTTCCCCCAAATGTATTATCATTCCGAAGTAGCTGTCAGTAGACTATTTTGAACTTTTGGAGTAATGTGCTAACTATCCAAAATGAGTAATGGAGCTTCAAGTAGTTATCCTAGGAGAGAGACATGTAAATTCAGACAACAAAGCATGGCGGAAAGAACAAAATTTGGAGGAGGGCGGTCATCAATACAGAATCAAATGCCAGCAACCCCATTAATTCATAGTACAAATGTGAGAATGTTAGTTAGCCACTCTGAGCTTTAGTTATCTCACCTTTAAATTAGAATATACAGGAAAAGCCCAATAAATATCCATTCCTACTCCACCTCATTATTTTTTTAATATATTTTATTGATTTTTTACAGAGAGGAAGGGAGAGGGATAGAGAGTTAGAAACATCCATGAGAGAGAAACATCCATCAGCTGCCTCCTGCACACCACCTACTGGGGATGTGCCCACAACCAAGGTACATGCCCTTGACCGGAATCGAACCTGGGACTCTTCAGTCCACAGGCCGATGCTCTAGCCACTGAGCCAAACTGGTCAGGGCTCCACCTCATTATTTTAATAAGTGAGTACTTCCACTTTGTAATATCATTAAGTCTAAAAAAATATATATTACTAAGAAATTCATTGAGTATTGCAATGTTTGATTTAATTTTTAAAAGCTTGAGAAAAGAATAATTTTTACTCCTAGGGATGACCTGCACTATAATACCTTGGAGCTTTGAGTTACTAAACAAATAATGTGGTGTCTTCCCCCAAACTGCTTCTTTGCTTTCTGAAATATTCAGCTACCCATGGCCAACAGCAATTCAAAAATATTAAATGAAAAATTCCAGAAATAAGCAATTCATACATTGAAATTGTGCTCCATTTTGAGTAGCCTGATGAAATCATGCACCTTCCTGCTAGTCCCACCCTGGGAGTGAATCACTCCATTGTATAGCATATTCATACTATATATGCTACTAGCCTACGAGTCACTTAGTAACAGTCTGGGTTATTGTGGGGAAGCATGGGGCTTGGTTGGAAAGTCTGTAAGCAGTCCCTTAGCCTCTCTTTCACAAAAAACGTGTGTCAGAGTAATCCGGTCATCCATTGCTCAGGGTCTGCTGATCAGTCCTGGCAGGTTATCAGACTGCTTATCACAGAGAGGGACAGAGAGACAGGATCACATAACCATAATTGCAATCCTATATTCTATATAATAAAAGGCTAATATGCAAATTGACCAAACAGTGGAAAAATTGGTTGCTATGATGCACACTGATCACCTGGGGGCAGACACTCAACACAGGAGCTGCCCCCTGGTGGTCAGTGCACTCCCACAGGGGGAGTGCCGTTCAGCCAGAAGCCAGACTCATGGTTGTGAGTGCAGCGGTGGTGGTGGGGCCTCTCTTGCCTCCGTGGCAGCGCTAAGATGTCAGTCAGACATCCCCCGAGGGCTCCTGGACTGCAGGCTAGGCTGAGGGGTTCCCCCTCCCGACTATTTTATTATTTGTTATTATTGTTACTCTATTACTGTGTCTAATTTATAAATTAAACTTTGGCATATGTATCCATATATATGAAAAAAAAATGGTTCGTTAATACCCTGGGTTTCAGGCATTAATTGTGAGTCTTGAAATGTATTCCCTGCAGATAAGGATAAGGGGAGGCTACTATAACAATAATTGCATACATATTTTAAAAGAGCAATATTTTAACAATCCTAGTCTAAAAACAATCAGGAGAAATATAAGGGGATGTGAAAAGCAATTGAACCAAGTTATATTCCCAACTTCCATTAACTCATGGTATAACCTTTTAAGAAGCCATGTACCCTCCCTAAGCTTTTGCAAAATAAAGAGATTTAATTATTTTTAAAGTTCTTTCCCAATGCTGAAGCAGTAACACAAGTGTACTTGGCATGTCATCAGTGTTCAGTAAATATTTGTTGAACAAATAAATATTTTTAAAATTAAACATGTATCTTCAACTATCTAGGGAGAAGAAAGAAGATATTTTTGAATTAGAAATTAAAAAGGATTGTTAATGTGAAGGAAGTCTTTCATGTCCTTTAATTTGAAAGAATGTTTGGTTTTGTATGATCTGATATAATTTAAACAAATAAATAAAAAAGAAAAGCCAAACAGTTTTGTTTATGGCCATTGGATGTAAATAGAAGAGATGTAATTTCAAGTGAAGTCAAGATTTTGTAAGCATAGCTTACAGATATTCTAATATGTCAGAGGAACTGTGGTCCACATTTCAATTTATTTTTAACATTTACTTATTTTTCATTGAATTTATTGGGGTGACATTGGTTCACAAAACCATACAGATTTCAAGAGTACAATTAAAAAAAATCATCTGCACACTGCATCGTGTGCGCATCGCCTAAAGCAAAGTCTCTTTCTTTCCCCATTTATGCCCCCTTAACCTACCTCCACCTCCATCCACCCCCTTTCCCTCTGATTAACAATTACTCTTTGTTTTAAAAGGACAGTTTTTTTACTTAGAAAGAAAAAGGGACAGGTACGATTTCAAAAGTGAACTTTGTAGATATTTTGGAAATTTATAAAACACAGATAAAACAGACCTAATTCACCATTCTTCCATGTCATAGTTCATGTCTATATACTAATAGGTCACCTAAACAATATATGTGGAAGATTCAATCATTTGAAATTATATGAAACAATAAAAAAACAAGCATGAGGTTAATTTATATTAAATCAACGAATAAAGTGTTATTTAGAAATGTGATTAAAGTATGTTAAATTAAATATAAATCTATAATGAAAAATTGAGCATAAGTGAATAATAAAAAAATCCAAATCTTAGGCCAAATGTGTAAAAAGAAAGAATTATTAGAAATACCCACAAGAAAAATAAAGACAATATTAATTTGGCTGTCAGGAATAAAAACTAATTCTGCCTGAATTTGTAATTCTGATTTTAGTAGGCAGAATCATATTATCCTTTATTTGCTCCCATTAGTCTCTCCAACTAAACTCTGAGAAATGTCAGAACAATGGTATCTTCAGCATCCACAAGATCTAATATAGATCCTAATTCACCAATGTTTGATGCAATCCTTCAATACCTAACAGGCACCATATGTGTCAAACATTCAGCCATGCACTAGTATACAGTAATGAACAAAATTGGTGTGGTTCATGCTCTGCTGGCTTCTTGCAGAGAGAAAGAAGACTTGAACAAGGAACTATAAATGGACAGCATGCTGTTGTGAAGTGAGAGGTGTGCGCAGAACCTCTAAGAGTCTTAACTAGATCCAGGGGTCAGGAAGGTGCTGCCAGGGCAGGCGTGGAGTCTAGGAAGCATTCCTGAAGGCAGGAACTTCTTAGATGAGACCTTCACGATGGGTAAGTAAAGGCAGGGTAGAGTGCAAATCTCCCTGGAAGGGGGAAAAATGTGAGACATTCGGCAGGGGGGGGGGGGGGGAATGCCAGTGTAATAAAAGCACAGGAGAATGAGGGGGGAGGCTTGTGATTAGGTGTAAAGGGTGTGGCAGGGAAATGTCAAGCTGACTCTCTCCTCATTACACATTGAGGAGGATACCTGATGGGACAGATGAGGGTACCATAGGGAGGGAGCAGTGGAGGGAGACAGGTTTGCAGGGGCAGGGAGGGGGGGTCCTTTCTGTTTTGTGCACTGACCTTGACCTTGTGGTGAGACAGCCAATTAAAACTTGCAGATTATCTGGTGCTCTTAACAGAAGTCTGAATGGGCTGAGAAGATCGTTTTTAAACTTGTTAAGATACACAAGTTACTTAGGTGGATACTGTTGCTTCGGGAGGGAGAATAAGAAGAGACTAGGACCTAGCTAAAGAGAGCCATCAAGTGACAGAATTGGCTGCACACAGTGGGTGCATGTGTAACCCACACCTACAGTTACACATTTGGAGGATATTTGGAGGATATTTAATGTCTAGTGCAAAAAATTGCTCAGTGAGTATTTATACATACTATGTCTACTCTATATATTCAAAAGATCTTACAAAAAGCTTAGAAATAAAAATTTTAAACTCCAACACAAATCAGGACATGTAAGACTCAAGGTATGAGAGCATTAATCAGTATGCAGATCAGCTTTTAAAACAAGTTTTTGTATTTTTTTTTATTCATAATATCACCTCAAACTCATAAATTGTGAATTAGTTATGACACGTTATTAGCAACGAAGCCCTGGCCAGGTAGTTCAGTTGGTTAGAGTGTCATACAGCTACACCAAGGCTGCAGTTTTTAACTCTTGTCAGGGTACATACAAGAAGCAACCAATGAATGCATAAATGGGTGGTGCAACAAATTGAAGTCTCTCTCTCTTCCTCCCTCTCTTTCTAAAATCAACCAATCAAAAAAAATAAATAGAAGTATCAATGATGAATTCATCCCTGTGTAGTCTGAGCTTCTATATCTTACTATCAAGATAAGTAATTAATTTAGGGTGTCTTTCCTCAGGAATACTTTTTAAACTGCTTTCTTGTTTCCACTTCCCCTCCTCTATAGTTTTTCGGAAATTGTGGTCTTAAATGCCCAAAAGGCAACATTTAGTCTAACCTGAGGTGCTTGCAGGAGTTAATGACTTGGCACTTGAGCAGTATTGAAGTGCCTGGCGCTTAGGTAACTGACTCTTGGGCCAAGCGTGGCATTTTTTAATTTCAAAATGTTAAAAATAAATACATGACAAGCATGAAGAAATGTGGGTTTCCTTTGTCTGTCCTGATTAAGTTGAGTTTATTTAGGAAGAGAGAGTAATTTCAGTTATGGCTGGATTGGGAGCAAGAAAGGGTACAAAGAATATCATAACACCTGGGCTCAGGGACAGAGAGAAAACGCGAAGGGAGCACGAGGCTGTGCGTGTGTCACTCCCGACCTGTGAAGCAGCAGGTGCTCATGGCTCCCCTAATGCCTGACACAGACCATGTCACAAATCAGTCATGAGTTCTGGTTCTTTCTTCTTTGCCTTTCCCATTCTTATGCTTCGACTCGGAATTTAACTACAGTCTTTTTCCTTTGATTTATTTTGTTCACAGTTAATTTTGTTCTGTTTGTTAGCTTCCAAATATATAGATTTCGTTTCTAAGGTTAAAAAAAACTTCAAAGGGCTAAATGAGCTTATTTAGTGGAATTAGAGTAGCAAAAGGTGATCCCTTTGCTGTTGTATTTTAAAAGTCTTGTGTCGTTCAAATACTGGTTAAATAACTTTTTAGCAACCAACACACAGAAATACAAATTCATGTACAGTATTTTTTTAAAAATTACATTTGATAAAATTTATAATATCTAATTAAAATCATGAATATTAGTTAAGAGTCTTATTGAAAACCAACTGTGCATGAAACAATTTTAAGAAAATTAAACTTGCCCTAACCAGTTTGGCTCAATGGATAGAGCATCAGCCTCTGGACTCAAGGGTCCCGGGTTCGATTCTGGTCAAGGGCATGTACCTTGGTTGTGGGTACATCCCCAGTGGGGAGTGTGCAGGAGGCAGCTGATCGATGTTTCTCTCTCAATGATGTTTCTAACTCTCTATCCTTCTCCCTTCCTCGCTGTAAAAAAATCAATAAAATATATTAAAAAAAAGAAAATTAAACTTGAGGAACATCATTTCAGTTGATAGGCTGGATGAGTGAATGAATGAATGAATGAATGAATGAATGAAGATTCATATTATAATCAAACAAAAGCAATAAATAACCTCATAATCATTATATTTGGCTTAAAGTTACTATGTATACTTGTTAAAATGTTTTGTTTCCTTAATTATGAGTTTATTTGGGTAGGTCTTCTATGTTGCCCAACTGATAGCATTCTGAATAGTAAACAAAAAGGCAATTTATGATTAAAAAGTTTCCTCAGAGTAAGCAAATCACATTAGAAAGAAAACTCAATATTTCAATCTCATACAGCAACATTTTATCCACAATAAAGTATATATTTGAATATATGTGAGTTTTGAAGATTCAAATAATAATAACTGTAACCTTATTGATGACCAAAATATTTCTGATAGCAAACTCTTAAAATATATATTATGTCAACTATGCAAAGATTTTTCATCATTGCCTAAATATTTCTTAATATTAATGACAAATCTCCTATTTATGTGCAAGAATATATTGTTTATAATTTTTCTTAGATTGATTTCTGACCATCTTGAGAATTCTGTGGACACCAGGTAATTTATATATCACATTTAACTAGAGGTTCATGTGCTTTCTTAGACCACTTTGGACATTAGCTAAGTCAGTGCATGAGTAACCAACCCCTGCTCACACAAGCCAGGGGTATTTTACATTGGCTTTACTAAGGTATTGGCTCTGATCGGGAGGACTGGCTTTGTTAGGAATTTGTTAATAGGTGTATGTAATTTTTAAAAGAGATGCAAGAGAGTCTTATGATTTTAATAATATGTACACACATATATAATTTTGCTGAAATCCCTAAGACTCTTAAAAATGAAGTCTTTTCTACAATTGCATTAATCTTGTATATCCAAGGAGATGTCTCATAATAACATATGGTTCATGGCTTAGGATTTAAAAAAAATACCAGGGATTTCAGGTAAAATAAACATAGGCAAAAAACATTCTCTAGGAATATTTCAAGTTTGTGATATTTACTTATTGCATCATATATGGTACTTTAAAAAGATATGTTTCATTTACACTAAACCAAGAATGACACATTTGAAACTGATTAAGTAACACAATTAATGTCAAACAATACCCCAACATGATTGAGTTTAAAATGCAAAATAAAAGCAATTGGGAGAATTATAGCAATTAATCATTTTGGGCTTTGCTTTGAAGAATCATCTTCATTTAAAATAGAAAATAAATGCTCTTTTTCACTGTTCTGTATTCATGAAGTTAGATTGAGTTTCCTGTATAGAATAAATATTAGAGTATAGATGCTACCTTCAAATTTTGTCCTTTCCTCATAGAGTAATCTTGGCAAAATATATATATTTAGCTCCTCTGAGTGTATAACACAACTTCCTTTAGTATTCTATTGATGATTTTGCTCAGCAGATTTATTTTATTAAAATGGCTATAATGGCATACAGAACATTTGAAAAATCCACACAGGATTAAACAATCTTATTTATTGTTAACATTCAACTAGACTATTTTGTGTGTGCCTGACAGTAACTATCACAAAATGAGAAGACATTTTCAAATGATTAGTACTCCTTATTCGATTAACTCATGATTTTATTTATATATAGAATATAACTTATAAATCCTTCCTGCATTAGATTGGGCTTCAAGCATTCATAAAAACTTGAGACATTTACTGTGTCTAAGATGAAATCATACATTGTTTAAAATTAATTATTCCTTTTTAATTGCCCTGTATAAACAGAAATGACCTGTTAATTTAAAGAAAATCTATCAGCACAAAATGAATTCACTCATATAAACAAGCAAGATGAACTTGACCTTGTTTGAACTTGTTTTGATGTGGCCCAGATGGTAGGCTACATGCTTGAATAGCAGGCTAAAGCTGAGGAAAAACTCATATAGCAAGATCTAGATTTATAGCCTTTTGCAAATTCCTACCTTGTATTGTCCTTTCAGCATCTGTTCTGCCGCCAGTGCGGTCAGCTTCTATCTCTGGGGTCAGCGAGTCTAGAAGCACAGAAAGGTAAGAGTGACACACATTTCATTTGATAATATTGTCCTTTAAAAAAAGAGTGACCTCTTATTCTGGTGCTAAATTAAAATTATCTAAATAGATGTCATCTTTTAAAGGTGGAACAGAGACTATAACCATAAGAATTATCAAAAGATTTGTTTGAATAAATAAATAACACAAATTTGTTCATAAACTGGATGGGGGTTGGGGAGTTCCCAGATTACTATTTTATCATGTTTCAGTAGAGATGGATTTGGTTAAACAGAGAGGCAGTGCCAAGTCCCAGATGCTGGAGTTAAGTAACAAAACAGTGGAAGCACCTATGAAATAATACATTTCCCTCAACACATGTGACTATTCTTCACACCACAATTAAATTGTGCTAAGAGCACAATTTAACGAATGACAGGACCTAAATATAGACAAAACCACAAACACCTGTCTAAATTGTCTATTGAAAAATGAAAGTTAGTTAGCAACACATAAAAATGCACCTCTTACCGTTTAAGACCCTGAGACTATCTGTTGAAGCTGCCTGTTTCAGTGTTTGTTCCGCTTGCTCACGCCGTTTTGTCTCAAATTCAAGTGCTTCCTGCAATTTTCTCTTTGCCTTCTTCTCCTTCTTTAGCCTCTTTTGAACTATGGCTAGAAAAGAGTCCACATTATTTTTTCTTAAATGTTTACAGTATTAAATTAAACATTTATCAAACTTATAAATGATCTACCTTTCTTATAACACTCTTTTTCCCTCCACTGGATTGAGTCTACCTATGCGGAGGAAGTGGGAAAAATGCAACCTTAAAATAAATCCCAGTAAAATGTCCAAGGAGGCCAATTTTTACTTAGCCTTGAACTATATTACAATGTAAGAATGGCTTTAATTATCATTTTTAGAGACAGATTTAATGGGAAACTAATTTTAGTAAATATTTGAATTCACTGATAAAGGAAGCCTAATTAAAGGAATGTTTGGGCTTAGTCTCTGCCCTTGAATCAGAATAGTGCAGAGTAGTCTAGAATAGCACAAGCATGTATAAGTATGCCTCCTATTTATAAAGCACCAATTTTGAGTAGTAAATGGTATATTTCCCTTTTTACAAAACAATGTTACACCAGCTAAACTTTTAATAATTCTATCTTGAATTTTTTTTTCTATCCTGAAATTTTAGGAAATACAATATTATTCTATATGAGGAGCTGCATATTTTTAATTACTGTTAACATATATAAGCAGGAATATTTTGGATAAACTATTATGATAATAATTATTAATAATTACCTCATAGCAAATGGATGTACACTATAACACATTTCAAGAAAGTTATACTTTTACTCTTCAGGCATTTGGTGGGGAATAAAACCTCATTGCTAATTATGCTACTGCTAACAATAGTGTGCCATGGTATAAGAAAGTAGATTATGATACAAAAAGTTGACTATGATACATTTTTTCCTACTGGAGAATTTAAATATTTGTATTGCAAGATGTAATCAATAAATAATGACAAATAAATGCTCTTCATAACGTGGATGTCAGCTGTATTTTCAGTATGATTTTTTTTACAATATGTACATAAAGTAAACAATCAACATATGGGAAGCATACAAATGTTTTTCTTTGAAATACATTTTTTAATGGCTGTTAAATATTGTGGATTTAATGTGGCAGAGTCTGTATGAGAAAATCCTTCTGTTAGTAATAAGGAGCAATCATCCTAACTGTGCTATTTGATTTCTTACTACAGATTTAAAAAACAATTCTGTAACACAGTGTTGAATCAGTATATAAAGTAGGGTAATATGCCTCAAGAAAGAATTTTAGTTACAACTTCTAGTGTCCATATACCCCATTTGTATAATTATTAATATTGTTAAGAGGTCAAACCATTATCTTGTTGAGTTTATTGTTGCTGGTATCATATATTAACAGAAAGTGTACATTGGATACCGTCTTATAGAAAAAAAACAAAGCTGGTTTCAAATAAATGTGCTAATTTCCTTTACTTAATAGTATGAAAATTATATGCTTATCTTAACAAAGTCACAGTCCTACTATTTCCCTTTCCAAAGATGATTGCTTATAAGTCTCTTTGAAAAGAAACAGTAGCTTCTGAATTATTATTTGGATTGTACACACCCATTGCACTAAACACTCAATAGCCATTACCTTGCACTGGCCACTCACTGTCTCCTTCCTGTGTGATTGAACCAAATGGGAATGCCATGTTCTCACTTCAGAATAATACATTGCTTCAATAGGTACAGTCATAAGAGATAATTATTGACAGTTATTACCTTTAATTTATTGTTCACAATTAATTAAATGGGAGTTCTTGGTATCATCTGGGAAATGTTTTGCCCTCTAGTGGTTAAAGAAGTAAAGGAGTATAAATCCAACAGATTTGAACCAATAAAACTCTTAAGGTCCCTCCAGTAACCAAAAGCTAATTTAGGAATTCAAGTATCTGCCTTTAAGTCTTGTAAAAAAAAATTTAAAAGAAAGACTTTTCCAGGTGCAAAGAAAATCAAGACATGGCTATCATATGGAATATAGTCCCATATAAGGAACTCCAACCAAACTTCATTATGCACTTAGAACAGAACATACCTTGTTACCAATGTTTATCTTGTTTTGATTATATTAATGAAGCCACATTATTTAGAACTGTACTATTGGGTTGACAATTTCCTAAATCAACTTCATCCCAGGAATCCTCTAGCTGTGGCTTCATAGTAACTGATGAAAAAACATACTAAGTCCTGTCAGTTTTGAAAACAAACAGAACACTAATTTTTAAATGTCAAATATCCAAAAGGAGAATATATATAGTATTTGTTATGGATACTTATTAAATGAAAGAAAAGAAGCACTCTTTCTAGAATACTTAGGAGAAACTTATTGTTGAGGCAATGGGAAAATTGGTTGTAAACAAAATATTATTCAATCTCATACATAAAATAAACACACAAATATAAATGATCTTTAAAATTATGTATACATACATTGTAGAGTGTGTTAAAAGAAGCAATAGATTGAGAATATTATTATTTTTACCCAATAAACACTCATATTGGTTTCTACTCTAATGTGTACTTGACCTTGTTGAGTGAAGCATTATTATACAACTCACCTTTGGTCATTTGTTCAGACATTCATCAGTCTTCAATTTCATTTGATAAATATCTTTCTAAATCTGTTTCACTTGAATAATCAGTATTTTCTCTTTTAGCTTTATGATTTTAACTCGAGTTTTTCAAAAGGCAACTGTGAATATATATAAAATGTATCTTCATGGCTGTGCATCTTAAATTTATAAATTTGTTAAGCTCATAATAAAAATTATGTGATTAATGATATAATGGATATATTTCAATATCTTGGGGTATGAACAGTAGAGAAGCCATGTACACTGGAGATTAAGAAATATATGAGCCCAGGATTCAAGTTTTGCTTTGAACTTTAGCTATAAGTAAGAAACAAAATGTATAGTCTCATAGTATAGAAATCATCAAGCATAGTACTGTTATTGTAAATATTTCACATAAAGTGTTAAACATGTTTGGAAGTTTGAAAATACCTCTATTTTTTTGTTCCATAGCCAACTGTTTTTCAAGGGTTTCCCTTAGTTCTCGTTCCCTTAAAAAATCCATCTTCAGCTCTGTTTTTTCTAGTTGGACCTGTTTTTCTTGAGCTCTGGCATTATCTATGGCAACTTTCAAGAGCCCCTGTACAAAGAAAGTATTGAGAATTGATATATTTTGGTACAAAGCACATTTCATTCATTACTTAAAAGCATTTCAAAAGAGAAGAACCCTCTGGTCAAATTCTTCCATTCTTGTGCATTCACTGTGTACTTACTAGGACAAGCACTATAATTAAAGCACAACATTTCTAAATCTAATGAAAATACTTTAGGAAGGCAAATACTTTCGGCATTCAAGTTCAGTTGCTTCTAATCAGAATATTTAAAACTAACGCTAAATGAGGGCAGCACATAAGCATGTTTAAAAAAGAACTGAGTTAAACATTAGACTGAACATGGTTTTTGCAACCCCAAGTGTTCCTGGCACCACCCACCTATCTCTGGGAGCTCTTCACCACCATGTCCTATGAAAATTATACTAGATAAAGTGGGCTTCTTTATGGTTCCCAATTTGTTTCTGCACAAGGGACTTTGCTCTTTCTGTTCCCTTCCTGAATGCTTTTCCTTCCAATTTTTGTGGTTTATGCCCTCATTTCATTTCACCTTTGCTTAGTCACCACCCAAGAAAGGCCTTCTCTTACCACCTACCCAAACATATCTTGTTATTCCCTCCTCGAAATTCTTCACAGCATCTATTTTTTTAATATATTTTATTGATTTTTACAGAGAGAAAGGGAGAGGGATAGAGAGTTAGAAACATCGATGAGAGAAAAACATCAATCAGCTGCCTCTTGCACACTCCCTACTGGGTATGTGCCCGCAACCAAGGTACATGCCCTTGACCGGAATCGAACCTGGGACCCTTGAGTTTGCAGGCCAATGCTCTATCCACTGAGCTAAACCAGTTAGGGCCATAGCATCTATTATGTAATGTTGTCATATATTTGTTTATTGCTTTATGTTGCATCTCCTACACTACACTGAAAGCTCTCTGAGGCAGGGACATTTTCTCTCATTTGAGACTATGCCCCTAGGACCCAGAGAGAGCCTATAAGATAGTATATTTTGAACATTTGCTGAATAACAATTATAATACTGGTATTTTTCTTGAGATATATATGTAAGGAATCTAAAGCTTGGTGGCTGCATAGTGCATTATTTTGTAAAAAGCATTAAAATAGTCATAATAAATCAAGAATAACTTGTAGGGGATTATTTGACAAGATAGCAATTCATGAGCAAATGGTAAAGGCAGGGTTTATCTATTCAACTGATTATGGAGTCATATATTGATTCCATGTATGCTATTTTTTAATTGTTAAATCTTTATGGTATTTTTAATTTAATAATGTTCTGAGATTTTTGAAAATGGAGCTATGAGAATATGTAAAACATATCCAAAGCATGTTGCATATGTTCTCTCCTAAGATGCTTTAGAAAATTATCAGTAAAATTGTTAGTAAAAATAAAAGCTGAAATTTCTATTTTTAGCAACTCAGGAATAAAAAAAAGCTATTTGGAAGTAGAAGATATTTTGCCTTGGTCCATGAACATCAGAATCTGACATCTGCAACAGAAATTATATATGAAATGGAAGTTGGTCCATTCGCAGATCTACTCTGCCATGTGACCCCTTTGCAGTAGACAACATAAGCAGCTTGAATCAGAAATTGCAACTCTTGACTTGTTACCACAAAAAAGATGTTCCCTTACTTCTGCCGACCAATGCAGCATCGCCATAAGCCATGTCTAGTCTCTTTTCAAGCATGTATAAATTATCTCATGTTTGTTGTACCTGACCCTAAATTCCCTGGATTAATTATTATGATATGAAACAAGCTAAAGGATTTCTATGAGACAGTTTGCCCCTCCCCCACTCTCGTTTTTGACAATAAAACATAGCTGCTAAGGAAGCTGCCATCTTCACTCAATTCAGCAACATTCCTGTATATGTTTGTTTTTTTTTTTTCCTTTATCAGGAACAAACAATTAGTAACAAATGAAAGAGATCATTGCATCAAGCGCCCTTTTAGATCACCCCAATTAAAACTTTAGTTTAGCTGTATTTTAATTCTAAGATACCAAACTCTAATTTTCTGCTCTGATTGCTCTTGTTGACTTATCTTTGAAAGATGTACGCTCTGCAATGTCTAGAGATTATTTAGCAAGATGCCAATGTTGGCACTACTCAATGTGTTGATTGGTTGTATTATCACTATCCGTTTAAAATAGATTATTATTAAACTATTTCTGTCTTTGGCTGATAAAACACAGTATTTTGGTGTTCTTTAAATATGAAACAATCATTATGAATAAACATGTTGAATAACATTAAACTGCAACCCTAATTTGTGTTATTTTATATTAATATTTCTTGTAAAGTATGAAGTCGCCAAGAGCATTTATGTTTACTGTTTCCTTTTGTTATATTTGCTGCTAATGTAGCTAATGGTAATACATTACCTATTCCTGCTGATTATGTCTGAAAAATATTAGCTTTTAGGATCCAATACCCTCTAGGGACTACTTATAAGCTATATAAAATTAAGTTTCATTTGTAGACTTTAAATCAGTGCACATCAGTAGGAGTCCAATGTGAACAAAAATCTGCACTAGAGCCAAACTGATGCATATGCAAAATTATGTTATTGCCCATGACAGCCCTGCTGCAAAACAGACAGAAAACCGATTAAACTTCAATGCAGCAGGGGCTGGGAAAAGCTGTAGCAAGTAGTGCTCATCACAGCTACCAATCATTAGGACACCATTTTAACTTTCAGTGGTAATAGTAATTTCAGATTTGTGTAACTTCTGTAAATTTTCCAGGGGGGTCATGTGCAAAAGGTCATGCTAAGTGCTGGGTCTCAGGTGGACATGCTGTATGGAGCAACATTCTGTGATGACAATATGAGTTACAGTAAAAGACACTGGTTTAAAATGTGAATTTTCCTCCAAGGGGAGGTCAATTTTCATGATCTTGAAGTTGGACAATGACTATTCTAAAGAAATGCATTTTAAGCTTACTCAATGTCACAGCAATTATATGAGACAAGAGTTGTTTAGCCTCAAATTTCTTTCCCATAAGTGAGGCATAATGGTTATCATAACACACCAATATTTTTGTTTTCTAAAATACTATATCTTATAAATTAAATTATTTTCATAAGTTTTAATAGGAGGAGTCTCTACATATTTCTTTTAAGAAGGCACTATAATTGATCTAGCAATGTTATAACTATTTTTATTATAGCCTAGAAAGCACAAATCTCTGCTTGTATAAGAGTATCCACAGTGATACTGATATGAAAGAAACATTCCTTAATATATTAATTAGATCCTAGAAAAAAAAAGTTTACTTGGTCAATGTTTGTTTTTTAGACTACTTTGTTTCAGAACTGGATGATAAGTAAGGTTTCTTGAGTGTCAGGTGAAACTCCTTTGGCAAAATTTGTGCTCAATAATGTGTTACATCTTCTAATGAGAGCAAATAACCTAGTTGGGGTTTTTAGCAATCACCCATTTTAACTAAAACCTCTTACATATGAGAAAACCCAGGCCCAGGAGGATCAGGTCACTTGTCCAAGTTCCCAAATTAGTAAATTCGCTAAGCTCAGAACTCCCCAGCTTATTTAACCTTAATCATTCCTTTTCATGTTTCTTACTGGGATGGGAAGGAATAATGTCTCTTTAAATCAAGAACTTATGTAGACAGAAAAATTATGATTAAAAGAGTAATGACTGATTCATTTATTCATGGAAGTTCTTGTAACAAAAGAAACAGCTATACTTGGTTTAATGTTATGGTTACTATGCTCCAAAGTGGATCAATGATGGACTCTACATCAAAAGCACTTCCAGATATAAACCATCATATGATCTGCATGGCTTTGCAATTAATCAGCCATTGTTTAAGTTCAGATATCACCACCATTGAGTGGCCTTGGTCAAATGGTTTATCTGCCTCCATTTTCTCATCTGTAGAATGGGAATAGCAACAAAATCCACTGTGTAAGGTTATAAAGAAGATTCATGTAGCCCTGGCCAATGTGCTCAATGGTTAGAACACCAACCTGTACAACAAAGGATCTCAGGTTTAATTCCCAGTCAAGAGCACATATCTGGGTTGTAGGTCAGAAACCTGGCCCCTGTTGGGGGGCACATGTAGGAGGTAACTAATAAATGTGTTTCTCTGTCTCTTTCTTTACCTCTCCATCCCACCTCCCTTCCACTCTATCTAAAAATCAATGGAAAAAATATCCTCAGGCGAGGATTAACAATAACAACAAAAGATTCATCTAATATCCTATCTAATAAAAGAGAAACATGGTAATTAGTGTACGACCACTACCCTTCCCATTGGCTAATCAGGGTGATATGCAAATTAACTGCCAGCCAAGATGGCGGCCGGCAGCCAGGCAGCTTGAAACTAACATGAGGCTTGCTTGCTTCAGTGACGGAGGACTCCAACGTTCCCCGCCTGCCGCTGCAGGCCTCTGAGTGCAACTCTAAGCAACTATGTAACAAATATAGAAGCTAAACAAAACCCCAGAAACCTGCTTTAGTCCGCCGCTGGGCCTCAGCCAGCAGGATCGCAACATTGTAAGCAAAGGCCAGAAACCTACTTTCAGCAGCAGAGGCCTAAGAGCTGGAGCCAAGCCTCAAAGATAAAGCTGGCCCAGAATAAAAAAAAAAAGCAAAAAAGGAGCGGTTGGGAGCTTCAGTCACCATCAGCCTAAAAACAGTCCTCAGCCCCTCACCCAGAATGGCCAGGCACCCCAGTGGGAACCCCCACCCTGATCCAGGACACCCTTCAGGACAAACCAGCCGGCACCCACCCGTGCACCAGGCCTCTACCCTATATAGTAAAAGGGTAATATGCCTCCTAGCACCGGGATCAGCAGAGCCGCGAGGCCTCCTGGCATCGGGATCAGCGTGACAGGGGGCAGCGCCCAAACCCCCTGATCGCCCTGCGGCTCTGTGTGTGACAGGGTGCAGCGCCCCAACCCCCTGATTAGCCCTGCTCTGTGTGTGACAGGGTGCAGCACCCCAACCCCCCCACCCCATGGGCCCTGCTCTGTGTGTGACGGGGTAGAGCCATAATCTCCCCATCGGTCCTGCCCTGAGTGTGAGAGTGGCAGCGCCCCAACCCCCTGATTGACCCTGCTCTGTGCATGACAGGGTGTGGCGCTGCAACCTCCCCATCGATCCTGCCTTGAGTGTGACAGGGGACAGTACCCCAACCCCCCAATCGGCCCTACTCTGTGCGTGACTTAGGGTGGCATCACAACCTCCCGATCGCCCTGCTCTGTGCATGACAGGGGGCGGCGCCCCAACTCCCCAATCAGCCCTGCTCTGAGCCCGACCAGGGGCTGCACCTAGGGATTGGGCCTGCCCTCTGCCACCCAGGAGCAGGCCTAAGCCAGCAGGTCGTTATCTCCTGAGGGGTCCCAGACTGTGAGAGGGCACAGGCCAGGCTGAGGGACCACCCTCCCCCCCAAGTGCACAAATTTTTGTGCACCGGGCCTCTAGTTGTATATAATCAGCTAGAGTCTGTGATATAGTGATTATATATATATATATATATATATATATATATATATATATATAGTAAATTTATCCTATCTAATAATAGACAAACATGGTAATTAACCATACCTTCGCTATGCCTCCCATTGGCTAATCAGCGAGATATGCAAATTAACTCAACCAAGATGGCGGCCGGCAGCCACACAGCTGAAGCGAGCAGGAGGCTTGCTTGCTCCAGTGATGGAGGAAGCCAAGGTTTCCAGTCTGCCGCGGCCTGCTCTAAGCTACACTGAAAGCAACAAAGTTTCGATTATAGAAGCTAAACAAACCCCAGATACCTGCTTTCAGCCAGCCGTGGCCATGGAGCTGGAGCAAGCTCAGTTCCAGTGACAGCAACAAAGTTTCAATTATAGAAGGTAAATAAATCCCAGAATAACAACGAAAAAAAAAAAAAGAAAAAAGGAGAGGCTGGGAGCTTCAATCCCAGGCCAGCCTGAAAACGGCCCTCAGGCCCTCACCCAGACTGGCCAGGCACCTCAGGGGGACCCCCACCCGAAAGGGGGTGTGGCCAGCCTGAAAACAGCCTTCAGTCCCTCATTCAGGCTGACCAGGCACCCCAGTGGTGACCAGCTGCAAACAGCAGAAAGATTGGGAATGACTGGTCACTATGACACACAATGACCACCAGGGGGCAGACACTCAATGCAGGAGCTTCCCCCTGGTGGTCAGTGTGCTCCCACATGGGAGAGCTCTGCTCAGCCACAAGCTAGGCTGATGGCTGCCAGTACAGTGGTGATGGTGGGAGCCTCTTTCACCTCCTCAGCAGCGCTAAGGATGTCCAACTGCAGCTTAGGTCTGCTCCCCGCTGGCAAGTGGACATCCCCCGAGGGCTGCTGGGCTGCCAGAGGGATGTCTGATTGCCAGCTTAGGCCCAATCCCCCAGGGAGCAGGCCTAAGCCAGCAGGTGGTCATCCCTCGAGGGGTCCCAGACTGCGAGAGGGCACAGACTGGGCTTAGTAGACACCTTCCCCCCGCCCCCTCCCCCCCCGCCGAGTGCACAAATTTTTGTGCACCGGGCCTCTAGTGTGTGCATATATATATATATATATATATATATATATATATATATATATATATATATATATTATATAGTATATATGTAGTAAAATTATATATATATATATATATATATATATATATATATATATATATATATATATGCTGATCCTGTGCTTATGCTGATCCTGTGCTTATGCTGATCCTGGCACTGAAATCCTACTTTGGATGGAATTTCTAAGTGATAAGAGCAATAAAAGTAAACTGAGTGTCTTGTTATTCATAATAAGCCTGTTTTGAGTACACCAGAGTTTATGTTAATAAGATCACTCTTGGAAAGTCCCTAAAAATAGAAACTGGATGTGAGGGGAACCCACCCTTTGATTAGAGGGTTGATGCTTTCAGCCTCACCCTTCTGATCTCCAAGGAGAGCAGATGGGCTAGAGGGTGAATTAGTCACCTGTAATGAATGATTTAATCAATTTTTCATAGGAAGTGAAACCTCCATAAAATCTCAAAAGTGAGAACATCTAGGTTGGTCAATAAGTGAAAATGCTGGGTGTGTGGTGTACTCAGAAAGGTCATGGAAGCTCTGAGCTTCTTCTCATATATCTTGCCCCATGTATCACTTGCTTATGGCTGTTCCTGAATAATATCCTTTTATAATAAACTAGAGGCCTGGTGCACGAATCCGTGAATGGGTGGGGTCCCTTGGGGAGGACTGCAGGGATCAGGCCCAAACCCACAGTCCAACACCGCCTGCAGTTCCTACCTGCCGTTCCCACTCACCGTGGCCCCACTGCGCCTGCCTTGGGCTTGTGCCCAATCAGTCCTGATTGGGAGAGGTGAGTGCTAAAGAGGTTTGCACTGGCACAGCAGCACTCACCAACCATGAGCCCTGTGTCTGGCACCCTCCCATGGGGAGTGGCCTGCGGGATCAGATCGAAACTGGCTCTCTGACATCCCCCTAGGTGTCCCGGATTGCAAGAGGGCACAGGCCAGCCATGGGACCCCACCAGTGCACAATCAGGGCTAGAGAGGGACTGCAGGAAGGCTCCAGGGTGTGTCCCGTCCTGTCTTGTCCAGTCCCGATCAGGGCCAATCAGGGCTGGCCAGGGAGAGACATGGGAGGTTGGCCAGCTGGGGAGGGACCACAGGATGAATCCAGGGCATGTCTGGCCCATCTCTCTCAGTCTCATGTCTGGCCCATCTTGCTCAGTCCCAATCAGCCAGACCCCAGCAGCAAGCTAACCTACCCTGGTGGTCAGTGTACATCATAGCAAGCAGTTGAGTGGCTTTAGCATATCATTAGCATATTATGCTTTGATTGGTTGAATAGTTGACCGGTCACTGGATGACCGGACACTTAGCATATTAGGCTTTTATTATATAGGACTAGCAAGTGAGTTGTGCTAGT
Organism: Myotis myotis; assembly: GCF_014108235.1. NCBI lineage: Eukaryota > Metazoa > Chordata > Mammalia > Chiroptera > Vespertilionidae > Myotis > Myotis myotis. The sequence continues at coordinate 61,706,457 of NW_023416335.1, read as the reverse complement.
GAGGAACATGAGGAGTGGGTCAGTTGGTCAGAAGCACAATTTACAACCTAAATTTGCAATTGGCATATGAAGTGGGGGCAAAGTCAGTCTTGTGGAATTGGTTATCCAGGTATGTGGTGTCAGAATTGAATTAAAATGTGGGGCATCAAGCTATTGTTGCAGAATTGCTTGGTGTGGGATAAACTACCAGACACTTTTGATGACTAGAAATGTCAGAAGTGAAAGAGTATTATAGTAGAGTATGATAAAAAATAGTAAATATGGTATATACTCCAGATTTTTAAGAGCTTCATGCTATTCTCTTCATCATAGTAAACCATCTTTAGAATATTGGATACATTTTACTGGGATTTTTTTATTATCTTTTTTTATAAAATGGTAATGGAAATAAAAGGGAGAAGATATAGTGCATACTTATGATTAAAGAGAAAAAGATATAGTGTAAGAACAACATATCTGATCTCAACCTACCCATATTTTGAAGCCAATGTTCTATTTTGTTGTTTTATCTTTTTGAAAAGTTTCCTCCTAATTATTTTGTTTAACCCTATTATAATTACAATTATGTATTAACAATGGAAATGAAAGAAGTTAATTTCTTAAAATGTATGAAATATACATACATGTAATCAAAATGTAAAGACTGGGAGATTGGAGTAGTTCGGTCTTAGTACTAAGACAAATTTTTTTCATTTCTTTTACCTCAAACAAGAAGTAGAGCATACTTCTTAAATACCACAGTTGGATTACGTGTATCTATGAATCCATAGTGAATCAATCTGGGACAGCCATATATTGTGGTTTTAACATTATTTTTAGGTCTTTCTTCTTTGTTTAATTCTTCCATATGGAAAAACTATAGTGAACCAAACTCCTGTCATATACTCCCTTATGGCATATATTTCAATGCCAACCTCATCTCTAACTAAATTTTATATTCTCTACCCTTTTTTTATATTTCTACTTTTTACTTATTTACCTATTCGTATTTTAACATTTAAAAGTTACTTTAAATAATTACTTTAATAAGGTAATGAATGTATATTATTTATTTCCAAGTCTATGCATTAATAGATCCTAGCTATGATTATTACATGAAAGCTCAGACTAAAAATACTTGGTAAAATTCTCCTTTGAATGTGTTCAAATGAATTAACGTTTGAAGGTGTCACATCTAGTATGTTGACACTAAATTTCTAGTTTCCTCACCTGAAATTTCACAGGGAGTTTTCTTTAGACATATTTTGATAAAGCCATATGAAAGACTGCCCACATTTAAAAAACACAAACAACTTTTCATATAAAATAAAAATTTAAAAAACCCCAAAAAGCAAAATCTAGCATGTATCATACCTCTCACTAAAATGAAATTACTATCTTTTATTGTAGACATCTTTATCCATTATTACTTTTAATTTCCAAAAAACTCAAGTTTCAAGACAGAGTTGGTAAAATCTGGAACCAAAAATATAGATATAGTGTTTTTCTATACTATATATAATATATTAAAAATATTAGTATACTAATATATAGTATTATTCTACAGGTCCTCTTTTAAAGCACAAAAAAAATAACATTTATAGAAATTCAATATTTATAACATGTCATGAAAGAAACATCTGTAGTATCCATTATAAATTCTAAAACTGGGAATTATTAAATTATAGAATATCAAAAATTAAATTATTGGATATTAGAACAATTATTCATTAAACATATTATTTTGAAGGGTTTTTTGGTCATTAATTCTAAGAAAAAACAGAGTTCATGTACATTAAATTTAAGTATAACCTGGGTTTAATTACAATAGCAGATATGCATAATGAATCTTTAATTTTAGATTTGAAATTGTATGATTTGAAAAATTAAACATTTTCAACTCAATTCTTTTTCATTACTATCCTGATAAAATACCTCCAAAGGAAATATGGAGCTTTAAACTTACCAAAAAGGTTACCATCTTGAAATAGAAAGCAGAGAACACACTGCATGTAATTGAAATTGCAGAGGAAATTGAGGTAGGCAGAATGTAATTACCAAAATTAGAATTTGGACAGCAAACACATTTATACTGTATGTCCATTAAGCCAGGATCATGACTGTTTAAACATTCTATATCACTCTAAGGATATTACTATAACTCAATAAATGTGGCAATATTAAAAGAACTATCATCCATGACCTTGTGTAAAACCATTACTAATCATAAATTCAGTGTGTATGTATGTGTGTATATGTGTACATGTACCTATGTATTTTGTGTGTGTATTTGCATATATATATATACATATATATATATATATATATATACACACACTAGAGGCCCAGTGCACAAAAATTTGTGCACTCGGAGGGGAGGGGGGGTCCCTCAGCCTGGCCTGTGCCCAATCGCAGTCTGGGACCCCTCAGGGATGACCACCTGCTGGCCTAGGCCCGCTCCCTGGGGGATTGGGCCTAATGGCAATCAGACATCCCTCTGGCAGCCCGGCAGCCCTCGGTGGATGTCCACTTGCCAGCAGGGAGCAGGCCTAAACTGCAGTCGGACATCCTTAGCGCTGCTGAGGAGGCAGGAGAGGCTCCCACCACCACCGCTGTACTGGCAGCCATCAGCCTGGCTTATGGCTGAGCAGAGCTCCTCCCATGTTAGAGCACACTGACCACCAGAAGGGAGCTCCTGAATTGAGTGTCTGCCTCCTGGTGGTCAGTGTGTGTCATAGTGACCAGTCATTCCCAGTCGTCCTGCTGTTAGGGTCAGTTTGCATATTACCCGTTTACTATATAGGATAAAGACCTGGTGCACAGGTGGGGGCCAGCTGGTTTGCCCTGAAGGGTGTCCCAGATCAGGATGGGGGTCCTGCTTGGGTACCTGGCCAGCCTGGATGAGGGGCTGATGGCTGTTTGCAGCTGGTCACACCCCCTTCAGGGTGGGGTCCCCACTGGGGTGCCTGGCCAGCCTGGGTGAGGGGCAGAAAGCTGTTTTCAGGCTGGTGGGCGACTGAAGCTCCCAGCCTCTCCTTTTTCCTTTTTTTTTTTTTATTCTGGGATTTATTTACCTTCTATAGCTGTCACTGGAGATGAGAGCTGGCTCCAGCTCTGAGGCCATTGCTGGCTGAAAGCAGGTACCTGGGTTTGTTTAGATTCTAAAATTGAAACTCTGTTGCCATCACTGGCCGCTCTAAACTCTGAGGCTGTGCTGGCTGAAAGCAGGTATCTGAGGTTTGTTTAGGTTTTATAATTGCAACTTTGTTGCATCCGGAGCTCAGAGCTGGGCCACGGCAGTCAGGGAACCTTGGCTTCCTCTGTCACTGGAGCAAGCAAGCCTCATGTTCATTTCAGCTGCCTGGCTGCTGGCCGCCATCTTGGCTGGCAGTTATTTTGCATATCTCGCTGATTAGCCAATGGGAAGGGTAGCAAAGTTATGGTTAATTATCATGTTTCTCTATTATTAGATAAGATATATACATATACATACATATATATATATACTAGAGGCCCGGTGCACAAAAATTTGTGCACTCGGAGGGAAGGGGGGTCCCTCCACCTGGCCTGTGCCCTCTCGCAGTCTGGGACACCTCGGGAGATAACGCCCTGCTGGCTTAGATCTGCTCCCAGGTGGCAGAGGGCAGGCCCAATCCCTAGGTGCAGCCCCTGGTCAGGCTCAGAGCAGGGCCGATTGGGGAGTTGGGGCACCACCCCCTGTCATGCACAGAGCAGGGCGGATTGGGAGGTTGTGATGCCACCCTCAGTCACACTCAGGGTAGGGCAATTGGAGGGTTGGGGCATCGCCGCCTGTCACACTCAAGGCAGGGTCGATGGGGAGGTTGTGGCACCAACCCCTGTCATGCACAGAGCAGGGCCAATCCTGGGGTTGGGGTGCTGCTCCTGTCAAGCACAGAGCAGGGCCCATCAGGGGGGGGGGTTGGGGCTCCTTACCCTGTCATGCACAGCAGGGTCAATCAGGGGGTTAGGGAGCTCCTCCCTGTCATGCACAGAGCAGGGCTGATCAGGGGGTTGGGGAGCTCGCCCCTGTCACTCACAGAGTAGGGCCGATAGTAGAGTTGGGGCACTGCCCCCTGTCACACACAGAGCAGGGCGGATCAGGGGGTTTGGGCACCGCCCTCTATCACCCACAGAGCAGGGCCAATCAGGGGGTTGGAGCGCTGCCACTGTCACAGTCAGGGCAGGGCCGATGGGGAAGTTATGGCTCTACCCCATCACACACAGAGCAGGGCCCGTGGGGTGGGGGGGTTGGGGCGCTACACCGTGTCACACACAGAGCCACAGGGCGATCAGAGGGTTGGGGAGCTTTCCCGTATCAGGCACAGAGCAGGGCTGATCAGGAGGTTGGGGCGCCTTCCCCTGTCAGGAACAGAGCAGGGCGGATAGGGAGGTTGTGGTCCCGCCCCCTGTCACACACAGAGCCGGAGGGTGATCAGGGGGTTTGGGCGCTGCCCCCTGTCACGCTGATCCCAGTGTCGGGAGGCCTCTCGGCTCCGCTAATAACGGTGCTGGGAGGCCTCACGGCTCCGCTGATCCCAGTGCTGGGAGGCATATTACCCTTTTACTATATAGGATAGAAGCCTGGTGCATGATTGGGCTGGCTGGTTTGCCCTGAAGGGTGTACTGGATCAGGGTGGGGGTTCCCACTGGGGTGCCTGGCCAGCCTGGGTGAGGGGATGATGGCTCTTTGCAGCTGGTCACACACCCTTCCGGTTGGGGGTCCCCACTGGGGTGCCTGGCCAGTCTGGGTGAGGGGCTGAGGGCTGAAGCTCCCAACTGTCCTTTTTATCTTTTTTTTAAATTCTGGGCTAGCTTTAGCTCTGGCTCCAGCTCTGAGGCCTCTGCTGCTGAAAGCAAGTATCTGGTTTGTTTGGGTTCTATAATCAAAATAATGTATAACTCCAGCTCTGAGATCCCAGCTCACTGAAAGCAGGTTTCTGGGGTTTTGTTTAGCTTCTATATTTGTTACAATGTTTCAAACTGCAGGCTCAGAGGCCGGCAAGGCAGGCGGGGAACGTTGGAGTCCGCCGTCACTGAAGCAAGCAAGCCTCATGTTAGTTTCCAGCTGCCTGGCTGCCGGCCACCATCTTGGCTGGCAGTTAATTTGCATATCTCGCTGATTAGCCAATGGGAAGGGTAGCGGTGGTACGCCAATTACCATGTTTCTCTTTTATTAGATAGGGTATATATACACACACCTGTGCATGCCTATATGCATATATATTAAATACATATATATATATACACACATATAGACTATCTACATCTATATTCACATTACATATATGTAAGTCTATAGTTGACATGTATAATTTATTTATAATACAATATTCTTATTGTAGGGGTTCTAACATAATCAGTCTCAGATTGCTATGACTGTGAACTAGAAATCATTTAGCTTGCCTTCACTATCATCCTATCATCAGCTCTTGCTAAAATATGTCTTTGGGGCTGGCTGGAGCATAGAAAGAGGAGTATATTCAATCTAGAGGTGCCTTCTATAAAATAAACAGTGTCTAAATATATACATGGCAAAACTAGGGTTTTCCTTTCTTTCTTTTTAAAGAAATAGTTATAGTTTGAGGTGATGTAGATAACATTTCTTGTCTGGGTAACACTGGGCTGGGATTGGCGAACATTTCCAAATTGACAGTATTTCTTCTAGAGATGTGGTATCCACACAACAGAGGAGGCCACGTGCAACCCCCTCTGCAGGTGTGCAAGCTGCCTTTACACTGAAGAAACACAGAAATGCTTTCTCTGCCGAAATTAAAATGAAATTACCACTTTCCTGGTTAAAGAGGTTTTGGTTAGTGAAAATACATACAACTAGATGGAGGATTTTAAGTAAATGCCTCCTTTTTGTTTGTTTGTTTGCTTCATATAGAGTTGTATACATTTAAAAATGAATCGTTCCCTAATGTCACAATGCAAATTCAAAAATGTTGAGGGATATTTTCTGAAAGCATTTAATTTAACAAAAGAGAGAAATTGTAAAAATTTATCTCATAGCAAAATTACTATGAGTCAAATTTAGAAAAAGTATTATGTTTACTTTAAAATATAATCAACTATTTGGCCTTGATTAAATTTGGGCAGATTGATGATTTATTTCAATTACTGAGATATAAAACCTTAAAGTTGAATACAGTTCTGGAGACTCTAATTACATTAGTATTAAAAATGCCACATTAATATATGAGAAGATATGTTCCATTAAAGGCCTTCTGTTATATCCTTGGAGAGGTAAATAAAATTAATTACATTTCTACTGGGAGAAAGTTTAATACTGTAGGAAATGTGTACAGAAAAATATCACCAAGGATGGAGTGCTAAGGTAAAAATTGAAAAAAATATGTTATCAGCACAGTATCTGCAAGCACATTCATACTACTAGCTACTCCAAATGTGGAGAAATAGATGGCAAAAATCCCCATCTGGGGCCCACATGATCACTTCATGTGTGGGCAAGAAAATTATGCTTTCTTTTATCCCACACGCTCTTATTATTTGGCTCCATGCTCTATGTTATTGTTAACTGCAAGTATTTTTGATTCATAATGTACTGTACATAAAATATACATCCTGAGGACTACATAGGAAATCCGTGGAAAGTTTTGTATGGCTTTTTGAAGTCTATTCTTTGAAGAAACCCTATTAACTGAAACAAACTTACTTATGAAAGAAGAGATGTTTTTGGATTCCTTCATACTAGATGTATTTAAGTGACTAAACATATCATTTCCTCACTGGAAGTCCAACAGTTTAAAAATAACTAAATATTTATTAGAACTAGTGTGCCGCCATTTAGTAAATCAGACAAACTTAAACATTTAAATTCTTCCCATTAGTCAGCAATAACGAGAACATTTAGGCAACGTGATTTTTAAAACACCTAGGTCATTTTCGTGTAAGTGTTTCTTAAGGCTCAACACACATATTTGTGTATTTCTAAACTAATTTGATTAGTGTAGCAAGTTTAAAATCTTAAATTGCTGGAAAATGTTGAATACCATGGTTCAGTCAAACTCACGAGTAGATTAAACTGGCGAAGTGTGACTTTGTAAACTCTGCAACTGGGTTTTCATGTTCCTTTCTCGCAGGTTGCAGAAGGCCTACCTGTATGTTAGTCAGCAGGGTCTCTATGGAAGACAATCCATCAGGAAACAGAAAAGGAGACGGAAATCCGGGAGGTAGTGGTTGTCCATGCCCAGTTAGAGAAAGTTTCTCAAGGCTGTCTCTTGCAGTTGGTGTGGAAAGCGGGGTCTCATCTGTATGTGATTGAAACAAAAATATAGAACAAGTTACGCTTGTCTGTTTTTATTAGACCTCAGTAATGGCTTCCCTAGTGGTTTCCAGAACATTTATTGCAAATTGGTTCCTGCTATCAGGAGAAAATGCTTTCTGCTGAATTTTCTTTAATGAAAAAGCTGTGGAGATACAACAAGATAACATTAATGAGTAACTTTATAAGCCTTTTAAATGCAGTCTCTAATGAGACTGAGTTTACAGTGCCATAGAATCTTTTTAAAACAAATATTATCTCATATATAGTTGTGATAATATATTCAGGCTGACTTTATGGGCACCTTCCCAATTATCTCATTTTAGTTTGCTCTGTTTGGATTGACAATAGAATCTTTCTAGAGCTCCATATAAGAGGAATACTTTGCATATTAGTATGTTTCTTTCTCAATTAACCCTTTATGTCAATGATTTGTTCAAATCTATTCTTAAGGAATCTACAAAATATTGTACAAATAAAACTTTTCATTTCACATCTAAAAAGACAAACTGGAATCAAATATAATCATTCTAAGTTATAACTGAATTGTTCAATATCATTAAAACTAAAGGTCTAATTCTTTTTTTAATTTTTATTGTTGAAAGTATTACATAGGTCTCCCTTTTTTCCCCCATTGACCTCTTCTAGCCCACCCCCAGTCCCAAGCCTTCACCACCCTATTATCAGTGTCCATGGTTATGCATATATGCATACAACTTCTCTGGCTGATCTGTTCTCACCCACCTACCCTCCATGAAGAAGGGTTCTAAAGAAGGGTAAGATAATACAGCTTTCATAACAATATTTTTAAAAACCAAATATAAAGTCCTCTAAGATAAATCAGTCTTTACTTTGTTTAATATCTTTCATTATTTTAAGCAACTTAAAGTAATGCCCCAATATAAATTATTTTTACCTATAATGAAATCCTTTTACTTAGTTCTTTATTAGTTAAATAGGTTCAGTTTCATTTAAGATAGATACAAAGTATGCTGTATTTTAGTTTATTATATCACAGAGAAGATTTTATTCACAGCAGAATTCTCAATTTTATAAATATTTTATTTCACACTAGGAAAATTAATTAGAGCAATGTATTTGCTCTAATACATCCTGATAGTATTTCTCAATTTTGCAAGTGGCTAGAAACTTCAGCACACCTGCATTTATATTTATAATTTGATTCCACTGTTCTCAATCATTTCTTTATTTTTCATTACAACACCTAACCATACAACACGTTTTCCAATTAACTCTCTCTGGGGCCGAAGTACTACGGAAGCTGCTACACTTCCCTGTAACTAATGTCAGAACAAGTTAAATTCATCTCCCTCACCTTGCCACATTCTAGTTAATGAACTAAAAGGGAGGAAAATTTGGGAGAGGAACAATAACACAAGGCCTTCTATTAACCACACTCCTCACTCACTCACTCACTCACTCACTCACTCACTCCTCTGCAGTTTCTCCTTCCAGTCCCTCCTCTGTTAACTTACTAACAGATGATCTGAGGCAGCAGGTACCAGAGGAAGAAACGGAGTAAGCAGCTGAAGTAGGATTCATTGGGTTCTTATTTTCGTTTTTTATTCCACTTGTCAACAGGGTTAAAGAAAGACAGCAGGGCATGGCTAATGTGATCAAGGTGGTCTTGGACACCATTTACCTCGCTGTCGTAAATTACTCCTCCAGACCAAGGCTGCTAGTGTTTTCTCACAATATCTCTGAAAGGGCGCTTGTTAACCATCTTTGTGCATGTGAAATTGTTTAAGAATGAAGAGCAATATTTTTTGATCAGCATCACCTTAGCTGTCACATGCTAAAGAACATGTGGCTTAATAGATCACGGGGATAATAATTGCTTGTCTCCTGATAAAGGCATAGAACCAGATGAGCACCTGAGACTGTGTTCAGCTTTAGCCTGTGACTCCACAGTTCTTAAAGGCAGTCCAAGAAAAAAGCATCGTATCTTTGGGTACACACACACTCACACATACGCACATCTTTATTAGAAGTTCCATCATTCCACGATTATTTAAACTTCAAAACATTTAAGCTTGACTATGTTTGCTTGTTGTGTGAATTAATTAATTAAATCACTCAAGATACATGCATTCATGTAGCCAGTGTTTACTTAACATAAATACTGTGCTGGGGATAGATACTGGAGAGAGAATACTGAAAACCCCCACAATTTGTAAGCCTCAAGAAGTATTTTCTAGAATGACCAATCCCAATCATTAAATACCTAATTATTAAAGTTAGCAAAGCATTTTGTCTTCCATCCTTATCCCATTACTACTCATTTTTCCCCAGTATAAGATTAAAATGGTGCATACATATGTTTCATGTTTTTTTCTGCAGTTGCTCAAGTGAATGCTCATCTTGGTTCTCATGCTTTCAGCTATATGTGAGTAGATTATTATTTTGTATAAACTTATTTGATTGAATTCATTCATTTATTATTTTACATAGTAGAGATATTACATACGGTCACTGTAACTCTAACAAATTTAGGGAAGAGTGAGTGACTGCTTAAAAATCTTTTTAAAAGGTGATTCTTAAGATCAATAAACATTATATAAAAGAAAACAAACTAATCAAAGATCAAACAAACAAGACAAAATATTTTGGGGGTACCAAGACCCTACTACCTTAGAAGAAGTTGTCATCTTGTGGCAATTAGCATCATAGAAAGTCTCATTTTGTCTTCCTACAAAGAGTAAAATTGAGAACAGGGTTCTTCCTTTTAAATAAAAGTGACCTTTGATATCCTAAATGTTCTCAGGAGATTAAAGCAAAAATTTGAGAGACCAGACAACATGGAAGAGATTTTTGACATCACATAATCTCTAAAGACTTCAAACAATGAATGATGCTGAAGCACAAATTCACAAAGGACATTATTCCAATTTTGTATATTGTGCATATTTTTGAGTTTTATCTTTAAAAGAAATTTGGCATGTCAGATATTATGATCTTTGATTATAGCATTTGATTCGTTCTTTAAAATTTTGCTCCTAAATAACGTGAAACTTATGGAAAAGTTACAAGACTTGTTCAAAGAATTCCTTTATAACCTGTGGTTGGTTGGATGGTAGACCCTCAACATACATGTCCTTGTCTAATCCCTGGAACCTAGTAATGCTAGCTTATTTGTAAATTGGGGTTTCACAGATGTAACTAAGTTAAGGTTCTTGAGATGAAGAGATCACCCTGCTTTTCGGATGCACCCTAATTCCGATCTTTCTTTAAAAGAGAAAGTCAGAGGGAGATTTGAGAGAGACAGGTTCACAGAGTCGAGGGGGAGGCAAAGAGAAGACAGAGAGGGAGATCAGAATGTTGTAGCCAGTCACAGAATGCTCACAGCCACCAGAGCTAGAAGAGAAAAAGAATAGATTCTCTTTGATAGCCTCTTGGAGATAGCTTGTCCTTGCTGACACCTTGAGTTTATACTCCTGGCCTCCAGAACTGTCAGAAAATAAATTTATGTTGCTTTAAGCCACCAAGATTGTGGCCTTTTGTTACAAGAGACCTAGGAAACTACTTCAACTTTCTACCCCAAGTAACCAATGTTTACATTTTCTCACATTTGCTTTTTATCTTTCTGTCTTCTCTCTCCCTTTCTTGTTCTGTGTGTACATATGTTTGAACCATCTTCCCCTTTCAATCCTTAAGACTTCACTACATATTTCACAAGTATAAGGGCATACTCTTCCACAGTATAAAATGAGCAAGAAACACATACACAGACTACTATTATTTAATCAAGAGCCCACTTTCTATTTTCATAATCTGTGAGATGGTTTTAGTTGTAAAGAGTTAAATAATATGCCCAGCCAGGGTGGGTCAGTGGTTGAGCATCGACCCATGAGTCAAGAGATCACTGGTTCGATTCCCAGTCAGGGTACATGCCTGGGTTGTGGGCTCAATTCCCTTAGGGGAGTGCAGGACTCATCCACGTTTCTATCTCTCTATCCCTGCCCCTTCCCTTCTCTGCCACCAGGGAGTGCGGGCATGTGATGCGTCTCTATTTGAAGAGTGTTGGGCAGTAATTTATAAATATTTTAATTTACTTGACAGGTACTTGAGGACTATTTTTTCTGGGCATGTGGTAGCCCCTAAGATACCCTCTCATGATTGTTCCCTACTACTAATTCTCTCAAGAACTTTCCCCTTAGTCTGAGTTAGATCTAACAAATAGAATAAAACAAATGTAATGATATGCTGTTTCTGAGGTTAGGTTATAAAAAGTCTGCAGTTCCCATATCTCTTTTCCTCTCTTTTCTCTTGCATTTCTTACCCTGGTGGAAGCCAGTTATCATGTCATGAGACAGCCCTGTGGGGGTAACATGACGAGGGATGGAGGCCTGTCAAAAATCACGTGAGTCAGCTTCAAAGCAGATTCCCCCTGTGCAGCAGAGACTTTGTTTTATTTTTATTTTATTAAATGTATTGGGGTGACATTGGTTAGCAAAATTATATATGTTTCAAGTATACAATTTTAGAATGCATCATCTGTATATTAAATTGTGTGTTTACTACCCAAAGCCAGATCTCCTTCTGCAGCCATATATTTGGCTCCCTTTACCCTTTGCTGTCCCCCATCACCTCCCCTGCCCCTCTGGTAATCACCATACTGTTGTCCATGTCTATGAGTTTTTGTTGTTTGCCTGGTTTATTCATTTGTTACTTTAAGTTTTTTATTTTACATATAAGTGAAATCATATGGTTCTTGAATTTTTCCTACTTATTTTGCTTAGCACGATATTCTCAAGATCCATTCATGTTGTCGTAAATGGTAGTGTTTTATCTTTTCTTAGGTCTGAGTGCTATTCCATTGTATACAAGTATGAGGTGTCCTTATGTCCCAGTTGAGCCTTTAAGTGAGCTGCAGCCCCGCTGACAGCATAACTGCAACCTCATCGAAGGCCTTAAACCAGAGGCACCCAGCTAAGTTGCACCCAGATTCTCGATCCATAAAAATGATGAGATTTTTAAATGTTTAAGGGTTTAAGCCACTAAGTTTAGTTAAAATTTGTTACACAGCTGTAGATAAATAAAACAGTATGTAACAGGTTGTTTTTTTTTTAATACTTTGGAGTATAGGAAAAAATGACTTCATATCTAGTTACTTTCAGTGACTGTTGAAATGCAACAAATTCAACCTTCCTTTTCTAATTTTTAAAAACCTAGCAGCTTTAATGAGACAAATTTTAGTATCACTCAAATCTATAATTCCACATTCTCTATTATTTCTTATAAAAATTTCTAAAAAGTAGAGACTTTATCAATATTGACTAGAGAATGGTAAAGTCTCTTTGGAATAAGAAATATCAGTATCTTGTTAATTACAGGTTTCAAAAAGTTATGAATATCTATGATTATATTTGAAAAAGAATTAGTCTACAAAAAATAACATAAAACACGAAAATAACATAAAATTTCAGAGCAAGTTATTGATTACTTAGGTTTACAAAATTAATTCTATTCAAGAATTTTCTAGAAACCGCTGATAAATTTAGTGAGACCCTCGAGGTTATGAAAAAGGACCAACTAGAAATTAAGCATACACTGACTGAAATAAAGAATAATATACAGAGATCCAACAGCAGACAAGAGGATCCCAAGAATCAAGTCAAAGATTTGAAATATGAAGAAACAAAAAATACCCAACTGGAAAAGCAAAAAGAAAAAAGAATCCAAAAATATGAAGATAGTGTAAAGAGCCTCTGGGACAACTTCAAGTGTACCAACATCCGAATTATAGGGGTGCCAGAAGAAGAGAGAGAGCAAGAGATTGAAAACCTATTTGAAGAAATAATGACAGAAAACTTTCCCTACCTGGTGAAAGAAATAGACTTACAAGTCCAGGAAGCGTAGAGAACCCCAAACAAAAAGAATCCAAAGAGGACCATACCAAGACACATCATAATTAAAATGCCAAGGGCAAAAGACAAAGAGAGAATCTTAAAAGCAGCAAGAGAAAAGAAGTCAGTTACCTACAAGGGAGTACCCATATGATTGTCAGCTGATTTCTCAACAGAAACTATGCAGGCCAGAAGGGAGTGGCAAGAAATATTCAAAGTGATGAATAGCAAGAACCTACAACCAAGATTACTTTATCCAGCAAAGCTATCATTCAGAATTGAAGGTCAGATAAAGAGCTTCACTGATAAGAAAAAGCTAAAGGAGTTCATCACCATCAAACCAGTATTATATGAAATGCTGAAAGGTATCCTTTAAGAAGAGGAAGAAGAAAAAAGGTAAAGATAAAAATTATGAACAACAATTACATATCTATCAACAAGTGAATCTAAAAATCGAGTGAATAAAAAATCTGATGAACAGAGTAAACAGCTGAATATAATAGAATCAGGGGCATAGAAAGGCAGTGGACTGACTATTCTCGGGGGGGGGTGAAAGGGTGTGGGGGATGCGGGAAGAGACTGGACAAAAATTGTACACCTATGGATGAGGACATTGGGGGGGGGTAAGGGCAGAGGGTGGAGTGGGAACCAGGTGGAGGGGAGCTATGGGGGTAAAAAGAGGAACAACTGTAATAATCTGAACAATAAAGATTTAATTAAAAAAAAAAGAATCCTTAAATTATCCTGCTTTCTTTTTTTAAAATTAGGAAATACTTCAACTATCTATAAGACAAGCACTCCAAACACCTGGAATGGCAAATTTGGTGAGGCAAAGGGGACACTGTCCAGTGAGTAAAGTCAGCATTCTGAAAGCTGTATTAACTTGGGTACTATTCTTTTCCTAAGTATTCCACATCCATAGGGGACTAGTAGTTAAGCCAGTGCTCAAGAGTTCTCATTATTTTTAAATTCCAAAGAAAGAATGGCTATTAACTTTAAAATATTTTTGCATTTTAATTCAGTTACAGGAAACTACAGTATTTTTCTTAAGAAAAATAGAACAGCATGTATTATGAACTAACAAATAATTTCATCTTTTGACCAGAAAAATATCTACTGATTAACATATTAATAATTATGCAATAAATATAATGGTATTATAATAATATATAATCAGTTAACATCAATTAGAATAATAGATAATATAAAGAAAAAACATATATGGAGAGAAGAAAATAGTCTTAAAATTCCAAAATCAATAAAGTATAAAAGAATATTATTTCATTCTTCTCATCACTTCATTTCAGGATTTAGCTCATATTTTAAAGTCACTACTCAATAACTGACTATCAGTAAGATTGATGACTCTGTAAGACAAGCTTTTTTCTCTGCAATCTTATCACACATAACAATTTAGCAGGATATCCTAAGGAACAATGTTGTTTAAAAAAAAGGGGGGGGGGGCTCTGCTTTAAAATGTTTTCTTTCCTGTTAACAAAATCTAATTCAGTTGTTATTTTCATAACTAATCCTTTTGGGTTGGAATTATATATTTTCTTTCAAATATGTATGTGTGTATATGTATGTATGTTTTTGTCTCTGATGTCTTCTATTACATCATAAAACTAACTAAAAAAAGACTCACTTTTAGAAAATCACATATTCCAAGCAGGTTCACATTTATTCCTCTTGATGTGGAATAGATAGCAACATTATTAAAAGGGAAAATCTCCATATTTAAAGTTTACAAGTGTTCTGGGAGTTTGCATGAAAAAGCTATATTTCTATACTAGCAGAGTGAAAAAATATCTTGACAAAGTTTTGAGTATGGTAGTTTCTATACAAAAGAGAATAATATTTATAAAAATATATTTTTTCGTTTTCTTATATATACATCATGATTGTATTGATGTTATATGTAAATCATAATTGTATAGAAAGATAAATGTATTTGTGTTTTTGTAAACTCATCAGCCACATTATTGAACTGGAATAAAGGCATAAATAATCTAAAAACTTAAGGACTGATGCTTTAAAAAATATTTGAAACTTATATCCAGATAAAACACAACCATTTAAATCGAGTTCAATCATAACCTCAATTGTGATTCATTCCTGCTTAAGAAACTCTGGTTTTAATTTGGAAATAGAAAGTAATAATAAGGTTTAAAAATGTAATCCCACAATCCTATATAATAAAAGGCTAATATGCAAATTGTCCCCTCGGGAGTTCCACTGACCAGGAGTTCAACCACTCACTATGATGTGCACTGCAGCTGGGGGAAGGAAGGCCCTGATCAGCTCTGATCACCAGCCAGGCCTGGGGACCCTACCCGTGCATGAATTTCATGCACCGGGCCTCTAGTGTAATCATAAATCAGATAATGGACACATAATTTCCTTCCTTTCTATTTTCATCTTCTCAAAAAATAAAGAATTCCAAAATGCACATTAAAATTTATTTGCATGGCTTTCATGTATGTATTTCAATTTTTATAAAATATGCAGGGGTCTCATGGAATAAAACTTGTTTTCTATATTTAATTTTAAGCCCATTTTTCAAATTCTGCACTCAAACTTACTCCAGAAATTTTTATAAATTTATCATCATAATGTGTTACAGCTATCACATTAAATGTGATGACTGGCAAAATTAAAAGCAAAGCAGGATGGATTCAGAATGTGTGATTTCAAGCTCTGGCTTACCAAGTTTTACCAAATACTGGAGCACAGAATCCTTCTCTTATGTTCTGTGAAATGCATTTGGTTTATTTATTAAAGGGGTGATTACAAACTCAAAGAATTATAGCTCACATCTATTCAGATTATTTATGTAAAGCTGCTTTGTAAAATACAAAATATTAATAAATGTAAAGTATTAATAATTTACAAACCAACTAAATCGGTTATACGTTTCCATTTGTAAACTTGGCTTCAATGTGCCATGGAGCAATCCTGGTCTTGTACCATAAGCCCCTGGTTTCTATGTTTCTATATTATTTATCCCTGAAGTTTGTGATAATAAAGTATCATGTTAATAATAAAATAATTGCTATATATTATTACAGTTGACTTATGCAAACTAACCTGGAGTTAGTTCCATAGACAGTTAAAATTAGTTATGATATAAATAACTTGAGAAAGGGCAAAAATTATGAATTACTTTATCAATTTCGCTTCAGGTAGCAGGACCTAAAGGAAAAGGGTAAGTTGATTACACAAAAACCAATGGGTACAGATTTTGGAAAGAACAGACTGTGAAGAACATGAAAACTAACTTAAGAGGTTCCATGGATCTACTTGAATGAAGTAATATTAGAACCCTGAATTTTGAGTTTGGGTGAATAAAGGAAAATACTTACTGTGGGAAGGAGATCATTGTTAAGTGCATGTTTGGCAAGACGCTGGAGGTGTGCTAAAAAAATATACCAGGTTCACAGTTCTGTCTAATTTAATGCATAAAGTCTTTATTACACACATATGCAGCTTTCACCTTTATCTGTGTTTCTTAACTTTGGGATAGTTAGTTCATCTCTGAGATGATGATGAAAGTTGGGGACCAGGCCACATAAGAATAAGCAGTCTCAGTCCCTGAACACAGGGTAGCACATATTAATTTCTGTTGAAAGAATATGTGAATGAGATGAAAGGAGGCAAAAGCTGGGAGAGTACAACATGCAGAAATGAGAAGAATATAGTAGTCTCTGCTTACCTTGAGGTTACACCGCATTCATGATAGAAAAACTAAAAATGCTTTCTATTGGAAAACCACACTATTGATTACAAGGCATTTTCACAGACATTATCTTGGGTTAGGAGGAAGCTCAAAGAAGAAGATTTTTTTAAATGTATGCAGTTATAATTTCAATAATGTTATGTGCCAAAAGATTGATTCAAATGGCATGAAGTGGTTATTTAGAAAAAGAAGAGATTATATATAGACCATGCAAGTGGCTAGGAGAGTAAACAAGAAAGCTAAAATCCTCACAGCAAGGTACACTTGGAATGCACATTGGATATTGGAAAATTGAAATAGGGGGAAGCCAAGGGGTTCTATGAGGACAGTACCCATGTATAATAGCTCAAGAAAAACAGGCATCCAAAGTGCCCTAAAAAAACTTCATATTTTTAAAGAGAAAGCCTATTTTCTACCATTAGTCTCAAACTATAGTCTTTAAATTCTGGCCGTTTTGTATTTATATTTCAAAAATCTATGTATGAGGAAAAATCTAAATCAAGGTATATATTTAACTAGTGGCCCAGTGCACAAATTCATGTACATTGAAAGGAAATTAATTAGAAGAAATATTTAATATCGCTATTCACCCTTTCTCTATAATAGAAGTGTCAAGCAAATTTACGATCGACAAAGATAGATCGAAACACACGTGTGCAATTGGCGCCAGTGACAGCTTTATATGTATTGTGCATGCGTGAGTCAACTTAGCCTCTCTCTCTCTCTCTCTCTCTCTCTCTCTCTATATATATATATATATATATATATATATATATATATATATTAAACTTGCTTAATTAGACCTGCTTTCTGATTTAGCTAAACTTTTTCCAGCCCAGTGAAGCACCCCAACTTCTCTTTCAGGTAATTGTCAGCAACACAGCAGTAAATATCAACACAAAGCAGATTATTATTGTAGATCACACATGGAGAACAAAGGGTAAAATATTAACTGCAGCAGTGTTTGAATATATTCTGCGCAGTGAGAAAACCTGAAGTCATTTTCAAGGTTCACCATTTCTTACTTCTTTTCAGTCAGGTCAAGTTTCCTAAGTCTGTTTTCCGGCTAATGAAAAGAAAATAGGATTCCACCGAGTCTTCTATCTACCTACTCCAGGACTTCTGTGAGAATCAAATGAGATGAGGCATGGGAAAATGCTTCACAGACATTTGGTTAAAATGCAAAAATGTTTGCATCTGGGTATAAAGCAAGTCATGTTCCTGGGCTGAAGAAACTGCAAGGAGGCTAGTCGCTAGGGAGAGCAAGCTGGACATTGCTACATGACATCATTACCAGGATGAACACTTAGCATACTAGCCATATATATATATATATTTTTTTCAAGCTTGGCCTTAACAACAAACTCTTCACTGCCCTTGGCAATTAGGATGGAAGTAAAGGTACACAGATATCTGTGAATATTTCCCCCCCCCGCCCCACTACTTGGAATTGGTTGGCAAAAATGGAATGGCACTATTCATTAAACATACATAGCCCCCCCCCCCAATACACACAATTATTTATCTTTAAAACATTTTGGGTGACTTATTTCTCAAGTCATAAGTATAAGTGTTCATGAAAGAGCTTGTGTAGCTTAGGCTGAAAAGATCCACTTAACTGATCTTTCTGTCTTTCCATGGCCCTGTAGGTTTAACCTCACTGCTGATATTGCAAGTGAATGTGGGAACGTATTTACTGAAAGCTGCATAACAGGCAAGGTTATATTTACTAGGCTAATGTTTTGCATATCTGCACAGTAGGGCCATTAAGGGTTCTAAGAGCACAACGGAAACAATCATAACATTTGTTTTTAGATGACTGACTCAGGACATGTACACCAGGCTTTATATAGAAACTGTTTTTGTTTTATTAAGGGACTGCTTGCCTGTTAGTGATAACATCATTAAAAATAAATGAAAGGGGGCTGGTAAAATGCTTCCCAAAAGCAGAAACCTAATTAAAGGTGATATGCCTGCTATGAGGGTTTTTTTTCAGGACTCAAAAATAGAACAAGGTTAGTTCTTTCTTATTTTGTAAAGCCCAAAGAAGACCTCACAGTAAAACATCACTTCTGATCTAATTTTCTATTTCTGTGTACTCTAATAATCCACTTTACAGTCTGTGCTTGCCCATAGAAAGTGAACTAGTTTTGTTCTTACAGATAGCTTCATCATGTCATAGTGCATGAAAAGAAAATCTGATGGTTCAGCGCAAACAAAAAATGCACTCTCCTTTAAAAGCAAATTGTACAGGTTGTAATATATGCAGTAATAGTCATTGGAATAATGCACACACAAACATTTCATGGTCCTAAAGACCACTTTTGAGAACCTCAGTGAATGGTTTGAAAAAATTTCCAAATCATAGTTTACAATTAGAGAGAGAGAGAGAGAGAGAGAGAGAGAGAGAGAGAGAGAGAGAGAGAGGAAAAGTAGACTCTTTGATTTTAAGGGGTGGAGTTACTCTAATTTCATGGATGGTGGAAAAGCAGGAAACTGCATTCTCTTGATAACTCTGCCCTTATTGTGCTGTGACCTTGGCCAATTTACTTAAATTTACATCTGCCACAAAGGAGTTTCTGAAATGTGTTTTGAGAATTTTCTGGGGGCAGGCGAAAGGAGTTGTCACATAAACCCAAGGCCTCTTCGAAATTCACATTACTGTAGAAGCAGAGATAAAATGAGGAGAAACATAGGGCACCCTCACAGGGTGCCATGGTTTGCTATCTTGGTTTCCTGTCACCTCTGCACAGTTCTATTTCATTTATAAGTCTCCAAACTGAAAATGAGTCTTATTGCTAAGTGAATAAAAGAGCACAATTCCCAAGTTATCCTCCAGAAATATAAAATAGCTTTGGCATTGTGGAATATTTATACTCTGATTCCCATATGGGTTTTAGGCTAAAATTATCATGGAATTATTAACAAGTGTATGTTATCTTTGGAAATCATTTGGTATAAATTGATTTTTCAGATGAATCACCCCAAAAGTGATTGACCCAATGTTTTTCAAATGTCTGTAAATTCTCATTTCTTTTTTTAAAAAAGTAACAGCTATAGTATCAATTTAGAGAAAATACAAAGGAAGAATAACATTTTGAATCATTCCAAGGCTATGTGGACCTACAAACACACGTGCATGTGTGACAATTGGAGAAATGTCAAGCCTGGCAGGATGTTAATAACTACTAGGCGATTGTAGGAGTGGTAATGGTAAGGGGATTGTGAGTTAAAGAAAAGAGTCCTTATCTTTAAGTGAAACTCACTGAAAAAAAAAATTAAGATTAAATAAAATATGTTTGGAATTGGCTTCAAAATAATCTGGGGTAGAGTAGGAATAGGTGGAGAGACTGAGGAAGCAAGTCTGGACTTGAGATTATCATTGTTAAAGATGAATCATGGATAGTTCTATGGGGGACTGCATTATCCCATCTAACTTTCTATTTGTTCAAAACTTTCTGTAGTAAAATGTTTTTGTTTGTTTTTTTTTAAAAAAACACACATATTTCTTTATTGATTTTAGAGAGGAAGGGAGAAGGAGAGAGAGATAGAAACATCAATGAGAGAGTCATTGATTGGCTGCCTCCTGCACACCCCCTACTGGGGCTGGAGCCCGCAACCCAGGCATGTGCCCTTGGCCGAAATCAAACCTGGGACCCTTCAGTCCACAGGCTGATGCCCTATCCACTGAGCCAAGCCGGCTAGGGCTGTAGTAAAAATGTTTTAACAAAAATAATTTTACTCAGTAAAATTCTATTAACTCCTTTTTTAAAAAAGTCAGGGGCATTGGTATTATAATGATCATCATCGTTATCATCAAAATATCCAGCACATACTGAGCCTTTTTGATGTATGCAAAGCAATGTTCTAAGCAGTTTACATGCATTAACTCATTTAATCTTTACAATAATCCCATTAGATTGTCACTAGGGGTCTACTAGTATTCATTTTACACATGAGTAGATAGAGGTAAAATAACTTAATTAACTTGACAAGATAACTTGACTAGCAAGGAAAGGAGCCAGATTCAAACCCAGCAGCCTTGGAGCCTATGATTCTTTAACACTCAAGGAGTAAAATATAAATTTCTATAAGCATTTGAAAAATGTATTGAATATGCGTTTTCAGATGTATATAACCAACATACACTCCAAAAAATAAAATAATTTTATAATTATCTTAGAGTTGGAAAATACAGACTTTTCTATTTCACTCCTCTTTCTTTTTAACTTTAATTTTTATTACAGTATATAGTCAATATTATTTTATATTAGTTTTAGATGAACACCATAGGGTTAGACAATCATATCCTTTATAAAGCATTCTCCCTAATATTCCCAGTACCCACCTGACACCATATATAGTTATCACATTATTATTGACTAAATTCTTTATATCCCTGTGACCATTTTGTAACTACCTTGAGCCTTTTACCTTTTACCTTTTTACCCAGCCCTCCAACCGCCTTTCTCTCTGGAAACCATCCATCTGTCCTCTATATCTATGACTCTATATCTGTTTCTTCAATCTTAAACAAAGCTTAACTTACTCCTTAAAACCTAGCTAATCACCATCCTAAGAAGTTAAGATTTCCCCAGATTATCTATTTCCACTACTATGGTTATTCATTTTTGAAGCAAAGCTTTCTATTTTAGGAATGGAATTCCAGATTATCTCCACATGGGTCTAGAGAAATCCAGTCAAGAATATAATAGACATTTAATATCAACCCTAACTTTAAGTAGCCCACACAGGTATCTCCCTGCAAATTTCCTCACTACATCTTTACCTGATACCATACATACGAACACGGTCTATACATTCCTGGTGAAAAATATTTAATCTTGAAAGTATCACTTTTTAATTGACATATGCATTGCATGAGGTAAAAGAGAAAGGCTCACTTAAAGATTCGTAAAGTAAAAAAATATTGTCCAAGTGAGTCACTTCAGAAGGAGCAGGTGTCATGCCTCACCCTTTATCAGCTACAATTAAATCCTGGCTATTGCCACAAACTGTCTTCTGCACTTTTCCTAATTGAACCTCTCCTGAATTTCCTCATTGTGTAACCCTAGCCTTGAACTCACTTTCAAAAGGAAGAACTTTATTTAGTTTTCTAAATTAACCCTTTCTCAGTTTCAGACCTCGCTCCTCCTGTCTCCATTAGTTGCTCCGTCCTCGCAACAGGAGCTTCCGTAGTTCTTGGTAACCACTCTGCTCAGATAAGATACCGTACATCAGGCTGCTGGGACAACTGCCCTGACTAGACATCAGCTTATAGGTCTAGAAAAATCGTTGCATGTAAGTCTTATAATTTACTAAGCATAATGGCTCCTTCTAAGCTGCAGGTGCGCTTCAACAGGTCCCTACACTCCACCTCAACTTACCTCAGTCTCTTGAGACCAGGAATGTGGCACTTGAATGTGAAAAGTCTCCTAAGGTGATACATAAGGTGATATACTGGATAAGCTCCTACCTATTCAACTTCACTGGCTTGAAACAATTTGTTTTCCCCTTCTGTCCATAATAACCAATTACTAACACATTGTACCAGGACTATTATTTCAAATGATCAAACTCATTGAAAATTATCAACAAATAGATTTCTTTACAGGTTTGTTGCTTAAGTATGTCTAACATAAAAAACTGTGAGGGAAGGAACTCTGCCCATTTTATTCACTGTGTAACCTCAATGCCTGGCACATAACACATTGTTATTACTGATTGGGTGAATATCTGATATAATGTATTTCCTAAACTAGTTAATTTGTTAAGTTCTTATTAATAAAGATAAAATTTTAACTGAGGTTAGTTTACATTTTAATTAGTTGAGTCTGAATGAGACAGTATCCTATATAATAAAAGCCTAATCTGCAAATTGTCCCCTTGGGCAGTAGTTTGACTGCTTGCTATGATGTGAGCTGACCACCAGGCGGCAGTGAAGAACATGGCAGGCATTGGCAAAGTGTTTTGACTTCTCACCAGCTACCTGGGGCGGGGGTGACAGGGACGGAGGTGCGATGAGAATGTGGGGTGTCCACCGAACTTGCTCTCACTCTCTCTGCTACCCGCCCCCAAGATGCCAGGGCTGAAGCCCCCACACTCAGGTGCCAGGCACCCACAAGGAGCCCGCACCGCACCCATGAGGCCTCTTCCAGATGTGCCAGGCTGCAGCCACCAGGATCACAGGGGCGGGTTGGGCTTCTCGTGGGTTTGCGCAGGAGCTGGTCTTCCAGGCCAGCCGGGAGAGAGCGCACTGCTTGCTTGCTTGACTTCCATGTGGCACAACTGGGCAGCCCAGAGGCCCATGCTGTGCCCCGGCCCGTGGTGTCCGGCTGTGCTCACCACATCTCCGCATGGGGACTTGGACACCATGACTCAGGTCGAGGGGGACGCACAGGTTCCAGGGGCCCAGGTGCTGCCCAGGGCCCAGAGGTCATCTGGGACCTGCCCTTCCATGCCAGGCACTTGCGCTTCTATCACCAGCCAGGCCTAGGGATGGCACCCGTGAACGAATTTTGTACACCAGACCTCCAGTATATAATAAATGCTTTCGGTTTGGGTTGCTTTTTCAGAAATGTATATCCAGTATACATAATTATGTATGATGCTGAAAATTCTATTTTTTAAATTCCAAATTTTAAAAAATAATTAAATACACATGCAGCTACCCAGTGCAGAAAAGGGACTAGTGAGCATGTGTAGAAAATAGTAATATTTGATTCATCTCTCCAAAAGCAATTTTGGCTGCTTTGGACTGCCAGAGATTTGACACCACAGAGAGTATCCATACAACATTTGATGAGCATCCTGTCAGAAATATTATAAAAACTAGAAATTGATAGGAGGTTAAATTAAGTGACCTTTATATCCCTTTTACCTATTGAGATTTTATGACTTCTTCCTTAAAAACTAACTGCTTTCTTACAATGTCATAAAAAATGCAAAGGAGAGCACTAATATTTAGGATTTAGGGAAATATAAAAAGTTAAGAGTGTGTGTTTATGTCATTGTCAGCATTCTTCTCTTGGTGAGAAGGGGATTCTTGATCAGCACAGCTGTTATTTTGCAATCCTCAGAGCATAAAAATATAATGCAAAGTTCCTGGACCTTTCTTATAGTAAAGTTAAAAAAAAAAATTTCAATGTGTAAGGACTTATTCTTTGTTGCAAAGAAAAAAGATGATATTGGCAGATTTATAAAATTGTTGTTACTAGCTTTGTAATATGTTATATTTCCAAAAAAATGTCAAAAATTAAATAAAAATGAGAAATCTTGCTTACCTTTAATATGAATTTTAAAAACTATTTGCTTTACATTTTAAATTACTTTAAAAATTCAAATTAAAAACACACACCATTAAGCAATGTTTTCATTAAAGTATTTCCTGTTATCTTCTACTTTATATTCTATATGACTAATAGCATGGGTACCTCAGATAAATTTGGGGGATATTTTTTTAATCATGATGAATTTTTGCATTTAAGATATAAGATAAAACATCTATCAAAAACTTTAGCTGAACCTAGCTGGGTTGGCTCAATAGATAGAGCATTGGCCTGTGAACTGAAGGGTCCCGGGCTCAAGTCTAGTCAAGGGCACATGCCTGGGTTGTGGGCCAGTAGGGGGTGTGCAGGAGGCAGCCAATCATTGGTTCTCTCTCATCATTGATGATTCTATCTATCTCTCCCTCTCCCTTCTTCTCTGAAAGCTGAAAAGAGAATATGTGTTAGGGGAACTGAGGAAAGGCAGCATGGATAGAACCAGTGACTGTAAGGTGAGTGACCAGTGTAGACATTAAAGAAATAAGGGACCAGATTTGCATGAACTCTGTAGGCCTGGGCATGAAGCTGTGGCACACGATGTTTAGTGCCAGTTGGGCATGTCTGATCATCTTGCAGAAATTGCACTTCTTTCTAATCATGTATGTGTCATGAAAATGTAGAACTACTTTACCCTGGTATGACCCCTGTGACTATTCATTTCCCTGGAATAGTCCATTCAAATCAAGCTAGCAATATTGCTACTTGATTTTTCTTGCATACTGCTTCATTGTTTGTCTCTTCTAATTACAGTGCAAGCTCCTTAAGAACAAAATTCCTCTCTATATTTATGGCTACTGTGTCTCCTACACTTTGAATGGTAACTTGCACTTACTAGGCTCTCAAGAAATATGTGAACAGTGAAAAAATAAATATTTAAAAAGTATTTAAAAATAAAACAAATTATTTTTTCAGGCTATTTCTGTGCATTTATTTTCAGAAATCTCAAATTTACAAACATATGTATTAGTTCTAGGATCTTCTTAAAAGCCTATTAAGCAGTTAGATAAATTATATTACTATAGATCAAATCACCTTATAAGAAAAGTATACCATATATATGTATGTGTATTTACACAGGGCTGTTTACTAGTATATATACACTCAGTTATACAAATACATAGTTATATATGAATCTAGTATATAGTAATATAGGCATGTAGAATTCTATCTTTAGTCAACCAATAACTATCCTATGTTTAAATAACTAACTTTCTTTCAAAAGTACCACCAAAAGCTTTAGGCAAATAAATAATGTTTGTTATTTGACATAATAAATTATCTTTCATTATTTATTTCTTCTCCTCATTTAGTAAGATTTCACAAGAATGCAAGAACCAGGTAGAACCTAGAAATTTTCAATTGCTTTCCTTTTTAGCTCATGTACTTTAAGATGAACAAATTAGTCCACCCAGTGTAGCTCAGTGGCTGAGCATCAGCCTATGAACCAGGAGGTCATGGTTCAATTCCTAGACAGGGCACATGCCTGGGTTGCGGGCTCCATCCCCAGTATGGGGTATGCAGGAGGCAGTCGATCAATTATTTTTTCTCATCATTGATGTTTCTAAACCTCTCTCCCACTCCCTTCCTCTCTGAAATCAATAAAAATATATTTTAAAAAATGAGCAAATTATAAGTATCATGTGTATTGAGAGGTGAGCTCATCAATGACTTAATACTAAGTGAAAAATTGAAAACAATGAAAATATTTAACTTTATTGGAAACTACATATTTGAACAAGTAAATCAAACATGTAGGTTTTACTCCTGCACTCTCTTGACAAACATAAAAAACTCACATTGCCCTTTAATGTTATTTTACATTAGATAATTTAAAGAAATAGCATAACAAAAATAAAAAAGCAAAAATAGTATACATTTTCAAACTCGCACATAGCTGTGAAGATTCTGATATGTCCTCCACCTACCTTGGCCCAGGACAGTTGTTACATGGAAGAATTTATCTTGGGAGTCTCCCCCTTTTATTCGGGAATTATTACAAATATGTTTCCTTGTTGTTTCTCTTATAATCTATCCTAAAATATGTATTATACCTTTTACATCATACAAATTCTCCACACAGATTTCAATATAGTGCTTATTATAACAATAGCTTTAAAATGCCATGATATTCTTAAGGAAGTTATTTCCTTCACAAAATCATTTTCACAACTGTTAAATTAAATCATAACTTTAATCAGAGAGCTTTCAAGAAACTAAATCAACTTGAAATATGAATACATTTTATTTTGCCAATTAATTCAGTTGGCAAACCAGTCAAAGTCATAGAAATTGGGCTTTCTAGAAATATTTGTGGATGGGATAGCAAATGTAATAAATACAGTATGATGTGTACTGTAACAAAGACAAGAACAAGAATCTCAGAGCAAGTAAGTACATTTAGTTCATTTTTTGACTTCCTGGAGGAGGAACATTCAGGGTGAAGGACAATCAGGATAGAAACCTTATGGCAAGGCAAAAACTTACTCAGGTTATATGGGGAGAAGAAATAACTTTTGGAAGAAAAAGACATTTATTGTCTCAAGCCTTATATAAAGGTTCTAAACTCTCCATCTACTTTAGATGTTGTTCTCTATCATGAATTTTTGTTAACAATTAAACATAAAAAAACCCTTATATATAAATGTTCACTGAAATGTTTTCATTCTATTACTCCTACAGTTCCCTGATAGAAAAAGAATGTAGGCTAGATTGAAAGAATGTTTTCCTGGCGAGCCCATGTCAGTCCTAGTGATTACTGTCTTGTTTTCTAAGAAATTCTTTTAAGGAATGGTTTTAGAATCTTCCTCAGGGTCATTATAAAGGTGCTTCCTATACAGTCTGTGAAATGTGCCTCTATTAAAAAAAAAATCAAACCTCATAAGCTTCTTTTACTCATCGATCACTTATCTGTGGGCCAGCAAATTCAGCTATAAATTTAGTCCAGATATCTTAGAACATAATTCACATGGCCTGAATTCATTTAGAACAGCAAGACTTTTCTTCCCATCCATTCATCTATATTGGGCTTTCATGATCGTTATTCTCATTATTCATACTTTCTCAAGAAAAGAGAAAGAAAAGAAAAGAAACAAAAAGATTATTGTACTTCTTTATATCATTTTGAATGACTGCAATGTTTACTGAAGAGAGAACATGCTAAAAAATTATATTGTAACTTGGTTACTTGACTGAAATTTGAGTTTATCTCCATCCTAAATATGGAGTTTCAAAATCTGGGAGGGAAGAATTGGTTTATATTTTCTCTAAGCTTTTCAATCTGGATTCTAGATCCAGCTTTTCCAAAAATTAATTATGATATTAAGTCATTCTCTTCCCTGTCTCAAGTTTACTAAAGAATTAGGGTATAAATACTGTAAATGTGTCCTCTTTTTATAGACTTTCCCCCTTTTTGCTGAATAGTTCTAGAATTGTGTAATATATACCCCCCCCTTTTAAGGTTCATTTTTATTAATTTTTCAGTGTTGACATTATTACAGGACATTATTGACATTATTCTCCCCCTTTGCCCATCTTCACCCCCACCCCATGGACATGGACAATAATTTAGTAAACCCCTTTTCAATCTAAAAAAAAAAAAAATCTGTCTTTATACCAATCTCCAATTACCATTCCAACTCCCACATTCCTTGATACTCTCTGTAAAGTCATCTTCTCCCCTGTCTAATCAATTTTTATTCCTACCTCTCTAATAAAACTACTTTTATCAAAATTAATTGCATCCATATTGCCAAATCTGAGTGTTAATTCTTAGATCTCCCCATTCTTGACTTATCAGCAGCCCTTGACATATTGACCATTCATTTCTCGTTTTTAAAACTCTTTTTCACTTGTCTACCAGGGCAACATGCTCTCTTTTTCATCCCAAATCTCAATGGCAGCTTCTTCTTGGTCTCTTTATTGATTTTCTTTTTTATCTAATCTTTCATGCTCAAAACATTACAGGGTACCTTCTGACCTTTCTTTCTTTGCTGTACCCATTCCCTAATGATCTCATTCAGACCCATGCCTTGAAATATCTCTATGCTGATGGTTCCAGAGTTATACCTTTAGCTCAGACCTTTTGACTAAACTGCCCTCATCTCTGGCCCCATATCTCCACTGGGATATCAAACAGGCATCTTGAAATTCACATGTCCCCCCAAAAAATTACCCAATTTCATAACCCCTCCCTCTATCCTCTTAATAACCTCAGTCCCATTCCATTCCCTTTCTTCTAAGAATCACCTAAAATGATGAATTTGTAGTGTTTTATTCTAGTTCATATACCTATAGATAATATATACATACTAGAGGCCCATTGCACGAAGAGATTCGTGCAATAGGCCTTCCCTCCCCCTGGCTGCTGGCACCGGTTTTCAACTGGCCAGGCCTTCGCTCCTCTGGCCGGAGCCCTCAGTCTTCGCTCTGCCATTTCGCCCCTACGTATGCAAATTAACCGCCATCTTTGTTGGGCTAATTTGCATACTCTCTTGATTGGCTGGTGAGCGTAGCAGAGGGATGGTTAATTTACATGTTTGTCTATTATTAGGTAAGATATTGATCTACATAGATATGTCCATATTTGTGTGAGTAACCATGAGTAACACCAAAATATTTGGGAGTTAAATTTACATAAAAACCATGACATTAATAATATATTTTCCTAATATTATGTTTTTGAGACTTATCTAAATTGGTTCATATAGATCTATTTATTTATTTGAAATGCTACATGGAATTCCATTATATAACTATGCTATATTTTATTTATTTATTCCCCCATTACAGCATTCAGTTGGTTTCAAAATATTTACTATTATAAAGAATATTGCAATAAAATGCTTTAATTATATCAATGTACTAGACCTTCAAATACATTATTTTATGTGCCTCACAAAATACGGTTAGTATTGTCCCTTATCACCATGAAAGAAACTGAGTATTAAAAAGATTAAATAATAAAAAAAAAATATTAAATAATTCTCCTAATGTTCCACAATTAATGAAGAGCAGAACCAGAATTTGAAATCACATTTATGTCATACATCACTCAGAATTTTTTCTTACCACACTGCCTTGTGTGGTTCTAAATCCCATAATGTACTGGAATGATGCTGACAGTAACATGAACAGTGAGGAAAGTTCATTACCAGCCCTAATCCTTGCTTCAAGGAGTATTCTAGAAAATCATGAGTGAGCAATGAGGTCATGTGGGTACAGAAGAAATATGGGAATAGTGGTGGCAGACCTTTTAGAAAACTACCTTTTAAAGCCTTGTTATCAACTAGTTGGGCACTCCAGTTCCAGAGCTACTGGGAAGAAATTCACAGGAACTGGTGACTAAGCTGTGGAACAGGAAGAAATGCAAATAAAATAAAAAAGTCTTAGTTTGTGTACTTGGGAGCCAGGAAAAAAACTAAGAAAATTCAAACAAAAAGAAAAGAAAAAAGACCCTCAGGGAGGTTGCAAGGAATAGGTTGAAGCAAATGTAAGTATTTGATGGTATTCCCTTTGAAATAAAGATTTATATTACTTACCAAAGACTTTGAGCCAAGAATTCTTACTTGCTCTCTAAACAAGAAAATAATTGAGAAACTACAAATAAATGAACAGAAAAGGAATAAATCTTGCAGGCTCCTTGTAGACACAAATCTAGAATTGTAATGATTATCTTTTCTTCTTCTCCTTACCTCCATACACAAGCCACTTAGCCCCCAACTAAAGATTCAACAGTGAGCAGTTACTGAAACCAACCTTCAGTATTAGCAGGAGGAGTATCATAGGGCATATCAAGCTAGGAGATTAAACAAACAAAAACTCAGTATCAATTTGTGTTTATGGATCTGCTCTGGCACTGGGCCCTGCTGCTAGTAGTTGCATTCCTGCCTTGTTTCCCTAGAGGATTTATTCCATATATAAGTGGGGCCCATCCTGCGCCAGAACTGTGCTCAATATCTTGGCTTCCCTTGGCTTATAGTTCTTATGTCTCCCATCTTAGTATTTTTGTTCTTGGAAATCCAACACAGGTGCCAATTCTCCATGATCAGGTTTTCCTCAGTGCATTCAAATATCTTTTTTTCGCCGAAACCGGTTTGGCTCAGTGGATAGAGCGTCGGCCTGCGGACTGAAAGGTCCCAGGTTCGATTCCGGTCAAGGGCATGTACCTGGGTTGCGGGCATATCCCCAGTAGGAGATGTGCAGGAGGCAGCTGATCGATGTTTCTCTCTCATCGATGTTTCTAACTCTCTATCTCTCTCCCTTCCTCGCTGTAAAAAATCAATAAAATATATTTAAAAAAAATATATCTTTTTTTCTCTCTCAGAATTTCACTTTTGTCCACTGCTTACAGGCCTTCATTTTGCCACCTGCCATCTGCCAGAACTCTCTTTGCCACCCATCTGTGTTGGCATCCCAACTACTGCCTAACCTCTCTGCATCATGTTCCTCATACCAACAGATTCTGTGAATTTGGAATATAATGAGTTTCTGTATGATTTACCACATAAGTCAAAAGCATCCATTATATAGAAGGACAAAAGTTAATGGGACAGAGGGAGGTGCTCTGGTTTCCTTCTAGAGTAGGAATTTTTGCCCAGCCAGTGTGGCTCAGTGGTTGAGGGTCGACCTCTGAACCAGGAGGTCATGGTTCGTTTCCTGGTCAGGGCACATGCCTGCGTTGCAGGTGCAGTCCCTGGTAGGGAGTTTGTAAGAGGCAGATGATCAATGATTCTCTCTTATCATTGATATTTCTACCTCTACCTCTCCCTCCCTTTCTGAAATCAATAAAAATATATTTTTTAAAAAATAGAGTAGATATTTTCAACGTTTTTCATCTCATGGCACACATAAACTGGTTACTAAAATTCTGCACCACACCAAAAATATTTATTTCGCCAATCTGACAAAAAAAATAGATATATTTTTTATCTATTCACACTGGATGGCTATTGTGTTGGCTGTTGTTATTTATTTATTTATTTATTTATTTATTTATTTATTCTGACACGCTAAGGGAAAAGTCAGGTATTACATGTTTTAAAAATTCTTGTGGCACAAGAAAATCGCTGTTCTAGAGATACAGAGGAAAACTAACACATAAGAAAAAAAGTACCAAACAGAGAAAAAAGCCAATGCCAAGTCTTAGGACTGAATAAAAAACATTGATGTTGTCAGGAAATACAAATATTTGGTCTTGTAGACCAATAACATCCAAAAATTTAGATCATTTTATTCTGACAGTCTTTCCCTGGAACAGAAAATGTAAATAAAATCTAACATTATCTGATCCTTAACATATCCAAAACTTATATGAAAAAATGTTTGTTTTCATGTATAAATTGGCCATAAAAAATTGCACAGAACAACTTGAAAAATAATTTCAAATGTATCCACATTTGTTAAAATGTTATGTTTCTGCATTGATTCATAGGCGTTTTATTGTTTCAATTATAAAAATCCAATTTAAGAAACCCACAGCAGAATCATTATGCCTATAAAGAAAAGCTAGAAAGGTAATCTTTTTTAGGGATTATATATCTTAGAAGAAAACAAAAACTGAAACATAGATGCTTTTGAAAATAAAATCAGAGAGCAATTAGTGGAAATGGCTACACTTAAATTCAGCAAAAGTATAAGAAATAGAAGACTGCAAAGAAATATGCACAGACTTAGAAGTATACAGTAATTGGAAACATCTGCTAACAAATACAGGTACTACAGGACCTGTTTCAAAGACTAAATTAGACTCATTTGTTATTAGTAGTATATATTTGCATTCAATTAATGTGCTATAATCCTTTAAAAGTATGCTCGCTTAAGTGGGTTAAACATGTTCATTGTAATCTTGTTTATACTAATAATTGGCTTAGCAAATCTTTTCTTTATATCTAGCACAAAGGTAAACTTTATCAGACCCAAGCTGAATTATCATAAATTCCATATTAGCAGAAACCAAATTAATGAGGTTTGATTGTACCATGAAAATTGCTTTTGCCATTTGCTTAATTTCATCTGCTCCATATAATTACCAAAAATTCAAGTGATGAAAAAGGTAGATAATTCAGTACTTGCAAAAATACTCGGGGAAGCAAGCAAATTTTCAGAAACTCTAATTTAGTGTTATTTTTATTTGTTTAGGTTCAGTGTGCAGTATGATGTTAAGTGTATTACTGTACCATGCTATTATGGAACAGATGTTAAATGCAATGTAAAAATGTCAGGGGTAAATGATTGATGATCCTCTTTGCCATTTCAAAGTAAACCATGATTATTTATATGCTCTGGACATCGCTTGAAAGCATCATATTAAATCTAAACAATTGATCCATTTTCAAGGGTTTTTGTATAATGTATTATTTATGTGGGGTTTTTTCTTATTCTTTTGTGAAAAGGTCCCAGTATAAGGAAGTACTGAGAGCCTCGAGTGCTCCACCCAGTCCATATGGTAGGTTTGTTCTCTGTGTAATACTTACTTTTCCCCTCTAGGCCCATATGGCAGGTCCATAGGCTGCCCAGGCCCCTCTGTCCTCCACAGGGGCCATATGGCAAGTTCACTCAGCACTCATTTACCTTGTATTAATCTTTTATCTGCCTCAGACAGAAAAAGAGATCAGATTAAGTAAAGTCAGCCCTTGAAAATGGTTTAGCCATATAATCAATACTGAGTGTCAATGTAGTATGAAATATGGTTTCTGTTATTTCATTTATATTAAAAATAGCAGGTTCATTTGAATAATTTATCAAATAATTTCATAAGCTCTTTTGATGACTTGATATACATTGACAGAATACTATTTAATTATGCTAATCACATAGGCAATATTAACACATGATAGTATAAGCTTATAGTTTAGAACTGGTTTAAGCATATAGGCTTTGATATGTCCAAAGAGATAAGACTGAATCTAAATTATAATCTATATTACCATAGTAATTGCTCTAAAAGTAATTCATTGTTATAACATTTGCAACTATACAACTATAGGCTAAACTTTTGCTGTCAACTTGAAGTAATTAAGTAACTCTCAGTACTTTATTTACAGTTAAAATTTGTATAAAAATATGGAACACATTAAAATACTACATTTCTGCATCTTCTACTGCCACTACAAATTCATATGAAGTTACCAAATGAATAAACATCATGGGATAACTTATCTGACTGTAAATTCATTTAGTTGATAAAGTTACTATTTTAAAGTTTCATTAACTTTTGAGCTCTGTATATGACCTCAATGCTTTCCCTTTAACACCTTATGGTACTGACATATATGGATATAGCACATTTTATAATCAAATTGCTATTCCAAGCACTTAACAACCCTTCCAGAATATGCCACAAAAACATGTATTCCTTTATACTAGACACAGTTATATGTGTATATTTCTTTCATCTCCTCAAAAAAGATACTTATCTCATTTTTATAAAAAACATCTTAACTATTATGAATAACCTGAAATCAGTTATTCAAAATGAACAAAAAGACAATGCTGCCCACCACACTTATGGCAATTTATTTTTGTTTGACCTTATAATTATTGTCAGCTTATGTATAAAATTTGATGTGAGAATATTCAGAAGAAGGAATTTATGTTTTGATGTTTTGTACTTTCCTAATACATCTTTAATGTTTTTTTTTCTAGGACATGTTTTTTAACCAGTCAACCTTTTCTGCACAAAACAGTTATAAATAGTTGTTTGTTTTTTCATTTGATTTCACACAATGCCCATATCCTATTATCATGCTTTGCCCACATTTCTCTGAGTCCCCACAAATGTAATAGTACTTCTTATTATCTCTTGTGATTTCTGCCAGGTCAGTATAAATTCTGAAATCATATCACAGATAGAGGATACAGAATAGATTCTGAAGCCATTTAAAATTTTAAAATGATAATATTGAAATAAAAATGTTAATGTGTTTAGGTTTGTCACCTGTAAGGGCAAGTGAAGTCATAATTAAAATATAAAGACAACATCGGGATTTTTGACAGCTGATTTTAGGCTTGTATATATAGAACCCCATTTTAATGAAAATATAAAAGTTTAATTTTATGCACTGAATATTTCCACGGAGTCAGCATTTTGTTATTTTGTGATAACGTTAAAATTAATGGGATGTCTTAACTAAGTTCTTTCTGCATATATACATATGAAAAAGGGAAAGCTCTGAACCTGACTTCATAAATAACATACACTGAGATTTTGTTAAAGTTTAGATGTGTGGATTTGTATTTGAAATCCTCAGAAGGTTACAGGGTGCAACCCTTCAACAATATCTCTGAGTCTTCAGGGACAAAATCCCATTATGTGGAGTTCAGAGAAGGGGGTAAACACCACCATAAAGAAATACAAATTGCACATATTTCCCATTTAGTTAGTGTCAGCAAAGTTCACCATTTAGAATTCTAACAAGTTAGGACTTATTCTTAGAGGTCAAGTACCTTGTGAACCTTGTCATCTCCTTGATGACATCATATCCCATCCATCAGTTCTTTCAGGGGCACACTTGCCATCTGCTCAGCACACGTTGCAATAACTTATTAGACAAATTCACAGGGTAACAATCTGCACAATGACACTGCTATCTCAATGCTGGCACACACTGAGATAACCACTGTTTCCCGTCAGAGCACAATGATTCTGCCCTCCAACTTTCAGAAAGAAATCAGGAGGCTATTTTAACTTCCCAGGTCTGATGGAAACTATTAGGATATGGCCAGAAGCACTTTTCTCCACTGTAGGATCACAAATAAAACTCTCCTCACAAGGAGACCCCTGCAATGGGTGACCCCTGCTTAGGGTTTTGTTTTGTATTTCCTGAAGGAGTCAGATATGTAAGAAGAATATTCAAGTCCCCTGTAGAAACTTAAAAATAATAATATGCATAATCACCATGCCATAACACCTCCTATCTCCTTTCCACTTGCTCAAATAATATGATTAAAATAATTTCCCAATCTTTTCCAGATGACTACAATCTCTCTCTCTCTCTCTCTCTCTCTCTCTCTCTCTCTCTCTCTCTCTCTCTCTCTCCTCTCTCTCTCTCTCCTCTCTTTCCTAAAGGCATTTAATTAGCAGAAAGAGAGTCTCAAACATCTAGCTGACACTGCATACCTGTAACTCGGACAGGTACTTTGGAAAAAACAAGGAGTGTCCGAGATCACATACCTGTATTTTAGCAGCTTTATTCAAAGCATGGAATGATCGGGCACGTTTAACCTAGTAGCTATCAAAGGCCTTATGACTTGACATCCCACACAACTATCTCTTTATCCTTCAGCTTTAAACATTATATATTTTTAGAGAGGAAGATGGTATTTATTTTGCATAACATGGAATACATCCTCTGTTCCTTCTTTTGGCTTGTCATTTATTCCAGCTTACACTGTGATCAACATTGTACTAAAATAAAGTCAAGTACAACAGCCGCTCCCTGCCCATCAAAAGGCACAGACGTCTGCCAAGCACTTGTAACAGCTGGTGTTACATTAATTAGTTTAAACTATTTATTTCATCCATCTCCAGAGCAGATTGAGCAAAAACATTAGAGATTATTCTAGCATCTGTAAGTGCCCTGCAAACATTAACCAAGGAAAATTAGAATATTCATCAGTATCATATATACATATATACACAACTATATATATATATATATATATATATATATATATACATATATGATTTAAAAGTCTAAGCAGTCATTATAAATAATGAATAAACTCTATCATATACTTAGTGAGGACATATTTTATTAACTGTCTTTACAGACCTAGGTTTTCAACTTATATTCATTTTTTTGTGTGTCCGCAAAGTTTCTCTCTTTAAAAATTATAACTAGAAAGTGATAATAATTCCTGGCAGCATGGGCCATTAAACAATATATGACAGGGACTGGGTGACTCAGTGGATTAGTCACAGATTTTATGGCCACTATTGGAATCCTGCCCTAACTATAGTGATCAAAACACTGTTATCAAATGGTTGTAAAAATCTCAATTAAAATTACTTCTACGGCTTCCACTAGGTTCTTAGCAAACTACATCCCATAACGTGAATCCACATGTTATTGACAAAATTAACACAACAGCCACTTTTTGGCTTAAGAGAATCTGGAAATTACCTATCTAACTGACTCTCCAAGCAATGGTTGTCAACAGGGGCTTGATTATAAATGTGCATCCATTAAACACCTGTCGGTGTGTGTTTTTTGTAGGACTTCTAGATTTTCAAGACTACATTATCTTTTGCCATGTTTCTTTTAAAAAGTAAATGCATCTGGATTAAAGTAATATAAAATGTATTTGCCTATGAAAAACAGAACCATTCTGAAACATCCAAAGATGAATTCACAGGAGTGGTGGGGGGGAACAATCAGGATTTAAGCATTTTTTGTAGAATATCAAAATAGCACTATGTAAATTCCCTCACGGTTGATGATTCCCAAAGCAATCTGTTTTACTCCACCAAAAGCAATGTCATGAATAGAATTTGACACATGACTTAATCAACTAAAGGCAAACAAAAAGGTCTACATGATAGATAGCAAACAAACATTTAGAAAATAAATAATCTGATCTTCAGTGAAGAAAAGTAATAAGGAGTAGAGGGCATTAGGAAAAACAAGGCCATATACCTTGGCCAAAGTTTTCTTCATAAACATAGCTAGAAGTCCTGAATCACTACTCATTATTCCTAGAGTTAAAAGCTTGTGCTATTTTAATCCTACTCCCAGGTCAAAAATCAATCTCTATAAAGCAAATTAATTTTACTTCTTGGCACTTTATTTTCCTATACCAAATGCAAAAAAATTAGTAGTATAACAAAAATTCAATGTAATAAAATCTACTTAGAGTTATCTCAGGTTGAAAGAACCCAGATATTGAATTTTTAGAGTAAAGAAGCTTTTATAACATGCATTCTTATTATAACATTAGAGGAGTGCACCAGTGGGGTCCCTCAGGCTGGCCTGCACTCTCTCATAATCTGGGACCCCTCAGGGGATGTCGGACTGCCGGTTTTGGTCCGATCCCTGCAGTCCAGGCTGGCCTGAGGGGATCAGGCTGACACTGGCAGTCCAACATCTCCCAAGGGATGTAGTAGTGTGTGAAGCAGCAGGAGGCCGGGGAGGAGCCTGAGCCCAGGCTGGGCACCACACCGCTCCCGCTCATCCCAGATCCTCTGTGCCTGCCACGGCCACTGCTTAGTAAGCTCACTGAGTGGCACTCCTGCTGTGGGAGCGCACTGACCACCAGGGGGCAGCTCCTGTGTTGAGTGTCTGCCCCCTGGTGGTCAGTGTACATCATAGTGACTGGTCGTTTGGTCACTTAGGCTTTTATATATATAGATTGCCTATGCTCTATGTGAGGCTCTGAGCTGTCTTACATCTAAGGGGACTTAGCTTGGTAAGTGACTTTGTTTTTATGGACAATTTAATCATTAATATGGGACTGTTATGCACTGAATTATGCCTCCCCAAATTCATATGCTGAAGTTCAAATCCCCAATGTCACAATATATTTGGAGATAGAGCTTTTAAGGAGGTGAAGTCAAGTAAGTTCATAAGGCCCTATCCAACTGGACCAGTGTCCTTACAAGAAGAGGGAGAGATACCCTAGCCAGTTTGATTCATAGGTAGAGCATTGGCCCAAGGACTGAAGGGTCCTGGCCTCAATTCCGGTCAAGGACACATACCTCCATTGCAGGCTCGATCTGGACCCTGGTCAGGGCATGTGCAGGAGGCAACCAATCAATGTGTCTCTCTCACATTAATGTTTCCCGCTCTCTCTCTCTGTCTCTCCCTCTCTGTTCCACTCTCTCTAGAAGTCAGTAGAAAAATATCCTTGGGTGAGGATTAACAAACAAACAAAAAAAGAAGAAGAAGAGATACCAGGGATGCCAGCACCCAGAGGAAAGGCCGGGTCAGGACACAGTGAGAGAAGGCAGAATGTCTGCAAGCCAAGAAGAGAGGCTTCAAGAAAAACCCAACCCATCAGCACCTTAATTTTGGAATTCTAGCCCCCAGAACTATGAGAAAATAAATTTCTGTAGTTTAAGCTACCTCGTCTGTAGTATTAATGTTCTGGCATTCCTGGCAAACTAACACAGGAATCCACAGTACAAACACTGAAAACCATCATGAGTACCTTACACTCATATCTCATAATTTACAGTGTTCCATAAATTATCATAAATTAAAATAGTATTTTATTTGTCCCTTACAGCAATCCTTATCAGGTATAAAAGCCCTCCTGCTTTCAAAATGAGAAGTCTGGGCTTGGAGTGTATAACTGGTTTGCACCAAAGCAGAACACTGGTAAAGTGTAGTGCTGGTCTTGCTCCCAGCCTTCTGACTCATGTTCCGAATTATCAACATAATTATATCTGTCTCTGTCCATGTGTCTTTGAACCTTTTATGAGAACCATGTTCAATGTTTAGAACCTTTTAGATCCCTGAGAGCTGGCAAAGGTACCTAGAGTAAAATGTATTAAGGAAAATATTCAGAAGAGACAAAATCGTATTTCTGGACAGAGGTAGGCAAACTATGGACCAGAGGCCAAATCCAGCGACCACCTGTTGTTGTATAGTCTGTGAGCAGACAATAGTTTTTGCATTTTGAAATGACTGAAAAAATAACATAAAAAGAGGAATGATATTTTGTGACACCTGAAAATTACATGAAATTTAAATTTCAATGTCCATAAAGTTTTATTGGAATAGAGCCATAACTGTTCATGTATATATAATCTATGACTGCTTTCCCACTACAATAGCAGAGATAAGTAGTTGTGACACAGATCCCATGGCCCTCAAAGCCAAAATATTTACTACCTGGCCCTTTACAGAGAAAGTTTGCTAACTCCCATTCTATACAATAGGACTAGGAAATAATTTATTATAACTGTTTCAACTGGTCTAGCTCCAGTTTTGTCAGGGAGCCTATTTAACCCATAACAAATTTGTAAAGCATCATAATGAGCTGATTATCTCTAACCAATATTTATGATGTTGTTCTACGAGGGAAAAGGATGTTTCAACGTTCAAACAACTCACAAGTGAATATTTGGAACATAAATTGTTGTTGAATTTGTGGCTACCAGTTTCAGAGATGATTTGAGGATGAGGACAGGTGATAGGAACAATAGTTACCCTGCCTATATATTATTTTATTTTTATTACGACCTCTCCCTGAAGCAGGTTCTCATTATTCCCTTTTTTTCACATTTGGAAAACTAGAATTAATGTAGCTAAGTAACCATCACAATTTAATAGCATACTACGTTATTGATTCGGAAATAGAATCTATGGCTCATGCTTTCAACCATTATGCTTTACTGTCTATAGTAATTTCACTTAAGGAAATACTATTTCTGTTCACATTTTAATATTTTTATTAACAAAGTTTCTAAAAATAGCGTAAGTACAAAACAATGAATTATAAAGTTTTAGTCAAAGAATTACCAATTATATTAAAAATTGACAAAAGAAATAACATCTGAGGACTGCATACAATTTACCAATAATGTTTCAGATAATTTATTGTCCAAATGTTTGGTCCTATGCAGCAAAGCACACAGGTATTTTTACAGGATGACCCATTTGAGCAGGAATTTATATATCTCTAAACAAGGAAATGTATCTAACTACCACTTTACCATTACTTATCTTTTAAAATGTTTTCATGTAAGAATAGGATATTAATAATATTTTGAAATAAAGTAATATTTAAATGCCTTTAAATGTAATATAAGGCATTTTAGAGAGAAAAGGCACTAGAGGAGGTCAAACCTGGATATCTGCCTGATTATGTCATTTTCAAGCTCTGCATTTCAAACAACCCATTAATCCTCTCTACATATCAATTTCCTCATCATTAGGATGAAGATAAAATGGTACTAACTTCAGAGAATTATTGTAAGAATTAATGTGATAATGCTATGCTCTGGCCACTACATCACAGCCTCACGGAGATGGGGGAACAAATCAATCTGCATGGTTTCTGTAAAATAGCTCATTGCAATGATTGCAGACCACCACGGTGGAGGACATAGAGATAAGTTGGCACTGGTCCCCAAAACGGTGAACGAGAATTTAGGGAAGATGGAAATAAAAAAAAAGCCTTGAGGGGAAATTAAAAGAGTGATATACAAATTCAAAAGGACAAGTTTACAGGATTCTAAGACTGTAGTATGAACACACACACACACCACAAAAAGTAGTAGGAAAATATTGCTTATAACAAAAATAACTTTAGATGTAGAAAGTAAAGACTGAACTATGTATAAGAAAAACCTATGTTAAACATTATATGTAAGATCAGGAAGTAGATCACCCAAGGGAAAGAGACTTAAAGAAAATTGAGCTAACAATAAGAGTTTGTCTCTGATAGCAGGAAGCAAATAAAATTAGAGATTCAAGCATTTGGATAAAGTAAGGAGGAAAATTTAAAATCACTATTAACATAGTGTTGACTCCAATAATATCATAGTATTAAAGAAATTAGGTAAAGAAATAAATTGGCAGGCAGATATATAGGCAAAAAAAAAGATTATTTATAGATGTGTATACTCACATACTATATTGCCCACTTCTAAAATATACATACATTTAAGCTATGTCACTTCAAAACTCTAGCCTCTATGGGTGAACAGAACATATGTCTTAGTCATTCTGTTAAATGAATGACATCATGGTTAAGAGCATGGACTCTCAAAGCAAACTGCTGGAACTAAATTGCCAGACAGACCTGCCTGCCACCTACTTGCCACATAACCATGAGCTCTTCCTTGTTTTGCTCATCTATAAAAAGGAGATAATAATTGTAATGTGACTGTCTAAAAAGATGCTGTGAGGTCTGAATTATTATAACTACTAGAGGACCGGTGCACAAAAATCTGTGCACTCGGGGGGGGTAGGAAGGGTCCTTCAGCCTTGCCTGTGCCCTCTCGCAATCTGGGACCGCTCAGGGGATGACCACCTTCTGGCTTAGGCCCGCTCCCGGGGGGGATTGGGCCTAAGATGGCAATCAGACATCCCTCTGGCAGCCCGGCAGCCCTCGGGGAAAGTCCACTTGCCAGCGGGGAGCAGGCTTAAACTGCAGTTGGACATCCTTAGTGCTGCTGAGGAGGCAGGAGAGGCTCCTACCACCACCACTGTACTGGCAGCCATCAGCTTGGCTTGTGGCTGAGCAGAGCTCCTCCCATGTGAGAGCGCCCTGACAACCAGAGGGCAGCTCCTGCATTGAGAGTCTGCCCCCTGGTGGTCAGTGTGTGTCATAGTGAGCAGTCATTACCAGTCTTTCTGCTGTTAGGGTCAGTTTGCATATTACCCTTTTACTATATAGGATAGAGACCTGGTGCACGGGTGGGGGCCAGCTGGTTTGCCCTGAAGGGTGTCCCGGATCAGGGTGGGGGTTCCGCTTGGGTGCCTGGCCAACCTAGATGAGGGGATGATGGCTGTTTGCAGCTGGTCACACACCCTTCAGGGTGGGGGTCCCGCTTGGGTGCCTGGCCAGCTTGGATGAGGGGATGATGGCTGTTTGTAGCTGGTCACACCCGCTTCATGGTGGGCGTCCCCACTGGGGTGCCTGGCCAGTCTGGGTGAGGGGCTGATGGCCGTTTTTAGGCTGGTGGGCGACTGAAGCTCCCAACCTCTCCTTTTTTACTTTTTTTTAAATTCTGGGATTTATTTACCTTCTATGGCTGTCACTGGAGCTGAGAGCCATCTTTAGCTCTGAGGCTCAGCTCCAGCTCTGAGACCTTGGCTGCTGAAAGTAGGTATCTGGGTTTGTTTGGGTTCTGTAATTGTAACACTGTTGCAGCCCTGCTCGCTCCAGCTCTGACAGCTGACAGCAGGTTTCTGGGGATTGTTTAGCTTCTATAATTGCAACATAGTTGCTTAGAGTGCAAGGTCAAAGGCTGGCAGTGGCAGGAGCAAGCAAGCCTCCTGTTTGCTTCAGCTGCCTGGCTGCCAGCCACCCTCTTGGTTGGCAGTTAATTTGCATATCTTGCTGATTAGCCAATGGGAAGGGTAGTGAAGTTACGGTTAATTACCATGTTTCTCTATTATTAGATAGGATAGTATTTAGAATAGCACTTGGATATGAATATAGATTAGATGAGAGATACAGGTACAAACATATAAATACATATAGCCTTATTAGAGCTCTAAATTTCATTACTATTTGGTATAAGTAGAATGAAAATTTAAAATTTTAAACCTATTTAAAAACATACATTAAAGACACCTCCTGAAAACAAATTAGAAACCAAATGATGACCT
Source organism: Myotis myotis (assembly GCF_014108235.1). Taxonomy (NCBI): domain Eukaryota; kingdom Metazoa; phylum Chordata; class Mammalia; order Chiroptera; family Vespertilionidae; genus Myotis; species Myotis myotis. The sequence goes on along the minus strand of NW_023416335.1, from coordinate 61,663,963 downwards.
TTTAATATTTCAAACTCAAGGAAACTGTTGTTCACACATGCTCTCTTCTAAGCAGAACCACAACATTTCTTGACATTCTGAAGCCACAATCCATCATTTTCATCTCTTCATGGTTGATTCCTCATGTCTTTTCTTCACCCAGCTATTTAAGTCATCACCTGATGCCAAAATGTCAGATAAAAATGCCAAATCACATACTCAGTCAGCCTCCACAGGACACTCAGCCACATGTCCCCTCTCAAATGGCTACAGAGGAAGAGCCTCGCACACTTAGTCTACTCTTAGCCACCATATTGTGCTTAATATAAATGATCAAATCCATTTAAGACATAAAACAAAACAAAACATGCTAATACTTTGATTGCAAGAGAGCTTGAAGTTCACTTCTTCATTTCAAAAGTCATTGTCTTGTAGGTATTTATAGCACAATAGAATTAGTCATGTGACATTTCCAGGAAACTGCTAACTACCACAGTATAACAACCACATCCAAATTGTTCCTCTGTGTGCAAGAATCTGGATTGTTCTAAATAACTAATGGATCATAAAGCATGTTAACCGGAGAATTTGAGTAAATACATAGACGGTACTCATAAGCAGAGCACTTTCAGACTTTTCTAATGTCAATGATTATTTATTTCATACGCAAGACATTCTCTAAAAAGTTATTGGGAATGAAAACATCCTGGGAGACATCCTGGGAGCTTTTCCAAACTGTTCCCTTCAGATTGAAATACGAATCTCAGAAGTGCCTGGAGAACAGGGGTGAGGCTTGTGGATTGTAATTCAAAAAAGTGCTTCAGGTTCCCTTACAGCCCTTCCTGTTACTCACCCCCACCCACCCTTTGAGAATCACTTTCTCACTATTTTGATGAGAGCACTACTTTAGCCCCCAAAATCCATACATTGCTTTTCAAAGTCAAACTCCAATGCAACCATCCTGGTTTCTTACGACTTGCCAAACCAATACATATGTGAAAGCTCCATCTTATTAAGTGAGTTTCACAGTGAACTTATTTTCATGTCTCAGCACCATTAAGATTAATAACAACTGCATTTCTTATTATTCTTTCATTCCCTCATGATATGACTTACATAGCTATGGTGTTTGACATTTCTACTGAGGAAAAACTTATCCCAAAGATTGAATGTGGTAAGGACTTTCTTCTAGAACTGCATGCTATCACACTTTCTGATGAATTGGTTTTCTGAACCCCAAATTCTTTTTTCTCTTCCACCAAAAAGTTCATTGTTAAACTTTGCTACAAAACCCTTTGTTCTTATTGAAGTCACTTTGCTTATCCCTCCTACTGTAAGGACACCAAATCCTAAAAGCTGGCAAGAATGCATATGTTTATTTCACCATTGCTCTGCAATTACTGAATGCCACTTAATTATAGCAACAGATGCTCGAGTGTAGGAACCAGAAAAATCAAACGCCTCATTTCCAGGTTATTTTTTTCCATTGCTTCTGCCAACAGCAGATGTGTGAGCCCCTTGTGCTCTGGCGTAAATACTTATCAAATCCTAACAGGTCACCTATGTCACAAACAACATTTCAGATGCAACTGTTTCACCTGATAATAGGCTCTGAAAATAAAACTGTGAGCTGTAAATACAATGTATTCAGAATGAAATGCCATAATGTGAAATTGCTTTTTCTCCAGCTACAACTGAAGTCCTTGACAGTTTTTGGCAGTGATAAATCACCCTCCCATTAATTGTCTTCTCTCTCATTGTGAGGTGAACTGCTAAAAGGGGCAGTCAACAAAAATGACTTAAAGGACAAATTTTGGCAAAAAGACAATGAAGAAATCTGTCATTGCTCAGCCTCCAGTAAACTGTCGTGAAACAATCAAAATATATGTAGCGGAAGTGTTTATGTCTTTGTTAGAAAGATTATAGAATGAGTTTAATGTTGAAAGAGAGGAAGGACCTGGAGAAACTGAAATTGCAGATCCTTGACACCCTCTTTCAAGTAATTTTTTTTTCTCCTACAAGATGCATTACTGTCGCTTGGGTTTCAAACATTTTCTCATCTATTCAGATTCACACTCTGACCTGGAATAAATGATAAGCTCCCCAATGTGTGATCACAAGTTATAAGACCTTGTTAACATAATTTTGAATTGAGTGTAAGTTTAATATTTAAAAATTAATTTCAGAAATTCTCAAATAATATGATTTTACCATAGAACTGGGGTGGGGGGAAGGGGAAATCTCATCCAATTCTACATCCCAAAGTGTTTGGTACCAGTAGACAACTTAATATTACAACATGCAGTATGAGAAAATGATATGTTACTATAGCGCTTATTAAATGCACCATTTACATTTTAGTTTCTATTCTGAATTAGTAAGTAAAGAGGTATAAAAACAGGACCCACTGCTGTTCTTGCATTGAAAATGCTCATCTTTACTTCACATAATTAATATATAGCTTAAAGTGATGGATCTTAAGTCTAATTGAATAAGAGCCCTAAATCTGAACTGTGCCATTTTCTGGCATGTACCAGGTCAATCCTCTTCTAATGTCAATGACATGTTTGAGATATACAGACGTAAAAACCACACTTATTGCACAGGCAGAAAAATTCAAATAAAGCAAAAACTGTAAAAAAAAAAAAGGTGTTTTCAGGAATCCTAATGGAATGCAATCTAATGTCCTGAAGCATAATTGGTATATTATCATGTCAACAATTTTTCTATAGGAATTTGAAATAACTTTAAATATAAATTGTGTGTATTTCAATTAATACAGGAAATCACTGAGTCAGTAACTCTGAAAGAAAGGGTTCAGTGTATCAACAAAGTGCTCTTGCGAATTGATAGGTGTCTCTGGTTTGCATTAAATGGGGCGAACACCAAAGAAGTGGTATTCAACACTAGAATTCAATAAAGAGCCCAAGTTAAATAAAGGAAAACTTAAAATTACCCCAAGTCCCATTTTGTAGCTCAAATGGAATGTTCTCTGAAAATTAATAAATATAGTTTATAGACTATGACATTAAAACATCTTTTGAATGACAGAAATAAAAATCAAGGGATTGATTTTTTTTTTTCTTTTTTGGTGATCCGCCAGTTTGAGAGCTTACTGAGAGCATATGGAGATAGCATATTTGCAAGTCCATCTCTGGAGGATTGCAAAAGGCCCTTAGCTTGTGAAAAACAGCAATGTTATTTTTTTTTAACGTTCCCTATATTTAGAGATTAAATCGCTCACTGCACAAACCCATTTGGAACAGGCGCGAAGGTGAAAAGGATAATCAGTACAGTCACTGGTCCGTGTTTCCTAAACGCTTTTGAAAACATTACTGTGTGCAGGCATAAAATTAGCGGCAGGACCTTAAAAAGGCTGGCATTTAGCATGACTTTTTGGAAAGTGACACCCTCATTTTTTTCTTGTAGGATATCATTAAATTTCAATCGCCCTATGGCAGTGCCTTTCCATTAATAACCAATTCACTGTGTCACTTTGGCTCTCCTTTGAAATAATGAGCCTTTGCTTCGCTTTAATAAATTTAAACATATTCTCAAGGCCAGGGAAGATAGGAAACCGCAGATGGGCTGAGAAAAACACGATTCATAAATCCTTAACTGCCTGAGATCGTTGAGAGCAAAACAAAGTAACACTCGTAAAATATTAAACAATCCCAGCTGTATGAGGGAAGCTTCATTAACAAAAATGGACTATTTATTGCCTTGCGCAGAGCCTGTGGGTGGAGAGAGTCAAAGAAATTAAATATAAAAAAAATCCCACTGCCATTTCTTGTGATTCTTTAACCAACTAATGGAACAATGGAAATATTACCTGGAAAGTCCAGCTATTGTCAATAATTAATAAATAGTATTTAAAATGCTGTTATGTTTTTCACTGACACATTTTATTTAAAAGGTGACAGATGCAAGTCTGACTATTTCTTGGAAAGATTTCCATAAGCATGGCAAAGTTATGGAAGGCATGAGCACTGCCTAAATACTTAAAAACCTAAATACGCAAAACAAAAAGATCATAAGCTTTGTGAACACCCTATATAAATGGTTTCTGAAGTATATGTCAGACTAGCACCAATGAAATACTTTCTTTTGCTTTGAATCTGTATTTTATTATCCATGGAACTGTCCATTAATACACAAGATGCTTTTCTAATATTGTTTTTCAAAAACTTTAACATTGATAGTATGTTTGAAATTATACTTTAAGGGTGGAAATTCAATGCAAAACTCCTAGCATAATAGATGGATACTATGAGATATCATCAACAAGGGTAACATTTTAAATGCCCTGCTTCAAAATCAAGTCCTTCTTGCTGGTGGTATACAAGTTTAAAGAACCAAGAGATCAATGTCAGTCTGTTAAATGCTAAGAACATAGAAGCTCCCACCTTAAAGACAAGCTGACAATTGGTGGACAGAATGTCAATATTTCTAACATTTCAAGGGCAAAAATATTGCTTTATACAATCTGTGTCACATTTATTGCAAGAAAAGAATTTAGATGTTTTCTTCTGCATTCTGTCAGCACTTTTCCTTTTATTATACAGAGATACATAATTAAGGCGTTCGATATGGAGTAATGCAGAGGCTGACCTGTTTAACCATACATAGCTAGCGTTGTGATATTACATCTAAAACACAGAAAAATGAAAACATAGTCATATTTTTTTAAGCACTATATATTTTACCAATTGAGCCTTCATATGGAGAGAATTTCAGAGGATGTGAGAAAGCATTTGAATAAATACATAAAGTATTTTTGGTCATTAGCAGTTCCATTTTCTTATCATATTTAATGGAAGCAAATAATTATTGACATACTGTATTTCCCAAAAGACAACCTAAGTTGAAAAGTAATATCAGGATTCAGTTTAAGATCTCAAATATTGACATCAGATGCTTTAAGCATCTTTATTTCTTAATCTATAAAATGTGAAAAATAATAATATTAGCTGCCTCCAAAAGTCATTTAGGCCTATGCAAGTTAGTAATGTCTACTTCACCGAGGGCCTGGCACATAAGTAGCATACAGAGGTTAGATTTAATTTATCTTTCAATGTGATAGTTTTGAAGAAAATATTGTTCTACTATGATCATGTAAATATGCGTAATGACTATTAAAAGAATACTTAGAGTTACGTAACGTAAATTATGGTGGTTGTACTAGTATCACAGAGCCATTTGTTGCTAATTCTTGTCAGGCATCTAAGACTTCCTTTGAATCAAAATCATGTCTTCTCAGTGAAGTCTTCTGGGGCTAGCTGCTACTTTCAGGTTTAGAATCTGCCTAAGGCTCAATTCTTCCATGGAAAGCTTAAGCTTTGACTATGATGGTCATCTGGTATTAACTCTGTGGTAACATCTTTTGAGATATCTTCATGAGATATTAAAAACACTTTCTTTCATTGATACTTCTAAACAGTTAGCAACCATTTAATAAGTATAAATACATATGCACATGTATTTAACACTATTAATTATTTTGAGGCCATGAGTTACCTTCAACTATGTTTGTAAAATAATATAGATGAAAAATCTTTGGTTATTATTGAATGTGTCACTCACCTAATTTGTAGACAAGGTTAAAATGTTAAAAGATGTTATGTAAGTTTATATATAGGCATTCAATATCACTGATAAAATAACACTTTTGAACTGCCATTATACATTTATAGTTACAAATTACTGAAACCAAAGCATTTCCTTTCTTTTTTTTTTTTTTTTTTTTTGCTTTGTAACTTCAGAGCACCTTGAAAAGTCACAGATTATGTTTTCTTAGAATTAGGGTAGAAAAGTTGAAAGGGCTTTGATAACTTAGATAGCATGATGATGCCATAGTAAATCAGAGTGAAATAGCATCTTATTTGAGTCTAAGTGACTACTCCCTGAAAAGTTGATGTGTTCTTTCCTAAGGACCTTCATCATTGAATACGGGAAACAATTACAATGAGAGGCGTGTGAGCACAGTCTTTGCCACTGGGCCCTCATAAATCTTGCCCGTTCCCAGTGCACACCACCAAATATTTGCAGCTGAGGAACATTTGGTCTGGCTTAAATTAACATATCTCAGCAGCCAGAAGTCATTAAGCTTTGCCAATGATTTGAAACAATTTTTCCATTTCAAAAGGCGACACTGGCTTTTACTTATTTTTCTGGATGAAGAAAGTAGTAAAAACTAAAACAAATGACATGAAAGCGGAAGTTACTAATGAAAAAATGATAAAAGTCTTGTGGGTTGGCTTTGGTATATTTGTTAACACATTTTAAAAGAATCTCTTAGCTCTTATGCATATAATCAAATAAGTCAAGAAGAGGCATACCGATTTTATGGCAAACATGATTCAAGTATAAAAATATAGATGGTCTACATTAATTCTTTATGAATTTAGGCATTATAAATTGTAGAGCTGATAAAAAAATTTCATGAGAAAGAATAACCCAACGTTTTCAATTAAGGATTTCAAGGAGATTAAGCACAGAAAGATTAAGCGCTGTGTTTTCCAAAGATCAGTTCTGATGCAGAGTTCATTTAGACACAACATGAGCCACTTGTTTAAAGCAATTCGATGATTATACCAGGGAATATTTTAAGTAATAAAAAGTAAATACAGATGATGAGATTGGGATTTAGAATTCTAATAATACATAACCTATTTATGTTAATTTCATCAACCCTGTGGTATGTCCTTTCTTCAAGCAATAAAATATTTCAGGAAAAAGAGGTTTAAAAACAGAACACTTGATTCCAATTCCAGTTTCCCTACAGAATAGTTATGTCAACTGAAACAAGTCATTCAACCTCCCAGAGCCTCATCTGTAGAGTAAGGATAATAACATTCACATTGTAAGTAAGTCACTGTAAGGATTTGAGATGATGTTCAAAACTCTGTGACTGTCCCACACAAAATGTCATAAATGATAGCGGTGAATATTAATGTTTAAAATATTCCAATTAATGCCATTACTGTTTTATTATAATAGATTAGAGGTCCGGTGCACACCATTTGTGCATTGTGGGAGGGTCCTGGACCCTCTTGCAGTCCAGGACCCCTAGGGGGATGTCTGCCTGCCACGGGGCTTAAGCCAGCAGGTGGACATCTCCCGAGGGGTCCTTAGCACTGCTGCAGAGGCGGGAGAGGCTCCCGCCACCGTGGCTGTGCTCACCAGCCAGGAGCCCGGTTTCTGGCTGAGTGGCGCTCCCTCTGTGGGAGCACACTGATCACCAAGGGGAAGCTCCAGTGTTGAGCATCTGCCTCCTGGTGGTCAGTGCACATCATAGCGACCGGTCAAGCTGTGCTAATTTTATAGTTAAGTGATTTCATGTATTGTTGCAAAAATTTTGATTTGGACATTTGTATTCATCTATTATTGCACTACTCAATGGTGCATCAGTTGGGATTAAGAGCCAGATCGACCTGCCTCCAGGTCTGTGTTCTCTGTCCTATGTTTTGCTGCTAAAAAAAGACTCCAAAAATTTTTATTAAAGACTTCAGAAAACACTATGATATGTTAGTTTGTCAATGAATGCAATCTAGCTTATATCACCATTCATTTAAAATGCAAATTCAGCCAATTGTGATTCCTTAAACCCATTATTTGGGATTATAAAGTTTCAAACAGTCTGCATTCTGCTTCTAAATATTTTATGTTCTTTCTGAAGATAAGGTCTGTAGAAAACAAACATTTTAAAAAATAAAATTTGGGTTTAGTATTTTAGCAAAAGGGCCCTTAAAGAGTAAGCTATTAGAGTCAATAGTAAACATCAATTAGTAAACATCAATTTATAAATATTCAAAGAAAAAGACTTCCTTATATAGACATGTTCTGTCGAATTGCTTAGTTAGTAATTAAAAGAAATATTTGTATTATGTTGGCTCTTTCTCTGTTGTAGATATTTTGAAAGATATTTTAAATAAACTTAAAGTATGCTGCATGATAAATACAAAGCAACTAAATGTTGCAATGGAAAAATGAAATAAAAGTTTGAATGAGCAACAAAACACACTCTTTGAAAATGTAATGCTTTTTTGGATCTGTATGAGTTGGAACACCGAGGAAAGATTAATGTTATTTATTTTACTACTTAGAGAAGGACCTGAACAAATAAAGCTCTCTTAGTGCTTTACAATATATCAATTCTAGGGCATGCTGCACTTGCAGGAAGGAAAAAAATATGTTTTGATCAGTGTTCCTGTGTATTCTTTGTTGTTTGTTCTATAATTTTCTAATTTATGTGGTAACAATTGTTTTGAAACATGTATTTAACTTTAAAACATATAGTTCTTCTTTATTAACATCTGAAAGTTGCCCTAATTCTTCAGAAAAAGTCGAATAGATTTTTTAAAAATTACTTGAAAATTTTGTAAAAATTACTTGAAGTTTTACAAGAGGTTATAATAATTTTTTTTTTTGAAAAGGAAAAAAAAACAAACTGTTAGCAGAGAACCTCTAGACCGAAAAGGTAAGTGTGAAGCCCTCTCTAATTGCCTGTATGATGCTTACTTAACCTACCTTCTCAGTCTCATGTCTTCTTTTGGTAACTTACAGCTCTTTAATCCTTTTACAAAGGGAAAATAGACAACAAGAAAATCATATTTCTTGATTATCTTGTGGTACAATAAATCAACTCCTTAATATTAGAAAGTAATATTTGGCATCACAGTATGCCAAATAATTGATAGTCAATAAATATTTATTGAATAAGTAAATGCAGAAAGACAAAGATTTAAATCAGATATTTCATCTATAAACATACTTTTCATCTCTTCATTTTATTTCCACCTAATAAAATAAAATAAAAGAATTTCCAAAGTGAATTCCCCAGTTGGCTTTAGATGATCATTTTCAGGTTTTTTTCCTGCCTTCCTTATGCCCAAGAGAGGTATGGAGAACAAATGAAGGCAGTATGGGGTGGAAAATGAGTTTAAAAATATAGTTAACAACCACAAAAACTAAAATAATTATGTTTTGATAGGTTTCACAACTTAAGTAGGTATTTTCCTCCTGTTAGATAATAACTACTAGGCCACCTTTCAATATTACATTTAGACATCACTTTATTAGGAGAAGAATTATTCTATAGCTTTTCAAGAAGAGTTATTTAGTTTATCATAGCATTTGTTTTATTTGAATTTTAGATATTATTAAATAAGTTCTATTGATTATGCATGTACAAAATAAATTATTAAATTTACTTAAAATGTTTCAGAACATAACTGCATTTTAAATAAATTGTGTGTTCACATTTTCCTAATGAAGAAAAGTATAGGGAAGGGATTTAAAACATTATAAAGAGGAGATATTTGTCCATGCATAAACATATGAGATTTATTCAAACAGTAAATCATTGAATTATAAACATATGAATGAGGACTTTTTGAATGAATTCTAAAACTCTACAATATCATATGAGATATATAAAGTAAAACTCTTCATTAATTTTATTATATAATGATACTAGAGGCCCGGTGCACAAAAATTTGTGCACTCGGGGTGAAGGGGGATCCTTCAGCCCGGCCTGTGGCCTCTCGCAGTCTAGGACCCCTCAGGAGATAACGACCTGCTGGGCCTGCTCCCGGGTGGCAGAGGGCAGGCACAATCCCTAGGTGCAGTCCCTGGTCGGGCTCAGAGCAGGGACAATTGGGGGGTTGGGGCACCGCACCCTGTCACACTCAAGGCAGGGTTGATGGGGAGGTTGCGGCGCCACCCCCCTGTCACGCACAGCAGGGCCCATCAGGGGGTTGGGGCACTGCCCCCTGTCACGCAGAGAGCAGGGCCCATCACGGGGTTGGGGAACTCCCCCTGTCACGCACAGAGCAGGGCCGATCAGGGGGTTGGGGAGCTCCCCCCTGTCACTCACAGAGTAGGGCTGATAGGGGAGTTGGGGCACCGCAACCTGTCACACACAGAGCAGGGTGGATCAGGGGGTTGGGGTGCCACACCCTGTCACACTCAGGGCAGGGCTGATGGGGAAGTTATGGCTCTACCCCGTCACACACAGAGCAGGGCCCGTTGGGGGGGGGGTTTGGGGCGCCACACCCTGTTACACACAGAGCAGGGCCAATCAGGGGGTTGGGGCGCTGCACCCTGTCACACACAGAGCCACAGGGTGATCAGGGGATTGGGGAGCTCCCCCCTATCAGGCACAGAGCAGGGCTGATCAGGGGGTTGGGGCGCCTTCCCCTGTCATGAACAGAGCAGGGCCGATAGGGAGGTTGTGGCCCCTCCCCCTGTCACACACAGAGCCGCAGGGCGATCAGGGGGTTTGGGCGCTGCCCCCTGTCACGCTGATCCCGGTGCTGGGAGGCATATTACCCTTTTACTATATAGGATAGAGGCCTGGTGCATGGGTGGGGCTGGCTGGTTTGCCCTGAAGGGTATCCTGGATCAGGGTGGGGGTCCCCACGGGGGTGCCTGGCCAGTCTGGTTGAGGGGATGATGGCTGTTTGCAGCTGGTCACACACACCCTTCAGGGTGGGGGTCCCCACTGGGGTGCCTGGCCAGTCTGGGTGAGGGGCTGAGGGCTGTTTTCAGGCTGGCGGGTGATGGAAGCTCCCAACCATTCCTTTTTTTCTTTTTTTTTTTTTCTTTTGGGCCAGCTTTAGCTCTGAGGCTCCAGCTCTTAGGCCTCTGCTGCTGAAAGCAGGTATCTGGTTTGTTTATGTTCTATAATTGAAACAATGTATAACTCCAGCTCTGCGATCCCGGCTCACTGAAAGCAGGTTTCTGGGGTTTTGTTTAGCTTCTATATTTGTTACAATGTTTCAAACTGCCCGCTCAGAGGCCGGCAAAGCAGGCGGGGAACGTTGGAGTCCTCCATCACTGAAGCAAGCAAGCCTCATGTTAGTTTCCAGCTGCCTGGCTGCCGGCCACCATCTTGGCTGGCAGTTAATTTGCATATCTCGCTGATTAGCCAATGGGAAGGGTAGCGGTCGTACTCTAGTTACCATGTTTCTCTTTTATTAGATAGGATATCAATTTTTTTCAATGAACTCAGGAGTAGGACTCAGACTGTTAATTCTTAAAATAGTAATACATGCAGAGAAAGGAGTGGGTTAAAAATCAGGCCCCATATATAAATATATGCAAAGCTAATATTATAAAAATACCAGCGTCCTGGTGCACAAAATTTGTGCAAGAGGGGGTTCCCTCAGCCCAGCCTGCACCCTTTCCAATTGGGGATGCTTTGGGGGATGTCCGACTGCCGGTTTAGGCCATATCTCACAGGGATGTGGCCTAAACCGGCAGTCAGACATCCCTCTCACAATCTGGGACTGCTGGCCCCTAACTGCCCTGCCCTGCTGGCCTGGTTGCCCCAACTTTCTTCCCTTGCTGGCTTGATCTCGCTCCCAACTGCCCTCCTCTCCCAGCCTGGTTGCCCCCAACTGCCCTCCTATGCTGGCCAATTTCGTTCTGATTGGTTGGTTTATATGCCAGTCAGCGTCAAAAGCTCTGCCTCCTAGGCAGCCACTGACTCCCCACAGCACCCAGATTTGGTTCTGATTGGGCGGTTTCAATGCCAGTCAGCGTCAAAAACTCCACCTCTTAGGCAGGCATTGGTTCCTCACAGCACCCAGATTTGGTTACGATTGGTTGGTTTCTATGCCAGTCAGCATCAAAAGCTCTGCCTCCCAGGCAGACATTGGTTCTTCACAGCACCCACATTTGGTTCTGATTTGTCAGTTCCTATGCCAGTCAGCGTCAAAAGCTCTGACTCTTAGACAGCCATTGGTTGCACATAGCACCTACATTTCATTTTGATTGGTCAGTTCCTATGCCAGTCAGCATCTCCAGGCCTGATCAGAGAGGCAGGGTTGAACAGCAGCATTCAGGAGGCCAGGAGAGAAAAAAAGGCCCGGCTGCTGGCAAAGCCCGGAAAGAAAGAGAGAGAGAGAAGGAGAGAGGCAAGTACTGATCAACAGCTGCCACTGAGGCTTCGGATCAGACCCTGCCTCTCTTCTGGGTCTCAGCCCCCTGGGCAGCCATGGCAACCCAGCACTGAATGAAGGACTTCCGGGTTGGTCAGCCTTCAGTCCTGATCCATTGTTCTGACCCTGGGCTTTTATATATTAGGATAAGTTAAATTTCTAATGGTTTTCAGTAATTTTGTTATGTGTTACCATTTTGTGTGCTTGTTTGTTCTTAGAGGTGTTCTACTCAAAACAGGATGGTAAAATGGGAAACACAGGCTCATGAGTCAAAGACCTCTTCTGAATGCCTGTTACATAGTAGGCACTCACTAAATTCTTGCTTTCATTATAATGTTCATTGTCATCTTTCATTCAGAAAGCAAAAAATAAGCTAATTATATCAATATATTACTTTTATAAGACCTATGATAACCAAATAATGATAAAGTCCTTGATTTGAATATTGACAATTTTTAAGCCTTTAGATATTTACAATTTAGGAAAGATAATTTAGCTGGCAATAGTTCTTTGCAGTTTTCACACACATTGTATTATCAGAATACATTATCAAAGCTGAACCCTGCAAGAGAGTTTGAGAAAAAGATTGAGTTCTTTTTAATTAAAGAATTTGTTTTAATTTTAGAGATGATGGAGAAAGCAGGAAAAAGAGTAAAGAAAAATACTTATGAAATTTGTAAATCAGTTGAATGTTTCAGATATTCTTTCCCCATTGCAACATTTAAAACATTAAACACACACACACACACACACACACACACACACACAATAATTTTTGTCAATAACATTTTTAAATGGTTAGGAGCATATAATGGAAACTGTGAATCACATCACTGAAAGGCTCTTTCCAAAGCATATTTTATAAGATTTTTTAAATCTTTATTTTCCATTAATTGCACTTAGAGCAATTTTTCCTTTATTTCCCTCCTGATTCCATTTGGAGGTCAGCTTTCTACGGATTAAAAAAACCCTCAGATATAATTCTTTTTATTTCAAATCTAAAAATCACCATGAGAAAAGGGAAAAAATATTACAGTGAAACTTAAATCTGTTAAGAGAGAACTCTAGCTTGTCCAGTACTTATTTGCTTCATCTTCCAGTGCTTTTGATTAGGCTTAACCACTATGATATTGGAATCATTACAAAAACTTGAACACAGCTACCTGAAGCCTATATTTAATTCTATTATGCCATTTAAAATAATCAAAGTTATTTTAAGGAATTTTTAAACACGTTTTCAACATTTTATATAAGAAGTTTAATACACTCTTTTTAGTATTATGAAATTCTCAATGGCCTTATACTTATTAGGTCTCTCTCTCTCTCTCTCTCTCTCTCTCTCTCTCTCTCTCTCTCTCTTTCTCTCTCTCATCTCCCTTCTTCCTTCCCTCCCTCTCACTCATCTTTTTTTAAGTGTATTAGTATCCAAAATAAAAGCATACTGAAAAAGAGTATAAGCCTGTATGTTTTTTATTGGCATTTCAACAAGAATCCTTTCTCTCTCTCTCCCCACCCCACATCCAGTGATACAGGGACTCACATAAACAGGATAGAAGCTTGGTCAGGAAATTAGATATCTTATCTTCGGGTCTGGTAAATAAGGACCAATAACCTAGGCCTGCCGCACTCTTCATGATAACTGCCTTTACAAAATGAAATTTTGACTTCTTCACAGTTTAGCTACAAGAAGACAGTATCAGTAGACCTGCTTTTCTGTGCAATATGAAGGGTAGTAAAAGATTTCAACATCTGACAGGGGAAAATGAACAACCGATAAAAAATCTTTGAAATGTTCTCAATGCAAAGGCAACATTTTTTATATTGATTTACATTTTTATTATTGTTTACTCTCTGGACAGACTGAAGATATACTAAACATGGAGCACATAAATTGAAGGAAAAATACAAACATCAGTACCAACAAAGACAGGACCAGAATCTTTTAAAAATAGTTGTTTTTAAGATCTAATTATCTTTATTAATGTAACTGTGTGTTTACTTTGCTGAGGACTTGAAATAACTTAATATTATTTATTACCTTAAGAATATCTGCAGGAATTATAAAGAAAAGGAAAAAAATCTTGAATCATATTGTTCTACTTCTAAAATTAATCAAAATATCAACAATACCAGACCTTTTAGCTTTTAAGGAGCAAACAATATTTTGATGGCCCCAAAGTAAGGAATTGCAGCTGCATGGAGAGATAAAATTAAGAAATAAAATAAAAATACTAATTATAAATCTTAGACTAGAAAACAAATTTCTTAAAGAGGCAGAGTATGCTAAAGATGAAAGTAATATTTACAATGATAAAAACTATTCATTCCATTGTCATATACTATCATAAAAAATATTGATGTTACAACTCATTTTAATGGTATATATACCATTTGCAAGGGTTTAAAAAGTTTAAGTTTCTCACTAAATGAGCCCACTAAAATCAAATTGTGTCTTTAGTTTTGTGCTTGGTATAGCTACATGATTTTTTCAATACAAATAATGGTGTTGAAATTCTAGATAAATTATCTAAATACATTCTAGGTAGTTTTCTTTTCATCTAAAAGTGGTGAGAAACAACAAGCTAAAAACTACTGGATAAAGAGTGTATACTCCTTAACTCCCAGAACAATACTGTACATATCTGAGCATCTCTATGCTACTTAAATCTATTGTAGTGACTATAAAATGTTTTATATAACTTGTTAATTATGCATGTAGAAAATTATATTTATGAAACAACCCTTACTATTATCAATATTTTGATATTTTGTTGTGACACTTCCATAATGCATAAAACTGATTAAAACTTGGCATAAAATAACTTTAGATTTTCTTCTAGATATTGTTTTTAAGTTGTAGATATATAACTGTCACATATTATGTAAATTTTCTTTACAAAACTTAAAACTCTCAAATTACTTGTAGTGTGCTTAAGAACTTCCAAATAACATATTACTAAGGATATTAATTAAAATTAGGAATGTTTTTATTAACTAAGAAATTAGAAATAAAGGAGTGAAAGGGATTTTCAATTTTTATCATAAAATGAGATCTATTTAACTAATTTTATATAGAAAGTAACACAGTAAATTTTACTTATTTACCAACATGATAAATTACTTTATGGATTCTGGGAATTACAAAAGGTTAAAGTTAAGTCAGATGGATATCGTTTCCCACCCCCAAGTCAGTGCTTTGATGCTGAGTATACTTCCCATAAAAATAATTTGTAATGAATACTTGTATTGCTTAGCTTGTTCATGTACTTACTTTATATACTTTATTAAAGCCAAAATCACCAAGCTTTACTTTATATACTTTGATAATTTTCCAGATACATAAAACTTAGTGAAATATTTATGATGATAAAAATACTTGTAAAAATATTCTGAAGATTCAATAAATTATCTCAAGACATTTTTAAAAAATGTTTTGAACAATGGCTTAGCATTATCTCCCAAGTTGACTAAACTAATTATATGACAACATATAATTATTGGACAGTTTCTTTGAGTAACAAGTGAAAACTTTGGACCAAAATTGGGTAGAAAATATTTTAACGTAGTCATTAAAGTGTTATTTCTCTGATGACAAATGCTCATATTTGATTTATTTGCCAAAGAAGTTTGGTTATTCTCATGTCAAGAGTAAATGATTAAGAGGAATGTATTGATTTGATCCTCCTAAACTTTATTCTAGTAAAATTTTAACAAATATTGATCTAACTAAACTTATCATCCCTTTAAGAAATAGAACAGAAAGTCTAATTTAAATAACTTTTTAAATTAATGAATGTATTTAGAAATGTCAATATTTAAAACACTTAAAATTTTAAATGTAAAAATGTATATACACATAAAACTTGCTCATTGCTTTCAAGTATTTCTAGCAGGAAAAAGCCTTTATCCAAGTGCAATTTTATGCCTAACGACAAAACTACTTTTGTTAAAAGATCAGTCCATGGAATGTGGTAGTCTTGTCTGCCTGAGTCTCATGGTGAAATATCTGGGAAAGGCCTCTTCTCTCAAAGCCCGAAGGCTTAATGTAAGTAATTAGAAGTGCCACTGACCTGGATGCAGTCTTTTCAATAAACAAGGCACAATGGAGAGAGAAACGATGCTTCTCAATAACTAATTGTATTTTTGCTGTGCCTTCATTGCATCTTAGGCCATGCAGCTACAAATATAAGTATTTTACTTTTACTGTAATGGTGTGACAAACATTCCTCAAATCAAGTTTACCCCTTATGGTATGCGTTTACTCAACAAACACTTTGAATGTTTTGTCTCTGTGGGCACCAAACTGCATGTTTGGCTGAAATTGGTAACCATGGTGGACTTCACAAATTGCTCATAACTCAATATAGGAGACACCCCAATTGCTCTTTTTCTAAAACTTTTTTCTCCTTTAGCAAATTCACTCAGCACCACTCCACCCATTCTTTTTTCTCTAATTTTGAACACCCTTGTCAAAGCCACAATTTCTCATCTACACTCTTTAATAGCCATTTAAGTAGTTTACTAGTATTTTTCAATTTTAGCTCCCCACCCTGTTTAACATGCTATATTTGCAACACAAAAGCCAATTTGAACCGCATTCCCTTGGTTAACATCCTAAATGGCTGTTCATAAAATATAAGTTTCTTATCACAGAGGACAGAGACCTCCATAATATGGTCCCTCACTGCTTCTCTACCAGTTTGTCTGCCTGATGTTTATACTTCAGCCACCAGGTTTCATGCCAGAAATTTGTTCCTGCTTCAGGGCTGTGTACTTGCAAGTCCCTTTGCCTAAAATGTATTCCCCACTGTCTCCTAGACTTCCGATGTCTGCCTCTGTCTTGTCATCATTCAGGTCTCAGTTCAAATGCTACTCTAGGGAGAACTTTGATGTTCTACCCTGTTCCTATCACATCACCCCAATTGCATTGCTCATAGCACAAACCACTATCTCACCCCTTTATGTGTTGGCTTCCCTAATTATTGCTTACTATTTTATTGTTGATTTCTATTATAAGATTATGAACTTCATGAGTGCAGGTAGTTATATATATATTTGTTTTATCTTCTTTAGCGCTATGCCCCACCAGGTAGCAAAGAGACTGGTCATCAGACTTCAATGGGAGAAGAGGAGAAATATCAGAAATTTCTATATTATCACAATGTCTAGTTCTATAGAGACATAGGGTAAAGTCTTCAGTGGCTCCTTCATGCTCAAGCATTCCCTTACCGGGCCCAGGAGCCTGCAACCGAGGCATGTGCCCTTGACCAGAATCGGATCCAGGACCCTTCAGTCCAAGTCTGGTGCTCTATCTACTGAGCCAAACTGGCTAGGGCTCATTTATATTCTTTTTCTACAAAGTTTTTTGTACTGAAATCATAGATACATGAGCTATACTGACATTTTTTCCCTATGAGTTTAAATATAACCCACAAACATCTAACTTATTTTATGCATCAAATATGCCATCTTCTGAATTTTCACTGAACCCTTTCCAACTTCCCTAGACCTGCAAATATAATTTCCCATAAATGGGATCTCACATTACACTATTGTTTCTTGACCTTTAAAGCTAGATGCCCCACCTAACACAGGCCACTGCTTTTAGACATTCCACATTGTAAAATGATACTAAAGTTAAAAACCTAATTATTTGTACTTGAAAGATAAAATGTCTAAGGCCATATTTAATTTCATCATTGTATTATGAAGGTGATATTCAAGTAGTTCTATGAGTTTTTTGTTTGTTTGTATTTTGTTTGTTTTCCTCCAAGGATTACTTCATGCAAAAGTGATTTTGTTTCCAGTGTTTGAAGAAGCAGGAGTGGCAAAGAAACCTTGAAAGTTCTTCCTTATGTATAGAAGGATTCTGAGCAAGGAAAAGGACTAAGCAGGGCACAGTTAGAGATTCTGAACTAGGAGAACACTGAACTTCATTTATACAGAATTACACAATTGCAGTAGTAAGTTAGACACTTCCAAACCATATTGTCTATTTGAAGTAACTAAAGAATATTATAGAAGAGTTATTTGCAATAACCCAAGTGCCCATTAGGAGATGAATGGATTAAAAAGCTGTGGTACATTTACACCATGGAATACTATGCAGCTGTGAAAAAAAGAAGAATCTCTTACCCTTTGAGGCAGCATGGAGGGACCTGGAGAGTATTATGCTAAACAAAATAAGCCAGTCAGAGAAAGAGAAGTATCACCTAATGAACAAAATAAACTGATGAACAAAAAAGATCAAGAGACATTGAATCATGCTACAGACTGAGGTATTTCAGAGGGAAGGGTAGGATAGGAAGAGATTAACCAATGAACTTATATACATACTAGAGGCCTGTAACACGAAATTTGTGCATGGGTTGGGTCCCTAGGCCTGGTCGGTGATCAAGGATGATTGGGGCCTTCTGGCTGCTGGCAGGGGCCTTCCTTTCCCAGCTGCCGGCTGCCAGCTGAGGCCTTCCATTGTTCTGCACCGCCCCTTGGTGGTCAGCGCACATTATAGTGAGTGATTGAACTCCTGGTCTGGTCAAACTCCTGAGGGGACACTTTGCATATTAGCCATATCTATCTATCATCTATCTATCTATCTATCATCTATCTATCTATCTATCTATCTATCTATCTATCTATCTATCTATCTATCTATCTATCTATCTATCTATCTATATATCTATCTATCTACCTATCTATCTAGATATAGATATGTATAGCCCATGGATAGACAATAGTGTGGGGAAGGCCTGGGAAGGGGATTGGAGCAGGGTGGAGGGGTCAAATGGAGGAACAAAGAGGGGACATCTGTAATACTTTCAACAATAAAGGTAAAATTTAAAAATAAGAGTATTATGATTTAGTTTGAATGGTTTGGAGCTCATACATTTCTCACTATGATAACCTTTAGTTCTCTGATGTTATTAAATCGGAAAAACATAATTTCATAAGACAATAAGAGGAGCCTGTAAATTCTGCAGTGGGCTAAAGAGAACTCTAATGTCCAGAGTGAATGTGGATCCCAAATATCTAACAAGAGAGAAGGTACCCATGAAGATGGTCCAGAAGAATTAGAATAATTTAGCAGCTTCCCTTACCACTAGATCTGTCTATCACTTTCTAATAAAATCAACAGTCTGAAATACTGAAATCTTCACATGAATTTTCCCATGGGAGCACTGAACATCAACCTACAGGATTTTTAAAAGGTTTTTAGGAAGTGCAAGCAATACTGTGTAGTTTTTGAAAAGAATTTTTAAGAGTGACTGCAGTTTCACTTGCTTGGCACCTGTCTACAGAGAACAACTTTTTACTTAATTTTGAAAGCAAGATTTCAGGGTCAGGTAAGACATTACATTTTTCTTGCATTTCATTTTTTAATAAAATCTTTCCTGTCCTTTTAAATGAAGAGACTAACTTGGTTAACAGGGTAATTAAAAAGTTTACATTGTTTTAAGGCAATTTCATATCTATATTTACCACAAGATTATAATTCATTTCTCTTTCCTCAGTATTGCACAGTTGATTATATTTTCTTTTGTAATCTATTGAATAGGATTAAAATGCTTAATATCTATATATTAAAGTGCAAAGATAGCTGAAATTATTGTGGTCCTGCCATCCTCACATACCTTTATATGTTAAGAGGAAATAAATGGTAGAAATCATTTTTATTATTCATTGTTCTATAAAAACATTTTCATACTGGGTGTACTGCTATTTTTATTTATTTTGTCAACTCCTGACTTGTTCCTGTCTCTTGAACTTGAATGTTCTATGGCCCGTAGTGATATTCATCGATGGGTGCTCCTGATATTCAGAAAAATGCTTTTCTCTGCCTCTTTATCATGAAGTTCAACAGTGACACCAGAGATTAGGTTATGTGCACCCTTCCAGCTATGGATTACAAAAATATTTCTTTCAAAAGGCTCACTAAAAGAAAGTAAAATTTCTGAGAAATAAATTCAAATTTAACTGTTTGATCCTCAACCATGAATCTATAACATGTTTGGCTAACAGAGTATTACAACTTGCAATATTTTTATGAACTCTGAAAATCTTAATAATAAGACCCTCTATCATATATGAATTTTTAATGATAAAAGTAATCTATATAAACAAACCCCCCATGGTTTTTGATTTCCAAAATAAAGTTGGCATTTCTTCCTAATTCTCTTAAGATGTTATTTTACATCTATTTTATGTTTTAATGAATTAAATTTAAGCAAAATAGAGAAAGAAAACAATACCAATCTCTACTTTTTTACTGATCATATTTCAACTAAATACAAGCAAAAAATTTTTAAAGTTTCACCATTAATCAATGTAGTCAGAAGAAAATGCATCAAATTATGTTAGAATGGAAAAAGAAAGAGCATTAAAAAATGTAGTTATAAAAGAACTGAACCAATTTTTAAGTCTTCTGTTGGTTAGTTTGTTTTAAAATATGCAAAATAAATAAATATGACTTGAAATCATATTCTTAATTACATCATAAACTATTAGAGATTTTTTCAGTATCTACAAAATTCACCATCAGTCTAAGATAAGCTTTATAAATTTGTGCTTCCATGTCATTTATTCTATATTGAATAGCAAATGCTTATTTATAATGAGTTCACAAGGCAATATAATTGGAATATATTTCCAATTAGATTCAGTATTATGACCCTAAAGTGGATGCATTTATGTTAATATAAAAGTATACCTGGTACATTTTATCACGCATTAGAGATTTTAATCAGGTAATCTATACAGCATCTGGAAACCTAAGCAGAGGCAAAGTCTGCTATAACAAAGGCACTGTAACAGTTCACCTTCAGTGAAGAACAATAATGCATTATTAAATTCACTTTCCTGCTCAGTGGTTACACTTAGCTGACCACAGCAAATTTGCTTTCTGCCTGGTCCTCACAAGTTGGCAGAAAAATAGATTCTGTCACATTTAACGGGTTTAGAAAATGACAGGATGCCTTTTTTTGTTTTAACTATAAACCATAATCTTTCAGAAGTAAGTATAATTACAAATGCCTTTGGTCATGTCATTCTTAGGACAGATATTATATGTGGGTTATCACAGAAGCATGTATCACCATAACTATCACTAATAAATGAAACTGGTAGTACATAACAAAAGATCTGTGGTCCTTTCATTCTATATAACATCATAATTCTTATGATATAATAAAATTATTTTGAAATCTTATAGAGCTATGAACATTATAATAACTTGTAGATTTTGTTTTATGCACATCTATGTTACACAAATTAGGGTATTGGGTCTACCATAAAAATATAATATGTACCAAACTCACTAATCAGCTACTGGAATACTGCCTAAGATAATTGAAGTAAGTATTTAAGTCATTAATTACATGATCACTAAGAGGATCAAAATTCTTTATGGTTGTTTATTTAGTAATCTCATAAAATCTTTCTTTATACACACACTAGAGGCCTGGTGCACAAAATTCATGCTGAGATACAGTCCCTAGGCCTGACCTGCGATCAGGAACATCTTCCCTGGCTTCCCAAAGCTGGCCCCACCACCCGCCACCACCCACTCCCAGTTCCCCATTTGTCATCAGGCGATTGGAGCCTGCTGGCCAGGGGAAAGAACCAAGAGGTGGGCCATTCGGCTAGCTCACCGGCCCTGCCCCCCGCCGCCGCCCACCCTGGTTCCTGTTTACCATCGGGCGATCAGAGCCTGACAGCCAGGGGAAGGGACTGAGAGGTCGGCCATTCCTGTCCGCTCACTGGCCCTGTCCCCACCACAGTTGCTCTCTATGTGTGGGGTGACTGGTGGGGTAGGGGCCTTGGGCTGGCGCCACCCATGTCCCCTGCTACCAACCCTGGTTCCCAGTTTGCCATCGGGTGATCAGAGCCTGCTGGCCGGGAAAAGAGACTGAGAGGTCGTCAGTGTGCCTCATAGTGACTGGTTTAGTGGTTGTTCTGGTCATTCTGCCATTAAGGTCAATTTGCATATTACCCTTTTATTATATAGGATAGAGGCCCGGTGCATGGGTGGGGGCTGGCCGTCCTGCCCTGATGGGGGCTCCAGATTGGGGTGGGGGTCCCTGCTGGGGCATGGGGCCAGCCAGGGTGAAAGGCTGTGGGCAGTTTGCAGACTGGCCATGCCCCTGGTCAGGGTGGGGGTCCATGCTGGGAGGCAGGGCCGGCTGGGATGAGGGACTGCAGTAGTTCTGGTGTCTGGTTGTTCTGCTGTTTCGGTCATTGGGTTTTTATTATATAGGATATGTCCTATTAATACATATATTATAAGTGGCATGCCTTGTTTCTTAAGTTCTGTTAAATATAAAGTATTATATTTCATAGCATTTTTCATTAAGTAGAAAGAAATAATATTCTGTAATCATAAAATACATTATTCCCCTAGAAATATTTTCATAACTAATATGTACAAATTATGATAGAAATATTTGTGGATAATGGAGTTCATTAACAATTGTATTTTAAAAACTAGATATCTAATGGTTCTATGGAAAATTTACTTTAGAATGCTTTGCAACTAGATGCAAGGGATTTACTAGCTAATGCTTTTTTAAGAAAGCGTGATCACTTCCTTAGGTGATAATGAATATCGGTTATATAAGGAAGCATTTTTAGGTTGCCTGAAACTACATTTTACTGACTCAAACTTTCTTGTATGTCTCAATTTCTCTTAGTGATTATGATTATATTTTTTAAAAAACTGGCATGACTTACTTTAGATTTTAATTATGTAAATAAACTTTACAATAACTTCAATAAAAAGGTAGATGTTAGAAAATATCAATTAAAAAGCATTACTTGACTATTTAAGATCTTAATTAACATTTTTTTACAAGAAGCGTACTGGATTTGTAATTTATATACTATCTTATTCTATAGATTACATTTGATGTACTAATTCATTTATAGCATTTTACATATTATGATAATATATCAATTACTTGCTGTTATTAAATAGAGGCCTTCTGTCATTATTAAATAATAACAATATAAAGCATAAAATTTCCACTTGGAATTTCAATGGCATTTTTACATGATGTTAAAAGGTAATTTTTTATTAAAAAAAAACACCCTGAAATTTGCTTTGCAATTTAATTTAATTATGTTGATTCCATGAGATCTAAAAATGAGTTATTGCAGTATCCATGGAGGTTTTAAAACATTTAAACATTGTTTAGCTTAATATGCTTTTAAAAACTCATTGACATTTATGGCAAAATCACTAATCTTTGCCCAGTTCTTTTTTCCACTTTAAAAACTACAAAATTGTACATGAAGTATAAAAGAATTAGCATTTTACAGAGATAAACATTTTACATGACAATGAGAAATATAGCCTATCTTTAATTATCTGAGTTAATTTCATACATGCTATAAATGTCTTCATTTGTTGGCAGAGACTTTGAATTATTAGCCATAAATAATTAGTAGAAAAAGTACATGTGTTGATAGTTTCTTATTGACTATTGATAATACCATTATAATGATTCTGAACTTTCAACTTTAAATTATTCCCTGGTAAATGAATACCTCTCTTTGGGGGATGGTCAAAATGAGAGTAGGTTTATTTCATGCCCCACCATGGGCATGATTCCTAGAACACAGTGTTCAATCTGTGAGTGTTTCCTACATGGATGTTGTAACAAGACAATTTTTTCTGCAAAGAGAAAATATAAACTTTAACCCAAATTCTAACCGTAGAGTTTCTCATTGCAGATAAAAGAAACAATCATAAGCCAGTCTATCTCTAATAAGGAAACCTAGAGCTTTGGCTATTTAAAGCCAAAAGTAGGATTCAATTTGGACACTACTAGTAAATAGGCATTTTGAGGGGATTAAAAGCTCAGCTATTTGTCTCACTAGCAATTATTCCAAGCCTATGAAGGCTCTCAGCATAATAAGGGTCATAGAAGAATGAAACTTATATATGAAATATGTGCCAAATACTTTTCTAAGTGACATATAGAGTACCTAATTTAAATCTTGAGGAATAGGAATTAATGGTAAATAAGAGAATGTCTCCAATATTACTGAAATAGACCTCTCTCTACATTTGCCTGCTGCCTAAACATGAATACTACTACATCTAAATTAAGACACAGCATAAACTGATTATGTTGGAATGTGAAGGATTTAGGATCCCCACTAGAAACTCAAAATCAACAACAACAACAAATATATTGTCCTTTGTCTCTGATTAATGTCCGGAGGATACGCTGGAATCAGCACACATCTCTTACTGGATTTTTCATAGAATAATAATTAAATGTTGTTGTTTTCATTAAATTGGATCCTACTAAAGATAATATGAATGGGAAATACAAATCAAAGTAATTAAATTATTAAAATAAAATAAAAAACGACAAGAACAAATGAATTGCAATTCAGAGAAAAACTATAAACCCTCCCTTGATTTGCACAGTGCTTTCATTCCTGAAGAGAGATATCAATTCCTGATTTCTTTCTCAGTAGTCAAAGGAACCTAACATTCTTGAGCAGATAACTCTGTGCCAAATACTTTTCTAAGTGATACATATAGTACCTAATTTAAAACTTGTCATTAAGGAGACTCATTCCCTTAAAGTGTCCACCTGACCTAGTTTGAATTTTGTTTTAGATACATTAAGGAGGGAAAGTACCAATTTGGAGAATGTAGCAGTATTCGCCTTCAAAAATTCTCCCCTTGATGGTAAAACTACATTTATGACATAGACCATGCCCAGTCTTCCATCCTACCTGTAAATGATAGTAAAACTCAGAAAAGCATTCCATCCTCAGCTCTAGGTTCAAACAGACTATTTCTGCTAAGAGTTCCCAAGAAGTGCCACATCCTCACTCCTATCATGGCAGATATCATGTTATTATCCCTTAAAATGACATTATTGCTTAACGTGTTACCATCCCTTAGCATGATAGTAATTTACTGCATGTCTTTTCCCTAGAATTCTCATTGTTGCCAGTAAAGCAATGTACACAACTGCCTATGACAATTCTCAATCTAGCTACAGGTAGCTATAGAGGCTGTAGAATGGAAATCTTCCTGTGTATTAAGCATAGCCAGTAAAATGGAAGGCAAAAACAAAGCCAGGAGATACATGATCATTTTCGAATAGTTAATGATTTAGGCAAACAAGAATGATGGTGATTTTTAATAACTCCAATATATGGGTTTGTCTCACAGTATTATCAATTTTATTCAAAAAACTTCTCATTAGTATATCTTCAAATCACAACAATGTCTTATGTTCTTCAATTAAAATTCATCTCTGAATCCTTGGCAATAAGCACAGTGCCAAGCACATAGTAGGTAATCACAAATTATTTCCTAATAAATAAATTAAATGTTAGCTTTATTAAAATGCTGCTAAAAAACCATTTACCTGGATATATATAAGTATATAAGATTACAACTATAAACGTATCCCATATTCTTCCACAAATATTTCTTGGAATCATGTTCCCCTTTTTGGTGCTATCAATTACATTAGTTGACAATTGATCAGATAAATTATTAACTCTTTTATTCAACACACTACAATGCACCAGTCATGACATCTGCTGACAATCTGGTTGTAAATAACACAGACCCAACTTCATGTTCTCAGAGCTTGCAAAGTACTGAATTATGATCTGTAACAGATTACCTGTCCCCCCTCTCCACCTTGTTCTCTAATCTGTGTGACTTTAAGACATGTCCATGTCCTCTGGATGGATCAGTCAATGGGCTATCTCAGCAAGCAGATCAAGATACTGCTCCAGAATGTGACAGTCTGGCTTTTACTAAGCCTTGCATTACTGCATTATCCTCTCCAATTTGAATGCCATTCCAATACACTGGTCTTTGATGGGACCCTCACATCTGCACAATACATCTAAATAGGCTGGCCACTTAATTGGCATAAAAAAAACTTCGTGACTATTTATCAGATACTACTTGTCCAATTTTCAAAGATGAAAAAGGATGGGAAAGGATGTTATATAATTTACCAAGTTTACAAGTTTAACCAGGATTTGACCACAAAGAGATCAAATTCCAAGGCTGTGCTCTTTATCCCTGGGCTAGGGTGCTTCCAGTGATAATCATTTCTTAGATGAATATGCAAGTATTGTATAAATTGAAACTTTTCACAATAGCCTTAGATTACTTTTTGTCATGGTAAAATAGATAATAATGAATGATAATCATCTACATATACATTGAGTGGCCAGATTATTATGACCACCCCATCAGTACTTCATTGGGCCACTTTTTGCCTCCAATACTGCAGCGATTCTTCTTGGCATTGACTCCACAAGATGTTGAAAGTTGATGTGAGGAATCTGACAGAATGCCTGATGAATAGCACTGTCCAGTTCTGTGAGATTTGATGGTTGTGGAACCAGCTGCATGATGGCTCTTTTAACTTCGTCCCACAAATGCTCAATTGGATTGAGATCTGGTGATTGTGGGGGCCACCTAAGCAAGGTAAAGTCTCCCTCATGTTCTTGAAAGCACTCCTGCACAATACGAGCAGCGTGGCATGGCGCATTGTCTTGTTGGAAGAAGCCATCTCCATTGGGATACGCCATCAACATGATAGGATGAACTTGATCAGCAACGATACTTAGGTATGTTGTGCTATTCAGAGGTTTATAATGGTCTGGCCCTCTGGCAACTTCAGCGCGAAATTATAGCTAATTTGCCTACAAACGTTCAGGTGGTAATAATAATCTGGCCACTCAGTGTATAAAGAGGTAATATGCTAATTGGTCCTAATGGTGTCCCAGTCATGACCGTTCAACAGGCTGCGTGTGCACAGGAGCTGGTAGGCGGGGATGGGGGTGGGGACTTGCACCACCAGGACATGAATCTGCCTCCAGGAGTGGCACCCCGGCAGAGGCACACGCACACCGCCTGCTGCGCCACCCGGCCCGGAGGGGGGAGTCAGGACAGGCTTTGGTGCCCCCTCCACCCCCCCGCAGAGGTGTGCACAGGATGGGCCATGGCAGCCCCTGGATGGAGGTGCGCACATGCCCACTGTGCCACCTGGCCCGGAGCGGGGCATGAGGATGGCCCACCCCTGGCAGAGGTACGTGCAGGACCACAGCACTGCCCGGCCCGGAGGGGGTAGCATCAGGACAGGGGCAGGGCCTCAGCAGAGAGCTCTCAGCACTCCTGCACTGATGTCTGAGATGTGGAGAGGAAGGGAGAGCAGATGGGCAATTAGGGGGTTTAGGCCAGGAGGGGAGAGCAGATAGGCAGTTAGGGGATCAGACAAGGAGGGGAGAGCAGTTAGGGGGATCAGCCAGCAGGGGAGAGCAGTTAGGGCCATCAGGCAGGCAGGCAGGTGAGTGCTTAGGAGCCAGTGGTTCTGGATTGTGAGAGGGATCCAAGATTGGAGAGGGTGCAGGCCAGGCTGAGAGACAGCCCCACCCCCACCCCCCGTGCATGAATTTTGTGCACTGGGCCTCTAGTAAATAATAAATTATATAACAAATGGATAGAGTATAACTCAAATAAGTATATATTTGTTTCATGCTCCTCTAACAATCTCAAAATGTCTTATGTTCTCTTAAATTTATAATTAATATAAAGATAATAAGGACATACAAAATTATATTTACTTCTGTATGCATATACTTCAAATGCAGGCAGAAAGGAAGAAAAAAATGAAAGAAAGGAAGAAGGAGAGGGAGAGAGAGAGAGACAAAGACAGAAAGTAAAATAAAATCTCACTTTCTGGAAGTATATTTTACTAAAAATAATTAACAAAATATAGTCAATGAAAGAATTCAATTTTGCCCTTTTTTCAATTTATAAACCTTAAGGATCAATATAATTATAAGGTAGCAACATATTAGCCATCACTATTTTTAAAATATATCTTAATTCTCTTTTAACACATTCACAAATAAAAAGAAGGCTAAACCCTCTGTTTCCTTCATTTTTAAAAAATGAAAATAGTTACCTTTTCATTACCTACAGCAAAATGCTGGAATTTGAATTGGGGAAGAGAAGCATGCCAATCCTTGAAAATGTAGAAGAGAATGGAATGGCAAAAACTTCATAAAAGTCCATTAACTTTGGCCACTAACCATATATATTTGAGCAGAAGTGGAATTCCCTCAAGGTAGGACTGGTAAAGGCTGATACACACTGATGATGAAAACTACATTTTATTTAGTTTTAAAGTAATTTGGCTCCAAATGTGTCAAAAAATGAAATTCTCTTTCTAGAGTTTATGCTGCTTACTATAACATTTTAAAAAATCCTATCAACTCTTTCCTCATCTCAAGGTCTTGAGAAAGCACACTGGACATTCAGACTACCTTACCTGCACAAGAGTATAATTTTCAAGCTAATATGAACAAAATTTCATTTTTCAATTGAAGGATATGTAAGGAAGGGAATATATTTATGTCTATTTTTATGATATATTTTCTAACTTGTATCTTAACAATTTAAAATGGCTATAAATGAATAATTTCTAATATCTTTTTAAATGTCTCTTCTTAGTCTGAGAATCTCTCTATATAAAAGCCCAGCAACCAGAATGGGTGAACAACCAGAACAACTGGTGTCTATGACACATACTGTGGGAGCCAACCAGCCTGATCTGGGCCCCGATTGGCCCCCAACACCCCGATCAGGGGGCAGAGCCAGCCAGCCAACCACCTGTGGTCCCTCCTCCCCACTGGCCCAGCCCGATGGACCCCCATCAGGGCAGGCTGGCCGGACCCCACCCGTGCATGAACTTGTGCACCGGGCCTCTAGTTAGTAATAAAATTATCTTAGCTTTTACAATTTTGATATGAAATTAGTGGACAAAACAACTTTAATCTACTACTTGTCAAGGCACTTCATCAATTTAGAATAGAAGCAGAGAGTTGTTTTAAAAATTTAGAAACATATTGTGCATTCATTCTTAGTTTAATCACCACTTAGGTGGAGCTATATGCAATTACTTTTAAAAAGCATCTCCATACACAATATACTGCATGTAATTAATTCATTGAACTATCAAGGCTATAAAGATTAAATAAGAAAGAGAAAATATCATTAAAAACCTCAGCTATGGTCTAAAAGTTAACTAAGCAAAGTGATCCAGTGAACAATCGTAATTAAAATGCCTGATACAAACAAAGCTTAGAGGAAAGCACTAAAAACAATTGAATACTTATTTTATTAATCTAATGAATCATGTATCATATCATTACAACTTTGTATATATCATTAATTTCATTCCTTTCACTTAAGCCTTTTATTGGGATTACTTCAGTTATTAGTTGGTCTAATGTATTGGTTACCTCTAAATCTCACTCTACAATCTCTTCTTATCTTGTTGCATAAACCCTTGCGTGTTATTCAAATTGCTTCATTTATTATGATAGCTTCCCCATGTAAATTGTGCTGACTGCTCGCCCTTGCACAGTCCTCATTAGACTAATGAAAACCTTCAAACGAAAAAACTAAACAACCTGCCAAATAAAGGTCTGAGGTTATTATGAAAATTACAACTCTGGGAGCTAGAAGAAGCTCTGTTCATTAATTCATGCTCAGCAAATTGCTAACTAATTTAGTTGCACTCCTCTGCATTAATGGATTATTTTATAAAAATGTTTTCCACAGCCCAAGACCTTTGGTGCATGCTTTTGAGAGGCTTGAATTCTAATCAACCTTAACAGTAAATTAGGAATGTAATATCTAAATAATAATTGGGATGGCATATGGAGGAAAATAGTGTTTAAAATCCCATGAAAGGTGCTTTCGGTTTGCAGCTTCATCTGTCAATTTCATAGTAGTTAAAACAATTGTACTTGTTTAATATTCCAAAACTGTAGCAGAAGATATAGCAACAATTGTAATGTAAAAATTTAAAGAAAGTTTAAAATATGGCTTCTACTGAAACAAAACAGGTTATGACATGCAGAAATAGCACATGAATTTCTAGGAATAGTCTGCCAAAGGGCACAAGATGAAGTGGTAGCCGAAAAGGAAAAGTCTAAGGAAAACATTGGACCCAGTCTCCAGAATAAGTGCACAAGATCTCTTAAAATATGTTCAAAATACTATTAGGTACTGATGCATTTAAACATAAGAGCCCCTAGTTCCATATGCACTTTTGATCGAATGTGTCATATAAATTCCTCTAAATCCGTGCCAGCATCTTTAAGATTTACCTGTGCTTTGCTACCATCTTACAGGTCCTGCAAACGAGGCTGAATGAATGTGTTAAATCATTCCATCAAGTTGATGGAGGAATTCAAACTGCTTCAAGCACAAGAGACAAGGGGGCTATTACTCTGCTTCTTAACCCATAACAAAACATTCAAAGTAAGATCACTCCATCTATCAAATGAAGGGAAAGCGGTGTGTGATCGTGCATGTGTGGGGCACCCGTAGGCACATGTAAGAGTACAAAAAAGTTTCAATAAATGCCGGCTGTGAATGTTAGGCAAGGCTGAAATGAAATTTTAATGGTAATTCTTTCCTTTTTAAATTTAGCTATTTAAAAGAATGTAATTTACATCTATTCAAAATATTAGGTTGAAACATATGACATTGTAGGTATTCTATTGTTTTGTTCTATAAAAATGACAACATATCTGAAGCATATCTGTGGGAACTCAGCCTTTATATTTTATTATTTTAGGTAAAAGAAGATTAAGAAAGCTCTCTGAGTCACTGAACTTTAATAGCTTATATACATATATGTTTAATTTCTATATATGATTATGGATAAAAGAAAAGATTTTATACAATTCTTTGAGAACGATGTTTATCTGTCTACTTACAAATAAAAATGCTTAGGCAACATGTAAATAAATTGCAGAATAAAATATTAATTATAATTAATTCATTATGCCAATATAGATCTTAAATGAAAGAAATAACATAAAGGCATTTATAATAATTCATAAATAAATCATTACATGAAGCAAATTTATATGCAGAACTCATATGTAGAACTAGTATTTTACTCTCCACCTCACTTTTAATGCTATGAAAATATTAGCTACTAGCATGACATATAAATATATTTTTTAATCAGTAAGGAAGAGAGTTCTGTGCCTATCAAAAGGGCTTAAGAAAATAAAGCAGGATAACTGGAATAATTAATAGTCTATTATGGTTTTCCCATGAGGAAAGACATTCTATCTGACCACAAGTAAAACTACTACAAATGTATATTATTTATTTGTCATGTATATAAGACTACTCTCAAATATTTGGCCTATAACTCATAAAAGTAACCACAAATATAATAGGATTCTTTGTATGTATCCAAACATTACCAAATCTTAAAGTTACAGGTGTCCTGGAGATGCACTGAGGTCTTCGGCATCAATAAATGGCTCTATTTTTTTTTAATAATATTCATAATAATTATGTAATAATAAAATGCTGGAATAAGTAAATTTTATCTAGGTAAAAGTGGAGTAGTTAATTTTACAAGTGGCAAGCGTTAATGGCTCAAAAATTGAATTCTTGCCTTTCAAAGTGGACTCTAATTTTGGACCCGATGTATTATGACCTATTTATATCTAACAGATGATACCTACTATGTTTTACACAGCTAAACATATTTATACCTCCTCAATACATTTATTGATAAATTTGGGGTCAATAAATTGTATTTAAGATTATTTTGATCTTACAAAAATTTATTCTGGCAATTATTTTTACAAACATTGATATAGAAAGTAATTGATTAGCATAGTTTCTTTAGTTATTTTTTCTTCCAAAACTGTGCACATTTCAACACTGTCATATGTAGTCAAACATTCTAAAAAATATTGTGGTGTCAGTTTTCCTATTTAGGATCAAGCATAAATCATAGTAACTGTGACATTATGAATTGTAAACAAATAATAATTTAATGTAGTGGTTCACAATATGTATATTTTTCCATCTATAAAATCAAGCCACAAACCCATTAGCTAATTTGAGAGTACTAAAGTTTTCATGGAATATTTATGTGGGTTAAATGCTCCGGGCATATATTATCTCACTTAACTCTGAAAAGAAATTTATTATACCCAACTAATGCCAGAGTCTGTGCTATGTGTAAAAAGATGATGATAAGGCAAAACTTTCACCCACAAGAATTTTGGGCTGAGGACTAATGGGAAAAGAGACATTTACATCCAGGTAAGGAAAGAAATGAAACCATCCAGAAAAGGACAGGGGATGTTTGAGAAACATGAAAGTTCAATGTGATAGGACAGTCAGCAAGATGCATGGGAAGAAGTATAAACACTAAAGGCCATGTTTTATAGCAATTGCTCATGATTAAAGGTATAAAATGGGAATCTCATAGTAGGGATTTTTTTAAGTTGTCATTAAAGTATTATTGGAAGCTCTGCTTATCAAAATATAATTCACAAAATGTTAAAATCAGTGCTGTAAGAAAGTTCACCCAAGCTTTGCCTTCACATGTAAAATCTGCCATCTACTTAAGACAGCTCTGGATTCAGAGGCATATAATGTCCACTGTTATGAACTGAGAATTAAAAGCATTGGCATTAAGTTCAAAACCTTTACTTCACAGGCTGGGAAACTGAAGAGTAAAGTCACATAAGTAGAAATTTAGAATGTTTTATTAGAGACTTTGAGATATACCAAGAGAAATTATACCTCAGGGATAAAAGTAAAGGAGTTGCATATTAGAGAATTTTAAAATAAAAATACTCATGGCTTTATATATGGGTTAACATCAAAATACAGAAATTTCTAAAGAAAAGGGGCTTTCACTCTATGCACATCTACATAGTCACATGAGATACAGGTTCAGATTTATAATATTCATGTATACAATATGTACTATTGATTAATTCATATAATGTTAACATAGAATTTAAAAGAAGAAAGCCATTTTTCTGAACACTCAATCCTAATTTGAGTAAAATTAGAATTTTTTAAATGAGAAACATATAGGAAGAAATATATTTCAAAACATTATTTCCACAAACTTAAGAAAAGTAGTAGGTGGTATAGTTATTTACAAAATATGTTGTGTAGAAAATGGTCCATGGGTTGCATGTTAAGAATAAAACAGTAACAAGAGAGGAAATCCCAATTTGGCCAGTTTGTTAACTATTTTATTGCCTTTAGAACTCTGCTTCAAATTCAGAGTACCAAACTGAAAACCTTTTATACAAGTGTATTAGTAACTAAACATCTTGAGCACTGCCCACTAAGCAGAATATGCCACAAAAGTAATATTTATGGATTGAAATAAATCCCCTGCATTACCTACTTCTTAAATAGTTTCTGATTCTAAAATGGCAATGGCATCAATGAAAGAAAATCCTTCAAAGTCATCAATGAAGGAAAGTTTTTAAGAAAACAAATAAAGAAGAAAATTTCAATTTTACGGAAAATTAGAAAAATATTAACAAAATAAAAGTTGCAGAATTATAACCAAAGGGTTGGTTTTGCCTTTCATATTGTTTAGTTTACATATCTGGCCTTCAGTGTATATCTACCAAGTGATTACATCATTTTGATATTCTTAGTCCAAGACTGAAATACACTAACATTACTTAGATATTCAGTGTTAGTCCAACTGTATAATCTTAAATTTCCTATAATTAGAAAAAGCTGATTCTACAGGCTTATCTGTATCCTATATTTAGTTTTTGGTAAATTAAAAAAATCCGTAATAACAAAACATGTGCAATAATGAGAAACTAACACTATAAATTAATATCAATGCACAAATATGTGCTAGAGGAGTATAGCATAGCATAAAGAAACAGT
The DNA here is from genome assembly GCF_014108235.1 of Myotis myotis. Classification (NCBI taxonomy): domain Eukaryota; kingdom Metazoa; phylum Chordata; class Mammalia; order Chiroptera; family Vespertilionidae; genus Myotis; species Myotis myotis. The sequence goes on along the minus strand of NW_023416335.1, from coordinate 61,630,285 downwards.
GAGTTTAATTATATATTTCAAATGTCAAATATTATTGCCTATTCCTTGTGGCATCCATGGGAAAATTGAGAAATCATTTTCAGTGGGGCTTTATTCTTTTAAAGAACCCTAGTGGAGAGTGGCTGCTTAGGCCAAACAATGAATTATTATATCATTTCAATTAATTTCAATATCATTTCAATTAATCATTTCTTTCTGATTAATTATTTAAATGCCCAATCTTGTTTATTTTCCTTTTTCACAGCTGATTGTGCTTTTTCTGTATTGTATTCCAAACAAGAAATACTTTAGCCCTGGTGGCTCAGTTGGTTGGAACATCGTTCTATATGCCGAAAGGATGCAGGCTTGATTCCTGGACAGGCACATGCAGGAGGTAACTTATCAATGTTTCTCACATCGCTGTTTCTCTCTCTCTCTCTCTCTCTCTCTCTCTCTCTCTCTCTCTCTCTAACATATCCTCGGGGGAGGATTAAAAATAATTATATTAATTATATTCATAATAATCATATGTATATTGCTATTGCTCTATCATGCTAAGTAAAGTGACAAGTGTCCCTAAGGGCATTGAGAAAGACAAACAGACCTACAGTACTCAGGGATAACTAAACCAATAGTTCTCGCTTTTTTTTTAATGTACTGGAAAATAAATTAACACCTACCTGTTGTATAAGAGAAAAGTAGCAGGTCTTCATTCATATCTCCTCTTTGTTGAGTATGCTTAATTTATGCTTAATTCTATAGGACTTCAAACTGTTTGTATGCCATCTTTTATGTGATGTAAAAATACAGCTAATTGTGTGATGAAAATCTAGTTCACATGTTGAGCAGAAAAACAGGGCCACATATGAATATGTTACCTTTATCAATATGCATTCTTTTCGACTCATGTCCGATGTCATGACCAGCCAAATCTCCCTCTTTGGGACCAGGGAGTACATTTGGTGATAAACCCATCAGCATCTGGTTCATGGACAACCCATTCTGATGAACAGCTGTCAAGCCAAAAACAAAAGAAAATACTCCATAATATATAATGGTTAACTTTTGACCCCCCCTCCTGAAATATATATATTGGTTATATATAGGTTTAACTTTAAAATTATAATCTATCTATAAGAATACTGTAAGAATTGATAACTATGGTCAATCTTGAAGATAAGCATAAAAATAATAAAAACATAACAAATTTATCTTTAGTGTGTCATGTTCTCTCCCTAGGATATAAGCTTCCTTTACTCTGCAAGAAATACAGTCTTAGCCGAAGCCGGTTTGGCTCAGTGGAAAGAGCGTCGGCCTGTGGACTGAAAGGTCCCAGGTTCGATCCCGGTCAAGGGTATGTACCTGGGTTGCGGGCACATCCCCAGTAGGAGATGTGCGGGAGGCAGCTGATCGATGTTTCTCTCTCATCGATGTTTCTAGATCTCTATCTCTCTCCCTTCCTCTCTGTAAAAAATCAATAAAATATAGTAAAAAAAAAGAAAAAGAAATACAGTCTTAACATGAAGTTAAAATATAATAAAAAAATTCTAGTGGCATCAGAGGGCAAACAGAGTTTTCACTAAGGTACTGAAATAACTGTGCCTTATTTATACTCTAGTCAATAAAACACAAGGTTTGATAGATAACAAAGTACTTCCTTAAAAATGGATTTGAACTTAAATTCTAAAATAAAGTGCCATTTAATTCATATCTATTAAATGGTTAAATTATTAAAAACAATAATTGCTTTCCTGAATTATTAAACTATCACTATTGAAATAGTAGGTACATGATCAAACACCCTTATGATTTTCATAATCCAGTCAACAAATTTCTTAATAAATTACCCATAAAAATCTTGATTTTGCCCAAACATTTGAAAGAAGAATCATTCCATACAACCTTACTTTTTCTGGAAAATATTTTTAATATATCACAATACTATTTTAGAAGCTACCATTTAAAATCACCTTAGTAATCATTGTTTTAGGGGAGAATCTTTAATGGGGGAATTCTAAAACTAGTAAAGTGAACATTTTATGAATAGACTAATTACATAGTCTTAAGATATGAGGAGTCACAGGATAGTTATTATCTCCAAAAACATAAACGAAATAAACCATACATTACAGAAATCTGATGGTCACCATCTTAACCCAGTTATCACAAATATTGGAGAAATATCATATGTCTTGTGAAACAATGCACTAAGGACACACTAGCATGTCTGAATGGCCCCGGCCAAAATTGCATAACTTAAATAATGAGGAAACATCAAAAAATTCCAAACTGAGAGACATTTTACAAAATAAATGACCTGCATGCCTCAAAAATGTCAAAGTATTGAAAGACAAAAAGAATGGGGAACTACTCCAATTAATGAAACTAAAGGAATGAATATGACAAGTAATTGCAACATGTGATCCTGGATTGGTTCTGGGACCAGGAAAAAAATTCTTATTAAAAACATTAGTGAAGGGAAAAAATATTAGCAGGAAAGTTGGTAAAATTAGAATAGCATTTATAGTTCAGAAAATAGTACTATAATAATCTTAATTTCCTGATTTTGATCATTATTCTATGGTTATGTAAGAGAAATTCCTTGTTTGTAGAAAATAACCAATGAAGTGTTTAAGGTAAAGAAGCTGATATCTATGATAAGGGCACTAAGTTGGCACTATGCCTTCTATCAGGGTCTCTCCTTCAAAGGGATCAACTGATTGTGCAAACCTGGGTGATGCGATGTGTATGTAAGAATTCTTGATATCATTTTTGAAAATTTTATGTTAGTTTAAAATGAGTTTATAACACATCAAATTAAACACGCACATAAATGCACATGTATGTATATGTATGCATATATATATGTCTATATGTGTGCATGTCTCTATATTATTTACATTTGAACAATTGTGATAGTCTACACATGAAAAAATTATCTTGTTTTCATCAAGAATAAAAATATAAAATGATGAATAAAAAACATGAATGTACAAACAAAACTCAAATTTTTCCTATTTGTCCATATTTCCATTTAAATAGTATGGAAAAACACTTTTATTTCTCTAGGACAATACCTTTCCAATGACAATATTTTATTAAAAATTATAAATGAAGCAAAATATTCTTCACTAAATTTCCGGTTTTAGTGTCAGCATAGCATAAAACCATACAGAAAGTATGTTATTTGAAAAAGGCTTTCAAGTAGTGGCAGCTGGGGTTTATTGGCTCCAGGAATGGTGGTCTGGGAATAGTTATTAAAAAATAGCTGCAATCATCTTTTACAAAATTAGGGAAATATGTTATAGGCAGGCCAAATCAAGTATTCATATTTGGAACTGTGTTGAGTCATATAATTTTAAAAATAATTTTATTGCATACAAATCAACCTAACATTTAACTCATCCACTTCATTACTATTCATATTGAGGATTTCTGCTGTATGCAAGTATTCCTCTATAACTTATAATGATACTTTTTTAGGAAATATTTTTCCTATTGTGAAAATGTTCTCAACAACTGTAACTCCAATAAATGTTGTGTGATTGGGTGAAGTTTGTACTAAGCATAATTTCCGGAAATAATACCTAATCCTAGGAAGGATACAATAAAGACTGGTTTATCAACAAAAAGAGTCAGTGTTAATATGTGTGTGTGTGTGTTTTTTAAGAAAACAATATTTGGTTTTTGTACAGGCTCACACTAACCAGTTAACTTAATGGCATTTTAACTTTAGATTTTCTTGGCCATGAGGATCAAGATTAAATATCTGAAAATGTAATCATGAAATAAAATATAAGCCTACTTTTAGAATGTAATAGTAATAATACATGGCAATAATATGCATTATTGACTGTTACTAATTCAAACTCTATAATTCACCAATTTCAAGCCTTTTAATTTATTCATTATTTGAATGACTAAGAAATATTTTTAAATCAATTATGTGGAATCTATTTTTTATTTCTTTCTGGATATCTTTGTCTAAATAAGAATGAATCTTAAAAAAAATAGTGAATTTCAAAAATGTCACGGGTAGGATTGAAAGAAAGGAGAAGGAAGAAAATGAATAATCCATAAGCAGCATACTTAGACACTAGATATTTGAGAGTTGGAGGTGTTTACTTCAGAAACTAATCTAGAAGGTTACTTACTTTCTCTAACTGTTTCATAGCTCAAATCTTTATGTGTGGCATCAAGGAGAGGGAGTTTATATCGGAGCCTGTTAATGTTGTGCCATACCTCATGGTATTGCAAACTGGGAAACATAATTTTGAGAGATGGCTATTGCTACGGAGCCTCAGAACATGATACATCTGAGATCTATTTGGAATGAGGGCATTTTGATTAGAAAAGCCAGCTGCACCTAATAAAGTTGAAAACGGTGACAAGTAAAAGTATGAGACCTACGGATTCTGTCAGAAGAGCTCTCGGTCCGCGCAGGGGAGCTGGACACACTGCTGCTGCGGTGTGATGATGGGTGGCTGCCAGGCCTTCGGCCCTCCTCCAGCGACGGGGCAGGGGAGGGGCTGTCCGGAACACGCTCCTACACCACCATGGGGAGGGAGGGGGAGAAAAGAGGTAAAGACATTGACCTTTACTTAGGGAATGTTGATTTTTCTCAATAATATAGAAGCATGGAGGCAATAAACACATTTTTTCATCGACATTTAGCTGTATTAAAAGACACCTTTTATCCTGAGCAAAGCTAAAGCAGGGAAACACTAGAAAGAAAATTGTTTCTATAGGTAAATGTCACTGTAGTAATGGTAAATGTCAGTTCCCCCTTTGGATTAAAAGGGAGGCTAAAGAAGAGAAATAGTTTAGAACCTATTAAACATCAAAGAATTAATAGAACAAAGCAGGTTTCAATTCTAGACAATTACCAACTTAAATAAATCTTTACATATATATATTCTATTGCTTCAGCAAATGTCTAAGGATCATTTAGCACACAAATTATCAACATGATAGAGAGACCATAATAATAATACCAGAGGAGTGAGCAACTATTCCATCACAGCACTGCTCTGAACACACCTGGATGGTCACACTTTAAGGCATCATAGAAATCGGTTATTTAATATTGGAATAATTTACTTTGATTATAATAAATCTGAGACTACCTGCTACTTCCAGCTCCAATTCGAACACATTTTAATATGGTAAAGGAAATGCATGAAATGTATATTAGTTGTGTCCCAGGGTAACTTGATACCATGTTTTCTAATACTGTTCTACAGGTTCCTCTCCATATCACCCCTCTGAGCCAGACTAACATGTAAATACGCTGAAGCACTCTCGCCAATGAGCTATTATATATGGAGTTACAGATTAAGAAATAAGACATTTGTTAAAATTTTCTTTTTTGAACAAGATATCAACACACACAGGCCTTGAGAAAGAACTGTTTTTCAATAAGTAGTACAAATTTGAAAGGGTGCAGGTAAACTTCTACATGACACATAATAAATAATAAATCATTCTTAATTAGGGTATAATGAAGTAAATATTTTAAATTTTAAAAATTTAAAAGAAAAGTTCTAAAATGTATTTGTTCGATAGGAGACCATTTTGAAAATATGAATGGCTAATGTAATATGAAAAACAAAAACTAAATTCAAGGCTTTGGGCTACCATTGGGAATGAGGGTAATTCATGTTCTTGGTCTCAGAGGTGCCATTAGCCCAGGATATTCTGCAATCCTACTTTGCAGTCAGTCACCTGGGAAGTTCTTAAACATTACTATGCCTGGGCTTTACAGACAGAGATTCTAGCTTAGTGAGTGTTACTATTGAACTGTGTCCCCGGAAAAGATTGAATGTGGATTCATTTAGAAATAGGGCTGCTGCAGATGTAGTTGGTAAAAATGATGCCATAGTAAAGTAGGGTGGGCTCTTATTCCAACATGACCGTGGCCCTTACAAGAAGACCTTGTTAAGATATGAGGGGAAAATGGCATGTGATGATGGAGGTTGAGATTGGAGTCATGCAGCTGCAAGCCAAGGAATGTCCAAGATTGCAGCCACCACTAGAAGCTATTGGAGAGGCAAGGGGGATACTACCTAGAACCTCAGGAACAGCATGATGCTGCTGACATCTTGATTTCAGATTCTAGACTCCAGAAATGTGAGAGCATGCAGTCACGTTGTTTTAAACCACTCATTCTGTGGTACTTCGTTACAGCAGCTGTAGTAGACTGAGTCTGAAGTGGGATCCAGACATCGGTATCTTTTAAGGCTCTTCAGGTGACGCTAGTGTTCATCCAAGATTGAGTACCACTTGTTTCAGACCCTTTTATTTTTTCAGTTCTGGAAACATTGTCAATAAACAGATATGCCGAGGCTTAACTTTTGAGAAGCATGAGAAACAAATGAAAATAATAAGAAAAAAATGGCCAAGCTCTTATCCAAAATTCATGCACAAAATGATCTCCCATTATATATTTTATAAAATAAACAATAATCTGTGAAGTAAGAAACTTCATGAAAAAAAGATTTGCAAGATCAAACAATAGTATAACCAAAAAAGGAAACAACTATATTCTACTCTCAAAAGTTGCAAGGCATATTAGAATCTGTTGTAAAGATAATTTCTTGAACTTTAGAGGCTTTTGGATGGGTCAAAAATGTGTGAATTTGTTTCTATAAAAGATAATTAGTTAAAACCTCCCAAAGAACAGATGTGTTATCAATATTATGCTATAATACTAACTCTTTCCCTTAATTTATCAGAAGTTTAGAATTAAATGCTGTATTTTCTTCAAATTGTGAATTTGGCTGTTATGTAGGTAAATGTGAACATTATACAATGTATTTCGCTACCCACGTCATATAGCATTGCATTTGAAAGATGAAAATGAGTAAGAGATAGAGGTGAAACAGGAAGTATGGAAAGAGGGAAACACATACATACACCCCAAATGTTAAAAATTTATAATTAACTTGTTCGAGGAAATTTATGGATTTATAAAAACTATAGTGGAACTCCTTTATAGTCTATATTAAGGTATTAAAAAGCTATCCTATATATAGATAACTATATACATGACCAGAGATATTCTATAAATAATCTAACCTTGATATCTGGAAATTCTAATAAAGGGGACAACTAAAACTAATACAAAGTAATATTAAATATAAACTGTAATTGAAAAAAGCTAAAAAATGTAAAAAGAATATAAAATAAAAAAACGAGAAGACATAAGTTTCTCTATTCTTTAAAATGAATTTCTAATATATCTAGCTCAACACTTGGATTGTATGGAAACACATGGCATGTATTCAAGAAAGAACATTGCTACACTTATAAAAACACAATTTTCTAATCCTGGCTGGATGGCTCAGTTGGTTGTAGTGTTGTCCCATACACCAAAAGGCTGTGGGTTTGATTCCCAGTCAGGGCACATACCTAGGTTGTGGGTTTGATCCTCACTCAGGAATACACTAGAGGCCACCAATCAAAGTGTCTCACATCAATGTTTCTTTCCCTTTCTCTCTCTCTCGTCCTCTCTCTAAACATATCCTCAGGTGAGGATTAAAAAAGTAAATGAAATAAAATAAAAAAAAGTAAAAATAAATTACATTTTCTAAATTAATTCTCCCATTTTCTTCAATAGGTCACCCACAGCAATGTTTATTTATAAATCCATTTTAATATTTATCTTAATGATTACATAAGTGATCATAATTGCAGTGTTCCAGGTTTGGCTGAATACACATAAAGTGCAATCTTGAAATAAATCTATCCCTTTAAAATAATCTTGCAAGTCTGAGTTTCCTGTCATAATAGATTTCATAGTAGTGCTAATGGAAAACATGAGAAACTTATTTTTTTCTTAAGTATTTAACTCATAAAATACTTAAATATTTAATGCATAACACTCTAGAAACAATGTTTACACCATTAAAAACAATTACATATTTTTATTTTTCCACATAATATAAAAGCATTTCATTAGTTAATATATTTCATTGTCAAAGTTTATTCTGATAGTTCTTTTCACTTATGAACTATTCACTCACACATTTACACAAACAAAATACTCTAAAGATCATAATAATTAAAAAAATAAACTAGATTGAAATGTTAATGTAAAATACACCGTAAAAGCATAATTTTAGGCTTAGAGAATATAGGTGAAATTGTAATATTTAATTTAGCTTTAGCTTATTTTTCCTTTATATTTTTTTTGTCTATGAACAAAGGATACAAGGACAATACTTAATACTTTTGTTGTAAGAAAATATTTTAATTTATGCAAATTTTATTATTTAAAAGCTTAAGTATTCAATTGAAACTTTCTATAAATCGAGATACAACATATTCAGTCATTTCACTTAATGTATAATTTCAATCTTTAGAACATGATGTATGTTCTTTGAAGAATTTCATTAAAGTAAAATCCATTCAGCAAGTATAATTTTAATACATTGTTGTACAATAAATTAATTTATTTCAACAGCTTAATTCTTTTATCATATTTATATGCTTTCCTTTCCAGAGTTTGCTATGAGATGGAGAATAAGGGAGACATTAAAGAATTGCTTAGGAGAGAATCTCAAAATGATTACTAAAACAAAATAGATAATGAGTTTTATTCAGACATGAGAAAGAAGCAGTTCAATGTCTATAGGGAAACTACGTAAACTGGTAATGTCATTTCATTTGTGTAATAACCTTTAACCTCCAAGATGGGACTGAAGTAGGACAAAGAGGAAGAATATTTAATTTAATACTTCAACACACTGTTTTATAGTCTTGCATCATAAATCCACCAATCAATAAAGCACAATCTTTTGCAGTCTTCCATCTTTATAAAACTAGCCACAATAATAAATGAAAATTTAAGAGGAATACTCTCTCACTGTAAGAAAAAAAGGTCATACTAATAAACTAATAATGCTAACAGAATAACAATAAAGGAAAAGCTGCATTTATTGCCTCTGGGTAGAATAAGAAGTATTGGTCTCTAGGATAATTCAGAATCAAAGGTTGAATTCAAAAAGAGGTATTATAAAATAAAAAAATATAAAATGTTCAGTATTATATTCATGTGATTAATTAAACATTTTAAAAATTGCATTGTCTAGTTGCCTCCTCTACACCACAAAATGCATTATATTTTATCAACTTAAAATATTTTCTTAGGGTAAGTCTAAACACAGCTCATTTCCCTAATAAAGGATTTTTTTCATTTAGCTTTACTTTATTTTCATTTTCATCTATCCATTAAAGATTCTATCACATGCTATTGATGTGGGGAGAAGATATTTCTGTCATTAAATGTTCTCTTGATATAACTTTTAACTTACAAAATTGAAGTTTACCGGTACTTTGTATAACCTAAACTCCTGAACTTTAACACAACTCAGACTTAGGTCAAAAAATATTGACTGGACACGTAATATGCTTCAGTGTCCTAGGTTCTGCTTATGTATAAGTAAACAAAACTGAGAAAAGTCCTATCTCCCATGCAGCATGTATCATAAACTAGTATACACACTGATTAAGTGTGACATCCTAATCCCTTGTTCTGGAAAAAATAAACAGAGAAGACAAATGGTAGAATTGGGATTCCAGATTTAGGAAAATGTTAAAAGACTTTTAGGAGACATAGTGAATGATGTTAATATACTTGCATCTGGTACAGGCTCAAGTAACCACCATTGAAACCCTATGACTCAAAGCTCTAAACTGATGCTTCAAGAGATATTTACATAGCCCTTTGTATTTGTTTTGATGATGACACTCAAGAAATACTCAGTTTTGCTCGATGTAAAAATGGTAGGACCCATAAGTATAATCATAACCAACTTAATTTTATTCTACTATCTCTTCAAACTTATTCAATGGTGGTAAGAAACAATATTTTCCACAGGCCACCTCATACTTTCTAAGATTACTATTTGGTAATATAATAAGTATAGTTACTTTATCCAGTAACATACAGTTTTGACTCAAATTATAATTCATATCTATGTAATAATAAACACTAGCATCTTAATTAAAACATAAGACATTTTCCTTTACAACACTGAAAGAAGGGAGCATACAGGGAGGAAAGCTAGGAGGACAAGGTAAGTTCTGACTTGGCCAATGATGCCAATATTTGGCATCACTCTTTCTGGGCAAAGCTAATGTTTGAAGCCAACTTTTTATCTAGTTAAGTCACTGTGCATGTTCTTAGATGCTATCACCAATAAATCAAATTGGAGTCTAAGTTCCTCTGCCCCTGAATTTCTGCATAGTTATAACTGGATGCTTGATTCAGGTGGATTTGGGGGCAAGGCTATTTAATGATGGTGTTTCCATCAGAAGCACATCATGTCTGCTTAATCGTATTTTATGATGCCAGCCACCACCGATGATCATGGGCTAGACTCACCACTTCATTAGGAGTTGAAATTTGGTTATACTCTTAATATATCATTCTTTACTCATTTATTTGTTAGAAGATATATACGAATAGAAATTTCCCTAGAAAATTATTTGGTTACCCTGAGGTACAGCTTATATGGGAAATGCTTGACTCCACCACCCCTCTATGTAAACCTTTATCTTTCCTTTAAAAGAATCAATTCCCTACAATTCTCCAAAGGTGAACAATGAGCTTACATTTTAGTATTGCTACAAGCTCATGGATTTAAATGTATGAGATCTGTTTGAATACAGAGATGTATGGTATCCTTAGTGGTGGTTGTGTTTTAATAACCTCTTTTCCTTGCTATTGTCCCTTTTCCATCCTATCTAATAAAAGACAAAAAGGGTAATTGACTGTACCTTCGCTACGCTTCCCATTGGCTAATCAGGGTGATATGCTAATTAACCATCAACAAAGATGGCGGCCAGCAGCCACACAGCTGAAGCGAGCAGGAGGCTTGCTTGCTCCAGTGATGAAGGAAGCCAAGGTTCCCTGCCTGCCGCGGCCCAACAAAGTTTCAATTATAGAAGGTAAATACATCCCAGAATAAAAAAAAAAAAAGAAAAAAAGGAGAGGCTAGGAACTTCAGTCGCCAGCCAGCCTGAAAATGGCCCTCAGCCCTTCACCCAGACTGACCAGGCACCCCAGTGGGGACCCTCACCCTAAAGGGGGTGCGGCCAGTCTGAAAACAGCCATCAGCCCCTCACCCAGGCTGGCCAGGCACCCAAGCAGGACCCCCACCTTGATCCAGGACAGCCTTCAGGGCAAACCAGCTGGCCCCCACCCGTGCACCAGGTCTCTATCCTATATAGTAAAAGGGTAATATGCAAACTGACCCTAACAGCAGAAAGACTGGGAATGACTGATCACTATGACACACATTGACCACCAGGGGGCAGACGCTCAATGAAGGAGCTGCCCTCTGGTGGTCAGTGCGCTCCCACATGGGGGAGCTCTGCTCAGCCACAAGCCAGGCTGATGGATGCCAGTACAGTGGTGGTGGTTGGAGCCTCTCCTGCCTCCTCAGCAGCGCAAAGGATGTCCGACTGCAGCATAGGTCTGTTCCCCGCTGGTGAGTGGACATCTTCCGAGGGCTGCTGGGCTGCCAGAGGGATGTCTGATTGCCAGCTTAGGCCCAATCCCCCAGGGAGCAGGCCTAAGCCAGCAGGTGGTCATCCCCCGAGGGGTCCCAGACTGCGAGAGGGCAAGGCCGGGCTGAGGGACACGCCTCCCAAGTGCACAAATTTTTTTTCACCAGGCCTCTAGTATTTAATACTAATACTTAAACATTAAAAGAAAACACATTAACTGTTTTTCTAAATCCAAGTATAAATTATATGAAATCTATTTTCATGAGAGAAACATTTATGTCTAAAAGTAATGCATATATCTAGAGTTATTTATGGTTTCCCCAAAATAAACTCTTCTGTATCTAAGAAAAACATGAGACATGTGACATTGCTCTAATATTTTAATCTACTTGGGAAATCAGGTCACTCTGGTTCTAGCTTTTATAATCGTCAAACATTTTAAACTTCATGCACGTAAAGCCTTATTTACTAATATAGCATCTTAAGGACCTGTTTTGAAGGAAAGTATTAGAGAATGAAAAATTTATTCTTTGTATAGTTTACTGTTTTTTTTCAAGGTTTAATTCTTTAAAAGAGATTGGCATAAAGTGTTTATGTTTCTCTCACACATAATACTAGCTAGCGCGCTTGCGCACACACACACACACCCACGCATACACACACACCCCAGGTCAGCAAAGAAAATTGACAAATTTAAATCACATTTCCTATTCTTAGAAAACCATATAATTGGTGTAAATATATCTTTATTCAATATTGTAGAATAAGAAATATTCCTCCAGAATCCATGTTTTAAACCCCTAAAATATACTGTCTTCTTTTCAATTTTCAATTTTTTTCAACAAGAACATTTTTTTAAGTCCTTTTGATATCATTGTGAATTTATTAAATAAAAAGTGAAAAAAATATTGATTCAATCTGGGGGATTTGGGGTTACTTGATGAATTATACCCAAAGAGAATCAATTAGTAGAACATTTCAACCTATTAAGAATTCTCTAATGACAAGAAGAATTGATTTCTGGATTTATACTGTTTATTTTCCTCAGTGATTTAAGGCAATACAAGTAATACATCCTTTTATAATGTGGAAATGATACAAAGATCATATAAATAGATAATATGAATATTTAGAGATTTAATATTTAAAAGTATCTAATAAACCTAAATCAGTGGACTGGAAAAGAAACAAAATGAATAAGTGAAAATTCTTAATACAAGTAAAAGATGTAGAATTGGCCTAGAATTTCATGTCAGAAAGTCACGAAATGTACGGAGTCACAAATTCAACTAGCAAACCAGTTTTATGAATTATGATTACATTTATTACATTTATATGCTCTTATCCAAATTGAGGTTTATGCCAGTACTGGTGTCTCTCTACTGTCCAGTTCACTTCTAGAATTTCAACAGTGTTATATGGGAAGGGTTGGGGAGGAAGTGGGTAATTTTTTTTTTTAATATATTTTAAATATATTTTTAAATATATTTTTTAAAATATATTTTTAAATATATTTTATTGATTTTTTACAGAGAGGAAGGGAGCGAGATAGAGAGTCAGAAACATTGATGAGAGAGAAACATCAATCAGCTGCCTCCTGCACATCTACTGGGGATGTGCCCGCAACCCCGGTACATGCCCTTGACCGGAATCGAACCCAGGACCCCTCAGTCCGCAGGCCGATGCTCTATCCACTGAGCCAAACCGGTTTCGGCGGTAATTTTTTTTAATGGTCAACCAAAATGCTTGATGAGAACTGGTCAGAAAAAACAGAATATTTGGTCTGGAGGAAAGAAACACTATAGATGGCCTACTATACAGTGAGATGATTAGAACACAGAAGAATTCATAGATATTTTCCTTTCCAAGAAAATATAACAAAGTTAAGGTAGAAACTATGGAGATGACAATTTTAATTTGATTCAGGAATACCCCCCTCAGTCTTACATTTGCTAAAGGTATAAGAGGTTTTCTACAAAGGCTCAGATATATAAAAATGGATAAGGGGGAAACAGGAATTATTTATCCACCATGGGGGAAGCTCAATTATATAACATCTAATATTCCAAGCTTATGTCTTCATGTTCCATGAATGTTAAGTAGTAAAGATATGTGGGTCTCACTAATACATAATAGACTAATACAGAGCTTATAATAATTTAATATATTCTTATAGATAGTGACTATTAGCTGTTTAAATTAGAATTAATATTTTCTAAATAGTATATGTTCATTTCCTTCTTAGAATTATTTCACAAAAATATTTCCTGTAGTCCAAGACAATCAGCCAGAGGAAGTTTAAATTTAATATTTGGTAAACTTCATATTGAAAGCAAATAACAATGTTATGGAGGTACTGTGTTCATCTAAATAATTGTCTTTTGTTCAATGCTTTCAGTTTCTTTTTTATTTCCAATGCCAAATCCTATGGCTGGATAGTGTTTGGGAGATGAATTTAAGCTGCCACAACCTATGACTCACATGGGTTTGAGTTCACCAGAGCTCTAATGCAAGGATCACAGCTAGTAAGTGGCAGAACCATAATTTAATCCTCTGGTCTTCTGAAAACAAATCACTATTCTCCACATATTAAGATTCATAACACCATACACACAAACACACACATGCATGGATGCATGCATGCACACACATAACCAGACAGATAAGCACACACAAAATTTAAACATATCATTTAATGTCCTGTGTTTCTCTTTTAATAGATATAGTAGAGAACTTGAAATTAGCCTAGGTTGCCTAAATCTTGTACCCCTGGTTCTAATTACTACAAGTTTTGTTTTTTTTTTTCTTTTTCATAATCTATTCACTATCACTTAACTTTCTGAAGTTAGAATTACTTGTGGAATAGAAAAACAGATTAAGAGACAGTGGCTTAAGATGATGTTTGGTGTCAGCCAAAACAATCTTGTGAGAAACAATTACCTTAATAACAGATGTCTCCACTCTGGATGGGGGACTCTGAACTTGTGCTGCTGCCGCCATATTTGCAATGGTGCTGAGATGATTCATCTGGCTCATTGCCATGGTGACAGATGCTGGAGGTAGGCTGACAGGAATTAGAGGGTGGGGCATCATCATAAAAGGAAGTTCCAGTCCTATAAAAAATACACATATATCATCATTGCTCTGGTCAAATAAAACTATGAAACATGGCATATACCATTTATTAAAATGGTTAAAAACATAAATTGTTGAGAATTGAACCATTCAAAGATGTCCTAATAATGACAACCAAACAAGAAACATTGGCTCTCTTTGTATGCAACAAACCCCACTTGTCACTCAGGGAAATTAGGCTTACCGCTAACTAGTTTGATGCTATGTCTTACCATATCACCACTCTTCACGTGTGTGGTACAAATGGTCACTTCTTTCCCAAATTACTCTTCTGATCAGCCTAATTCTTGATTAAAATACTAGGGTTTCCTTTAACTTATCACAATTAGTTTTCTAATATAGTATGTTTCTATTATGTCCTATATATTCTTTTTCTTTTCAATTACCATTTTCAGTACTAAAAATGCCATCATATCCGTGGGCAGAAGGTGGCCCTGCTGAAGTGGGTGGAGAGGCTGACTACATGGAAGGCTATGCACCCTTGGCATGCGGGGGTGGGAAACAGAAGCCTGAGATCCCTGGGGTGGGGGTGGGGGTGGAGTACAGTGTTTCCTTATCCAAAGAACCATCCTTTCTGCCTGTGGGGAATGAATATAAATTACTTGGATACAATATTATTCCAAATCTTCTAATGACCAACTTGAAATGAGGTCTTAAAAAGAATATTCCATTTTGGAGATTGGCTAAGTGATTTCTTAGGAAATAAGCTAATTTCCCCTAAACCCTGTTTTCTTTCTGTTTTTCTGTTTCTTGGGTAATTTATCAATTAAAAAAAAATTCTACAGCAATTAGCCTATTTGCAGAGTCTAATCCTGTTCAACTAACCATCTTAATATAAAATGGGCTCTATTATATACCTAAAGAATTCATTACTTCCTTGAAATGAAGCACACTGATAGTTATAGAATGCAAAGGTATCCTTGTAAACAATATCCTAGTTTCCATTCAAAGTTAAAGTTCCTCACTTAATTCCACAGCAAATCCTAAACATGGAACCATTAAATGTCCAGCCTTGTTAGACATAGTGGAGAAAACTCAAAAGATTGTTTTAGGAAACAAAATAATGTCAAAGCAATAAATTAAATATATGTGAATTAATAGATACATCATTTATTTTCAACTTCAGAGAAATAAAAGTTTATGATTGTGCTAATATCAGTGCTAAAGTCAAAACACTACATTCAAGGGCTCACATTTCAGTATTGGTGGCCATGTCATTTAAATTTTGATGTCCCCAAATTAAATTATTTTAACACTAATTTATTGCTTAACTGAATCTGTCAAATATATGAACTACCCACTTAAAAATGTTTTGTAATATCCCTGTCAGCTTATGAGATTTCCTTTTTTTAAAAAAAGATACCATATTTTTATGTAATATGCTTAGAAACTGCAAAGTTGGTAAAGCTCCAATTTAAATGCTTTAGCTCTATTAAAAGCTTCGTTGTAAAATCTCCCCGACACAGTTTTTAATGAAGAATACTTAGTTACTGCCATGATTTTTTTCCATTTACTTCATGAAGACAGTTAAGGTTCAATATAAATTCAAACTCATTAGCTCAATACTGTCTGGATCTTAGAGTAAATTGTTCAGAAGTGGATAATGAAAACTCAATTCAAATTCTTCAGCAATCAAACAAAGCAATTTTATTAAACAATGAAAAAAATCAATTAAATGCATATCTTTATTATCTTTATTATTTTATAAGAAACCATGACAGCTTTTGGCATAAAAATAAGTTTATAGCTTCATACAAAAATTACTCACATAAAATAATTCTTCCAGCTTACTCTTATACAGTGATGTAGATATTTACTTTTATATTCACAAATTTATGTATCCTTATTTCTCCACTCATGACTTATTTGATATTTATATCAAGGTCCTAGTCAAATGTGAAAAAACTATAAATATGTGAATTTTTCAAATAAATGATGTCAGGAGAATATTCAGTGACAAAACAGTTTAAACATTTCCACATTATATTGCCTTTATAAAAGTATATGGAAAATTTTTTCATTGCATGTTTACTTTTTATGTTATCAATTAATAGAAGAAATGGTGCATACTCACTGACTATTTGGATATAGAAACAATACTGCAATAGATGTTATTTGAATATGAGAACCACATTGGAAATATATAATTAATAGTTAATTTTCTCTAATGTTATATTTCATTTAAAATATCCAATAATAGAAGGATTGTATTTTTATAATAGATTGCTTATTTGAGGATAATTAATATATGGAATAGAGAATGATATTCATATCCATTATTTTAGATTCAGTTTAAGTTCTGTTTATAACTATTACCTACTGTTTTTCTGTTTACTTGAACTAATTTCTTTTTTTATTTGAATTCTAATTGCCAGTTAATAAATGGGAAAAGTCATTTTCTCAAATATATTTTAATTTCACTCTTATATCAATAGAAAAGCACTATAATTCTATTTATTCACACTATCAAAGTGGAAAACATTAAGCTAAAATTCTGATTAAATCATCTGGAAAGCCGGGTATAGGCAAAAATACTATCTTTTTTCACATTTATTTTGCATCATAGGACATCAGGCCCTTGTGTAAGGATAAATATTAATCATCTATATGTGAATTTTCCATAGCAAGTTTATAACACTAGATGGAATTTTCCCACTACATAAAATGCTGCTAGACATCTCTACCAATCATCATTTGTTAAACACACATGATGTTAGCTCATTTAGGTAATAAATAGAGCAAACAATTAAGAAACTAAGTCTGATGAAAAATATACAATATGTAACTAAGTCAGCTGTAAGTGATTTCTGTATTATTTATAACACCCATCTCCTCTATTAGCATGAATAAATAAGAATTAAAAGTAGGCCATTTCAGAAAAAGACATGCCCATAGTTATTAAACCTATAACTTCAAGTGCTTCATTTTAAGCCAATATACTTAGTGAGATCAGCCTATTATGCCTACATACAAACATACAGTATACATATATACCTTTAAGATTAAGATTTACTATTATGATCACATGAAAACTTGCAAGAGACGGAAGATTCAATATACAAGAAACATTTCAATATTTGGTAAGGGGAGTTAGAGAGAAACAGAAAATAACTGATTCATTTCTCCTCTTTGATTCTTGTAGAATCATGCTCTTTCTTGGACTTCACAGTGGAATAAAAAGACAAATTCGAGATAGCCCTCATATGTCCTCAAAAGGCATGTACTATAATAGGGTGTTGGAGCATGTAATAAAAAAATCCTCATAAAATATAATAAAAATATATAATGGTTTTGAGCCCAAGAAAATGGTCATCAGCTCATGAAAAGATTCAGAGACTGCATCCCCCTCTTTGATTATTTAATCTACAATTAGATTTTAGTGTTGAGGGGAGGGCACTAAAGGGATATCCTATATCTAGTTCTACAAACAGATGTGGAGGAGCACTGGAACAGTCTTAGCTAGGAACCTGCTTAAACAGATGTAGGCAGATGTGCACTGCTGATAGCAGAACATGACAGCCAGCTTCTATATGATGAAATTAAGGAGTGTAACCAGCAGCACCATGAGAGCAGCTACTAATGCTGTGGCATGATTTTTGGTGGGGTGATATTAACACATGTAGAGTCTTGAAGCAACCAGATATAAGTAGATATATGAATGCAAGAGAGAAAATTGCAATTAAGACCAACTACCAATTTGGTCTCTAGCTAAAAAGTACCAATTATGCATTTACATTAGCTGAAAAAATGTACTTACCCTGCCTAATTATACTGACATCATAACACAGTGATGGAGAACCTATGACACGCATGTCAGAGGTGACATGCGAACTCATTTTTGTTGTTGATTTTTCTTTGTTAAATGGCATTTAAATATATAAAATAAATATCCAAAATATAAGTCTTTGTTTTACTATGGCTGCAAATATCAAAAAATTTCTATATGTGACACGGCACCAGAGTTAAGTTAGGGTTTTTCAAAATGCTGACCCGCCGAGCTCAAAAGGTTCGCCATCATTGTCATAACAGCACAATTCACAATAGGTATGATTTGGAAACAGCGTAAGGGCCCATCAGCAGATGAGTGGATTAAAAAACTGTGGCACATCTACACAATGAAATACCATGCTGCTATAAAAAAAGAAGGAACTCCTACCATGTGCAACAGCATGGACGGAACTGCAGAGCATTATGCTAAGCGAAATAAGCCAGTCGGAGAAAGATAAATATCACATGATCTCACTCATTTGTGGAATATAATGAACAACATAAACTGATGAACAAAAACAGATCCAGAGACAGAGAAGCATCAAACAGACCATCAAACCTCAGAGGGAAGGCAAGGGAGGGTGGGGGGAGGGGTAGAGATCAACCAAAAGGCTTGTACGTATGCATATTAGCCTAACCAATGGACACAGACACAAGCGCGGGGGGCGGGGGTGAGGGCATGTGCTGGGGGGGGGGGGGCATGGGGAGAAAGTGAGATATATGTAATACCTTAATCAATAATAAAAAGAATGTATCAATAAGTACATGCTCAAATATACGGGACTTATGTCCAAAAAGTGATTTCATGGGCTTAGTTTTTTTTTCATGTAAAAGATGTGTGTTCCTCGGTGACTAACAAGGTGATTTTAAATTTAGTGTAACTGAATTCAAGCTGTAAGGACAAGTTGTATGGGAGATTCTCTCTCTCTTAAACCCACAGCACCCCAACATTAAAACATGGTTATAGGTTCTGAGAAAGCAAAAAACATGATACACTGTTTCTGTTGTTATTATTATTATTATTATTATTATTATTATTATTATTATCTCAGAGCATTTTCCTTGGCTCACCTCCAATTCATATTTTTTGTTGTATTTTATGATGCATAGTTTATGGTGGGACAGGTTGTAAAGACAGTAAAGCCGTCACTGCTGTAAGGGTAACCAGATACTGAACAGTCAGAACTGATGGGTTACAAGTATAAAATGGTGATAATTTCCCTCTGATTATCACCTTTTCTGTCACGTTCCCTCTTTTGCCTCTTAATAACCTTTGGCAGATTTTGAGTATTCTAGTTAACACTTATCTCTGCCTCACCATCCCCATCAACACGGGCCAGCACTACAGCCTTAGAGGGCTTGCTCAGCTCTGCATCTGTCCGCCTCCTCCGCTGCTTCTCCTGGGTAGTGACATAAAGGTCTCTGTCCAACTGGCTCCTGCTCAAGTCTTCCCTCTACGGTCACTTCCGTGGTGGGGCTTATGGGCCTCTGACGTGTCTAAATGCTAAGTATCTTCTATTAAGTAATGTCTGGTGCCTGGAGGGAGGCTTTCCAAGGGAACCTCCTAACTGTACAAGTCCCTTTAGCTTCCTGATCTTCCTAAACTGCCATTGTCCCTTGATACTAAGGCCTTCTCCTGCAGTGGGTCTGGTTGTCCTGATGATGTCCATTCTCCCTATCCTGACACATGTTCTCCATTCTTTATCACCCTGCTCCAATATGTACAAAAAACAAAGCATCAGTTCACATCAAAGCAGAAATTCCAATATGAAATGAAGTGGAGACATGTGTGATCCTTGAGTAATTCTCTTGGAAATCCCTTCCCTTTACTTGGTGGTGAAAAGAACCCCCCAAAAAGGGATCAGTAAGCCACAGCCCTCCCCAATAGTTGCTATATCTTCACTATAATTATTTCTTCAAATCCTCTCTCCCTGCATTCTTCCCCCTTCCAAATGGTAGGAGGATGTCCGTGGAGTATAGAGTGATAGGCTAGTAATGCTGATTCAACTGCTATTAACAAGTACCAATTGTATTTTATTTTTTACTTTCTTTAAAATGAGGAGTACCTGGTACCTTTTGTTCTGGTGTGGGACCATAGCATAGTTAACAGAACCAACAACAGATATGGCTGTATTATAAATAAAATTTTAGTAACTGGTTCTTCTAAATAAACTGCTATAAAGGGAAAGAACGGTTGAAATGTCATTTTACAAGTAAATTGAAACTTCAAATTATTGAGACAAAATTTCAAAGACAAAAAGTTACCATGAATATAAAAATTAAGGAGTGATTAATTTGGAGATAATCATTATTGAAAGAAAGAGCACTTTATTTTTTTAAAACACAATTTTTAGGTACAAAAGAAAAATGAAACATGTTTTGGGTAAGGTATTAATACTGTTTCTCCTTAATGAAAAAACAACAACAACACAATTTGGGTATATGTATGAGTAGCATCAATTAAAATCCTAGCCCAAATGATTATCTTTATTACTGAGTTCTAAGTGTATCTAGTGAGGCTTAGATTTCAAAAGAGAAGCCAGTACAGTAGCACTTTATGAGACTTTTAGATAGGACGCGTGTAAAATAATCAAACACAAAATTAAGTGACCTGTAAAAAATAAATGTCTTTTAAACTACCATACATTAGAACAGCAAAAGTACGTTTAAGTATTATTATCCTTTATAGGTATGTTGACATGCAACTATTTGTTCAGATTTTCCCACAGGCTGACCCTGATAAAGGAGGCAAATCTCAAAGGGACTAACGGTCACACCACTGCTTAGTGAGTGACACTGATAGACTCTGACGGGAACCTGACATTGTCAAGATGCGTTTACAATGAAAATGATGGCAAGAGCAGCTGTTTACTCCACACCATTGGAGACCACTTAGAAGGATGTCAACGGCATTTTAACAATGGAAACAAGACCACTAAGTAAAAGTAAATACTAGTCACAGGTGCTACAGATGTTCAGCTGTTATTTCAGCGGTGGGAGGGAATAAACAAGTTACTATCTTTTAGAGGATTAACGTCACCCTAATGAAATGTCAGCAGTAATACTAGTACTTTGCATAAATAGGAGCAACAGCCTTCTCTTGAGTTACTGCAATGTAATCTTTAAAGCTGTTTCTGGAGGACGGTCTGAGCTCGGTTGATCCAGGGTAGCACACATAAACTCTGAAATCTGGCTCAATCTCATCACATGGCTTTATTTTAAAATGAGGGAAAAGTTATGTTTAAAGGTACAATTAATTAGGCGCAGAATTTAAAATATCCCAGTTTAAGTACTCTGTTTTAGCAAAAGAAAAAAAAAACACACAAACAAACAAAAAACCTCAAATGGCTCTTAATTGGTTTAGGTCAGTGGTCAGCAAACTGCGGCCCCTTGAGTGTGGCTCTTCCACAAAATACCACGTGCGGGCAAGCAAATACAATGCGATTGAAACTTCGTGGCCACATTCAAGGGGCCAAAGAGCTGCATGTGGCTCGCGAGCTGCAGTTTGACGACCACTGGTTTAGGTGATACCAGAGTCTCGTGCTAATTGGTATTAGGCTATTTCCAGAGTCTAAAGTTTATATATGCACACATATCATGTTTGATTTACAAATGCTGGGGAAAAACAGAACTGGTTGGATGTCATATATCCAATCCTGCTTAGCTTATATTCTGTTATCAATTCATTTTTGTCTTTGAGAGAAAGAACAAGATTGTCATGAGTTCCAATAAATATGAGTCATTTAGGAAAACATGTTGTTTACTCCGAAATAATTAGACATATTTGTTTGGCTACCTATCATTAACTAAACCATACTCTCTGTTACCCGAGTGTTAAATATTTAATTAGGAATTTCAAACTCTTGTCATACAAGGGCCTTTTTTTATTTTACTTGTGAATATAAAGATATTTTGATATATTTTGTTTTATACATA
Source organism: Myotis myotis (assembly GCF_014108235.1). Taxonomy (NCBI): domain Eukaryota; kingdom Metazoa; phylum Chordata; class Mammalia; order Chiroptera; family Vespertilionidae; genus Myotis; species Myotis myotis. Next base: position 61,607,953 of record NW_023416335.1, on the reverse strand, counting down.
ATGCTAATAACACAGTACTAGAGCTATTAGTGTCTGGGACTCATCCGAACCATCATAATAGTTAAATATCTTCACCAAGTTGAAATACTTCTATTGCCTTACATACTCCTCCATGTTGTTGAGAGTAATGTAAGTTAACATGATGCACAAAATGACACCAAAATATTGGAAATAAGAACTAATTATTTTTTTTAATTTTGCTTGAATATTCTTTACCATGGCTTATGACTGCTGAACTAGAAAAAATAAGAAACAAAATCAGAGCTGAAGTTCAAGTCACTAATGTCAGATGGAATACATAAAGGATCCTTCAAGAACAGGGAGATATTACTAAAAATATTTATCCTAAGAATCTTTGAAGAATCATGGAAAACCAAAACAGCATTAGGAAACTTAAGATAGACAATGGCTTCCATTTTAAATGGCCTTGATTTTGAACTCATAAATATTATTTGATGGAGTTAATATATACAGAATGAAATGCTTTATGTATTTTCTTTATGTCATATCAAATCCCAGACAGTTTTGATGCAACTTAAAGTAAAAAGAAGGACCATTATTACAAAGATAAAAGGTTAAATACTTTATGTGGAGGAGATAGAGATAATTATATCGGAAAACACTTGGCTTTTTGATGCTGCTGTTTGCTTTGAACTCATTAGCACCATGCTCAGAGTGTGAATCAGGTAAAACAGATCCTCAAAACAAAACATAGCAAAACAAATGACAGACTTAAACTGGGAAATAGCTGCATAGGACTCGGTATAAAGAAAGAAATAGTAGCCAGCCGAATTTGTTTCTACTAAATGTTGGCGTGTTTTGTTGATATGGACTATAAAATCATTGTAAACAAGAGCCAAATGTTTCTATTCAGTTGAAATGATGACATTCAAACAGATTGGTTAAATTCCACAGCTAAAGTATACTGCTATTATTGACAGGGTAGAAATACCAATACTAGAAACATATTTAAGCTTTCTAACCTAAAATATATTTATAAAATCCTCCCAAATAAAGTAATTTGGTATAATGCATCTATGTTAACTTAACTGCATCTTTTAACCTTTTTCATTGCCAATGTCAATAAATTTCTACCTTTTTCCACTTTAACTCATCAAATTATTTTTCCATTAGGCAAACAAATGAACTGGAAATTCTCCTCTCTAAAGATAATGTCATTTCCCTATAGTTTTAGAATTAGATTAAATAAAAGTTCAAGCTAATATACTTTCTATACTGTTAGTACAGTAATAAATGTCCTGATATATAATATTAACAATTTTATGTTCATATGTAATTGTTGCTCATGGTTAGCTGAAATCAGTTTTAACTTCTACTGTTTTAGACAACATTTTTAGTTTTAAATTACTTACATTGAATTGAAAAATCTTCTCACTTGAGCCAAAATTGCTATGTAATTTCCTGAAAAGTATAAAATACATGACATACTCATGGGAGTTATTTTAGTATTTCTCATATGTATGGATCTAGTGTTAAATTGTCTTCTCCCCAATCCTTGTTAGCCTCAACAAATGACATCACTAGCTAGCTATATAAGTTAGAAACTTTGGAATCATCTTTATCTCCTCTCTCTCTGTGTGACATCCGTGTCCAATTCCTTTTTATGTCCTGTTGATTTTATCTATGTAATCTATCTCTACACTGTTTCTATATCTGCTGCTGTAATCAGGTCCAAGAAACATCATTACTTTTGAGTACAAATCTTACACGGTTTCTCTCCTGCTTAGAGGACTTCAATTGTTTCCCATTGCTATTAAGGGAAAGGCCCAACATTTCTTGTCTTGATGTAAGCATCACGTGGCCAGGCTTATGTGCCTTCTGCTCCCATTGCATCCATAGCATTTAACAAATTAGGACTAACTCTCAGTCAGTTCTTGAACTGAGAGCTGCAAACCCAGACCGATTCTTACATTCACACGTAGTACATTTCAAACATGAACATCTATAAGCTTTGTTCTTCAGTAGTTTATAGTGTGAAAGAAAGACACAAAGATATAGCATAGATGCACACAAATGCACACGATTTTATCAGATAGGATGAAAAATAGAGAAGTAGGATAATAAGAAATATGTTTGATATTTTGGAAATAAACTTGGTAGAACTTAGTGATCATTTGGAAACAAAGATAAAGAGAAAAAGGTGCCAATGATACATTTGATAAGGGGTTAATTTCCAAACTGTATAAGGAACTCATACAATTTAACAAAAGGAAGACAAACAATCCAATTTAAAAATGGGCAAAGGATCTAGATAAACACTTCTCCAAAGTGGACATACAAAAGGCCAAGAGAGATATGAAAAAATGCTCAAAGTCACTAATCATCTGAGAGATGCAACAACAATAAGGTATCACCTCACACCTGTCAGAATGGGTATCATCAACAAATCACCAAACAAGTGCTGGTGAGGACGTGGAGAAAAGGGAACCCTCGTGCACTGCTAGTGGGAATGCAGCTGGTACAGCCACTGTGGAAAAATATTGAGTTTCCTTAAAAAAAAAATTAAACATGGAACTGCTATTTGTCCCAGTAATCCGACTTCTAGGAATATATCCTAAGAAACCTGAAACACTAATAAGAAAGAATATATGCACCCCTATGTTCATAGCAGCACAATAGCTAAGATTTGGAAACAGTCCAAATGCCCATCAGCATATGAGTGGATTAAAAAAAACACACACACACAAACAAAAACAACAACAACAACAAAACTGTGGTACATTTACACAATGGAATACTACACAGTAGTAAGAAAGAATGATTTTGATATTGGAATTCTGAAACCACAATCCAAGCTTTAAATCACCTGTCTGAGGAAGATCAGTTTTACTTATAAATAAAATCAGTCCAACTTTGGACTTGTTGCTTATGAGCTATTCCAGGAATAGTCAAAGAAAGACTGACAAATACGAAGTTAGAAATATGGGACTGATATTTGGGAGAAAAGCTGATACCACTGAGGAAGATTTGGATATCTTTGACTTATAAGTGTGATATTAAGCCATCATACTTGAAGAGGGCATAAAATGTACAAAGCTAATTCTATTAAATTCGTATTTCAATGTAAGGTACAGAGTAAGTTCTAAGTAAGCCAGGCTGAATGATTTTTTAAAAATGAAGAAGGCTGAGAAACTGAGCTGGCATAAACAAATATTGTTACATGACTTCTATAATAAATTCTTAGCACAAAAGTATATCAATGAGTTTGTATAATATTCAAGCCTCTTGACTTCTAATCTATAATATCTTTTTCATAAGATAATCAGCATGAAGACCTGACAGATATTGGGCTCTCAATACTGAATGAATGATTGAAGAACATTATGATTGGATTTAAAACCTCAACAATACAACTACTATTTATAGTAGGTAGATAGTCTAAACAGAGAAAAAAGGACACAACTAAGCATAGTTTGAAAAGATGCTGTAAGTACAACTTGCAATATGACAAGAAATTGTAGTGTTCAGTAATTACAAGATCCTCCTTAAGAACGTTATGGAGAGAGGCGGCTTTGAATCTAGAGACTACATCACAAAGAACTCAGCACCTTTGAAGAACCATTGAAATAATATTATATTAGAGTGGTAGATTACGTGCAGATGGCTGGCCTGTTGAAAGCTACTGTTTATTTGAAACCAAATCGTTCTTTCCATAGCTTCTATTATGTGTAGTGAAAACGTACTATTCAAAGGACTTTTCATCAGTTTTTCATCGGCAGACATGGCGGGAGATTTTCAAGGTCAAAATGACCACTAAAATTTCAGTTGCTGGCAATGAAGAAAAATACTTAGGAAGATTACCAGTAATATGTATAATGTTATTTCTACATTTTAACTCCAATTTGGGAGTTAAATATAAGCACTCTCTTTTATCCCAAGAATGATTAGATACAATGTGTTGTTTTAGATTGGTATGGCAATGTGAATTAGAATAAGAAAAATGGCTACAAAGTATGTTTTAAAGTGAGAATTATTTTTTTTAACGATATCAACACCCTTAGGCCAATATAAAGTAAAATTTAAACATTATTATTCATTTTTTCTTTTAAAAATCATCTAGGGTAATTATTATAGCCGTAATGTGACCGATGAGGACTGCAAGGGAGAATGCAACCAATCTAAGGGCACACAATGATTCATTGTCAGAATGAAATACTAAACACACATTTTATGTTCATTGAAAAAACACAGGATAGTATTAGAGAAATCAATCATACTCAGAAGTTTTATTCAACAATTTTTCCAACATCAATGTTAAAGAGTGACATGCTTTTCTAAAAAAAAAAATGATTTTTGTAAAGTCTCAAATAGTGCTTAAAAGTAGGATTTCTTGAGGCTTGAACTTATGAAAGTAACATCTTTCCAAATTATCTTTTTCCAAAATAAAGCTATTACATTTGAAATATTTTCAGTGTAAAAAGAACTCTACTTATTAAAAATAATTATCTTTAGGAAGGAGCCCTTGATTATTTAACAGTAATTCCCCATCACATTGTAAACAAAACTCTTTGTAATAAAAATATTTATTATGACCTGCTATTTTCTCTTTTGATCACAAAATCTGTCTTGAATAATTTCAATATATCCTCCAATACTAAAGTATAACATCATTTTTACTTCTTGTATGTTCTCTTATGCACATTCTCTCGCATCATTACGCAAAATTGTTAGGACCATTTTCAACAGTACACAGATGCTCTCATTTAGATGTACCTGGCCTAACACCTCAGTAAGTATACTTTGCTAAATGTTGGTCTTAATTAAAGTAACTTATATTAAATAACTAATTAAGACTTTAGTTAGTAGGCTAAAATATGATTTTTCAAAAAAAAAATTAAATACTTTAAGAACTCCCTTTAGCCCAGCTGGCATGGCTCAGTGGTTGAGCATCAATCTCTGAACCAAGAGGTCATGGGTTCGATTCCAGATCAGGGCACATGCCCAAGTTGCAGGCTTGGTCCCCAGTAGGGGGTGTGCAGGAGGTAACCAATCAATGACTCTCTGATCATTGATGTTTCTATCACTCTCTCACTTCCTCTCTAAATCAATAAAAATATATTTTAAAAAGAACTCCCTTTAGTTGAAATGGTCTGTACAGAAACTGTTTTTCTTCTTTCATATATTTTAAAAATTTGTTCTATGAGCTTCCTATAAATAGCTACTTTCACAAAGAAATATCTGGAGAATATTTTGCCTCTTACCATATGTTTGAACCATATTCACAAAGAAGTATACTTATGTAATGGGTACATCAATAAACAAAAATTTTAAAGGATTTGTTTTCTAATAGCTTATGTGTATAAATACTATGAGAGATTTTAAAAAATATTTACATGTTGTTATCTACTCTAAATCTAATAAATTCACCAAAGTATTAAGAGTTTAAGAATAGAAGGCTGAGTTTTTAAATGTGTCAAATCTCTATTGACTGTGAAAATCACTTTAGAAAATCACTCCATGATGTACATTTATTCAGATTTATCTTAATATGGGTTTAAATTCTGGCCTTGAAAAATATTTTATATTCTTATTTATCCAAAAGTCAATTTAATATCACATATTGAAAATCTTGGAGAGAAAAGAGGAAAAAACCTGCAGACTATTAAGATTATTATGCAGTCATGTTAGACAGAAAAAGAAAAAACAGAAATAGGACAGAAAACACAAATAACTTATTAAAATGTCAATTTGTAATCACATGTAGAGAACTAGATGGAAAGAGATTATAGTTAAACATCATTACACAATATGCTATTTCTTTTTCTGTACATATTTGAATCAGACTGTTACAGTACAAAATAGATCCAGAAATCATTTATTCTTTTAACACATAATGAATACCTATTATATGCCAGACATTGTTGTAAGCACTGGGAATGAAGCAGTGAAGAAAGCCGACAAAAATCTACATACTCTTGGAATTTACATTCTTGTTAGGATGTGAGAAAAAAAAATAAGTAAAGTGACATGGTATAAGTGAGATACCAGTCACAGAAGTATGAAACAGAGGTTTTCCATATACATGATGTGTGTGTGCACATGCAAGCACATTTGTTAGGCGGGTACATTGGGAAGACTTCACTGAGATGGCACCATCAAGCACAATGCTCTCATTTTGCAGCAGAGGGAACAGGTTCAGAACGATCAAATGAAATGCTTGAGGTCACATAACTCTTTAGGAAAAGAGCTGGACTTGGAGCGCATTTATTTGCCTGACCCTTGGTCCTAAATTTTTTTCACTGCACAAATGGGCACGCCCAGTGGAGAGAATTGCCTGGACTGTGAAGGAGGCAAAGACAAACTAATGGTGGATTTGGATGACAGCTGGGTAGCTCGATTGACTGGAAGAAAAAGTGCATCTTAGGCGGAAAGAAGCAGAACTCAGAAAGAATTAGGTAGGCTAGGGCCAGCTTATGAAAGTTCTCAGATGTCACAATGATGAGTTTGGTCATCATCTTAGGTAGGGGAGAGATATGATTAAAGTGATGTATCAGATAGTCAGAAAGAGGAAAAGGAACTCATCATCAGAAATAATCGTCCCAAATTCTGTCATCTACCACCTTGACAGTGATATGACCAGGGCAGAAATTCTGATTCTCATATTTCATGCCACTGAAAAATTGGTAAAAATAGAAAAAAAAAATCTTGTGTTCTCTATTATTAGAGTTTTTTAAAATGATGATTGAAGAACAAATTGGTTTCCAGACCCAGATAAGACAAAACAATTATGTTGAGTGAGGACATACTGCATACTCTTCCCTATCTGAATTGAGTGCCCTGTAGTATAATCCATTATATATATGCACTGAATGTTTTTCCCAATAAAAGGAAAACTGTGTGTATCTTTTTTGGAAGTCTTCACATAAAGAAATGTAATTTAATTTTTCTTGAAAAAAGGACAACAACGTACCAGTGAACATAAGACAACAACGTAGAGTTCTTAACAGAAAAGCTGAAGGGTGCTGGGTAGAGTTAGGGTTGATGGACCCTTTTTTTTTCTATTCCTGAGTGACACAATTAAGAAAGTAAAAATAAAATATTCCCTCTAAATCATGCTTTAATAATAAGGCTTATGAAATATACCACATTTGGTTTTACCCTCTTATTGAAAAATTAAATCTCGAAATGTCTTTTAAATGTTGCCATTTCTATTCTATGCAGAGCATGTGTTACTGTTCTACAGAACCTTAAATAACTGTTATAATGCACAAGATTATGCACATCAGCAAATCCCAAAACTGTTTACTATCCCGACACTGAAAGAAATATGCACCACTATAATAAACATTGTCACCTTTACCACTATTCTTGCAATTCTTCTCTTCTCTTCATGATATTTATTTTCACTAAAATTCCTCATACTGACATTTCAAAAATAGCAATCTACAATACATACCATATAGAATTTCTAAATGATGGCACAAAAACTTTGATTCCCAATACTATATATAGTGTCTTATTGCAACTGTACATTCAAATATATATATGCAAGAAGTACTTATTTTCTTGAGCCTGATAAAGCTGTAGAGCTTGATAAGCCTTAATTTGCCTGGGGAGTGTTATTAATTTTCTTATCAAAATAATAAAATGATCATATTATTAAAAGTTGGTAACATAAAATAAAACACAATATAAATTTCTCTTATTTGTATGATGTCTCTATTATCATTTATTTCAATGACTTTTGTTTTCTTACCCCAATGTTTTTTAGTTAAAGTCTAATATTATCTGGATGCTTTAAAACTTGGTATAATTTAATGTGTGAATATAAATTTTCAAGCAGCTTGCTATGCATAGACAGCTTTTAAAAATTCAAAACAGCCCCAATAGCAAATGTCATTTCTTTCATAGTTACAAAATGCAAACTCCAAGTATTTTATCCTAATGAATAAATGAGTTTGTCCTTTATGTATAAAATATAGTATGTGTTTGTTGCACAAGTTTTTAATAATAGATGAATTTTAGGTTTGCTCCAACGTATCCAATAAAGTGTGATTAATTTGGTTTTTCAAAAATGCAAACTAGACATTACTATATTACTTTGCAAAATGCACAGCTTGCAACATTATTGTCTCAGTGGGATCCTAAATTGAATTGTAAAATGTGTCTTATTTCCAGTTTGATTTATGTAAGAGATAGCAGTGGATAATGTTCCTTTTGAAGTTTCACTGCTTTGTGTGAACAAACAATATAAACCTAAAATTCATAATAGAATTTATTAGAACATAAAGCAAACTTTCGAGTTATATCCTGTTTGACTGCAATGAAAACTTAGGATGGACTCAGAAAACCACTCAGGAAACAACTTTTTGAAGTTTCCTATTATGATGGATTATACAATACATTTGACATTTTCTGTGATTTTTATTATGATATTTCAAGTAATTACCAAATCATGTTTTTCTTCTAAAAAAGCTTTCCTGTGCCCTGAGAATTAATGTATGATACCATTTAACTTGGCTTTTTGAAGTAAATATCACCAGATAAAAGCCAGCTGGATCTGAATAATAGGATACTTGAATGAATGTATTAGTGTTTGAAAAAGAGAGTACAAATCTTCTAAAAAGATTAATTTCCATAAAAAAGATAGCTCCCAGATCTACAAAAGAATAAATTCAAAAACATAATAAACTCTCAGAAAGAGAGGTAGATTAAAGTACAAGCTGCAGCACCTTGCCATGCAGCTGCTGTGCAGCAATGATTCTGTAGCAGCTACATTTGGTGGGTCCTGCAGGGCTCTTCAAAGCTCTGCATGAACAGCCTGAGTGTGGGGTACATGCGACGCCATCAGGAATAACTTCAGAGATTAATTGTGATGCAACACCACTTTCATTCTGATCTTACTCTCAATATTTACAGTTCGAGGAAGCTACAAAGTTCTGATGGGGATATGGGAATCCAGGAAGGGCCTTTTTCTTCTTCTTCTTCATTTATTAAAGATGTGGATATGAATTTTCTTTGTCATGAAAATACTGCAGTTTTATCATGCAACAGAGTTGCTGACATCATCATGTAAAAAGACCTGAGTTGGCCCACGGACTTGATTTTTCAATATCCTGTTACAAAACATGATCTCTTTAAAGGGCCATTCACACAACTTCTCTGTTTTCGTTTGTACACTTACTAATAAAAATAAAATTTGACCATTCACAGATTCATCAAGGAGGTAAGCTGTGCCTTTTCATCCTGAGTGACTGCGAGGATATTATTATCTTTAAGAGAAAACTAGAAGCAAATGTGGAGATCAATTAATTTTTAATTTCAGTTAAATTCCAGGAAAAATATAAATCTGTTTAAAGAAGTGACATGAAAATACCACATTAATATTAGACAATTTTAAATTCAAAGGAAAGTACACTAAAAAGAGAAATTTTAATATGATTGGAATAGTAGGTAAATTTCTTTAAAAGAAATACAAAACAATAATTTAAAAAAGAAATTACTATCCAATCATAACAACATGAATAAAAATTAACTAATAGAAAGCAATCATTTTGTCTATTACATTTTGAAACTAATTTTAATGTGGGAAGTATAAAAAACTGTTAATTTTCCTTACTCTTCTTTTTCTCTCTCTCTCTCTCTTTCTCTCTCTCAGTAGAAAAAATATCACTGCTTATGAAACACTACAATGTTTATCAGAAAATCATTTTTAAAAGAAACACCTTCTCTGCACTCATATTAACTACTAAAGGGTTATAACAATTATTAACAGTAGCTCAAGAATTTCTTTATCATACTTCTTCAAGAAAGCTGCTTTTAGTTAAAACATAAAAATGGTAGTTACAAGGTTTCTGCAAACATAACTGCCATTCCATTAAGGAAATGGCGCAGCGAACAGTAAATAGTGGCCTCGAGGGAAATGTAAGTATTGATTTTATTACTGTGTTGGTTGGTTTGTATTTGCAATTGTCAACTCTAATTTTGGACTGTGCTTTAAGTATCCTTAAAACCGCTTAAGGAAAGGACAAATATTAATTGGAAAATATTGGTAATTATTTGTGTAGCTTTAAATATCATAAGATATGATTTCCTTTCATCTTTTGATAATCTGTCTTTTAAAAATAAGAAATTTTAACTATGCTATACATTGTAAATGAGTAACCGACTTGTATTCATTAAGTCAAAATACATATGCAGTTTGTATACTATAAATCAATATTTGACTCTAAGAATAAAGTTAATCACTAAGAAAATTATAAACATGATTACACAATTTCTTAATTTGGTTAAGAAAATGTAGTTTAAAATTCATTGATATTGACATTTTGATTCACCTAAGAAGACATAAAATAACTATGAAACTAATTATAAGTCCAGAAGTTTCATCATAATGAAATAATTTTCAACTTATAACCTCATTAAATGTAAAATGATCAAATAATGAAAAAGAACCAAATTTGCCAACTTAATGTAATTATTGTTTTATATTATCATCATTGTCTTCATCATCATTGATTTCCTCTTTCCATTTCAATAAATGACATTCACACATTTATGCTAAAGGTATAATTAAGAACATAGATCATTTTCTTAAACCATGCCAGAGAGCAACTCTGTTTAATATGTAAATTTTCAACTATACCTATGGGGCTGTAAATATAGTCAGTGTTAAACTTTTACAATTAACTAAAAGAAGTGTTTATGCTACACATAAATTTTAGAAATGTCCTCTGTGGAAATCTAAAGAGGTGCAAATTAATATTTAAAAAAAACATTATGGCTGCTCTTCAGATTAAAAAACATAAAGTATTCTTGAGTTCACAAGCTACACAGTACATTTTAAATATATCATATCAAAAAAAGAGAATGAAAGCCGGTTATAAACACACATCAAACCTTCAGTACCACTAAATGCCAAGTCCCTATATTATGACTCCATGAAGAAAATCAAAAGAAAACAATTATCTTGGTTTTAGCATAAAAGTCATACTTTATATTGTATTTAAAATATTTAGAGAGGAGAACGGACTTAATGAAGTAAAACTTGCCTTGCATAGAAAGAAGGGACTTCTTTGTGCATACTAGATGTTCAATATGTGTTTATTGGACTAAATTTCTCAGTCCCAAATAATTAAAATTTGATGGATAAATATACAAACTGGCCTCATTGTGGTTTGAATCTTAGCTCTGCCATTTGCTATAGTTCAGAATGAAAGTCATTAGTATTTTTTATACCCATTTTGAAATTTGCCATAGCCTACAAAACCTTATACAGACCACTCTCTAAATGGTAGTTAAATGAATGAGATGCGCACACACCCACACACAAAAAAAATTAGCAAAGACATCTGACAGAATCAGCGTTTTTGAATCTATAATAATAGGGGAAAATAAATTTGAAGATTAATAATGATTATTTTAAAATCAACAGATTATGACAATAACTTCTTGTTCGTCTTCAATGTCAACCTTCCTGAGATCATCACATTGCTTTACCATGTCCAAGGTTTCCAAGTTTCTCAGTGGAGATTACCTCATTCGTTTCTCACAATCACCACTGACTGCACACATTTTAAAAGAAACTCTCAAGTGAAACTTACTCTAAGTGTTCAAGGCTTCTTAATTAGTCCAAAAATCAAGGGTCTTTTTAAATAATATATAGCTCTATATGTCAGTGATTCTTAACCATTTTGGTTTCAGAATATCTTCATGTATATTGTTTATATTTGTCAATATTTGTTATATTAGAAAAGAGAATTTTAATGTTATTTCTTTATTAAAAATAACTACTAATTCATTGTATGTTAGCATAAATGTTTCTTTAAGAAATATATATTTCAAAATAAATGTATCTACTTTTGAAAAATTTTTTAATGCCTGGTTTAAGCCATTTGGATATTTGCATATACTCTTAGATTCAATCTCTTGTGATCTCACATATCACATAGATTCTTTAAAAATCCAAGAGAATATGAGAGCTTTAAAAAACTAAATAAGGTCTTCGTATTCTCATAAAAAAAGGTTTTGACCACTTGGACTCCCTGAACCCCTTGGGAACTCTCCTCTCCATGGGTCCTGGGACCTCACTTCAAGAACTTCTGGTATATCTGATAACATTCTAGGACTTTTTAGAATATCCGGGTTATGAATTAATTTAGTAACTCGAATATTATCCTAATATGACTTCAGACAATAAGAACAAGATTAGAAAAGTTGCTCTAGCATTTCTTATGGAAAATTCATTACTTCCATGCCAACAATTGAATTTTTAAAAGAAAGTAGTAATAAGAAAAGAAATTTTTTCCTCTAGACTTAATTTTACCTCACAAGGAATAACTAGTCAGTCATTTTGAGGTGGTAGACAGAACACAGAAATTGGTCAAAGTTAGAGGTGGTTTTAACTATTGCCTCTGCAAAGTCAGACATAATCACTCAACCTCAAACATTCATCTGGAAAGTGGGTTAATAACTATTCAAGAATAAGCTCAGAATGAAGTGAGATGCTGTGCATGAAGCATAGAGCACATAACACTATGTAACTAATTAGGAGGACAATTACTTAGTAGAAAAGTCAAGGTTAAGATCACAGGTGCTGAGGTCAGATAGAAATGAGAGGTGAGAAACTGTGGGAGCCTCAGGCTGTCATGTGTAACATACCAACTATTGAGGATAAGTATCAAGTTGTCACACAGATTAGATAATGAGTATATGAAAAGCACGTGTCATATAACTGATGTGAAGAAGAGAAGGGGGATGAGAAAAAAGTGCTTGGGGAGGGGGAAAAGAGAATTTTACCATATCAGTATGGCTTATAAAATTATAAAAATTATGGTCATTCCTAAGAAATATTAGACTTGAGAAGAGCAGTTTTAAAACATATAGAAAAATAGCTAACATACCATGAACATTAAAAATAAAGGGAATATATATTGAAATTGGTAATTTCTAAAAATCCAAAAATCTAAATCTTGACTATCTCAGTTTTAACAAGGAAAAGTGCAATATGCTTCCAAGAGCTTCTTTAAATTTCTTAAAGATAAAAGCTCCATCATTAGTCTATGCATCTACTCAACTTAAACCAGTGAATGGTCCAGAATAGGTATTCAGTCAAATGTTATTCTAAATGAAGGCAATGTATTATAATTAACATATGTATGATGCTTTGGAGTTTTAGAAACATGAGTAGAATTTAAGAACAAATGTAGCAAGCTGCCTCAGAGTTCAGAGTTTTTAGAAATAAGAACAGAGCACAACAGTAATGCAGAAGAGCACATCACCATAGAATGATGGGAACAATTATCGGGGGTGGGGGGGTTAAATATAATGTTGGATTGACTAAAGCCAGGAATTAAGCTGAGATAATATAAGACTTTGAGGGGTTATTTTTATTATTTTCAAGTTAACAGTAAAAAAAGAGGCAAAGAAAAACCTTTTGATTGAAGATAGTATAAATGTTCAAACCAAACTTTTGTGACTTATAATTCAGAGATGTTAATGAATTCTGAAATACTTTTCTGATTGTCTAGATCCTCTAAAATTAACAGATCTTTAATGTTCTCATATTTTAAGGTCATCTGAGAGCTTTTATAGACAATGGATATAAATTACCCCTAATATCACTGATTGAAAGCATAGATGCCCACCCATTTCCAGATAACTTGGGTAGTAATATGTTTTAATGAAAGCCACATATAATCAACAATATTACATGTGGCATTTTTATTTCTATCAAAATTTCATTTCTAATTTCCCAGATGCATTCAAAGCAAATATGAAAATTTAATTTTTAGACTGCAAAATGTCAAATGAATGTTATACATTTTAAAAATTCAAGAAAGTGCTGTTGAGTGAGAATATTTAGAAGAAAAATAAAATAGCAAAATTATGTATGCTTACTGCCAAAAGTATTCATAATCTTTAACTTAAGATATTTTAAAGGTCAATAATAATGGAAAATTCCTATTTTTCATCACCATTTCCCATGGTAAAGTAAGTAAAATATCTAGAATAACTATTGCTGACTATGGAGAATTGGTTTGGGTTCACATTAAATTTGATTAATGCACATGTTTTATGAAAATTTTAAATTCTAAATGTTGCTAAGAAAGAATCAAGTATTTTAGTTAATTGATCAGTATAAGTATAGGTCTATAATAGAATTTCCAATTAAAAGCCTATGTTGGTCATGTTTTGAAAACTGAATAAAGAACTAACACAAATTTGACTGTTTTAGATATCTCATATGTCTGGATTCATGCAGTGTTGTCTTCCCATGACTGGCTTACTTTACTCAGCTGTGATGAAGGGGATAGAGAGTTGCTAATCAACACAAAGTTTCAGTGAAGCAATATGAATAAGCACTAGAGATCTACTGTAAAACATTGCACCAAGAGCCAACAATACTGTGTCGTTAGCTTAAAATTTTAAGAGGGTAGATCTCATGTTAAGTGTTCTAAGCAAATTAAAATAAAATTGTTTCAAAAGAATAAAAATATTAAGATTAGAAGTACAGCTTTTTATAACTCTTTTGGTGTATTAAATAAAATTAAATGGATAAAGCATTAACATTAAATATACACGTCAAAAATACTATATGAAAACAATTAATATGCTTAATTATTATATACATAACTAATATGAAAATTTTCAGAAAGTTTTTGGCTCCTACCTGTATATATGTATTACTACGGTACTTTAAAAAGACAAATTGCTTATTAAAAATACTGCATATTTTATGTACTATCTAGGAATATATTACTGATTCTTATTGTTTTAAGGAAAGTTATTTAATTTACTAAATATTCATTCTCAAAATGCATTTTTGTGATTGAATGTTCAGAGACTTAGAGATATATAACATAACTACCTAGTAAGGAAACAGCATTTTGCTCTTAAAGATATTTTATTACATCAATGGAAATTTCTCTGTATTCTTCTATGGCTAAACTCATAAGCTATAACATAAAAATTACTATCAACAATGTAGACCAGCCATAAAATTCAATTAAAAATCCCTACATTTTAAGCAGTGATAGTAGCATAATGTGTAAACATGAGCTGAAGTGATATGTAGCTTCTAGAGCATGTAACCTTTAGGAAATAAATGTTTTAACTGTTTCATCATCACTTTCTCAGTGCAAAGACTTTTGAGGTCCCTTTTTAACTCTTAGATCTCACTGGAAAAGTTATTGCTTTTGTTAAAGAACAACTTACATGCTCAATTTTTTTTTAAATTAAATCTGTTTAGCAATATTATTTTATATGTTTTTGTGCTCCAAAACATAAATCCGTTACTAATTCATTTGGTCAACAGATATTGGTTTCAGGCACTGTTCGAGGCACTGGGATTAGTAATGACCAAATTGGACACCCAAGTCTCAGTCACCATGGTGCTGACATTCTAATAAGTATATACTAGATCACTCACATGGCATGGCAGATGGTGATAAAAGTGCCATAGCAAAAAAAAAAATACAAAAAAACCCCACAAAAAAACAGGAAAGGAGGATAGAGTGTAGATAGAGTGTATTTATGTATTGAGGAGGTAGGTTGCAATTTTAAATAGGGTTTTTGGTAAAATCCTTACAAAGACGGTGATGTTTGGAGGAGATGAGGAAACATGATCTATGGATAGCTGGAACGTTGGTATCTCTAGAAAAGAAAACAGCAATGCATGGCAGGAGAGTTCCTGGGATATTTGTGACATGGCAGGAGGCTAGATGGTTAAAGGTAAGTGAGTGAAAGAAGAGTGGGAAGGTAAACAGTCAGAGTGGAGGAGTAGCCAGGAGCCTACCATGCACAAGATTATAGGTTAACAAAAGGACTTTTTTTACTTTTACTCTACATGAAAGGGGAAGGATTGGATGGTATACACAGAGAAGTGGCCTGGTCTTACATGGTGTGTACAAGACTGCTCTGCTGGCTGTAAAGGCAAAGGTGAGAAGCAGAAACTCCAATTAGACATGTTCACAATGATCCAGGCAAGAGAGAAGAAACGGTCAGGGGTGGGTGTATGTGTGAATACACTGTAGTTATAAAAGAGGGAAGAGTAGAA
Organism: Myotis myotis; assembly: GCF_014108235.1. Classification (NCBI taxonomy): domain Eukaryota; kingdom Metazoa; phylum Chordata; class Mammalia; order Chiroptera; family Vespertilionidae; genus Myotis; species Myotis myotis. The sequence continues at coordinate 61,591,935 of NW_023416335.1, read as the reverse complement.
GATGATTCCAAGGTTTAGGGCATAAGCAAGTAAGTAGAAAATTAGAGTTACCAATAACAGAGATGAGAAAACTGAAGTATGGGAAGGTTTGGGGTAAGACCACCAAGAATTCTCTTCAGATATTTTATATTTAAGATGTCCCAAACTAAAGCTCCTAATCAAGATATGAACACTGAAATGTGTGTGTGTGTGTGTGTGTGTGTGTGTGTGTTTCAGAGCAGCCAGATGGCTGATAAGTGGATGATATCAAATTATGCATCTCTTTCATACATTGTTGTTTAGGTCTTCATTGGAAAAAATGTATCTTTAAAACATAAAATTATTTAATATTTCTTCATTTTCAAGAATCTTACTCATTTACTCATTTGATCAATTTAATGAGTGGTAACTTCATGATTCTCACTGCTCCAAATACTTGGAATGCAGAAAGAATTAGGTTCTGCCCTCAAGGTGGTCACAGCCTACCAAGGAAGGAAAAGGATACAGTGCTGTTTATATGTTTTGAGAATTTGGGGAGCAAAGTGGAAATGTATGGTTTTATATATGCTGTGTTCATATATAGGGTTTAATGCATTGTGGTTTTAATAACTGCACTAGAAATATATGTGACTTTAGAAAGCATACAAAGAAATGAATTATATAAGGAAGACTACTATTTCATAAAAATTGAGACAGTGGCATCTTAAAGCTCAAAGTGTTAAATTATCTCATAATGTTGTATTAGAAAAACATATTCATTTGCTCTTTTACAGGTATGAACAAGATACTACAAATTAAATGCATGTTTGCTAGAGTGGGGAAATGGTTCCATAGAAAAGGAAACATTGAAAAGTAGGTTAGTGAAGGTAAAATAAAATTTTGGCAGAGAGAAATACAAATTTGAATTTATAGAAACACACAAAAAATTGGATGGCAAATGGGCATAGCTAGGGCTTTGAAGGAAAGGTTGGGGGACTGGAGTGGGAATATAAAAGGGGATCCAATAACATTGCATTTAACTTTGATATTTATTTTCAATTATAAAAAAATTAAAATTAAGTACAAATCAAGCTTTAAAAAACCTGGTGGTGTGCATAATAAATGTCATTGAAATCAACCAGTCACTTAAAATTTATTTATTGGCTTACTTCTCAAATAGTATAGTAAGGTATTGTTTTTGTGATGTAGCATGAATTGAGGATCTTTCTGGCCTAGAATCTTATGGTACTAGTTTGAGGTGGTATTATCCTATATAATAAAAGGCTAATATGCAAATCCACCAAACAGCAGAATGTCCAGTCACTATGACATGCACTGACCACCAGGAGACAGACGCTCAACACAGGAGCTGCCTACTGGTGGTCAGTGAGCTCCCACAGGGGGAACACCACTCAGCCAGAAACTGAGCTCACAGCTGGTGAGTGCAACAGAGTGCAAGAGGGCTCCTGGACTGGAAGAGGGAACAGGCTGGGCTGAGGGAACCCCCACCCCTTCAGTGCACAAATTTTGTGCACCATGCCTCTAGTCTATTATAAAAAGACACTGTGCTTTTACACTGGTGTTGTGGAATACCAACCATTTGGCCCAGGGGTGTATGTACACATGATTTCCCTCCCAAGTAAACATAAATCTTATTGAAAAAGCCCTCTTCCATCCCTTCTTCCCCTCCCTTGTTGTGATTTCACTGCCAGGCTCTCAACAGGTCACCCTGTGGTTAAGTCTGCAGCTCTGACATCCAATCAAGATTCAAATTCTGGATAATAAAGACCATTGTAAACTGATGAACAAAAATAGATACAGAGGTAGAGCAGCATCAAACTGACTGTCAAACTACAGTGGGAAGGCCGGGAGGGTTGGGGGGGCGGGGCAAGAGATCAGCCGAAGGACTTGTATGCATGCATATAAGCATAACCAATGGACACAAGACACTGGGGGTGAGGGGAGGCCGGGAAAAGGTCAAGGGGAAAAAAAAGGAGACATATGTAATATTCTTTGTAATATTTTAAGCAATAAAAATAATAATAATAAAAAATAAATGTAGAAATCTCTAAAAAAAAAAAAAAGAAAGATTCAAATTCTCAGCCATGTCAAAGTGCGTGTTCTTAGAGAATTTGCATGATTTCTCAGTGCCTGAGTTTCCTCCTAGATCAGGAGATGATTATCATTCCCCCTGCCTCCTCATTATTTTGTTGTGTGCAAGGATAACATATGTAAAGCACTGTGGCTTTTCCATCCATTGTAAGTGCTCAATCAATTGTAGGCACTATTATTGACATGAGAAGAAGTGTTTTGTTGATAGAGGAGAGCAGAAATAAAATTAGTTAAGCACCTTCTATTAATATGCACTAACTTCAATTTTGTTTTATTATACTAGTCAATGGAGACTTGGAAGGACCTAAAATTGGAGACATGCTATAAATATTTTGATACATTTTATTATTTAAAGTTTATTAATGTTCACTTGTCTGTTCTATAAAGTGCATTTGTATTCTGGAAAATATATATAAATAACTCTTTATGTATAAGCAATTTACATTATAAAGTTTCCCTAAAATAATGTTCCCTTGGGTTGTGATTTTGTTGCCAGTCCTCAAAAACCTATATAAACCACAATGTAACTAGAAAATTATATCTGAAGCCTTGTTTCCATGTGTACTAACATTTATTATATACTTAAAATACAAACTTATTTTCATAGTTCTACTTCCAACTCAACAGAGACTCTCCCTCAGCAGTAGTGAAAATTATGTGGGAACCATAATTTTAAGCACCAGAAATTGGCTCATTTTCCATATTTGTGAAGCCTAGTAATCTTAGTACATTTGCCTATATTTGTTCTTACAAAGTGCTCATTCTCAAATCAAAGCTAGCACTCATCCTTTGACAGTGTCTTGGTCTTAGAGTTCTCTTAGCTTATTTATATCTCTTATTTATATAAAGATATAACTCAAGACACATTACTTTTATAAACCACAGAACTCTATTATTAAAATATAAAGATAAAGTAAGTCATACCTGACAATATTATTGTCATTTCAAGCTGCATGCTGATGATATAAATAAATAGACACATGAGCATTCATTTCAAAAATGAATTTTAACTGGATGACAGGATTGCACTATTTGCATATTTAAAACAATTTATTACTTCACACAAAATTGCTCAAATCCTCTGACCCACAAATTAAAGGCAAGCAAGTAGCTAAATCAAATGAATTAAGAGTAAAAATTAATTAAATGTAATATAATTTGGGTATTAAAGAGGTTGATGAACTATACAACCTGAGTGTCAAAAGTGGTGTTAAGCAATTCCTGGGTTTTCAGGAGTGGAAAAATGACACCACCCCCCTGTTCTGAACAAAACCAAAAGAAACGTTTTGTATCCTATCTACATATGTACCATCTTCAGAGATTAATTTAAAAGAGAATTTGACAAAGCCTTATGAACTTGAACTGAGATGGTAGAGCAAGAAAGATAAATTAAAACATCTCTCCATGTGTGTATTATGTGTGCATGTAAATAAAATGGATCTCAACTCTCCTGAATGATAACACCTTATTAATTTCTATATATTATTGTGAATCAGTAGCTTTATTAACATGGGATTGGTCAGCTACACTCTCAATAATTCCATTCTAGTTATGCTAATGTCAAACATTGTGTGTCTGTATAACAAAAACAACTTTCATTTTTTTTTTATTAATTACTTAGACACACTTGCTCATGTATACACATACATAAGGACATTTATAAAATTAAGATCTAGTGTGGGAATGTGTTTGGTTAATAATGATAAAAATATCTGAGGTGAGAAAGCTGAATAAAAATCTTCACCATAATTTCCAATCTTAGTGTCATATCATGGTTACTGGCATTAAGGAGAAGAGCCCAAAACTCATGGCGACAGCTCAATACCTTACTAGTTATTTGAAACTCATAGGAAGAGACATGATGGTCATTTATGTATATCTCACCAAATATAATGCAACTAAAAGATTCAGATATGCTTCAACCCTTGACCAATGACAAAGACATTGATGTAGAAAACACAGATTTTAACATCAAAATTAGTGGATTCAAATCCTTTTTTATTCACTAACTTTATCAAGTCAAGTAACTTTTGGAGCCACAGTTCATTTCTTCAAGACACTGCAAAGCGTACGCCAAAAATATTTATTCAAAAATAATGGCCATAGAAGTTAATTTGACTAGAATATATTTCCAGTTTTCAAACTATACTTGCCCAAATCTTCATCTATCAGTGGACATCGTTAGTTTAAGAAAAGCCTGCCCATGTGATTTTGATTTGTCTGCACTTATAATTATAAAGCCATAAAACTAGGATCAAGGAAATCATGTTATACAGAAAAAAAGCCAGGAAATGAGCAGAATAAAAACCCAGGATCCACTATTGTTTTCTCCAAATACCTAAAGACTCTCACGTTCTGAGCAGTCCTTGTGTATAATTCATATAAACACTTTCTAAGAAAGTTTTCCACTGATGGGATTTTGTAATGGATCTGAGATAACTAGTGGTTTTCGAGCTTATAGTGACAAAAATATAAAAATAGGCCTCAAATCATGAAAAGTTCATTCGACTAGAATTCAGTGGTTCTCAAAACTGGCTCTTCACTGGCTCTTACTTTTAAAAAATACCAATACATAGATCCTACTCGTAGAGATTATAATTTCATTGGTTAGAAGTAAATACAGGTTTTGGTTTTTGTTTTTTTTAAATAAAAAGCTGCCAAGAAGATTCTAATGTGCAACTAGCAGTATAAAGCTGTGAACCACCTACACTATATGATCCCTTTTGGCTCAGATTTCATGATTCCAAGAAAAGTTCCATTTAAATAATCAGATATGTGCCATGTAGGATTTGCCTTATACTCTCTATTACCCCAACAAAGTTCAAAGAATGAGTAGACAAATAACATTGTGTTGTTTATTGGTTCTTTTCTTGTGGAAATGGTTTATTTACATATGTCCCTGCCTCTTTACAACCTTTCTTCCAGATGAAGGAAGCTAGATAAAAACTTTTGGAGCCCACAGGGAGATGGTAAAATCTCCCAGGCAAAACCAGGGTCATTAATATTTTTAAGAGTACTATCCATTTGAAAAATATAATATCAGAGAACAGAAAGAGTTAGCCCCACTATCTTCAACAGGAAAACACACAGTAGAAAGAAGAGCATAACAAATTTTAAAATTACTTATGTTGCATTACATAGTTATCTTTGAAACAGTTCCTCAACACAGCAAGTACTACATAGTAATTTATTACTAACTTTGTCTTGCTTTTGTAGTTTTACTTTTCTGTCTTGTAATTGCTCGGATTGACATGAGTTTTATGCTTCAGATGCAGAATGAAATGAGAAATATGTTTTGGTATTTTCACCTGTCATGCTGTTGTATGAATACCTGTAAGGTTAGCATCTCCTTCATTTCTTTTTCTAAATTAAATAAAAAGTGAACATGATTTTAAAGACTTCTGTAGGTTTTTCCTGATACAAATAAATAAGTGGCAACTTGAAGCTCTATTATAATTTCAAAATATTTCCTTGTTTATAGTCAAAAGTAAAAGATGAAGAAAGTTACATTTCACACTTACCAAAGTTAATGCAATCACGGATCATACAGCATATTTAAAAAAAAAAAAGTACAACAAATTATGTTGTCGGTTGCTAAAACATATTATTTTAATATTTGGTTATTTTATACATTTTGTGTATATCGTGAATATTCTTTTACATAAATTCTGTAATGCTAAACAATTAGGCACAATTAGCCAGATATTTAATACAATAATAAACAGATCAAAATTTAATATGAATCTAATATGAAAGGAATACTACTAGCCCCTGCAAATATATTCACTAAAGGTTATTTAGAAGCACAGTGAAATCAGAATATCAGGCTTTAGAAACCTGGCTAGCTGGCTTTATTAAGCTAACTTGATTGTGTAAAAGTTGTAGTTTCAAAAAAAATATTTACTATTCTGGCAAACTTAACATGAAACCTCCTAGAACTTTTCAACATTTCCTATAATTAAATTTTGTTTTGTGTATCCAAGCATGCATATTTTTTAAAGGGTTTCCTAAATAAATGCAAAACAAACGACATCATTGCAAGTCACTAAACTATTTGGCCAAATAGGAAACATTGTTAAAAGAAAAAAATCTGTGTGTGTTTTCTTTAATTACAAAGACCATATCTAATTTTAACTGCCTCCTTTTTTTTCTTAATAATGAGCTGACCTTCTATTCTCCTTAACCCTTTTTTATCAAAGCCATCTACACCCACTTTGCCGTCTGTTTCTCTAATCTGCAATTATTTATGTTTTCTTCATGCTGCTTTGTCCGCCATGGGAGCAAAATTGTATTTGGTGAAATATAGAGCTAATTATACCATGAACCCAGCAACAAAAAGACAGAGCAGATGTTACTTCAGACGTGCTAAAAGTCCTCCTGCTTAATGTGCATATAGTGAAACACTGAGCAGAGTCGTCAAAAACAATATCTAATCAAGGCAGTTTTAGACATGCAAATCTTTTTAACACCAGAGTTAAATGGAGAAATTCTGTCAATAATATTTTCACTACTCACCATGTGCTTGCCAGAATAATTATATTAGGTAGTGATTTCTAATTAATATAATAAATGTGTGAGTCCACATTATTTCTATCCCGGGGGGGTAGAAATCTAGGGAGGCAGAAATGGAGATCATATGCTGTGAGTTAATAACACAATGCACAATGTTTTCATTGAGACTGTGTTTCCATGATGCCAAAATAAGCAGTTTGGATATATTTTAAGTTAACCAGTAAAATATATCTTATTCTGTTTTTATTTTTTATTCACAATGAATCATTCTATTTAATTGGGTTTTGAATTGATAAAACTTAAGATCACTGTTCCTCTTTGCTTAACTTACTAATATATTCTCATGTATGACACAGGTTCATTTTCATTTTGTAAATATGTGGGTACATGAATAGGTAGGTGTGTGTAACTATCATGGCACACTGGTTGGATTTTTTTCCCTTTGCAAAAATTGAAAATGGTTTTTGACATACTGGATTTAGATCAATATTACTGGTCATGAAGAAACTGATTTCTTCCCACTGTGACCTGTATACAAATGGTAAATTACTACAGGAAAAGACCAAAATGCTTATCATGCTGTGTAGTGACTAAAAACAATTCCAACCTCACTAGTTTGAAATCACTGTGAGAGGGCAATATTTTAATGACATACTTTTTACTGAAAGAAGTGTGCCTGCACCACAGGGTGTAAGCCCCTTCTGAGACCTAAAACTTAGTGGGCTCAGCACACCAAACCTCCCTCCTGGGGAGTGTTAAATGTGTGCATTGAGTGGCTGAGCTGGGCATCACTTTCAATGTTTATTTTAGGAAAATAAAGCACCTCTCTGCAAAGCTGTGATAATCAAGCTAAAGAATTCCATCCTATTAAGAAGTGTACAATTTGTACTCTTTTCAACATCAAATGAAAAGTCTAAAATAAAACAGTGTTTGGCTTATACAACTAACCAAATTTTAAAACATATGTAGGCCAGTTATAAAAGGGATAACTGATATTCTAACAACTAATATTTTATACAAATTACCTATTGAGAAAAAATATATTTATATATTGGAAACATCATATTAGTCCAAAGCTTGTCTCAACAAAACTAAATTATATGTGACATACATATTTTGTTCAATGTAATTAAAATTATGAACATTACAAGTTATTTTTTTCTTTAGTATGAAGAGAATGGAGGCCTACTTGTATTTTAAAAGAATGTGAGAATGTATTTTTCAAAACTCTACTTATAAAGTGTAATGTTACCATATTCAATGACTTAAGATCAATGACTTAAGTAAAATGCAATAGAAAACCACTTCATGTAATTTAGCAATCTTCAGTGATTACTGATGTTTTCAAATCTTATTTTCCAAATGGTTAATTTTCTATTTATCTTATATTTCAAAAAGCCTTTAAGAACCTAAACGCATAGTTACAAAAAATACTTATTGAATTAAGAAACATCAAAACAAATTATTATTAGGTTTGAAATGAGCTTAGTATTCTAAAGGACAAATAAAAACACACAGGGTAAACCCTTCACCTTTTCACAGTAGAACTTAACTACTTTTACACTCACTAGGCCAAAAAGAAACCTCTCAGACTCAATACTAATTGTAATTCCACCAACTTTGTCAGCCATGCACTCAGAAGAATGGCCATTTCTCTTGAGGCCAAACTAGTAAACACAACTTTGAAAAAGTAAAATATCCAAGTGTAGGGAGGGACTCTGCTTTGTAGTTTCCAATAATTGGGGACCTTTTAGGAATTAAGACTAGTCAAGGTGACAAAACTGAAAAATAAAAACACATTTTGTCCCAACTTGATTCTTGGTATCAAAATAGAAATTATCTCAACAAGTAGATTATCAGAATAAACTCCACACCTTAGAGAACCCAGGTATCAAATGGAAATAGAGTTATTCACTCACTCCTTTGGCTCCTCCTACATAAAAGAGATTATGTGATCATCTCTAGCATCATAGCTTGCTAATAAGTCAAAACAAAGGGACTTTCAGAAAAGCTACATTCTCTACTACTATTTTAATCAAAATAATAAATAGAAGTACTGCCTTTAATCTCATTTAGTTCTTCCCTTCCCACAGACAAAGCAGTCTATAAATATATACATGTATGAAGTAATATTTATGCAAAATGGCTTGAATTCCAGAACCACTATAGATAAAGCTCACTTTAATCAAATGCTTTATATTAAAATGTTTCCTAACTAGTGGATTGATTTAAAATTTGATTATATAAACCTTCTGATTTACATGAAACATTTCAGGAAAAAATCCATAGATGAGTAGTCTGTATATTAAAAGATTCTAATGTTTTACATGTTTAATATATTTAGATGACTGAATCAGTAATCAGCATTAAAAAGTACTAAATTTCTACTACCCACCTTCATACATGGATATAGGCCTTTCCTTGAGTCACAGTATTTTTTATTGATATTTATTTTTTAAAGAAATAAATAACAGCCATTCTGACAGGTGTGAAATGGTATCTCATTGTTCTTTTGATTTGCATCTCTCAGATGATTAGCAAGTTAGAGCATGCTTTCATATGTCTCCTGGCCTTCTGTATGTCAACTACAAAAGGTGTCTATTTAGTAGTAAGTCCTTTGCCCATTTTTTGATTGGGTTGTTTATCTTCTTTTTGTTAAGAGGTATGAGTTCCCTATAAATTTTGGAGATTAAACCTTTATGGAGATAACATTGGCAAATATGTTCTCCCATGCAGTGGGCTTTCTTGTTGTTTTGTTGATGGTTTCTTTTGCTGTGCAGAAGCTTTTTATTTTGATGTAGTCCCCTTTGTTCATTTTCTCTTTAGTTTCCATTGCCCTAGGAGCTATATCGGTAAAGATATTGCTATGACATATGTCTGATATTATGTTGCCTATGGATTCTTTTAAGATTTTTATGGTCTCTGCTCTTACCTTTAAGTCCTTTACCCATTTTGAGTTTATTTTTGTGTATGGTATAAGTTGGTGGTCTAGTTTCATTTTTTTGCATGTATCTGACCAAATTTCCCAACACCATTTATTGAAGAGACCATCTTGACTCCATTGTATGCTCTTGCCTCCATTGTCAAATATTAATTGAGCATAATGGCTTGGGTCGATTTCTGGGTTCTATGTTCTGTTCCATTGGTCAATATGTCTGTTCTTGTGCCAGTTACCAGGCAGTTTTGAGAACAGTGGCTTTGCAATATAGTTTGATATCTGATATTGTGATCCCTCCAAATTTGTTCTTCTTTTTCAAGATTGCTGAGGCTATTCAGGGTCCTTTTTTATCCCAGATGAATTTTAGGAGAGTTTGTGCAAATCAAAACAACAATGAAATACCATTTCACACCTGTCAGAATGGCTATCATCAACAATCAACAAATGACAAGTGCTGGCGACGATGTGGAGAAAAAGGAACCCTTGTGTAGTGCTGGTGGGAATGCTGACTGGTGCGGCCACTGTGGAAAACAGTATGGAGTTTCCTCAAAAAATTAACAATGGAATTCCCATTTGACCCAGTAATCCCACTTCTGGGAATATATCCCAAGAAACTAGAAACACAAATCAAAAAGGATATTGCACCCTTATGTTCATAGCAACACAATTTACAATAGCTAAGATCTGGAAACAGCCTAAGTGCCCATCAGCAGATGAGTGGATTAAAAAGCTGTGGTACTTGTATGCATGCTTATAAGGCTAACCAATGGACATAGACAACAGGAGGGTGAGGGCATGAGCGGGGTGGGGTGGGGTGGGGTGGGGGGCAATGAGGGGATAAGGACACACATGTAATACCTTAATCAATAAAGAAGTTAAATAGTAAAAAAATAAAAAGCTGTGGTATATCTACACAATGGAATACTACCCTGCTGTAAAAAAGAAAGAATTCTTACCATTTACAACAGCATGGATGGACTTGGAGAGCATTATGCTAACTGAAATAAACCAGTCAGAGAAAGATAAATATCACATGATCTCACTCATTTGTGGAATATAATGAATATTATACACTGATGAACAAAAATAGATACAGAGACAAAGAAGCATCAAACAGACTGTCAAACTTCAGAGGGTAGGCATGGGAGGGGTTGGGGGAGAGGGTAAGAGATCAACCAAAAGACTTGTACGCATACATATACTAGGAGGGTGAGGGCATGTGCGGGGGGTTGGGGGGTTGGCTGGGGGGAGGTCAATGGGGGGAAAAGGAGACATATGTAACACTATATGTAATACTTTAAACAGTAAAATAAAACTTAAAAATAAATAAATAAAAAGAAAAAAATAAATAAATAGCAGGATGTGATTTTTAATACCAAAGAAAATATTTGAGTTTGACTAATTTCTCTTTCTCAAATTATAAGGTCAATAATTACAAATATTTTAAATTCAAAGAACTTAAACATTTGGTTTAGCATGAACAAAACTTTAATGAAGTAAATTTTAAATACTGTAGGTATTTATCACATTAAATTTGATAAAATAATACTTAATAGTGTGAATATTTAGAAATTGATTCCTTTCCATATAATAACATCTACACTAATAAAAGACAAAGATGCTAATTGACCACACCTTCGCTACACTTATCAGCCTATCAGAAGAGTATGCAAATTAACCCAACAAAGACGGCCGTTAAATTTGCATACTGCAGGCAGATCCTGCTGAGCCAACCCTCCCGCCTGGGGCTGGAGGCAGTGCGATCTCCAGCTGCCGCCCACCCCAGCACAGAATCCAGGCCTGCCGTGTGCGGGGCGGGGTGGGTGGGGCGGGAGGCAGCACCATGCGAGCCGCCGCCTGACCCAGCGCGGGTTCTGGGCCTGCCATCTGCGACCGGGGGAGATGGGGCAGGCACCGCGGGATCAGGCATGCCATCTGCCACCAGGGGAGCGGGCCTAAGCCAGCAGGTGGTTATCTCCTGAGGGATCCCAGACTGTGAGAGGGCACAGGTTGGGCTGAGGGACCACCCCCCTGCCAGTGCACAAAATTTTTTGCACTGGGATTCTAGTATATTCATATAATATTCTTAAGCTTTTATCAAAGAAATTTTTCACACACAAAAAATCACAGAACATTAAGAAATAGATATAGTATGATGTGAAAAATGAAAATTTTATTCTCCCTGTTCACCAAATCTAGAACAATGTGGAATCTAAAGACAAGTACAGAGAAGGGAGGTAAAGATAGAAATTGTCTCCAGATTTCCCTCTGTATAATCCAAAGTGATTTTTTGAAGATTGCAGATAAAGACAAAACGCGATATAGCAAACTGAATAATAACTTATACACTGTAGGGACTGTGGATGACTTCATTGTGTCTGATAACAGTTTATAGTTACTTTGTGCTGGTCTGGCAACGGTGATACAACTACCACTGATGCCTCATTATTGTGACACAGTGATCAATAATGGTGTTTCTCCAATTCAGCACTCACTTTTTATATTAGGGCAAGAAAAATATCTTATTCACGTTTTATTTTTATTTTTTTAAATCTCTTCATGCCCGCCCCCCGAGATTTGTCAGTCTGTTCCATGTTCCCATGCCTTTGATTCTATTTTATTCATCAGTTTATTTTGTTCATTAGATTTCTTGTTCATTTATTTTGATTTTTAGATTCAATTGTTGACTATATGTATTTTCATTTTATTGTTCATATTTGTGATCTTTTCTTCTTCTTCTTCTTCTTCTTCTTCTTCTTCTTCTTCTTCTTCTTCTTCTTCTTCTTCTTCTTCTTCTTCTTCTCCTTCTACAAGAATACTCTTCGACATTTCATGTAATACTGATTTGGCGGTCATGAACTCCTTTAACTTTTTCTTGTCTGTAAAGCTCTTTATCTGACCTTCAATTCTAAACGATAGCTTTTCAGGGTAGAGTAATCTTGGTTGTAGGTCCTTGCTATTCATCACTCTGTATATTTCTTGCCACTCTCTTCTGACCTGCAAAGTTTCTGTTGAAAAATCAGCTGACAGTCATATGGCACTTCCTTGTAGGTAACTAACTGCTATTATCTTGCTGCTTTTAAGATTCTCTTTGTCTTTAACCTTTACTATTTTAATTATGATATGTCTTGGTGTGAGCCTCTTTTGGTTCATCTTTTTGGGACTCTCTGCAATTCCTGGACTTGTAAGTCTATTTTCTTTTTTATCAGGTAGGAGACGTTCTCTGTCATTATTTCTTCAAATAGGTTTTCATTATCTTACTCTCTTTTTTTCTCATTCTGGCACCCCCCTTTACTCTATTCATATTATTAGATTCTTTTTCTCTTCTGATTGGATTTTTTTTGCTTCCTCATATTTCAAATCATTGATTTGATTCTCAGAATCCTCTATTCTAATGTTGAATCTCTGTAAATTACTCTTTATTTCAGTTAATACATGCTCAATTTCTGATTGGTTCTTTTTTATGTCTTTGAAATTCTCACTAAGATCCTTGAATACATGACTAAGTTCTTCAAAGATCTCATTAAGTCCCTTGAAGCTCTTATTAAGATTCTTGAACAATCTTATAACCCTTGTTTTGAACTCTGTATCCAGTAGTTTGTTTTCTTCCATTTCTTTCATTTGTGACATATTTCTTTGTCTCCACGTTTGGGGTGCTTTCCTGTGTTTGTTTCTATGTATTAGGTAGAGATGTTACATCTCCTGGAGTTGGTAGACTGGCCTTGTGTATCAAGTGTCCTGTAGGGCCTAAGGGGTCAGCCACTCCTGTCACTTGAGCTGGGCACTCTAGGTACACTCTTGTATGGGCTGTGGACACAGTTTTGTTGTAGTTGAGCCTTAACTGCTGTTGGTGTCACTGGGAGGAATTGACCTCCAGACCAATTGGTTGTGAAGACCAGCTGTGACTAGAGTGTAAGAGCTGCTGTGCTGGAGACACCCCTATGGAGCAGGACTTGCTTCAGTGGGGCCTTGGGGCTATGTCTTCCCCTAGGTTGTGTTGCTTGTGGATGCATAGAGTTGTAATCTAGTATGGTCTGTAGCTGTCCACCTGGTGTACCGGCTCTGCCTGGGGCCAGGCACTGCCTGGGGTCACTATGCAGGAGCCACAGAGAGGTCTGCAGATGGCTGCCATCTATACTGGGCTTGGAAGTGCTCAGGTGAGGCCCAGCCATGAAGCGAGGCAGGCTGTGCTAGCGTCGGGTCTCGTGACTCTTATTGATGGGTATGTGGCACACTGATGCCAGCTGGGGCCCATCTGAGAGACTTCAGGAAAGTTTGAAGCCTGAGCCAAGATAAGCTACCCACATAGAAAAGTCCCTGCAAACAGCTTAGGTGGAGCCACAAATTGGATGGGGCAGGGTCTCAGGGAATCACCATGGTGAAGTGAACAGTGTGGGCCACTCCAATGGAAACTCAGATATGGCTGTCAATCAGCTCTGGGACCAGGGACATACCAACACAGGAATAATGACCCCTGTGAGCATCCCTGTCTGGGAGAAAGCTGCCCCCAAGTTCCTGCCCTGATGTCAGAAAATCCAGTTCCTCCCTGTATGTCCCTGGTTCATCCAAAGCCCCTGCCCAGCATTGGAGCTCAAAAAAAGGTGAATCTGTATAGGTTTGTGTGCAGGTCCTTTAAGAGGGTCTCCAGCAGCCTCCCGGGCACTCAGCCATAATTCCCACTGGTTTTTACTGCCCGAAGTTACAGGGACTTCTCTTTCCAGCTCTGGAACTCTGGGCTATGAGTCTGGTGTGGGGCTGGGAACCCTTGCTTCTCACTGAAGGCCTCTGCAGCCCAGATATCACTCCCAATTAAAAACACACCACAGGTGGCTGTCAGACCAGCCATTCTGGGCCTCCACTCCTCCTACTAGTCTCCACCTGCTTTCTTCTTTACTTCTCTAGTTGTAGAACTTCCATTCAGCCAGCTTTCAAGTGGTTCTGGACGATGGTTGTTTTGTATTTTACTTGTAATTTTGATGTGCTTGTGGGAGGCAGGAGGCGAGTAGTGTTTGATGTGCTTGTGGGAGGCAGGAGGCGAGTTTACCTATGCTGCCAGCTTGGTTCTCCAGCACTCACTTTATTTACTAGTTTACAGTGGAACTAACTTGTTCTCTGTTGATATTAATTTGTAATAATCCTTAATACAATTATAGGTATTATGATGCCTACATATATAGATGTCCCAAAAAATGTATTCACACAGTCTTATAATTGTAAAGGCAGTGTTTATCAAAATACATTTCATTTTCAAAATGGAGCTATCAGTTATTACAGTATGTTTAAATTTGGGGGGGACACCCTGTATACATAGAAAGACAGAAAGAGAATAAAATAGAGAGTAACCAAGATTTTGTTTGAGCTTTCCATTTTAATACTGTTTATCATTCCTCTCACATGGTTACAATCGATTCCTACTAAATCAGTTTGTTAACTGCCAATGTGATTAAGGCACATTTATAAAAAAAAAAGTTAATAAATGTCAACCTTAAACTGATTCTCAGAAAATAATCTAAAACCAAAATATTTTCAAAGATAGGAGAATCTGAAATAAGAGTATTAAAATGATAATTGACATGACAGACATAAAAAAAAACAACCTTTCTTGGTAGTTTAAATACAAAGGTATCAAGAGTAGAATGAGTGTTGAATTTATGTTGTGGAAAATTGGTCCCAAGTTGGTTTTCCACTTCATCAGAAAGCACTTTTGTCTTGTATGCAAACAGTTAATGAAGCATGCCAACACTGAATTGGTTTAACTAGTGTTAGAAATATTTCACCTTTTCTTCTCCCTCTCTTTTGGTTAGTTTTAATACTAACATAAGGAGACACCTTAAATTTCTGGACACCAATTGTATATCTCAGATAGAATGAATGAATAATATAGCTATTCATGATTTAAATACTTTCATTTTCACTTATGAATTATTCTCTACTGAAAGTTAGCAAAAGATCCATCAATTCTGCTGCACAATAATAAATGTATGATGGGAATGATCTAGTCATTGCATTTTCATCCAGAAGCCTACCTTTAGTTTCAGTATTTGGAAGCAGGGAGCCTTTTGATTTAGTTTTTAAAGCCTCTGGCAGGTGGAAAATTCTGTTCCAAGAACATTCATGTGATTGGGAACAAAAGAAATTCCTTTAAGGGGATTGTGGTTTTACCTTTATGCCACTTTCAAAGAAAATAAGATGATGATTTCTTTCATATTAAAATTAAAATAAACATAGAGGCTGGAAAAATTATACATTATAACAAATTATTGCACATAAAAAGACTTTTCATAGACTTATTCAGACTATACTTTTTACATGTAAAAACAAAGTGTTCACCTGCTTAACTTTTTCACAATATGATAATTTAATCCTTACTTTGCATGTCTTCTATTTGATATTAAAAATTCCCATTTTAAATTCAAGTGTACAGTTTCATTATTACTTTGTATGAAACATTACACCATATGTGCTCTGATCTTAATAAAAGATTTAGTTTGGAGAGTTACTAACTGATGTAATTCTAAAATAGTTTTTTAAGTAACTCAAAAAAAAAATACATTTTTTATATTAGTATTACTTGGAAAAAAGAAAGTCTGGAAAAGTATTGCACTCAAATAGGTTTACCATTAAAAGCCATATTTAACTTCAATTATCATCAAATATGAATACAATTTGTCTCTTCTTAGTAGATGTTTACTTATGAGTATTTTAATTCTATCAGAAAAAAATACTCTTGATGAAAGTGACTGCTAGATCATAACAAACTTATTTCACTAATTATATACAAAGATGTTTACCAACAATAGCACATACATTCCTATTTCAGATGGCTCCATATAGAGTAGTTAAAATGTGAATAATTGCAAAAAACAACAAAAAACAAACAAACAAACAAAAACACACCAAAATTCATAGAGCATGTCAGGTGTACCTTTTCCAAGGAACAGGGGGTAATGTAAAATCAAAGTTCCTTTAGTGAGAATTGTTTTTTTTAATTCCTGAATTTGTGCCCTAATTTTACAAATGAAGAATCTAATGCCCAGAACTATGAAATGATGACTATTATCTCATCATATGCTACTCTATCATCATTTCCAAACTCAAGAGCAAGATTTAGATTATGAATTAGAATTAACTTTAATATATTTGCAACTAGAGGCCCAGTGCACAAAAATTTGTGCACTTGGGGGGGTCCCTCAGCCTGGCCGGTGCCCTCTCGCAGTCTGGGACCCCTTGGGGGATGTCCACCTGCTGGCTTAGGCCCGCTCCCTGGGGGGTTTGGGCCTAAGCTGGCAGTCAGGCATCCCTCTGGCAGCCCAGGAGCCCTCGGGAGATGTCCACTTGCCAGCAGGGAGCAGGCCTAAGCTACAGTCGGACATCCTTAGCGCTGCTGAGGAGGGGGGAGAGGCTCCCACCACCACCGCTGTACAGGCAGCCTTCAGCCTGGCTTGTGGCTGAGCAGAGCTCCTCTCATGTGAGAGCACCCTGACCACCAGGGGGCAGCTCCTGCATTGAGCATCTGCCCCCTGGTGGTCAGTGTGTGTCATAGTGACCAGTCATTCCCAGTCCTTCTGCTGTTAGGGTCAATTTGCATATCCTTTTATTATATAGGATTGAGGCATGGTGCTTGGGTGGGGGCTGGCTGGTTTGCCGGGAAGGGTATCCCGGATCAGGGTGGGGGTCCCGCTGGGGTGCCTGTCCAGACTGGGTGAGGGCCTGAGGGCCGTTTTCAGACTGCCCACACCCCCTTCAGGGTTGGGGTCCCCGCTGGAGTGCTTGGCCAGTCTGGGTGAGGGACTGAAGGCTGTTTTCAGGCTGGCCACACCCCCTTCAGAGAGGGTGGTCCTGCTGGGGTGCCTGCTCAACCTGGGTGAGAGGCTGATGGCTGTTTGCAGGCTGGCCAAGCCCCCCAGCGGGGACCCTCACCCCATGAGGGTGTGGCCAGCCTGGGTGAGGGGCTGATGGCTGTCTGCAGGCTGGCCACAGCCCCTTCAGGGTAGAGGTCCCCGCTGGGGTGCCTGGCCAGCCTGGGTGAGGAGTTGATGGCTGTTTGCAGGTTGGCTACAGCCCCCAGCTCCCCAAGCTCCCAGGGGAAGCTGGCTGGAAGCAGGTATCTGATGGTTATTTAGCTTCTATAATTAAAACTATGTTGCCTTGAGCGGAGGCCACAACCGGCAAGTGCAGACGGGAAGCTTGGCTTCCTCCATCGCTGGGGCAACCAAGCCTCCTGCTTGCTCCAGCTCTCGGCAGCCATCTTGCTTGGATTAATTTGCATATAGTCTCTCTGATTGGCTGGTGGGCGTGGATTGGGGCATAGTGGAAGTGCAGTCAATTTGCATGTTTCTCTTTTATTAGATCAGACTAGAGGCCCGGTGCACAAAAATTTGTGCACTCGGGCGGTGGGGGGGGGTGGTCCCTCAGCCCAGCCAGTGCCCTCTCGCAGTCTGGGACCCCTCGGGAGATAATGACCTGCTGGCTTAGGCCAGCTCCCAGGTGGCAGAG
The DNA here is from genome assembly GCF_014108235.1 of Myotis myotis. NCBI lineage: Eukaryota > Metazoa > Chordata > Mammalia > Chiroptera > Vespertilionidae > Myotis > Myotis myotis. Next base: position 61,573,919 of record NW_023416335.1, on the reverse strand, counting down.
GGCAGGCCCAATACCTAGGTGCAGCCCCTGGTCGGGCTCAGAGCAGGGCTGATTGGGGAGTTGGGGCACCGCCCCCTGTCATGCACAGAGCAGGGCGGATTGGGAGGTTGTGATGCCACCCTCAGTCACGCTCAGGGTAGGGCCGATTGGGGGGTTGGGGCACCGCCCCCTGTCACACTCAAGACAGGGTCGATGGGGAGGTTGCGGCGCCACCCACTGTCACTCACAGAGCAGGACCCATCAGGGGGTTTGGGGCTCCATACCCTGTCACGCACAGAGCAGGGCCGGTCAGGGGGTTGGGGCACTGCACCCTGTCACACTCAAAGCCGCAGGGCGATCAGGGGGTTAGGGAGCTCCCCCGTATCAGGCACAGAGCAAGGCTGATCAGGTGGTTGGGGCACCTTCTCCTGTCATGAACAGAGCAGGGTGGATAGGGAGGTTGTGGCCCCGCCCCCTGTCACACAGAGCTGCATGGCGATCAGGGGGTTTGGGTGCTTCCCCCTGTCACACTGATCCCAGTGCCGGGAGGCCTCGCGGCTCCACTGATCCCGGTCTTGGGAGGCATATTAACCTTTTACTATATAGAATAGAGGCCTGGTGCATGGGTGGGGGCCAGTTGGTTTGCCCTGAAGGGTGTCCTGGATCAGGGCGGGGATCCCCACTGGGGTCCCTGGCCAGCCTGGATGAGGGGATGATGGCTGTTTGTAGCTGGTCACACCCCCTTCAGGGTGGGGGTCCCCACTGGGGTGCCTAGCCAGTCTGGGTGAGGGTCTGAGGGCTGTTTTCAGGCTGGCGGGTGACTGAAGCTCCCAACCGCTCCTTTTTTTCTTTTTCTTTTTTTATTCTGGGCCAGCTTTAGCTCTGAGGCTTGGCTTCAGCTCTTAGGCCTCCGCTGCTGAAAGCAGGTATCTGGTTTGTTTGAGTTCTATAATCGAAACACTGTTTCAACTCCAGCTCTGAGATCCCAGCTGGCTGAAAGCCAGTTTCTGGGGTTTTGTTTAGCTTCTATATTTGTAACAATGTTTCAAACTGCAAGCTCAGAGGCTGGCAGCGGCAGGCGGGGAACGTTGGAGTCCGTCACTGAATCAAGCAAGCCTCATGTTCGCTTCCAGCTGCCTGGCTGCCAGCCACCATCTTGGCTGGCTGTTAATTTGCATATCATCCTGATTAGCCAATGGGAAGGGTAGCGGACATATGGCTAATTATCATGTTTCTCTTTTATTAGATAGGATTAGATAGAGATAGCAATTTCTGTTATGGATCAGATATATAGCATGAATGTATCCTTAACAGACATAATACTGAACTGAGGTCTCAGTCATTCATAAGCAAGTTTTATATACACACCAGGAAAATATTTTGAACAATACAACAGGTTTATATTATGGATAGCAAATCATAGGTATAAAATATCCAAATCATGGGAATAATAAAAACATCTAATATTTACATAAAAAATTAGTTTCAATATTTTTCATTAAAATTTTTATTTTTCTCCTCAAATCTATTAATATAGATCATTATGCCCACCTTACAAAAGAGAAAATGGATATGTGTTCCTGGATAACAACACAATAGAACTAGAATGCAAACTCAGAAATTCTGACTTTATGGAGTATAATGTCTCCCAGATGACACTTCCATTCCAAATTAGACATGCAGATTGCCTTTATTACATATGGATACTGAAAGTTTCTTAAATAATAACTATATTCTCAAGTCCTCAAATATAAATAAATACAATAAATATTAATGTGTTAAAATGTTCAACAGCGAATGATATTCCAAATGAGGAATATGGTATATCTGTTCACTTAATTTAAAACTAAATTATTCTAGAATCATTCCTGGCTGGTGTGGCTCAGTTGGTTGAACATTAGCCCATTCTCTGAAAGGCTACCAGTTCAATTCCTGATCTGGGTATGGTCAGGGCACATTCCCAGGTTTCGGGTACTAAACTACCTGCATAAAACACATCAAGAATGTCCTATGTAGCCTGGCCGGTCTGGTTTAGTGTTTGAACATCTACCTATGAATCAGGAGGTCATGGTTTGATTCCTGGTCAGGGACCTGCCTGGGTTGTGGGCTCTATCCCCGTTGGGGGTGTGCAGGAGGCGGCGGGTCAATAATTCTCTCTCATCATTGGTATTTCTATCTCCCTCTCTCTCTCTCTTCCTCTCTGAAATCAACAAAAATATGTTGAAAGAAGAAAGAAAGAAAGAAAAAAAGAAAGAAAGAAAGGAAGGAAGGAAGGAAGGAAGGAAGGAAGGAAGGAAGGAAGGAAGGAAGGAAGGAAGGAAGGAGAAAGAAAAAGAAAGAAAGAAAAAAAGAAAGAAAGAAAGAAAGAAAGAAAGAAAGAAAGAAAGAAAGAAAGAAAGAAAGAGAAAGAGAGAGAGAAAGAGAGAAAGAGAAAGAGAGAAAGGAAGGAAGGAAAGAAGGAAGGAAGGAAGGAAGGAAGGAAGGAAGGAAGGAAGGAAGGAAGGAAGGAATGTCCTATATAGAGAAAAATTTAAATAAGTTTAATTTCTGAAATACTTGATGCAGGTCAATGTGCTTTTCTGGTTATTTGTTTAAAATAGGAGAAAAATCTAACCTGACAATCACCTCTCTCTCTCTCTCTCTCTCTCTCTCTCTCTCTCTCTCTCTCTCTCTCTCTCTCTCTCATTTGAACCCCCTACATTAAAAGTAAATCACAGTCAGAATGAGATTATGATGCAATGATCTCCCTGTGAACGCTGCATTATGGCTTAGGCAGTGCATAAGCGGTCCCTCGGCACTTGTGCTTACAGCAATTTGAATTTCTCTGGTAGCTCAGTATGATTTATGGCATATTTCAGACTTTCTCTTCATCAAGGGAGAGCACTGTCAAGTTCATGATAGTTTTGCAACTAAGATTGAGGAAGAAAAGGAGAGCATTTTGAGTAAACAGGACTTTGTGGTTTGTTATAATGTTGCTGTTTAAAATTGAATTGGTTGTGAAATTATCTTTGACAGTTTTATTCAATATCATCATGTGAATTGAATAGAACAGCCAATGGTGTTTATTAGTGAATCATCCATGGGCTTTTTCAGCCTTCCACTTACATGCATAAACACCTGTTTTAAGAACAAATGCAAAGATTTTATAGTATTAATAGTAGAATAGACCTTCAATTGAGACCTGTATAAAATTCTATTTATCTTTCCTGAAACTTCTGTTCTGGCAAACAGGTGGTTTCTTATACCTGCAGTATTTCATTTCCTTATGCACAGCTGTGTTAGAAAATGTTTGATTTTATGAACCACATGCCAGACATAGCAATATTTTTATAATGGAGAGGAAAAAGCAAATTGTATTGCTTCATTTATTTTTCTATACCAACAATGTCAATTTTTAGATTTAATATTGCATGCTTTCTTCATAGTCAACTCTTGTAATATAAGCAGCTGTTTCTTCAGAAATATGGACAACAGCAAGAATTCATCCCTAAATTCAAAGCAAAATAAAACACTGCTGATGAAAGCTTTTTTAACTCCTTTTTTATTATTATTCATAAAAGTCCCTAGGTATGCATGGATCTTTATAGAGCATATAAAAAGACAAGGCTCACCACCACAAAAAGTTTATAGTATAATCCAAGGAAAATATCATGTAAAACAGCTCAGATATAGAGAATATGTGTCATTTAGGGGATCATCGTATAGAAGTTGATTAAAAATAGTTATTAAACTAGAAAATAGAGTCACAAAAGACATGTTTGTTCTTGTATTTTTAGGGCAATTTGTTGGGCAAGGATTTATAACATGGAAAATGATAAAGTTGATAGGTTACCAATAAATTTTATTTTCAAATACTCCATAGTATAGAAATCATACTCACAAAAATATAAATGCTTTAATATACTGATCCTGAATTGATTTGAGTGACTTAAAGATAGCATTTACTTATGTATTACATCATATAATCATAGAATTATCTAAATTGAGATTTTTTTTTTCATTTCAAGTCCTGCAATTAACTTAACTTGGTGAAGTAAGATATATAAGTTACTTTATGTCTTCAAAGTCACCTGAGATAGATACTGGAGAAACTAAACTGGAAATCAAGTTCCTGGATTTCTAATTTAATATTTTTTTAGAAGAATGAACCATTTTCCCCTATTTTAATAACCTGCACTGAACATTAAAGTAGGAGTCCAAACACTGGTCAGACCCTGCCTTCAGTTACACTACCTTAAAAGTCACAAAATGTCAGACAAGAAATTAACTCCTCTGAAATTCAATTTACTCATCTGTAAAATGAAAATGCCAACAATATTAACATTTTATGTCTCAGATTAAATAGGAAAAAAAGTAGATGTGAAAATGAGAATAAAAACATTACATATTAAAACCCTGGCATTCTGACATTGAACAAAATGCAGCTTGAAACTGTCTCTGAAGTGAAGGGAATGTTCTAATTGGCAAGAGCATAGAGGAATCCCAGGAGTAAACAGAGAGCTGGCAGTAACAAGGATATGTACAAAAAGGTACTACTGCCTACCTGAGCATTCATTCAGGAGTTTCTTCTTTTTATGTTTTGAGTATTTATTACCATCATTTTTATTTGTCTCTAAATTAACAACATTTAATTCTTAATGATGACTTTTCTTAACAATCAGCTTACAGAATCTCTGGCAATTTGACCACGAACTCTCGTGAAACACGTTCAGTACACCACTGCATGCTGCCCAAACTCAGGTGCGCATATCAAATTCCAGCTCAAGTCTCCTTCTACTTCCAAATCCACCAGTTCCCTTCAGGAGTATTTGTCACACAACCACATATTGACAGTACATGCTAGTCAATATGGCTGAGACAGCCCTGCCCTCAGCAGGCTGGTGGTCTCATGGAGGAGGAGGATCATGAAGTAAAAAGACTTGCAAATAAAGTTATTTTTATAAATTCTTCAAAAGGATATTGAAAAACACACACACACAAAATGGTATGGAATAGAAGAGGTTGAGGGCAGAGTTGAACAATGATCAAATTTAGCATTCAGGGAAGGACATTTAACTGGACAATGAGTATGAGGTAGGGAAGTCAAGAACAAAGAGAAAATCTTCCCATCGGCCATATTTAAGAACTAGGGAAAGAAAGGAACAGAGGCAGTGTGTTTGAGGACCTAAGAAAGGCCAGTGAGGAAAGAACAAGAGGAGAGAACTAACCCAGAAGAGTGTGGAGAGAGGAGGTGGAGCACATTCAGTATGATGCACGGTCTTTACAACCAAGCTGAGCAGGTTGAGGTTGTTTTCCCAGCCACCATATAAAGTCATTGAAGGCTTATAAACAGGTAAATTTCATGATTTGATTTACAATTTACAACCAACACAGTAGCTGCTATAAGAAGAGAGGATTATAAAGACAACACGTGAAGCTGAAAAGCTGGATGAGGGGTTACTGCAGTGGCCCAGTGGACAGTGCTACCTTGGGTTGCCACGTTGGCAGTGGATGCAGTGGAGAGAGAAACGTGGATCCTAGAGATGGTTTGGAAGAAGAATAAACAGTCACAGTGATGTACCATAGATGGAAGTAGATGCAGGACAGGGGAAGAGAGGTATTTCATGGATGGTTCACTATTTTCTAGATTGAGCATGGGAGTTTAAAAACAAAAAGGAAAAAAGGGGGGTAAGGAGGTAAGAGATTAACCAAAGGACTTGTATGCATGCATATGATCATAACCAATGGACACAGACAGTAGTGGGGGTGAAGGCATGTGCTGGGGGGTGGGACCAGTCAGAGAGAGGTCAATGGGTGAAAAAAGGAGACTCATGTAATACTTTAAACAATAAATAATTTTTAAAAAAATTCCTATTTACTGAGTTTGGGGAAGACTGACCAAAGTCAGACTCCATGCGAAGGCATAAGATTGTATTTTTTTTAAATATATTTTTATTGATTTCAGAGAGGAAGGGAAAGAGAGAGATAGAAACATCAATGATGAGAGAAAATCATTGATTGGCTGCCTCCTGCATGCCCCCTACTAGGGATTGAGCCAGCAACCCAGGAATGTGCCCTGACTGGGAATTGAACCGTGACATCCTGGTTCCTAGGTTGACGTTCAACCACTGGGCCACACTGGCTGGGCAAGATTATATTTATTTATAATTCATTTTGCCTGGGGTTATATTAAAATTCTTGTTATGGATCTTTGAATGGACAAGGGTAATCAAAATCATTTAGAAGAGAGGATATTATATTAACACTAGCTATACAGTTTAATTATTGGATTACATAATTTTCTGAGGAGTAAAAAACTAGATGAATTCCATTGGTTTTGTCAATCTAGAGTTCATGGCTAATTGATCTGCTTTGAAATATATATATATATATATATATATATATATATATATATAATCATGAGCAATTTTAAGAACATGGATATGACAATAGGTAACACAGAACCTATTTGAAGTATCCTGAAAAATACCTTCACTTGATATTATGCCCAAGAACTGATGCATGAAGGGGGGAAAAACTAGTAAGCCTGGCCAGTATGGCTCAGTGGTTGATCATCAACCTATGAATCAGGAGGTCACCTTTCCAGTCAGGGGACATGCCCAGGTTGTGGGCTTGATCCCCAGTGGCAGGGTGTGCAGGTGGCAGACAATCAATTATTCTCTCTAATCATTGATGCTTCTATCTCTCTCGATCTACCATACTCTCTGAAATCAATAATTTAAAAAAAAAACTAGCTAAACTTCCGTTACTATTAGCCCTAAATATTAGAAGGAAAAGAGATACAAAGGGTAGTCATAAACAATAACGGACAGTATTAATATAAAAATACCACAATTATAAAAGTTCTTTCAAAACTGAAGGAATCATTTGGATCTGTCAGTTATTATAAAGGAAGTGACTATCTTTTTAAGATAATGTATAATTAAAATATCTATTTGTTTCAAAGTAAAATTACATGCCATGAATCATAAAAGTAAATGTAAAATTTTCCATACATAAATCTTAGGAAATTATTCAAAATTACATTTTAATATTATCCCTCATTCATGGTAAATCTAAAAAAGCTGTAAAATTCACACCATAAAATCCTGTTTCTTATTGTTGTGTCTTATAGCTAAGCCTATATATATAGGTTGTCCCAAAAACATGTATGCACACACTTTGAGTAATTATAAAGGCAATGATTATTAAAATACATTTCATTTTCAAAATTGAGCTATCAGCTGTTAAAGTATGTATGTATTTTTGGGACACTCTGTATATAAGCCAATACTCATGTTTAAAGTATAGATAATATAGCTTCCATTTAAAAGCCTTGAACTTCTTTTCAATCCATAAGTATAGGAATATTTTAAACCATTTTTGCACGTTATTTTATCTATCAATAGTAATTAACACAGCCTTAATCTGGCTAATGTTAATGACCACTGTTCTTCTGTAAATCCCAGTTAAACCAAGCTTATTAAGGGCTAATTAAAGGAAATCTTATGTGCATGGAATAAAGTAATGTCTGTTTTTAGAGTTGGAGTGCATATTTTGTCTGATAACATAAAATGAGAAAAAACTTTTCAATTAAAAGTTTACAGGCAAGTTGATTGTTGATTGCTAAAAAAATGTACCAATTAAACAACTAACAACTTATTTACTCTTCCTATATGTCTGTGATTTTTAAAAGTGTAGCAATGTAATCTAAGTCTAGAAGCATACTTCCTGAGCATGAAACTAGACTGTGCAAATAACCAAAAAAAAAAAAAATCTTTAGATAAATAATCAATCAGGATCCACTAGTCAAGATTCTAGATAAGTAAGGAATGTTGAGGGCATGTAGAGAAGATACTATACATGGTTACAAATAGTGTTGAGAGACTGTGACATTAGACACTCACAAGTTTTTAAAAAGATAGTTGTGAGTACTTATGTGTATATCTGTGGGTGTAAGCTTTATTATTTTACTTTTATTTTCTATTTAATAAACTTTAGTATAGTCCCTACAGTGTGTCAGGTTGAGTACTGAGGATTAATTTAACCCAAATATCCCCAAAGAGCCTATGAAATATTTACAATTATCACACCTATGATATAGATGAGGAATCTGAAATACAGAAAGCCTAAGATGCCAAATAATTTCTAAGAAGAGTACCACAGAACAGACACATGCTTTTCACTCAAGCAGTTACGCACCAGATTTTGTTTTCTCAATACCGAACCACAAAGTTGTGCTGTCTCTGTTTTCACTTACATGTTCTTAATCTCTCTCTCTCCCTCTCCTGCGTCCTCTCCCTCTCCTTCATTTCCCCACTCCGTTCTTCCCTCCTTTTCTCTTTCTCTTACCCCGCCATCCCTCTCCAAAGACTTCTTTGGGAAGCAGCAGTACATATTACAGCGTACTAACCAATTATGGGGAGTGTGGAACAGAAAAGGAACTTGGCATATCAATAGAAAGATGGGGATATAAAAATTAAGTATAAAGCATATGAGAATCTTAGAATTTGGGGTAAAATATGACTATACTGAGAGATACTCTCTGTGCTTATAAGAAAATAAAAATGATGTCCAACTGCACTCTGTTCAGGTGTTTTTTGTTGTTGCTTTGTTTTCACATGATCTCACTCATATGTGGAATCTAATGAACAAAATAAAACTGATGAACAAAATAGATCCAGATACAAAGAAGCATGGAACAGACTGTCGAATTTCAGTGGGTGAGTGGGTAGGAAGAGATCAACCAAAGAACTTGTATACATATATGCATAACCCATGGACACAGACTATAGGGTGGTGAAGGCCTGGGGTGGGGTTTGGGGGTGGGCTAGCTGGGGTCAATAGGGGGAAAAAGGGGTCATATGTAATACTTTCAACAAAAAGATTCTTTAAAAATAAATAAACTAAGTAATTAATTGATTTAAGGAAGAATTGGGCATTGGGTTCTGAAGAGTTTAAAATCAAGCAAACATATTAGTATGTGCTTATATATGTATGCAATACAATTCAAGATTATAATGACTTTATTTTTTTAAATATATTTTATTGACTTCAGAGAGAGGAAGGGAGAGGGAGCGAATGATAGAAACATCATCTATAGCAGGGGTGAGCAACCTTTTTGTGAGTGTGTGCCAAAACCAGCAAAATCTCTGACTCAAAATTCTTCTGCGTGCCAACCCTAATTTTTTGAGAACATGTTACGCCTACTTGATATCTCTTAAAGTGTACGTATGTGAAGAACCTTGAAGAAATAATAAAATTCATTCGAGCGGCAAAAACACAGTATATGATGATGAAAAATACATTTATTTTTTAATGTATACATGTACACTGATAGTCCGACAGAAAACTTTATGACTCCGTTTGATATTATCAGTGGGACTTTTGCTGCTGCATCACTGATGACAGAGATTTTACGTTTATATTTCGTGACCTTCAGAGATATGCACGAGCTACTACTTTCATCTGTCAGGCTACTCCTATTACGAGACTTAACAAAATTCATCACTGAGAACAAAGATTCACAAGCGTATGTGGATGAAACCAAAGCACTGGTCGGATCTAGGAAGGTAGGGAGAGTTAAGGCAGAGGCATAGAAATCGCTCTTCCCCTCTCTCATCAATCCATGTCTATGGTCTTTAAGATAACTTGTTATGTAAAATTATTTATTTATCTAAGATGCACCTACACTGAATTTATCTGAAAATAAAAAAGTAGATATTAAGAAAAAAATTGTAAATGGAAGATTATAAGAGAGGGTTTCGTGTGCCAGCAAAAGTTACTGGCGTGCCATGTTTGACACGCGTGCCAGGAGTTGCCCACCCCTGATCTATAGGCTTCTTCCCGCACGCCCCCTACTGGAGATCCGTCCACAATCTGGGCATTGCCTTGGCCAGGAATGGTACTGTGACTCCTGGTTCATGGGCTCATCCTCAACCAATGAGCAACACTAGCCAGATAAGATTATAGTGACTTTTAAATGGTTCTAATACAGTTTTAGAGTTTAAATTTGGATTAAAACAGACACAAATTTGATACTGAGGCACAATATTTTCATGAAAATCTATTCCTCAGATGCAACTTGTATTAGGTAATGAATTGTTTTGACAAATTAAGTAATATTGAATACTAGATGACTTCCTTACCTGTTTTTTATCAGCTCTTTTCTTTTTTATTTATTGTTTTTGTCACCTTTATTTCTCAACATTAGTGATTTATATCCAACTAATCAGAATTCTTGGTTATTGACTAAATGTAAAACTGCCTGCACTGTATGAGTTTATGATACGGAAATTTCAAACCACAAATCATTCGAGATTCCTAGGGGAATAAGTAGATGTTATACAATTATGCTACAGTCTTCATCTTAATAAAAAATGCTTACAAACAAATGACTCATTCTGGCTGATCATACTTTGAAATATCAGATTACTGTGCTGAATCACACCTCAAAAAATCACAAATGGTAAGAATAGACTGGGAAGAATAACATTGTTACAAAGTAGCCAACTAGTATATGACTTAGTTTCAAAGAAACACCACACTAAAGATTAACATTATGAGAAAGTAGAAATCGAAATAAACGTGTATATTCATTTCTGTATAAATTTATCTCTTATCAATCACAGGAAGTAGGTTTAGCATTGTAAAGGGAAAATATTGCCAGCAATATTTTAAATCATGAAGCTATATATTCAAGAGCGATCAATAAAATAACGTACAGGAAATGACAAACACCTAGTCAATGGAATCATTTTTCCTGAAATACTTAGCAGTAGCTTTTTAAAGTAATCGCTTATGGTCAATGTTACTTGTATTTTGATCAGTTCGCTTGTTACAGTAGAATGGAATGTCATATTCATTCATTTTTTTAGCTGTCTGAGGAAGTTTTTCATACCTGTAATCAGCCATAAAGAGGGTCATGATATTGCCATATCTAAAAAACATCTTTGTGTCAGTTTTGCCAAACAACGCTTTGAAGGTCAATAGATAAATAGATATTTTTAAAAGATGAAGAGATGAGAAAACGAATATTTTCAGAAAAATATGATATATATATTGTTCATCCATAACTTTCTTGTTAGGAATTTCTCTCTGATAAAAAAATAATAATAATAAAAGCACTTCTTATTCTGAAGTAATTATTTTGCAACATTCTGTCTTTTTTTAAAAAAATACTGTCTGTGTGTGTGGGGGGGGTTTCAAGATCAAC